>NC_139915.1:30305648-31593294 GCF_963514095.1 Eutrigla gurnardus
CTACCTAGAGGGGGGGCTGTTGCTCAGAAGATGGGCATAAAATCGGTCACATTTCATTTTGCCATTAGGTGGCGCTCTACCTGTCAGTTAAAATTGCAGTGCAGTTGTGTTCTGGACGTGATTGTTAACAAGCATGAATATTTTGGAGCAGATCGGAGAAGAAACGGTGAAGTTATAACAGCTTTAATGCCAATGGCGAAGGATGAAAATAGTAGCGCAGTCAAGGCGTCGTTGTGGCCACGCCCCTAAATATTCTGGACATCTTTGGCATACTTTTTGTCCGTAAGGCCTTTCCAACAACATATCCAATTTTGGTATCGATCGGATCAACGGTATAATCAGTTTTTGATTTAGCGTGACCCCTGTGAAAGGCCAAAAACAGCCAAAACAGGCATAACTGGCAATATTTGGGATTTTTTGGAAGTGGCAAATATGACTCCATTTAGATGAAACTTGACATACATGTTCTTTTAAGCGATGTCAACATAGGTTTCGAGTTTCGTAATTTTAGGGGCAAAGGTTATAGAGTTATGCTAATTGCATTTTGGTAGCCACACCCTCTAATGTTCATTGGCCGATATCTCCTGATTAAATGTATATTTTCAAACCTTTTCGGACCATATCCATAGCTAGGTCTAAAGAGTATGCGTACCGAATTTCGTCCAAATCGGACCAACGGTGTCCGAGAACTGCGCAACGTCCTGTTTTTCATAAAATCCAAGATGGCGGAAAATTTCGGTAGGCGGACTTTGGTACTCCAAGAGGATTTATTGTAGAGGACACTTGTTTGCACATGTGTGCAAAGTTTCATGTCAATCAGAGTTACGGTGCGGCGGGGCTGGCGATTCTCCACGCTAGGTGGCGCTAGCGAGCAACTTTTTCGTGGGTGAATGCGAAGATGCCAAATTCTCAAATTTTTCGCCAGGCCCTATAGACACTCCAATTTGCGTTAGTTTTTTTTCAGGCGAAGACCCCCAAAACGCAGGTCGAACTCGTGAAAGAATAATAAGAAAAAAAAAACATTCGAATAACAATAGGGCTAACAATAGGGCTTCGCAGCCCGACGTTGTCGGCGCTCGGGCCCTAATAATCATATAATAATTACTGTTATTGTTTGTCCAGTCTCTAGCAGACACATTTGCCAAATCTAGCATAATGTAAAACCGATTTAGAAAATAACATTTATTGTAATTAAAAATTTAGGGTTCTAACATTTATTTTGTGTACCAAGTTTTTTTTGACCTGTGACTAAGTGCTCAGCTGTTTTACTAACATTTCTCCGTGTGATGTCACTGTTTTCCTGCAGACGTCCAGCAGCTGATGGCGTGTAAAGAAGAGGTTCCCTTTGAGCAACAGGACTGGGGCTCCAGACTGGACCAGGAGGATCCAGAGCCCCCACACATCAAAGAGGAACAGGAGGAAGTCTGGATCAGTCAGGAGGGAGAGCAACTTCAAGGGCTGGAGGAGGCTGATATCAAGTTCCCAGTCACTCTTGTCCCTGTGAAGAGTGAAGAAGATGAAGACGATGAAGAGAAGCCTCAGTTCTCAAGGTTGGCTTCAGCTGCAGCCAGCAGCTCAACTGAACAGATGAAAAGAGAAGCTGGTGAAGAGGACTGTGGAGGACCAGAACCACAACCAGATACTGATGGCATGACTGAAGACTCTTCTGACATTGATGACATGACTGAAGACTCATCTGAGACTGATGACAGTGATGATTGGCAGGAGACCAGAGAACCTCAGTCAGGTTTAAAGGCTTGGACCGATAAAGAAGTCCCTGACAGTGATTCTAGATGTAGTACTGGTGAGAAACCCTTCAGATGCTCCGTATGTGGGAAAACATTTGACCATAGACAACATATTAAGATACACATGAGAACTCACACAGGAGAAAAACCTTTCAGCTGCTCAGTTTGTAAGAAATCTTTCACGCACAGGGTAAGCTTAATGACACACATGAGAACTCATACAGGAGAAAAACCCTTCAGCTGCTCAGTTTGTAAGAAAATTTTCACGCAGGGAGGACACTTAAAGACACACATGAGAACTCATACAGGAGAGAAACCTTTCAGCTGTTCAGTTTGTAAGAAAACTTTCATGCTGGGAGGTAACTTAAAGACACACATGAGAACTCATACAGGAGAGAAACCTTTCAGCTGTTCAGTTTGTAAGAAAACTTTCACGCAGGGAGGACACTTAAAGACACACATGAGAACTCATACAGGAGAGAAACCTTTCAGCTGTTCAGTTTGTAAGAAATCTTTCACGGTGGGAGGACACTTAAAGTTACACATGAAAACTCACACAGGAGAAAAACCTTTCAGCTGCTCAGTTTGTCAGAAAACCTTCATGTGGGCAGGAAGCTTAAAGAAACACATGAGAACACATACAGGAGAGAAACCTTTCAGCTGTTCAGTTTGTCAGAAAACTTTTACAGAAAGTGGAAATTTAAACGTACACTTCAGAACTCATACAGGAGAGAAACCTTTCAGCTGTTCAGTTTGTAAGAAATCTTTCACGGTGGGAGGACACTTAAAGTTACACATGAAAACTCACACAGGAGAAAAACCTTTCAGCTGCTCAGTTTGTCAGAAAACCTTCATGCGGGCAGGAAGCTTAAAGAAACACATGAGAACACATACAGGAGAGAAACCTTTCAGCTGCTCAGTTTGTCAGAAAACTTTTACAGAAAGTGGAAATTTAAACGTACACTTGAGAACTCATACAGGAGAGAAACCTTTCAGCTGTTCAGTTTGTAAGAAATCTTTCACGGTGGGAGGACACTTAAAGTTACACATGAAAACTCACACAGGAGAGAAACCTTTCAGCTGCTCAGTTTGTAAGAAATCTTTCACGCACAACGTAAGCTTAAAGACACACATGAGAACTCATACAGGAGAGAAACCTTTCAGCTGCTCAGTGTGTAAGAAAACTTTTACAGAAAGTGGAAGTTTAAAGGCACACATGAGAACTCATACAGGAGAAAAACCTTTCAGCTGTTCAGTTTGTCAGAAAACTTTTACAGAAAGTGGAAGTTTAAACGCACACATGAGAACTCATACAGGAGAAAGACCTTTCAGCTGCTCAGTTTGTAAGAAATCTTTCACGCACAGGGTAAGCTTAAAAAAACACATGAGAACTCATACAGGAGAGAAACCTTTCAGCTGTTCAGTTTGTCAGAAAACTTTTACAGAAAGTGGAAGTTTAAACGCACACATGAGAACTCATACAGGAGAACGACCTTTCAGCTGTTCAGTTTGTAAGAAACCTTTCACGCAGAGCGCAGGCTTAAAGAGACACATGAGAACTCATACAGGAGAAAAACCTTTCAGCTGCTCAGTTTGTAAGAAATCTTTCACGCACAGGGTAAGCTTAAAAAAACACATGAGAACTCATACAGGAGAGAAACCTTTCAGCTGTTCAGTTTGTCAGAAAACTTTTACAGAAAGTGGAAATTTAAACGCACACATGAGAACTCATACAGGAGAACGACCTTTCAGCTGTTCAGTTTGTAAGAAACCTTTCACGCAGAGCGCAGGCTTAAAGAGACACATGAGAACTCATACAGGAGAGAAACCTGTCAGCTGTTCAGTTTGTCAGAAAACTTTTACAGAAAGTGGAAGATTAAACGCACACATGAGAACGCATACAGGATAGAAACCTTTCAGCTGCTCAGTTTGTAAGAAACAATTCAAATATCTTCAAAATGTAAAGAGACAAGAGATTTCACACAGGATAGATGTTTCAGCTGCTCAGTTTGTAAAGAAGACTCGGTGAAACCTCGTATCTGGCTGGACCGTGTCTGGTCAATGTGCCTAATTGCAGATAAGTCAAACTTCTCAACTCAATGATTATTTTGTTAAACACCACATGAAATGAAATCCATCTCTCTCTCGACTCTGTTATAAGAATTTTGTATAACCTCATGTCTTAAAGTTTTCTTAGTTCAGGTTACAGCTTTATGTGTTGAACTGTTTATTACTTTAGTATCCCCATGGCTGACCTAAATGTTATCAGAGGCCTGGTAGTCATGATGTCTTGTACATGAAGGTTAACTGTCAGTGACGCTTTATCTCCTGTGCCTTTAAAAGACTCAAGTCACAACAGTGATTTGAGCACTTCCTCTGTAGCATCCTCACACGTTGTTGCATTGTAACTGCTCCTCTTGTACAAGATTAAAGTCAGACGTCGACTTTACTTTTGTCTCCAATCTCCTCCTTGGGTGAATTTATTAGTTTACGGGAAAATTCTTTTAACATTTGGCGCCAAACGTGGGGCCCAATATCTGTTTCTCTTCTCCAACTACCGGACCTGAACACCTTGCAAGGCGGGCCCGGCTGGAGAGGAGAGCAGTGACGGGGTCCGAACGAAGGAGGAATCTGAGGCATCAAAAATAAATTAGGTAGAGTATTAACCAATCAGATAAAAAAAAAAAGGTTTACTCAATATAAATTAAAAAAAAATAATTCCTGAGTGAGGGTGGTTTCCACCATTCGGTAAAATATGGTTTGAACACTGTAGTGCAACTAGGTTTAAAGTCCGTGGGATTGACGCCCGAAAAGCACCGTGAAGCTGCCAAGGATTGCTAGGTTTAAAGTCCGTGGGTTTGAGGCCCAAAAAGCACCGTGTAGCTGAATCCAGGGTTCTAACCAGTAGTGCAGCTAGGTTTAAAGTCCGTGGGTTTGAGGCCCACAAAGCACCGTGTAGCTGAATCCAGGATTCTCAACTTGCCGAGAATGGTTTTACCAAATAGGAAGGAAACGTTTTCTACTCATTTAGCAAGACACAGAGAACTGTGTTGACGACAATCGACCAGTTACAAAGAAAAAAAAGAAAGGAGGGATTCTCCTATCGGGGTAGTTTTGATTAGGAGGGAGTCTTGCTAATGTAACGGAGTGAATAAACAGTTATATGAATTTTATTTTAAATCCTGCAGAAATGGGTCCAGACTTTTATTTTGTAGTTTTCTGTACAGGTTTGGATTGTGGGTAATTTGCAGCAGGAAGAGATTCTCCATGCTGCAGGTAGGTTGGGATTTCGTGGGTCTGCATAAAAGTCTTTAAAAGTCATATTCACTCTGTATTGCATGAGACCAGATACCTTACGTTTTAAATGTATTATATGAGGTCATTATAAATCGCATTTTTGCGATGTTTGACTCTGTATTGTTGCTTTTATTTCGTTTTGCATTTTCGTTTGATCTTGGAAGACATTTGTATGGGAAAGTGCAACTGGTCATTTGACATTTATTTTGTTTAGATGACGCACGCATCCTGGCCCTGAATCCACATACCAACTTTGGTTTTGTGTCTGACCCATGTGCAGGTAATCAATCAGATTTGTAGTTTAAGTTGTTTATGTTTTGTACGTTCTAAGTTTGCCTCGTGGCTGCGCTACCATTCGCGATCTCAAATGTGCTTAGCCTGCCACGTTATAACTGTATTTAAGTGTAATACCAGTTTTAGCCACAAGAGGCTAGTCTTTACCTTTGTATGAGCGCAGGTTGTGCAGCTCGTATATTGAAAATGGATGAAACAGTGCCTTTTCTGTATACTACATGTCAGATATGTTTTCTTTTTGAATATTTTTCTATCTGTTTATTTTTATATGTTTATGTACTACACTATATGATCACTACATCAGAATTTAGATACATTTAGATAAGAATTAGAATTATAAGTATTTCTCACTCACACCTTATTCACATTTTGATGATACATTCTTCCCTTTTGGAATTTTATTTGTTTATTTTATTAACCCACCATATACCATTAGAAATATATTACGATTACAGTAGTACTCGTTAGTATTTGTACAGGCAGCAGGAAGAGATTCTCCATGCTGCAGATGACGCACGCATCCTGGCCCTGAATCCACATACCAACTTTGGTTTTGTGTCTGACCCATGTGCAGAATAAAAGGCTTCATCCGCTATTGGGAGTCATCTTGTTTCCACACAACGCAGAGCAACAGTACAGACCAGTAACATTGGTGCCGTGATTCCCGTGGACTTCAGTTGGTCGTCCATCAACGCCTCTTCGGACCAGTGGGCCTGTCATCATCCTGCAGATCAGCTGAGCTTATTTTCGGGTCATAGTAGCCGCAGCATGTAGATGTTTGCATTTTGAGTAAATGTAGTAGTAAGTGTATCATAGTGTATATAGGTGCTCTCTATTTCTCTACCTTTCTTCACCTTTCTCTATTTCTCTTATCTTTTGGATTATAATGGATAGCCCACAGCGTAATGGTTTACAGGGCTTTCAGACACCTGTCAGTGTAGGTCGAGGTAGAGGGTTACTGAGGGCGCCCATTCCCTTCCCAGACATTAACACTACAGTAGGTAGAGGTGTAGGGATGGCAGCTTCAAGTTCTCTTGTTAGTGACACACACACACACTGTTGCACACAGCATGATAGCCTCTCTATGCCCCAGGTCCCCTGCACATCCACTCCCAACACTGAACATGACATTCTAGGTCAGATGGGTAACATTGTGCAACACATAGGTCAGCAGTTAGCTGATAGTCTCCTCGCACACTTGAGCAGGTCTAGCCCAGCAGAGGTAGCTGCCTCTAGTGTACACAGTGACAGTCACACCCCAGCTCAGGACTCCGTGTCAAGTTCATCTCAGCTTCGCATCGTGAATCAGAGAAAAGTGAAAGATCCTCCTACGTTCAGAGGTGACGCATCTGACACTGTTACACTGGAAGAACGGATTGAACTGATGCGCACCTTCATACGGAAGGGAGGCCTGTCTACCGAGGAACAAGGTGAGGAGATTCTCATCCACTTAAGGGGCAAAGCCAAAGATGTTGTCAAAGTGAGCGTGAAGTCTAGTGGGGTTGATGTCAAAAGTAGCCCAGATTCCATATACAGCCTTTTAAGGAAACACTTCAGTTGTAAGCAGTTTTCACCTCTTCCTCTGCAAGACTTCTATACAACTCTCCCTGAGTCACAGGAAGACCCCTATGACTACTGGCTGCGCCTTAACCGTGCCGCTGATGTGACTGCAGAGTGTCTCAAGGAACAGGGTAAGCAGCAGGATAGCCTGTCCATTGAGGTCACACGCATGTTCATTAGGAACTGCCCAAGCCCAGACTTAGCTCTCACCTTCCGCTCTAAGACTATTGACAAGTGGTCAGCTGCTGAGGTACAGGAAGTCTTGAATGAGTACCACTCAGAGAAGGTTATCAAGGCAGCAGGCAAGAGGAATGATAAGAGGGAAGTGGCTATGAACAGAATGGAGGTGAACACTAGCTCAGCGCCTCATTGTAATGTCCAGCCTTCACTGCAGCCACAGTGTAATGCACAGCCTCCAGCACAGCCCCTGTGTAGTGCTCAGCCTCCACCCCAGTCCGCCTCTACTGACAACTCTGCTCTGGAGAGGATGATTAGTATGCTGGAGAAAGTTCTCACGAGTAAGGCACAGTCCAGACCAGCAACTAGAGGGTCGAGTGGCTTACCTCGGATTCAAGGTCTTAATGACACGCCATGTTTAGTCTGTAAAGATGCCTCTCACTCTGCTTTGTCACACTGCAAAGATAACAAGCTGTGTTTCCAGTGCTTTTCACCTGATCACGCCAGGAACAGATGTCCACTCAGGAGTGCAGCGCCGGCTGGCCAGTCATCAAACTAACTGATCTGCGTGTAGGGGAGAACCACGTAGATCTTCAGAGTGAGCCTCCCACCTCTAGCTTTGAAGCTTTTTCAGATTATGAAACTTTAAGTCAGTTGTACAGTAGTGATATTTCTTCAGAGAAAACAATTATTTTTCAGAGGTTACAGACAGTTCCTAAGTCTGACAGTTTATTTTACACATCAGTTTCAATTGAGAATGGACCCACTTTTAAAGCTCTTATTGATAGTGGATCCATGGCATGCACTCTTAGTGAGTCTGCTGAAGCGAGTTTAGTGAACAGCATTCCAAGCATCAAGAAGCAGTCAGCACAAGACATTGTCATTGTTGGCTGTGGAGGCCATCGCGTCATACCGACAGCAATCTATGACCTTAACATCACAGTGTACGGCTGCTCCATGACGGTTCCTACTTTAGTGGTGCCAGGTCAGACAGAGGAGTTGATTCTGGGCACCAACGCCATCAAGAAGCTTTTGATGCAGCTGAGAGAAACGAGTGCCTCTGGAGACTTCTGTCCACGCCCAGCCATAACCAGTGATGAGTGCTGCGAGTTCTTGTCCCTTTTCTCCAACACTGAGAGGTGGAGAGGTGAATCTGTGCCTGAGAGAGTAGGTACTGTAAAGCTCCAGAGAAGTGTGACGTTAGAGCCGCATACAGAACACCTGGTTTGGGGAAAGCTGCCTGTGTCGTCAGTCCTGTCTGTAGGCAGCACAGTCATCGTTGACCGACAAAGTCAAGGTCAAGGCCGAAGCAGATAATGGTTGGCAGAGTGATCACACCACTTTGGGGAGATGGTTCTATCCCACTGAAAGTCATCAATCCAACCAGCCACAGAGTTGTGTTGAAAAGAAACACCAAGATAGCTGACGTGTCACCTTGTATTGCTGTGGAAGACCTGCCACAACCTACACAGATCAACTCTAATGTGCAATGTGCTGAAAACAGCCCCTCTCCAACACACAGATCCAGTGAAGAGATGAGACGTGTTCTATGCAACCTGAATCTCTCTGACATTGACTTAGAGTCTTGTGAAGTGTCCGCACACTGGAAAGACAGACTGCTACAGATCATCGAAAGAGTCAATCTTCTCAAGGGACAAAATGGACTGTGGAGAAGCTAAAGATTTTGTTCACCGCATTCATCTGACTGACGACAGACCCTTTCGTATGCCGTACAGGCGAATACCACCAAGCAAGTATGCTAAACTAAGAACAGCTCTGAATGAGATGGAGGAGAAAGGAATCATTCGCAAGTCGCACAGTGATTATGCCTCTCCCCTTGTCTTAGTCTGGAAGAAGAACGGTGACTTAAGGATCTGTATAGACTTCAGATGGCTGAATGCACGGACAGTCAGAGACGCCTACCCACTGCCACACCAGTCAGATGTGTTAGCTGCTCTGGGTGGAAACGCCTTCTTCTCCACTATGGACCTGACATCAGGTTACTATAATGTGCCTCTACAGGAAGAACACAAAAAGTACACAGCCTTTTCTTCACCGTTTGGCCTACACGAGTACAACAGGCTCCCTCAGGGGTTATCCAACAGTCCAGCCACCTTCATGAGAATGATGATGTCCATCTTTAGAGATGAGAACTTCAGCAGTGTACTCTGCTATTTAGATGATCTGATGGTGTTTGCGCTGTCTGAGTCCGTGGCTCTTCAGCGCCTCGAAATGGTCTTCTCACGTCTGGCCAGGCACAATTTGAAGCTAGCCCCTAAGAAGTGCTTCTTTCTAAGACGGTCTGTTAAGTTCTTGGGCCACATCATCTGTGAGGAAGGCATTAAGACAGACCCAGACAAAGTCGAGGCCATCAACAAAGTCCAGCGAATTGATCTGATGGAAGCTGATGGACAGACACCATGCCCAAAGAAGTTAAGGTCGTTCCTTGGTATGGTGCTGTACTACCAACACTTCATTGAAGGATGCTCTGCTAAGGCCAAGCCACTCTTCCAGTTAACATCGGGATCCAGCAAGCAGACTCCTGTGAAAAAGGGGAGAAAGCCTAGAAGGAGACTGTGTTACGCTAAGCTCACTCCCGCTGACTGGACACCTGCTTGTCAGAACGCATTTGAGATGCTGAAGTCAGATCTGCTGCAGAGTGTGATTTTGGCTCATCCATTGTTCGACCAGCCTTTCGTTTTGGCCATTGATGCATCCTTTGACGGAGTCGGGGCAGTTCTCTCTCAAGTCCCTCCTGGTGAAGAGATAGCAAGACCTGTAGCCTTTGCCAGCAGGACACTCTCTCGCTCGCAGATGAACTACCCCGCTCACAGACTGGAGTTCTTTGCATTGAAGTGGGCTGTCTGCGAAAAGTTCAGCCATTGGCTTAAAGGACGTCACTTCACAGCATGGACCGACAACAACCCTTTGACATATATCCTGACAAAACCCAGGCTAGATGCTTGTGAGCAACGCTGGGTGGCTAAACTCGCATCATACAGCTTTGATCTGAAATATGTTCCAGGCCCCAGAAATGTTGTCGCTGATGCCTTGAGCAGAGAGCCATTTGTCCAGTCTTGCATAAGCCATCGTCACAGAGCCATATGTGTCGCTCCTGAGGAATGTCAGTGGTTATGGTGACGACACTGTCCAGCACGCATTCAAGTACACCAACAACCACCAGAGGGTTCTCAGATCAGGCAAAGATCCACAGAACACACCCAGCGGTGGAAGTGGTTCAGTCGAAGCTCCAGAGATTTCAGCTGTTTTCAGTGCACACTCCACTGGTGGACTGAGTGAGGTACTGGGTGCGGGCCTAGCTGTTCCTCAATTGCAGCAGGCTAATTCCCCCATTCCTCACAGCAGTTTTATGAGCCAGCAGGGACAAGATGGGACCATCAGTCGAGTGCTCTACTACGTTGAGAGACGTCGAAAGCCATCTAAGAGTGAGAGAACAGATGAACCCTCCAGTGTACGTCAGCTCCTGAAATATTGGGACAAGTTGATCATCCGTGATGGTATGCTGTGCAAAGTGAGAAGAGACGGCAACATGAACAGGCGTCTTTTTCTGTTTGTGGTGCCTGACTCCCTCAAAACACAAGTTCTAAACGGAATTCATGATGCAGCTGGTCACCAGGGGAAGAGCCGAACACTGTCACTAGCAAGGCAGAGATTCTTCTGGGTTGGAATGAAGCGTGATGTCGACAGCCACGTGAAGAATTGTTACCGCTGTGTTGTGGGAAAGACCCCAGAGCCCAATGCCTGTGCTCCATTGGAGAATATCCGCACATCAGAGCCGATGGAGTTGGTCTGCATCGACTTTTGGTCTGCGGAGGTCAGCGATGGCAAGTCCATGGATGTCTTGGTTGTAACAGACCACTTTTCCAAGATGGCGCATGCTTTCCCATGCAAGAATCAGTCTGCCAAGCAAGTAGCTCGAAAACTCTGGAATGACTTCTTTCTCATCTACGGCTTTCCAAAGAGAATTCACTCTGACCAAGGAGCAAATTTCGAAAGCAAGTTGATCAAGGAACTATTGTCTCTATCAGGTGTTGAAAAGTCACATACAACACCGTACCACCCCATGGGTAACGGCGTTGTTGAAAGATTCAACAGAACCCTTGGATCCATGATCAGAACTCTGCCTCCGAAGTCTAAAGCCAAATGGCCTCAGATGTTACAGCTTCTCACCTTCTGTTACAACTGCACAGAGCACGAGACGACTGGCTTTGCACCTTTCTATCTAATGTTTGGTCGAGTCCCTCGTCTCCCAGTTGACATCCTGTTCCAGAGCGTCCTCTCTGACGAAGTGGTGGTGGACCACAGTGAGTTTGTGTCCCGCCTGAAGAAAGACCTGCGTGAAGCGGCACAGATTGCACAGAGGCACAGTCAGAAAGAACAGACACGACATGCCAGGCTCTACAACAAGAAAGTCAAAGGCTCACCACTTGCCGTTGGTGACAGAGTGCTCATTGCGAACAGAGGTGAAAGAGGTAAAAGGAAGGTAGCCGACAAATGGGACTACAACTACGTACGAAGTTGTAGTCGTGAACCCTGACATTAATGTCTACAAGATCAAAGGTGTCAACTCTGACAGAGTGAGGGTAGTCCACAGGAACCTGCTGCTCCCTGTAGACTTTCTACCACTGGACGATGTGCAGGACCCCCAGCCCAGTGATGAGGCAGTCCCTGAGGTCAGTCTTCCTGATGACGGAATCAGTGTAGGTGATCGAACCGCACACTGGGTGAATGCTAGCCCCGACAACATAGAGGAGGAGTGTCTGGTTCACCACACTGAAGACTCTGACGTGTCTGAATGCGTGCTTGAGCCAGGTGATTCAGCAAGTGGCATCGCAGCTGAAGAGAGCGAACAGCACAGTGATGTTCTGCCTGGGAGTATAGCGGGCCACCAGCTGCTGAAACCCACCCAGTAGTCCCCGCCCATGTAGACACCATGTCAGACGAGCCTGCTGTTTGCGCTCAGCCTCAGAGCTTTGAGAATGCTGTTACACAGACCAGGCGAGGCAGGACTGTCAAACCTCCTAAAAGACTCATATGTGAGATGAATGAACAAGTCCTTGACACTTCAGAGTCCACAGTGAACTCTTTAATTTCTCTAGTTGTAAGCTTGTTTTAAGCTGAACATTTAGTAACAGATGTCATTTTTAGTCAGACTAGAGAGAACAGAGAATAGTTTGAAGTATCAGACATAGAGTCTTAGCAGAATCTGAGGTGTAGCAGGCATCTCTATAGTCTACTTTTAGTATGGGATATGGCGCCATTCCATTCCTTAAGTACTCCCTAGATGGAGCATTTCTTAATTGACAGCTTTTGATACTCTCTAGTGACATACCAGTCTTTCTTCTCTTTGGTCCTATCTAAGATTTCTCTCCTTCTCTCCCTCTTTTCCTGAGATTATCTCTACGGTACGTCCCCAGTTTGGCAGGATTTAAGGGGGGTGTATGTAACGGAGTGAATAAACAGTTATATGAATTTTATTTTAAATCCTGCAGAAATGGGTCCAGACTTTTATTTTGTAGTTTCCTGTACAGGTTTGGATTGTGGGTCATTTGCAGCAGGAAGAGATTCTCCATGCTGCAGGTAGGTTGGGATTTCGTGGGTCTGCATAAAAGTCTTTAAAAGTCATATTCACTCTGTATTGCATGAGACCAGATACCTTCCGTTTTAAATGTATTATATGAGGTCATTATAAATCGCATTTTTGCGATGTTTGACTCTGTATTGTTGCTTTTATTTCGTTTTGCATTTTCGTTTGATCTTGGAAGACATTTGTATGGGAAAGTGCAACTGGTCATTTGACATTTATTTTGTTTAGATGACGCACGCATCCTGGCCCTGAATCCACATACCAACTTTGGTTTTGTGTCTGACCCATGTGCAGGTAATCAATCAGATTTGTAGTTTAAGTTGTTTATGTTTTGTACGTTCTAAGTTTGCCTCGTGGCTGCGCTAGCATTCGCGATCTCAAATGTGCTTAGCCTGCCACGTTATAACTGTATTTAAGTGTAATACCAGTTTTAGCCACAAGAGGCTAGTCTTTACCTTTGTATGAGCGCAGGTTGTGCAGCTCGTATATTGAAAATGGATGAAAAAGTGCCTTTTCTGTATGCTACATGTCAGATATATTTTCTTTTTGAATATTTTTCTATCTGTATATTTTTATATGTTTATGTACTACACTATATTATCACTACATCAGAATTTAGATACATTTAGATAAGAATTAGAATTATAAGTATTTCTCACTCACACCTTATTCACATTTTGATGATACATTCTTCCCTTTTGGAATGTTATTTGTTTATTTTATTAACCCACCATATACCATTAGAAATATATTACGATTACAGTAGTACTCGTTAGTATTTGTACAGGAAGCAGGAAGAGATTCTCCATGCTGCAGATGACGCACGCATCCTGGCCCTGAATCCACATACCAACTTTGGTTTTGTGTCCGACCCATGTGCAGAATAAATGTTTCCACACAACGCAGAGCAACAGTACAGACCAGTAACACTAAGTCGGTATAAAAGCCGAGGTCAAGCACCTCGGGATACTGGGTCTTAAAGACAGTATAAGGTATGTCTTTGGAACGACGAGACCTACTTTGATCCCTTCCTCAAAGTACTGGGTCTTGAGGCCAGTATAAACGTCTTTGGAACGACGTGAACTACTTTGATCCCCCAGGCCGCCTGAGTTATCAAAAAAAAAGGAAAAGCGCTATCACTCAGGTAAGACAAACTTAAGTTTTTTTTGTGTGTATTTTTTTTTATTGTTGTTAAAGTTGTTTGTGAGTATATATACAACCTATATAGAATAAAATAGAATAGAGTGAACTAGATATAAATAAAATATGATGGGTAACAGCCATACCTGTTGCGGCCAGAACACGGAAGCTGAGTATACAGAAGATAGAAAGAAAAAAATTAGAACAGGAGAGAAAAGAAAAATAAGTACCCAAACAGACGAATTCTAATCTTTGTCTTGTTCTTTATTCTCGCCGAGAACAACGGAGAGATGACGACGAGGTCCCTCTGGGTCCGACGCCTGTCCCTCCCCCTACCGGGATCAGCCTCATCTGCGGCCACCTCCACTCCACCCCAGGCCGGCACATGTTCCGGCCTCCTCCGAACCGCCAGAAGCCTCCGCTCCGCAAATACCAGGGCACCCATGGGACGCAGAACAAGGGGGTAAAACCCGTAGTGGTAGGACATTCAATCCTCTTATTTCATCACATACATAGAAACAAGGGAAAGGAGGAGATAAGTGACTACTTTGTTTTGATGATGATGATTGGAGGAGTGATTGCAATGTGTTTTACCGAGAGGGTGCACCGAGAAAGCGGGGTGGATGGCGGAGAGGAGGAGGAGGGAGAGGAGGGGGCGCGGCGGGGAGCAGATCGAGAGACAGGAACGATGTTTGCTAAAACTGGACATTGGGTGAGAGACTGCAGGTCCGGAGGAGGACGAGGAGGAGGGGCAGGAGGCAGAGGACTCAGACGGCACCGAGATTCATCTCCCCGGAGCAAAGAATCACCACCTGCATGACTATCTCAGCAGACAGGTCGTACTGGCACACACACACACACACACACACACACACACAGCACACAGGATCTCCGCACACACACACACAGCACACAGGATCTCCGCATACACATACACACACACACACACACACACACACAGCACACAGGATCTCCGCACACACACACACAGCACACAGGATCTCCGCACACACACACACAGCACACAGGATCTCCGCATACACACACACACACACACACACACACACACACACACACACACACACACACACACAGGGAGCAGACACAGAGGCAGATAAAGTCATTTCAGTGGTAACAATAGATGCCTTGTTAAGCCTGGGAGAGAAACCGTTTGTTACATTAAAAGTAAACAATCGCAAAATAAAATTCCTGTGCGATACCGGAGCATGCAAATCAGTTGTGCGGGAGGAAGATGCTGGGGGTCTAATTAAATCAAGGTCAGACGGACTCAGAGTTAAATCAGCCACAGGGCATGTGATGATCGAACCAATGTGCGACCCAGTGTGGATCGAGGATCCTAAAACCAAAAGAAAAGTACACACATCGATGGCCATCTCAAAACTATGGCCAGTTAACTTATTGGGGAGAGACCTTATGATAGCCCTAGGCATAGGAGTAGTTCCATCTGCTGATGGAATGAAAGTAGGGTAACAGAAGGACGCCAAAAACAGGAAAACAACTGCGATGACGACGATGATGGCCAGTACGTCATAACTATTAAACGTCATGACCAGGTTAAACTATTGGTACAGCATAGATCTCACAAGAACAGGTCCCAGCTCCATCACTGACCAACTCACCCAATTAACACTGTACAATGTACTATGACCACTACGGGGTAAAAAAACGCAAATATGAAGACATGTTATTTAAAACCTCGAGTTCGCAATTGAGATTGACAAATTTATAGTGGGACAAAAAGGGGAATTGCGGGGTGGCGGAGAAACTAAACAGAGAGGACATAAAGCTACATCGGAACGGTAGTGCGCCACACGTGTCTATTTCAAAAGAACCAGACATGAGCTGGAAAGATCTTGGCCGCATTGTCACCACAGCTGAAGAATCGGGAGATCCGTGGGAAGAGAAAGGTGGGGGAGTTAGCTTTTTACCCAAATTGAACATTTATATCATGCAGCTAAATTGGGTAACAAATGGTACAAAGGCTGTTCATCTAAAAGGGGGGAACAAACAAAACGTGACAGAATGATACCAATTAACTGAAGAAGAAGAACATCAGTTAACAGGTCTGCAGATGTGGGTAAAATAAAAGATATAGAACCGATAAAAATTACACCAAAAGGATCATTCAGACCATATCAACGTCAGTATCCACTAAAACCAGAGGCCGAAGCAGGCATAGAACCAATCATAAAAGATCTGGCTAAAGCAGGGATCATCATAGAATGTCCTGATTCACCCTGTAACACACCTCTGTTTCCAGTCAAAAAGTCAGTACCATCTACAGGATGGCGCATGGTTCAAGACTTGCAGGCTGTCAACAGAGCTGTGATACCAAGGGCGCCCCTAGTGCCAGATCCACATACGCTGCTAAATGAGTTAAGTCCACAGGCCAAATTCTTCTCAGTCATTGATCTAGCGAATTCTTTCTTCTCTATTCCAGTGCACCCAGACTCACAGTTTTGGTTTGCATTTCAATACAGAGGAAAGAAGTACACTTACACAAGGATCCCTCAGGGATATTGTGAAAGTCCTACCATTTTCTCGCAGGCAATGTCATCAAATCTAGCCAATTTTAACCCACCAAAACAAAGTCAAATTCTGTTGTATGTTGATGATATTTTGATAGCTTTAAAAACTCAAGCTGACTGTAAAACAGACACTTTAGCACTGCTGAAGTTTTTAGCTGAACAAGGTCACAGAGCAAGTAGAAACAAACTCCAGTTGTGGAAACAAATGGTGAAGTGTTTGGGTTTCAAAATATCTCAGGAAGGAAAACATCTCGATGACAAACGTAAAGAAGCTATTCTGCAAGCTCCAAAACAAAAAACAAAAAAAGCAAATGCTGTCATTCTTAGGCATGACAGGCTTTTGCAGGCAATGGATTGCTAATTACGCTGAATTAGCACAACCACTGCAGAGTGTAATCTATGATCAACCTATGGCAGCCGGGGATAATATTATTTGGACACAAGAGGCAGAACAAGCTTTTAAACAACTCAAACAGGTTTTAGTGAGCACATCAGTGTTAGCACTCCCAGACTACAAAAAACCTTTCATCCAAACATGTGATGCGAGACAAGGATTCATGACCAGCGTTCTAACACAGCCTTTTGGACAAAAACTACGACCGATAGCTTACTACTCTTCTAAACTTGATCCCATAGCAAGAGCTATGCCTCCATGCTTCCAGGCAGTGCAGGCAGCAGCTATTGCTGTACAGAGTTCAGCTTCACTCGTGTCGTTTCATCCATTGACATTGAAGGTTTCACATGCGGTTTCTGTACTTCTGATGCAAAACAAATAGCTTTCATGTCACCAGCACGGCATCTCAATTGACAATACTAATGGTACAGCTTAATTTGACAATCGAACGCTGCAATACATTGAATCCATCCACACTTTTGCCACACGAACAAGACGGTGAGAAACTTGACTGCTTAGCTAAAACTGAGGAGACTGTTTTACCAAAAGCAGACCTGACTGATACACCACTCACACATCCAGACATAACAATGTTTGTTGATGGTTCCTGCAGGAAAAATCCAGATGGCACGAATACCAGTAGTGTGCGGTGGGGACACAGGGGAGGGTGCTGAAATCCTCACCTTTGCCATCACACTTCTCAGCACAGGCAGCAGAGAGAGTAGCTTTGACGGAGGCGTGTAGATTGGGGGAAGGGAAAGCTATCACAGTCTATACAGATAGCCAGTATGCGTTCTCCACACTGCATGTTTTCTACCAACAGTGGAAAAACAGAGGCATGGTAACATCTACAGGCAAAGCTATTCAACACAAAGATTTGATACTAACTTTATTGGATGCTATTCTCCTACCAAAAGCAGTTGCAGTCTGTAAACGCGCAGCACACACTACCGGGACTGATCCAGTTTCACGAGGAAATCGCAAAGCAGACGAAGAAGCTAAACGCGCAGCAACAGAGGGACAGGGTTCAGATTACATTTGTGTAGCTGATAGCCCATCCTTCCTAAAACCCTCTGTAGAATTGCGGCTATTTTGAGCCATGGAAGTACCCATGTCTCAACAGGAGGGATGGTGGCAATGATAGGTAAATGTTTTACAACATATGGATTCCAAAATTACTCTAAAAATGTTTGTGCATCCTGTTTGAGTTGCTCCAAGCACAACTCTTAAGGAAGAATGAGACCTAAAAGAGGAGCGTTCCCGAAAGCTGAATATCCTTTCCAAACAATATGCATGGACTTCATCGAACTAAACAAATCAGAGGTGAAGAAATATTGCCTGGTAATAGAAGATATATTCTCAAAATGGGTTGAAATCACACCAACAGCAACAAACGACGCTATAGTGGTAGCAAAAATCTTTGCTACTATTATTGCACCAAGATTCTGATTCCCAGAAACAATTTATTGCGATAACAGTCCACATTTCAGAAACCAAGTCATGGCTAAATTATCAGAAATGTCTAACATTCAACTAAAAGTTTCATTGCAGTTATCATTGGTATCACTGGTCATCTCCTCGCTGGGAAGGTCCATATCAGGTTCTGCTATCTACACCGACAGCAGTCCACATCGCTGAGAGAGGAACGTGGGTTCATCGGACACACTGTAAGAGAGCATACAGCACTCCGGAGGGGACAGATAAGTAAAAACACCACACCATGGCCGACAGACCATGGAATCCATACCGAAGGACGGGATGCGGTGTGAGAGGAACATTGTGTCTAATCAGTCTGATAGCAGTGATAGTGGTAGTTCCGATACTCTGGGTACACAACTTCAGTCTCAACAATCAAATGGCAACAACAATCGCACCACAGCTGAATCACTGATTGTAAATTCGACACTAGCCAATACAACGCTAGCTAATTCAACACCAGCCTAATTAAGAGCTAAAAGAGAAATCGGACTGCAAATTGTATAACTTTGTGTCTCTACCCGCTGACAGGAACTGCACCACTGTACAGCAATTGTTTCCCCCTGTGCCAACTCACACGCGGCCACCCTGGTTTGAGCCATATGACGGCAACTACACCTGTCTGTCTAGAGAAGAAGGTACGGTTAGTGTAGGAACTTTGGCTCCCTGTAATCTAACCCTGAAGTTATCAGCAGGAGAAGGGGGTGTGCAGGATGCGTGGGTGAGAAGACAACTTGTGACCAGGGCGGACATCTGGTGGTTCTGCGGTGGTAAGACACTTAGACCAACATTAACAATTGATTGGATTAACTATATGTATTATAACCAACAGAGGTTCATCAATTACACCAGAGACGGCATCAAGGGGTTATCTATACAATTAGATAGGACTAGTCTCATGGCGTGGCAGAAACGGCTGGCGCTGGACATGCTGCTGGCCGAGAAGGGAGGCGTGTGTAAGATGTTTGGGGATATGTGTTGCACTTTCATTCCCAATAACACCGCCCCTGACAGCAGTGGGACTAGGGAGCTCGCTATCCGAGGAGTTCGGGAAAAACTCAGGTATTGACGATCACCCTGACTTTTCATGGGTGGAGAGCATGTTCGGGAGGTGGTCAGGGCTCATACAATCAACTTCAACTTCAACTTCAACAACTTTATTGTCATTTTCCCATATGTCCACATACAGGAAAACGAGATACCGTTTTCTCCAGGTCCACAGTGTCGCTGACACACAGACATTCAACAACCATAATCATAATGATCACAATTATGACTGCGTTGTGTTGTTGTTGTGTTCCATTCCTGAGAGACTTAGTTCAGAGGCTGATTGACGTTGCCATGAACAAGATGTTACTGTACACCAGAGTGCCGGATGAGGAGGATAAGGGTGATGCAACATCATATCTATCAGATTACAGTGACGATGAAATAACCCCTGTGAAGTGTGCTTCCCGATTCCTAGGTGAGCAGAAAGTTCCAGGTGATCTGGAAGCTGAGGACATGCACGGGATTCTTGGAGGGTTTCTATGATGACACTGGAGTTTAAATAAAAACATAAATTCCACAGCACAATGATGTATTTACAGAAAATCCCAAAAAGAAGATGTAAAAACTGATAAGCATTACGAGTGTAGCCTAAGAGAAGGATGTTATCTCCACTATATATATATATATATATATATGTTAATCACATGATGGAAGGAAGTCTGTAATGTTTTATTGTTTTCCACGAGTCCAGGGTGAGATTTCCTAGGCAGGGTCAGGTTCAACTAACGGGATCGATGGGTTGACCAGCCTGCGTTGGACATTTTGTTTGATTTCTATTCTTCCTTCCTATTAAGCTTTAGACTGTTAGAGATTAGATTTGCTAGATGTATTATGTATAACCTTGTTTGAATTGAATCATTGTATTTTCCCGATTGGACTGGAGGACCACAAGGCGGTCGCCTGTAGGCAGAGGGGCCGTGAGAGAATTTCCCTGCCTGAATGTAAAGATGGTACTGAAGATGCTAAGAAACTGCCTGACAGGGTTTTCGCTCACACTCCACAAAATTTAACTAATTATTATGCTTGAGATAAGCATAAACAGGAGGGAATGTTATAAGAATTTTGTATAACCACATGTCTTAAAGTTTTCTTAGTTCAGGTTACAGCTTTATGTGTTGAACTGTTTATTACTTTAGTCTCCCCATGGCTGACCTAAATGTTATCAGAGGCCTGGTAGTCATGATGTCTTGTTCTAAATGAAGGTTAACTGTCAGTGACGCTTTATCTCCTGTGCCTTTAAAATACTTGAGTCACAACAGTGATTTCAGCACTTCCTCTGTAGCATCCTCACACGTTGCATTGTAACTGCTCCTCTTGTACAAGATTAAAGTCAGACGTCGACTTTACTTATGTCTCCGATCTCCTCCTTGGGTGAATTTATTCATTTACAGGAAAATTCTTTTAACAGACTCGAACTGTTTCTACAATCTGCAGCCCACCAGTCAGTCACCATTGCAACACTGTTGTTGATGAAGCAGACCAATCAAGTGATTTCCTTGCTGCATTAGCACCGCTGCAGGTCTTACTGTGATATTTTGGTATTTTCGTCAAGCCATGTGTGAATCATTCGTATAAATGCACGTTCACAGCTTTCTTCAGTAGACCACGGTGTCGATCACAGATTTACTAATGCAGACGTGTGGCCGTGTACTTTTCACCAAGTCAGCTGCAGCGTCTGATGGACCTGTATGAGGAAATAAAGTTTATTACATGCAAAAAAGGAAATATGGCTGAAAAGAGCGTGGCAGACAATTATGGCGGACCGACTGAATGCAAAGCCTAAAAGTCTACATTTACTAACCACGGATCTTAACTGAAACCGTCATTATTGTACCATTCAAGCAGTGACTTGGTTTTTGTGTATTTGTGTGTGTGACTGTTGCTGTAACGCTTGCCGCTGGGTGATGTTGGGACTTTAAAAAATTGTGTTGACTCTGGAAATTTTGAGCGTATTCTAGTCCTGCTCAATGTGTTAAGTGTCCTGAGATGACTTCTGTTGTGATTTGACACTATACATAAAATTGAATTGAATTGAGTTATCCCTGATAATTATTCATCACTGTCGCGGGTGAAAAACTCTACGGTGTCTTCCAAAGTCTTTCCTTTTACTTTAGAAATTGTAAAAACACTAAAAACAACCCAAAAGAAGAGTAAATACAAGCCTTCTGTCGCAAGTGAAGCGCTGGCTCGCTTGATTGACAGATTGTTCAGCCAATTCGGATCGCAGAATCACGGAAGAGGTCTTGTTTTTTCCGGAAGAGTTTGACGGACACGGAAATACACAGCATCCATAGTTAGCCCTCCGTCGTAAAGCGGTACAAAGCGATAAAAAAACAATAACAATATCTTCTTCAGAGACTCTCAAAGTAAAAACATTGCGTGTTATGGATGATTACCGGAGTTAGCGTGCTCGTGGGACTAAATGAAGTGGCTACTTTTGTTTGTTGGACTCTTACCTTTCTCTGGATACCAGGATTACCATGCTACATGTTGTTTTTGGACTTCCAGACAGCTCGAATGTAGGGAACTCCCGTCTTGTTATTGTTTTTTTTTCTGTGCACTCCTTGCACACACTCTGTGTTTGTTTGTGATGTGTCTCCGTGAGCCTAAAACGGCTGGCTTTGTTCGATTCACGAGCTGTCAAATAATATATAATATGACACAGACGCATTAAAAATAATATTACTTTCTCTCTCAACTTGTCTCGACTCCTACTTGACAACCCACAAGTGATCTGTAGGTTGAGACTTGGGCATTGTGGGTTGAATCAATCTTTGTATGTTTTTAGAAAGCATCATAATGGGCTTTGTGAGTTTGGAAAGTCTGAAACAGTTGAACATGTTTTATTGAAATGTAACAAATATACCACAGAAAGGAGCATTTTATATAAGAGTGTATGAGATTTGCGAGTTCTGTCATTTTCAGATAAATCTTTATTGGGTCAAAATGAGAATCACCACTTGATTGCTAAAGTAGTATTCCAGTTTTTACAAGATACAGGGCTGTATATGAAAATTTGAAGCAATAATATTATCCTTAGAGTAATTTCCTGAGGAGGGCAGTAATACGCCCAGAAGCGTCTAAACTGCCGGAAATCCAAACGAAGAAGAAGAACACACATGGGCGCGCACCGATAAGTGCAGATTTGAACCATTTTTCGAAGCAGTCACGTGGGTGTGCGTGATTTGTTTCAATACAAGCTCCGAAGCAGAGGTAACATACCCGCCGGACGCCTTAACGGACTTCCAACGACCGGACTCGCGCCGTGAAGCGATCTCAAGTAAGAGTGTTTGTCTGGGCAGAGACCGGACAGCTGCCGTGCGTGTTTAATGAATCCCTCTCGGTGTGTGACGTTTACCGGACCGCCGAGTCCCGTTTCATGTGGTTGAGACCACCTCACCTTAAACCGCTACCCTGTTTTTGTGCCGCGGCCGACGAACCAGGGTTCGGTCGCCGGGCTTCTGGGTGATAAAGGACGGCTGTTGTATGTTACAGGCAGCCAGGTTTCCTTCCTGCTGTCTTCTTTCCTCGTTCCTTTGTTCCGTCTCCGCGGGCTCGTCCGCCATCTTTCCCTGCTGCTCCTCTCCCGCCTTCTTCACCGGAACGAAAGAGTATATAGACACCAAGAGGCGAATCTCAATGCATTTACATTTAGCTAAGTAGCAGACGCTTTTATCCAAAGCGACTTAGAATAAGTACATTTGTCTGAAGAGTGCAACAGTACATCTCTATCTCTCCTTTTCCACCAACGCGAACCTAGTTCAAGAACCGGCCGGTGCCCGACCCGTGCTGGTTCGCAGTTGGTTCAACTTGCGAACCTTCTGAGAATCTGTTTGCGTTTCCACTGGCTAGAGAGCCCAGAGAGAGCCACGTCATTACGTCACTGTATACGTCTGAGGTTTCCCCACAGCGCTAATTTCAAGCATAGCAGACATGTCTCTTCAGAAAGTGTTTATTTTGGCAAAAAATACAATAACAATAAAATACGCAAAATACTAAAATCACAACATTAAAGTGTAGAACAGTGGGTGATCAATAGATCGGAGTGTTTGATGTTTAGTCATCTGCAGGTTGGACCTCCGTTCAATATCGCCGATGTCCGACAGCTCTACAAACACAAACCAGAGAACAGCGGTTTAATCACAAACGTGTCCACGACGCTGTAAACACAGATGTTATGTTACGTTTGTAGTTGGTAACGTTTAGTGAGAAAGTCAGAAAGTGGCATGCTAACGTTGTTGTTAGCAATATCACGCTAGCTGGCTAGCTAGCCGGTCAGCTTACATCACCCGAGGAAGCATAGCCACTAGTTGCTGCTGTTACACGTAATCACTAGCTTGGTAAACTAAACAGAAATGTGTCGTTGTGGTGAACGAATTTAAAAATGAAACTTACCGGGAACAGTAACGTTAGTAAAACTCTGCAGCGGCGTATTTTCCCCCGTTGCCTCGAGCCTTAACCCCGCCCCCAGCCCCTAACGTAAGCAAGGCCTTCTTCCGGGGCCGGTTCCAGCCCAGCAAGGAGTTGGGGCCGCTCGGGAACCAGTTTTCCTGGCCGAGAGCCGGCTCTTTGTCTGTGGAAACAGGAAGAACTGGTTCGCGATTGGGCACCGGCTCCGAACCGGTGTTATGCCGAGTTCTGCCTGCCCGCCGAGAACTGCATGCACCTCGCGGGAGCGCGCACAGCTGAAGGGAAACTACCGTAATGATTTCTGAAGGCGTGGCTGTGCTTTAGCGTGGGATTTCAGATAGTTATGCTAAAACAATATTTTTTAATGTGGAAAATTAATGTGGGGTGTCATCCACACTGTCTAGGTCGATCAAATAAAGTAAGCTGGTGCTGAGAAGACCATTTGATTCCTATCATTCTTTGATTTGAAGTCTCACTGAGTGTTAAGGGGTACATGCTTTATTCGGCAGAACTGATTGCTGCTGCTGAATAATGCATCAGCTATTATTTATGCCTCACTAACATTAAGTGTATGATATTCACACTGTTAAGCCAAAACAGCCTAAAATATGAGCTGGTAAAAAACCATGTGATTCAAAGATCTCCAGCAATAAAGTTACAGGGTGGATGTGTTATTCGGCAGTGCTGTACAGGTATGTGAGCTGCCGAGAAGTGCATTCCCCTGTTTTTCCAGGCTAGAAGAGTAGCACATGTATGAAATTCACACTGTTAAGCCAAAACAGCCCAAAATATGAGCTGGTCAAACCATGTGATTCAAAGATCTCCAGCATTAAAGTTACAGGGTGGATGCATTATTCGGCAGTGCTGTATATGAGCTGCCGAGAAGTGCATCCTCCTGTTTTTCCAGGCTAGAAGAGTAGCACATGTATGAAATTTACACTGTTAAGCCAAAACAGCCCAAAATATGAGCTGGTCAAACCATGTGATTCAAAGATCTCCAGCATTAAAGTTACAGGGTGGATGCATTATTCGGCAGTGCTGTAGAGTTTTTACTTGCTGAGAAATACATCTCCTTTCTCAGGTGGGGCTCAGCCTTAAATTCACAGTAAAATAAACATAGACCATACATTTCTTTCTATGGGAAGCCCATATTACACACAGTGTTCTGTGCTGTACAGTGTACAGACTTGGAGATTTCTTTATAGTAGGCCCTTACTATGTGCACATACACCTCTAAATGTTCACCAGCTGGGATGATGACACTTTATCCAGTCAGAAATATAAATAAACTACTTAAAACTCGGGTCAGGCTCCTGCCTATATCTGTGACCTGCTTTTACCATACGAGCCTGAATGCTGTCTGAGATCCACTGGCACGGCCTTGCTTAGGGTCCCGAGGTCCCGTCTAATCACAAAAGGTGTTATTAGTTATAAAACAAAACAAAAATGCAGTTTAGTAGATAGTAGCACTCACACTGTATTTGGAATATGAGACATATACAGTATTTATTAAATAAAAGAACAGCATGACCCAACAGGACTTCAGAACTTTGGATGAACGGTCCAGGACAATAAAACATACTGTACTTGTACTGTACATGTAAGTGTTAGATTTAAATAAAATTACACACAAATACCCAAGTAAGCAAACAAGATAATGAATAAATGAATAAGAAAATGGAAATAAATAATCAAATGTTAAACTATTTACAATTGTCAAGCCCCCATTGCATAGAACTGTCTAGGTGCATAGCGGGCAGAGGTAGTCCTCATCCAGCGCTGGACTCTTCACACAGACATGGTGGTACCACCTGCCACAGTTGTCACAGGCAATCTGAAAATTTGAAATGCACATTAAAGTTTAATATGAACAACATGTATTTCATAATTCTGACATTGCTTCTGTTTTACTGAGGGCATTACTACTACCATATTACTATAATACTATGTTATAAACCTGGTACAAGTAATGACAGACTAACCCATGAGATACATACCTAAGTGACTGATGTTTCAGAGATAATGATGTAGATTTTGTAAGCTACAAAGTATGTCTCAAATTTATGTAATTACCCATTGAGGGTCATCACTGTCCTTGAATCCACAATGATGGCAGAGGTCCTGGAGAGTGTCTGTAAAAACACATAAAACAGTGTTATTTGATATTCATAATAAGTATAAACTTTTTGTTGTTGTTGAAAGAACAACACTATATCAAGACACTTAAATATCATACAAATTATAAGCCAAAAGGGAAACACACCAGATTCACGGAGGAGAGTGCTGGCTATATCCACTCTCATGCTGTTTACAGCGCTTGTGCTTGTGTCAAAGGTGGTGGCCTTTCCCTCCAATATACACTCAGCAAACTGATGAAAATAGATGATCAGCAAAGCATTTTTAAGATTACTTTTTGATCACCCCTCCAAAAAAACAAATGAAAACAAATAAGTAGACCAACTACATAGCACTCATAAAGAAAATTAAATACTCATCACAGGATATGTACATTGAAACCAGTTGTAATGTGTAATGTTCTTGTCACCTTTATTAATTCACGGTTAAAAAAATGGCTATAATAATAGCCAGTTACACTCACTTTCAAGGCAAAGACACCGCATGATGTGCTGTCTCTCTGTAGTCCATGTGGATGACTGCTACATGTCCATCTTGACACATTGCATCCTCTTTTCCGCATGAATGCCCTTATGGAACAATATATAGATTTTTATAACTTTAACTTTCTTCAAACCCATATAAACACACACACACACACACACACACACACACACACACACACACACACACACACACACACACACACACACACACACACACACACACACACACACACACACTTTTAATTGCTTTCTTTAATTCTTTGTCACCTTGTTTTTTCCTTGCACCTTTTCATTTTTGCCTGGGACTCTCCCATCGGATCCAGAAAAAGACCGTTTTTTTCTTCAGGACAAATCACCTTCATATTTTTGGAAGAAAACGTGTTTTAGGCTTTGCATTTTAAAGCTTTAACAGTGAAACATTCCAACCCTAGAAAGTAGGCCAGCACACAATTGCCACAAACTTGCCCAACCTGTCCAACCAATTCATCTGTATTTGTGTGGTTAACTGTAAACTACTACTGCTCAGACGCCTTAACTACTGGCCTCCCAAATATTGATAATATAAAAGAACAGATGTGGCCTCTATTAAACGACTTATAAAAGCTACAGTGGTCACACTTCTACCGTTAACATCCAGTGGTGGTGCTCATTAAAAATCCCCACTATCTTTTTGTATCTCGATGGATCCATCTGAAAATCAAGATAAGAGAAACCAGTATTTTGCTTTAGTTGAAAATAGGACTGAAACATGGCATTCATAGCAACGTTTATGTCATTGTTATACCTCTATTTTTAATGAAAATTACATCAGTGAAATTGTACATTTGAAATTACAAATCATAAAAAAGATTTCTATACAAACCTTGAGTTTGGAGGTTTTCCCTGTCCAGATGCGTGTCATTTCGATGCTATCAATTACAGCAGCCTGATCAACATTTTTTTGGTTGTACCGTCGCACAAGCAAGGTAAGGTAAGCGTTGATTACCTGTGAATGATACAAAAAAAACACCTAATTATTTCATATTTTGTTCCAACAACAGGTTTTTAGATTTACAACATATTTACATCACTATCTGTTACTGAGCACTAATGTCCTGCACTACAGTGCATTTAACTTCTGCAGCCCTGCTTGGCCTACCAGTGAACCCGCCCATACAAACACTCTTCATGTGTACATCTTTCAAAACACTAGAAAGTGATTTACAGATGCAGATAACCTAAACAAAGACATAGAATAAAGCATGGTGAATTTTGAAGAAATATGTGTAATGATGCACAGTGTTACACAAAAATAGTCAATTCGAGTTACATATTACGTCAACTTCATTCATTGAGTGAAGTTTTGGAATAAGTAGCTACAGAATATATGAACATGTTACAGTAATATATAGTGTTTAAAAAAGTATGAAGTAAAAAATGGAACTTGAACTGAGAGCATAGAATAATAACAAAATTACCTCACTCTCAAGCGCTTGGTTGGGAGCAATCCTTGCAATGTCCCAGCAGAACAGTTTGTATGGTCCAATTTTGGTGAGAATAACAACAAGTTTTTCCCAGCCCACAACTCATTCACATCTGCAAAATTAAATAGTAGTAATTTATCTGTTACTATACTGCTCAATGATTTAGCCATGTTATGTTATACATCACAGAAATTAAATAATTGTCATCAATAATCACCTCAAACAAACCCTAAACTGTTAGATGTCTGGTTATGCCTGTCCATTTACTGAAGCCTCTTTGATAACATTAAGTAATTAATAGTGCACATGATAGTCAGTATATGTTTTTACAGACAAAGAATGAAATTTGCAAAAACATACATGTATCTATTTCTGTTTCCGTATATGTGGCAGGTGCTGAGGCTGCTGTGGCTGCAGCTGCTGAGGCTGCTGGGGGTGTAGGTGCAGCTGCTGAGGCTGCTGTGGCTGCAGCTGCTGAGGCTGCTGGGGGTGTAGGTGCAGCTGCTGAGGCTGCTGGGGGTGTAGGTGCAGCTGCTGAGGCTGCTGGGGGTGTAGGTGCAGCTGCTGTGGCTGCAGCTGCTGAGGCTGCTGGGGGTGTAGGTGCAGCTGCTGAGGCTGCTGTGGCTGCAGCTGCTGGGGGTGTAGGTGCAGGTGCTGTGGCTGCAGCTGCTGCTGGGGGTGTAGGTGCAGGTGCTGTGGCTGCAGTGGCTGCAGCTGCTGCTGGGGTGTAGGTGCAGCTGCTGAGGCTGCAGATTGCATGGCAACAGGTCCTCTGCTCGCTGGTGCCCTGACTCTTGCTGCCCTGACTTTAGTTGCCCTGACTTTGGGTGCCTTGGATACAGGTGCTGATGCTGCTGTGGCTGCAGCTGCAGGTGCTGAGGCTGCTGTGGCTGCAGCTGAGGCTGCTGTGGCTGCTGAGGCTGCTGTGGCTGCAGCTGTAGGTGCTGAGGCTGCAGTGGCTGCAGCTGCTGAGGCTGCTGTGGCTGCAGCTGCAGGTGCTGAGGCTGCTGGGGGTGTAGGTGCAGGTGCTGTGGCTGCAGTGGCTGCAGCTGCAGGTGCTGAGGCTGCTGTGGCTGCAGCTGCAGGTGCTGAGGCTGCAGTGGCTGCAGCTGCTGTGGCTGCAGCTGCAGGTGCTGAGGCTGCTGGGGGTGTAGGTGCAGGTGCTGTGGCTGCAGTGGCTGCAGCTGCTGAGGCTGCTGTGGCTGCAGCTGCAGGTGCTGAGGCTGCTGGGGGTGTAGGTGCTGGGGATGTAGCTGTAGGTGCAGTGGTGGCTGAAGCGGTGGCGGCTGGTGCTGTGGCTGCTTCTCCTGAGGCAATCCTGTGAGGAATCCGTGGATTCTGGACCTTGAAAGGTTTGAGGTGGTCAACACTCACCTTTTTCCTTACTGAACCGTCAGCTGCAAGCAGATCAGCACTTTTGCCTTCCATTGATGTTATGACAAAGGGGCCAAGAAAGTTTGGGTCCAGTTTTCCACCTTTGCGCTGTTGGCTCCTTATGTTCTGGCGCCACACTTTGTCACCAACTGCAAATGTGGTTTGGTCCATTTTAGATTTTAGTCTCTGCTGCGTCTTATCCTGGACCTTTGAGACATTTTCCTGAACAATGCTCTTAATTGCATCCAGGCGTTCTATGTCTTTGGAGACTGTTTCAGGGCTCCAGACTAACGTTTTGCATTGGTTGCACTGGTGCGCCTAACTTTTTTTTTTAGGTGCACCAGCACAAAATTTAGGTGCACCCACATTTTTCATCGCGTCGCCTTTAACGCCAAAAAGTCACCTTTTTATCGCTCTCCTTTTACATAATGACACCCCCTTATGGCCTAGGTTAACTGCAGCACCATCAGCACCCAGAGGAACCGTTTTCTCCAGCCATTCTGCACACTGATGCACAAGCGCAGTAAATGCTTGCTTTGTGGCACAATAAAAAGATCATACAGGTCACTAGCCTATAGATTGCAAATGGAAAACTGTTTATGTGATCTTAGCCTAGCCTACTTATATTTTTACTTAGGCTATTCATTTTTAATAATAATATTAGGAATAGGCTACTATACAATTTCCTATTCATGATGTCTCATGCTGTAATGTGGGCCTTCAAACACTGTGCGTGTCCATGCTCCACCTCGACATGTCCAATTAACATGTTGACCGGACTCGCTTTCCGCAAAATGCAGCAGTAGACAATAACGCACTCCTTCGTAGAGACGTCTGTGTCGCCGTCGATCATGAATGACGTGTACGTGGCGTTTCCAACCTCCGCAGCTGTCTTGTTCTTCAGTGTGTCGGCATTTTTTTCATCAGAATAATTTCGGACTTAAATTTAGTGAACGGCAACTCCTCCGTTGCAATATTGTATGCGACGTTGAATTTTATAATCATTTCAGATTCCTCAGCGGACGTGATCGATACAGCCCGACGCTGAAATGCAGCTGGATGAGGGGCCACTTTATTAACACACTTATCACGGCATGTAGTATGCTTTTTGGACATATTGGGCTTTTTCAATGTCTCGATGCGAAATGTTGTCGACTCTTCCACAAACGCACTATTACCGGCCAAATTCTGACCGCACTCCCGACAATAAATGCAGTGCATTGAGTCCCTTTCTTCATCGTACATCAGCCAGGGAAATTGCTTCAACCAGTCCTGTCTGAAGGCACATTTTTGGGCTTTTTAATTCGAGTCTCGGGGCGAGGCTTTCTGCCTCTCTTCATTTTCAAAGAAAATCGAAGCGCTCAGCGTCGAAGCGCTCAGGAGTACCTGCTCTGCTCGCTCGCATTTTCGAACTGACACAATTTACAGCAGTGAAAAGGACCACAGCCAATCAGAGGCAAGGACCCACCCGAGCTCTGTCTCTTATTGGTTTAGACCACGATACCGTCAGGAGAACATAAAGAGATGCTGCGCTTATGATTTTTTTTTTCACCCGAGCAGTGTTAGGTGCACCAGTGCGACCTACAATTTTTTTCAGTCGCACTCATAAAAATTTTGGTCGCATATGCGACCAAAATGGTCGCACTCTGGAGCCCTGCTGTTTCCTCCTGTATCACATCCTCAACACTATTGTCCAGCTGTAAATAGATAAGTCAACATTATTCAAAATACACTAGTGCTGCCTTTTGCCCCAAAATCAACCTGAACTCCTGTTTGTGTCATACATTGTCAATATATCATATCAACCCACTTACTCATCACTAAATAATTTTTCATGTCCCACTGTCACTGCCATAGATATTGCAACCCTGCTGTACATAACATATACATATATATGTATCCAATATTTATTATCTATCCCATTGCACTACTGCCTCATTGTTTATTTTCACTACCGACTGACCACCTTAATCCACCTTCCACCTTACTTATCTATGTTTGTACTTGTACGTGTTCTCTGTTGTATTATGTCATTGCTCAGTTCTTGTTGCTGTCTTCCTTATGTGTGTACAAGTGAGCGCATAAACCGGAGTCAAATTCCTTGTATGTCTGTACATACTTTGCCAATAAATCAGATTCTGATTCTGATCAAATTTAAAAAATAAAACAAATCTTGGGAGTGCTTTTCTTTTTACACCATAAGTTAACTAACATTGCATCCTCATACTTCATTTAACTTAAATTTTGCATTTTCACAAACCTGATAATCCTCAGGAATCTCTGCTGGGTAACGTGCTTCCCGACCAAACATTAAAAAATAAGGTGAAAATGTGGTGGTCATCTGTTTTTTGGTACGCAGTCCAAACATAACAGCATCAAGATATTCGTCCCAGGTCTGAGGCTTTGTCCCAACAAGCTTGCAGAGAGCCCTTAAAAAAGGTATACATTTTAGATTTATGTGTGGCTTTTTTGCAACATTAAAACAATGTAATTTGTCAATGACAATTTCAGCATAGTCATGCTGTGCTTTCCTTACTTTTGGATGGTTCCATTCATCCTCTCAACTAGACCGTTGGTCTGGGGGTGATAAGGAGCGCAAAGGCTTCGTTTGATGCCTAATTTGGCACACACACTCTTGTTGATCTGTTAGACACATAATTATAAAAATATAATTTTAGAAACTAACATGAAATGTTAAAAACCTCACTTGAAAAATATATTACTATCATACAATAAAAGTAGTTCTGCATAAAAAAGGTTGAATTAGTAAGGCCAGCATTACCGCATTGACAAATTCACTCCCCTGATCCGTCAAAATCCTTTTCGGAGCCTCAAACTGGTGGACAAATTTGATTATTTGTTCTGTGACCACCTCTGCACGTTTTGTCTTCAGTGGATAGGCTTGTGGCCATTTTGTGTAATAATCGATCATTACACACACGTACTGGTTGCCTGCGGTTGTTGTCACCAATTTACCAATGAGGTCCATTCCAATCAGCTCAAATGGTTGTGTTACCTAAAACAAAACAAGTAAAATGAGACAATGGTACAAATGAACCAAAGTGTGTATATCCATGTAACAACATGGTATTAACTTGTATCAACAAAATTTTACTAAATCCTCTAGGGTCATAATAAAACATTTGAAGACAATTAACACTTATCCAAGATACTTCCTCAATTTTACAGAGTGGTGGTTAATTTCATTATATTTTAGCTGCGTGTGTTTCACGTCATTATCTCATGTGTCTTTTGATTTCACAAGGCAGTATTATGATTTTCAAACCCTAACAAGTCTGTGACAGTTGGCTCATGTGAGGAGCCACATAATGAAAACTCAGCTGAGCAAAATTGTCATTGCTATTATACACCGATTACTGTAAGACTTGCACATCTGTGACACTGAACAGCTCCTCAGCAAATGCATGGCACACCACAGAAAGCCAATGGATATAAGATGAAATCCATGTGAAGCACACAAACACAACTGCCACATTTGAGTGTCTATGCATATTTTGAAAAATGTTTTAATAAAGCCACATGCAGCATAGTATGTCATATTGCAGCAGCTCTCATTAAACTATAGTCTAAGGAAAAACAAAGTAGGGATTGGCCATGTGGAACTCTAAGATCATTTGTTTGCTACATTTATCAATGCATATGGTGAAATGCACCCAAAGATTAAGTGAGCATTAAGAAGCTCAGCACTAAATTTAAATTATGTCTGCAGTGGGTATCAGACTGTGCAGTCAGAAATCTACTGCACCCTCTTACATATGACATCATTGTGTCTCTACTTTTAAGTTGGCTTTGCTCTGAGTTCTACTCTTGCCAAAGCAGAGAACAGATACTTGGCTGCTTAAACAGGCCTCATATCTACATTATACTGTATCTACTAAGCTAAATAGGCTGGTCCAAGTGGCTTGAATGGCAGTTTCACCAGCCATTATCAGGGTTTATATTCTACTACTATTACACATAGCTAGTAAGTATCAACATCTCTGGTATCACAAACTTTGCACACATGCAGAGATGAAATGCAATCAGTATAATGTCCCCTGTCTTTAAAAAAAACAATACTGCACCACCAGCACCACATCCTACCCTGTCAGTTTTATGTACTTACACCTTTGTTAATGTGATCTAAATTATTGGCTTGTGTATATAATGGCCTTGACACCATGGTGTTAGTTTTTTTTGTTAAATGCATTGGAACTCCTCACTATCAAATAAAGCTAACGAATCCTTGAATGACTGGAAAAACATCTTCAACTCCTAAATCAGAAGACGAAAATCACTTTTTTTTCTTGCATTTTTTTTACATTAACAATATGGAGAAAAAAATCATACCTTTATTGGGGTATACTGAACCTCCTGTTTTATCAGCCGCTGAGTTGACTGGCACACTGCACATTCTGCCACCTGTTTGAACACAATGACACAAGGACTTGTCATTCTGAAGCACTGACATGTTCATTGACAGATATTTACTTTTGAGAGATGAACTAAGGATTTTGAGCAAGAGACTGGCTTTTGCAGGTAATCCATGTCCTAATTGTTTTGAGAAATGCTCTTACTGTTTTGCAAATGTTGAGGATGATTCGAAAAATGTACCAAAGTGACTGAGAAAAACTGTCATTCAAAAGCTCATTGATATAGGACCATGTTACAGACTACAAAGCTCTTCCATCCATCCATCCATTTTCTACCGCTTATCCTGTATTCAGGGTCGCAGGGGGGCTGGAGCCGATCCCAGCTGTACTACAAAGCTCTTTAGTAGTAAAAATAAAATCACACAGGAATTTGTTTCATGACTAATTTGATGCATTCTTACCCATTTGTCTATATCCGTGGTCATTCCAGGCCAGTGAAAACGCTTGGAAATTGCATCCCTTGTTTTTTTCTGGCCGCTGTGAGCTCCTGTTGGGCTATCATGAAAATCAACAAAAATGGCATTGGCTTCCTCTACACCACAAACCACTTTTGTTTTGACGTCTCCAGATCCCTTGATGTAATAGAGTGCTCCTCCTAGAAGATACATTATACAAAGATCAACTTGTGACAAGCCAAAACTTTAATTTTTTGGTCAAACGTATGTATAGGCTCCCTTAATAATTAAGTAGGCCTACTGCTAATCTAATTAAATGCATTTTCAAATGAAATGGTCATGTTATCAGTCACAGTAGTTTACAAGGAAATTGTGCTCAGTCATCCCACGATTTTTACTATTGACAGGTTATCCACATGCAGTACCAAACAAAACTACAGGTGTAGACTACACCTGTAGTTTTGTTTGGTACTGCATGTTTGTCTGCAAACACACAATTTCTTCATTTATTCAATGAAGAAATTGTGTGTTTGTCTATTTATCTATGGATTAATATCTGTCTGTATTTGTATGCTATGTTTTAATGTATTTATTATTTCTGTATTACTTCATTATATCACTAAATATGAATAGATTAGTGTTTGAGTAAGCAGGATTAGAAACCCCAAAAAAGCATCCATCGACAAAACGTCTTTGATTTGGCGTGCTTCCAGAAATGTAGGCTAGCTAAATTTAAGGTTTACAAATGGCTCCTCAAAAACTAGATAGATAGATGAACAGATAGAACATGGTACCTTGAAGCTTTTCGTCGAATTTCAGACTTTTCTGCTCTTGTAAGGTCACTTTTATATTTGCCGTTAACTTTATACTGCAAAATATCCTCGTGCAATTGAGGGTCCATGATCCAAGAATGATGGCAGGTTAATTAGCAAAAATGGCAATTGACCTCACGACACAACTCTCGCAATTACGGCACACCCACTATCAGGCCTTGAAAAACCTGATACCTGAAATTACTACGGGATGCAGGATTATAAACGCTGATGACGACGATGATAATATCATATTTATGTCTGAACAAATAAATATGCTCCAATTAGAGAGTTTATTGTATCATTGCATATGTACTTAGGCTATATATATAGGCTATTACAATGATTGATATATATTGTTGGCAAAGAGAGGGGAGTCCTAATAGAAACTGATAAGAAAAAGCTTCGTTTGAAATAATTGTGGTGAAAATGTATGCTACAGATCAAAATATAAAATGTAACTGACTTGTAATCACTCACAATATGGTCTTCACGGTGTGTTTTTGAACTGTAGGTTTTGAAGAGCCTCCTCTGAAAACAGTTTAGGATTCTCATAAATTGTATTACCTGTAAGCGCTTTACAAATAAAATCTATTATTATTATTATTATGAACACAAACACAATTTTGTTGTAAGCATTTTCCAGTTGCTGGTGTTTTTAATGTTTGACACAATCACGAGAATCTTCTAGCCTGGAAAAACAGGGGAATGCACTTCTCGGCAGCTCACATACCTGTACAGCACTGCCGAATAACGCATCCACCCTGTAACTTTATTGCTGGAGATCTTTGAATCACATGGTTTTTTATTTAGCTCATATTTTAGGCTGTTTTGGCTTAACAGTGTGAATTTCATACATTTAATGTTAGTGAAGCATAAATAATAACTGATGCATTATTCAGCAGCAGCAATCAGTTCTGCCGAATAAAGCATGTACCCCTTAACACTCAGTGAGACTTCAAATCAAATAATGATAGGAATCAAATGGTCTTCTCAGCACCAGCTGACTTTATTTGATCGACCTTGACAGTGTGGATGACACCCCACATTCATTTTCCACATTAAAAAATATTGTTTTAGCATAACTATCTGAAATCCCACGCTTAAAACACAGCCACGCCTTCAGAAATCATTACGGTAGTTTCCCTTCAGCTGTGCGCGCTCCCGCGAGGTGCATGCAGTTCTCGGCGGGCAGGCAGAACTCGGCATAACACCGGCTCTCAAAATACCGCGGTGGAAAAGTATCGGCACAGTGAGGATTTCAATCCGCCCGCTGGCTAAGTTAACCCGTAGCTAGTAAACAACAGAGATACGTACTAAGATACAGATTTGTGGTTTTTTTTTGGGAGGGGGAGAGGTGGTAGAGGGAGGAGGGTCAGCAGAGTCCAGGTGAACTCTGAACAACAGGGTCTTGGGTCTCTTGCGGAGGATGGGAAGCGGTTCTGTGGTCAATGGAATGAACATCGGTGTCCTTTGGATTGAAAGTAGTGATGGTGAGATGAAGCCTCATGAGACATCGAACCACTTGAGCCAATTGGTTTGAGAAAGGGTTCATTTCTCGAAGCTTCATGTGCACAGGATACCACCTACTGGCCAAGTGTATAATCACAGGCAGCTGTATCTGAACCACATAATGTGTGATGCATTGCATTTTTGTGTCTGTTATGTCTGTTGGGAATGACTATGAATTACAAAAAATGGATAACCAAATAATTACTCAAAGATCATTCAAGCCGTTATATTATTCTATACAGACAGTGTGGTAACAGGGAGAAGAGATTGGGGGAAACTGATCCCGGACCGGTAGTCGAACCTGGGATCGCCGCGTCGAGGACGTTGAGCCTCTGTACATGAGGCGGGTGCCCTAACCACTGCGCCACCAGCCGTTCCATGATGAAATAATTTCTGTACATAAATTATCACATTTGTGTATAATAAATTGTTTGAATGTATTCTGTGTGTGTAAATTTTCCCCAAATGGTAAAATCATCACTCTCCTAAATCTCTCTCTCTCCCTAAACTCTCCAAACTATCTCCAAATTATATAAACGCTATTCAACCTCTAGTATCCAAACTCTCCAAACTCTCAACTGACCGCAACTCTGCTTCAAATCCCACATTTTGAATGGAGCCTGAGGGTTCTATATAGCTGTAAAACCTCGCGGCAAACTCTGAACCACTTTCCGAAGCAGTCACGTGGTACAGCCGGGCAGCGAGGCTTCGGACGTCATCATTTTTGGCCCCTCCCCTAAATGAAGCAAGCCTCGATACGCGCTTCGTGGAAACGCCCCCTCCATTACTCGACACACGCTTCGAAGCCTCGGCGCATCTCGTAACATCACTAATTGAAAGTGACCGTTAAACTTCCCATCATGCATTCTGTTTAGAAATCTGTTTAGTTTTCCCCAAATTTCCCGTATATTGAGTAGCTGTGAGTAGGGTTGTCACGATACAAGAATTTCAGTAGTCGATACCAATACCTGTGAATTTCCACGATTCTCGATACTAATTCGATACCACAATTTAAAAAAAAAAACAACAGGACCCATGTACTTTTAAATTCACTAATTTATTGAAAACTGCTTCAAACTGTCAAGTATTTAACACCACTGTGCTTTAAGATCTTTTTGCACAGAATTTAAATTGCAGTACCAGCTGCCAACAGACCTATAGCCATCCAGTATAAAAACAAACAATACTGTGCTTATAAATATGGTCATGAGGCACTTTTTGCATGTCGGCTTGTTTGAATCAAGAATTGCTCCGGATTCATCCGCCTCGAATGCAAAATATTTCCACACGCGACTCTTCGCACCTGTCTTGTCGACGAGCCGACGTGTTGTGCTTTCGCTCCCACCTGCTGAAGCCATTTTTTACGAAGACGGCAAGTTTTCTTCTTCAGCGCCGCTTACTGCTCTGTGCTGCTCACACGCGTATACTGCCCCCGTCAGTTCCGCCAAGAATCGACACGGCTCGCCGAGTGAAAAGTTGTATATTCGGTTCTGACGTTACCAGAAAAAAGCAAGTATCGAATTATTTTTTCCGTGTCGGCATCGAATTGGTACCGAAGTATCGGTTCTTGTGACAACCCTAGCTGTGAGCAATAATAATTGTAATAATAACTGTAATTGTTTGTCCAGTCTATAGCAGACACGTTTGCCAAATCAAACATGTAAAACTGATTTAGAAAATAACATTTATTGTAATTACAAATTTGGGGTTCTAACATTTATTTTATTTTACCTGTGACGAAGTGTTCAGCTGTTTTACTAACCTATCTCTGTGTGATGTTACTGTTTTCCTGCAGACGTCCAGCAGCTGATGGCGTGTAAAGAAGAGGTTCCCTTTGAGCAGCAGGACTGGGGCTCCAGTCTGGACCAGGAGGATCCAGAGCCCCCACACATCAAAGAGGAACAGGAGGAAGTCTGGATCAGTCAGGAGGGAGAGCAGCTTCAAGGGCTGGAGGAGGCTGATATCAAGTTCCCAGTCACTCTTGTCCCTGTGAAGAGTGAAGAAGATGAAGATGATGAAGAGAAGCCTCAGTTCTCAGGGCTGGCTTCAGCTGCAGCCAGCAGCTCAACTGAACAGATGAAAACAGAATCTGGTGAAGAGAACTGTGGAGGACCGGGACCACAACCAGACACTGATGGCATGACTGAAGACTCTTCTGAGACTGATGACAGTGATGATTGGCAGGAGACCAGAGAACCTCAGTCAGGTTTAAAGGCTTGGACCGATGAAGAAGTCCCCGACAGTGATTCTAGATGTAGTACTGGTGAGAAACCTTTCAATTGCTCCGTATGTGGGAAAACATTTGACAATAGACAATATATGAAGACACATGAGAACTCACACAGGAGAAAAACCTTTCAGCTGTTCAGTTTGTAAGAAATCTTTTATGCTGGGAGGAAGCTTAAAGAGACACATGAGAACTCATACAGGAGACAAACCTTTCAGCTGCTCAGTTTGTCAGAAAACCTTGACAGGAGGTGGAAGTTTAAAAACACACATGAGAACTCATACAGGAGAAAAACCTTTCAGCTGCTTAGCTTGTAAGAAAACTTTCACGCAGGGAGGAAGCTTAAAGAGACACATGAGAACTCATACAGGAGACAAACCTTTCAGCTGCTCAGTTTGTCAGAAAACTTTTACAGAAGGTAGAAATTTAAAGGCACACATAAGAACTCATACAGGAGAAAAACCTTTCAGCTGCTTAGTTTGTAAGAAAACGTTCACGCAGGGAGGAAGCCTAAAGACACACATGAGAACTCATACAGGAGAGAAACCTTTCAGCTGCTCAGTTTGTAAGAAATCTTTCACGCACAGCGCAAGCTTAAAAAATCACATGAGAACTCATACAGGATAGAAACCTTTCAGCTGCTCAGTTTGTAAGAAACAATTCATATATCTTCAAAGTGTAAAGAGACACATGAGATTTCACACAGGATAGATGTTTCAGCTGCTCAGTTTGTAAACAAGACTCGGTGAAACCTCGTATCTGGCTGGACCGTGTCTGGTCAATGTGCCTAATTGCAGATAAGTCAAACTTCTCAACTCAACGATTATTTTGTTAAACACCACATGAAATGAAATCCAGCTCTCTCTCGACTCGAACTGTTTCTACAATCTGCAGTAGGGCTGAACGATTTTGGGAAAAGATCTAATTGCGATTTTTCTGACAGATATTGCGATTTCGATTTGATTCACGATTTCCTTCAAATCAAGCTTCATTGCAATATTCACAATGTACAGTAACATTAAAACATTGAATGCTATTACTCTAATGCAAGGACTAAAGTTAAAAATTGCTTCCAAATGAATTTATTAACAAGAAACATGCATGTTCATTCTTTAAAGTCCTTGACCAATGGCAGTTATTACAAATGAACTAAAAGAGCCATCTTTGACTGTCTTAAAATGTGCAAAAATCCTTAACTGTAATAATTTAATTGTAAATCAAATACAAAAACTGTTATTGAAATAAAATGACCCTTCTAAAAAATATGTCAGACATTAAAATAGGTGGGTCATTCATTTATGGCTTACCACTTTTTCTTTACACTCCGCGTATAGCTGTGGGACGGCAACCTGTTAGAAGTCGGTGCGGGAGGGAATCGTATATCTGTCCAGCGTGCGGAGGAGGTTTTTAAATCCGTCTTTCCGGTGTCTTCCGCTGCTCTTATCATACGGAGTTACACTGGCAAAAGATGCTGTAATTGTAGTCTGTTTGCTACAGTCGGCCTGATCATCATAGTCACCGGACTTTTCACCTGACTTTTTCGTCATGCACGCGTCATGCAAATGTCTGTGGTGATTTTTCAAGTGCCGGTGTTGTGCCGTAATCAGCGCCCCTGCCGTGAAATGCACCCTCTCGCGGGAGATTATATCACCGGTATTGGTTGTGTTTCCGCTGGATGTTGCAACTTTAGCGCGACAGGTTTTGCACAGTACCCGTTTCTGGTGCACGTCTGCAGCCTCAAACCCGAAATCCTCCCAAATGACGGACGTGCTGTTTTTCTTGGCGATTAAATCCCCTAACTCCGCTTCTGGTCCAGTTGAAGTAATTTCTGACTAATTACAAATACGGAGCAGGTTAATAGGCCTACTGATTGGTTAGCGTGACCTGTTCACGGGTAGTCTGATTGGTGAGCTTGGCAGGATGGTCGGGAGACGGCATGTGTAAAATAGTTGACAACAGATCCTGGGTGAGTCAGGAGCGCTGCAAAAACCGCAGCTTTGGCGATCACATGATCGCGTTGTCTGAAATCGCAATTTCGGTCAGAAAACGATAAATCGTTCAGCCCTAATCTGCAGCCCACCAGTCAGTCACCATTGCAACACTGTTGTTGATGAAGCAGACCAATCAAGTGATTTGCTTGCTGCATTAGCCCTGCTGTATGTCATACTGTGATATTTTGGTATTTTCGTTAAGCCATGTGTGAATCATTCGTATAAATGCACGTTCACGGCTTTCTTCAGTAGACCACGGTGTCGATCACAGATTTACTGATTTAGACATGCGGCCGCGTACTTTTCACCAAGTCAGCTGCAGCGTCTGATGGACATGTATGAGGAAATAAAGCGTATTACATGCAAAAAAGGAAATACGGCTGAAAAGAGCGTGGCAGACAATTATGGCGGACCGACTGAATGCAAAGCCTAAAAGTCTACATTTACTAACCACGGATCTTAACTGAATCCGTCATTATTGTACCATTCAAGCAGTGACTTGGTTGTTGTGTATTTGTGTGTGTAACTGTCGCTGTAACGCTTTACCCTGGGTGATGTTGGGACTTTGAAATTGTGTTGACTCTGGAAATGTTGAGCGTATTCTAGTCCTGCTCAATGTGTTCAGTGTCCTGAGATGACTTCTGTTGTGATTTGACACTATACATAAAATTGAATTGAATTGAATTGTAACCTACTTTATTGAGCGGCCTGTACTAGATGGTCTGGGTGAATGAAACTTCCTTCGTGTGTGCTTTAGAGCACATTATACTGGAATATCCGGGACTCTTATTTTGAGATGGCATGAACAGGAAGTGTCCTGTCTGTAATGTGCTGCTATGAACTATGTGAGCGCAATAAAGGAGTGGCCACACATGTATGACTTTATATGTTGCCCTTCTGACTGACTTCATTGAAAACACCTTTGAACATAATAATGGTCACAATGTTAAAATAATAACAGCAGGCTGATATGTAGCCTATCTGTGGTACTTTAATGCAGTTTCAGGAAAATAAGGCAAAATACATGGATAAGACATAAGACATCGGTTTCCGATCAGAGTGACTGCTGACTGAACAGAGGCTGGACTAGGAAGCAGGATTCGGGCTTAGCGAGGGAACTTCAGGCTTAACTCTGGGTTTTCCAGCTTCTTTAGTCTGTCATTTGTCTGAATGCAAAATAGAATTCCACCACTAGATGGGAGTAATTCCCACACACCGTCTCTTTAATTAATACAATGTTGACTGGGCAGCAGCTTTCTCCCTCCATGTTAGTATTGATAATAATAATAATGGATTGGATTTATATGGCGCTTTTCAAGACACTCAAAGCGCTCTGACAGGGTTCCGGGTTCCATTCATTCACACACAGTCATACCAGTGGTAGTAAACTACGATAGTAGCCACCGCTGCCCTGGGGCAGACTGACGGAAGCGTGGCTGCCATTCTGCACCTACGGCCCCTCCGACCACCACCTCAAACATACAGCAGTCATACACATTCACAAGAGGCAAGCTGGGTGAAGTGTCTTGCCCAAGGACACAACAACCATGACACAGTGACAAGGGCGGGGATCTAACCGCCGTCCCTCCGAACATTGGCCAACCCGCTTTACCAACTGAGCCACAGTCGCCCCCATGCATCCAGAGAAGAGGGATCCCTTGAATCCGCCAACTGTGTTCTGAAAAAGGTCCTCGTAAACAACAGGCCACGTTTGTGAAGAATATAGAAGCAGGAACTGAGAGTTAAACTCACACACACGTTTCTGGTCTAGTCCTCATGGGGCCCTCCGCTATGACCTCACTTTAAGTGACTTTAAAGTTATGGATTGTTATTTACATACACTTTGAAGGCATACAAATAAAATAATAATAACTAATAGATATCACCATGAAACTTCCCCAGATGATTACTGACAGTAAGTCAATTACTTATATTTTTTTTAAGATTATTTTTCGGCTAGAGCGCCGTTCAAGCCTTTTATTATACAGACAGTGTGGAAACAGCGAGAGAGAGAGAGAGAGAGAAGACATTGCGGGAAACTGATCCCGGGCCGGGAGTCGAACCCCGGATCGCCGCATCAAGGACGTTGAGCCTCTGTACATGGGGCGGCTGCCCTAACCACTGCGCCACCGGCCGCCCCAGTAAGTCAATTATTTCTAACCTAAACGTTTTCTCAAATATGCAATCGAGGCATTATCTAATGGCAAATGTTAGTGTGTTGAGCAGAAATCTCAATGTAAAAAAAAAAAAAAAAAGATGTGTTATGGAAGCTAAATAGAACATTTAAGAATTGATCAGTGTATGAAAGCTTTTTCCTGGAGTGTCTCATATGCTTACATAGCAAAGCTGTTTAAAACCAGACAACAAGCATTTAAAACACACATTTTCACACTAATTGAATCAATAAGTGGTGTTAGTAGAAATGAACCTTCACTCACAACCTCGTGTTCGTTCACTTGATTTGATGCTTTTGTTTTTGGTCCAAACAAACGATCTTCATCTGGTGTCGACGCGCTGCTAAGACTGAGAGCTTTTCTTAAAAATACAATACTATGACTTTTTTCGACATACTATACTATGACTTTTTCATAACTAAGAAATTGCAATTTTTTGCCTCGCCTAAATTTGTATTATTTTTGAGTGAAGCGAGTTAGCTGTGGCTCTGCTATTTAGGCCTAAAAGCTGAATGAAGCCACAGCCACAAGCCTGACCAACAACTGGTAGAAGGTAGATGCTTTTGTTTTTGGTCCAAACAAACGATCTTCATCTGATGTCGACGCGCTGCAAAGACTTTTTTTTAAAATACAATACTATTACTTTTTTCGACATAGCCTATCATACTATGACTTTTTTTCATAACTTTTTCGACATACCAAACTGACTTTTTCAACATACTATACTATGACTTTTTTCATTACTTTTTTCAACATGCTATACTATGCAGGGTTTCAAGTTTTTTTCAGGCCCGGTGTTACCCGCCGAAAAAACCCTTGACAGACGAGACGCGTGGGATGGAGTATTGGTGCAGTTGGATTAAGTCAGGTGGCACAGCAAGCAGTCTGCAATTCTGCAATTATTATATTTGCATTCAACATTTTTATTCAACATGCTATACTATGACTTTTTTCATAACTTTGAGAAATTGCAAATTTTTGCCTCGCCTAAATTTTTTTTTATTTTTGAGTGAAACGAGTTAGCCACAAGCCTGACCAACAACTGGTAGAAAGTAGACAAAAAAACACCCAAAAATGACTGTTTAGCAGTGGTTTATGTAGGGCAATGTCCAGACGGAGTTGCAAATGGCCATTTGGAGACTCCATTTGGCACATGTCAAAGATCATAGTAAACAATCATAAGCTATATTATTATTATTATATTACTGACCCTCTGATTGAGGTGCAGTGACTGCTATTTGAGTCAAATCCCCATTGTCAGATTTCCCCTCTGCTGCAAATAAACACACACTATCTACTCCCCACCCCCACTTTCAGGTAACCATAGTGATGTAAATTAGCACTCGGGTGCTAATTTAGTCAGGTCTTTACTTGTAAATCTTTACTATAAATCGATGGTTTATAGTAATATATAAATCATATTATTGAATTCAGCATGAATGGTTGTTTGTCTCTACATGTAGGCCCTGCGATAGACTGGCGTCCTGTCCAGGGTGTACCTTGCCTTCGCCCATTGACAGCTGGGATCGGCTCCAGCCCCACCGTGACCCTGAATACAGGATAAGCGGTAGACAATGGATGGATGGATGGATGGATATTATTGAATTCTATGAATCAACATCATGAAAGTAAGTACCAAACTGTGATAGTTGAATAACATCACCTTTGTATTCATCACATATCCTGTACATATGATACATACCCCACAAATTCATATGACACATTTATTTTGGAAAATCGAGCCTATACTCCTTATTCATGAACGCATTGAATAATAATATAATAACATTTTGAAAATGTATTTAGATACTCACCGAGCTAGCAAACCATCATGTCCTGGGACGAACATCCTCCTCCTCCTGTCATCAGCGCTGCAGCAGCTCCCCTCCTCCCATCGTCGCATCCCTGATAATTATTCATCACTGTCGCGGGTGAAAAACTCTACGGCGTCTTCCAAAGTCTTTCCTTTTACTTTAGATATCGTAAAAACACTAGAAACAACCCAAAAGAAGAGTAAATACAAGCCTTCTGTCGCGAGTGAAGCGCTGGCTCGCTTGATTGACAGATTGTTCAGCCAATTCGGATCGCAGAATCACGGAAGAGGGCTTGTATTTTCTGTAAGAGTCTGACGGACACGGAAATACACAGCATCCATAGTTAGCCCTCCGTGGTAAAGCGGTACAAAGCGATAAAAAAACAATAACAATATCTTATTCAGAGACTCTCAAAGTAAAAACATGGCGTGTTATGGATGATTACCAGAGTTAGCGTGCTCGTGGGACTAAATGAAGTGGCTAATTTTTAGTGATGACCAAATGAAGCTTCAAAATAATATTACTTTCTCTCTCAACTTGTCTCGACTCCTACTTGACAACCCACAAATGATCTTTAGGTTGAGACTTGGGCATTGTGGGCTGAATCAATCTTTGTATGTTTTTAGAAAGCATCATAATGGGCTTTGTGAGTGTGGAAACTCTGAAACTCTGAGTGTTGAACATGTTTTATTGAAATGTAACAAATATACCACAGAAAGGAGCATTTTATATAAGAGTGTATCAGATTTGGGAGTTCTGTCATTTTCAGATAAATCTTTATTGGGTCAAAATAAGAATCACCACTTGATTGCTAAAGTAGTATTCCAGTTTTTACAAGATACAGGACTGTATATGAACATTTGAAGCAATATTATCCTTAGAGTGTGTAACCCTTGTTACTATGTAATAACAGAGCACAGGTGAGTAGCAATCAATACTAATGACTGGACTAGTAGCAGAAGACTAAGTTTGTAAGAGCCCTTATGTGTCGGATACTTAAAAAACCACAGGCAACGATGGTTTGAGGTTTTTTTGTGTGGCCACTGTTATTATAAACAAAGAGCACAATGAAAATACAACATTGGTTTACAAAACATTCAATGAAAAATAACAAACTAAAATAATAAAGCCGGCAAAAATAAAACCCTCTGTTCCCAAAGTTGGTGTTGGGGCCCTTTTCCGATCAATGTCAAGCGAATCAGTGTTTGTTTTGTCCTACCTCACCGTCCGTGAGGAAGGGGAAAGCAGGCGATCCTTCGCCACGCTCAGCATTCAATACCAGTCGTTCGATGTAGCTCGCCACCCAGCTCACACTGGGAGATCTATGGGTCTTGGAGTCTGCAAAGAGTCTCTGGATTTCTGGAACATCACACGAATCGCTCCAATGGACGGTGGAACTGGCTGGTACCTCATTTAAAGATGTCATGGAAAAAACCTGACCTACAGACAGGTCAAAGGGAATCCAAAATATTTCGTTATAGTCACACTATCGGTGTAAACTAGGGCTGAACGATATGGACAAAATTTCATATCTCGATATTCATGCCAGATATCTCGATATTGATATGATACGACATGACTATGGGTTCGGTGAAAACCAAATATTTTTCAGAAAAATAAAAACATCATAATACGAAAGAATGTGGAAACTGCAGTTTTATTGATGATACCTCACTGCCAGTCATCAACATTAACATAAAGTCACCCATCAAATAACAAATCAAACATTTTAGACTGTGTACACGGGTAACATGACTTTTGCAATGTGGTATGTTATAGCGTCTGTAATGTCTTTATGTCTGGTGGACGCCGACTCATACGCTGTAACGCTACTGAACGCATTGCAATACACGCCGAACACAACCTGCACAACACCTCGCTCTGGTTGACATCATCGTTATTGAATCCAAAATACCTCCAAATAACGGAGGATGATTTATGTTTTGGCACCAAATCAGATTCAGCACCGCTACTGGCCGCATTATCTTCCGCACTCGTCTCACTTTTCTGTCTTTCTTTTGGATTTCCCCGCTGCGTATGTTGCGTCTGCGTCTCGGATTCCGTCTCCCTCGCTCCCGCGGCGGGAGTCCCGCCCTCGTATGTTCGTCATTGGTTGGCTTCAGCTGTCGATCCACAGCAAGCATGAAGTAAGGTTTGTGGTTGGCTGGCCATAGCGGTGCATTCAAGGGCAATCGTAAAAATTAAGTTTATTGTGACTGGCGGAGCTTTACATGCAGGGCGAGCGCGGGGGAAATCTATATCGTTTATATCGTTGCTTTTTCGATATTAATATCTAGAATGTTCATATCTCGATAACGATACGATAACGATATATCGTTCAGCCCTAGTGTAAACCATGTTCCTTTTCTTATTTCCTATTAATCTTTTTTACCAATCAATAACACTTCTTTGCATTAACTGGTTCAAATCACATGCTCAAAAAGGCTTAGTTGTACAACAAAAATCCATCTTTAGTTCAAGTGTTCATTTGCAGTTGTGAAACTGTAAATACATTTAAAGTGCTTCTTATAATTACATTCAAGTATTCAAAAGACTGTAGATACTTAATAACCATTTCAAGAACTGAAATCACATTAGCGACTAACACCAGATCATTTTACAAAAGTGAAAAAATAGTATATAGTACCCCTTTAATTTGGTGGAAAAACTGCATTAATTGCATTAAATATGCATAGCAACAAAGAGGCATTAAGGCTTCACGTGCTTAGCTATCTCTCCTTGCACAGGTAACATGAGAGAATGCACTAAATATTGACCTCTTTAATTACCACAAACATGAATTAAACATCAATCAATAATCTCAATCTTTTCTCAAACATATAAACAACAGTTTAGGAAAATAACAGCCTCCAGCATACAACAATTTAACTAGTAAGTGTTTCAAAAGTTTGCATATATGACACCAACTAATCATGCCAGCTAAAGGCTAAATCCAACAGATAGGCCGCTAGCATTACAAAGCACAGTCTTAGATGGCTAGCACCATTAGCACCTTTTCATGGCTATCTGCAGCAATTACCTGAATATCAGCTGCCTGTATCATTAAACAATTAGGTTGAACGTGAAAATCAGGCGCATTTAAAATTAACCGAACTGAATAAAGAGTGTTTTCACTCACCGACAAGTCATCTATCATCGAGCTTTACCGCATTTCACCTCGCCAGATGGGCGAAAATCATCCCGTCTCTCACGCTGCTTCGTTGGATGACGCAGATTTAATATAGACCGGACCGCACACAAACGGCTAGCATACGTCCGCAAACCAGAAAGTAATGACAGGAAGTAAGCTACAAGGATGATCACCTGGGCCTCACGGGGCTCACTGATTGGCTACAAGGGAAGTCCGTTCTGTGGAGCTCTTTACAGCAACATATACTATACTGGTTGAGTACAAAACGGTTTTCAAAATAAAATGACTTATTTCAAAATAAAACGAATTGTTTTAAGGCTTTTGTTTTTAATGACTAATGAATTGTTCACTTCACATTTTAATTAAATTACTTAAAGGGTGAGTTTTGATACTAAGGGGATATCATTTTAGAGCCTGGGCTACAAGTGATTTCCTGAGGAGGGCAGTAATACGCCCAGAAGCGTCTAAACTGCCGGAAATCCAAACGAAGAAGAAGAACCCACATGCGCGCGCACCGATAAGCGCAGCTTTGAACCATTTTTCGAAGCAGTCACGTGGGTGTGCGTGATTTGTTTCAATACAAGCTCCGAAGCAGAGGTAACATACCCGCAGGACGTCTTAACGGACTTTCACCGACCGGACTCGCGCCGTGAAGCGATCTCAAGTAAGAGTGTTTGTCTGGGCAGAGACCGGACAGCTGCCGTGCGTGTTTAATGAATCCCTCTCGGTGTGTGACGTTTACCGGACCGCCGAGTCCCGTTTCATGTGGTTGAGACCACCTCACCTTAACCCGCCACGCTGTTTTCGTGCCGCGGCCGACGAACCCGGGTTCGGTCGCCGGGCTTCTGGGTGATAAAGGACAGCTGTTGTATGTTACAGGCAGCCAGGTTTCCCTCCTGCGGTCTTCTTTCCTCGTTCCTTTGTTCCGTCTCCGCGGGCTCGTCCGCCATCTTGCCCTGCTGCTCCTCTCCCGCCTTCTTCACCGGAACCAAAGAGTATAGACACCAAGAGGCGAATTTAATGCATTTCCATTTAGCTAAGTAGCAGACGCTTTTATCTAAAGCGACTTAGAATAAGTACATTTGTGTGAAGAGTGCAACAGTACATCTCTATCAGCACAGTGAGGATTCCAATCCGCCCGCTGGCTAAGATAACCCGTAGCTAGTAAACAACAGAGATACGTGCTATTAAGATACAGATTTGTGTTTTTTTTGGGAGGGAGAGAGGTAGTAGAGGGAGGAGGGTCAGCAGAGTCCAGGTGAACTCTGAACAACAGGGTCTTGGGTCTCTTATGGAGGATGGGAAGCGGTTCTGCGGTCAATGGAACGAACATCTGTGTCCTTTGGATTGAAAGTGACTGGTAAACTTCCCATCATGCATTGGGAAACTAGTAGCGCCTATGAAATCCGTTTAGTTTTTCCCATATTTCCCATATATTGAGTAGCTGTGAGCAATACTAATTGTAATAATCATATATTAATTTCTGTAATTGTTTGTCCAGTCTCTAGCAGAAACATTTGCCAAATCAAGCATTATGTTAAACTGATTTAGAAAATAACATTTATTGTAATGAAAAATGTAGGGTTTTAACATTTATTTTGTGTAACAAGTTTTTTTTTTTTACCTGTGACTAAGTGCTCAGCTGTTTTACTAACATCTCCATGTGATGTTACTGTTTTCATGCAGACGTCCAGCAGCTGATGGCGTGTAAAGAAGAGGTTCCCTTTGAGCAGCAGGACTGGGGCTCCAGCCTGGACCAGGAGGATCCAGAGCCCCCACACATCAAAGAGGAACGGGAGGAAGTCTGGATCAGTCAGGAGGGAGATCAGCTTCAAGGGCTGGAGGAGGCTGATATCAAGTTCCCAGTCATTCTTGTCCCTGTGAAGAGTGAAGAAGATGAAGATGATGAAGAGAAGCCTCAGTTCTCAGGGCTGGCTTCAGCTGCAGCCAGCAGCTCAACTGAACAGATGAAAACAGAAGCTGGTGAAGGGGACTGTGGAGGACCAGAATCACAACCAGATACTGATGACATGACTGAAGACTCTTTTGACATTGATGACATGACTGAAGACTCCTCTGATGACAGTGATGATTGGCAGGAGACCAGAGAACCTCAGTCAGGTTTAAAGGCTTGGACCGATGATGAAGTCCCTGACAGTGATTCTAGATGTAGTACTGGTGAGAAACCATTCAGATGCTCCGCATGTGGGAAAACATTTGACAATAGACAATATATGAAGATACACATGAGAACTCACACAGGAGAAAAACCTTTTAGCTGCTCAGTTTGTAAGAAATCTTTCACGCGGAGCGCAAGCTTAAAGAGACACATGAGAACTCACACAGGAGAGAAACCTTTTAGCTGCTCAGTTTGCAAGAAAACTTTTACAGAAAGTGGAAATTTAAACGCACACATGAGAACTCATACAGGAGAAAAACCTTTCAGCTGTTCAGTCTGTAAGAAATCTTTGACGCAGAGCACAAGCTTAAAGGCACACATGGCAACTCATACAGGAGAAAAACCTTTCAGCTGTTCAGTTTGTCAGAAAACTTTCACGCACAGAGAAGGCTTAAAGCTACACATGAGAACTCACACAGGAGACACACCTTTTAGCTGCTCAGTTTGTAAGAAAACTTTCACGCGGGGAGGAAGCTTAAAGATACACATGAGAACTCACACAGGAGAAAAACCTTTCAGCTGTTCAGTTTGTAAGAAAACTTTCACGCAGAGAGAAGGCTTAAAGCTACACATGAGAACTCACACAGGAGACACACCTTTTAGCTGCTCAGTTTGTAAGAAAACTTTCACGCGGGGAGGAAGCTTAAAAACACACATGAGAACTCATACAGGAGAAAAACCTTTTAGCTGCTCAGTTTGTAAGAAATCGTTCACGCATGGAGGAAACTTAACGTTACACATGAGAACTCACACAGGAGAGAAACCTTTTAGCTGCTCAGTTTGTAAGAAAACTTTCACGCAGGGAGGAAGCTTAAAGACACACATGAGAACTCATACAGGAGAGAAACCTTTCAGTTGCTCAGTTTGTAAGAAATCTTTCACGGAGGGAAGAAGCTTAAAGACACACATGAGAACTCATACAGGAGAGAAACCTTTTAGCTGCTCAGTTTGTAAGAAATCTTTCACACAGGGAAGAAGCTTAAAGACACACATGAGAACTCATACAGGATAGAAATCTTTCAGCTGCTCAGTTTGTAAACAAGACTCGGTGAAACCTCGTATCTGGCTGGACCGTGTCTGGTCAATGTGCCTAATTTTCAGATAAGTCAAACTTCTCAACTCAACGATTATTTTGTTTAACACCACATGAAATGAAATCCATCTCTCTCTTGACTCGAACTTTTTCTACAATCTGCAGCCCACCAGTCAGTCACCATTGCAACACGTCATACTGTGATATTTTGGTATTTTCGGCTAAGTCAAGCCATGTGTGAATCATTCCTATAAATGCACGTTCACAGCTTTCTTCAGTAGACCACGATGTCGATCACAGATTTACTGATGCAGACGTGCGGCCGTGTACTTTTCACCAAGTCAGCTGCAGTGTCTGATGGACATGTATGAGGAAATAAAGCGTATTACATGCAAAAAAGGAAATACGGCTGAAAAGAGCGTGGCAGACAATTATGGCGGACCGTCTGAATGCAAAGCCTAAAAGTCTACATTTACTAACCACGGATCTTAACTGAATCCGTCATTATTGTACTATTCAAGCAGTGACTTGGTTTTTGTGTATTTGTGTGTGTGACTGTCGCTGTAACGCTTGCCCCTGGGTGATGTTGGGACTTTGAAATTGTGTTGACTCCGGAAATGTTGAGCGTATTCTAGTCCTGCTCAATGTGTTAAGTGTCCTGAGATGACTTCTGTTGTGATTTGACACTAAACATAAAATTGAATTGAATTGAATTGTAACCTACTTTATTGAGCGGCCTGTACTAGATGGTCTTGGTGAATGAAACTTCCTCGTGTGTGCTTTAGAGCACATTATACTGGAATATCCGGGACTCTTATTTTGAGATGGCATGAACGGGAAATGTCCTGTTTGTAATGTGCTGCTATGAACTATGTGAGCGCAATAAAGGAGTGGCCACACATGTATTACTTCATATGTTGCCCTTCTGACTGACTTCATTGAAAACACCTTTGAAAATAATAATGGTCACAATGTTAAAAAAAATAACAGCAGGCTGATATGAAGCCTACCTGTGGTACTTTAATGCAGTTTCAGAAAATTAAGGCAAAATACATGGATAAGAACATGCAGTCATAACTGCTGACTGAACAGAGGCTGGACTAGGAAGCAGGATTCGGGCTTAGCGAGGGAACTTCAGGCTTAACTCTGGGTTTTCCAGCTTCTTTTGTCTGTCATTTGTCTGAATGCAAAATAGAATTCCACCACTAGATGGGAGTAATTCCCACACACTGTCTCTTTAAGTAATACAATGTTGAATGGGCAGCAGCTTTCTTCCTCCAGTTAGTATTGATGCATTCAGAGAAGATGGATCCCTTGAATCTCCAAACTGTGTTCTGAAAAAGGTCCTCGTAAACAACAACAGGCCACGTTTGAAAATAATAATGGTCAAAATGTTAAAATAATAACAGCAGGCTGATATGTAGCCTACCTGTGGTACTTTATGCAGTTTCAGAAAAATAAGGCAAAATACATGGATAAGAACATGGAATAACTGTCAAAAAGACATCGGTTTCCGATCGGAGTGACTGCTGACTGAACAGAGGCTGTACTAGGAAGCAGGATTCGGGCTTAGCGAGGGAACTTCAGGCTTAACTCTGGGTTTTCCAGCTTCTTTTGTCTGTATGAAAAATAGAATTCCACCACTAGATGGGAGTAATTCCCACACACTGTCTCTTTAAGTAATACAATGTTGACAGCAGCTTTCTTCCTGCATGTTAGTATTGATAATAATAATAATGGATTGGATTTATATGGCGCTTTTCAAGACACTCAAAGCACTCTGACAGGGTTCCAGGTTCCATTCATTCACACACAGTCATACCGGTGGTGGTAAACTACGATAGTAGCCACAGCTGCCCTGGGACAGACTGACGGAAGCTTGGCTGCCATTCTGCGCCTACGGCCCCTCCGACCACCACCTCCAACATACAGCAGTCATACACATTCACACGAGGCAAGCTGGGTGAAGTGTCTTTCCCAACGACACAACGACCATGACACAGTGACAAGGGCGGGGATCTAACCGCCGTCCCTCCGAACATTGGCCAACCCGCTCTACCAACTGAGCCACAGTCGCCTCCATGCATCCAGAGAAGATGGATCCCTTGAATCTCCAAACTGTGTTCTGAAAAAGGTCCTCGTAAACAACAACAGGCCACGTTTGTGAAGAATATCGAAGCAGGAATTGAGAGTTAAACTCACACACACGTTTCTGGTCTAGTCCTCATGGGGCCCTCCGCTATGACCTCACTGTAAGTGACTTTAAAGTTATGGATTGTTATTTACATACACTTTGAAGGCATACAAATAAAATAATAACTAATTGATATCACCCTGAAACTTCCCCAGTTGATTACTGACAGTAAGTCAATTACTTCAATTTTTTTTTAAGATTATTTTTTCGGCTAGAGCGCCGTTCAAGCCTTTTATTGTTTTATACAGACAGTGTGAAAACAGCGAGCGAGAGAGAGAGAGAGAAGATATTGCGGGAAACTGATCCCGGGCCAGGAGTCGAACCCGGGATCGCCGCGTCGAGGACGTTGAGCCTCTGTATATGGGGCGGCTGCCCTAACCACTGCGCCACCGGCAGTATTGGGCAAGTCACTTCAAAAGCGTAATTCATTATTTATTACTTGTTACTGTCATTTCAAAGTAATTAGTTACATTACAATATTACTGTATTTGAATTGTAAGGCATTACACTAGGCCTACTTTTGCATTACTTTTCGCCAAAAGAAAAGGAAATATGGATATTTTGTTCTCAATAGATCTTCTTGTGTTCAATGCAGCTAATTACACAGCAGGATGTGATGTTTTTCGCTTCAAAATAAAAGAACGAAAACCGGAAAATGACTCGTATCCCGTTATTCGTTTTAAAAACGGAAAACGAGAAACGGAAAAACACTCGTTAACTGATATTAGTTATTGTGTTCATGAATGGGATTCGGGGATGAAATAACACTGCCATTTTTCATTCCAGATTGTCCGTACGTCTTTTTAATGACCCGGAAGGCGCTGTGTTATGCTGCGAAATTACCTGAAAGCCTACCTGAGACATTTAGGGGGAACTCTAAAACACTGTTCATAACCGCTCTGACAGCGTCTGACGCTCGCGTTTTGAAGTAAACCTACTGTTTTAAACTCGCACCAAAAGCGTTATGACGCGGATATAAAAGCGGTTCAAAACCGACGGGGAGAATCGGAGCCTCCGCCTTTTCGCCCCTGCCCTCAGCTGTTGATCCTCGGTGTGCCGGGTCGGCTGCGCTCTGACCGACCGGAAGCCGCTCCATGAGTCGGTGTCCAGCTCATGGAGCCTGCTAACAGCGATTTATTAACATAGTGTAGAGTTACACGGACCGGCTTTCACACTTTTCCAAAAGTGGAGCGTATGCCCATCTCACGATCGCGAATGTAGAGTCAATTGATTTCGGGTTTTAAATGCATTGTAACGCGTGTTACTGAGATTTGTACCGAGTAAAATATTACCAATTTTGTTTTTGTAATGCCTTACATTACCCCGTTACAGCAAAACGTAATGCATTACAGTAATGCATTACTTTTGTAACACGTTACTCCCAACACTGGCCACCGGCCGCCCCAGTAAGTCAATTATTTCTAACCTTAAACGTTTTCTTAAATGCTCAAATATGCATTGAGGCATTATCTAATGGCAAATGTTAGTAAAGCAGAAATCTCAATGTAAAAAAAAAAAAAAAAAGATGTGTTATGGAAGCTAAATAGAACATTTAAGAATTGATCAGTGTATGAAAGCTTTTTCCTGGAGTGTCTCATATGCTGACATAGCAAAGTTGTTTAAAAACAGACAACAAGCATTTAAAACACACATTTTCACACTAATTGAATAAATAAGTGGTGTTAGTAGAAATGAACTCACAACCTCATGTTTGTTCACTTGACTTGATGCTTCTGTTTTTGGTCCTAACTGGTGTCGACACGCTGCAAAGACTGAGAGCTTTTTTAAAAAATGCAATACTATGACCTTTTTCAAAATACTATACTATGACTTTTTGACATACTATACTATGACTATTTTTCATAACTTTCGTCGACATTCAATACTATGACTTTTTTCTAGTGCTGTCAATCGATTAAAAAAATGTAACTAATAAATTGCACAATTTGCCGTAATTAATCACAATTAATCGCTTTCTTTCTTCTTAAGAATAACGTATGTTATAATGGATATTTAAATGTAAAATGATGGAATTTATGTAGAATCAACACAAAGGAAGTATTTCAATTCAAATACTATTGTTAAATAGCAGCTTTTTTAACTTTAAGCACAGATTCTCTCATGTGAACTACAGATTTCCAAAGAAACCATCAAGGCCATCAAAATTAACTGTCAGCTTGAAAAAGGCATATTTCTTATATGCACTAACAGAACATTTCAAAAAGGTCCACAATAGAATATGCAAATATGGAAAAAAGAACAAGGAAATATTCTGCTGTGAAAACTGCTCCGCGATCACTCGCCTTTTTTCTCATAACTCGTCAAAATACTATACTATGACTTTTTTCAGTTCTTTTTTTGACATTCAATGCTATGACTTTTTCAGTACTTTTTTCAACATACCAAACTGACTTTTTCAACATACTGGAAAATACTTTTTCGTGGGACTAAATGAAGTGGCTACTTTTGTTTGTTGGACTCTTACCTTTCTCTGGATACCAGGATTACCAAGCTACGTGTTGTTTTTGGACTTCCAGACAGCTCGAATGTAGGGAACTCCCGTCTTGTTATTGTTTTTTTTTCTGTGCACTCCTTGCACACACTCTGTGTTTGTTTGTGATGTGTCTCCGTGAGCCTAAAACGGCTGGCTTTGTTCGATTCACGAGCTTTCAAATAATATATAATATGACACAGACGCATTAAAAATAATATTACTTTCTCTCTCAACTTGTCTCGACTCCTACTTGACAACCCACAAGTGATCTGTAGGTTGAGACTTGGGCATTGTGGGTTGAATCAATCTTTGTATGTTTTTAGAAAGCATCATAATGGGCTTTGTGAGTGTGGAAAGTCTGAAACAGTTGAACATGTTTTATTGAAATGTAACAAATATACCACAGAAAGGATCATTTTATATCAGAGTGTATCAGATTTGGGTGTTCCGTCATTTTCAGATAAATCTTTATTGGGTCAAAATAAGAATCACCACTTGATTGCTAAAGTAGTATTCCAGTTTTTACAAGCTACAGGGCTGTATATGAAAATTTGAAGCAATAATATTATCCTTAGAGTGATTTCCTGAGGAGGGCAGCAATACGCCCAGAAGCGTCTAAACTGCCGGAAATCCAAACGAAGAAGAAGAACCCACAGGCGCGCGCACCGATAAGCGCAGCTTTGAACCATTTTTCGAAGCAGTCACATGGGTGTGCGTGATTTGTTTCAATACAAGCTCCGAAGTAGGGCTGAAAGATTTATCGTTTTCTGACCGAAATTGCGATTTCAGACAACGCGATCATGTGATCGCCAAAGCTGTGGTTTTTGCAGCGCTCCTGACTCACCCAGGATCTGTTGTCAACTATTTTACACATGCCGTCTCCCGACCATCCTGCCAAGCTCACCAATGAGACTACCCGTGAACAGGTCACGCTAACCAATCAGTAGGCCTATTAACCTGCTCCGTATTTGTAATTAGTCAGAAATCACTTCAACTGGACCAGAAGCGGAGTTAGGGGATTTAATCGCCAAGAAAAACAGCACGTCCGTCATTTGGGAGTATTTCGGGTTTGAGGCTGCAGACGTGCACCAGAAACGGGTACTGTGCAAAACCTGTCGCGCTAAAGTTGCAACATCCAGCGGAAACACAACCAATACCGGTGATATAATCTCCCGCGAGAGGGTGCATTTCACGGCAGGGGCGCTGATTACGGCACAACGCCGGCACTTGAAAAATCACCACAGACATTTGCATGACGCGTGCATGACGAAAAAGTCAGGTGAAAAGTCCGGTGACTATGATGATCAGGCCCACTGTAGCAAACAGACTACAATTACAGCATCTTTTGCCAGTGTAACTCCGTATGATAAGAGCAGCGGAAGACACCGGAAAGACGGATTTAAAAACCTCCTCCGCACGCTGGACAGATATACGATTCCCTCCCGCACCGACTTCTAACAGGTTGCCGTCCCACAGCTATACGCGGAGTGTAAAGAAAAAGTGGTAAGCCATAAATGAATGACCCACCTATTTTAATGTCTGACATATTTTTTAGAAGGGTCATTTTATTTCAATAACAGTTTTTGTATTTGATTTACAATTAAATTATTACAGTTAAGGATTTTTGCACATTTTAAGACAGTCAAAGATGGCTCTTTTAGTTCATTTGTAATAACTGCCATTGGGCAAGGACTTTAAAGAATGAACATGCATGTTTCTTGTTAATAAATTCATTTGGAAGCAATTTTTAACTTTAGTCCTTGCATTAGAGTAATAGCATTCAATGTTTTAATGTTACTGTACATTGTGAATATTGCACTGAAGCTTGATTTGAAGGAAATCGTGAATCAAATCGAAATCGCTATATCTGTCAGAAAAATCGCAATTAGATCTTTTCCCAAAATCGTTCAGCCCTACTCCGAAGCAGAGGTAACATACTAGTGGTGGGCAAGTGATCCTATTAACACATGACGTTCAGAGAACGTTAGAATTTGGTTCTCTAAAGGTTAGCTTATGAATAGGGTTGGGTATTGAAAGGGTATATTTCGATACCGGTGCCAAATCGATACTTTCAAAACGGTGCCGGTTCCTAAACGGTATTTAAATCGGTACTTTAAAAGAAAAGAAAACAAGTTTTTATGATGAAATTCCTTTTTTTATTTTTATTTTTGAGGCAAAGGTCAAGAACAAATTGACCAACAATATTTTAATCTAAAAGCTTTCATATACAAATATAAAACAAAACAAAAAAACACATTATTTCTGAGGCAAAGGCCTAGGTCAAATTGACCAACAACAACATATTAACTTAAATGTTCCGTAAGTTACGGTAAAATATAGCCACACTTTAGAGCGTTTTTGTTTCGACATCTTAGGCTCTCTGGCCTGATTCCTGAGCTGACCTCTCATACCCCTTTTCCACCGAGGCATTTTGAGGGCCGGTTCGGAGCCGGTGCCCAATCGCGAACCAGCTCTTCCTGTTTCCACAGACAAAGAGCCGGCTCTGGGCCAGAAAAACTGGTTCGCGATCGGCCCCAACTCCTTGCTGGGCTGGAACTGGGCCCGGCTTACGTTAGGGGCTGGGGGCGGGGTTAACGCTCGAGGCAACGGGGGGAAATACGCCGCTGCGGAGTTTTACTAACGTTACTGTTCCCGGTAAGTTTCACTTTTAAAATGTTTCACCTCGTTGCAAACCAACGACACATTTCTGTTTAGTTTACCAAGCTAGTGATTACGTTCGTAACAGCAGCAACTAGTGGCTTTGCTTCCTCGGGTAATGTAAGCTGACCGGCTAGCTAGCCAGCTAGCGTGATATTGCTAATAACAACGTTAGCATGCCATTTTCTGACTGCCGTTGGCTCACTAAACGTTACCAACTACCAACGTCACTTAACATATCTGTGTTCACAGCGTCGTGGACGCGTTTGTGATTAAACCGCTGTTCTCTGTGTTTGTAGAGCTGTCGGACATCGGCGATATTGAACGGAGGTCCAACCTGCAGACTAAACATCAAACACTCTGATCTATTGATCACACACTGTTCTACACTTTAAAAATGTTTGTGATTTTAGTGTTTTGTGTATTTTATTCTTATTGTATTATTTACCAAAATAAACACTTTTTCTGAAGAGACATGTCTGCTATGCTTGAAATTAGCGCTGCGGGGAAACCTCAGACATATACAGTGACGTAATGACGTGGCTCTCTGGGCTCTCTGGGCTCTCTAGCCGGTGGAAACGCAAACAGGTTCTCGAACGGTTCGCTAGTTGAACCAATTGCGAACCAGCACGGCACCGGCCCGGCTCTTGAACTAGGTTCGCGTTGGTGGAAAAGGGGTATCAGTGGTGTGTGCACTGCCGCTGCCTTTTTTAACTGCGAACACCAGAGGGCGCGATTACGCAGCTGCATATTTGGTAATACCGAAATGAGGCACCGACATTCACATTGTATTTCGGGGTGGTTACTACCGTTGATTTTCGCCCCGAGTACGTACTTGTACCGAGTGTCGGTACCCAACCCTATCTGACACCGTTTCAATCCCATGTCAGCAATAAAAAAATTAGAGAAGACTGTGTGGTCATTAACGTGTTTTGTTCATTCATACTCGCCCATACTTTAAATCATCCCAGATTAAGCCAACGGATAAATCTAAAGGCGAGTCCACACCGGACCGAAAATCGGCGTCTTTGAGAGAGTCGGCGTCCGTGACATGAGTCTACTTGGTGTGGTCGCTCGAATCGGCCCACGTCGGCGTTCATTTCAGCCGATTCAAATGTGTAATCCGGGTTACATTTTACATTTTAGATTTTTCCGTTCAGAGAGTAATCACAACTACAGTCTGGTGACTGGTGACTTAACAGTGGAATTTGTAGTTGTGATTGTGTATGTGTATCAGTAAATTTGAAGTCACAGACTCTATGAGTTGTGTACTTGTAGATTTTCTTTCTCTCCACAAATACAACACAACACTTACACATTCACAAATTCTTAATTACAGGTGCACAAATCCTATTTTACAAGTCACAGATTAAAAAACTGACACGCTCACATTTCTGCTCCTATTGTTATAGTATATTTGGTGCAAAACATATTTGTGTACCTGTATCAATGTTACGGAAGCGTATTGCATTCACTTGAGTAATTTTTTTTTGGTTTGTTTTTTGGAGTAATTATTTCTGTTTTTCTGAGTAATTTATTTCTTTGGTCTGTTTTTCGGAGTAATTTATTTCTTTGGTCTGTTTTTCTGAGTAATTAATTTTTTGGTCTGTTTTTCGGAGTAATTAATTTTTTGGTCTGTTTTTCGGAGTAATTTTTTTGGTCTGTTTTTCGGAGTAAATTTTTTTTGGTCTGTTTTTCTGAGTAATTTTTTTTTGGTCTGTTTTTCGGAGTAATTTTTTTTTTTTTCTGTTTTTCAGAGTAATTTTTTTCTGATTTTCTGAATAATTTTTTTTCTGAGTTTAGACAGCATTTGAAACAATAGACGCATTCATTCCTTTGTGAAAGCTCGATAATGGAGGCCAACATGACCGACTTGTTTAGTTTGATCAAGGTCTACTTTGATCTGGGATTAAGACACTGGGAGATAGTCCTGTCTTTGAGTCATATAGATGGTATTACCATAAGTGTATCCACTTTACGCAGGCACCTGAGGACTTTGCGGCTGAATAGCTGAAGATGGGGCATGTGTATGCAGGAGTCACTACAGGTCCATGGGAGTCACTTGCAGGTTGGAGGTTCTCGCGGGAGTTCGAAGTATCGCGATAATTCAGAAAAAAAATTACTCCGAAAAACAGAAAAAAAATTACCACGAAAAACAGAAAAAAAATTACCACGAAAAACAGAAAATAAATTACTCAGAAAAACAGGAAAAGAATTACTCAGAAAATCAGGAAAAATAATTAGTCAGAAAAACAACCAAACAAAAAAAAAATTACTCAGAAAAACAGACCAAAAAAAAATTACTCAGAAAAACAGACCACAGAAATAAATTACTCAGAAAAACAGGAATAATTACTCCAAAAAACAAACCCAAAAAAAAAATTACTCAAGTGAATACAATACGCTTCCGTACAATGTGACAATGTGAAGTTGTGGACAAAATTTGAATGTGTGCAAATCTGAATGTGAACTTGTGCAATAAATGTTCAATGTATGTAAAATAATTTCCCACGAAAATATTAGTGTTCTTTTAAAACACAAACACAAATCGAGAAGTACAACTGCGCAAATCTTCCCCACGAGTCACAGATTCTGTTTCCTTCACCTACAAATCACAAATCCCACCTCCACTGAGATATGTGGAGCAAAACGATCTGTGCATTCAGTCTATGGTGCAAAAGGCGGGTGCTGATCTGAGAGCGACTGATCCCACAGCCAATCAGAGGAGAGGGGCTTTCCCCCCCACAGCCAATCAGAGGAGAGGGTGGATTCAGCACATGCTAAACTAACAGCAGCAGAGACAGCGATATAAGCAACTTTCAAGGTACAGGGTTTCCCGCAGCGCTTTCCTGTTAAGGCGGCCGCCTTAACAACAAAGGGCTGCCGCCTAAACTAACGTCTTAAAAAAAAAAGGAAAAAAAAAATCCATATACTAGCATTATTCGCCGCAGTGTTTCCCCTACCATTGTACAGGCCGGGCAGGGCCTCCAGGCATAGGCGTAATTTATGGGGGATAATCCAAACCAGCCACCACAACCCACCCAATTTGATATCATAATTATTGATATTGAATGTTAAGCATTATAATCACAACAGTGTGGTAGATTTTCTCAATTTACCAGTAAAAAATAGTGACGTTTGTCTGTGCCCCCTCCCGCTCTGAGATTTGGTTTCGCCCACCTTGCCGGACCTGCGCTTCTCTACTGTCTCTCCGGTCTCTCCCCGCATCAGCGGTGGTATGAAGAAAGCACGCGAAAAAAAGCAAAAGAATAAAAGTATCTTCCCAACAGGAGGTAGCTACTGCTAGGGCTCCAGTGCCACCTCTCACGAGTCAAATCATGTTACTGAACAAAAGTTAGTTTGCCCCCCCCCCCAGCCGGCGAGTTCGACAGTGCGTGTGCGTATAGCCCCGTTCACATACGCCACTACTCGCCACTCGCTTTCTCGCTGAATTCTACTCGCTGGCAAAAAAAAATTCACTGCCGCCGGCGACTTCAAACGGCAACTATCTGTGGAACTCTCTGTTGACGTCAACTGTCGATCATCTCTATTCTACATTGTGATTGGTACTCGCTTCACTCACATCGCAGAAAGTTAAAATAATTTGATCTCCGATCGACCACATCGCATCGCCTGTCCTGACCACATTCCACTAGAACACATTCACATTAATTGACAGCTGTCTCTCAGAGATGGGCGAGTGGCGACGTATGTGAACGAGGCTTTAGTCAAAACCAAAACACCAAGGAAGAGTGAGGAATAGTCACCCACTTATATTATTATTATTATTATTATTATTATTATTATTATAATAATAAACAAATTGTGTTTTAGTCATTTTTGTTTTCATCTTTTCTTGAATGCTTAAACTCATCAACCCCATTTAGTATGTCAACATTTGTATCAGTACCAGCAGTTTGTAAGAAATTGGTCAGTAATTGATATGTCATATTTTGTTTCTCAGAATTCACCAAATTGATGCATTAAAATGAAATTATTTAAAATTTTCTCCCGGGGGGGCATGCCCCCGGACCCCCCTACAGGATCGCAATCCCCCCACCATAGTCTCCAAAGATATATATATATATACACCTGCTTCACAGGCGGAAATCTCAACCCCCCCAATGTTCAACTCAAAGTTACGCCCTTGCCTCCAGGCCAAAAAGAAATTAATATATGCCAAAAATAAGCCACCTATCAATTCATTCATAAATCAATAATCATTTACATGGGGGGGAGACACCCCCTGTGGGGGGAGGATTGTTTTTGATAAGCTGTGGAACTCTGAGTTAACCTATTTCTACCTGAATTTCTATGAACTATTAAGCTGTTGAGTAAACCCATAACTTATATTTTACTTCATAAAATAAGACATGCACTCATATGTCGTTGTAGTGTTTTACAGTATCTGTAGCTATTAATGTGATGCTCATCATCCCCCCCCCCTGACAGACACCACCTTAACTAACACATTTTCTGGGGGAAACACTGAGGTAGGTTGTATCTTTAACCACATTAATAAATAAACCCAGACGCGAAGCTGAGAAATTTAGCGTCCTGTCACTTTCCCTCTGTTTTGGTAACCATCCTCCCGGCCGTGTGCATTTGTTTTCATTTGTTCATTTTCCTAGAAGGCAGAGGAGAATAGGAGTAATTTACTTTACTACGTTGAGATCTTTCAAGCATAGATATTAACTAGTCTTTTTTTATAGATCCATGTTTTAAACCTAGAAAGAATCATCTTGTAAAAGAGCATATAAGTTATATGAATCTGACTCTCTTCCTTCCACGTCTGTTTTCTGAAAACGAAACCTGCATGAGCCGATCTGACCCGGGGTCACAGCTCTCCTCTCTTACAGTTTATGACAGATAAGACTACAACAATACACACACATACGTATATTCATTGAAAACAAATGCACATGGCCGGGAGGATGGTTACCAAAACAGAGGAAAAGTGACAGGACGTTAAATTTCTCAGCTTCGCGTCGGGGTTTATTTATTAATGTGGTTAAAGATACAACCTACCTTGGCCGCGTTTCCCAGATTCGTTAAGAAGCTCTTAAGTGCTAAGATCGTCTTTGGAGCGCTCTTAAGAACGCTGTGAAAGAAGGATGTGTTTCCCAGAGTCGCTCTTAGCCTAAGAAGATCTTTCACTAAGAAGGAAACGTAAGATCGAGCTGACCCACTCTTAACAGCCTTCTTAGCGACGAAATGCTCAGTGATCAAGCCGCGTCAGGGAAATTTATATTCTCCACTTTTCGAATTAATAAACAAACAATGCTCAATGTTGTAATGCGCTAAAAAAATTAGGGGTTACCCTAACCCTAACCTTCATTGAATTACACGTTTAAGTTTTCCACACGCATCTTCATATGAGTTTATAGTACTACACATAAAAACACATCAACAACCCTGTGGCATTTCACACATAACAAGGAAACAGATGTAATTGAACTCAGCTGAACCTCATCCAGAGAGGCTCCACCTGCTACTCTATATAAAGGCGTTGCCAAAGTCCGCGCGTGTGAGAAACCATGGCTGCCTGCAATACAGCACATTCTCGCTGCGAACCAACAGTGTCGCCGTGCGCGAAGCCAGACAGTTTACATAAATGCTTACGTGCGTCAGCACTTCTCCCCACTGGACGTGCTGTCAGACCGGGCTGTACCTGCTGCCCCGTGCGGAGATCCAACGGCTGATCACTTTGGTGTCTCCACACATCCAGAGAGCAACCCGCTGCAACTTCGCCCTCAGCCCTGAGGTGCAGCTCCTGGCTGCGCTGCGTTTTTACGCAGTGGGGAGCTTCCTGGAGGTGGTGGGGGACGGCACCGGCCGTGTGACACCGATTCTCCTCGTCCACTAACACGCCCATCTCCTCCGCGGTGAACGCCGGTGCCCGCTTGGTTCGCTTGCTGCTGCTTTCTTCCATTCTCACATGTGTGCCTATATCCACGGGGGTATATATGCGCTAATGGGCTTGATTACTACTTGGATACACCCCCCCCCCACACACACACACACACACCCACCCGCACCCGATACATGTGTAGCCTAATTGCTACCGTGTCGGGGGGACCACAGGGCGCTGTGTGTGACTTATGCGCTGATAAAGAGGTGGGTGATCGATTAGCCTGGCATCGATTGATTCAGTTTCAGCACCACCGCGGTGGACAGCTCCCACTAAGAGCTTCTTAAGAAGCTTCTTTGGCTTGATCTTAAGGTTCTCCTAAGAAGGCAGTTAAGAACGCGTCTGGGGAAACACCCGTATCTTAGCGCTCCTTCTTAGCCGAACTCTTCTTAAGAGCCTTCTTAAGTCCTTAAGAACGATCGAATCTGGGAAACGCGGCCCTGAAAGTTGCCTATATCGCTGTCTCTGCTGCTGTTAGTTTAGCATGTGCTGAATCCACCCTCTCCTCTGATTGGCTGTGGGGGGGAAAGCCCCTCTCCTCTGATTGGCTGTGGGATCAGTCGCTCTCAGATCAGCACCCGCCTTTTGCACCATAGACTGAATGCACAGATCGTTTTGCTCCACATATCTCAGTGGAGGTGGGATTTGTGATTTGTAGGTGAAGGAAACAGAATCTGTGACTCGTGGGGAAGATTTGCGCAGTTGTACTTCTCGATTTGTGTTTGTGTTTTAAAAGAACACTAATATTTTCGTGGGAAATTATTTTACATACATTGAACATTTATTGCACAAGTTCACATTCAGATTTGCACACATTCAAATTTTGTCCACAACTTCACATTGTCACATTGATACAGGTACACAAATATGTTTTGCACCAAATATACTATAACAATAGGAGCAAAAATGTGAGCGTGTCAGTTTTTTAATCTGTGACTTGTAAAATAGGATTTGTGCACCTGTAATTAAAGGAATTTAGGGCAGGATTTGTGAAAAAATAAACATTCACTTTAAGTCTTTTAATGCTAATGGGTGATGAAGCGTTCAAAACCAAAAACAATGAGACCACACACATATCTCCCCATTGCCTTGAACAGGCTGTGTGCTGCATGATGTACTGCAATTCGTGGTCCGAATTTCCCGCGCAGTCCGGCGGACGTGACGTCAAATGACGCTGAATGCGCGTACTCGACGGCTTGGAGACCAGAAGAAGACAAGCGCGGTGGACTCAAGTACTGTATGTGTAGTAATGGACTCTGCTTCGGCCGGAAAACGACCCACCACCACACAAAGTCCACTAAAAAGTAATACCAAGAAGAAAACGAAGGTTTTATCAGCGGCAATTCGTCATCCTAAAGTTACACTAAAATAAACACTTGTTTACTTACTTCGTCGCTTGACATGATGCTGTTCGCAGATGTATGCGACCAACGTAGTTCCGCGGAGGCATGTGCGGAGGGCTTGTAGTAAACAGTCACGTGAACAGCGAGTAAAAAAATAACCGTGTCACAGCATCAGCTGCACTGAAGAGTTCGTGCGCGCTACCGCGCCGGCTTGGCAGATGGCTGCAGTTACCCTAACGGCCGTCGTGTCACTGTTGAGTCTTATTTCTTGATCCTGCCCTAAGTCCGTTTAAGAATTTGTGAATGTGTAAGTGTTGTGTTGTATTTGTGGAGAGAAAGAAAATCTACAAGTACACAACTCATAGAGTCTGTGACTTCAAATTTACTGATACACATACACAATCACTGTCACAACTACAAATTCCACTGTTACAGGTGCTCAAACCTTTTGCACCAATAATACCTTCATAGTTTTTTTGGGAGGGAGAGAGGTAGTAGAGGGAGGAGGGTCAGCAGAGTCCAGGGGTGCAGTCGAAAGCTGTGTCCCAATTCAGGGTCTGCAGCCTTTGGAGGACCCAGCCTACGCGGTCTACGGAGGCAACACCTTCGGAGACTCCTCCGAAGGCTGGGTCAACCGTCGGTAAATGGGACGGTCTAACCTACGGAGCATTTCCTGATTGCGTCGCGACGTCATCACTTCTGCCGGCCAAGCCCGGGAAAAACACCGGTCAAAACAAAAATACGACAGACGAACATGATGGAGCCAGAGTTTAAAAAAAAAAATATATATATATATATATATATTTTTTTTTTTCTTTTAAATTTTTTTTTTTTTTTTTTTTTTTGAGCAAGAGGAGAGGCGGCTGCGGCGACACTGTTTATCTCTGGCTGGGAGAGAGCCATGGGGAGGTAACGTTAAAGCTGTTATTTTAACCCATATTAATGTTCATACATAGCTAGCGTAGTACGTGGTAATTAATATACCCGTTAATAAATGATACCGCTAAGTGACAAGCCATATTAAGTATAGATTGACATGGATAATGTAATTTAACCATAAGACTTAATACAGGGTTCTGTAATTTTAATGCTGTTTTTCAAGGTCTGAAAAGTGCTTGAATCTTAGTTTAAATGCTTGGCTTATAAAGTGATTAAATTGAATAGTAAAATGTGTACGAACCCTGTAAATAACCCTGACTTAATTCAATATTTTATTCTTGCCTCTCTTTTAAACATTTAATGACATGGCATCCGTCGATTGCATCAGCCCTGCAAACCCCGATGATGGACGATGTGGTGGACAGTGGAGACATGCATCCCACACCCCGCACCTTCCAGATGATGTCCCACTCAGAGCCAGAAGAGTCCAGGGTCCTTAGCATCCCATCCAGTCCAGCAGCACCACCAGGGACTCCTGCTCAGTCAATACTGTATATATGTTCTCTGTAAATAGTTATTTCTGCTGATCTTTTGTAAATAGTTCTACATGTTAAGAACACCCACTTGTCAATAGTTATTGTAACTTTGTAAATATTTGTTAATTACACAAAAAATTAATTATTTTCTTGTCACTGAAAAGCAGTTCAAAAGTTGACTTTAGTTGTAAATAAGAAATGGAACAGATAATGTTACAAGATTATACGATTTTAATTTAACTATATACAATATTTGGAAAAGAAAATGGAACAATACAATATTTTTAATTAACAATTTAAATTACAAATCAACACAGAACTTAATCGGACAGAAAAAAAAACATCCACCACCCCCCAAAAAATTCAATGCCTCTCAACCATTCTCTCCAATAAACTAAAAAGTCTCTCCATCCTCTCTCTTTCTCTCGTTTCCTCGCTCTCCCTCTGTAACTTCATGTCCTCCCTGATCAAATCCAGCAAGTCATCTGTTTTCCGCTTTCTTGCTGCTGTCGGTGGCCCTGTGTTCTTGGCCTCAACAGGTGGTCGTTCTCATCCCGGACCCGGAGTTTGATCAAATCCTCAGTCTGCTCCTTGCTCTCTACAACAAAACGACATGTAAAGCACATTTCCTGTTATGTCAACATTAGGGCTTTGACTCCGAACTTCGTTATTCGAATATAATTCGAATATCAAAATATATATGTATATTCGAACGAATATTAGGCAGCCCTTAATATTCGAACCTGTTATGGGCATTTTTTTTTTGTAAATGTCTTTGCTTGAACATTGTTTTCAATTCAGATTCCGAGGCTTTTTCACGCCTGGTGAAGTTGTGTGAATCGCGAGCTCATTAGCAAGGCTATCATTGGTCATCTGGGCTCCTATAGGTGACGTTAGCGTCCTGGCTTGCGCCAATTTTGCAGAACAATGGCCGCGTCAACATCGACAACAGCCCGCACTCGCGCTCCTTCCCGAGAAACTAAAACCACAACTGAAACGTAAATAAAGTGAACGGTCAAACAGGAAGGAGGAGCTGCTGGACCTGAAGCCGGTCAGTGAACCAGCTGCTTATAAAACCAACATGTGGAGAAGTGGACGATGCGCTTTTTGTAGTCCATTATTGTAGTTTCTCCAGCGCAGACGCACGTCAATCGCCGGTGCCGATCATCAGCTGTCAATCATCAGCGGCCGCGTTATAATGACGTAGCTTAGTGAAAGTCCGGTCGGATTCTCTGAGCACCGCGGTCGACTTTTCCTAAATCCTTTTGTGTTCTCCTATCGCCTTTCCTTAACCCTGTGACGTTTTCCCCAAAGGTCAAGGAATATGAGATAGGAATAGGAGTTAGGACCTTATTTTTTGACTATTCGACTGCACCCCAGGTGAACTCTGAACAACAGGGTCTTGGGTCTCTTATGGAGGATGGGAAGCAGTTCTGCGGTCAATGGAACGAACATCTGTGTCCTTTGGATTGAAAGTGACTGCTAAACTTCCCATCATGCATTGGGAAACTAGTAGCGCCTATGAAATCCGTTTAGTTTTTCCCCAATTTCCCATATATTGAGTAGCTGTCAGCAATAATAATTGCAATAATAATATAATAATAACTGTAATTGTTTGTCCAGTCTCTAGCAGACACATTTGCCAAATCTAGCATTATGTAAAACTGATTTAGAAAATAACATTTATTTTAATTAAAAATGTGGGGTTCTAACTTTTCTTTTTTTTTTTTTACTTGTGACTAAGTGTTCAGCTGTTTTACTAACATCTCCGTGTGATGTTACTGTTTTTCTGCAGACGTCCAGCAGCTGATGGCGTGTAAAGAAGAGGTTCCCTTTGAGCAGCAGGACTGGGGCTCCAGTCTGGACCAGGAGGATCCAGAGCCCCCACACATCAAAGAGGAACAGGAGGAAGTCTGGATCAGTCAGGAGGGAGAGCAGCTTCAACGGCTGGAGGAGGCTGATATCAAGTTCCCAGTCACTCTTGTCCCTGTGAAGAGTGAAGAAGATGAAGATGATGAAGAGAAGCCTCAGTTCTCAGGGCTGGCTTCAGCTGCAGCCAGCAGCTCAACTGAACAGATGAAAACAGAAGCTGGTGAAGAGGACTGTGGAGGACCGGAACAGCAACCAGATACTGATGGCATGACTGAAGACTCTTCTGACATTGATGACATGACTGAAGACTCATCTGATGACAGTGATGATTGGCAGGAGACCAGAGAACCTCAGTCAGGTTTAAAGGCATGGACCGATGATAAAGTCCCTGACAGTGATCCTAGATGTAGTACTGGTGAGAAACCATTCAGATGCTCCGTATGTGGGAAAACATTTGACCATAGAAAAGATATGAAGATACACATGAGAACTCACACAGGAGAAAAACCTTTTAGCTGTTCAGTTTGTAAGAGAACTTTCACGCAGATGAAAGGCTTAAAGGCACACATGAGAACTCACACAGGAGAAAAACCTTTCAGCTGTTCAGTTTGTAAGAGTACTTTCACGCAGAGCAAAGGCTTAAAGACACACATGAGAACTCATACAGGAGAGAAACCTTTCAGTTGCTCAGTTTGTAAGGAATCTTTCATGTGGGGAGGAAGCATAAAGGCACACATGAGAACTCATACAGGAGAGAAACCTTTCAGCTGTTCAGTTTGTAAGAAACAATTCAAATACCTTCAAAGTGTAAAGAGACACATGAGATTTCACACAGGATAGATGTTTCAGCTGCTCAGTTTGTAAACAAGACTCGGTGAAACCTCGTATCTGGCTGGACCGTGTCTGGTCAATGTGCCTAATTGCAGATAAGTCAAACTTCTCAACTCAACGATTATTTTGTTAAACACCACATGAAATGAAATCCATCTCTCTCTCGACTCAAACTGTTTCTCCAATCTGCAGCCCACCAGTCAGTCACCATTGCAACACGTCATATGGTGATATTTTGGTATTTTTGTCAAGCCTTGTGCGAGTCATTTGTATAAATGCACGTTCACGGCTTTCTTCAGTAGACCACGGTGTTGCTCACAGATTTACTGATGCAGACGTGCGGCCGCGCTATTTTCACCAAGTCAGCTGCTGCGTCTGATGGACATGTATGAGGAAATAAAGCGTATTACATGCAAAAAAGGAAATACGGCTGAAAAGAGCGTGGCAGACATTTATGGGAGACCGACTGAATGCGAAGCCTAAAAGTCTACATTTACTAAACACGGATCTTAACTGAAACGTCATTATTGCACCATTCAAGCAGTGACTTGGTTTTTGTGTATTTGTGTGTGTAACCTACTTTATTGAGCGGCCTGTACTAGATGGTCTGGGTGAATGAAACTTCCTCGTGTGTGCTTTAGAGCACATTATACTGGAATATCCGGGACTCCTATTTTGAGATGGCATGAACAGGAAGTGTCCTGTCTGTAATGTGCTGCTATGAACTATGTGAGCGCAATAAAGGAGTGGCCACACATGTATGACTTTATATGTTGCCCTTCTGACTGACTTCATTGAAAACACCTTTGAAAATAATAATGGTCACAATGTTAAAATAATAACAGCAGGCTGATATGAAGCCTACCTGTGGTACTTTAATGCAGTTTCAGAAAAATAAGGCAAAATACATGGATAAGAACATGGAATAACTGTCAAAAAGACATCGGTTTCCGATCGGAGTAACTGCTGACTGAACAGAGGCTGGAATAGGAAGCAGGATTCGGGCTTAGCGAGGGAACTTCAGGCTTAACTCTGGGTTTTCCAGCTTCTTTTGTCTGTCATTTGTCTGAATGCAAAATAGAATTCCACCACTAGATGGGAGTAATTCCCACACACTGTCTCTTTAAGTAATACAATGTTGAATGGGCAGCAGCTTTCTTCCTCCATGTTAAGCCCTGATTATGCTTGGAGACCGTGATGGTTCTGCGTTGGGTTTACGTGTCGAAATGCAATTCAATGCCACACCGGTAAAGGGCGCTATGTTTTTTGTAAAGAATGACCGACCGACCGAGACTCTTGACGTATATCGTCGTTAGCCTCGTTATAGTGTATTTGTTTACTTTCCGGCTTTAAACGTCCACAATTTTTCAGAACTTGGTGTTTTATTTCTTTGTGCAAAAGCGACAAGGTACAAACAATAAAACGAGGTGTAAATAATAAAAGTAGCCTTTTAAAAGTTTAAATGGCGGTGTTTATGAGTGGAAACCGGATAGCGGTCTCCAGCGGATGTAGTTAGCGGACCAATCACAGCCGATGCCGCTGCGTTGGTGTTGCGTCGCCTCGACGCACGTCTAGGATTTTTGGGAGGTGCACATCAGGCCCTTGCGTCGAACGCAAGGGGGGTCCGCAAGGACGCAAGGGGTCCGCAAGCCCTCTTGCGTTGTGTCGACGCGGAAGCATAACTTGGGCTTTAGTATTGATGCATTCAGAGAAGATGGATCCCTTGAATCTCCAAACTGTGTTCTGAAAAAGGTCCTCGTAAACAACAACAGGCCACGTTTGTGAAGAATATAGAAGCAGGAACTGAGAGTTAAACTCACACACACGTTTCTGGTCTAGTCCTCAAGGGGCCCTCAGCTATGACCTCATTTTAAGTGACTTTAAAGTTATGGATTTTTATTTACATACACTTTGAAGGCACACAAATAGTATAATAATAACTAATAGATATCACCATGAAACGTCCCCAGTTGATTACTGACAGTCAGTCAATTATTTAGTTAAACGTTTTCTGAAATACTTAAATATGCAATCGAGGCATTATCTAACGGCAACTTTTAGTGAGTTTAGCAGAAATCTCAGATGTAAAAAAATAAAAATAAAATAAAAATACGTGTTATGGAAGCTAAATAAAACATTTAAGAATTGTTATGAGTGTCTCATATACTTACATAGCAAAGCTGTTTAAAACCAGACAACAAGCATTTAAAACACATTTTCACACTAATTGAATCAATAATTGGTGTTAGTAGAAATGAACCTTCACTCACAACCTTGTGTTCATTGATATGATGCTTCTGTTTTTGGTCCAAACAAACGATCTTCATCTGGTGTCGCCGCGCTGCTAAGACTGCAAGCTTCTTTTCAAAATACAATACAATGACTTTTTCATTACTTTTTTCAAAATACTATCTATGACTTCTTTTTCACAACTTTTTTCAAAATACTATACTATGACTTTTTTCATAACTTCGACATACTATATATCATACCTTTTTTATTACATTTTCAGACAAATTATGCTATGACCTTTTTCTACATTGATGGCATACTATACTCTAAATTTTCATGGCATAATATAACATTTTTTGACATAATTTATTACAGAGAACATAGATAATTATTTTTCAGACGGCTGGCTCTTTTTCCGGTATGCAGCCTGAGAGTCCAACAACATCATCGCCTCGCTGTTCATGTTGGTGTTTTGAGAATCCCTGGGCTACATCCATAAAACGGAGCTGTATGAATGGAATGGATTTTTTTGCATCTCACTTCTAACCACTAGATGGTGCTATATGTTTCTAATTATTTCTCTGAAGCAAGGACTTGTCATACGGGTGAGAATAAATCTATCACAAACTGGCAGTATAGAAACGTGAGCACATTGTGCCGTTTAATAACATCATAAAAACAATGTATGGGTATTTGATGGATTAGTTTATTTCTAATACATAAGAGTATTTTATCAGTTAACCAAGGTTACCACAATAGCAAATAGCAACTTTTAGGGTTGAAATACATTTGAATTCGTGCTGAACACTGAAATCTTCCCAATAATCTGAATAATCCACAGAACTCTCAATAGTGTTTATATGAAATATCAATAGTAAAATGTAGTTCTGTAGATAATCCAGATAATCATGACATTGTTTCCAGAAAGGCCCTGTGATAGACCGGCGACCTGTCCAGGGTGTACCCTGCCTTCGCCCAATGATAGCTGGGATTGGCTCCAGCCCCCCCGTGACCCTGAATACAGGATAAGCAGTAGACAATGGATGGATGGATGATCTATTTTCCTCAGATAATGCCAACTCGTTATTTGCTAAGATATCATAGCTCTTGAGATCTTAGATATTGATTTTTGTTTTTTTTTATTTACATGGTTTATTTATCTTTAACAGATTCAGATACATCCTTTCTCTAAAATGTTTAAAATCTGGAAATGGCAATTCACTTATCTCAACCTCAGCAGATAAAACCAAAAACTTTGTGTTTGGCCAAATGCCACCAAGATTCAGTAAAAAGGGGAGGCATCAGGACGCAAAGAACTTTAAAAAAAATAAGGAGGCCGTTTACATCTCTAATTGACACAATAGATGTTATATGATGAACCAAATTACTGACTGCACTATATTATAATTATCTTCCTTTCTTCTTCGCACTAGAATTATTAGCCATTTCTTTTGAGGTTCCTTTGATTTCTGTTATTATTGCCTCTTGTTTTTTCAATTGTTTTTTTGTTTGTTTGTTTTTCTGTTTGTTTGTTTGTGCTTGTAGTCTGAGGGAGGGTGAGGGATGGAGGGAGGGAGGGCAGGGAAATGAGGGAAAATTAGTAAAATGTAAATACTGTACCTCTGTTGTAATTGCATTACATGTAATTTTTTTTAGTGCTCAACAAAAAAAACGTATTAAAAGAAAAAGGACGCATCTTTGTCATTTTACAACTGCAGATGCTTCACGCTGCCACTTTAAGTACAGCTACTGTTTGGTAGCTGAAGGCATTTTAATTTAATTCAGGCTGCAACTCGCTGCACGTCAAGGACTCAGGACTGTGTAGGCATCAGACTGAACAGGAGAGGAAGCCTCTCTTGATATACAGTAACAAACACTCAGCCGTTTATTATAAACTGCACTAAGTATCATGAATTATGGTGTTTAAAATAGTGATTATAGTGCGTTTGATTGTTAATGGGGAGTGATTTCAAGGCTGCCGGGTTATCTTCAGCCAAATATTTAATCAGACTGGGAATGACTAATTATCTTTAAAAAACTATGAAGTACACAATATGGTGTAGTCAGGAATATGTCTAAAACTTCAAAGTAAAATTTTAACTTATAAAGCTTACTTTTCACTTGACACTATGTGACTTCACATTGCATTGAAGTGTTGCATTATATTACACATTTCTTAATTTAAACATAATTTGGAAAGCATTCGCTCTCAAATAATTCACGATGAAACATTTCATCAAATTGTTTCGTTTCTAATTTGAATCATTTTTAAATGTGATTTTCATTTCGTTTAGCTAGTCTACCTCCGAGCTCTTTAGATCAGATTCATCCAACAGCAGCAGCATTTTAAAGAGCAACGTTTAGCTTAGCTCGCAGTTTAAAGTCACTCAACCCCCCAAAAAAGTTCAAATCTTCCCGTGGACAGAGTTGTGGAGTATCCGGAGGCGAGACATGACTTCATCCCAGTCCAGGTAGGCGCCTTCGAGGTGTCGCGACCAGCCTGGCATGCTCGTGTAGTTCTTCCTCCCGTGCAGCAGACGCCAGTTATCAAAGGTCACTATGTCACCTGAAACACCATAATAATAAATACCACTTAAAAGGAATACGTGATTCTATTCAGAATAGGGATGCAAATTATCGAGTAATTCATTAATCGATAGTTGTTTCATCTTATCGATCGATGATCGATTAATTGATAAGCGGTAATTCTTCTGAGAAGCTGAATTTCCCTCTGAATAGGTTCTATCTACTGTATACGTAACATAAAATGCTATCTTTCTTATGATATGAAGAAAAATGCAAATCATATTTTGAATAATTTAATTTTAATGCATCAATTTGGGGAATTTTGAGAACCAAAATATGACATATCATTTCCTGACCAATTTCTTACAAACTGCTGGTTCTGATCCAAATGTTGACATACTAAATGGGGTTGAGGAGATTAAGCATTCAAGAAAAGATGAAAACAAAAATGACTAAAACACAGTGCTGAGCCTTTAAACTATTAGTTTATTATGACTATCATTATTATTATTATTATTATTATTATTAATAATAATATAAGTGGGTGAATATTCCTCAGCCTTCCTTGGTGTTTTGGTTTTGATCTCGTTCACATACTTCGTCACTCGCCCATCTCTGAGCGACAACTGTCAATGAATGTGAATGTGTTCTAGCGGAATGTGGACAGGACAGGCGATGCGATGTGGGCGGTGAAGGAGAGAAAATAAGTTTAACTTTCTGCGATGCGAGTGAAGTGACCAAGCGGGTACCAATCAGAATGTAGAATAGAGATGATTGACAGTTGACGTCCATAGAGAGTTCCATCGAGAGAGTTGCAGCTTGAAGTGGCCGCTGGCGGCAGTGAATTTTTTTTGCCAGCGAGTAGAATTCAGCGAGAAAGCGAGTGACGGGCGAGTAGCGACGTATGTGAACGGGGCTATACGCGCCGTCAAACTCGCCGTGGGGGACGCCTTGCCACGGCGACAGGGGAAAACAGAACGTTGATGAGCCGAACCAGCCGCGAGGATTTCCCCTTATAATACGCGCTGCGGAAGCAGAATCAAAATAATTTTGGGCGAACATTGAGCGGTGCGCCATAGTCTCGTCAATGTGTGGGAAACACTGCTCGTCTTGTTGTTGTCCTCAGAGCCCTGCTTCGCTTGTGTTTGCGCATGTGCGTCAAGTATGTCTGGCGTCAAACGCGCCCTCACGTGGACTGGCGGGGAATTACAAAACGCAATTAATTGCAATTAGTTTATTTAAATCGAGTAATTTCTTATCGACAATTAATCGATAATCGATTAATTGTTTGCATCCCTACTCCGAAGCAGAGTGGAAGTTTAAACGCACACATGAGAACTCATACAGGATAGAAACCTTTCAGCTGCTCAGTTTGTAAACAAGACTCGGTGAAACCTCGTATCTGGCTGGACCGTGTCTGGTCAATGTACCTAATTGCAGATAAGTCAAACTTCTCAACTCAACGATTATTTTGTTAAACACCACATGAAATGAAATCCATCTCTCACTTGATTCTTGATTCTGTTTCTACAATCTGCAGCCCACCAGTCAGTCACCATTGCAACTAGGGATGCAAACAATTAATCGATTATAGATTAATTGTCGATAAGAAATTACTCGATTAAAATAAACTAATTGCAATTAATTGCGTTTTGAACCCGTAATTCCCTGCCAGTCCACGTGAGGGCGCGTTTGACGCCAGACGTACTTGACGCACATGCGCGAACACAAGCGAAGCAGGGCTCTGAGGACAACAACAAGACGAGCAGTGTTTCCCACACATTGACGAGACTATGGCGCACCGCTCAATGTTCGCCCAAAATTATTTTGATTCCACTTCCGCAGCGCGTATTATAAGGGGAAATCCTCGCGGCTGGTTCAGCTCATCAACGTTCTGTTTTCCCCCGTCGCCGTGGCAAGGCGTCCCCCACGGCGAGTTTGACGGCGCGTATAGCCCCGTTCACATACGTCGCTACTCGCCCGTCACTCGCTTTCTCGCTGAATTCTACTCGCTGGCAAAAAAAATTCACTGCCGCCAGCGGCCACTTCAAGCTGCAACTCTCTCGATGGAACTCTCTGTTGACGTCAACTGTCAATCATCTCTATTCTACATTCTGATTGGTACCCGCTTGGTCACTTCACTCGCATCGCAGAAAGTTAAACTTATTTTCTCTCCGTCACCGCCCACATCGCATCGCCTGTTCTGGCCACATTCCACTAGAACACATTCACATTCATTGACAGTTGTCGCTCAGAGATAGGCGAGTGACGAAGTATGTGAACGAGATCAAAACCAAAACACCAAGGAAGGCTGAGGAATATTCACCCACTTATATTATTATTAATAATAATAATAATGATAGTCATAATAAACTAATAGTTTAAAGGCTCAGCACTGTGTTTTAGTCCTTTTTGTTTTCATCTTTTCTTGAATGCTTAATCTCCTCAACCCCATTTAGTATGTCAACATTTGGATCAGAACCAGCAGTTTGTAAGAAATTGGTCAGGAAATGATATGTCATATTTTGGTTCTCAAAATTCCCCAAATTGATGCATTAAAATTAAATTATTCAAAATATGATTTGCATTTTTCTTCATATATTAAGAACGTATACAGTAGATAGAACCTATTCAGAGGGAAATTCAGCTTCTCAGAAGAATTGCCGCTTATCAATTAATCGATCATCGATCGATAAGATGAAACAACTATCGATTAATGAATTACTCGATAATTTGCATCCCTAATTGCAACACTGTTGTTGATGAAGCAGACCAATCAAGTGATTTCCTTGCTGCATTAGCCCCGCTGTAAGTCATACTGTGATATTTTGGTATTTTCGTCAAGCCATGTGTGAATCATTCGTATAAATGCACGTTCACTGCTTTCTTCAGTAGACCACGGTGTCGATCACAGATTTACTGATGCAGACGTGTGGCCGTGTATTTTTCACCAAGTCAGCTGCAGCGTCTGATGGACCTGTATGAGGAAATAAAGTATATTACATGCAAAAAAGGAAATACGGCTGAAAAGAGCGTGGCAGACAATTATGGCGGACCGACTGAATGCAAAGCCTAAAAGGCAACATTTACTAACCACGGATCTTAACTGAAACCGTCATTATTGTACCATTCAAGCAGTGACTTGGTTTTGGTGTATTTTTGTGTGTGACTGTCGCTGTAACGCTTGCCCCTGGGTGATGTTGGGACTTTAAAAAATTGTGTTGACTCTGGAAATTTTGAGCGTATTCTAGTCCTGCTCAATGTGTTAAGTGTCCTGAGATGACTTCTGTTGTGATTTGACACTATACATAAAATTGAATTGAATTGAGTTATCCCTGATAATTATTCATCACTGTCGCGGGTGAAAAACTCTACTGCGTCTTCCAAAGTCTTTCCTTTTACTTTAGAAATTGTAAAAACACTAAAAACAACCCAAAAGAAGAGTAAATACAAGCCTTCTGTCGCAAGTGAAGCACTGGCTCGCTTGATTGACAGATTGTTCAGCCAATTCGGATCGCAGAATCACGGAAGAGGCCTTGTTTTTTCTGGAAGAGTCTGACGGACACGGAAATACACAGCATCCATAGTTAGCCCTCCGTGGTAAAGCAGTACAAAGCGATAAAAAAACAATAACAATATCTTCTTCAGAGACTCTCAAAGTAAAAACATTGCGTGTTATGGATGATTACCGGAGTTAGCGTGCTCGTGGGACTAAATGAAGTGGCTACTTTTGTTTGTTGGACTCTTACCTTTCTCTGGAAAACAGGATTACCATGCTACATGTTGTTTTTGGACTTCCAGACAGCTCGAGGGAACTCCCGTCCTATTTTTTTTTTTTTCTGTGCACTCCTTGCACACATGCTGTTTTTGCTTTTGATGTGTCTCCGTGAGCGTAAAACGGCAGGCTTTGTTCGATTCATGAGACTCGCAGCTTTCAAATGATGTATAATATGACGCAGACGCATTCAAAATAATATTACTTTCTCTCTCAACTTGTCTCGACTCCTACTTGACAACCCACAAGTGATCTGTAGGTTGAGACTTGGGCATTGTGGGTTGAATCAATCTTTGTATGTTTTTAGAAAGCATCATAATGGGCTTTGTGAGTGTGGAAAGTCTGAAACAGTTGAACATGTTTTATTGAAATGTAACAAATATACCACAGAAGGGAGCATTTTATATAAGAGTGTATCAGATTTGCGAGTTCTGTCATTTTCAGATAAATCTTTATTGGGTCAAAATGAGAATCACCACTTGATTGCTAAAGTAGTATTCCAGTTTTTAGAAGATACAGGGCTGTATATGAACATTTGAAGCAATAATTGTTATAAGAATTTTGTATAACCTCATGTCTTAAAGTTTTCTTAGTTCAGGTTACAGCTTTATGTGTTGAACTGTTTATTACTTTAGTCTCCCCATTGCTGACCTAAATGTTATCAGAGGCCTGGTAGTCATGATGTCTAGTTCTGCATGAAGATTAACTGTCAAAGACGCATTATCTCCTGTGCCTTTAAAAGACTCAAGTCACAACAGTGATTTGAGCACTTTCTCTGTAGCATCCTCACACGTTGTTGCATTGTAACTGCTCCTCTTGTACAAGATTAAAGTCAGACGTCGACTTTAGATATGTCTATGATCTCCTCCTTGGGTGAATTTATTCGTTTACGGAAAAATTCTTTTAACATTTGGCGCCCAATGTGGGGCCCAATATCTGTTTCTTTTCTCCAACTACCGGACCTGAACACCTTGCAAGGCGGGCCCGGCTGGAGAGGAGAGCAGTGACGGGGTCCGAACGAAGGAGGAATCTGAGGCATCAAAAACAAATCGGGCAAACACAAAATTCCTGAGTGAGAAAGTTTTCAACATTTGGTAAAACGACCGAGATCTAGGATCTCAAAGACTGCGTCTGGTGCCAGTAATAGACAGCCAGGTTTAAAGTCCGGGGGCTACGGTCCAAAAAGCGTGGGGTTTAAAGTCCGGGGGCTTAGGTCCGAAAAGCGTTGAGGGGGTGGGAGACCCGAAAAGCGCCGCGAAGCTGTCTAGGATTGCTCGGTTTAAAGTCCGGGGGCTACGGCCCAAGAAGCAACGAGGCAATCCAGGATTCTCAACTTGCCGAGAAGGGTTTTACCAGATCGGATGAAAAGGTTTTCTACTCATTTAGCAAGACACAGAGAACTGTGTTGACAACAGTTGACCAGTTACAAAAAAAAAGGAGAGGAGGGATTCTCCTATCGGGTAGTTTTGATTAGGAGGGAGTCTTGCTAAGTCAGTAAAAAACCCGAGGTCAAACAAGCACAATCAAAGTACTGGGTCTGAGAACAGTAACACGTCTTTGGAACGACGTAAACTACTTTGATCCACCAGGCCGCCTGAGTTAACAAAAAAGGAAAAGCGCTATCACTCAGGTAAGACAAACATTAGTTTTTGCTGAGCACGTTCGTATTATATTTGTTTGTGAGTTTCTGCCGTGTATGTTTTTCTGATTATTATTATTACTATTATTACAGTTGTTTGTGAGTATATATACAACCTATTTAAAATAAAATAGAATAGGGTGAACTAGATATAAATAAAATAAAAATGGGTAACAGCCATTCGTGTTGCGGCCGGAACACGGAAGGTGATATACAGGAGATTCAAAGTATATGCAGGAAAAAGATAAAGACAGCGTCAAATATCTTAAGCTGTGGAAAACCAAATATGGGTTTCGGGGAAGACTAAATGTGGAGGAAACTAAGAGATTGGGAGCAGGAAGATAAGGAAATTAGACTAGAGCAGGAGTGAAAAGAAAAAGAAGCACACAAACAGACAAGTTCTAATCTTTATCCTGTTCTTTGTTCTCGCCGAGAACAACGGAGAGATGATGACGAAGTCCCTCTGGGTCCGACGCCTGTCCCTCCCCCTACCCTGATCAGCCTCATCTGCGGCCACCTCCACTCCACCCCAGGCCGGCACATGGTCCGGTCTCCTTCGAACCGCCAGAAGCCTCCACTCCGCAAATACCAGGGCACCCATGGGACGCAGAACAAGGGGGTAAAACCCGTAGCGGTAAGACATTCAATCCTCTTATTTCATCACATACACAGAAACAAGGGAAAGGAGGAGATAAGTGACTACTTTGTTTTGATGATGATGGTGATGATTGGAGGAGTGATTGCAATGTGTTTTACCGAGAGGGTGCACCGAGAAAGCGGGGTGGATGGCGGAGAGGAGGAGAAGGAGGGAGGGGGCGCGGAGGGGAGCAGGTCGAGAGACAGGAACGATGTTTGCTGAAACTGGACATTGGGTGAGAGGCTGCAGGTCCGGAGGAGGACGAGGGGCAAGAGGCAGAGGACTCAGACGGCATCGAGACTCATCTCCCCGGTGCCGAGAATCATCACCTGCGTGGCTATCTCAACGGACAGGTCATGCTGAGACACACACACACACACACACACACACACACACACACACACACACACACACACATACACAGCACACAGGCGATGTCATCAAATTTAGCCAAATTTAACCCACCAAAATTCTATTGTATGTTGATGATATTCTGATGGCTTCAAAAACTCAAGCTGACTGTAAAATAGACACTTTAGCACAGCTGAAGTTTTTAGCTGAACAAGGTCACAAAGTAAATGATGTCATTCTTAGGCATGACAGGCTTTTGCAGGCAATGGATTGCTAATTATGCTGAATTAGCACAACCTCTGCAGAGTGTAATCTATGATCAACCTATGGCAGCCAGAGATAATATTATTTGGACACAAGAGGCATGGTAACATCTACAGGCAAAGCTATTCAACACAAAGATTTGATACTAACTTTATTGGATGCTATTCTCCTACCAAAAACAGTAGCAGTGTGTAAATGCACAGCACACACTACCGGGACTGATCCAGTTTCACGGGGAAACCGCAAAGCAGATGAAGAAGCTAAACGCGCAGCAACAGAGGGACGGGGCTTAGATTACATTTTTGTAGCTGATACTGACACAGAGCACATTGACCATGATATCTTGAAGGACATGCAGGTTACAACACCAGACACTGAGAAATCACTGTGGCGCGACAAAGGAGCAAAACAAACAGATGACGACATCTGGAGATGACCTGAGGGTAAGCCCATCCTTCCTAAAACCCTCTATCGATTTGCAGCTATTTTGAGCCATGGAATTACCCATGTCTCAACAGGAGGGATGTGACAATGATAAGTAAATGTTTTACAACATATGGATCCCAAAATTACTCTAAAAATTTTTGTGCATCCTGTTTGATTTGCTCCAAGCACAATTCACAAGGAAGAATGAGACCTAAAAGAGGGGTGTTCCCGAAAGCTGAATATCCTTTCCAAACAATATGCATGGACTTCATCGAACTAAACAAATCAGAGGGGAAGAAATACTGTCTAGTAATAGGAGATATGTTTTCAAAATGGGTTGAAATCACACCAACAGCAACAAACAACGCTATAGTGGTAGCAAAAATCTTTGCTACTATTATTGCACTAAGATTCGGATTCCCAGAAACAATTTATTGCGATGACGGTCCACATTTCAGAAACCAAGTCATGGCTAAATTATCAGAAATGTTTAACATCCAACTAAAAGTTTCATTGCAGTTATCATTGGTATCACTGGTCATCTCCTCGCTGGGAAGGTCCATATCAGGTTCTGCTATCTACACCGACAGCAGTCCACATCACTGAGAGAGGAACGTGGGTTCATCGGACACACTGTAAGAGAGCATACAGCACTCCGGAGGGGACAGATAAGTAAAAACACCACACCATGGCCGACAGACCGTGGCATCCGTTTCGAAGGACGGGATGCGGTATGAGAGGAACACTGTGTCTAATCAGTCTGGTAGCAGTGATAGTGGTAGTTCCGATACTCTGGGTACACGAACTTCAGTCTCAACAATCGAATGGCAACAACAATCGCACCGCAGCTGAATCACTGATTGTAAATTTGACACTAGCCAATACAACGCTAGCTAATTCAACACCAGCCAAATTAAGAGCTAAAAGAGAAATCGGACCGCAAATTGTATAACTTTGTGTCTCTACCCGCTGACAGGAACTGCACCACTGTACACCAATTGTTTCCCCCTGTGCCAACTCACGCGCGACCACCCTGGTTAGAGCCATATGACGGCAACTACACCTGTCTGTCTAGAGAAGAAGGTACGGTTAGTGTAGGAACTTTGGCTCCTTGTAATCTAACCCTGAAGTTATCAGCAGGAGAAGGGGGTGTGCAGGATGCGTGGGTGAGAAGACAACTTGTGACCAGGGCGGACATCTGGTGGTTCTGCGGTGGTAAGACACTTAGACCAACATTAACAATTGATTGGATTAACTATTTGTATTATAACCAACAGAGGTTCATCAATTACACCAGAGACGGCATTAAGTATAATGACCATAATTATGACTACGTTGTGTTGTTGTTGTGTTCCATTCCTGAGAGATTTAGTTCAGAGGCTGATTGACGTTGCCATGAACAAGATGTTACTGTACACCAGAGTGCCAGATGAGGAGGATAAAGGTGATGCAACATCATATCTATCAGATTACAGTGACGATGAAATAACCCCTGTGAAGTGTGCTTCCAGATTCCTAGGTGAGCAGAAAGTTCCAGGTGATCTGGAAGCTGAGGACATGCACGGGATCTTGGAGGGTTTCTATGATGACACTGGAGTTTAAATAAAAACATGAATTCCACAGCACAATGATGTATTTACAGAAAATCCCAAAAAGAAGATGTAAAAACTGATAAGCATTACGAGTGTAGCCTAAGAGAAGGATGTTGTCTCCACTATATATATATATATATATATATATGTTAATCACATGATGGAAGGAAGTGTTTAATGTTTTATTGTTTTCCACGAGTCCAGGGTGAGATTTCCTAGGCAGGGTCAGGTTCAACTAACGGGATCGATGGGTTGACCAGCCTGCGTTGGACAGTTTTGTTTGATTTCTATTCTTCCTTCCTTTTAAACTTTAAAGTACTAGAGGTTAGATTTACTAGATGTGCTATGTATAACTCTGTTTTGAATCACTGTATTTTCCCAATTGGTCTGGAGTACCATAGGGCGGTCGCCTGTAGGCAGAGGGGCCGTGAGAGAATTTCCCTGCCTGAATGTAAAGATGGTACTGAAGTTGCTAAGAAACTGCCTGACAGGGTTTTCGCTCTCACCCTCCACACAATTTAACTAATAATTATGCTTGAGATAAGCATAAACAGGAGGGAATGTTATAAGAATTTTGTATAACCTCATGTCTTAAAGTTTTCTTAGTTCAGGTTACAGCTTTATGTGTTGAACTGTTTATTACTTTAGTATCCCCATGGCTGACCTAAATGTTATCAGAGGCCTGGTAGTCATGATGTCTTGTTCTACATGAAGGTTAACTGTCAGTGACGCGTTATCTCCTGTGCCTTTAAAAGACTCAAGTCACAACAGTGATTTGAGCACTTCCTCTGTAGCATCCTCACACGTTGTTGCATTGTAACTGCTCCTCTTGTACAAGATTAAAGTCAGACGTCGACTTTACTTATGTCTCCGATCTCCTCCTTGGGTGAATTTATTCGTTTACGGGAAAATTCTTTTAACAAGGATGTTCGTCCCAGGACATGATGCTTTTCTAGATCGGTGAGTATCTAAATACATTTTCAAAATGTTATTATATTATTAATGCGTTTATGAGTAAGCAGTATAGGCTCGATTTTCCAAAATAAAAGTGTCATGTGACTTTGTGGGATATGTATCATATGTACAGGATATGTGATGAATACAAAGGTGATGTTATTCAACTATCACAGCTTGGTACTTACTTTCATGATGTTGATTCATAAAATTCAATAATATGATTTATATATTATTATAAACCATCTCCCAAGCCGGGAGTAAAGACCTGACTAAATTAGCACCCTAGTGCTAATTTACATTGAAAGTGGGGGTGGGGAGCAGTGTGTGTTTATTTGCAGCAGAGGAGAAATGGGGATTTGACTCAAATAGCAGTCACTGCACCTCAATCAGAGGGTCAGTAAGATAATAATAATATAGCTAATGATTGTTTACTATGATATTTGACATGTCCCGTGGATCAGCCCTTCATCAGATGAGTCATCTGAGAGGACTGGGAGCCAGAGACCACCACCTCCCCCGCTGAAGAGCCCTCCACCTCCACAACAACAACAACCCCTGCTGCTGCTGCTGTCTCCAAAGCCTCCCCAACTGCTGCCAGAGGTGTGAAGGGGAGATCATAGAGAGGAAGGGGGGCAGATCTCAACACACTGCTTACACCAGCAGCTCTGAGGACAAATGGCATGATGTCAGTGAGGTAGATGTTGAACCACCACAGCCAGTTTTCAGGCCATATTTGTTTGTTCGATTGTGCATTTTACCAAATACAGCAATTCAAAAAGTAAAGACCATTTACAAAGAAGTTATTTGGTTTGACTGTTCTACCTAAATGGTTATGTTTGGTATGTTTTCCGTCACATTCCATTAATTTGGATAATGATAAGCTCAAAAGCTAAAAAAAAAAGAGAAGAATTATTAGAAACATTTTTTTATTAGAAGTAGTTATAGTATTGGTGAAATAAATAAAAAAAGTAGAATTATTAGTCTCCAAACTCCGTCTGGACATTGCCCTACAAAAACCACTGCTAAACACTCACTTTTGGGTGTTTTTTATCTACTTTCTACCAGTTGTTGGTCAGGCTTGTGGCTGTGGCTTTATTAGGCTTTTAGGCCTAAATACCAGAGCCACAGCTAACTCGCTTCACTCAAAAACAAATTTAGGCGAGGCAAAAAATGCAATTTCTTAAAGAAAGTTATGAAAAAGGTCATAGTATTGTATTTTTAAAAAAACTCTCAGTCTTTGCAGCGCTTCGACACCAGATGAAGATCGTTTGTTTGCACCAAAAACAAAAGCATCAAATCAAGTGAACGAACACGAAGTTGTGAGTGAAGGTTAATTTCTACTAACACCACTTATTGATTCAATTAGTGTCAAAACGTGTTTTAAATGCTTGTTGTCTGGTTTTAAACAGCTTTGCTATGTAAGTATATGAGACACTCCAGGATAAAGCTTTCATACACTGATCAATTCATAAATGTTCTATTTAGCTTCCATAACACATTTTCTTTTTCTTTTTTTTCATCTGAGATTTCTGCTTAACTCACTAAAAGTTGCCGTTAGATAATGCCTTGATTGCATATTTAAGTATTTCAGAAAACGTTTAATTAAATAATTGACTGACTGTCAGTAATCAACTGGGGAAGTTTCATGATGATATCTATTAGTTATTATTATTTTATTTGTATGCCTTCAAAGTGTATGTAAATAACAATCCATAACTTTAAAGACACTTAAAGTGAGGTCATAGCGGAGGGCCCCATGAGGACTAGACCAGAAACGTGTGTGTGAATTTAACTCTCAGTTCCTGCTTCTATATTCTTCACAAACGTGGCCTGTTGTTGTTTATGAGGACCTTTTTCAGAACACAGTTTGGAGATTCAAGGGATCCATCTTCTCTGGATGCATGGGGACGACTGTGGCTCAGTTGGTAGAGCGGGTTGGCCAATGTTCGGAGGGTCGGCGGTTCGATCCCCGCCCTTGTCACTGTGTCATGGTCGTTGTGTCCTTGGACAACACACTTCACCCAGCCTGCCTCGTGTGAATGTGTATGACTGCTGTATGTTTGAGGTGGTGGTCTGAGGGGCTGTAGGCGCAGAATGGCAGCCACGCTTCCGTCAGTCTTCCCCAGGGCAGCGGTGGCTACCATCGTAGTTTACCACCACCGGTATGACTGTGTGTGAATGAATGGAACCCAGACCCTGTCTGAGCACTTTGAGTGTCTTGAAAAGCGCCATATAAATCCAATCCATTATTATTATTATCAATACTACATTGTATTACTTAAAGAGACAGTGTGTGGGAATTACTCCCATCTAGTGGTGGAATTCTATTTTGCATTCAGACAAATGACAGACTAAAGAAGCTGGAAAACCCAGAGTTAAGCCTGAAGTTCCCTCGCTAAGCCCGAATCCTGCTTCCTAGTCCAGCCTCTGTTCAGTCAGCAGTCACTCCGATCGGAAACCGATGTCTTTCTGACAGTTATTCCATGTTCTTATCCATGTATTTTGCCTTATTTTTCTGAAACTGCATTAAAGTACCACAGGTAGGCTACATATCAGCCTGCTGCTATTATTTTAACATGTGACCATTATTATTTTCAAAGGTGTTTTCAATGAAGTCAGTCAGAAGGGCAACATATAAAGTCACACATGTGTGGCCACTCCTTTATTGCGCTCACATAGTTCATAGCAGCACATTACAGACAAGACACTTCCTGTTCATGCCATTTCAAAATAAGAGTCCCGGATATTCCAGTATAATGTGCTCTAAAGCACACACAAGGATGTTTCATTCACCCAGATCATCTAGTACAGGCCGCTCAATAAAGTAGGTTACACACACAAATACACAAAAACCAAGTCACTGCTTGAATGGGACAATAACGACGGTTTCAGTTAAGATCCGTGGTTAGTAAATGTAGACCTTTAGGCTTTGCATTCAGTCGGTCTGCCATAATTGTCTGCTACGCTCTTTTCAGCTGTATTTCCTTTTTTGCATGTAATATGCTTTATTTCCTCATACATGTCCATCAGACGCTGCAGCTGACTTGGTGAAAAGTACGCGGCCGCACGTCTGCATCAGTAAATCTGTGATCGACACCGTGGTCTACTGAAGAAAGCTGTGAACGTGCATTTATACAAATGACTCGCAGATGGCTTGACAAAAACACCAAAATATCACAATATGACGTGTTGCAATGGTGACTGACTGGTGGGCTGCAAATTGTAGAAACAGTTCGAGTCAAGAGAGAGATGGATTTCATTTCATTTGTGGTGTTTAACAAAATAATCGTTGAGTTGAGAAGTTTGACTTATCTGCAATTAGGCACATTGACCAGACACGGTCCAGCCAGATACGAGGTTTCACTGAGTCTTGTTTACAAACTGAGCAGCTGAAACATCTATCCTGTGTGAAATCTCATGTGTGTCTTTACACTTTGAAGATATTTGAATTGTTTCTTACAAACTGAGCAGCTGAAAGGTTTTTCCTCCTGTGTGAGTTCTCATGTGTACGTTTAAACTTCCACTTTCTGTAAAAGTTTTCTGACAAACTGAACAGCTAAAAGGTTTCTCTCCTGTATGAGTTCTCATGTGTATCTCTAAGTTTCCTCCCTGCGTGAAAGTTTTCTTACAAACTGAACAGCTGAAAGGTTTTTCTCCTGTGTGAGTTCTCATGTGTAACGTTAAGTTTCCTCCATGCGTGAACGATTTCTTACAAACTGAGCAGCTAAAAGGTTTCTCTCCTGTGTGAGTTCTCATGTGTAACGTTAAGTTTCCTGCCTGCGTGAACGATTTCTTACAAACTGAGCAGCTGAAAGGTTTTTCTCCTGTGTGAGTTCTCATGTGTACGTTTAAACTTTTACTTTCTGTAAAAGTTTTCTGACAAACTGAACAGCTAAAAGGTTTCTCTCCTGTATGAGTTCTCATGTGTATCTTTAAGTTTCCTCCATGCGTGAACGATTTCTTACAAACTGAGCAGCTAAAAGGTTTTTCTCCTGTGTGAGTTCTCATGTGTAACGTTAAGTTTCCTCCATGCGTGAACGATTTCTTACAAACTGAGCAGCTAAAAGGTTTTTCTCCTGTGTGAGTTCTCATGTGTCTCTTTAAGCCTGTGCTCTGCATAAAAGTTTTCTTACAAACTGAGCAGCTAAAAGGTTTCTCTCCTGTGTGAGTTCTCATGTGTATCTTCATATATTGTCTATGGTCAAATGTTTTCCCACATACGGAGCAATTGAAAGGTTTCTCACCAGTACTACATCTAGAATCACTGTCAGGGACTTCATCATCGGTCCAAGCCTTTAAACCTGACTGAGGTTCTCTGGTCTCCTGCCAATCATCACTGTCATCAGATGAGTCTTCTTCAGTCATGTCATCAGTGTCAGAAGAGTCTTCAGTCATGTCATCAGTATCTGGTTGTGGTTCTGGTCCTCCACAGTCCTCTTCACCAGCTTCTGTTTTCATCTGTTCAGTTGAGCTGCTGGCTGCAGCTGAAGCCAGCCCTGAGAACTGAGGCTTCTCTTCATTATCTTCAACTTCTTCACTCTTCACAGGGACAAGAGTGACTGGGAACTTGATATCAGCCTCCTCCATCCCTTGAAGCTGCTCTCCCTCCCTACTGATCCAGACTTCCTCCTGTTCCTCTTTGATGTGTGGGGGCTCTGGATCCTCCTGGTCCAGACTGGAGCCCCAGTCCTGCTGCTCAAAGGGAACCTCTTCTTTACACGCCATCAGCTGCTGGACGTCTGCAGGAAAACAGTAACATCACACGGAGACATTAGTAAAACAGCGGAACACTTAGTCACAGGTAAAAAAATAAATAAATAAATGTTCGAACCCCAAATTTGTAATTACAATAAATGTTATCTTCTAAATCAGTTTTACATAATGTTAGATTTGGCAAACGTGACAAATATTACAATTATTATTTCTGACAGCTACTCAATATACGGGAAATTGGGGAAAAACTAAATGGATTTAATAGGCGCTACTAGTTTCCCAATGCATGATGGGAAGTTTAGCAGTCACTTTCAATCCAAAGGACACAGATGTTCGTTCCATTGACCACAGAACTGCTTCCCATCCTCCGTAAGAGACCCAAGACCCTGTTGTTCAGAGTTCACCTGGACTCTGCTGACCCTCCTCACTCTACTACCTCTCTCCCTCCCAAAAAACCCCACAAATCTGTTTCAACAGAGATAGCACGTATCTCTGTTGTTTACTAGCTACGGGTTAACTTAGCCAGCGGGCGGATTGAAATCCTCACTGTGCTGATACAGATGTACTGTTGCACTCTTCACACAAATGTACTTATTCTGAGTCGCTTTGGATAAAATGTCTCCTACTTAGCTAAATGTAAATGCATTGAGATTCGCCTCTTGGTGTCTATATACTCTTTGGTTCCGGTGAAGAAGACGGAAGAGGAGCAGCAGGGCAAGATGGCGGACGAGCCCGCGGAGACGGAACAAAGGAACGAGGAAAGAAGACAGCAGGAGGGAAACCTGGCTGCCTGTAACATACAACAGCTGTCCTTTATCACCCAGAAGCCCGGCGACCGAACCCGGGTTCGTCGGCCGCGGCACAAAAACAGGGTAGCGGGTTAAGGTGAGGTGGTCTCAACCACATGGAACGGGACTCGGCGGTCCGGTAAACGTCACACACCGAGAGGGATTCATTAAACACGCACGGCAGCTGTCCGGTCTCTGCCCAGACAAACACTCTTACTTGAGATCGCTTCACGGCGCGAGTCCGGTCGGTGAAAGTCCGTTAAGGCGTCTGGCGGGTATGTTACCTCTGCTTCGGAGCTTGTATTGAAACAAATCACGCACACCCACGTGACTGCTTCGAAAAATGCTTAAAGGAGTCATCACCCGGAAATCGCAATTTCTCTTGTTAAAACATGCATATCTGTGTTTGACCTCAGTTGAAACTTGCCTGAAAGGCTGGAGTTTGAAAGTGGCGCCGTTTTTTCGCTTCTGCTCTTTTTCCGAACAGGAATAGCACACAAGGGTGTGCATTCCTAAAGCACGAGATTTTGATTCTGCGCCTTCGGTGACGTCACCGTGGCGGCTACTTGCATAAGCCCACCCCTCTTTCACCACCCAACCCCGCCCCGTCCGCTACCTGAAATCGCCGAAGCGCCGCCATTATGTTTTGGAGTCTGCATGCAGGCAAGCCCCCCCGGCTCTGTCCTTCCTGCGGCGAATCAACGCGCGCCTCATTACATATTATACAATGCACATCCGGACCAGTCAAAACCTCGCGCGTAATCTCGCGTGATAAAATCGCGGTACGAAAAAGGGTCAGAACAAGCTCAATGTTTGATTAAAATTTTTTTTTTTTTTTCTAATAAGTTTTACGAATTGATCCAAAGCGATCCAAGGGGGGCTGGATACGTATAAAACCAGGTGATGACTCCTTTAAAAGCTGCGCTTATCGGTGCGCGCGCATGTGGGTTCTTCTTCTTTGTTTGGATTTCCGGCAGTTTAGACGCTTCTGGGCGTATTACTGCCCTCCTCAGGAAAATCACTCTAAGGATAATATTATTGCTTCACATTTTCATATACAGCCCTGTATCTTGTAAAAACTGGAATACTACTTTAGCAATCAAGTGGTGATTCTCATTTTGACCCAATAAAGATTTATCTGAAAATGACAGAACTCCCAAATCTGATACACTCTTATATAAAATGCTCCTTTCTGTGGTATATTTGTTACATTTCAATAAAGAATGTTCAACTGTTTCAGACTTTCCACACTCACAAAGCCCATTATGATGCTTTCTAAAAACATACAAAGATTGATTCAACCCACAATGCCCAAGTCTCAACCTACAGATCACTTGTGGGTTGTCAAGTAGGAGTCGAGACAAGTTGAGAGAGAAAGTAATATTATTTTGAATGCGTCTGCATCATATTATACATCATTTGAAAGCTGCGAGTCTCATGAATCGAACAAAGCCATACATTTAGGCTCACGGAGACACATCAAAAACAAACACAGCGTGTGTGCAAGGAGTGCACAGAAAAAAAAACAATAATAGGATGGGAGTTCCCTACCTTTCGAGCTGTCTGGAAGTCCAAAAACAACATGTAGCATGGTAATCCTGGTATCCAGAGAAAGGTAGGAGTCCAAACAAAACAACAAAAGTAGTCATTTAGTCTTAAGAGCACGCTAACTCCGGTAATCATCCATAACACGCCATGTTTTTACTTTGAGAGTCTCTGAATAAGATATTGTTATTGTTTGTTTATCGCTTTGTACCGCTTTACGACTGAGGGCTAACTATCCATGCTGTGTATTTCCGTGTCCGTCAGAGTTTTTCACCGGCGACAGTGATGAATAATTATCAGGGATGCGACGATGGGAGGAGGGGAGCGGCTGCAGCACTGATGACAGGAAGAGGAGGATGTTCATCCCAGGACATGATGCGTTGCTAGATTGGTGAGTAGCTAAACACACTTTCAAAATGTTATTATATTATTATTCAATGCGTTTATGAATAAGGAGCAGGCTCGATTTTCCAAAATAAAAGTGTCATGTGACTTTGTGGGATATGTTTCATATGTACAGGATATGTGATGAATACAAAGGTGATGTTATTCAACTATCACAGCTTGGTACTTACTTTCATGATGTTCCATCCATCCTTCCATTGTCTACCGCTTATCCTGTATTCGGGGTCGCGGGGGGGCTGGAGCAGATCCCAGCTGTACTTTCATGATGGATACTGGGGTGGGGAGCAGATAGTGTGTGTTTAGTTGCTTCAGAGGAGAAATCTGTGGTGGTGTAGTGGGTAGCACTCTCGCCTCACAGCAAGAGGGTCCTTCTGTGTGGAGTTTGCATGTTCTCCCCGTGGGTTCTCTCCCGGTTCTCCGGCTTCCTCCCACAGTCCAAAGACATGCAGGATGGGGATAGGTCAATTGATGACTCTAAATTATCCGTAGGTGTGAATGTGAGCGTGAATGGTTGTCTGTCTCTACATGTCGGCCCTGTGATAGACTGGAGTCCTGTCCAGGGTGTACCCTGCCTTCGCCCAATGACAGCTGGGATCTGCTCCAGCCCCCCCGTGACCCTGAATACAGGATAAGTGGTAGAAAATGGATGGATGGATGCACCTCAATCAGAGGGTCAGTAATATAATAATAATAATAATATAGCTAATGATTGTTTACTATGATCTTTGACATGTCCCGTGGATCAGCCCTTCATCAGATGAGTCATCTGAGAGGACTGGGAGCCAGAGACCACCACCTCCCCCGCTGAAGAGCCCTCCACCTCCACAACAACAACAACCCCTGCTGCTGCTGCTGTCTCCAAAGCCTCCCCAACTGCTGCCTGAGGTGTGAAGGGGAGATCATAGAGAGGAAGGGGTGCAGATCTCAACACACTGCTTACACCAGCAGCTCTGAGGACAAATGGCATGATGTCAGTGAGGTACACTGTAAGAACATTTTTTTTTTTTTAAACGGTCAATGACTGTCAGCTACGGCTGCCAACCAAAAACCGTAAAATTAAAGTAAAATATTTTATTTCAAATAAAGTTCAAAAACATTACTATTACAGAAAATTTCATTAAATGTTCTGCAGGAAAATACCGTTATTTTACAGATTTTTCCTCAATTTTTATGATCAAACACCTTTAATAAAGTGAAAATGCTATAAGTTCTGCAGGAAAATACTTTTATTTTACAGATTTTTCTTCAATTTTTATGATCAAACACCTTTAATAAAGTGACAATGCTAAAAGATCTGCAGAAAAATAGTTATTTTACAGAATTTTCCTAAATTACTACAATCAAACACCTTTAATAAAGTGAAAATGCTAAAAGATCTGCAGAAAATACTGTTATTTTACAGATTGTTCCTATTTTTTAATGATCAAACACCTTTAATAAAGTGACAATGCTAAAGGTTCTGCAGAAAAATACCATTATTCTACAGATTTTTCCTAAATTATTACAATCAAACACCTTTAATAACAGTTAAAAACACCTTAAAAACAGTCAAATGACTGGCAGCTACGGCTGCCAAACAAAAACACTAAAATTAAAGTCAAATATCTATAATAATACATCTAATTCAGATTAAGTAACATTTTCATTCTGCATGGTTCTGCATAAAAATACCACTATTCTACATATTTTTCCTATATTTTTTTTACAATCAAACACCTTCAATAAGTGTGTTACATGCTAAATATTTAATGATTCAGTTTTTGTTATATTAGTTTTAATGTAATACATTGAATATTTTAACTACTGTACTGACTGAAAATATCATGTAAAAGATTATTGTGAAATATCCTCAACTCAAAACATACTTAGGAAATTCAAAATCGATACATCTAAAGGTTTTCACTGTTTCAATTAAAGTAGGTTGTGAAACTTAATTATAAATAAAATACACACCAATATTGATTCTAAAACCCCTTTATTTAATGTATTGAGTTGTAAATTTACAATATCAACCAATTATTCACAAACAGTTCTTCAGAGACCCCCAAGGAAGAATTGAAAAACTAAACATTCTATTTCTCCATGTGTCTATCTTGTCTGTTAGCTGTACTATCATGACGAGGTGATGGCGTTTCACTTTTGAAACAGGTGGAGAGCTGCTGGGCTGAGGGGGTTGTTGTCAGTTGTTTTTTGTTGATCCACCACAGCCAGTTTTCAGGCCATATTTGTTATTTGTTCAATTGTGCACTTCTTTACCAAATACAGCAATTCAAAAAGTAAAGACCATTAACAAAGAAGTTATTTGGTTTGACTGTTCTTCTACCTAAATGGTTATGTTTGTATGTTTTACGTCACATTACATTAATTTGGATAATGATAAGCTCATTTGGCCACTTTTGGAGAGTAACCTGAGAAATGTTTAAAAAAAGAAGAAAAAATATAAACATTTTTTTCTTTTTATTAGTAGTAGTTATAGTATTGGTGAAATAAACAAAAAAGTAGAATGATTTACCTCCAAAGACCCATAATGTCATTTGGCACAAAGTGGCCATTTGGAGTCTCCAAACTCCGTCTGGACATTGCCCTACAAAAACCACTGCTAAACACTCATTTTTGGGTGTTTTTTTATCTACTTTCTACCAGTTGTTGGTCAGGCTTGTGGCTCTGGCTTCATTCAGCTTTTAGGCCTAAATAGCAGAGCCACAGCTAACTCGCTTCAGTGAAAAATAATAAAAATTTAGGTAAGGCAAAAAATTGCAATTTCTTAAAGAAAGTTATGAAAAAAGTCATAGTATAGCATGTTGAAAAAAGTTATGTAAAAAGTAGTAGTACGTTGAAAAAGTCAGTTTGGTATGTCGAAAAAAGTTGTGAAAAAGTCATAGTATAGTATGTCGAAAAAAGTAATAGTACAGCATGTTGGACAAAGTGCTCTCAGTCTTTGCAGCGCGTCGACACCAGATGAAGATCGTTTGTTTGGACCAAAAACAAAAGCATCAAATCAAGGAACACAAGGTTGTGAGTGAAGATTCATTTCTACTAACACCACTTATTGATTCAATTAGTTTGAAAATGTGTTTTAAATGCTTGTTGTCTGTGTAGGGGCCACAGCCCACGATTCTTGGATGTGACTTCTCAACAAACGAAAGATGAACTATTCACCTTTAAAAGATATACAGACAAAGGTCCCCTCCTAGCAGATGAGTAAACATTCTCCTTCAGCTCACTGGACCACTTGGAGGAAGTGTGAGTCCTCTTTATGGCTCGGTTAGAGTATTTACGAACCCTTAAATCAGAGCATCTCCAAGATCTCCACGCACCCCCGAACAAGGAGGACCAGACCTTCAGAGTCACCAGACTTTGAGGCACCTAAACACATCTGGAAACTGATTAACACCTTTGTTTGACAGAGAGCCTCGATTGAAGTATAAAGGATAACACCATATCTCTTCCTCACCATTTGCTCCCAAGGCATGGTGAAGACCCCTTCCTCCCCTCCTGGGAGTCATAAACTAATGACCTGGTCTGCTGGCATGCAGAGAGAGGTCACATGAACGCTGCAGGAAATCATGTTCACATTTTGACCAATTCAAGAAAAGGATGAGATATTTGTTTAATATTAGTTTAAAACCATCCATAATAATCATTGAGGAATTATAAGCATACGGGCGAACGTCCCGTTAACAGAGAAGTTACCAAAATTGCTAAAAATGAACATGATCATTGTAATGGACATAACTACTGCACTCACGCAGTCAGACGAAAATATGTTTGCTCATTAATCTGCCCGCATCACCGAGGACAAAATGCTTACTAAGTTACCAAACTTGTTTGGGCTAGCTTGATAGGTTTGCATTGTATGTTTTGGAGCCTTTGAACTCTACCAAAAATGATTTGTACAGAGAAATGTTTACAGTTCATGTTTCATTTGTTCATTCTTTGTGCCAACTTTGACCATAACGGCGAGATGGTGTTCAAACGTTCTAGTCATAGGATTGCATTTCGTTTTGGTTTAACAGTTTAAATCACAAAGATTTCAGACTGTAACTCGAACGGGTCCCTCCTGGACACGCCCCCTCAGTCAGCATAAAAGCTGCGTGTCACAGACACCAGTAGCGAGCTTTGCGCGTTCTTCCCTCCAAGCTTCTGGCGTCCGGGCGCTCTGCCCTCCTGGCTTTGCCCCCCCGGGTCTGGCCTCCCCGCTCGTGCCACCAGGCGCTGGCCATCCGGTCTTCTCTTACCTCTCATCACCCTCTTTAAGTTCGTACTTTTCTTAGTTCCCAATTTTTACTCCTTTTATTAGAGTAATTCGCTCGTCGTTAGATTCCTCATTTTTGTCTTTTTATTTTTCCTTTTTACGCAAGTCTTTTGATCAATGCTAATTCAACCGGCGGCCGCAAGATTTGGCATATTGACTAACGTCTATACCTAAGCCACCCGGCCGAACTCAAGGAGAAGACAGCTGTTTAACTAAAACGGATTACGGCAAAGACGGACGCCCGCCACGAAACTACCGCAGATCGGCGCTAACGGTTCCCTCGGTCCACGGCAAGGAAGATCCCTTCGGGTCTACGTCACCGACAGGAACAGCGACCGCTTGGAGTTTCAGTAAGCCGAGAAGAAGCGTCCCAAAGTAAGACCGAATCCGCATTCAACAGTAATGACCGAGTTGCAGGGTGAAACTAAGTATAGCGTCTGTTAATATCTAATATCTGTGAGGTCACTTATCCCATTATTCACTTTTCCTCTTACTAAGGAGCCCAAATTCTTAGGAAGAACACACTCGCCTTTATCGCCAAACGTGCTAGATGAGCTGTTAATCACATTTCAGTTATATTTCTGGCGTTGTATTGGTGTTTTGTTTATTACATCTGTTATTGTTTTATTCACTTTGGTTTAATCCCTAGTTAATCAATAAATTCACCTAAAGCATAAAGTCGTTGTCCGTGGATATTTCTTCTGTGCAGAATACAAAGATCCCTATTTCAAGAACTTATGATCTAAGGAATGAGACTGATTTATTAAAAGACGTTGATTAATTGTGAATTAAGGAATAAGTGGTCATTAGAGTCATTAACGTGAATTCTATAAAGTTCTGTCTGACCAACAGATGGTGCCCCTTTTACGAGAGCAGGTATTACAATTGTAGATTAATATACATTGATATAAATATTTTAATATCATAATTTCCTTACATACACAGTTTACGTAGATACCATTAGGCATTAAACCTTACTATCCTACATCTGGTTTTAAACAGCTTTGCTATGTAAGTATATGAGACACTCCAGGAAAAAGCTTTCATACACTGATCAATTCTTAAATGTTCTATTTAGCTTCCATAACACATTTTCTTTTTTTTCATCTGAGATTTCTGCTAAACTCACTAAAAGTTGCCGTTAGATAATGCCTTGATTGCATATTTAAGTATTTCAGAAAACGTTTAACTAAATAATTGACTGGCTGTCAGTAATCAACTGGGGAAGTTTCATGGTGATATCTATTAGTTATTATTATTTTATTTGGCATGCGTGGCGTTCGGGTGACTTCCGTGATTTCGCTTCTTAGAAATTTGCCCTTTTTTAACACATTTCTATAAGCTTTTTATAACATTTTAAACTCAAGCCCTGCTTTTTATTAGCACTTCATCCATTCGGGCTGTTGTTTTAATCATCGGACGAGCCGACTACAAGTTTTTTTGTAGGATACCACTGCACGACTGTGCCGACATGGCAGCACTAGGCTACAACTACCGGACGCCTAGACAACTCCCTGCAGCCCATGGGCCCAGTCGCTGGGCCCTCGTCCGTAAGTTTTAAACTCCTTGGTGATCAAAAGCTGATTTCTAGTGATGGTGAGATGAAGCCTCATGAGGCATCGAACCACTTGAGCCAATTGGTTCGAGAAAGGGTTCATTTCTCGAAGCTTCATGTGCACACGATACCACCTACTGGCCAAGTGTATAATCACAGGCAGCTGTATCTGAACCACATAATGTGTGATGCATTGAATTTTTGTGTCTGTTATGTCTGTTGGGAACTATGAATTACAAAAAATGGATAACCAAATAATTACTCAAAGATCATTCAAACTGCTATATTATTCTATACAGACAGTGTGGTAACAGGGAGAAGAGATTGGGGGAAACTGATCCCGGGCCGGGGGTCGAACCCGTGATCGCCGCGTCGAGGACGTTGAGCCTCTGTACATGAGGCGGCTGCCCTATCCACTGCGCCACTGGCCACTCCATGATGAAATAATTTCTGTACATAAATTATTACATATGTGTATAATAAATTGTTTGAATGTACTCTGTGTGTAAATTTTCCCCAAATGGTAAAATCATCACTCTCCTAAATCTCTCTCTCTCCCTAAACTCTCCAAACTATATTATATAAACGCTATTCAACCTCTAGTATCCAAACTATCCAAACTCTCAACTGACCGCAACTCTGCTTCAAAGCCCACATTTTGAATGGAGCCTGGTTCTATATAGCTGTAAAACCTCGCGGCAAACTCTGAACCACTTTCCGAAGCAGTCACGTGGTACAGCCGGGCAGCGAGGCTTCGGACGTCATCATTTTTGGCCCCTCCCCTAAATGAAGCAAGCCTCGATACGCGCTTCGCGGAAACGCCCCCTCCATTACTCGACACACGCTTCGAAGCCTCGGCGCATCTCGTAACATCACTACTGATTTCTCTATCTAAACGCAGCGGACTCCATTTTGGAGTCCTCGTGTGTATGTTTCTTTCATTTGCATTGCTCCTGAAGCGCTACCAGTAAACAGATCATACACCCCTGTCAGACCACTCGTTTGCTGCCGCAGTTGTTTTTGTTTCCCCAGCTGCATCCATGGCTTCATCCATATCACCCGCAGAAAACCCACTGCTGATCGAGGCCAATAAAAGGATCGCTTACCTGCTGGAAGAAAATCGCCGACTATCCACTGAGCTCAAATCCAGCGAGTCCTTGCTGTCTCAGTTTATTGATCTGACTCACAACCAGTCACGGAAGATCTCCACACTCTCCACAGCCCTCCATGACACAGTCCCCTGGGAACCATCTACACACCCACACCTATCCGGCTGCTCAACACCAAAAGGAGCTAAACCGAGGGTCCCGGTGGTCCTCTGCTCGACTCCAAACCAGCTAGCAGACCAGTCGCTCTGGACTGATGTGGTTCAGGGTGCTAAATGGCATCCACCTGCCCCCGGACTTTGTCTGGAGCTCTCAGATCGTTACGGGCTCCTGTCCACTGAAGCTGCAGCAGCTTTGCCACCGCCAGCTGCTCCCCCCGCCACTGCTGCTGCCGCCTCACCTCCACCTGACGCTCCTGTCGCTGCTGCGGATCGGACGACTGCTCCTCCAGCCGCCGCCGCATCTCCTCCTCCTGCCGCGGATCGGACGACTGCTCCTCCAGCCACCGCCACCGCATGTCCTCCACCTGCCGCTGCTGCGGATCGGACGTCTGCTCCTCCAGCCGCCGCCGCCGCATCTCCTCCTCCTGCCGCTGCTGCGGATCGGACGACTGCTCCTCTAGCCGCCGCCGCATCTCCTCCACCTACCGCAGCTACGGATCGGGCGACTGCTCCTCCAGCCGCCGCCTCCTCTCCTCCACAGTACTCGGGTTCGGATCCACCTGGCCAGTCCACTGAGCCCCAGCCACTACCGCATCTTCAGTTTCCTGGAAATGTGCGTTCTCCTCCCTTGCCATCCACTTGTCATGGATCCCACCGACAAGCTCCTCATCCCCTCTTCCCGCCCACCACTCTCATCGTGGGAGACTCCATTATCAAACACGTCCGTTACTTCAACGCAATCACGCGGTGCTTTCCCGGATCCACTGTGCCTGTCATTTAAAAAAAAACTCCCTGAGCTTCTGCACTCCCTTCCCTCCACGGTTTCCAAAATCATAGTGCACGTTGGAATAAATGACACTACTTTCAGGCCCTCTGAACTGATAAAAGCTGACTTTAAACTCCTCCTCAGTCTCCTGCACAGCGCTGGCAAATCGGTGTTCATATCTGGCCCCATTCCAACACTGTCACGTAGTTCGGAACGATTCAGCCGGGTCTTCTACCTCCATTCCTGGCTGCTCTCCACTTGCAAAGAACTCAAATTAGGTTTTATAGATAACTTCAATTTGTTCTGGGGCCGCTCCAACTTCTTCTCATCCGATGGAATTCACACAAACCGCCTTGGTACCTCTATGCTAAAAAATAACTTCAGTATCAGTGTCCAGTACTCGACATGTGCCTGACTGTCATCATCACACACCCACACTGCACTCTCTTCCTCGCCAGTGCCGCCTGCAGCAGCAGCCCCGAATACCGTGTCTACCTCTAGCTCCCCTGTGCGGTCTGGAGTGCAATCTACCTCTTTCCTTGTCAGTGACAGATCCTCTTTTGTTGTGCTCCCGATTCAAACTATTATCTCTGAAAGGATTTCTCATCAGTATCACAGTTCTAAAGCTGTGAATTATTATTACAATCTCATTCAAATTACTGCTTCACTTCAGCATAACAATCATATCACTAAGAAAATTGCCCCTGCTGTTGTTAATTCTCCTATCTCACCCACAGTCTCACAGATTACTACTGTGATCACTGCCAGGAAATGTATTCCATATTCGTCTCGCTCATCCACTGTTAATCCTTTTAACCTATTACCAGTGTCCACACAACCTACTATATCTCAGTCACCAATCATAGACCATACTCCAATCCTACTTAATAATCCACAATATTTCAAGCAAAGAAATGGCCTAGGATTAATTCACCTGAATATAAGAAGCCTTCTACATCGTGATAAACTAGAACATGTTAAAATTCTCCTGTCACAGTCTGATCCTGAGATTTTAGTTGTGTCTGAATCTTGGCTGAAAGAATCTGTCAGTGACTCCTCAGTAGCTCTGGATCACTTCAATATTTTCAGATGCGACAGGGTTGGCAAAGGAGGTGGAGTGGCAATATATGTCAAATCAAACCTTGAGGTTTCAGTCCTAAAATCTGTTTCCATCCCAAAATGTTTTGAGCTTCTCATTTTGAAGGTTGCTCTGGGGAAGAATAGTATTTTTTGTGTTGCTGGTATATATAGGCCTCCTTCAGCTGACTCAAGCTCTATTGATTGTCTAGCCGAAATACTTTCCTTATACCTGGACTTTGAAATGATTGTGATGGGTGACTTTAATCTTGATTGGTTGAGTGGTGCCTCAAATTACCTAAAAGAAGTTAGTGGGAATCTTGGCTTATGTCAGCTTGTTACTGAGCCTACCAGACCAAATCCTAACAATTACTCACGGTCTACCCTTATTGATTTGATTTTCTCGAACAATAGTAATAGAATCTCTGCTTGTGGTGTATTTGACCAAGGTATAAGTGATCATTGCCCCACAGCATGTGTCAGGAGCATACAGTTGCCAAAAACAAAATCACACACTGTTAAAAGGAGGAATTTCAATAACTTTGACAGCCAAGCTTTCCTCAATGACCTTGCTTCATGTAATATTGAATCAAAAATCCAAGCCACTGACCTCCAAACTGCTACAGACAGCTTTGTGATGACATTTAACTCGTTAGTAGACAAACATGCTCCCCTTAGGAAAATTAGAATTAAGAACCGAGTAACACCCTGGTTCTCACAGGAACTGTCTAGCTTGTTCAAGGACAGAAATTTAGCTTGGTCTCGTGCTAGACACTCTGGTAACTCTCATGACTGGCTCACTTTTCGTCAGATTCGTAACCGCTGTACTACAGCTGTGAGGAAAGCTAAAACCGAGTATTTTGATTATCTGATCTCTAACTCTTCTTCCAACCGTGCTAAATTTTGGAATGCAGTAAAACTACTTAAACCTAAAGTTTCCAGTGCTCTGCCGACACACCTGCGTGTAAATGATTGTGATGTCTCAGGCGAAACCAACACCTGTCAAGCATTTAATAGACATTTTGCTGATGCTGGCCTTCTGTTCGATCATAATTTCAGGTCCACTGTTGCTCCACCAATTATCAGCTGATTGTTTGTTTAACCCTTGTTTCTCTCTTAACCCTGTCTCTCAGCAAGAGGTACTAAACCAACTAGTATTGATTAATCATAGAAGCTCTACTGGTGAGGATAATTTAGAACCATTTTTCATCAGACTGGCAGCCCCATTTATTGCAGAGCCACTTAAATACATATTTAATCTTTCCATCTCTGCTGGCAAATTTCCCCCTGTTTGGAAATCCGCCCATGTCATTCCCCTGCACAAAGGAGGAGACAGGGATAACCCAGACAATTATCGTCCTATCTCTAAGTTACCTTGCCTTGCAAAAGTGCTTGAGACATTGATAAACAATCAACTGAAGGGCTTTCTTTCCACCTTCTCGATACTCAGTCCCCAACAATCAGGATTTAGAGCCAATCACAGTTCAACTTCAGCCATCACTCTGGTTACCAATGACATAATCACAGCATTAGACAAGAAAAAACACTGTGCTGCTTTATTTGTTGACTTGTCGAAAGCATTCAATACAGTCGATCATCAAATACTGTTGAATAGTCTACATAACATAGGTTTACATGCTAATGCCTGTGATTGGTTTGCTGACTATTTATCTTCTAGGCGCCAATGTGTAAAGTCTGGTCATTTTTGTTCTGATTTCCTGCCTGTAACCAAAGGTGTGCCACAAGGCTCTGTCCTGGGTCCTGTCCTTTTTACCATTTATATCAATGATATTCTCTCTTCGCTGAATGACTGTCATGCCCATTTGTATGCAGATGACACGATTCTATATTGCATTGCCGACTCTGCACAATTAGCCACTGAGATATTGCAGCTCTCATTTAAATGTCTGCAGGAGGCTCTTATTAATTTGAAATTAGTCTTAAATGCAAAAAAGACCAAGTTTATGCTTTTCACTCGTTCCCGAAACCTGGTTTCCAATACACATTTATTAACCATAGATGGCTATATAAATACCTTGGTTTATGGCTTGATGAAAAGCTAACTTTAAAATTGCACATTAATGTCCTTGCCTCCACTCTGCGACAGAAGGTTGGCTTTCTGTACCGAAACAGAGCTTATTTCCCATTACCCAGCAGGAAAAGAATTGTAGAATCAGTCTTTTTATCAGTCTTGGACTACGGTGATATCATTTACAGACATGCAGCAGCCACAACCCTCAAACCTCTGGATTCCATTTATCACTCTGCTCTCAGATTTATAACTGGGGATAGATATGACACTCATCATTGCTTCCTCTATGAAAAAGTTGGTTGGTCCTCCCTTTCTGACAGACGCATGAAGCACTGGTACATGTTTATCTTTAAAGCCCTTACTGGTAAACAGCCCCCATACATCTCATCTTTATTAGAATGGCGCTCTGGATCCTATTCTACTCACTCTAGTGGTTTACTATTTCTTAAAGTCCCTTTTGTACACTCAGAGTTTGGTAAATCTGCCTTTTCCTTTGATGCTCCCAACTCATGGAATATTCTCCAACATAATTTGGGGCTGGAGATTATTCCTACTCTTGCTGATTTTAAACATATGGCGTCTGACCTTTGTAATTCATCCTGCAACTGTTATAAAATGTAATTGTTATGTTCTGCTGCTGCGTGTAAACTTGTCGTCCCTGTAAATGAGGGAAACCTCAGTGACCAACGAGTTAAAATAAAGGTTTAAATAAATGTGTATGCCTTCAAAGTGTATGTAAATAACAATACATAACTTTAAAGTCACTTAAAGTGAGGTCATAGCAGAGGGCCCCATGAGAAATAGACCAGAAATGTGTGTGTGAATTTAACTCTCAGTTCCTGCTTCTATATTCTTCACAAACGTGGCCTGTTGTTGTTTACGAGGACCTCTTTCAGAACACAGTTTGGAGATTCAAGGGATCCATCTTCTCTGGATGCATGGGGCTCAGTTGGTAGAGCGGGTTGGCCAATGTTCGGAGGGTCGCCGGTTCGTTCCCCGCCCTTGTCACTGTGTTATGGTCGTTGTGTCCTTGGGCAAGACGCTTGCCCCTCCCTCCCGTATTTTGAAAATCATCATGGACGCGCTTTGTCATGTTTATTTTGCTTTTGAGGTGTTGGTAGTACCCTTTTTTTTGTGCGATCTCGGAGCCTAGGCTGCCGAGACAGACGCGTTTCTTTGACGGCCTGCTTATGGGGCGGGCAGCTAGCGGATCGTGAGGTAAAAACAGATGAATGTGATCATTTATGTTTCGGCCCAGAATCGCTGATACAACCTTTAAAGAGAGTGTGTGGGAATTACTCCCATCTAGTGGTGGATTTCTATTTTGCATTCAGACAAATGACAGACAAAAGAAGCTGGAAAACCCAGAGTTAAGCCTGAAGTTCCCTCGCTAAGCCCGAATCCTGCTTCCTAGTCCAGCCTCTGTTCAGTCAGCACTCACTCCGATCGGAAACCGATGTCTTTTTGACAGTTATTCCATGTTCTTATCCATGTATTTTGCCTTATTTTTCTGAAACTGCATTAAAGTACCACAGGTAGGCTACATATCAGCCTGCTGTTATTATTTTAACATTGTGACCATTATTATTTTCAAAGGTGTTTTCAATGAAGTCAGTCAGAAGGGCAACATATAAACTCATACATGTGTGGCCACTCCTTTATTGCACTCACATAGTTCATAGCAGCACATTACAGACAGGACACTTCCTGTTCATGCCATCTCAAAATAAGATATTCCAGTATAATGTGCTCTAAAGCACACACGAGGAAGTTTCATTCACCCAGACCATCTAGTACAGGCCGCTCAATAAAGTAGGTTACACACACAAATACACAAAAACCAAGTCACTGCTTGAATGGTGCAATAATGACGGTTTCAGTTAAGATCCGTGGTTAGTAAATGTAGACTTTTAGGCTTCGCATTCATTTTCCATTTTCTGTAAAAGTTTTCTGACAAACTGAACAGCTGAAAGGTTTCTCTCCTGTATGAGTTCTCATGTGTCTCTTTAAGTATCCTCCCAGCGTGAAAGTTTTCTTACAAACTGAGCAGCTGAAAGGTTTTTCTCCTGTATGAGTTTTCATGTGTAACTTTAAGTGTCCTCCCTGTGTTAAAGTTTTCTTACAAACTGAGCAGCTAAAAGGTTTTTCTCCTGTGTGAGTTCTCATGTGTATCTTCATATGTTGTCTATGGTCAAATGTTTTCCCACATACGGAGCATCTGAAGGGTTTCTCACCAGTACTGCATCTTGAATCACTGTCAGGGACTTCTTCATCGGTCCAAGCCTTTAAACCTGACTGAGGTTCTCTCGTCTCCTGCCAATCATCACTGTCATCAGTCTCAGATGAGTCTTCAGTCATGTCATCAATGTCAGAAGAGTCTTCATTCATGCCATCAGTATCTGGTTGTGGTTCCAGTCCTCCACAGTCCTCTTCACCAGCTTCTGTTTTCATCTGTTCAGTTGAGCTGCTGGCTGCAGCTGAAGCCAGCCCTGAGAACTGAGGCTTCTCTTCATCGTCTTCATCTTCTTCACTCTTCACAGGGACAAGAGTGACTGGGAACTTGATATCAGCCTCCTCCAGCCCTTTAAGCTGCTCTCCCTCCTGACTGATCCAGACTTCCTCCTGTTCATCTTTGATGTGTGGGGGCTCTGGATCCTCCTGGTCCAGCCTGGAGCCCCAGTCCTGTTGCTCAAAGGGAACCTCTTTTTACACGCCATCAGCTGCTGGACGTCTGCAGGAAAACAGTAACATCACACGGAGAAATGTTAGTTAAACAGCTGAGCACTTAGTCACAGGTCAAAAAAACTTGGTACACAAAATAAATGTTAGAACCCTACATTTTTAATTACAATAAATGTTATTTTCTTAATCGGTTTTACATAACGCTAGATTTGGCAAATGTGTCTGCTGGAGACTGGACAAACAATAACAGTAATTATTATATAATTATTACAATTATTATTGCCGACAGCTACTCAATATATGGGAAATTGGGGAACAACTAAATGGATTTCATAGGTGCTACTCATTTCCCAATGCATAATGGGAAGTTTACCAGTCACTTTCAATCCAAAGGACACAGATGTTCGTTCCATTGACCGCAGAACTGCTTCCCATCCTCCGTAAGAGACCCAAGACCCTGTTGTTCAGAGATCACCTGGGCTGCGTTTCAAAAACAGTTTGAGTCGCCCTCGCTCACTTGCCCTCAGCCCTTGCTATGATGTCACACGGAGGCCACTTGGAGGGTGGAGGGAAAGTGGGCAGAGGAAGAGTGAAAGAGGTAAATGGAACACTCTGCCCTCGTTCACCAACAGCCCAGACAATCATGGATCAACCACACGTTGTTGGAGTAGCGCTATACTGCCAATTCCAAATTACACAAAATATGCTGAGAATCATTTCATTACGTCGGCTTATATACTTACACTTGTAAACGGTGGGCGCTGCCTTAACTCTGCAACAGACAGTCTAATTGCACGATTTAAGAAAATGAATTAAATTTAATTCATTTTCTTCTTCTTCCTTACTTGGTGGTGAATAGACAGCAGACAATGGTGTTTGAGGTTCATTATCGCCACCGCATGGACATATTTTTCGTGCACCACTGCAATGCATTGTGGGTGATATACAGCTCTGAAGTGACCATCGTTGTTGACTCGATCACTCAGCCCTCAAGGGTCGATCTCACGGAGTTCACTTCAGCTGTTCAGAGAAATGGAACAGCCCTTATGATGGCGGCGGGGATTCCCCCGAGGGCAAGTGCTTAGGGCAAGTGAGCGAGGGCGACTCAAACTGTTTTTGGAACGCAGCTCTGGACTCTGCTTGTGATGTATGTGAATATATGACTCCTACCACTAGGTGGAGTATGTTACCTGTGTAGTATTATGATTAACCTGATGAGAGTTGTATAGAGGAAGAAACTGCGGAAGTAAACTGAGAGTTAACGCAACGCAGACGTGTCTCCGTGTGCTTACATTTACAAGACTAATAACAGACATTTATTACATGGTGTCAGAAGTAAAAAAAATGGAACAATTAAAGCCTCCGGAGAGTCTGAGCTTCGAGGGAAATCTGGCAGAAATCTGGCAGAAAACTGGTGAACGTGGATTCAAAAGTTTGAACTCTATCTCATTGCAACGGGCATCGAAGAGAAGAGTGAGAAGGTGAAATATGCAACGTTCCTTCATGTTGCTGGAGACGAAGCGTTAAAGGTATTTAATACCATGGACTTTGATGAAGATGTGGATGGTTTTAACGGACTTAAGGAAATGTTTCGAGACTACTGTGAGCCACGGAAGAACATCACATATCTGAGACACGTGTTCTTTACCCGAGTCCAAGGGCCGAGTGAGACAATTGATGCCTACGTGACGGACCTAAAGAACAAGGCAAAGGATTGTGAATTTGCGCAGCTGACGGATGAACTGATAAAAGACCGCGTAGTATGTGGCATAAACAATGACACTGTGAGAGCTAGGCTGCTCAGAGAGACGGATTTAAACCTGACAAAAGCTGTGAATATCTGTCGAGCAAGTGAGGTAACGCAAAGTCACATGAAAGCACTACATGAGGGAGCAGATGTAGCCGTGAATAAGATAAAAGTTACCAAAATGAAGAAAGCCAGTAGCAAGCAGTATGAGACTGATAAAGAGAAGGGAGAATGCAAGAGATGTGGCTACGTCCATGAGCCAAAGAAGTGTCCAGCATATGGGAAAATATGTAACCAGTGTAAATTAAAGAACCACTTCAGTCGTGTGTGCAGGTCAGAAAAACAACAGTTTAAACCAAGGAAAACTGAGAAAAAAGTACATGAGATAGAACAAGAAGAAGATGTCACGTTTATGGGATGTATAGATATCAGGCCCAGTGAGCAAACAGATGCAGCGTTTCAGCTGGATACAGTCTCAACAGTGAACAACAACAGTAATAAATGGACTCAAACGCTGAAATTAAACAACAGTGAGCTAACTGTAAAGCTTGATACAGCAGCAGAGTGCAACGTGCTGTCAGTGAGAGACTTTGAGAAAATCACAAACAAGGATGCTGTACTACAGACGTCAGGATGTAAGCTAGTTACTTACTCTGGACACTAGGGATAGACCGATTATCGGCCGGGCCGATTATCGGCGCCGATATTCAGCATTTTGACGCAAATCGGCATCGGCCTTTTTCTTTAATCCGACGGCCGATAAGAGATCAATTTAAAACTGGGTTATTTTGGCTCTGATGGAGCCGCGCCTCTCTGTCTGCAGCCACTACTCTGTCTCCAGCATTGTCCCACCCACAGCACCATCTGATTGGTTACACACAGAGCCATGGCATGGGTAACAGCCAATCAGCAGTGAAAGCTGTGCATGCTCAGTGCTGCTCACACACGCGGCGGCGAGGAGAAAACGTTTCGCCGAGTGGAGAAGCTGCGGAGGGCAGATATACGTTTCGAAGATAAGTTAACGCAGCAGACTCTCCTGAAATTGTAATAAACATCCCAGTCCTTTACAACTCACAACTACTAGTAACGTTACCATGAGCCCAAAACACAAACATAAGCGGCAGCTCTGCTCGCTCGCAGTCCCTCCAGAGGTGTCTGTTAACTGAGACCCATTGTAGCGTATACACTACAAAAGATCATCTTTAGAGCGTCATAACTCCGTAATGGTTTGCGCTAGAAACATGCGTTTTTTTCCTCTTAAACTAGAGAAACGGGGCTAAATAACGGTACCCTGCTTGCCCATGTGAGCGATTTATTTCTGACAACAAAACGAATGCGTAAAGTTGTAAAATATGTGACTAGATGTCTCCTCATCTCCGTGGCGCATTTCTCCGTTTTGTTTATGTATATCGTCGATCACTTCTCATCCGCCATCTTGCTAGTGACGTATAGAGTTACGTTTATGTCTCGGACACTCCTATTGGCTCCCGTAGCGGCTTTTACAGCCAATCGGAAAGCCTGATTTACGCTTGGCCGTGAGTTGTTGTGTTTTCCCAAACGGGAGACACAGAGGAGTTCAGAGCAGAGCAAATGACGGTCAAAAAGTTATTGTAGTGAAAGAGAAAGTTGAATACATAAATGGCACAGAAGAAGTACACTTTATACACACATATTTAGGGCAGGGAGAGGAAAGGACTATTATTATTATTATATTATTATTATTAATATTATTATATTATACATGTTGCAATTCTGAAAAGCTGTTTAATAAACATATGCTTAAAGGCATTTAAAAGAAGTTAAGTGTTGGTGTTTGTATTATTCAAAATTTTGACACCAGTATTTTCACTTTTACTGCAAATGAATATCGGCTCCGAATATCAGTTATCGGCCTCCTTGACTACTAATAATCGGTATCGGTATCGGCCCTGAAAAAAACCATATCGGTCTATCTCTACTGGACACATGATACCAACAAAGGGCAAGGCAAAGCTCAAGTGTGATTTCAAGGACAAGGAAGGAACAGGAAGAGAAAATACATTTAATAAAAGTGAAGAGTAGATAAACAAATATGTGCATTTCAACGGTATATCTGCACTACTACTGTCTACTACCATAGCTTCCGCGGCCGGTGTGAACCCGTTACATGCACTGTAGTTCAGTGTTTAAGTAGTGTCCTGTTTTATCATGCTATGAGTTATACCACGGCTGTTCATAAGGCATGAAACTAAATAAATTATTTGAAAAAATGATTTGGTACTCTTACTTGTGTATTTCTACTTGATACTGAATCGATATCGAAGCATTTCAATCAATATCGAATCGAAATTGAATCGAATCGTGACCCAACGAATCGAAATCGGATCGAATCGTGAGATTCTAAACAATACCCAGCCCTATCAATGACTCAAAGGTCCATTTATTGAGGTCGGTCAGGCCACATATGCAGGGCTGCCCCTGACCAAAATGGGGCCCTAAGCGAAAAAATAAATAAAGCTGTCTCACAAAGAGTGAGTAAAATGTAAACGTAACTTCAAAGTAAATTAACAGGCAGGAAAATAACGTCACACTGAATAAAATAAATAAATCTGAGTCACAAAGAGCAATTACAAATTAACAGTAACTTCAACTTGTGTCTTCAAAAAACTTACAGTCAGACCTTTGAGTCTTTCAGGCACTGAAAGAGTGCAAAACAAGCATGTTGAGCATGGAGGTTTAGGCCCCGTACACACGAAGCAAAACAAACTTTTTTTCTCCGTTTTGCCTAGGCGTCGTTTCAAGAAAATCTGCTTCCAGACGAATCCACTGAAAACGACTCAGCGCGCTGTAGTACATATTCCAGGCCTATATGTGGCGCCGTTTCTGCTACAAAAATGCAGAAGAAGAGACGGAGCGTGACCGGATGTTTGCCGTTGCTATGGCAACACATGAGAGTTACGGCTAATCTCCGCCGACCACCCAATCAATAAACACCCATAAGATGACAATTTGGCCCGTATAAATAAAACCAACAATAAGCACCAACAGCCGTCACCCTCAGGACCTTGACGAGGCGTTGTAACACGTTGGGATGGATTAATTAGAAATCTAAATGCCTACATTCATGGGAAGATAGCTAGCGGTTGTTTGTTAGCATCGTAATAAAGTAGCATATCTGCGACTTTTTCCCCAGAATATCGCCCCCTCTCTTGGCTCCGTTTTTGTTTTCATACAGTGGCCCTGATACGCCGTCGTACAGACGAGCAGAATATCTGCTACGAGCACGGAGGCCGCCGTTGTTGTTCAACAACTTCAACAAACCTTCGAGAGAAGCACGAATTTCCTATTGTTTGGCTTTTTTCCCCTCTTGCTCGCGCCTGACTTGTAGGTTGTTTTCGAAGCCATCACGTCTTCACCTGCAGCTACTTGACAAGTGTGTGCATCTGACCAGTGATTGGTCAGATCGATTGCTGTCAATCATTGCAGTGACGGTGCGTGCGGTGTCAGATTATAAATAAAAAAAAGCTCTCTTCTTCTCTCTCTTCCCTGCCTCGCCCTGACAGCTGATCTAGTAGCGCGCCCACGGCTGTGCATGCGCATCCTTTGTGCAAAACGGGGCCCCTATTGGATCACGGGGCCCTACGCACTGTGCGTGTTCTGCGTGCAGGGGCGGCCCTGCACATGTGATATACTGTATTTAGTGCATTTCTTTTTGTTGTTCTTACCTCTGAATTTTGAGGATATGTTTCTTCAAAATGTGTATGCTTTGTCTCATAATGCCGTTTTCAAATTGGAAATCTTCATCACAGATAATCTCCTGGCATATTAAGCACATGGGTCTTGTGCTGTTTGGAGAAAGAATGAATGCAAACTTTTCAGTCCATTCTTCTTTAAATTGGCAATTTTCACTGTCCACCTTTCTTTAGGCAGAGAACTTGGAACACGCCATTTTCATGTAATCTTTTTTTCCCCCGTCTATGCTTTCTATCTATGCTTCTACTGGCAAAGTGGCAATATGCAAACCGCTTCAAAAACGAAGTGAAACTTAAAAATGCGCTCGCAGCGCGACCCAATAACAGGCTGTCTGTGTATCTTTGGCATGGAGACAAGTCCCGATACACGTGTTGACCCAACCAAAACACATATTGAAGAAATAATATTTCCGGGGCCACAAATAGGTGGCCGGTGGGCCGGATGCGGCCCGGGGGCCGCCTATTGAGTACCGCTGGTATAGAGGAAGAAACTGCGGAAGTAAAGAGTTTACAGACGTGTCTCCGTGTGCTTACATTTACAAGACTAATAACATAGACATTTATTACACTGCTGAGCCTCCTCCCTCTACTACCTCTCTCCCTCCCAAAAAAAACCCACAAATCTGTATCTTAGCACGTATCTCTGTTGTTTACTAGCTACGGGTTATCTTAGCCAGCGGGCGGATTTAAATCCTCACTGTGCTGATACAGATGTACTGTTGCACTCTCCACACAAATGTACTTATTCTAAATCGCTTTGGATAAAAGCGTCTGCTTCTTAGCTAAATGTAAATGCATATGAGATTCGCCTCTTGGTGTCTATATACTCTTTGGTTCCGGTGAAGAAGGCTGGAGAGGATCAGCAGGGCAAGATGGCGGACGAGCCCGCGGAGACGGAACAAAGGGACGAGGAAAGAAGACAGCAGGAGGGAAACCTGGCTGCCTGTAACATACAACAGCTGTCCTTTATCACCCAGAAGCCCGGCGACCGAACCCGGGTTCGTCGGCCGCGGCTTAAAAAACAGCGTAGCGGGTTAAGGTGAGGTGGTCTCAACCACATGGAACGGGACTCGGCGGTCCGGTAAACTCACACACCGAGAGGGATTCATTAAACACGCACGGCAGCTGTCCGGTCTCTGCCCAGACAAACACTCTTACTTGAGATCGCTTCACGGCGCGAGTCCGGTCGGTGAAAGTCCGTTAAGGCGTCCTGCGGGTATGTTGCCTCTGCTTCGGAGCTTGTATTGAAACAAATCACGCACACCCACGTGACTGCTTCGAAAAATGGTTCAAAGCTGCGCTTATCGGTGCGCGCGCATGTGGGTTCTTCTTCTTCGTTTGTATTTCCGACAGTTTAGACGCTTCTGTTCGTATTACTGCCCTCCTCAGGAAAACACTTTAAGGATAATATTATTGCATCAAATTTTCATATACAGCCCTGTATCTTGTAAAAACTGGAATACTACTTTAGCAATCAAGTGGTGATTTTCATTTTGAACCAATAAAGATTTATCTGAAAATGACAGAACTCCCAAATGTGATACACTCTTTATAAAATGCTCCTTTCTGTGGTATATTTGTTACATTTCAATAAAACATGTTCAACTGTTTCAGACTTTCCACACTCACAAAGCCCATTATGATCCTTTCTAAAAACATACAAAGATTGATTCAACCCATAAAAACAACATGTAGCATGGTAATCCTGGTATTCAGAGAAAGGTAAGAGCCACTTCATTTAGTCCCACGAGCACGCTAACTCTGGTAATCATCCATAACATGCTGTTGGGGTTGTAGCAGGAGCAGATTTGGTTATCAACAGTTAACTATCAATATCAATATGATTATCGGTATTAATAATTATATTTAATATATTATCACGATATAATCATGAATAAACGGGGCACCACCCTGGGATCAGGGCAAAGATAACATTATAACATTATATTGAGACTAACCAGTCTCAATATAAAGGTTTTATACTCACATGCCAATCATCGTGATCATTGGCATGGAAGCATAAAAACAATCTAACAATTAAGAAGGGCGTGAAATTCAAGCACTAGCCTTCACAACCTGCTGTTATCCAGTGACATATACACAACAAGCACAAGAGACCGCTAGTTATAATATAATAAGATTTATTAAAATCAGTAATAATGATCACAATCAATAACACTGCAATTAACAAAGCCTTATTACCTAACTACCTAACACACAAAGCTAAGCTGAACAAAGGGAGAGACACACGTGGAGTGTGTGTGTGTGCGTATGTGTGTGCGTGTGCATGTGCGTGTGTGTGCGTGTCGAGAGAGAGGAGTAAGAGCAAGCGCAAATCGTGGCAGCGGCAGCTATCCGTGGCACTTCCGGTGGCATTGCGAGGTGCCGCGGCAGCTGTCGCTGTTTGGTGGCATCTTCAGGTGGCATCTTCAGGTGGCACCGACATGCCACGGCACCTGAGGCTGTTTGAGGCACTTGCCACTGACCTGCCGCGGCATTTACCGACATGCCATGGCGGCACCTGAGGCTGTTTGAGGCACTTGCCACTGACCTGCCGCGGCATTTACCGACATGCCACGGCAACTACAGCTTTTTGAAGCAGCTGCCACAGGAGTGGCTGTTAAATGATATTTAAAAAAAATAATAATGATAATAAAAAGTGATTTAACCATAAATACTTGGCACATAAGACTGTAGCATTATCAGAGCACTAAATATTTGTTGAATTTATGAATGCCAAAATCAGGGGGGTGGGGCGATGTTTCTTTTCTCTCGCTCTTGCTCTCTCTTTCGCTCTCTCTCTCTCACACACACACTATGGGGCCAGTTCAGTCTCATTAATAATGAATGCACAGAGAAGGATTCACAAATGTATTTTCTGATTTATATATAAATGACTCTCTTCTCACAAAGACTTTTCTTTGTCAGCGTACAGCCTACTTACCACTTTGAATTATGTTTTTATATTTATTTGATTTGCTCCCATAAGAGACATCATAAGAGTTAAAGAGACGAGAGAAAGATGACATGATTTAAAAGACGGCGAACGGCGGATTCGAACCGGGGCCGCTGCAAGGGGCTTCATTACATGGGGCGGTAACGCTACCACTAAGCTATCAGCCTATTATTAATACTATTAATACGACTTACGCATTCACACGTCGGCTAGTTTTTGCCAGCTGTCCTTCCTGCATTTGGCAGATAAAACTGTTGCCTTTTGTTGTATTATATGTTTAACTTCTTCTTATTTCTGTAAGATTATGGTTTGCTCCTCGTACGTGAAATACACCGTAGACTGATCCATGTATGTGATTGGTCAAATACGGCAAACGCCGCCTCTTTCATATGCACGCGCTCATAGCTGGACAGGTAAACCCTGGGTTGAGTTAACGAGTTGATAACCAGCTTCGTGTGACCGCTTATCTCCGATTGCCTTTGTTAGGGTTACTTAAGCTGGATCTCTGAAAGATACCCTGGGTTTGTTGAACTCGCTTCGTAGTACAGGCCCCAGGAGAGTCTCAAAAATCCACAAATAAATACAGACCAGTTCACGAATGCAAACAAGTTCACAAATGAAAAGCGTCTTGTAAATTCAAGTTTAACAGTTTGTATATAAATGTAACAACATACAAATACATTTTTGATGAAAACTGCAAATATTTTTTTATTCATATATTTATGGATTTCTATTACATTTTTTTAAAACGAAATGTATTTGTGAGCAGAAAGTAATTTATATATAAATCACAAATACATCTGTGAATCCTTCTCTGTGCATTGATTATTAATGAGACTGAACTGACCCCATAGTGTGTGTGTGAAAGAGAGAGCGAGAGCGAGAGAAAAGAAACATCGCCCCCCCCCCCCACCCCCGTGATTTTGGCATTCATAAATTCAACAAATATTTAGTGCTCTGATAATGCTACAGTCTTATGTGCCAAGTATTTATGGTTAAATCACTTTTTATTATCATTATTATTTTTTTTAAATATCATTTAACAGCCACTTCATCCTGTGGCAGCTGCTTCAAAAAGCTGTAGTTGCCGTGGCATGTCGGTAAATGCCGCGGCAGGTCAGTGGCAAGTGCCTCAAACAGCCTCAGGTGCCGTGGCATGTCGGTGGCACCTGAAGATGCCACCAAACAGCGACAGCTGCCGCGGCACCTCGCGGTGCCACCGGAAGTGCCACGGATAGCTGCCGCTGCCACGATTTGCGCTTGCCCCTACTGGGAGAGAGAGCGAGAGAGAGAGGGAGAGATGGCTATGTGCGGCCACCTGATGGAGCTATTCCTCGCAGCGTTCAGGGGCGGAGCCACTGACGTCCGATGGAGTAGCGAGAGAGAGAGAGAGAGAGAGAGAGAGAGAGAGAGAGAGATAGCCGTATGTAGCCACCAGATGTAGTGTCCCTAGCGTCGGCCGGGAACAGCTGGCTTAGGACACGTGTGTGCGGCGAGTATGTGTGTGTGTGTGTTAGCGGGACACAAACAAAGAGAGAGAGAATGCGCGAGCGATATTCTGAGGCCCAGAAGGTGTGCCGCTATCACACGGGCTCGCGTAAATGAACTGGCGTTAATTCTGCGAGACCGGTCTTTTAACTGATAGTAGAGGCTTTCTGCGCTCGCGAATATGGCGGAGGTTAGTCGAAAACACCGTTACAGAAATCAACCCAGCTGCACGATCAGCATTCACATACAGCAGCACGATCAGAACTTAAAACACATTAACAAGAATTACAAGCATGTCCTACACTATCGAATCTCTGCTTCTGCCCAGACAAATAGCCTCTTACTTTTGTCGATGTGAGATGCGTCGATGTGAGGGTTTCGTCCCGTGCGGTGATGGCGTTCCTTGACGCCGGCAACGGACGGTAGTTTGTGGGCGCTCGTTCAGCGCCGGATCCAATTGGTTGAAGAAAACCGTTAGTTATTCTTCCTTCTGCAGGGAAATGATGAACAATCGCGGGGCTCGGCGATTTAGTCAGCTGATTTCAGACCAAGACGGTCGAGTTATCCCTTCTGCTGGCAGCTGGGACGAAGAAAGTTGTTCTTCTTACCGTGGGGAACGGGAGAGTCGCGCTGTCGCGGTGGTCTCCTCGGGATCCAAAATGATAAACAAAAGAAAAATAAAACAAGTAGAGAAAAGAGGGGTAAAACAGTCTGTTGCTCGTCAAGTGAGTTTGGGGAAAAGACTGCGGCCTAGGACAAAGGAAAACGCTGCAGAGGTTATGTTCACCTCCTGGTGTAACGCGAGTTACTTTGGAGAGAGAAAGTTTTTCTGGTGACCGCGGGATTTATAGCTCACGGCTGGTCCGGGGGACCCCCTGGAGTCCCATGCAGTTGTCAGCCAATAGGGCCCCAGTTGTGTGACGTCAGATCTCGCGACCAGGTGGAGGTGACACTAAAATGGTGGTTGTAGTTTTTAATCTCCTTTGTCTCTTTGTCTGGCCGCCTTGTGTAGGCTTTGTAGGCCGCATTGTGTAGTCCTAACGGTAAGGTCCCAACAATGCCATGTTTTTACTTTGAGAGTCTCTGAAGAAGATATTGTTTTTGTCTGTTTATCACTTTGTACCGCTTTACGACGGAGGGCTAACTAAACTATCCATGCTGGGTATTTCCGTGTCCGTCAGACTCTTCCTGAAAAAACAAGCCCTCTTCCGTGATTCTGCGATCCGAATTGGCTGAACAATCCGTCAGTAAAGCGAGCCAGCGCTTCACTCGCGACAGAAGGCTTGTATTTACTCTTCTTTTGGGTTGTTTTTAGTGTTTTTCCGATGTCTAAAGTAAAAGGAAAGACTTTGGAAGAGGCCGTAGAGTTTTTCACCCGCGACAGTGATGAATAATTATCAGGGATGTGAGGATGGGAGGAGGGGAGCGGCTGCAGCGCTGATGACAGGAGGAGGATGTTCGTCCCGGGACATGATGCTTTGCTAGATCGGTGAGCATCTAAATACATTTTCAAAAATGTAATATTTTTATTCAGTGCGTCTATGAATATGGAGTATAGGCTCGATTTTCCAAAATAAAAGTGTCATGTGAATTTGTGGGATATGTTTCATATGTAGCCTACAGGATATGTGAATACATAATAAATACATTTGTGTAAATACAAAGGTGATGTCATTCAACTATCACAGCTTGGTACTTACTTTCATGATGTTCCATCCATCCATCCATTGTCTACCGCTTATCCTGTATTCGGGGTCGCGGGGGGGCTGGAGCCGATCCCAGCTGTACTTTCATGATGTTGATTCATAAAATTCAATAATATGATTTATATATTACTATAAACCATTTATTCTCAAGCCAGCCAAGCCGGGAGAAAAGACCTGACTAAATTAGCAGTGCTAATTTACATCACTATGGTTAAGTGAAAGTGGGGGTGGGGAGCAGATAGTGTGTGTTTATTTGCAGCAGAGGGGAAATCTGACAATGGGCATTTGACTCAAATAGCAGTCACTGCACCTCAATCAGAGGGTCAGTAATATAATAATAATAATAATAATAATAATAATAATAATAATAATATAGCTAATGATTGTTTACTATATTGTTGTGGAAATAATTAATCCGCCCAATAAAGATCAACAACCAGGATCAGCTTTGTCTCTGAGGTTTATTCAACAAAGAATTTTCGTCTGCAAAGGAAAGTAATGTTCTCCCCTGCCTTCTGATGCGAAGGTTCAGAGTCAGCAGGAACGACCCTGAGTCTAACAGCAATCTCCCTTTTAAGGAGGAGGAATCATACTCTACAGCATCTTCCAAAGTCTTTCCTTTTACTTTAGACATCGTAAAAACACTAAAAACAACCCAAAAGAAGAGTAAATACAAAACTTCTGTCGCAAGTGAAGCGCTGGCTCGCTTTATTGACGGATTGTTCAGCCAATTCGGATCGCAGAATCACGGAAGAGGGCATGTTTTTTCAGGAAGAGTCTGACGGACACGGAAATACACAGCATGGATAGTTAGCCCTCCGTCGTAAAGCGATACAAAGCGATAAACAGACAAAAACAATATCTTCTTCAGAGACTCTCAAAGTAAAAACATGGCATGTTATGGATGATTACCAGAGTTAGCGTGCTCGTGGGACTAAATGAAGTGGCTCTTACCTTTCTCTGAATACCAGGATTACCATGCTACATGTTGCTTTTGTGGGTTGAATCAATCTTTGCATGTTTTTAGAAAGCATCATAATGGACTTTGTGCGTGTGGAAAGTCTGAAAAAGTGGAGCATGTTTTATTGAAATGTAACAAATATACCACAGAAAGGAGCATTTTATATAAGAGTGTATCACATTTGGGAGTTCTGTCATTTTCAGATAAATCTGTATTGGTTCAAAATGAGAATCACCACTTGATTGCTAATGTAGTATTCCAGTTTTTACAAGATACAGGGCTGTATATGAAAATTTGATGCAATAATATTATCTTTAGAGTTATTTCCTGAGGAGGGCAGTAATACGAACAGAAGCGTCTAAACTGCCGGAAATCCAAACGAAGAAGAAGAACCCACACGCGCGCGCGCACCGATAAGCGCAGCTTTTCACCATTTTTCGAAGCAATCACGTGGGTGTGCGTGATTTGTTTCAATACAAGCTCCGAAGCAGAGGTAACATACCCGCCGGACGCCTTAACGGACTTTCACCGACCGGACTCACGCCGTGAAGCGATCTCAAGTAAGAGTGTTTGTCTGGGCAGAGACCGGACAGCTGCCGTGCGTGTTTAATGAATCCCTCTCGGTGTGTGACGTTTACCGGACCGCCGAGTCCCGTTTCATGTGGTTGAGACCACCTCACCTTAACCCGCTACCCTGTTTTTGTAGCGGGTTTTCCGACGAACCCGGGTTCGGTCGCTGGGCTTCTGGGTGATAAAGGACAGCTGTTGTATGTTACAGGCAGCCAGGTTTCCCTCCTGCTGTCTTCTTTCCTCGTTCCTTTGTTCCGTCTCCGCGGGCTCGTCCGCCATCTTGCCCTGCTGCTCCTCTCCCGCCTTCTTCACCGGAACCAAAGAGTATATAGACACCAAGATGTGAATCTCAATGCATTTACATTTAGCTAAGTAGCAGACGCTTTTATCCAAAGCGACTTAGAATAAGTACATTTGTCTGGAGAGTGTGTTGTAGCGAAAAACCTTCAACCTTCAACTCTAGGTCTATTCAGATAAACTAACTATCTAACAGATAGTCTCCCAATTGTAAGTCGCAGATGAAAAGAAGTCCAGCCAGTCTTTGATCCAAAGAAAAAAGAGATGTTTATTAGCCAATACAGGATCCAAACATCACGGGTTACCCCGGGGTAAGCGCCCGAGAGCCCCGTGTCCTCGGTTTATATGCTGTTGAACCCACGATTCCACGCCCATGTCAGGCTGCCACCCTCACCTTTTCTACAAATCTGGGCCCGGTTTCCCGAAGCCTTCTTAAAGCCTTCTTAACGCTACGTCATTCGTAACCCCTACTTAGAGTTCCTACTTAACATTTTGCGTGTTTCCCGAAACGTTCTTTGCTATGAATCTCTTTCGTACGTCATACGTTGGTAAGAGTGGTCTGGAGCACTCTTAGAGCCATTTTAGCTCCACCGTAGTGATGTTTCCGCTCCTGACGCTAGTCGCCGCCACTGTACAGTAATCCAGAAATCCCCGCTGCGCATGGAACTGCACATTGCCAGTGTTGTGTTTCACCAATGGTTTTAAGTCATTCATGAAGAAAAAATAAATAAAATGCGCATGCATTTCATCACAAGGCTACGACGGAGTATTAGGGCCAGACTAAGAGAAAAAAAAAATTAAATTACGAGAATAAAGTCGTAACATTATGAGAAAAAAGTCATAATATTACGAGAAAAAAGTCATAATATTAGGTCTACGAGAATAAAGTCGTAACATTACGAGAATAAAGTCGGAACATTACGAGAATAAAAGTCATAACATTACGAGAATAAAGTCGGAACATTACGAGAGAAAAAGTCATAACATTACGAGAAAAAAGTCGTAACATTACGAGAAAAAAGTCGTAATATTACGAGAATAAAGTCAGAACATTACGAGAATAAAAGTCATAACATTACGAGAATAAAGTCGTAATAAGGAAATACTTAGTCTTCTGGCACATCAACATCAAATTATCATCAGTATCAGGACTTTGAAGCGATTGTGCAAACGACTGTCTGTTTCGAAGAAAGAACCACACGGACTTGGAAAAAATTGCTTCTTTTGTGGAAGAGGAGCTGTCTGGTAGTGGTCAACTGCAACTGAGGCTGCTGTTTGGTTGAGCTGGTCACGTCAGATCTTGATAACGGCTTTGACTTTATTCTGGTGATATTATGACTTTTATTCTTGTAATATTATGACTTTTATTCTCGTAATATTACGACTTTATTCTCGTTATATTTTGACTTTTTTCTCGTAATATTACGACTTTTTTCTCGTAATGTTACGACTTTATTCTCGTGATATTATGACTTTATTCTCGTAATATTAGGACTTTATTCTCGTAATTTAAAAAAATATATATATTTTTTATTTTAGTCTGGCCCTAATACTCCGTCGTACAAGGCTAAGCTTTACCTCAACCTCAAAAGTAGCCTAGGTATATTACAGTGTCAAAGTAAAGGCATGCACAATCCTGCAAGCAATTTGGGAAATTGGCACATCGTCAAACAATTAAAAAATGTCATAAATGGACGCCGGTGACGGTTGTGAACGGTGGCAAAACTGTGGCAGCGATACAACGCATCCTTGTGCTGAACCAAAGGCGTCGCCGTCCTCGGAGCCATTTAGTTGGAATACATAATTTCATAAGGATCAACTTCAATCCCATGGATATATAGACCGACGCGGCTATATTGCATAAATTTCGACTACAACGGCAACAAATACACATGTAATTAAGGCTGTAATTGGTTCAATCTCCTCTGCTGTTTCTATATTTATTATATCTTTTTTTTAAATCAGTACATGGTAGTATGTTGGACCATGGTTAAATAAATGTTTAGGCCTAGAAGAATTTCTAGCAATGTTTTATTCGCAAACACTGCAAAAGCCTACATTTTATAATATAGTGCTGTCATGCACCTGCGCATGAAATGGAGAATCGAACTCTGAGCAATCGATTTCAGCACTTTCTTTCTGGACAGCGCCGTGTACGTACGACGTAAGGATTGTTTCTTAAGAAGACTCCTAAGAGACCGTTCGGGAACCACGACTATAGACGCAAACAACTTTGGTAAGTCATAACGTAGGAGTCTTCATGGCGCGCTAAGAGTGGACGTTATCGGGAAACCGGGCCCAGGATCTTATTTTTCTAAAAAACAATGACTGTCATAATTTCCCCACCCATCATTTGGAACTCTCCCAGCTGTCACAAATTGGCAGGGTTTTTCCCCATTAGCTTCCTAAAGCGTTCCTAAATCACCTCTCCTCACTGCAGCAGGCCTCAAGGCCATTATGACACAATGGTGTACACAGTTTGTGTGGACTCATGAACCCAGGTGCAGGGCCTTTAAATCATCCTGCAGACGTCCAGCAGCTGATGGCGTGTAAAGAAGAGGTTCCCTTTGAGCAGCAGGACTGGGGCTCCAGTCTGGACCAGGAGGATCCAGAGCCCCCACACATCAAAGAGGAACAGGAGGAAGTCTGGATCAGTCAGGAGGGAGAGCAGCTTCAAGGGCTGGAGGAGGCTGATATCAAGTTCCCAGTCACTCTTGTCCCTGTGAAGAGTGAAGAAGATGAAGATGATGAAGAGAAGCCTCAGTTCTCAGGGCTGGCTTCAGCTGCAGCCAGCAGCTCAACTGAACAGATGAAAACAGAAGCTGGTGAAGAGGACTGTGGAGGACTGGAACCACAACCAGATACTGATGACATGACGGAAGACTCTTCTGACATTGATGACATGACTGAAGACTCATCTGATGACAGTGATAATTGGCAGGAGATCAGAGAAACTCAGTCAGGTTTAAAGGCTTGGACTTATGATGAAGTCCCTGACAGTGATTCTAGATGTAGTACTGGTGAGAAACCTTTCAGATGCTCTGTATGTGGGAAAACATTTGACCATAAACAACATATGAAGATACACATGAGCACTCACACAGGAGAGAAACCTTTTAGCTGTTCAGTTTGTCAGAAAACTTTTACAGAAAGTGGAAATTTAAACGTACACTTGAGAACTCACACAGGAGAGAAACCTTTCAGCTGTTCAGTTTGTAAGAAAACTTTCACGCAGGGAGGAAGCTTAAAGATACACATGAGAACTCATACAGGAGCGAAACCTTTCAGCTGTTCAGTTTGTCAGAAAACTTTTACATTAAGTAGATGTTTAAACGAACACATGAGAACTCATACAGGAGAAAAACCTTTCAGCTGTTCAGTTTGTAAGAAATCTTTCACGCAGGGAGGATACTTAAAGAGACACATGAAAACTCACACAGGAGAGAAACCTTTTAGCTGTTCAGTTTGTCAGAAAACTTTTACAGAAAGTGGAAATTTAAACGTACACTTGAGAACTCATACAGGAGAGAAACCTTTCAGCTGTTCAGTTTGTCAGAAAACGTTCACGCAGGGAGGACACCTAAAGAGACACATGAGAACTCATACAAGAGCGAAACCTTTCAGTTGCTCAGTTTGTCAGAAAACTTTTACATTAATTAGATGATCAGCTGCAGCGTCTGATGGACATGTATGAGGAGATTAAGCGTATTACATGCAAAAAAGGAAATACGGCTGAAAACAGCGTGGCAGATAATTATGGTAGACCGAATGCGAAGCCTAAAAGTCTACATTTACTAACCACGGATCTTAACTGAAACCGTCATTATTGTACCATTCAAGCAGTGACTTGGTTTTTGTGTATTTGTGTGTGTAACCTACTTTATTGAGCGGCCTGTACTAGATGGTCTGGGTGAATGAAACTTCCTCGTGTGTGCTTTAGAGCACATTATACTGGAATATCCGGGACTCTTATTTTGAAATGGCATGAACAGGAAGTGTCCTATCTGTAATGTGCTGCTATGAACTATGTGAGTGCAATAAAGGAGTGGCCACACATGTATGAGTTTATATGTTGCCCTTCTGACTGACTTCATTGAAAACACCTTTGAAAATAATAATGGTCACAATGTTAAAATAATAACAGCAGGCTGATATGTAGCCTACCTGTGGTACTTTAATGCACTTTCAGAAAAATAAGGCAAAATACATGGATAAGAACATGGAATAACTGTCAAAAAGACATCGGTTTCTGATCGGAGTGACTGCTGACTGAACAGAGGCTGGACTAGGAAGCAGGATTCGGGCTTAGCGAGGGAACTTCAGGCTTAACTCTGGGTTTTCCAGCTTCTTTTGTCTGTCATTTGTCTGAATGCAAAATAGAATTCCACCACTAGATGGGAGTAATTCCCACACACTGTCTCTTTAAGTAATACATTGTTGGAAAGGCAGCAGCTTTCTTCCTCCGTGTTAGTATTGATGCATCCAGAGAAGATGGATTCCTTGAATCTCCAAACTGTGTTCTGAAAAAGGTCCTCATAAACAACAACAGGCCACGTTTGTGAAGAATATAGAAGCAGGAAGTGAGAGTTAAATTCACACACACGTTTCTGGTCTAGTCCTCATGGGGCCCTCTGCTATGACCTCACTTTAAGTGACTTTAAAGTTATGGATTGTTATTTACATACACTTTGAAGGCATACAAATAGTATAATAATAACTAATAGATATCACCATGAAACTTCCCCAGTTGATTACTGACAGTCAGTCAATTATTTAATTAAACGTTTTCTGAAATACTTAAATATGCAATCAAGGCATTATCTAACGGCAACTTTTAGTGAGTTTAGCAGAAATCTCAGATGAAAAAAAAGAAAAAGAAAATGTGTTATGGAAGCTAAATAGAACATTTAAGAATTGATCAGTGCATGAAATCTTTTTCCTGGAGTGTCTCATATACTTACATAGCAAAGCTGTTTAAAACCAGACAACAAGCATTTAAAACACATTTTCACACTAATTGAATCAATAAGGGCTGTTAGTAGAAATGAACCTTCACTCACAACCTTGTGTTCGTTCAGTTGATTTGATGCTTTTGTTTTTGGTCCAAACAAACAATCTTCATCTGGTGTCGAAGCGCTGCAAAGACAGAGCTTTTTAAAAAAAAGTTATTTTTTTTATTTTTGAGTGAAGCGAGTTAGCTGTCGCTCTGCTATTTAGGCCTAAAAGCTGAATGAAGCCACAGCCACAAGCCTGACCAACAACTGGTAGAAGGTAGATAAAAAACACCAAAAATGAGTGTTTAGCAGTGGTTTTTGTGGGGCAATGTCCAGATGGAGTTTGGAGACTCCACATGGCCACTTTGTGCCAAATGACATTATGGGTCTTTGGAGGTAAATAATTCTACTTTTTTTTTGTTTATTTCACCAATACTTTAACTACTACTAATAAAAATAAAAATATATATATTTGTTGTTCTTTTTTTTTGTTGTATTTCTCAGGTTACCCAAAACCTCTCCAAAAGTGGCCAAATGAGCTTATCATTATCCAAATGAATGTTATGTGACATAAAACATACCAAACATAACCATTTAGGTACAAGAACAGTCAAACCAAATAACTTCTTTGCGTAAGCAGTGTGTTGAGATCTGCACCCCTTCCTCTCTATGATCTCCCCTTCCCCTTGTTGTTGTTGTGGAGGTGGAGGGCTCTTCAGCGGGGGAGGGATCGGCTCCAGCCCCCCCGCGACCTCGAATACAGGATAAGCGTAGACAATGGATGGATGGATGGATGGATGGATGGAACATCATGAAAGTAAGTACCAAGCTGTGATAGTTGAATAACATCACCTTTGTATTCATCACATATCCTGTACATATGAAACATATCCCACAAATTCACATGAAACTTTTATTTTGGAAAATCGAGCCTATACTCCTTATTCATAAACACATTAATAATATAATAACATTTTGAAAATGTATTTAGATACTCACCGATCCAGCAAAGCATCATGTCCTGGGACGAACTTCCTCCTCCTCCTGTCATCAGCGCTGCAGCCGCTCCCCTCCTCCCATCCTCGCATCCCTGATAATTATTCATCACTGTCGCGGGTGAAAAACTCTACGGCGTCTTCCAAAGTCTTTCCTTTTACTTTAGACATCGTAAAAACACTAAAAACAACCCAAAAGAAGAGTAAATACAAGCCTTCTGTCGCGAGTGAAGCGCTGGCTTGCTTGATTGAGAGATTGTTCAGCCAATTCGGATCGCAGAATCACAGAAGAGGGCTTGTTTTGTCCCAAAGAGTCTGACGGACAGGGAAATACACAGCATCCATAGTCAGCCCACCGTCGTAAAGCGGTACAAAGCGATAAAAAAACAAAAACAATATCTCCTTCAGAGACTCTCAAAGTAAAAACATGGCGTGTTATGGATGATTACCAGAGTTAGCGTGCTCGTGGGACTAAATGAAGTGGCTACTTTTTAGTGATGACCAAATGAAGCTTTGTGAAGCATTTTCTTTATTTTCTGAGCCCAATAGATGGCGCTCTCTGTTCAACAAAGGGTTGAAAGCAATGGAAATATATCAGCCTTCAACTCTTTGTTGAACAGAGAGCGCCTATTATTGTTTTTTTTTCTGTGCACTCCTTGAACACACACTGTGTTTGTTTTTGATGTGTCCCCGTGAGCCTAAAACAGCTGGCTTTGTTCGATTCACGAGACTCGCAGCTTTCGAATGATGTATAATATGACGCAGACGCATTCAAAATAATATTACTTTCTCTCTCAACTTGTCTCGACTCCTACTTGACAACCCACAAATGATCTTTAGGTTGAGACTTGGGCATTGTGGGCTGAATCAATCTTTGTATGTTTTTAGAAAGCATCATAATGGGCTTTGTGAGTGTGGAAAGTCTGAAACAGTTGAACATGTTTTATTGAAATGTAACAAATATACCACAAAAAGGAGCATTTTATATAAGAGTGTATCAGATTTGGGAGTTCTGTCATCTTCAGATAAATCTTTATTGGGTCAAAATAAGAATCACCACTTGATTGCTAAAGTAGTATTCCAGTTTTTACAAGATACAGGGCTGTATATGAAAATTTGAAGCAATAATATTATCCCTAGAGTGATTTCCTGAGGAGGGCAGTAATACGCCCAGAGGCGTCTAAACTGCCGGAAATCCTAACGAAGAAGAAGAACCAACATGCGCGCGCAACGACAAGCGCAGCTTTTAACCATTTTTCGAAGCAGTCATGTGGGTGTGCGTGATTTGTTTCAATACAAGCTCCGAAGCAGAGGTAACATACCCGCAGGACGCCTTAGCGGACTTTCACCGACCGGACTCGCGCCGTGAAGCGATCTCAAGTAAGAGTGTTTGTCTGGGCAGAGACCGGACAGCTGCCGTGCGTGTTTAATGAATCCCTCTCGGTGTGTGACGTTTACCGGACTGCCGAGTCCCGTTCCATGTGGTTGAGACCACCTCACCTTAAACCGCTACGCTGTTTTTGTGCCGCGGCCGACGAACCCGGGTTCGGTCGCCGGGCTTCTGGGTGATAAAGGACAGCTGTTGTATGTTACAGGCAGCCAGGTTTCCCTCCTGCTGTCTTCTTTCCTCGTTCCTTTGTTCCGTCTCCGCGGGCTCGTCCGCCATCTTGCCCTGCTGCTCCTCTTCCGTCTTCTTCACCGGAACCAAAGAGTATATAGACACCAAGAGGTGAATCTGAATGCATTTACATTTAGCTAAGTAGCAGACGCTTTTATCCAAAGCGACTTAAAATAAGTACATTTGTGTGGAGAGTGCAACAATACATCTCTATCAGCACAGTGAGGATTTCAATCCGCCCGCTGGCTAAGTTAACCCGTAGCTAGTAAACAACAGGGATACGTGCTAAGATACAGATTTGTGGGGTTTTTTTGGGAGGGAGAGAGGTAGTAGAGGGAGGAGGGTCTGCAGAGTCTAGGTGAACTCTGAACAACAGGGTCTTTGGTCTCTTAAGGAGGATGGGAAGCAGTTCTGTGGTCAATGGAACGAACATCTGTGTCCTTTGGATTGAAAGTGACCGTTAAACTTCCCATCGTGCTTTGGGAAACTAGTAGCGCCTATGAAATCTGTTTAGTTTTCCCCGAATTTCCCGTCTATTGAGTAGCTGTGAGCAATAATAATTGTAATAACAACTGTAATTGTTTGTCCAGTCTCTAGCAGACACATTTGCCAAATCTTACATTATGTAAAACTGATTTAGAAAATAACATTTATTGTAATAAAAATTGGGGTTTTAACATTAATTTTTTATTTTTTTTACCTGTGACTAAGTGCTCAGCTGTTTTACTAACATCTCTGTGTGATGTTACTGTTTTCCTGCAGACGTCCAGCAGCTCATGGCGTGTAAAGAAGAGGTTCCCTTTGAGCAGCAGGACTGTGGCTCCAGTCTGGACCAGGAGGAACCAGAGCCCCCACACATCAAAGAGGAACAGGAGGAAGTCTGGATCAGTCAGGAGGGAGAGCAGCTTCAAGGGCTGGAGGAGGCTGATATCAAGTTCCCAGTCACTCTTGTCCCTGTGAAGAGTGAAGAAGATGAAGATGATGAAGAGAAGCCTCAGTTCCCAGGGCTGGCTTCAGCTGCAGCCAGCAGCTCAACTGAACAGATGAAAACAGAAGCTGGTGAAGAGGACTGTGGAGGACCGGAATCACAACCAGATACTGATGACAAGACTGAAGACCCTTATGACATTGATGACATGACTGAAGACTCATCTGATGACAGTGATGATTGGCAGGAGACCAGAGAACCTCAGTCAGGTTTAAAGGCTTGGACCGATGATGAAGTCACTGACAGTGATTCTAGATGTAGTACTGGTGAGAAACCATTCAGATGCTCCGTATGTGGGAAAACATTTGAACATAGAAAAAATATGAAGATACACATGAGAACTCACTCAGGAGAAAAACCTTTTTGCTGCTCAGTTTGTAAGAAAACTTTCACGCGGGGAGTACACTTAAAGTTCCACATGAAAACTCACACAGGAGAAAAACCTTTCAGCTGCTCAGTTTGTCAGAAGACTTTTACAGAAAGTGGAAATTTAACGGCACACATAAGAACTCATACAGGAGAAAAACCTTTCAGCTGTTCAGTTTGTAAGAAAACTTTCACGCAGGGAGGACACTTAAAGTTACATTTGAAAACTCACACAGGAGAAAAACCTTTCAGCTGTTCAGTTTGTAAGAAAACGTTCACGCAGGGAGGACACTTAAAGTTACACATGAAAACTCACACAGGAGAAAAACCTTTCAGCTGTTCAGTTTGTAAGAAAACTTTCACGCAGGGAGGACACTTAAAGAGACACATGAGAACTCACACAGGAGAAAAACCTTTCAGCTGTTCAGTTTGTCAGAAAACTTTTACAGAAAGTGGAAATTTAAACGTACACTTGAGAACTCACACAGGAGAAAAACCTTTCAGCTGCTCAGTTTGTAAGAAACAATTCAAATATCTTCAAAGTGTAAAGACACACATGAGATTTCACACAGGATAGATGTTTCAGCTGCTCAGTTTGTAAACAAGACTCGATGAAACCTCGTATCTGGCTGGACCGTGACTGGTCAATGTGCCTAATTGCAGATAAGTCAAACTTCTCAACTTAACGATTATTTTGTTAAACACCACATGAAATGAAATCCATCTCTCTCTCGACTCCAGCTGTTTCTACTATCTGCAGCCCACCAGTCAGTCACCATTGCAACACTGTTGTTGATGAAGCAGACCAATCAAGTGATTTCCTTGCTGCATTCGCCGCGCTGTACGTCATACTGTGATATTCTGGTATTGTCGTCAAGCCATGTGTGAATCATTCGTATAAAAGCACGTTCACGGCTTTCTTCAGTAGAGCACGGTGTCGATCACAGATTTTCTGATGCAGACGTGCGGCTGCATACTTTTCACCAAGTCAGCTGGAGCGTCTGATGGACATGTATGAGGAAAAAAAGCATATTACATGCAAAAAAGGAAATACGGCTGAAAAGAGTGTGGCAGACAATTATGGCAGATCAACTGAATGCGAAGCCTAATGCGGCGTTCACACCGGACGCGATAGACGCAAATGACAACAAAAACAATCACGTGAGACGCATGTATCATGCCGCTTGATCATTTTTTTGGACTATTCGCTTCATTCGCGTTATTCAGGTCATTTGCGCATGGCGCTCATTTTTGAACCGGAGCTGCTCTAGCGGGGGAAACGAGGACAACGCTGGCGGGGAGCCGGCGGGTCACGTTGGCGGACCCTCCTCCTCCGCCTCGGGGTACCCGATGCCAGAGTCCACGGGGCGCCGCGAATAGGCGCGGCCGTCCCGCGCCGTGAAGCGATCGTTTCGGCGTCTGCTCTATTTTTTGCTTGTCCCGCGAGCGAACGCGTCAGTTCTGGCAGGAAATCACACAGTAGCTGTGTCCCAATTCAGGGTCTGCAGCCACAGCTAAAGAAACACGAGACAATCTTGCCAATTTTCAAAATAAAAGCAATTTTCAAAATAAAATACTGCGATTGACAAATGCGATCATAGTTGTGTATCTCAACTCGCACTGGGAAACAGGAAGAGAAAATACATTTAATAAATGTGAAGAGTAGATAAACAAATATGTGCATTTCAACGGTATATCTGCACTGCTACTGTCTACTACCATAGCTTCTGTGGCCGGTGTGAACCCGTTACATGCACTGTCGTTCAGTGTTTAAGCAGTGTCCTGTTTTATCATATCATGAGTTATACCACCGCTGTTCATAAGGCATGAAACTAAATAAAGTATTTGAAAAAATGATTTGGAACTCTTACTTGTGTATTTCTACTTGATACTGAATCGATATCGAAGCATTTCAATCAATATCGAATCGAATCGATATTGAATCGAATCGTGACCCAACGAATCGAAATTGAATCGAATCGTGAGATTCTAAACAATACCCAGCCCTAGAATCCCCGTCCGACGGGCGGGCGGACGTAGGAAATGTGGCGTACGGAACACCGCTTGCCCCGTGTCGCTCGGGGGCCTGAGTCTTTCTGATCGAGGCTGATCTGACGGTGTGAGGCCGGTAACGGCGCCGTCGCGCCGGGGTCCGGTCTTCCCCAGTCGGGTTGTTTGGGAATGCAGCCCGTCCATCTCAGCTCATCTGTCTGTCGGCTTGAACTCGTCGCTGATTGGATGTCGCGGCGCGATGCCGCCTGAAAAATTCTATATTTTCAACTTTATTCGCGTTGCTTCAGACGCGCCATTCGCGTCAGATGCGGCATTCACTTCATTCGCGTCAGACGCGGCATTCGCGCCGCCTCCGCCTGAATCGCGTGTCATCGCGCCATTTACATTGATTTTCAATGTAGAGTCGCCGCTCAATTCGCGTCTGTCGCGTTCGGTGTGAACGCCCCTTAAAAGTCTACATTTACTAACCACGGATCTTAACTCAAACCGTCATTAGTGTACTATTCAAGCAGTGACTTGGTTTTTGTGTATTTGTGTGTGTAACTGTCACTGTAACGCTTGCCCCTGGGTGATGTTGGGACTTTGAAATTGTGTTGACTCTGGAAATTTTGATCGTATTCCAGTCCTGCTCAATGTGTTAAGTGTCCTGAGATGACTTCTGTTGTGATTTGACATCATACATAAAATTGAATTGAATTGAATTGTAACCTACTTTATTGAGCGGCCTGTACTAGATGGTCTGGGTGAATGAAACTTCCTCGTGTGTGCTTTAGAGCACATTATACTGGAATATCCGGGACTCTTATTTTGAGATGGCATGAACAGGAAGTGTCCTGTCTGTAATGTGCTGCTATGAACTATGTGAGCGCAATAGAGGTGGCCACACATGTATGACTATATGTTGCCCTTCTGACTGACTTCATTGAAAACACCTTTGAAATAATAATGGTCACAATGTTAAAATAATAACAGCAGGCTGATATGTAGCCTACCTGTGGTACTTTAATGCAGTTTCAGAAAAATAAGGCAAAATACATGGATAAGAACATGGAATAACTGTCAAAAAGACATCGGTTTCCGATCGGAGTGACTGCTGACTGAACAGAGGCTGGACTAGGAAGCAGGATTCGGGCTTAGCGAGGGAACTTCAGGCTTAACTGGGGTTTCCAGCTTCTTTTGTCTGTCATTTGTCTGAATGCAAAATAGAATTCCACCACTAGATGGGAGTAATTCCCACACACTGTCTCTTTAAGTAATACAATGTTGAATGGGCAGCAGCTTTCTTCCTCCATGTTAGTATTGATGCATTCAGAGAAGATGGATCCCTTGAATCTCCAAACTGTGTTCTGAAAAAGGTCCTCATAAACAACAACAGGCCACGTTTGTGAAGAATATAGAAGCAGGAACTGAGAGTTAAATTCACACACGTTTCTGGTCTAGTCCTCATGGGGCCCTCCGCTATGACCTCACTTTAAGTGACTTTAAAGTTATGGATTGTTATTTACATACACTTTGAAGGCACACAAATAATATAATAATAACTAACAGATATCACCATGAAACTTCCCCAGTTGATTACTGACAGTCAGTCAATTATTTAGTTAAACGTTTTCTGAAATGCTTAAATATGCAATCGAGGCATTATCTAACGGCAACTTTTAGTGAGTTTAGCAGAAATCTCAGATGTAAAAAAAGAAAAAGTGTTATGGAAGCTAAATAGAACATTTAAGAATTGATCAGTGCATGAAAGCTTTTTCCTGGAGTGTCTCATATACTTACATAGTAAAGCTGTTTAAAACCAGACAACAAGCATTTAAAACACGTGTTGACACTAAGTGAATCAATAAGGGGTGTTAGTAGAAATGAACCTTCACTCACAACCTCGTGTTCCTTGATTTGATGCTTTTGTTTTTGGTCCAAACAAACGATCTTCATCCGGTGTCGACGCGCTGCAAAGACTGAGAGCTTTTTAGAAAAAATACAATACTATGACCTTTTTCAAAATACTATACTATGACTTTTTCATAATTTTTTTCGACATACTATACTATGACTTTTTTCATAACTTTCTTTAAGAAATTGCAATTTTTTGCCTCGCCTGAATTTGTTTTATTTTTGAGTGAAGCGAGTTAGCTGTGGCTCTGCTATTTAGGCCTAAAAGCTGAATGAAGCCACAGCCACAAGCCTGACCAACAACTGGTAGAAAGTAGGTAAAAAAACCCACCAAAAATTAGTGTTTAGCAGTGGTTTTTGGAGGGCAATGTCCAGACGGAGTTTGGACACTCCAAATGGCCACTTTGTGCCAAGTTACATTATGGGTCTTTGGAGGTAATTCTACTTTTTTTTGTTTATTTCACCAATACTATAACTACTACTAATAATAATAAAAAAAAGTTTTTTCTTAATTTCTCAGGTTACACAAAACCTCTCCAAAAGTAGCCAAATGAGCTTATCATTATCCAAATGAATGTAATGTGACGGAAAACATACCAAACATAACCATTTAGGTAGAAGAACAGTCAAACCAAATAACTTCTTAACAAATAGTCTTTACTTTTTGAATTGCTGTATTTGGTAAAGAAGTGCACAATCGAACAAATAACAAATATGGCCTGAAAACTGGCTGTGGTGGATCAACATCTACTTCACTGACATCATGCCTTTTGTCCTCAGAGCTGCTGGTGTAAGCAGTGTGTTGAGATCTGAGGTTGTTGTTGTTGTGGAGGTGGAGGGCTCTTCAGCGGGGGAGGTGGTGGTCTCTGGCTCCCAGTCCTCTAATACCCCTTTTCCACCAACGCGAACCTAGTTCAGGAACCGGGCTGGTGCCCGTGCTGGTTCGCAGTTGGATCAACTTGCGAACCGTCTGAGAACCTGTTTGCGTTTCCACCGGCTAGAGAGCCCAGAGAGCCACGTCATTACGTCACTGTATACGTCTGAGGTTTCCCCGCAGCGCTAATTTCAAGCATAGCAGACGTGTGTTTTCAGAAAAAGTGTGCAGAATCACGGAAGAGGGCTTGTTTTTTCCGGAAGAGTATGACGGACACGGAAATACACAGCATCCATAGTTAGCCCTCCGTCGTAAAGCGGTACAAAGCGATAAAAAAACAATAAAAATATCTTCTTCAGAGACTCTCAAAGTAAAAACATGGCGTGTTATGGATGATTACCGGAGTTAGCGTGCTCGTGGGACTAATGAAGTGGCTACTTTTGTTTGTTGGACTCTTGCCTTTCTCTGGATACCAGGATTACCATGCTACATGTTGTTTTTGGACTTCCAGACAGCTCGAAAGGTAGGGAACTCCCGTCCTATTATTGTTTTTTTTCTGTGCACTCCTTGCACACAAGCTGTGTTTGCTTTTGATGTGTCTCCGTGAGCCTAAAATGGCTGGCTTTGTTCGATTCATGAGACTCACAGCTTTCAAATGATGTAGAACATGACGCAGACGCATTCAAAATAATATGACTTTCTCTCTCAACTTGTCTCGACTCCTACTTGACAACCCACAAGTGATCTGTAGGTTGAGACTTGGGCATTGTGGGTTGAATCAATCTTTGTATGTTTTTAGAAAGCATCATAATGGGCTTTGTGAGTGTGGAAAGTCTGAAACAGTTGAACATGTTTTATTGAAATGTAACAAATATACCACAGAAAGGAGCATTTTATATAAGAGAGTTTTAGATTTTGGAGTTCTGTCATTTTCAGGTAAATCTTTATTGGGTCAAAATGAGAATCACCACTTGATTGCTAAAGTAGTATTCCGGTTTTTGCAAGATACAGGCCTGTATATGAAAATTTGAAGCAATATTATCCTTAGACTGATTTCCTGAGGAGGGCAGTAATATGCCCAGAAGCGTCTAAACTGCCGGAAATCTAAACAAAGAAGAAGAACCCACAAGCGCGCACCGATAAGCAGCTTTTGAACCATTTTTCAAAGCAAAAGCTCAGCAATGAAATAGAGAAGACACTAGTTATGAAAGAGGTCATGGTGGCAGTGTTTTTAGATATTGAAAAAGCGTATGACACTATGTGGAGAGAGGGTCTATTAATCAAATTGGATCAAATGGGAATCAGTGGGAGAATCTATAATTATATTCTAGACTTTCTATCACAACGATCAATAAGAGTCAGAGTTGGCAATGGAATTAGTAAAGAGTTTATGGTTGAAAGTGGAATTCCCCAAGGGAGTGTTATCAGTCCCATATTATTTAATATTATGGTTAATGACATATTTGAAAAATTAGGGCAAAGAAATGAAGGATTGTTGTACGCAGATGATGCTGTCATATGGAAAAGGGGACGCAACATAACATACATAACCACAGCTATTCAAAAGGACATACAAGTGTTGGAACAATGGGGTATTGATTGGGGATTTAAATTCTCCATTCCTAAAACAAAGGTTATGTTTTTTTACCAAAAGAAGATCCCAGAAAGTTATAAAGTTCTATTATATAATCAATCAATTGAGAGTGAGAAGAAATTTAAATACTTGGGTATGTGGTTGGATGAAAGGCGTACATGGAAACATCATATAGAGCATGTTGAAACAAAATGTAAAAAGGTTCTAAATCTAGGGATGTCCCGATCCGATATTAGTATCGGATAGGCCGACGATATTAGCAAAAAAATGCATATCGATATCGGATCGGCCTGAACGGGAAAATCCCGATCCGGATTCCCGATCCAGTTTTTTTAAAACTCCGGTCCGTGTTTTCCAGTGCACCGATGTAGGTAATCCATTCCGTTTTTTTCCGTTTTTCCCCAAAATCCGGTCTGCGTTTTCCAGCACACCTAGCGCACACTGCAAAATTTTACGCTGTGAATTCACAATAAATTATTGGATACATTTTGCATGACTTTCACAGTAAGGATTACAGCAATATACTGTGAATACGTTAGTTACGTTAGTGGGTCATGCTAGGTAGAGTCGAGGTGAAGTCTGAACAGGTGAGTCTTGAGCCTTTTTCGGAAGATGGCAAATGACTCTGCTGTCCTGACATTAGTCAGGAGTTCGTTCCACCACTGAGGCACCAGAACAGAGAAGAGTCTGGACTTTGCTGAGCGACATTTGTTTGATTTCAGCGATGGTGGTACCAGCCGGCCAGCTGAAGTAGAGGAGCGAAGTGCTCGCTTCGGGGCATGAGGTTTGACCAGTGTTTGAAGGTAGACAGGTGCCGTTCCATTGATGGCCCTGAAGGCCAGTGTCATCGTCTTGAATTGGATGCGTGCTGCAACAGGGAGCCAGTGGAGGTCACGGAGGAGGGGGGTCACGTGGGAGAATTTGGGTAGATTGAAGATAAGGCGTGCTGCAGCGTTCTGGATACGCTGCAATGGTTTAATCGCAGAGGCCGGCCAGGAGAGAGTTGCAGTAGTCAAGGCGGGAGATGACCAGTGCTTGGACCAAGAGTTGCGTTGCATCCTTTGTGAGGAAGGTCCGAATCCTGCAGATATTGTAGAGGGTAAATCTGCAGGATCGGGCCACAGCAGTGATGTTGGGGGTGCAGGATAGTTGGTCATCGAGGATTACACCCAGGTTCCTCGCAGTTGACGACGGCAATACTGTAATGCCCTCGACAGTGACCGACAGGTCCATGCGAGGGCAGTCTTTCCCTGGGATGAAGAGGAGTTCGGTTTTATTCAGGTTAAGCTTGAGGTGATGTGCAGTTGTCCAGACAGAGATGTCAGCCAGACAGTCCGAGATGCGAGTTGCAATGTGAGTGTCAGAGGACGGGGGAAAAGAGAGGAACAGCTGGGTGTCATCTGCGTAGCAATGGTAGGAGAATCCATGCGATGTGATAACAGAACCTAGTGATCTGGTGTATAGTGAGAACAGAAGCGGTCCTAATACTGAGCGTTGAGGGACACCCGTGTCCAGAGAACAGGGTTTGGACATAGAGCCTTTCCATGTGACCTGAAAGGTGCGATTTGTCAGGTATGATGTAAACCAGGTGAGAGCAGAGTCGGCTATGCCAAGTTCAGCCAGAGTGGAGAGGAGGATTTGGTGGTTGACTGTGTCGAATGCAGCAGATAGGTCGAGGAGAATGAGAACGGAGGAGTTGGATGAGGCTCTGGCGTCTCGCAGGGACTCGGTCACTGTGAGGAGGGCCGTCTCAGTGGAGTGAGCAGTCCTGAATCCTGATTGATTAGGGTCTAGGAGGTTGTTCCGCGAGAGATAGGATGACAGTTGGTTGTAGGCGGCACGTTCCAAGGTTTTAGAGAGGAATGAAAGAAGAGATACAGGTCTGTAGCTTTGGATGTCAGTAGCGTCTAGGGTGGGTTTTTTAAGGAGAGGCTTCACGGTAGCTGTCTTAAAATCCGTTGGAATGACACCTGAGGTGAGGGAGGAGTTGATCAGGGTGGTGAGGAATGGCAAGATGTCGTGTGAGATGTCCTGGAGAAGAGAGGAGGGAATCGGGTCGAGGGAGCAGGTGGTGGCACGGTTAGATGTAACAAGTGCGTGAACGTCTTCAGAGGTGAGGGGGCTAAAGCTGGTAAGACCATCCGAGTTGAGAGTTGGGGGAGATGTCTTCTGGGAGGGAATAGGCGTGAATGAGGAGCTGATGTCATTTACTTTCTTGGTAAAGTAAGTTGCAAAGTCATCGGCAGTAAGGGAGGAAGGGGGGGGAGGGGTAGGAGGGGTGAGGAGGGAAGAGAACACGGAGAAGAGTTTCCTGGGGTTGGAGGCAGAAGAGTTGATCTTTGCCAGGTAGAAGGCAGATTTAGCTGCCGAAACAGTTGAGGTGAAGTCAGAGAGGAGGTGGTGGTAGTGAGCAAGGTCCTCGTGCTGGCCCGATTTCTTCCATTTTCTCTCTGACGCTCGCAACAATGATCTGTTGGTTCGCAGAGGTTCAGACAGCCAGGGAGGGGAGGGAGATGATCGCGCAGGTCGTGAGATTGGGGGACAGAGAGTGTCCAAAGAAGAGGAGAGTGAGGACATCAGGATGGAGGAGGCTTCCTCAGTAGGCATTAAGGAGAACTGTTCTGAGGATGGTAGCGTGGAGATAACAGTTGAGGAGAGAGCGGAGGGAGTGAGGGATTTCAGGTTGCGGCGGCTGGTGACCATTCGAGGCGTAGAGGGGAGGGATGTGGTGGGCTTCATGGGGATGGAGAAAGTCACAAAGTGGTGGTCGGACACGGTGAACGGGGTAACAGAGAGTGCCGAGATGCCACAGGATCTTGTGAAGACAAGGTCAAGTTGGTTCCCGGCCCGGTGAGTTGGTGGAGAGGGGGAGAGTGTAAGGTCAAATGCAGAAAAGAAGTCAATGAATTCAGATGAATGCAGCTTTCCCGGGTGGATGTTGAAGTCACCGAGGACGACGAGTGGTGTGCCATCATCAGGGGAGCAGCTCAGGAGGGCATCCATCTCATCCAAAAAGTCACCGAGAGGACCGGGTGGGCGATAGATCACTATGATGTTGAGTTTGAAAGGAAGGGTGACAGAGACGCCGTGGAATTCAAGTGTAGATCGGGGTAGGTGGTCCAGAGGGAGGACCTGGTAGGACCATCGGGGTGAGATGAGGAGCCCAGTTCCTCCTCCTCGCCCTGTTCGTCTTGGGGAGTGTGAAAACGAGTAGGCAGTTGAAAGGGCAGCTGGAGTGGCAGTGTTTTCTGGGGTGATCCAGGTCTCTGTGAGGGCCAGGAAGTGGAGAGTCTGCAGGGAGGCATAGGCTGAAATGGTGTCCGCCTTCTTGACTGCAGACTGGCAGTTCCACAGCCCCCCTAGTACCTCAAGTTCCTTACCGGTGGAGAATGGTGGGTAGCAGAGATTTTTGCTGTACATCACTACAACAAGGCCCTGTACTTTTACAGTGTGTACTGTGAATTCACAATAAATTATTGGATAATTTTTGCATGACTTTCACAGTAAGGATTACAGCAATATACTGTGATTTCAGTATTGTGATATTACAATGCATTGTTGTAAACCACCTCCACCAACAAACAACTCTGAGGTAAAGTCAATGTTAGCCCAATGGCATATTTATTAACAAATAAATATTTTTCAACATACAGCAAATGTCAATAAATTCAAGAATTCAAGAAATTCAACTTCCTAGTCAAACTTTCCAAAGCCATCTTAAAATGCAGAGAAATTGTGCAGAATCTTGCAAATTAACTACCTGTCTCACTATGATGGCCACTCAAAGTCAATAGGTTTCCTCAAAAGGGCGCTCACATGAGGGTTCATTGTTGTCCGCTCCTTGGTCTTTGAGCCTCTTCCAGGGTTGATGCCCAGGAAGCACCTGTTAATAAGCAAAGGTAGTTTCAGTTTTAAATAGATTTATGGATGAGTTCGCGAGATCAGGATGTCTCACCAGGCTAGCCTCAGGTACCTCCATTGTCAGCAATTTAGACGTCAAGACAATCATTGAGTTGGAAGCCTGTACTATAATGTGAATTACAAGGTTAAATGAGATCTTTATACAATACCTTTGAATGAACGCCAATCCAGCAGCAGGATACTCGAGGTTGAAGACTTAATAGCTGCTGAAGAAAGCAGCTACTCCGTGTAAAAACAAAGGGTGTGGGCTCATCACGACATGTCCCTCGATGGATATAAGCCATCCAGAGGGCTTCATCATGTCACCTGAAAATGAATAGATAGAACATCATGTGTTATGAGCTCTTTGAGATCTGCTTCAGATACAAAAGGCTATACAAATGTAATTTGTTATCATTATTATTATTTATTGTGGTGATGTAGATTTCTAGAATCAAAACAAAATACTGAGTTAGAAATGTCGATACTAGATCCAAGTAACATTACCTTGAATGATCAAGCAGGAGGTGCTGGGGCATTCTGGAGTACTAATGTCCACAGCAGTGGCACATAGCTGTAACATAGTAACACACAATAGCATGGATTAAACATTAAAGGATAAATATTGTTCATTGTCAGAGGTAGTAAATCATAAAAGGTAATAAATGGCGTCTAATGTAATCACTCATTTTACATTTTAAATATTTGAATAAAAAATCTTTACATTTCAAGGATGCGTCAGGTGGTAGAGCTGATGGGTCAGGTGGTAGAGCTGGTGGGTCAGGTGGTAGAGCTGATGGGTCAGGTGGTAGAGCTGATGGGTCAGGTGGTAGAGCTGATCGGTCAGGTGGTATAGGCCCAGCAGCCTGCAGGTAGGACCTCTGCTGCCTAAAGGTGTGTACACACCGGAAGAACTTCCCGACTCGCATCGGTAAATTAAGTCGGGCTACTTAATATGGCCGACTCGAACAACGGCATGGGCGGTTCACACCTACGGAATTACAGCCGACGCCATACGTTCCGCGCTTGCGCGAGATGTAATGTCTCCAAAACAACAGGCGGCGCTAATCTGTATTGTGGGCCAAAAAACACGAAAACCAGAAGTAGCCGGTCCTCTCTAGACCACCTTCTTCGATTCCACTGGTTATCTGGTATGTTTACCATCGTCACTTCCGGGCTTCACTGATTTGCTAGTCAAGCTGCTAGCCTCCACCAATCAGAATGGTAAAAGAATGACCGACTCGAATGGCGGATTACACATTTGAATCGGCTGAAATGAACTCCGACGTGGGCCGATTCGAGCGACCACACCAAGGAGACTCATGTCACGGACGCCGACTCTCTCAAAGACGCCGATTTTCGGTCCGGTGTGAGCCCGCCTTAAACATGAATTTGCAGTCCCGTGTGTTTTCTGTAGCAGTCAGGCACCCCACACTGAAAGTAATAATAGGGGGCGTTAGTATACTGTTTTGTGTGCTTAACAAAGTTATACACATTCTCATACACATGCTCACATCTAACCAATTTACAGTGGAACATTGTGGTGCATTTAAACTAGTCACCTACCTGATCTATTTCTCCTCACTCTTAGCCAGACACTGAACAGGATGGTTAGCCTGGCCATCTGATGACCTAGAAAAAAAGAAAAGAGAAATTACACATTTCAGTTTGAATGCAGATTATGATCATGAGTATGTTGTAAAAAACATGATCTGTACATAAAACGTAATGGACATTTTTGGAGTTGCATCACCTTTGGGTGTACTGCAATATTATCCCTAGCTTAAACTTGACCGAGAGCAAAAGCGTGTTTGCAGAATAGTAGCCTATCCATGCATGGCGAGCAGCTGGTCTATGTGGAATATCTCTAACGATGCAGGGAGCCGCTACATGCCCCATGGATTAGCTAGTCATTAGCCTGCTTAGATCGGCTACCTTTCGGCAAAACCGCTTTTGCTCTGGAGTCAAAAATGAACGGGAAAGTAAGTGAAAAAGTTCGTGCTTAATGTCGCTATGTGTACTTTTCAGTGCGTTATGTTCGGCCATGTAGCCCTGGTTTGATATGAAGCTGAACTGGAGGATGCGGGTGTATTGTTAGCTTCGGCTAACACGGGTAACCCACTGTCTCGGTGCGGAAAGACCACCCATGAGAGGAGAATAGTGACGGCGACGTTACGCTAATATGCAGCAAAACACTTCCATGTACCGCCGCACGTGCTCACCCAGAGCAGACCAACCCGGCGAGCGAACATGACGACAACAGTACCACTAACAGTCGGACATAAAAGCGGAGCCTCCACCTCGTCGCTGCCGCCACTCAGCTGTTGAGCCTCGGTGACTGCCGGGGTTGGCTGCGCTCTGACCGACCGGGAGCCGCTCCGTGAGTCGGTGTCCAGCTCATGGAGCCTGCTAACAACAGCGATTAATTAACATAGTGTAGAGTTATGATTAGCGTAATGCGTAAGTCTTTCCTGCTTCCTAGTGTTGCGCAGCCAGGTTTTCAACCTGCGCAAGGATGGGAAAGAGCGCTCGGATGCCGCGGGAAGGCTGATGCGACAGCCGCACCCGCTGCACCCCTAGTTCCGACGTCTATGCTAACGATTGTTTCTATGATCGAAATGAATAACGTTGTTACTCGACAGTTACAAGTATTCGAAATGGTAGAGCGGTAAGATTGACTATTTATTATTTAGTCTATTTTGTGTTTATTTAACCCTGTTAAGAATAAAAAGGTCAGCTTCTCATTACCAACCATTGTGGATTATTCAAACTAACCTAATTAAGTTGGCTAGTTGTTCTTAAGAGTAAAACCCTTTTCAACATGAGTCTGACAACAAAATAAGTAAATATCTTTAATCTTTAATACATGCTTGGATCGTCCGGTATCGGTATCGGCCGGTATCGGTATCGGTATCGGCCGATACTAAAAGCTACAATATCGGTATCGGACATCGGGACATCCCTATCCAAATCTAATGAGGAGGATCGGTCAATACTGGGGAGCAGATAAAAAGTCTCTGATGTACATTTATACAGCTTTAATAAGATCTTCCATAGACTACTGATGTGTAGTTTACAGCTCAGCATGTAAAACTTCTTTAAGGAAACTTGAGAGGGTTCAATTTAAAGCTATAAGAATTGCTCTAGGAGCTATTAAAACAACACCCACACGTGCGTTATTAATAGAATCTGAAGAATCTCCACTTAGTTTAAGATATATTAAGTTGTCTCTAACATACTGGGTTAGGCTGATGGGAAGTATTAATAATCCAGCCACTTCAGTTCTTAATGACTGCTGGGAATATCAAACAGAATCAAAAGGGTTTGGCTGGAATATTAATAGTATAGCAGAACAACACAGAATTAAAGAATTTAAATTCAGTCCTTCACTGGTTCTTAGTGCGGTTCCCCCATGGTTTCTCCCATCACCAGAGGTTAATAGTGAACTACTGACAAGAAAAAAAGAGTATCCAGATGAGCAAAGCTTTGCAGCATATTGCCAGGGATATTTAAAAACATCATTCTATGGATATGTTAAAATATATACTGACGGATCAAAAGACCCGCAAAATGGACATGGTGGTATTGGGATATATATCCCAGAATTTAATAAAAGAGAGGGGTATAGACTAAGTAATTTTTTATCTATATTCTCTATTGAAATGACTGGGTTAATAACAGCCCTTAGATGGATTGAAGAGGTAAAGACACTGAGAAATGTGATCTATACAGATTCCACGGCAGCTTTATATAGCCTAGATACAGGTCACTCTTCAAGGGAAGACTTGATTATTGAAATTAAATATTTATTACTACAGCTCAGGAACCTTGGAATCAGTATTCAGTTTTGTTGGGTTCCAGCTCATATAGGCATTAAATGTAATGAGGATAAAATGGCAAAAATTATGCTGAAAAATAAATATATAGGAATTAATGTTCCAATGGGAAAGGGTGAAGCAAAATCTATAATCAAATCAGTAACTGTACAAAAATGGCAAAGGGAGTGGGAGGCAGAATTTAATGCAAGACACGATCATAAATATCAGAAGAATGTGACAGGGAAAAGGGTTAATTCACTGAGTCTAAGCAGAAGGGACGAAGTGGTCTATACCAGACTTAGATTAGGACATACAGGACTAAACGCTACTTTACATATAGTAGGAAAGGGTAATGGTTTATGCATGGTGTGCCAAGACAGAGAGGATGTTGATCATGTACTTTTTACATGTGAGAAGTATAATGACAACAGAATAATCTGCCAGGAAATGGAAGGGGAGAACTCGATACAGGAGATTCAAGAAGAAGAGGGTTTGACAAGGGAGAGACTTAAAGCATTATTTATCTATCTTAATAATACTGGTTTAATGAAAAGAGTATAATTACTCCTTTTTTTGTTCTTTTCTTTTCTCTGGTTTTGTTTTGTTTATTTGTTTATTTTGAATTAACATAAACCTAGAAATCTAGAAGACTCCACGATGTTCATGGTATTACACACTCCTGTACAAAAAAAAAAAAAAAGTGTCTCAATCCTTCAAAAACAAAGAAAAGTGCAAAATTTAAAAAGCTAAATCTCAATATTTTAACAGAGGCAAGATGGCAGCATGTCCATTGTCTCCTTAGTGTCTGCTTAGTGTTTGTCTGTTTTAAACTAATTTTAATGGGTTTTAGTGTCCTGTTTTTTACCCTTCAAAAGTGCTTCATGTTGCTGTTAGTTTATTTTGAGTATTTCATTGACCTTTTGGGATTTTAGCGCATTTATCCCGTTATTTCTTTGTGAACTGCTGCTTGGACTTTGGTCTATCCATCTGCTCTGAGGCCTGCCTTCTGGCTGTAACTAACTCTGGGAATCCAGGGATCTGCTGCAGAGTCGTGTTTGCTGGAGCCTAAATCATCACAATTGAGGCCTGGGGTGTCTGATGCAGCCCAATTCATCACATTGAGAACGGTGGTGTCTGCTGGGGCCTACCTCACCACATTGAGGACGGTGGTGTCTGCTGGGGCCTACCTCACCACATTGAGGACGGTGGTGTCTGCTGGGGCCTACCTCACCACATTGAGGACGGTGGTGTCTGCTGGGGCCTACCTCACCACATTGAGGACGGTGGTGTCTGCTGGGGCCTATCTCACCACATTGAGGACGGTGGTGTCTGTTGGGGCCTACCTCACCACATTGAGGACGGTGGTGTCTGCTGGGGCCTACCTCACCACATTGAGGACCGTGGTGTCTGCTGGGGCCTACCTCACTACATTGAGGACGGTGGTGTCTGCTGGGGCCTACCTCACTATATTGAGGATGGTGGTGTCTGCTGGAGCCTGACTCACCACATTGAGGACGGTGGTGTCTGCTGGGGCCTACCTCATTACATTGAGGCCCGTGGTGTCTACTGGGGCCTACTTCACTACACTGAGGCCTGTGGTGTCTGTTGGAGCCTACTCCATTTTGAGGTCTGTGCAGCTTACTTAGTCTCGGACAATGGTACTTCTTAAGACTTTTCTTTGTCTACTGATTGTGTGGGATTTGGGGGTAAATGAACCTACCTGGGTGAGTACATCTAACAATGTGTTTACCCTGCTGGACATTGCTCACGGATGCACTTCCACTATGGCTGCTGTACAACCTGTACAACCACCAATTCATTTAGCACAGGACATGAATTTATCAACTAACCTTCATAGAGACTTACCCCGACTTCAAACCCTTTTAGTTTTGCATAATAACTTCATGTTCCAAGAGAAATCCTGCTTGGTTTTAACGTGCCAGCTGTCTGTTTCATCATGTAATGCTGCTCGGCAGAGACTGTTGATTGTCTTACTATTACTCTTATCTGGAAATGTGCAACCTAACCCTGGCCCTGAACTGCAGTACACTCAGACGCCATCTGATTTTAAATCTTTATCTGGTCTTAAAATCGTTCATCTGAATGTGCGCAGCCTGTTACCCAAGATGGACATGTTCCGGATTTGGGTTAAATCATTAGATCCAGATATTGTTGTAATTTCTGAAACTTGGTTGACCAAATCTATTACTGATGAAAACATTAACATGGTTGGATATAATGTTTATCGCACAGACAGGCCTAAGAAAGGTGGTGGTGTTGCTGTTTATATCAAATCAAAATTTGATTCCTGTGTAGTTCAGTCTGAATCCATCTGCAAACAACTGGAATTTTTGGCAATCAATTTGGAAATTACCAAGGGCCTTTGTATAACAGTTATTGGGTGCTACAGGCCTCCATCTGCCACCAAGGAAGCATTACAATCTTTGAAGCTTCTTCTGTCCAGATTGAATTATAGTGAACTTGTTTTAGCTGGTGATTTAAACTGGGATTGGCTTAAACCAGTTTCTGATGACTTCAAATCCTTCTGTGACTCCATCAATCTTACTCAATTGGTCAATTCACCCACTCGACCAAACCTTCAAAGCCCTGAGAAGTCCACCTTGATTGATTTAATATTGACAAATGTTCCTCATAAATTTTCATCTCTGGGGGTTTTCTGCAATGATTTAAGTGACCATTGTGTTGTTGCTGCTATTAGAAACACTAAGGTCCCTAAAACAAAACCTCGTATCATCGTAAAGAGGAATCTGAAACACTTTAATGAACAAGCATTTCATCACGATTTGTCTAACTTTGACTGGAAAAAAATAGGACTGATCTCTGATGTAGAGACAGCTTGGTCATTCTTTAGGGATGGTTTTATGGATATTGTAAATAAACATGCCCCCTTAAGGAGATACAGGATAAAAGGGCGAGAAAACCCCTGGTTCTCCCCAGAGCTGGCAGACTCCATTCATGAGCGAAATCTGGCTTGGGCCAAGGCAAGAAAAACAGGTTCTACCACTGATTGGCTTATTTTCAGACAACTGAGAAATAAATGCACCTCTTTCATCAAAAAAGCCAAATCTGAATATTATTTGTCTGTCACCACTGAGAATTTAAATAATCCACAGAAATTTTGGAAAGTTATTAATTCCCTTACTGTGAGTAAAAATTCTCAAGCTCTTCCTTCTTATGTATTAAAGGATTCTGTACCTGTCTATGACAGAATGGAGGTATTGAATTGTTTTAACAATCATTTTGTATCTTCTGGGTTTCTGTTTGACTCTGTGGGTTCTGTCTCTGTGAAACCCAGCACTGATTTCCCAATGTACAAGGGACAGCTTTTCAACTTTGTACCTTTCTCTGTTCAGGAAGTTCGTAAAGCCCTTACAGTCTTGGATCCTAAAAAATCTTCTGGACCCGATTTAATCGATCCTTACTTTTTGAAATTGGCGGCTGATTTTATAGCAGAACCTCTTGCACATCTTTTTAATCTTACAGTAGAAACAAATGAAATTCCCTCTGTATGGAAATCAGCTTTTGTTCTCCCTTTATTAAAAGGAGGTGATCCAGTGATTTTAACTAATTACAGACCAATATCTAACTTATCAGTGTTGGCCAAAATTCTTGAAGCTCTTGTGAGTGAGCAAGTAAAGGCGTTTTTACAATCCAATAGTATTTTATCTAAATATCAGTCGGGTTTTAGGAAAAAGCACAGCACCATCACAGCTGCAATGAAGGTGGTAAATGACCTTTCTGTTGCACTTGATAAGAAACAACATTGTGCATCACTTTTTATCGATTTGTCGAAAGCGTTTGACACTGTTGACCACTGTATTTTAAAACTTAGACTCCTTCAATCAGGACTCTCGGAGAGAGCAGTTGCTTGGTTCACCAACTACCTTAGTAACAGGACTCAGTGCATTAAATACGATGGTATGTGTTCTGACATTGTTACTGTCCACAAGGGGGTGCCACAGGGTTCTGTACTAGGTCCCCTCTTATTCATTATTTATATTAATGAGCTGGGCTCAAACATGACAGATGTCAATTTGCACTTTTATGCTGACGACACAATCATTTACTGCTGTGGATCAACTCTTGTTCAGGCCATTGAATCCCTGCAGAAAGCCTTTGTAGCTGTTCAGCACTCATTACTTAAACTGAAACTTGTTCTTAATACAGACAAGACTAAGCTTATGTTGTTTTCTAAATCCAGGAAGAGGACACAAATTGTCCCCCCAGTGACCACTCTTCAGGGATATGAAATAGAGGTGGTTCAGGAGTATAAATACCTGGGTGTACTAATTGACGACTCCCTCACTTTCAAGCCGCATGTGGTGAATCTTGTAAAGAAGCTGAAGACAAAACTGGGCTTTTATTTTAGAAATAAGCTTTGTTTTTCGTTTGATGTAAAAAAACGACTAGTAGCTGCGACTTTTTTAGATTATGGAGATCTTTTATACATGAACGCTCCAGCTCAATGTCTTAATATGATTGATACTGTTTACCATGCTTCTCTCAGGTTCATCACAAATTGCAAATCATTGACACACCATTGTGAGTTATACGCTCGGGTTGGATGGACTGCTCTGGCCACCCGAAGGCTTAGTCATTGGTTTATTTTTATATATAAGGCAATACTTGGCCTACTGCCTTCTTACATTTGTGCTTTAATTGCATTGAGAAGTACTGGTCCTTACTCTTCCCGGTCAAATAATTGCCTGTTGCTTTCTGTACCCTTTGCACGTACCGAAATGGGAAAAAAGGCTTTTGTCTATGCTGCACCGTCTGCATGGAATATGCTCCAAAATGACTGGAAACTGGCAGAGTTAATTTCATTGAGCTCTTTTAAATGTAAGTTAAAAGGACTTGAAGCTGATTCCAATCGATGTTCTTGTTTTTAATGATCTACTTGTAAAATCAATACCTTTGTTTGTTTGTTTTTTGGTGTTTTAATTGTGTAACTGTGTAATTGTTTTGTATATGCTGCTGCCTATCTTGGCCAGGTCTCCCTTGAAAAAGAGGTTTTTAATCTCAATGGAATTTTCCTGGTTAAATAAAGGTTATAATAATAATAACAGTTGGTGGCGGTATACTACAAAAATAGTCATCTGCCAAATAAAAGAAGAAGAAGAAGAATTTTTCGAAGAGCAAGGGCAGAACTTATTATAGAATACAAAACACAGTCAGAACACAGAGTATTAAGGGAAGAAGTAGAAGAGAGGAGGTAGTACTATCAAGATTAAGATTCAATCACACTGGATTAAATAAGACATTATTTTTATTGGGAAAAGTAAATTCAAATCTTTGTACAGTATGTAAGAAAACAGAAAACGCTGAACATGTAATTATGCAATGTAGTAAATATATCGGGGGAAAAAATGGCAAGATTAAAAGACAGGGTGAGAGAGGCAGGACGTGAGTGGAGCTTGGCAGGGATATTGGGAACTAAGGGCCATAAGGTGCGGGAGACACAGAGAGGGGTCATAGAGTTTCTAGGTAACACTGGTTTGTTTTATAGGATATAGCGTTTTTTTTTCTTTTTTTCTTTTTACTTCATTATCATGATTACATTAAATAATATAATGTAAAACCATAGAGAACTAGACCACGTTCTACATACTCCGGTTCAGTAGGTGGCGGTATGCACCTTACAGTTGGTATTGTAATCTGCCAAAAAACGCAAAGAAGGTGGGTGTGCGCGTGGGTGTGCGCGATTTGTTTCAATACAAGCTCCGAAGCAGAGGTAACATACCCGCAGGACGCCTTAACGGACTTTCACCGACCGGACTCGCGCCGTGAACCGATCTCAAGTAAGAGTGTTTGTCTGGGCAGAGACCAGACAGCTGCCGTGCGTGTTTAATGAATCCCTCTCGGTGTGTGACGTTTACCGGACCGCCGAGTCCCGTTCCATGTGGTTGAGACCACCTCACCTTAACCCGCTACGCTGTTTTTGTGCCGCGGCCGACGAACCCGGGTTCGGTCGCCGGGCTTCTGGCTGATAAAGGACAGCTGTTGTTTGTTACAGGCAGCCAGGTTTCCCTCCTGCTGTCTTCTTTCCTCGTTCCTTTGTTCCGTCTCCGCGGGCTCGTCCGCCATCTTTCCCTGCTGCTCCTCTCCAGCCTTCTTCACCGGAACCAAAGAGTATATAGACACCAAGAGGCGAATCTCAATGCATTTACGTTTAGCTAAGTAGCAGACGCTTTTATCCAAAGCGACTCGGAATAAGTACATTTGTGTGAAGAGTGCAACAGTACATCTCTATCAGCACAGTGAGGATTTCAATCCGGGGTCTTGGGTCTCTTACGGAGGATGGGAAGCAGTTCTGCGGTCAATGGAACGAATCTGTGTCCTTTGGATTGAAAGTGACAGTTAAACTTCCCATCATGCATTGGGAAACTATTAGCGCCTATTAAATCTGTTTAGTTTTTCCCTAATTTCCCGTATATTGAGTAGCTGTGAGCAATAATAATTGTAATAATTGTCACGTTTGCCAAATCTAACATTATGTAAAACTGATTTAGAAAATAACATTTATTGTAATTACAAATTTGGGGTTCTAACATTTATTGTTTTTTTTTTACCTGTGACTAAGTGCTCAGCTGTTTTAATAACATCTCTGTGTGATGTTACTGTTTCCTGCAGACGTCCAGCAGCTGATGGCGTGTAAAGAAGAGGTTCCCTTTGAGCAGCAGGACTGGGGCTCCAGTCTGGACCAGGAGGATCCAGAGCCCCCACACATCAAAGAGGAACAGGAGGAAGTCCAGATCAGTCAGGAGGGAGAGCAGCTTCAAGGGCTGGAGGAGGCTGATATCAAGTTCCCAGTCACTCTTGTCCCTGTGAAGAGTGAAGAAGATGAAGATGATGAAGAGAAGCCTCAGTTCTCAGGGCTGGCTTCAGCTGCAGCCAGCAGCTCAACTGAACAGATGAAAACAGAAGCTGGTGAAGAGGACTGTGGAGGACCGGAACCACAACCAGATACTGATGGCATGACTGAAGACTCTTCTGACATTGATGACATGACTGCAGACTCATCTGAGACTGATGACAGTGATGATTGGCACGAGACCAGAGAACCTCAGTCAGGTTTAAAGGCTTGGACCAATGATGAAGTCCCTGACAGTGATTCTGGATGTAGTACTGGTGAGAAACCATTCAGATGCTCCGCATGTGGGAAAACATTTGACCATAGAAAAAATATGAAGACACACATGAGAACTCACACAGGAGAGAAACCTTTCAGCTGCTCAGTTTGTCAGAAAACTTTCATGTGGGGAGGAAGCTTAAAGACACACATGAGAACTCATACAGGAGAGAAACCTTTTAGCTGCTCAGTTTGTCAGAAAACTTTTACAGAACGTAGAAGTTTAAACGCACACAAGAGAACTCATACAGGAGAAAAACCTTTCAGCTGTTTAGTTTGTAAGAAAACTTTCACGCATGGAAGACACTTAAAGTTACACATGAAAACTCACACAGGAGAAAAACCTTTCAGCTGTTCAGTTTGTAAGAAAACTTTCACGCAGGGAGGACACTTAAAGAGACACATGAGAACTCACACAGGAGAAAAACCTTTCAGCTGTTCAGTTTGTCAGAAAACTTTTACAGAAAGTGGAAATTTAAACGTACACTTGAGAACTCACACAGGAGAAAAACTTTCAGCTGCTCAGTTTGTAAGAAACAATTCAAATATCTTCAAAGTGTAAAGACACACATGAGATTTCACACAGGATAGATGTTTCAGCTGCTCAGTTTGTAAACAAGACTCGGTGAACCTCGTATCTGGCTGGACCGTGTCTGGTCAATGTGCCTAATTGCAGATAAGTCAAACTTTTCAACTCAACGATTATTTTGTTTAACACCACATGAAATGAAATCCATCTCTCTCTCGACTTGAACTGTTTCTACAATCTGCAGCCCACCAGTCAGTCACCATTGCAACACTGTTGTTGATGAAGCAGACCAATCAAGTGATTTCCTTGCTGCATCAGCCCCGCTGTACATCATACTGTGATATTTTGGTATTTTCGTCAAGCCATGTGTGAATTTTTCGTATAAATGCACGTTCACGGCTTTCTTTAGTAGACCACGGTGTCGATCACAGATTTACTGATGCAGACGTGCGGCCGCGTACTTTTCACCAAGTCAACTGCAGCGTCTGATGGACATGTATGAGGAAATAAAGCATATTACATGCAAAAAAGGAAATATGGCTGAAAGGAGCGTGGCAGACAATTATGGCAGACTGACTGAATGCGAAGCCTAAAAGTCTACATTTACTAACCACGGATCTTAACTGAAACCGTCATTATTGTACCATTCAAGCAGTGACTTGGTTTTGTTTTTTTGGTGTATTTGTGTGTGTAACCTACTTTATTGAGCGGCCTGTACCAGATGGTCTGGGTGAATGAAACTTCCTCGTGTGTGCTTTAGAGCACATTATACTGGAATATCCGGGACCCTTATTTTGAAATGGCATGAACAGGAAGTGTCTTGTCTTTAATGTGCTGCTATGAACTATGTGAGCGCAATAAAGGAGTGGCCACACATGTATGACTTTATATGTTGCCCTTCTGACTGACTTCATTGAAAACACCTTTGAACATAATAATGGTCACAATGTTAAAATAATAACAGCAGGCTGATATGTAGCCTACCTGTGGTACTTTAATGCAGTTTCAGAAAAATAAGGCCAAATACATTGATAAGAACATGGAATAACTGTCAAAAAGACATCGGTTTCCGATCGGAGTGACTGCTGACTGAACAGAGGCTGGACTAGGAAGCAGGATTCGGGCTTAGCGAGGGAACTTCAGGCATAACTCTGGGTTTTCCAGCTTCTTTTGTCTGTCATTTGTCTGAATGCAAAATAGAATTCCACCACTAGATGGGAGTAATTCCCACACACTGTCTCTTTAAGTTATTGTTATGCCTGGCCTTGGGGTTGCCAGGATATAACACACGTGACCCCTCTCTTTTCCCACTCCCAGAATAAAACACACCAAAACCAGAACGGATGCAGTCCAAAATAATGGGGATTTATTAACCCAAACAAAAAGAGGCTTCAGGGTGAGCAATACCTAAAACAACAAACAAAAGAGCTGAGGGGTATTCCACCAAACTCGCCAATTAAGGCGGCGCTTACCTGGTTAAGCCTGGTTAGAACTAACGCCAACTTCCACTTGCGGCTAAACCCATTCCATTAACGCATTTCAGCCGCGCCTTGTTGAGGCTAATTCAAGCCAGGTTAACGTTGTCGTGTGATACGCCATTCACGGGATATGAAGCCAGACCAGATTCGTGAATGTCGAATCATCGAGAAAATGGCAGAAAAGACCAGAGCAAAAATTATTGATGGAACTGTACGAGGAGTACAAACCCATCATAATCAAAAAAGGGAATACTATAGTGATAAATAAAAATCGCGAGGCTGCTTGGGCAAGAATTACCGAGCGATTAAATACAGAAGTACCGTCAAGAGTAACATGTTCTAATATAATACTGACAAAGATTTCTTGAACATGAGGATAGTGTAGAGGTAACGTGCCGGCTTTCCACGCGGCAGGCGATGGTTCAGCTCCCGACTATGGAAGTTTGAGAAATGTCTTTCTTTAGCTGGAACTCACACTCACTCTCACTCTCTCTCTCTCTCTCTCTCTCTCTCTCTCTCTCTCTCTCTCTCTCTCTCTCTCTCTCTCCAATTAACCTATTAATGAACTCACCTGAAAGGAATTTATGTGGCTGAAAATTGCATGCAGCAATGCCTTTGTCATTGGGATCTATAACATGCTATTAATAATAACATCTTTGTGCCTATCATGTTTTTGCAAGTTATATTTGGGTTCTGTGGAAATTGTATGACATATTTATCATAGTTAAAGTAAAATGTTGGTCTAATTCTCTGATCTAAAGACAATAATACAAGCAAAAAAAAAAAGAAAAAACACATGAGACATCCTTGCCGGGATGTGAACCCGGGTTGCCCGCATCTGGGGGCAAGTGCATCACCACTCACCCAACTAGGGATGAACAACGTGTGAAATACATATGTATTTAGATAATAATATGGCCAGTTGGTGTTCAGGAAATAAACGATTTATTCTTTTTTTTTTTAATGGCAAGCATGTATTCTTAGACGCTTGATGAAAATATAGTCCGTTTGTATTTCATATATGTAATTTTGGTCATTTTTGGTCTTTCACGTGACAAAATCACGAGGACTAGGCTTGGCGGAACCTTCTGCTGGTACAGTTGTTTCCGACAGACGGACTTCTCTGAAACCCTCGCTAAAGTAAGCCTGATGGTTAGCCTGCCCCGGAGCAGGCTAGTTTGGTCGGATAAATTCCCATGGTTACTTAGCGGAGAGCGCCTCAAGTCACGTTGATGGAACGCAACTCTCACTAAAGGTAGCGAGGCTTATCGAAATTAGCCCGGCTTTGCGCTTAGCGAGTTTGATGGAATACCTCTCTGGGTGGTAAAACTAGCTTTCCTATCCAAAACAAAAGGAAACAAAATACACGTTGTCTTACCTCATTCCCTAGCCAATAAACAGGAGAAAACAGGTACAAAGAAAAAGGCTACTCACCCCTGCTAAAACTGGACTGACTGCAAAATTAACACTATTTACATTATTTACACCATGGTCCAGAGACTCTGCCACCACCATCAGTTTACACTGGTACAGAAGCGAACAAAAGGCTACGATTTCAACAAGCAACAAGGTCAGCATGCGAGGGAGAAGGGAGAGGAATCGACCCAGCGCTGCTGCAGGCTCCATCTTTTAAATGTTCCCCCTCCAACGATCCTCCAATCAGCCATCTCCAACTCGACCTAGGACACACACACAAAAGGCAAAGCACCCCCTCCTGACAGGGAGGGAGCACAACACAGGTCTAGTCCTCATCTATGACCTCACTTTAAGTGACTTTAAAGTTATGGATTGTTATTTACATACTCTTTGAAGGCACACAAATAAAATAATAATAACTAATAGATATCACCATGAAACTTCCCCAGTTGATTACTGACAATCAGTCAATTATTTCTTCTTTTTTTTTTTTTTGCTTTAAGATTATTTTTTGGCTAGAGCGCCGTTGTAAATAGTGTTAATTTTGCAGTCAGTCCAGTTTTAGCAGGGGTGAGTAGCCTTTTTCGTTGTACCTGTTTTCTCCTGTTTATTGGCTAGGGAGTGAGGTAAGACAACTTGTATTTTGTTTCCTTTTGTTTTGGATAGGAAAGCTAGTTTTAGCACCCAGAGGGGTATTCCATCAAATTTGCCAAGCGCACCTCATGTTCGTTCACTTGACTTGATGCTTGGTCCAAACTGGTGTCGACGCGCTGCAAAGACCGAGAACTTTTTTAAAAAATGCAATACTATGACCTTTTTCAAAATACTATACTATGACTATACTATACACAACTTTATTCGACATTCAATACTATGACTATTTTTCATAACGTTCGTCGACATACTTTACTATGCCTTTTTCCACTATTTTTTTCGACATACCAAACTGACTTTTTCAACATACTATACTATGACTTTTTTTCATAACTTTTTCGACATACTATACTGTTCCTTACTTCCTTACCAAACATTATTAGCCGCTGAGAGTAAGAGGTTGGGTCCTCAGGTTCGCAGATTTGTGACGCGCTAAGGGGCTATGAGGACAGATACGCTGAGATCCAAAGATGCTTTTGGTGCATTTATTAGTGACAAACAGCACAGAGCTATTACAGCGCAGCTGAGATGGATGAATGGAAACCAGCGGATTAAACAGATAAAAGGGTGATGAATGAATGAGTAGCGGTCAACAAAAATTACGGCTACTACCCAACCCTGCCTCTCTCATCATCTGTGTCACAGGTGAGTGCGCACCTTTAAACACACCCACTTCCGCACGTGCACACGCCCACTACAACGTGAACCACCACCTCTGCAACACACACACTCTCAAGCACACCGTGCTCCTCATCCTCAACCTGTATGTCTCCTACACACCAGCCCCTAATTATTAGGTCTCACATAATAATTCACATTTAAAAAAAAACACAATAAGATCATCATATCAATTTTTCTTTTTTTTTTCTTTTTTGAATGCCCAAAAAATGTCCAATAATTTGTTCAAGTCCATGAATATGCCATCATGCCGAATATTCCTTCTTCGGGTCATCTCTATGACCAACTAGTGCAAAGTCCAGCTCAAGTACAAAAAAAAACAAAGTCCCTATAGAGGTCAGCAACGTCCTCATGCTGCCTCCTCTTTCTCCAGCAACAAACACACCTTGGATATGGGTCTGTCCAAGCAACTGGTTCTAGTCTTTATCCGAATTTGACGAACAAATCCCTTGCGATCTGGAAAGGTCTCCAAGACACGTCCCATAATCCAGGAATTACGAGGTGCGGTGCTGTCCATAAGCAAAACTAGATCTCCTGCGACGAGGTTTCTCTGGACCCCAGTCCATCTCTGTCGTTCCTGTAACATAGGCAGGTACTCCTTTGTCCAGCGCTTCCAGAAAAGGTGGGATATGTACTGAACTTGTCTCCATCTTCTCTGTGCGTACAGGTCTGCTGCTTGGAACTCTCCAGGTGGTAATGAAGGCTGGTTCTTAAGCAGTAACAGATGGTTCGGCGTCAGTGCTTCCAGGTCGTTAGGATCCGTGGATGCCTTGGTGATGACCCTGCTGTTAATAATGGCTTCCACTTCACAGAGAACTATGTGGAGTCCCTCCTCATCCAAGTGTTGTACCTTGAGGATGGAATTCAGGACTTTCCTCACCGATCTGATCAGCCTTTCCCACGCTCCTCCATGATGTGATCCAGCCGGGGGGTTGAACGTCCACTTGATGCCCTTTTGAAGTAACACATCATGCACCTGTGCCTGGTTCCACTGCGCAATTGCTGTCTTTAGCTCACGTTCTGGTCCTACAAAATTTGTCCCATTGTCAGAGCGCAGCTCGCGGACCTGTCCTCTTCTGGATATAAAACGCCTCAGTGCATTTATGAAGGAGTCAGTATCCAGAGAAGGTGCCACCTCAAGGTGAATAGCTCTCAATGCAAGGCAAGTAAATATGACACCATATCTTTTCACTGTACTCCTGCTCCTTACTTCGAAGGGTCCAAAATAGTCAACTCCCACACAAGTGAATGGAGATTCATCAGGCTTGAGTCGTTCTGTGGGCAAGTCTGCCATCTGTTGGTAAACTGGAGTGGCGTTAAGTCTTCTGCAGATGGTGCACTTGGACAGAACTCTCCTAATGGCAGTACTTACTCCTATCATCCAGTATTTCTCCCTGAGCTTGGACAACATATTATTTCGTCCGCTGTGTCCTACCTCTTGATTTCTCAGCAGCAGGGTAGAAATATGGTCTTTTGCCAGAATGATAGGATGCTTAGACTCCAAAGGCAGTGCTGCTTTACTGAGCCGTCCTCCCACACGCAAGACTCCATCCTCCAGCCTTGGACACAACTTGTACAGGTGACTACTTTTCTTGACATTTTGTCCCTTTTCCAGACACAAGAGCTCCTCTAAGAACTTTTCCCTCTGGCAAAACTGAATTATGGCCAGCTCCGCCTTGTCAATGTCCTCCACTGTAAGAGCTCCCTGGACAGCAGCGCTTATAAATCTTTCGCGGGACCACAACCATTCCTTGTATTTCAGCCACCATGCCACAGATTTCTTTAATCGGATCCACGAGGAATAATGATGGATCAGGTGAGTAGTGGGATCCTCTCCTGTTTGTACAGCATTGACAACAGCACTTTTCTTCACCTCTGGATCTTCCTTGGAGAGATGGCTCACAGGCTCGGGGTTCACAGGCCATTCTGTTTCAGGTTGGCAAAGAAACAGAGGTCCTGCTAACCAGAGTCTGTCATTCAGAAATGCCTCAACTTTGACCCCTCTGGATGCTGCGTCTGCTGGATTTGAAGCTGTATCCACGTACCTCCACTGAGCAGGGTGAGATGATTTCAGTATCTCTGAAACACGATTGGCAACAAACACCTTGAATCTGGAGCTCTCGTTGTTAATGTATTTCAGCACTGAAACACTATCACTCCAAAACACAGATTCCTGAAGACTCATGTGTAGCTCTTTCTTCCACAGGCAATCCATGCGGCTAGCCATTGTTGCAGCAATCAGCTCCATTCTTGGAATTGTAACTGTCTTCAGTGGGGCAACGCAAGCTTTTCCCATAATGAAAGCACTGTGCATTTGGAGGTGCTCATTCTGTAACAGCAGGTAAGTGACTGTACCATAGCCTTCCTCACAAGCATCGCAGAAATGATGGAGTTGCACAGTAATAACATCTCCAAACTCCAGAGGTTTGAGACATCTGGGTAGCTCAAAGTTGTCCAGTAGGTGGAGCCCTTGCATCCACTTAAGCCACTCTTTGGAGACAGTCTCTGGTATGAGGTCATCCCAACCAACTCCTCCTCTGCACAAATCCCTCAACATCCTTTTTGCTGTCAGAACAAGGGGACTTAACATACCCAGAGGGTCATAAATAGAGCTCACAGTAGAAAGGATGCCTCTGCGGTTGAGTGGTCTACCCTTCCATACGATTTTGAATTTAAAGGTGTCTGACTTGATACACCACTCTACACCCAGCACTCTTTCAATAGGCACAAACTCCCGCTCCAGGTCCAACTGCCTCACGCCTTTAGCTCTGTAGGGTTCTGGGATGGCCTCAAGCACTTCAGATCTATTACTGTGCCACTTGGTCAAGCAGAATCCCCCTTTAGCACACAGAGATATGAGCTCATGACAGAGGGTGAGTGCTTCCTCCTCTGTCGCAACTGACACCAAACAGTCATCCACATAGAAGCAGTGCTGCAGCTTGTCCACTGTCTCCTCTTTGTGCTCATGTCCAAAATCCTCTGCACATTTCCTGAGGGCAAAGTTGGCGCAGCTAGGGGAGGATGTAGCCCTGAAAAGGTGCACCTTCATCCTGTATTCACATGGTGCTTGGCTCAATTCTCCTTGTGGCCACCAGAGGAATCGCAGCAGGTCGGCGTCATCTGGTGAAACATGGCTTCTACGTCAGCCATGATGACCACAGGTTCCCTCCTGAACCTGGTCACAACTCCAATTAGTGAGCTGGTTAGATCGGGGCCTTGCAACAGCTCTTCATTCAGAGACTGTCCTTTGTAACTGGCACCACAATCAAACACAACTCTGAGTTTTCCTTTTGTCGGATGGTAGACGCCATGGTGTGGTATATACCAAACCCTGCCATCACTTCTTTTCAGCTCTGCATCAGGAACTCTTTCAGCATAGCCTTTAACAAGGAGATCATTAATAAAGGTTTGATACTCCCTGTAAAACACTGGATCTCCTTGAAGCCTCCTCTTCAGATGGTATAGACGCTGTTCCACTACTTTCTTGTTATTTGGCATGCTGATATTTGAATTTTTCAAAGGCAAGGCGACCTGGTAGTGACCATCGATGTGTTGATGAACCTCAAGTCTTCTCTGGACAGACCCACTTGTTCCTCCACAGCAGATTCTGGAAAATCCATCTTAAATTGCTGCTGCCACAGTTCATCCAAATTTACAATGGACACACGGTTCACAGTTACTGGCTGCTCACAATAATTGGCCTCTCCACCATTTCCTGTCAGTGGTCCATTTACCGTCCAGCCCAGCACTGTCCTTATAGCGTAGGGTCCATTATGCTCACTGCGGATGACTTCCAGCGGTTCCATGGCTCGTGGAACATTTGTTCCAATCAGCAACTCTATTCCAGCCTCAATCTGTGGTAAGGAGATGTGTTTTAAATATGGCCACCTTGTCAGATCCTTATTTGTGGGTATGTTTACTTTGTGGACTGGCATTGACAACTGTGTGTATGCTTTTGGCAATTCAATGAAGCTGTCATCTTCAAGTGCCGCCACCTCCAGCTCTGGCACAATGTAGCTATTGACCACCTTCTCCTGCCCCATGATCCTAAGAAGAATGTTGGCTCTCTTCCCAGACAGATTGAGCTTGTGTTTCAGACTCTCAGTACAGAACACCGCAGTACTTCCCTGGTCCAAAAAAGCATATGTGAGGATGATTTTATTGCCCTTCTTTGCCTTTACTTTGACCGGCACAATAGGAAGCTTGCAATCCATCTCACTAGCCCCTGTAAGCCCACTGGAAACCAAGGTGCCGTCCACTGTAACCTGGACGCTTCTCCCAGCATCTGCAGTTGCCACACTGTCCCTATGGAGCACAGTCTGGTGATTTTGGCCACACTTCGAGCAGGAAATCTTCCTTTGGCAATTCCTGCTGATGTGTCCTACACACAAGCAGCGAAAACAAACGCCATTTTCCTTCAGGAAGTCAATTTTCTCCATGTGTGCCATTTTTTCCAACCGTGCACATACATCCAATGTGTGTCCTGCAGCGCAGCAAAGACAGATCTTCTTGGCTGGTTGTCTTATATCCTTGGCTTTGTTCACAGGTTGGGCTGTTCTCTCCACATGATTCACCGTGGTAGCGAAGCTGGTTCCTCTGATGTTTGAGCGAGGGTGAGGTTTGTGTTTCATTTGTTTGGTTATTATAGCAATGTCCTGGATGTTTCAAAACACAGGGTCTGTCAAGATTTTCACCTGTTTTGCAACAAAGTTGGCAATGTCCATAAACCTTGCTTATTCTGTTGTACTTTTCCTGCAGGTCACATGCATGGCACCTCCAGCAGTCTCGGAGTTTGTAGGGCAGTTTTCTGATGATTTCCAACATGTTTGTGGGCGTGTCCATATCATTTAAAATACTGCACATCCTACATAGCGTTGCAGCATCCACACAGAAAGAAGCTATACTCCTGGAGGGCCCTCACATCCTCTGTTGTAATAGTGGGCCATGACAAAGCTCTCTCCATGTATGCTGCTGCCACCTTTTGCTCATTACCATAGTGCTCTCTCAATAGAGCCTTCGCCTTCACATATCCTTTGTCCGACTCAATGTGCTGACAGCTCTTCACCAGCTCTTTTGCATGTCCTTTGGTGTACTGTTCAAGGAAGTAGAGTCTGTCACAGTTATTATTGGTGTTTCGCTCAACTCCATTTTCAAAAGCTTTAATAAATGAATGGTATTTGAGATACCCCAAGATACTTGAACTCCTCCACTTGAGGCATGAACTTTGGGTCATGACCGAAAGAATAAGATCCCGGATACAAGCGGCCGAAATGAGCTTCCTCCGCAGGGTGGTGGGGCGCTCCCTTAGAGATAGGGTGAGGAGCTCCGTCACACGGGAGGAGCTCGGAGTAGAGGCGCTGCTCCTCCACATCGAGAGGAGCCAGTTGAGGTGGCTCGGGCATCTGTATCGGATGCCCCCTGGACGCCTCCCTCGGGAGGTGTTCCAGGCATGCCCCACCGGGAGGAGACCCCGAGGAAGACCCAGGACACGCTGGAGTGACTATGTCACCCGGCTGGCCTGGGAACGCCTTGGGGTCCTCCCGGAGGAGCTGGGGGAAGTGTCCGGGGAGAGGGAAGTCTGGGCGTCCCTGCTCAGGCAGCTGCCCCCGCGACCCGGTCCCGGATAAGCGGAAGAAAATGGATGGATGGATGGATGGTATTTGAGTGGATTACCATCGAAAAGGGGAATTTCCTTTTTTGGGAGTGCTGAGAGGCATTGTTGTTGCATTAGGAGTGTTGTAATTTCATTTTGTTTTCTCATTATGTCCAGCACACTGTCATTTTGTGATGCATCAACTTGTGTAACATTGGTCACAGAATCTTCAGGAGCCGTTAAATAACGTTGGAGCATGTAAGAAATACCTGGGAGAGGTTCTATGCCAGGTGCGTGAGTGACTTCAGGCTTTACAGCTGTCTGTGTGGTTTCAATTGCATTGGATTTTAGTTTAACTGGCAGTGATGGGACAAATTCAGTGGCATTGACATTAAATTGTTGTTTTGAGCGTATCCTTTCATAGTATGAGTTCATCCCATCTGAAACCTTTGACTTTGATTTACTGCCAACACTACTTTGTGATTTTATAACACTTAGTTTTGCCATTTCCTCAGCGATTTCATTCTCCAGTAAAAGCTGTTCTCTTCTTTTGCGTAGCTTTAACTCCTCTTCATCCAATGCATGTTTTTCCATTAATGCCTTTTGTTTTGCTGCCAAAATTGCAAGATTTGTTTCCATTTTTAAGCGAGCCGATGAGCGTGAGGCTGAGGATGAGGAATGATGTGAGCGTGATCTCTTGGTTGCATTTGAGATGCTGTCACAGGGACGAAGTTCATCCTGAGGGTCTTGTACAGTGGTAACAGGTACTGGATGGTCAGCAGCATAGAAATCCTTGCTTTTTTCGACAGGAATTTGTTCTACAGGGTTTATTTCCTTTGGTCATTGCTCAGAAATATTTGTCTGAAATGGTAATTTATTTGAGTTTTCATGTAGATTTTCCTGTATCCATCTTTCCACTTGTTCCTTGAATGCATCACTGTATTCCATAATGCTAGAAAGCCACTCATTTTGTTTTTTACCTTCATCTTCAGGAAGTAGTGGCAGTAATTCATTGTGGAGGTCGTTGGCCTTTTTACACAATGCATTCAAGTTGTTCAGTTGTGAGGGGATTTCAGTTACATTTTCTGTTGATCCCATGTGCGCTTTTATTTGCGGAATAAGCGCTTTGATCTTATTAACGGCACTTTTGCGCTCATGCTGGAGCCGTTAGATTTTATTTCCCACAGCTTTGGCCGTCAGTTTAATTTCCCTTTTTCCGTTTTCCATGTTTAAACATTCAGCAACAGCTTTTATTTGACTCATTTCCGTTTTCCATGTTTAAACATTCAGCAACAGCTTTTATTTGACTCATTTCCTTTAGATTGTATTTTGTATGAAGCAACACAATCACAGTTCATCAAGAGCGCATTCAAAATCCATCCATATAAATTGCATTTAAATTCATTGACAGAGCAGATTCGATCCAAGCATTCCAACAAGCAAGAGGCCTTTACACAACATCAGCCGCCACGTATTTATGCCACAAAGTCCCGACATCACAATCCAATAAAGCACGGAGAAGTTGCGCCACCTTCATTGCGCCACTGCAACCAGCGCAACATCCATTTAATACATTGTCCTCATTTGACTCAATGCATTCCAATCAAAGCGGATTCCTTAATCCACATAACATTAACAGGTTCCGGCCTACCTGTTCCCAGGTGAATGGATGGCGTGGTGTGGCACTTAGCTGTGGCCCCTTTGTTCTCCTGCTAATCCTTGCGTGATGACTTGGTGCTTTGGCACGGCTTGATGATTTTCATTAAACGCCAGATTTTTTGTTGACAAATGCTGCGGCTTCCTTACCAAAGATTATTAGCCGCTGAGAGTAAGAGGTTGGGTCCTCAGGTTAGCAGATTTGTGACGCGCTAAGAGGCTATGAGGACAGATACGCTGAGATCCAAAGATGCTTTTGGTGCATTTATTAGTGACAAACAGCACAGAGCTATTACAGCGCAGCTGAGATGGATGAATGGAAACCAGCGGATTAAACAGATAAAAGGGTGATGAATGAATGAGTAGCAGTCAACAAAAATTACGGCTACTACCCAACCCTGCCTCTCTCATCATCTGTGTCACAGGTGAGTGCACACCTTTAAACACACCCACTTCCGCACGTGCACACGCCCACTACAACGTGAACCACCACCTCTGCAACACACACACTCTCAAGCACACCGTGCTCCTCATCCTCAACCTGTATGTCTCCTACACAATACTATGACTTTTTTTCATAACTTTCGTCTACATTCAATACTATGACTTTTTTCTAGTGCTGTCAATCGATTAAAAAAAATTAACTAATAAATTGCACAATTTGCAGTAATTAATCGTAAAGTATGTTATAATGGTTATTTAAATGTAAAATGATGGAATTTATGTAGAATCAACACAAAGGAAGTATTTAAATTCAAATACTATTGTTAAATAGCAGCTTTTTTAACTTTAAGCACAGATTCTCTCATGTGAACTACAGATTTCCAAAGAAACCATCAAGGCCATCAAAGGCAAGGCAAGGCAACTTTATTTGTATAGCACATTTCATACACAAGGCAGACTCAAAGTGCTTCACATCATAAAACAAAGTGAGAAGAAAAAAAAATAGAAGAATTAAAAGAAAATAATAAAAAATTTAAAAATGCATTACAGAAAGAAAGGAGAATAAAAACATATTTGCAATAATTAAAAACCGTGCAGACATTAAAAGATTTAGCAGAAAGCTAAAATCAAAATTAACTGTCAGCTTGAAAAAGGCGTATTTCTTATATGCACTAACAGAACATTTCAAATAGGTCCACAATAGAACATGCAAATATGGAAAAAAGAACAAGGAAATATTCTGCTGTGAAAACTGCTTCGCGATCACTTGCCTTTTTTTCATAACTCGTCGAAATACTATACTATGAGTTTTTTCGACATACTATGACTTTTTTCACAACTTTTTTTCAACATTAAATGCTATAAATTTTTCACAACTTTTTTCGACATACTAAACTGACTTTTTCAACATACTTTACTATGGCTTTTTTCATAACTCTTTCGACATACTATACTATGACTTTTTTCATAACTTTGAGTAATTGCAATTTTTTGCCTCGCCTAAATGTTTTTTTATTTTTGAGTGAAGCGAGTTAGCTGTGGCTCTGATATTTAGGCCAGGGCAATGTCGGAGACATTGGAGACTCCATTTGGCACATGTCAAAGATTATAGTAAACAATTATTATTATTATTATTATTATTATTATTATTATTATTATTATTATTATTATTATTATTATTATTATTATTATTATTATTATTATTATTATTATTATTATATTACTGGGGGCTGCAAGGTGGTGTAGTGGGTAGCACTCTGACCTCACAGCAAGAGGGTCCTGGGTTCGATTCCCGGGTCGGCCCGGGTTCCTTCTGTGTGGAGTTTGCATGTTCTCCCCGTGTAAGCGTGGGTTCTCTCCGGGTTCTCCGGCTTCCTCCCACAGTCCAAAGACATGCAGGATGGGGATAGGTTAATTGATAACTCTAAATTGCCCGTAGGTGTTAATGTGAGTGTGAATGGTTGTTTGTCTCTATATGTTAGCCCTGTGATAGACTGGCGACCTGTCCAGGGTGTACCCTGCCTTCGCCCAATGACAGCTGGGATCGGCTCCAGTGACCCTGAATACAGGATAAGCAGTAGACAATGGATGGATGGATTATATTACTGACCCTCTGATTGAGGTACACTGACTGCTATTTCAATCAAATCCCCATTGTCAGATCTCCACCCTGCTGCAAATAAACACACACTATCTGCTCCCCACCCCCACTTTCAGGTAACCATAGTGATGTAAATTAGCACTTTGTATTCATCACATATCCTGTACATATGATACATATCCCACAAATTCATGTGACATTTTGGAAAATCGAGCCTACTCCTTATTCATGAACGCATTGAATAATAATATAATAACATTTTGAAAATGTATTTAGATACTCACCGACCTAGCAAAGCATCATGTCCTGGGACGAACATCCTCCTCCTCCTGTTATCAGCGCTGCAGCCGCTCCCCTCCTCCCATCGTCGCATCCCTGATAATTATTCATCACTGTCGTGGGTGAAAAACTCTACGGCGTCTTCCAAAGTCTTTCCTTTTACTTTAGACATTGTAAAAACACTAAAAACAACCCACACTGTAAACCCGGATAAGTAGAATCTACTTTAAAAAATCAAGGTAACTCGTTGCCTTAAAATGTTTAAGTAATGAAGCATTAGTTGAATAAGTGAAGTGGACTACGTCCAATGTACTTGAGCCCATAATGGAATGGAATATAACATTTAAGTTGAATGTACTAATAACCAAGTTACCGTAACTGAAGATACTTAGTTTAAACAATCATTCCCATCCATTTATTTAACTCAGCTTGTTAAGTAAGCATTACTCCATTACCAATTCAACTTAATTGTATATTCTAACTGACCAAACTTAACTTTTTTGGTTCCTGAAACTCAAAATATGTCTTTCAATCAATAGAGCTGTGTAAAATTCACACATGCAACTGCAACATTACATTGATCCAATTTTTTTTATTGAACATATCTTTTTTTCAGTAACATAAGAAATCAAGGCATGGCCTAATAGGCTTCTAGTGTGTAGATTCCTCAGTGATGGCATGAAAAGAAAAAAAAGTCTGCCTCACAAACTGGTACTATGCCAAGCTCTCTTCCTCTTTACCTCCAATCATTACAATATTGTACTCCGCCTCTTCAAATTTGGTTGACAAACTGGCAAGATAAAACTCGACCCTGCTGAACACTGGCATCTTAACATTTACACTTCAACACTTAACATTTACTCTTCAAATTTGGTTGACAAACTGGCAAGATAAAACTCAACCCTGCTGAACAAAGTCATCTCAATATTTACAAATAACAAATGTGTTCATGGAAAAAAAAAATGAGAATGAGAATCTACCCCACTCCTCCATCTTGGCAATTGTGAACTCATCATTAACAAAAAAATGTTTCCCTGGATAAAATAAAAAAGCATGTGTGTGACAGAATAAGGGCGAAAAATAAAACCGACAGTAGATACCCATCTAAAGCCCACACTCTCCCCTCCTCCCTCATACCTCCCCTCCTCACGTCCCCCCATGCTTTCTCTATCCCCCACGTAACATTGTTTTAGTCCGTCCATCTCTCCCTACCCTTATTCCCTCCCTCTGTCTCTCTTCACTTTACTTTTACTGCCAATTAATTAAAAAAAACCTCACATTTGACAACTTGGGAAGAGGAGATTCTGGATCTTACATTGCAAGCTGATTCTTGAGTGTTTGGAGTTTAGGTTTCAGATCTGTCTTACCCAAGTTCAGAATTACCTGTTGAAAAAAATCAAAAGTGTTCTTCATGTACTTTGGGTAGTTGAGATGCAGTGCATAGGTAAGTCCGAAGACAATGTACATGGCCTGGGGCAGGCTCTCAACATCCATCACAATTTTTCCCTCCAAGATGATTCCCACTGAGGATGCATTGTGGTGAAGGTACTGCGTGTGTGGAGTGATGTTTTCCTGTTCATGGCAGAGGATCCCCACTGGCACATCATTGTAGGAACCTTCCTCATCATCAATGTCCTGAAAAAAGGAACAGGGCATGATCACGTCAACATGTGCATGAACATAGTGCTACAAACAGCCTCTATAGGTACACAGCCCACATGTCTGCCCTGCCCAGTGCAGCGACCCCTACAGAAAATCACTCAGGACAGGTGCAAGAGGCATCCACCAATGATCTGGGGTGAACACAGGACACAATTTTGGAGTGTGCCTCCTCCAGAGAAGTTGTTTTTTTTCTTCAAACAACTATTACAATAAAAAAGAAACTATTAACACATGCACACCTTAAAATAATATGTATGGTAGCGAGAGAGGAGGGGAGGTAGTGAACGGGCGAGCTGGGGGGGGGTAGAGAACAGGGGAGGTGGAGAGCGGGGAAGGGAGGTAGAGAACAGGGGGAGCTGGGGGGGGGGGGGGTGAGAGGAATGGAGGTAGTGAACAGGGGGAGCTGGGGGGGGGGTGTCTTTCCTTTTACTTTAGACATCGTAAAAACACTAAAATCAAGCAAAGCATCATATCCTAGGACGAACATCCTCCTCCTCCTGTCATCAGCGCTGCAGCCGCTCCCCTACTCCCATCCTCGCATCCCTGATAATTATTCATCACTGTCACGGGTGAAAAACTCTACGGCGTCTTCCAAAGTCTTTCCTTGTACTTTAGACATCATAAAAACACTCAAAACAACCCAAAAGAAGAGTAAATACAAGCCTTCTGACGCGAGTGAAGCGCTGGCTCGCTTGATTGACAGATTGTTCAGCCAATTCGGATCACAGAATCACGGAAGAGGGCTTGTTTTTTCCGGAAGAGTCTGACGGACAGGGAAATACACAGCATCGATAGTTAGCCCTCCGTCGTAAAGCGGTACAAAGCGATAAACAGACAAAAACAATATCTCCTTCAGAGACTCTCAAAGTAAAAACATGGCGTGTTATGGATGATTACCGGAGTTAGCGTGCTCGTGGGACTAAATGAAGTGGCTAGTTTTGTTTGTTGGACTCTTACCTTTCTCTGGATACCAGGATTACCATGCTACATGTTGTTTTTGGACTTCCAGACAGCTCGAAAGGTAGGGAACTCCCATCCTATTATTGTTTTTTTTTCTGTGCACTCCTTGCACACACGCTGTGTTTGCTTTTGATGTGTCTCTGTGAGCCTAAAACAGCTGGTTTTGTTCGATTCATGAGACTCGCAGCTTTCAAATGATGTATAATATGACGCAGATGCATTCAAAATAATATTACTTTCTCTCTCAACTTGTCTCGACTCCTACTTGACAACCCACAAGTGATCTGTAGGTTGAGACTTGGGCATTGTGGGTTGAATCAATCTTTGTATGTTTTTAGAAAGCATCATAATGGGCTTTGTGAGTGTGGAAAGTCTGAAACAGTTGAACATGTTTTATTGAAATGTAACAAATATACCACAGAAAGGAGCATTTTATATAAGAGTGTATCACATTTGGGAGTTCTGTCATTTTCAGATAAATCTTTATTGGGTCAAAATGAGAATCACCACTTGATTGCTAAAGTAGTATTACGGTTTTTGCAAGATACAGGGCTGTATATGAAAATTTGAAGCAATATTATCCTTAGAGTGATTTCCTGAGGAGGGCAGTAATACGCCCAGAAGCGTCTAAACTGCCGGAAATCCAAACAAAGAAGAAGAACCCACAAGCACGCACCGATAAGCGCAGCTTTTGAACCATTTTTCAAAGCAAAAGCTCAGCAATGAAATAGAGAAGACACTAGTTATGAAAGAGGTCATGGTGGCAGTGTTTTTAGATATTGAAAAAGCGTATGACACTATGTGGAGAGAGGGTCTATTAATCAAATTGGATAAAATGGGAATCAGTGGGAGAATCTATAATCATATTCTAGACTTTCTATCACAACGATCAATAAGAGTCAGAGTTGGCAATGGAATTAGTAAAGAGTTTATGGTTGAAAGTGGAATTCCCCAAGGGAGTATTATCAGTCCCATATTATTTAATATTATGGTTAATGACATATTTGAAAAATTAGGGCAAAGAAATGAAGGATTGTTGTACGCAGATGATGCTGTCATATGGAAAAGGGGACGCAACATAACATACATAACCACAGCTATTCAAAAGGACATACAAGTGTTGGAACAATGGGGTATTGATTTGGGATTTAAATTCTCCATTCCTAAAACAAAGGTTATGTTTTTTTTACCAGAAAGAAGATCCCAGAAAGTTATAAAGTTCTATTATATAATCAATCAATTGAGAGAGAGAATACATTTAAAAACTTGGGTATGTGGTTGGATGAAAGGCTCACATGGAAACATCATATAGAGCATGTTGAAACAAAATGTAAAAAGGTTCTAAATCTAATGAGTACGATCACTGGACAATACTGGGGAGCAGATAAAAAGTCTCTGATGTACATTTATACAGCTTTAATAAGATCTTCCATAGACTACGGATGTGTAGTTTACAGCTCAGCATGTAAAACGTCTTTAAGGAAACTTGAGAGGGTTCAATTTAAAGCTATAAGAATTGCTCTAGGAGCTATTAAAACAACACCCACAAGTGTGTTATTAATAGAATCTGAAGAATCTCCACTTAGTTTAAGATATATTAAGTTGTCTCTAACATACTGGGTTAGGCTGATGGGACGTATTAATAATCCAGCCACTTCAGTTCTTAATGACTGCAGGGAATAACAAACAGAATCAAAAGAGTTTCGCTGGAATATTAATAGTATAGCAGAACAACACAGAATTAAAGAATTTAAATTCAGTCCTTCACTGGTTCTTAGTGCGGTTCCCCCATGGTTTCTCCCATCACCAGAGGTTAATAGTGAACTACTGACAAGAAAAAAGAGTATCCAGATGAGCAAAGCTTTGCAGCATATTGCCATATTTAAAAACATCATTCTATGGATATGTTAAAAATATATACTGACGGATCAAAAGACCCGCAAAATGGACATGGTGGTATTGGGATATATATCCCAGAATTTAATAAAAGAGAGGGGTATAGACTAAGTAATGTTTTATCTATATTCTCTATTGAAATGACTGGGTTAATAACAGCCCTTAGATGGATTGAAGAGGTAAAGACACTGAGAAATGTGATCTATACAGATTCCATGGCAGCTTTATATAGCCTAGATACAGGTCACTCTTCAAGGGAAGACTTGATTATTGAAATTAAATATTTATTACTACAGCTCAGGAACCTTGGAATCAGTATTCAGTTTTGTTGGGTTCCAGCTCATATAGGCATTAAAGGTAATGAGGAGGCGGAAAAAATGGCAAAAAAAATGCTGAAAAATAAATATATAGGAATTAATGTTCCAATGGGAAAGGGTGAAGCAAAATCTATAATCAAATCAGTAACTGTACAAAAATGGCAAAGGGAGTGGGAGGCAGAATTTAATGCAAGACACTACCATAAATATCAGAAGAATGTGACAGGGAAAAGGGTTAATTCACTGAGTCTAAGCAGAAGTGACGAAGTGGTCTATACCAGACTTAGATTAGGACATACAGGACTAAACGCTACTTTACATATAGTAGGAAAGGGTAATGGTTTATGCATGGTGTGCCAAGACAGAGAGGATGTTGATCATGTACTTTTTACATGTGAGAAGTATAATGACAACAGAATAATCTGCCAGGAAATGGAAGGGGAGAACTCGATACAGGAGATTCTAGAAGAAGAGGGCATGACAAGGCACTTAAAGCATTATTCATCTATCTTAATAATACTGGTTTAATGAAAAGAGTATAATTACTCCTTTTTTTCTTTTCTTTTCTCTGGTTTTGTTTTATTTGTTTATTTTGAATTAACATAAACCTAGAAATCTAGAAGACTCCACGACGTTCATGGTATTACACACTCCTGTACAGTTGGTGGCGGTATACTACAAAAATAGTCATCTGCCAAATAAAAGAAGAAGAAGAAGAATTTTTCGAAGAGCAAGGGCAGAACTTATTATAGAATACAAAACACAGTCAGAACACAGAGTATTAAGGGAAGAAGTAGAAGAGAGGAGGTAGTACTATCAAGACTAAGATTAAATCACACTGGATTAAATAAGACATTATTTTTATTGGGAAAAGTAAATTCAAATCTTTGTACAGCATGTAAGAAAACAGAAAACGCTGAACATGTAATTATGCAATGTAGTAAATATATCGAAAAAAAAATTGGCAAGGTTAAAAGACAGGGTGAGAGAGGCAGGACATGAGAGGAGCTTGGCAGGGATATCTGGAACTAAGGGCGATAAGGTGCGGGAGACACAGAGAGGGGTTATAGAGTTTCTAGGTAACACTGGTTTGTTTTATAGGATATAGCTTTTTTTTTTTTTTTTTTTCTTCTTCTTTTTTTTTTTTTTTAGTTCATTATCATGATTACATTAAATAATTGAATGTAAAACCATAGAGAACTAGACCCCGTTCTACATACTCCGGTTCAGTAGGTGGCGGTATGCACCTTACAGTTGGTATTGCAATCCGCCAAAAAACGCAAAGAAGAAGAATTTTTCGAAGCAGTCACGTGGGTGTGCGTGATTTGTTTCAATACAAGCTCCGAAGCAGAGGTAACATACCCGCAGGACGCCTTAACGGACTTTCACCGACCGGACTCGCGCTGTGAACCGATCTCAAGTAAGAGTGTTTGTCTGGGCAGAGACCGGACAGCTGCCGTGCGTGTTTAATGAATCCCTCTCGGTGTGTGACGTTTACCGGACCGCCGAGTCCTTAACCCGCTACGCTGTTTTTGTGCCGCGGCCGACGAACCCGGGTTCTGTCGCCGGGCTTCTGGGTGATAAAGGACAGCTGTTGTATGTTACAGGCAGCCAGGTTTCCCTCCTGCGGTCTTCTTTCCTCGTTCCTTTGTTCCGTCTCCGCGGGCTCGTCCGCCATCTTTCCCTGCTGCTCCTCTCCAGCCTTCTTCACCGGAACCAAAGAGTATATAGACACCAAGAGGCGAATCTCAATCCATTTACATTTAGCTAAGTAGCAGACGCTTTTTATCCAAAGCAACAGTACATCTCTATCAGCACAGTGAGGATTTCAATCCGCCCGCTGGCTAAGTTAACCCGTAGCTAGTAAACAACAGGGATACGTGATAAGATACAGATTTGTGGGTTTTTTTGGGAGGGAGAGAGGTAGTAGAGGGAGCAGGGTCAGCAGAGTCTAGGTGAACTCTGAACAACAAGGTCTTGGGTCTCTTACGGAGGATTGGAAGCGGTTCTGCGGTCAATGGAACGAACATCTGTGTCCTTTGGATTGAAAGTGACCGTTAAACTTCCCATCATGCATTGGGAAACTATTAGCGCTTATTAAGTTTAGTTTAGTTTAGTTTTTCCCCAATTTCCCGTATATTGAGTAGCTGTGAGCAATAATAATTGTAATAATTGTCACGTTTGCCAAATCTAACATTATGTAAAACTGATTTAGAAAATAACATTTATTGTAATTACAAATTTGGGGTTCTAACATTTATTGTTTTTTTTTAACTGTGACTAAGTGCTCAGCTGTTTTACTAACATCTCTGTGTGATGTTACTGTTTTCCTGCAGACGTCCAGCAGCTGATGGCGTGTAAAGAAGAGGTTCCCTTTGAGCAGCAGGACTGGGGCTCCAGTCTGGACCAGGAGGATCCAGAGCCCCCACACATCAAAGAGGAACAGGAGGAAGTCTGGATCAGTCAGGAGGGAGAGCAGCTTCAAGGGCTGGAGGAGGCTGATATCAAGTTCCCAGTCACTCTTGTCCCTGTGAAGAGTGAAGATGATGAAGAGATGCCTCAGTTCTCAGGGCTGGCTTCAGCTGCAGCCAGCAGCTCAACTGAACAGATGAAAACAGAAGCTGGTGAAGAGGACTGTGGAGGACCGGAACCACAACCAGATACTGATGACATGACTGAAGACTCATCTGATGACAGTGATGATTGGCAGGAGACCAGAGAACCTCAGTCAGGTTTAAAGGCTTGGACCGATGATGAAGTCCCTGACAGTGATTCTAGATGTAGTACTGGTGAGAAACCCTTCAGATGCTCCGTATATGGGAAAACACTTGACAATAGACAATATATGATACACATGAGAACTCACGCAGGAGAAAAACCTTTTAGCTGCTCAGTTTGTAAGAAAACTTTCACGCAGGGAGGAAGCTTAAAGACACACATGAGAACTCATACAGGAGAAAAACCTTTCAGTTGTTCAGTTTGTAAGAAATCTTTCACGCAGGGAGGAAGCTTAAAGATACACATTAGAACTCACACAGGAGAGAAACCTTTTAGCTGCTCAGTTTGCAAGAAAACTTTCACAGAAAGTGGAAATTTAAAAGCACACATGAGAACTCATACAGGAGAAAAACCTTTCAGCTGTTCAGTTTGTAAGAAATCTTTGACGCAGAGCGCAAGCTTAAAGATACACATGAGAACTCATACAGGAGAAAAACCTTTCAGCTGCTCAGTTTGTCAGAAAACTTTTCCAGAAAGTAAAAGTTTAAAGGCACACATGAGAACTCATACAGGAGAAAAACCTTTCAGCTGTTCAGTTTGTAAGAAATCTTTGACGCAGAGCGCAAGCTTAAAGATACACATGAGAACTCATACAGGAGAAAAACCTTTCAGCTGCTCAGTTTGTAAGAAAACTTTCACACAGAGCAAAGGCTTAAAGCTACACATGAGAACTCACATAGGAGAGAAACCTTTTAGCTGCTCAGTTTGTAAGAAAACTTTCACGCAGGGAGGAAGCTTAAAGACACACATGAGAACTCATACAGGAGAAAAACCTTTTAGCTGCTCAGTTTGTAAGAAATCGTTCACGCATGGAGGAAACTTAACGTTACACATGAGAACTCACACAGGAGAGAAACCTTTTAGCTGCTCAGTTTGTAAGAAAACTTTCACACAGGGAGGAAGCTTAAAGACACACATGAGAACTCATACAGGAGAAAAACCTTTCAGTTGTTCAGTTTGTAAGAAATCTTTCACGGAGGGAAGAAGCTTAAAGACACACATGAGAACTCACACAGGATAGAAACCTTTCAGCTGCTCAGTTTGTAAACAAGACTTGGTGAAACCTCGTATCTGGCTGGACCGTGTCTGGTCAATGTACCTAATTGCAGATAAGTCAAACTTCTCAACTCAACGATTATTTTTTTAAACACCACATGAAATGAACTCCATCTCTCTCTCTCTCTCGACTTGAACTGTTTCTACAATCTGCAGCCCACCAGTCAGTCACCATTGCAACACTGTTGTTGATGAAGCAGACCAATCAAGTGATTTCCTTGCTGCATTAGCCCCGCTGTACATCATACTGTGATATTCTGGTATTTTCGTCAAGCCATGTGTGAATCATTCGTATAAATGCACGTTCACTGCTTTCTTCAGTAGACGGTGTCGATCACAGATTTACTGATGCAGACGTGCAGCCGCGTACTTTTCACCAAGTCAGCTGCAGCGTCTGATGGACATGTATGAGGAAATAAAGCGTATTACATGCAAAAAAGGAAATACGGCTGAAAAGAGCGTTGCAGACAATTATGGCGGACCGACTGAATGAAAAGCCTAAAAGTCTACATTTACTAACCACGGATCTTAACTGAAACCGTCATTATTGTACCATTCAAGCAGTGACTTGGTTTTTGTGTATTTGTGTGTGTAACCTACTTTATTGAGCGGCCTGTACTAGATGGTCTGGGTGAATGAAACTTCCTCGTGTGTGCTTTAGAGCACATTATACTGAAATATCCAGTACTCTTATTTTGAAATGGCATGAACAGGAAGTGTCCTGTCTGTAATGTGCTGCTATGAACTATGTGAGCGCAATAAAGGAGTGGCCACACATGTATGACTATATGTTGCCCTTCTGACTGACTTAATTGAAAACACCTTTGAAAATAAAAATGGTCACAATTTTAAAATAATAACAGCAGGCTGATATGTAGCCTACCTGTGGTACTTTAATGCAGTTTCAGAAAAATAAGGCAAAATACATGGATAAGAACATGGAATAACTGTCAAAAAGACATAGGTTCCCGATCGGAGTGACTGCTGACTGAATAGAGGCTGGACTAGGAAGCAGGATTCGGGCTTAGCGAGGGAACTTCAGGCTTAACTCTGGGTTTTCCAGCTTCTTTTGTCTGTCATTTGTCTGAATGCAAAAATGAATTCCACCACTAAATGGGAGTAATTCCCACACACTGTCTCTTTAAAGGTTGTATCAGCGATTCTGGGCCGAAACATAAATGATCACATTCACGATCAGCTAGCTGCCCGCCCCATAAGCAGGCAGTCTCTCTCGGCAGCCTAGGCTCCGAGATCGCACACAAAAACAAATGGTTGTCACAGCCAGGCCAGGTTCCCCAGAAGCCACACCCACTCACTCCTCCTCAGCCACACCCTGCAATCAGTCTCCCAAAGCTCAGATCTCCCGTTCACTCTCCCCTGATTACTGAATCCCCTACACCTGTGTTTCACTGGACTCCAGCCCTAATTCACCTCACTTCCCCAGCATTCCGTGTCTGGTCTCGTCAGCAAATGACACTAAGAACTCGTGCTATGCACTCTATGGATTTCCCCTGCCCATGTCCTACGGATTCCTCAGTTAAGACGTTTTATGACTACCTCATTTGCATTATCTCGACGTTGGACTTGTGTGCTGTTTAAGTTTTCTCAATAAAGCCTAAGAACTGTTTCAACCACTTTGATGTGTCGTGACAATGGTACTACCAACTAGAGCATGACATTTTTCGGGAATACCCGCGGGATGGGAGTCAAAGTTTTATTAATCTCGTGATTGGGACGGGATGGGAATAAAAATCAACGGGAGCATGCAGGAGCGGGAACGCCATTAATAGATGATGATTTTCAGCCGTGTTAAACAACCAAAAGGACAGACACGTCCATTTTTGTAGTCATCTTTCAGTGAGCCAAAACTATTTTGACTTGCGTTAGCAAGTCAAAAGAACTACACATCCAACAGTGCTTTGACTTCCGGCCGGGCCGGCCACTACCGGAAGTTAAATGCACGGAGGGAGGTAGAGGCAATGAAGCCGGGAAGCGAGAGCTACAGACTAAAGTCCGACACAATGATCCGTCGGTGAGATTAACTGACTTTATTGGGAAGTCGCAAATATTGCATAGATTCATGCGAGTTGAATGTGATGAAAAAAAAAAAAAAAAAACGGAGTTGGATGGGAGTGGGAGTAATTTTGAGTGGGAGCGGGATGGGAGCGGGAGTCATTAGGCTTGTTTCGAATCAAGCATGCGCATGCATTTGCCTCGCAAAACAAGGCATTCTGGGAAAAAAACGTCACAAATGCTGGTGATAACATGACTTTAAAAACTCGCGGTATCTCCAGGGTACCTCCCTCCGCATGCTTTTCTCTGCAGATGGTCTGAAATAAGTGCGGACATAAGACACTCCCCTCAACGTTGCCCTAGTTGGTTAGAATTATCACGTGGTATTTCCCACGTGAGAAAATTCCTCAGCCTCCGTCAACAAGGGGAGTTCAAATGCCTCGGCTCGAGTTCGTCTGCGACGAAGAAAGCCAGCGCCACTGGGCAGGCCATATTCTTTGTGCAAAGTCCGTGAAGTTTCCCCTGGCGCGATAGTTTGTGTTATGTATACAATTATTAATAAAGTTTAAATAAAAAAAAATAATAAAAAAAGTCCGTGAAGTGCACCTGTGTCCGACTTGACGTGGTGGGAACTTGGCGTGTTTATGACGAGTTCCGGCGGATCCTCTCAAGTCTCGTGCATGCATCGGCGCAAATGCATGCGATCCGAAACGCAGCCATTCTACAGGAGTGGGACGGGATGGGATTTTTTTTTTACTCCAGCCCGGGATTGGGATGGGATGGGATTTTTTCTCTGGGAGTGGGATGGGACGTGAAAATCCACTCCCGTGTCATGCTCTACTACCAACACCTCAAAAGCAAAATAAACAGTGTTTCAACCAATGACGTTCATGAAAATGCGCGTCCATGATCATTTTCAAAACGGGAGGGAGGGGCTAGCTGGCTCTGTTTGTTTTGGATGTCGCAGCGGAAGTGAGGGCAACCAGAATCGCTGATACAACCTTTAAGTAATACAATGTTGAATGGGCAGCAGCTTTCTTCCTCCATGTTAGTATTGATGTATTCAGAGAAGATGGATCCCTTGAATCTCCAAACTGTGTTCTGAAAAAGGTCCTCGTAAACAACAACGGACCACGTTTGTGAAGAATATCGAAGCAGGAACTGAGAGTTAAACTCACACATGTTTCTGGATTGATTACTGACAGTCAGTCAATTATTTAGTTAAACGTTTTCTGAAATGCTTAAATATGCAATCAAGGCATTAGCCTATCTAACGGCAACTTTTAGTGAGTTTAGCAGAAATCTCAGATGAAAAAAAAGAAAAAGAAAATGTGTTATGGAAGCTAAATAGAACATTTAAGAATTGATCAGTGTATGAAAGCTTTTTCCTGGAGTGTCTCACTTACATAGCAAAGCTGTTTAAAACCAGACAACAAGCATTTAAAACACATTTTCACACTAATTGAATCATGTTAGTAGAAATGAACCTTCACTCACAACCTCGTGTTCGTTCACTTGATTTGATGCTTTTGTTTTTGGTCCAAACAAACGATCTTCATCTGGTGTTGACGCGCTGCAAACGCTGAGAGCTTTTCTTAAAAATACTATACTATGACTTTTTTCTAGGGCTGTCAAAAGATTGATTTTTTTAATCGCGATTAATCGCATTTTGTCCATAGTTAACTCGCGATTAATCGCAAATTAATCGCATTTTTTTGGCACATTTTTTTTCTTCTAAATGTACATTAATGTATTTTGTTCATATTCTTAATACTTTTAACAACATAAGGGCAAATTTACTTGATTTATGAAAATGTTTATTTAACACTTCAAATATCCCCTTACCAAAACATGGGATCAAAACAGGGTTATAAGAATATATCACAAACAATTAAAGTGAACATGTCACAGGAGATAGTGTAACAGGACATAAGTACAGTTAGGATATAAGTGCATTGGCTTGCAAGTGATATCTCAGACTGGACGTATTTCTATGGTAGCTCATTTCATACCCACAGTACGCGCAGATGACTTTGGTCTTATCGACTGAACCATCTGGCAGTCTTTTGAAGGTGAACAGCTTTTCACATAAGGTGCGTGTCCACAGGCAGCGGTGTTTCCCCGCGTCCCATTCATTGTCTATGTGAAACGCCGTGCAATGCATTCTGGTAGCGTCGCGCCGAATGTCGAGAGACGGCGCGCGAGTTGGCCGCTCCTCATTTGCCTTGAAGTCGAATCTACTTTATGCTAATCAGAGGCGCCGGGCTCGACTCGCCGCCTCGCGAACGCTCGCGAACGCTCGCAAAAATGTGTTGTTTGAAGGAGAGCGCCTGTCAATCATCCTCTAGTGGCAGCCCACCAAGCGTGCAATACTGGGAAGCGGCGCGTCCACACGCGTTTAAAATCGCCCCTGTGGACACGTACCTATAAGGTGCGTGTCCACAGGCAGCGGTGTTTCCCCGCGTCCCATTCATTGTCTATAGGTGCGTGTCCACAGGGGCGATTTTAAACGCGAGTGGACGCGCCGCTTCCCAGTATTGCACGCTTGGTGGGATGCCACTAGAGGATGACAGGCGCTCTCCTTCAAACAACAGACTTTTGCGAGCGTTCGCGAGCGTTCCCGAGGCGGCGAGTCGAGCCCGGCGCCTCTGATTAGCATAAAGTAGATTCGACTTCAACTTTAGGCAAATGAGGAGCGGCCAACTCACGCGCCGTCTCTCGACATTCGCCGCGACGCTACCAGAATGCATTTCACAGCTTTTCACATAAGGTGCGTGTCCACAGGGGCGATTTTAAACGCGAGTGGACGCGCCGCTTCCCGGTATTGCACGCTTGGCAGGCTGCCACGAGAGGATGATTGACAGGCGCTCTCCTTCAAACAACAGACTTTTGCGAGCGTTCGCGAGCGTTCCCGAGGCGGCGAGTCGAGCCCGGCGCCTCTGATTAGCATAAAGTAGATTCGACTTCAACTTTAGGCAAATGAGGAGCGGCCAACTCGCGCGCCGTCTCTCGACATTCGCCGCAACGCTACCAGAATGCATTGCACAGCTTTTCACATAGACAATGAATGGGACGCGGGGAAACACCGCTGCCTGTGGACACGCACCTATAGACAATGAATGGGACGCGGGGAAACACCGCTGCCTGTGGACACGCACCATTGGTGAAAAGCTGTGCAATGCATTCTGGTAGCGTCGCGGCGAATGTCGAGAGACGGCGCGCGAGTTGGCCGTTCCTCATTTTTCCTAAAGTTGAAGTCGAATGTACTTTATGCTAATCAGAGGCGCCGGGCTCGACTCGCCGCCTCGGGAACGCTCGCGAACGCTCGCAAAAATGTGTTGTTTAAAGGAGAGCGCCTGTCAATCATCCTCTCGTGGCAGCCCGCCAAGCGTGCAATCCTGGGAAGCAGCGCGTCCACACGCGTTTAAAATCGCCCCTGTGGACACGCACCTATAGACAATGAACGGGACGCGGGGAAACACCGCTGCCTGTGGACGCGCACCTTCCCTCTGGATCAAGACTACAGGTGCCACCGACGGCCATAAATCATACAATGCGCGTTTTTTTTTTTTTTAATACGGAGCGTTAATCGCGCGTTAAAAAAATTCACGGCGTTAAGAGGATGTTGCGTTAACGCGTTATTAACGCGTTACCTTTGACAGCCCTACTTTTTTCACAACTTTTTTCGACATACCAAACTGACTTTTTCAACATACTACTACTTTTTACATAACTTTTTTCAACATGCTATACTATGACTTTTTTCATAACTTTCTTTAAGAAAATGCAATTATTTGCCTCGCCTAAATTTTTATTATTTTTGAGTGAAGCGAGTTAGCTGTGGCTCTGCTATTTAGGCCTAACAGCTGAATGAAGCGACAGCCACAAGCCTGACCAACAACTGGTAGAAGGTAGATTAATAAAAACATCCAAAAATGAGTGTTTAGCAGTGGTTTTTGTAGGGCAATGTCCAGACTGAGTTTGGAGACTCCAAATGGCCACTTTGTGCATTATGGGTCTTTGGAGGTAAATAATTCTACTTTTTTTTTGTTTATTTCACCAATACTATAACTACTTCTAATAAAAAGAAAAAAACATTTCTATTTTTCTTCTTTTTATTTTTAATTTCTCAGGTTACCCAAAACCTCTCCAAAAGTGGCCAAATGAGCTTATCATTATCCAAATGAATGTAATGTGACGGAAAACATACCAAACATAACCATTTAGGTAGAAGAACAGTCAAACCAAATAACTTCTTTGCAAATATTCTTTACTTTTTGAATTGCTGTATTTGGTAAAGCGGTGCACAATTGAACAAATAACAAATATGGCCTGAAAACTGTCTGTGGTGGATCAACATCTACTTCACTGACATCATGCCATTTGTCCTCAGAGCTGCTGGTGTAAGCAATGTGTTGAGATCTGCACCCCTTCCTCTCTATGATCTCCCCTTCACACCTCTGGCAGCAGTTGGGGAGGCTTTGGGGACAGCAGCAGCAGCAGCAGCAGGGGTTGTTGTTGTTGTGGAGATGGAGGGCTCTTCAGCGGGGGAGGTGGTGGTCTCTGGCTCCCAGTCCTCTCAGATGACTCATCTGATGAAGGGCTGATCCACGGCACATGTCAAATATCATAGTAAACAATCATTAGCTATATTATTATTATTATTATCTTACTGACCCTCTGATTGAGGTGCAGTGACTGCTATTTGAGTCAAATCCCCATTGTCAGATTTCTCTGCTGCAAATAAACACACACTATCTGCTCCCCACCCCCACTTTCAGGTAACCATAGTGATGTAAATTAGCACTAGGGTGCTAATTTGGTCAGGTCTTTACTCCCGGCTTTGCTGGCTTGAAAATCGATGGTTTATAATAATATATAAATCATATTATTGAATATTATGGATCAACATCATGAAAGTACAGCTGGGATCGGCTCCAGCCCCCCCGCGACCCCGAATACAGGATAAGCGTAGACAATGGATGGATGGATGAATGGAACATCATGAAAGTAAGTACCAAGCTGTGATAGTTGAATAACATCACCTTTGTATTCATCACATATCCTGTGAAACATATCCCACAAATTCACATGACACTTTTATTTTGGAAAATCGAGCCTATACTCCTTATTCATAAACACATTGAATAATAATATAATAACATTTTGAAAGTGTATTTAGATACTCACCGATCTAGCAAAGCATCATGTCCTGGGACGAACATCCTCCTCCTCCTGTCATCAGCGCTGCAGCCGCTCCCCTCCTGCCATCCTCGCATCCCTGATAATTATTCATCACTGTCGCGGGTGAAAAACTCTACGGCGTCTTCCAAAGTCTTTCCTTTTACTTTAGAAATTGTAAAAACACTAAAAACAACCCAAAAGAAGAGTAAATACAAGCCTTCTGACGCGAGTGAAGCGCTGGCTCGCTTGATTGACAGATTGTTCAGCCAATTCGGATCACAGAATCACGGAAGAGGGCTTGTTTTTTCCGGAAGAGTCTGACGGACAGGGAAATACACAGCATCGATAGTTAGCCCTCCGTCGTAAAGCGGTACAAAGCGATAAACAGACAAAAACAATATCTCCTTCAGAGACTCTCAAAGTAAAAACATGGCGTGTTATGGATGAGCCAGTACTTCACCATCCTCTAATACAGATATTTTAGAAAATATTTTTTTACCACTCATTTTTTTCAGCATTTTCCAAACATCTCCTATTTTAATTTCTCTCCCTATAGTAGAGCAATAATCTCTCCATGCGCTCTTTTTACTCTTTTTGATTACTTTACGTGCTATAGCCTTTTTCTTCTGATAATTGTTTATATTTACCTGATTTAGATTATTACGTAGTATCCTTAGTGCCGTATTTCGTTCTTTAATTGCTTCTGTGCATTCCACATTCCACCATGGGACCCTTTTCGTTTTACCCCCCACCGACCTGAATGGTATGCTATTTAATGCTGCATTCATTATTAAGTTTGTGATTGCAGATGCGTTTTCCTCAATGTTTCCCTCCATTGAGACTGATTCTGCTGCTTTACAACATGTTTCTTTAAATTTTTCCCAATCTGCTTTTTCAAACCACCATTTTTTATGACTTGGTCTTCTTTGTATATCCACCTCCACATCTAATGCACATCCTATTGGGAAATGATCACTTCCAATACTTGAGCTACTTTTAATGCTCCATTCAGCCGATGTTGCAACACTATTAGATATCAGCGTTAGGTCCAAACAAGACATTGTGTTAGTGTGAATATCAATCCGTGTACCATTTCCATTATTTAGGCACACTAGCTGTCTTATATCCATTAATTCTTCCACTGCTTCTCCATTGCTATCAGTATGCTTACTTCCCCAAAGATTATTATGAGCATTAAAGTCACCACACCATATCTCTTTTCTATTTCTTTGTTTCTTTATTATACTATCTAATATTTCTGAATGTAGTGCTCTGCAAGGATTATATAAGTTAACTATTACCATGTTGCCATCTGCTTTACATATTTCAATTACTACACATTCTATTTCTGTTATAGTCGATATTCGTCTAAATGCTATCCCTTCCCTTACAAAAGTTGCACAGCCTCCACCTTGATTGTCAATCCTATCAAATCTTACTGACTCATACCCAGGTAAAATTAAATCAAGATGAGGTCGAAGCCAGGTTTCCTGAATCCAAACAATATCAGGTCTTACTTCTGCTTCTTCTATAAATCTCTTAAATTCTTGACCGTTTGCAATCAAGCTTCTAGCATTCCATTGCAAGAGAAGGAAAACCATTATCCGATCAACTATCATTTAAAGATCCTCCATCATTACTTGCCCTTAACATAGCATGAATTTCTTCTGCTTTCAGTTCTTTAATGCCCAGAAACTCTTCTGCAGCTTGTACCACTATCTTGATTCTGTCACTTTTCTTTTCTTGTTGCACTGCCACATTAACCACTTTGCATATGAAGGCTACAAAGCTCTATTTGTTGACTAGCATGATGTCTTCCTGAACATTACATTTATGTCTACACGTCGTCTCCTGGGGGACTGATTTTCCTGGCTGGAATTGCCTTAGGCCTGAGCTCTGGGGAACAGTATCCCACTCAGTGAGATTACTACTGATGTTTTGATTTATCTCATTTGTCCTTGTCCGTTTGCTACCATTAATATTAACAGCTTTTAGGGCCTCAGCATATGATATCTTGTTAGTGATTTTAATTCTCTGCACTTCTTTGGCTTGCCTCTGTACCACACATCCAGCAAAAGCCGCACTATGCTCCCCTCCACAATTACAGCATTTCATCTTAGCATCTTTATCACACTTGCCATACTCATGCTCCCCTCCACATTTGGCACACCTCAGTCTCCATTTGCATTGTTGAGCTGTGTGTCCCATTCTCTGGCATTTAAAACACCTCAAAGGTTGTTTACTTTATAGTTTATCCAGCCAATGTGGACCTCAGCTGGCATTAACTTGTCAAAAACAAGCAGCACTGATAGGCTATTTTGTTTAACTCCATTTTTATTAGTCTGCAGTCTTTTGGCTTCAATGCTCAAATTAAGATTATTATTTGATTTGGTTGTGTAATGTTTATACTTTAAGTATGACAAAATGTACAGTCTTCAATATTATGCTATGTTTGTTCATGGTTTAAGACATTAAAAGCTGCTTTCAGCATGTTTAACTCACATTCAAGGACTTATTGCCTCTGTAACTACAACTGTGCTACATTTTAATGTTTTCGTAGGGCTAAATTTATCAATAGCATTTAGTCACATGTAAGTCTTTGGTATATGGTAAAAACACAATTAATTTGCCCTGCTGTGATGTTAACTGGTAGGCTTTTAGGACATGCAGTACCAAAACCAGCCACAAAAACCCCACCAATATCAGGATTTTAAAAAATCACTGCGACAAAATGAGGCAAAACACCCTCCTGATTTTTTAATATGATTTTACCGAGAATATGATCTTTCAAAAAAAGTAACTTTGGACCTGATACTTGTCAGTTTTTTTGAATATGACTCTGAAGTTGGGCAAAGATGTGTTTACTTCCATTTTTGAGCCTTAATATCTGTGAAACTAATCATCTAAGAGAGACCATATTTTGTAGAATGTTTAAGCTAACACCAGAGATAGAGGCAGGAGTGATAGAAGTCTTTTATCTGCAAAAATGGGAACTCAGCCACTCTTCAAATGTACTACTTTATTTCAACAAGCCACGTTTTAAGTACCTACCATACTAGGTTATCATTGAGCTACACCCCTAATATTCCATGTCTGGAGGCTATTAGTAACATATATACACTGTAGAAATTTTGAAGGCCACAGGTGAGATAGTTTTCAAGATATTGACGTTTAAAAATGGCTTTTCAGAGTATGATGCCAAAAACAGTCTAAACTACCCTTTATTCAATGACGTTTCATGAGAAAACTGTTGACAGTAGAGACCTAATATTTTGGATTTGTCCTATTAACAAGTGTGTCTTTGTACTCAATTTTTTTCAGGACATTCTGAGATGGTCAGGTGGGAGGCATTTGATGAAATGACACGGAATGACCAATTATGTAAAACTGATTTAGAAAATAACATTTATTGTAATTAAAAATGTGGGGTTCTAACATTTATTTTGTTTTTTTGACTTGTGACTAAGTGTTCAGCTGTTTTACTAACATATCTCCGTGTGATGTTACTGTTTTCCTGCAGAAGTCCAGCAGCTGATGGCGTGTAAAGAAGAGGTTCCCTTTGAGCAGCAGGACTGGGGCTCCAGTCTGGACCAGGAGGATGCAGAGCCCCCACACATTAAAGAGGAACAGGAGGAAGTCTGGATCAGTCAGGAGGGAGAGCAGCTTCAAGGGCTGGAGGAGGCTGATATCAAGTTCCCAGTCACTCTTGTCCCTGTGAAGAGTGAAGAAGATGAAGATGATGAAGAGAAGCCTCAGTTCTCAGGGTTGGCTTCAGCTGCAGCCAGCAGCTCAACTGAACAGATGAAAACAGAAGCTGGTAAAGAGGACTGTGGAGGACCGGAACCACAACCAGATACTGATGACATGACTGAAGACTCTTCTGACATTGATGACATGACTGAAGACTCCTCTGAGACTGATGACAGTGATGATTGGCAGGAGACCACAGAACCTCAGTCAGGTTTAAAGGCTTGGACTGATGATGAAGTCACTGACAGTGATTCTAGATGTAGTACTGGTGAGAAACCTTTCAATTGCTCCGTATGTGGGAAAACATTTGATCATAGAAAAAATATGAAGATACACATGAGAACTCACACAGGAGAGAAACATTTTAGCTGCTCAGTTTGTCAGAAAACTTTTACAGAAAGTGGAAGTTTAAAGGCACACATGAGAACTCATACAGGAGAGAAACTTTTCAGCTGTTCAGTTTGTCAGAAAACCTTGACAGGAGGTGGAAGTTTAAAAAAACACATGAGAACTCACACAGGAGAGAAACCTTTTAGCTGCTCAGTTTGTAAGAAAACTTTCACGCAGGCAGGAAGCTTAAAGAAACACATGAGAACACATACAGGAGAGAAACCTTTCAGCTGCTCAGTTTGTCAGAAAACTTTCACAGCAAGTGGACATTTACACGCACACATGAGAACTCATACAGGAGAGAAACCTTTCAGCTGCTCAATTTGTCAGAAAACTTTCACGCAGGCAGGAAGCTTAAAGAAACACATGAGAACACATACAGGAGAGAAACCTTTCAGCTGCTCAGTTTGTCAGAAAACTTTCACAGCAAGTGGACATTTACACGCACACATGAGAACTCATACAGGAGAAAAACCTTTCAGCTGTTCAGTTTGTAAGAAATCTTTCACGCGCAGAGCAAGCTTAAAGACACACATGAGAACTCATACAGGAGGGAAACCTTTCAGCTGCTCAGTTTGTAAGAAATCTTTCACGCACAGCGTAAGCTTAAAGACACACATGAGAACTCATACAGGAGAGAAACCTTTCAGCTGCTCAGTTTGTCAGAAAACTTTTACAGAAAGTAGAAGTTTAAATGCACACATGAGAACTCATACAGGAGAGAAACCTTTCAGCTGCTCAGTTTGTAAGAAATCTTTCACGCACAGCGTAAGCTTAAAGACACACATGAGAACTCATACAGGAGAAAAACCTTTCAGCTGTTCAGTTTGTCTAAAATATTTCACACAGAGTGCAAGCTTAAAGAGACACATGAGAACTCATACAGGAGAGAAACCTTTCAGCTGCTCAGTTTGTAAGAAAACTTTTACAGAAAGTGGAAGTTTAAACGCACACATGAGAACTCATACAGGATAGAAACCTTTCAGCTGCTCAGTTTGTATAAAACAATTCAAATATCTTCAAAATGTAAAGAGACATGAGATTTCACACAGGATAGATGTTTCAGCTGCTCAGTTTGTAAACAAGACTCGGTGAAACCTCGTATCTGGCTGGACAACGTCTGGTCAATGTGCCTAATTGCAGATAAGTCAAACTTCTCAACTCAACGATTATTTTGTTAAACACCACATGAAATGAAATCCATCTCTCTCTCGACTCTGTTATAAGAATTTTGTATAACCTCATGTCTTAAAGTTTTCCTAGTTCACGTTACAGCTTTATGTGTTGAACTGTTTATTACTTTAGTATCCCGAAGGCTGACCTAAATGTTATCAGAGGCCTGGTAGTCATGATGTCTTGTTCTACATGAAGGTTAACTGTCAGTCACAACAGTGATTTGAGCACTTCCTCTGTAGCATCCTCACACGTTGTTGCATTGTAACTGCTCCTCTTGTACAAGATTAAAGTCGGACGTCGACTTTACTTATGTCTCCGATCTCCTCCTCGGGTGAATTTATTCGTTTACGGGAAAATTCTTTTAACAGACTCGAACTGTTTCTACAATCTGCAGCCCACCAGTCAGTCACCATTGCAACACTGTTGTTGATGAAGCAGACCAATCAAGTGATTTCCTTGCTGCATTAGCCCCGCTGTACGTCATACTGTGATATTTTGGTATTTTCGTCAAGCGATGTGTGAATCATTCTTATAAATGCACGTTCACGGCTTTCTTCAGTAGACCACGGTGTCGATCACAGATTTACTGATGCAGACGTGCAGCCGCGTACTTTTCACCAAGTCAGCTGCAGGAGGAAATAAAGCATATTACATGCAAAAAAGGAAATACGGCTGAAAAGAGCGTGGCAGACAATTATGGCGGACCGACTGAATGCAAAGCCTAAAAGTCTACATTTACTAGCCATGGACCTTTTTGGAAATTTTGAGCGTATTCTATTCCTGCTCAATGTGTTAAGTGTCCTGAGATGACTTCTGTTGTGATTTGACACTATACATAAAATTGAATTTAATTGAATTGTAACCTACTTTATTGAGCGGCCTGTACTAGATGGTCTGGGTGAATGAAACTTCCTCGTGTGTGCTTTAGAGCACATTATACTGGAATATCCGGGACTCTTATTTTGAGATGGCATGAACAGGAAGTGTCCCGTCTGTAATGTGCTGCTATGAACTATGTGAGTGCAAGAAAGGAGTGGCCACACATTAGAGTTCTCAACGGGTCGGCCCAGCCCGACAAACCCGACGGGACCCGAAGTTTCGGGCCGGGTCCGGGCCGAAAAAATACGCAAATGAGCCGGGTCGGGTCGGGCCTCGGGCTTCCTTTTTTTATAAAACACATTTCATTAAAAAATAAAAAATAAAAAAAATTGTAGGTTGTAAATTATATATTGTTTGCTGTGAATCATCGCTGTTCACGTTTGGTCAATCTGGCTGCCTGCTTCATGGGGCAGATGCACACCTGACGACGCTGCGTGACGCACTCACGCCTATAGCTATTGTGTGAAGATTTAATTTAATATTTATTTACGGCATATTTATTTATATAGGCTATTTAAAGTTTCGTTGTTTGTGTTAAATCTTTTAATTTTAAATAAAGTTTCATTTGAATTCACGTCTGCTGTCTGTCTGATCGTGATAACAAGTGTATGAGGAAAACAGGGGGTCGGGTTCGGGTTGGGTTCGGGCCGACAATTCATGCTGGTGTGTCGGGCTGCGTCGGGTTCGGGTTTAAAAACCCGTGGGCCGGGTCGGGTCGGGCTGTAATTTTCAGGCCCGTTGAGAACTCTACCACACATGTATGAGTTTATATGTTGCCCTTCTGACTGACTTCATGGAAAACACCTTTGAAAATAATAATGGTCACAATGTTAAAAAAAATAATAGCAGCAGGCTGATATGTAGCCTACCTGTGGTACCTTAATGCAGTTTCAGAAAAATAAGGCAAAATACATGGATAAGAACATGGAATAACTGTCAAAAAGACATCGGTTTCCGATCGGAGTGACTGCTGACTGAACAGAGGCTGGACTAGGAAGCAGGATTCGGGCTTAGCGAGGGAACTTCAGGTTTAACTCTGGGTTTTCCAGCTTCTTTTGTCTGTCATTTGTCTGAATGCAAAATAGAATTCCACCACTAGATGGGAGTAATTCCCACACACTGTCTCTTTAAAGATTGTATCAGTGATTCTGGGCCGAAACATAAATGATCACATTCATCTGTTTTTACCTCACGATCCGCTAGCTGCCCGCCCCATAAGCAGGCCGTCAAAAAAATGCGTCTCTCTCGGCAGCCTAGGCTCCGAGATCACACACAAAAACAAATGGTACTACCAACACCTCAAAAGCAAAATAAACATGAAAATGCGCGTCCATGATCATTTTCAAAACACGGGAGGGAGGGGCTAGCTGGCTCTGTTTGTTTTGGATCTCGCAACAGAAGTGAGGGCAACCAGAATCGTTGATACAACCTTTAAGTAATACAACGTTGAATGGGCAGCAGATTTCTTCCTCCATGTTAGTATTGATGCATTCAGAGAAGATGGATCCCTTGAATCTCCAAACTGTGTTCTGAAAAAGGTCCTCGTAAACAACAACAGGCCACGTTTGTGAAGAATATAGAAGCAGGAACTGAGAGTTAAACTCACACGTTTCTGGTCTAGTCCTCATGGGGCCCTCTGCTATGACCTCACTTTAAGTGACTTTAAAGTTATGGATTGTTATTTACATACACTTTGAAGGCACACAAATAAAATAATAATAACTAATAGATATCACCATGAAACTTCCCCAGTTGATTACTGACAGTCAGTCAATTATTTAGTTAAACATTTTCTGAAATGCTTAAATATGCAATCGAGGCATTATCTAACGGCAACTTTTAGTAAGTTTAGCAGAAATCTCAGATGAAAAAAAAGAAAATGTGTTATGGAAGCTAAATAGAACATTTAAGAATTGATCAGTTCATGAAAGCTTTTTCCTGGAGTGTCTCATATACTTACATAGCAAAGTTCTTTAAAACCAGACTACAAGCATTTAAAACACATTTTGACACTAATTGAATCAATAAGGGCTGTTAGTAGAAATGAACCTTCACTCACAACCTCACTTGATTTGATGCTTTTGTTTTTGGGCCAAACAAACGATCTTCATCTGGTGTCGACGCGCTGCAAAGACTGAGAGCTTTTCTTAAAAATACTATACTATGACTTTTTTCATAATTTTCTTTGAGAAATTGCCATTTTTTGCCTCGCCTAATTTTTTTTTATGTTTGAGTGAAGCGAGTTCGCTGTGGCTCTGCTATTTAGGCCTAACAGCTGAATGAAGCCACAGCCACAAACCTGACCAACAACTGGTAGAAAGTAGATAAAAAAACACACCCAAAAGTGAGTGTTTAGCAGTGGTTTTTGTAGGGCAATGTCCAGACTGAGTTTGGAGACTCCAAATGGCCACTTTGTGCCAAATGACATTATGGGTCTTTGGAGGTAAATAATTCTACTTTTTTTTTTGTTTATTTTACCAATACTATAACTAATACTAATAAAATAAAAAAAATGTTTCTATTTTTTCTTCTCTTTTTTTTATTTCTCAAGTTACCCAAAACCTCTCCAAAAGTGTCCAAATGAGCTTATCATTATCCAAATGAATGTTATGTGACGTAAAACATACCAAATATAACCATTTAGGTAGAAGAACAGTCAAACCAAATAACTTCTTTGCAAATAGTCTTTACTATTTGAATTGCTTTATTTGGTAAAGAAGTGCACAATTGAACAAATAACAAATATGGCCTGAAAACTGGCTGTGGTGGATCAACATCTACCTCACTGACATCACGCCATTTGTCCTCAGAGCTGCTGGTGCAAGCAGTGTGTTGAGATCTGCACCCCTTCCTCTATGATCTCCCCTTCACACCTCTGGCAGCAGTTGGGGAGGCTTTGGAGACAGCAGCAGCAGGGGTTGTTGTTGTTGTGGAGGTGGAGGGCTCTTCAGCGGGGGAGGTGGTGGTCTCTGGCTCCCAGTCCTCTAATACCCCTTTTCCACCAACGCGAACCTAGTTCAGGAACCGGGCTGGTGCCCGTGCTGGTTCGCAGTTGGATCAACTTGCGAACCGTCTGAGAACCTGTTTGCATTTCCACCGGCTAGAGAGCCCAGAAAGCCACGTCATTACGTCACTGTATACGTCTGAGGTTTCCCCGCAGCGCTAATTTCAAGCATAGCAGACGTGTCTCTTCAGAAAAAGTGTGCAGAATCACGGAAGAGGGCTTGTTTTTTCCGGAAGAGTCTGACGGACACGGAAATACACAGCATCCATAGTTAGCCCTCCGTGGTAAAGTGGTACAAAGCGATAAAAAAACAATAAAAATATCTTCTTCAGAGACTCTAAAAGTAAAAACATGGCGTGTTATGGATGATTACCGGAGTTAGCGTGCTCATGGGACTAAATGAAGTGGCTACTTTTGTTTGTTAGACTCTTGCCTTTCTCTTGATACCAGGATTACCATGCTACATGTTGTTTTTGGACTTCCAGACAGCTCGAAAGGTAGGGAACTCCCGTCCTATTATTGTTTTTTTTCTGTGCACTCCTTGCACACACGCTGTGTTTGCTTTTGATGTGTCTCCGTGAGCCTAAAATGGCTGGCTTTGTTCGATTCATGAGACTCACAGCTTTCAAATGATGTAGAACATGACGCAGACGCATTCAAAATAATATGACTTTCTCTCTCAACTTGTCTCGACTCCTACTTGACAACCCACAAGTGATCTGTAGGTTGAGACTTGGGCATTGTGGGTTGAATCAATCTTTGTATGTTTTTAGAAAGCATCATAATGGGCTTTGTGAGTGTGGAAAGTCTGAAACAGTTGAACATGTTTTATTGAAATGTAACAAATATACCACAGAAAGGAGCATTTTATAAAAGAGTTTTAGATTTGGGAGTTCTGTCATTTTCAGGTAAATCTTTATTGGGTCAAAATGAGAATCACCACTTGATTGCTAAAGTAGTATTCCGGTTTTTACAAGATACAGGGCTGTATATGAAAATTTGAAGCAATATTATCCTTAGAGTGATTTCCTGAGGAGGGCAGCAATACGCCCAGAAGCGTCTTGAAACTGCCGGAAATCCAAACGAAGAAGAAGAACCCACATGCGCGCGCACCGATAAGCGCAGCTTTTGAACCATTTTTCGAAGCAGTCACGTAGGTGTGCGTGATTTGTTTCAATACAAGCTCCGAAGCAGAGGTAACATACCCGCCGGACGCCTTAACAGACTTTCACCGACCGGACTCGCGCCGTGAAGCGATCTCAAGTAAGAGTGTTTGTCTGGGCAGAGACCGGACAGCTGCCGTGCGTGTTTAATGAATCCCTCTCGGTGTGTGACGTTTACCGGACCGCCGAGTCCCGTTCCATGTGGTTGAGACCATCTCACCTTAACCCGCTACGCTGTTTTTGTTCCGCGGCCGACGAACCCGGGTTCTGTCGCCGGGCTTCTGGGTGATAAAGGACAGCTGTTGTATGTTACAGGCAGCCAGGTTTCCCTCCTGCTGTCTTCTTTCCTCGTTCCTTTGTTCCGTCTCCGCGGGCTCGTCCGCCATCTTTCCCTGCTGCTCCTCTCTCGCCTTCTTCACCGGAACCAAAGACTATATAGACACCAAGAGGCGAATCGCAATGCATTTACATTTATCTAAGTAGCAGACGCTTTTATCCGAAGCGACTTAGAATAAGTACATTTGTGTGAAGACTGCAACAGTACATCTCGACCAGCAATGTGAGGATTTCAATCCGCCCGCTGGCTAAATTAAGCCGTAGCTAGTAAACAACAGAGATACGTGCTAAGATACAGATTTGTGGGGTTTTTTTGGGAGGGGGAGAGGTAGTAGAGTGAGGAGGCTCAGAGCAGAGTCTAGGTGAACTCTGAACGACAGGGTCTTGGGTGTCTTATGGAGGATGGGAAGCAGTTCTGCGGTCAATGGAACGAACATCTGTGTGCTTTGGATTGAAAGTGACTGGTAAACTTCCCATCATGCATTGGGAAACTAGTAGCGCCTATGAAATCCATTAAGTTTCCCCCCAATTTCCCATATATTGAGTAGCTGTGAGCAATAATAATTGTAATAATCATATAATAATTACTGTAATTGTTTGTCCAGTCTCTAGCAGAAACATTTGCCAAATCTAGCATTATGTAAAACTGATTTAGAAAATAACATGTATTGTAATTAAAAATTTGGGGTTTTAACATTTATTTTGTGTACCAAGTTTTTTTTTTACCTGTGACTAAGTACTCAGCTGTTTTACTAACATCTCCGTGTGATGTTACTGTTTTCCTGCAGACGTCCAGCAGCTGATGGCGTGTAAAGAAGAGGTTCCCTTTGAGCAGCAGGACTAGGGCTCCAGTCTGGACCAGGAGGATCCAGAGCCCCCACACATCAAAGAGGAACAGGAGGAAGTCTGGATCAGTCAGGAGGGAGAGCAGCTTCAAGGGCTGGAGGAGGCTGATATCAAGTTCCCAGTCACTCTTGTCCCTGTGAAGAGTGAAGAAGATGAAGATGATGAAGAAAAGCCTCAGTTCTCAGGGCTGGCTTCAGCTGCAGCCAGCAGCTCAACTGAACAGATGAAAACAGAAGCTGGTGAAGAGGACTCTGGAGGACCGGAACCACAACCAGATACTGATGACATGACTGAAGACTCTTTTGACATTGATGACATGACTGAAGACTCATCTGATGACAGTGATGATTGGCAGGAGACCAGAGAACCTCAGTCAGGTTTAAAGGCTTGGACCGATGATGAAGTCCCTGACAGTGATTTGAGATGTAGTACTGGTGAGAAACCCTTCAGATGCTCCGTATGTGGGAAAACATTTGACAATAGACTATATATGAAGATACACAAGAGAACTCATTCAGGAGAAAAACCTTTTAGCTGCTCAGTTTGTCAGAAAACTTTCACAGAAAGTGGAAATTTAAACGCACACATGAGAACTCACACAGGAGAGAAACCTTTTAGCTGCTCAGTTTGTAAGAAAACTTTCACGCAGGGAAGAAGCTTAAAGACACATATGAGAACTCATACAGGAGAGAAACCTTTCAGCTGCTCAGTTTGTCAGAAAACTTTCACAGAAAGTGGAAATTTAAACGCACATATGAGAACTCACACAGGAGAGAAACCTTTTAGCTGCTCAGTTTGTAAGAAAACTTTCACGCAGGGAGGAAGCTTAAAGACACACATGAGAACTCATACAGGAGAAAAACCTTTAGTTGTTCAGTTTGTAAGAAATCTTTCAAGCAGGGAAGAAGCTTAAAGACACACATGAGAACTCACACTGGATAGAAACCTTTCGGCTGCTCAGTTTGTAAACAAGACTCGGTGAAACCTCGTATCTGGCTGGACCGTGTCTGGTCAATGTACCTAATTACAGATAAGTCAAACTTCTCAACTCAACGATTATTTTTTTAAACACCACATGAAATGAAATCCATCTCTCTCTCGACTCGAACTGTTTCTACAATCTGCAGCCCACCAGTCAGTCACCATTGCAACACTGTTGTTGATGAAGCAGACCAATCAAGTGATTTCCTTGCTGCATTAGCCCCGCTGTACGTCATACTGTGATATTTTGGTATTTTTGTCAAGCCATGTGTGAATCATTTGTATAAATGCACGTTCACTGCTTTCTTCAGTAGACCACGGTGTCGATCACAGATTTACTGATGCAGACGTGCAGCCGCGTACTTTTCACCAAGTCAGCTGCAGCGTCTGATGGACATGTATGAGGAAATAAAGCATATTACATGCAAAAAAGGAAATACGGCTGAAAAGAGCGTTGCAGACAATTATGGCGGACCGACTGAATGCAAAGCCTAAAAGTCTACATTTACTAACCACGGATCTTAACTGAAACCGTCATTATTGTACCATTCAAGCAGTGATTTTTGCGTATTTGTGTGTGTAACTGTCGCTGTAACGCTTGCCCCTGGGTGATGTTGGGACTTTGAAATTGTGTTGACTCTGGAAATTTTGAGCGTATTCTAGTCCTGCTCAATGTGTTAAGTGTCCTGAGATGACTTTTGTTGTGATTTGACACTATACATAACATTGAATTGAATTGAATTGTAACCTACTTCATTGAGCGGCCTGTACTAGATGGTCTGGGTGAATGAAACTTCCTTGTGTGTGCTTTAGAGCACATTATACTGGAATATCCGGGACTCTTATTTTGAAAAATGGCATGAACAGGAAGTGTCCTGTCTGTAATGTGCTGCTATGAACTATGTGAGTGCAATAAAGGAGTGGCCACACATGTATGACTTTATATGTTGCCCTTCTGACTGACTTAATTGAAAACACCTTTGAAAATAATAATGGTCACAATGTTAAAATAATAACAGCAGGCTGATATGTAGCCTACATTAATGCACACACCTGCAAACTGGTCACCTTTTGGCTACAGTCACCTTTTTTATGTCAACCAGGGTAGTAGAAGTGAATGAACAGGGTTTTAGTTTTGCATGTTGTCACCTTTTTCACTTCTCCAGAGTTTGTAGGTCTGAATGCAGTTTCAGGAAAATAAGGCAAAATACATTGATAAGAACATGGAATAACTGTCAAAAAGACATCGGTTTCCGATCGGAGTGACTGCTGACTGAACAGAGGCTGGACTAGGAAGCAGGATTCGGGCTTAGCGAGGGAACTTCAGGCTTAACTCTGGGTTTTCCAGCTTCTTTTGTCTGTCATTTGTCTGAATGCAAAATAGAATCCCACCACTAGATGGGAGTAATTCCCACACACTGTCTCTTTAAGTAATACAATGTTGAATGGGCAGCAGTTTTCTCCCTCCATGTTAGTATTGATGCATTCAGAGAAGATGGATCCCTTGAATCTCCAAACTGTGTTCTGAAAAAGGTCCTCGTAAACAACAACAGGCCACGTTTGTGAAGAATATAGAAGCAGGAACTGAGAGTTAAACTCACACACGTTTCTGGTCTAGTCCTCATGGGGCCCTCTGCTATGACCTCACTTTAAGTGACTTTAAAGTTATGGATTGTTATTTACATACACTTTGAAGGCACACAAATAAAATAATAATAACTAATAGATATCACCATGAAACTTCCCCAGTTGATTACTGACAGTCAGTCAATTATTTAGTTAAACATTTTCTGAAATGCTTAAATATGCAATCGAGGCATTATCTAAAGGCAACTTTTAGTAAGTTTAGCAGAAATCTCAGATGAAAAAAAAGAAAAAGAAAATGTGTTATGGAAGCTAAATAGAACATTTAAGAATTGATCAGTGCATGAAAGCTTTTTCCTTGAGTGTCTCATATAATTACATAGCAAAGTTCTTTAAAACCAGACTACAAGCATTTAAAACACATTTTGACACTAATTGAATCAATAAGGGCTGTTAGTAGAAATGAACCTTCACTCACAACCTCACTTGATTTGATGCTTTTGTTTTTTGTCCAAACAAACGATCTTCATCTGGTGTCGACGCGCTGCAAAGACTGAGAGCTTTTCTTAAAAATACTATACTATGACTTTTTTCATAATTTTCTTTGAGAAATTGCCATTTTTTGCCTCGCCTAATTTTTTTTTATGTTTGAGTGAAGCGAGTTCGCTGTGGCTCTGCTATTTAGGCCTAACAGCTGAATGAAGCCACAGCCACAAACCTGACCAACAACTGGTAGAAAGTAGATAAAAAAAACACACCCAAAAATGAGTGTTTAGCAGTGGTTTTTGTAGGGCAATGTCCAGACTGAGTTTGGAGACTCCAAATGGCCACTTTGTGCCAAATGACATTATGGGTCTTTGGAGGTAAATAATTCTACTTTTTTTTTTGTTTATTTTACCAATACTATAACTAATACTAATAAAATAAAAAAAATGTTTCTATGTTTTCTTCTCTTTTTTTTTATTTCTCAAGTTACCCAAAACCTCTCCAAAAGTGTCCAAATGAGCTTATCATTATCCAAATGAATGTTATGTGACGTAAAACATACCAAATATAACCATTTAGGTAGAAGAACAGTCAAACCAAATAACTTCTTTGCAAATAGTCTTTACTATTTGAATTGCTTTATTTGGTAAAGAAGTGCACAATTGAACAAATAACAAATATGGCCTGAAAACTGGCTGTGGTGGATCAACATCTACCTCACTGACATCACGCCATTTGTCCTCAGAGCTGCTGGTGTAAGCAGTGTGTTGAGATCTGCACCCCTTCCTCTATGATCTCCCCTTCGCACCTCTGGCAGCAGTTGGGGAGGCTTTGGAGACAGCAGCAGCAGGGGTTGTTGTTGTTGTGGAGGTGGAGGGCTCTTCAGCGGGGGAGGTGGTGGTCTCTGGCTCCCAGTCCTCTAATACCCCTTTTCCACCAATGCGAACCTAGTTCAGGAACCGGGCTGGTGCCCGTGCTGGTTCGCAGTTGGATCAACTTGCGAACCGTCTGAGAACCTGTTTGCATTTCCACCGGCTAGAGAGCCCAGAGAGCCACGTCATTACGTCACTGCAGTGTTTCCCCTACCATTGTACAGGCCTGGCGGGCCGCCAGGTCAAGGAGACCTGCCGCCAGGCCCCAAAAAAAATCAATATACCAAAAATAAGCCACCTATCAATTCATTCATAAATCAATAATCATTTACATTAGGAGCGCCTCCGCGCAGCACAGCAGACTTGCTCCGCAAGACGCGCGTTCCCGCTACGTTCTTCTTCCGTGTACTTGTCGCTTTCTACTTTGAAAACACGGAACGTTGACACTGTATTTTGATAAGCTGTTGCACTCTTCAGACTCGTGGTGTGAGCGGAACCGGTCAATAGGGTCCATAATATTTATTTTATTACATTACATTATTATTTATTTTTACATAATAAAAATGCCGCTGTGTGTCTCCGTCCAAAACCCGCTGCGCTCGCGCTGTCTGCTCGCACAGATCCGCTCGTGCGCACATGCGCTGATGCAGGTCGAGTGTTGTCGAGAAATATAAGCAGAGACGGCGCTCCTTAAAAACAACATCACGCCATGTGTGTGTAGTATTAGGACGTGATGACGTATGTACAACCGGCCAAAGCCCGTTTGCCCCCCCTCCCCGGGGGGGAGGATTGTTTTTGATAAGATGTGGAACTTTGAGTTAACTGCTGTTGAGTAAACCTATAACTTATATTTTACTTGATAAAATAAGACAATATATGCACTCATATGTCGTTGTAGTGTTTTACAGTATCTGTAGCTATTAATGTGATGCTCATCATTTTCCAGACATATTTTTCTGGACCCTGATCATTTCCATCAACCAGCACCTTAATAAGTCACTCTCTCCTTGTGATCTTGAATACACTCTGGTTGAACAAAAATGTTGAATGCAAATATAATAATTGCAGAATTGCAGACTGCTTGCTGTGCCACCTGACTTAATCCAACTGCACCAATACACCATCCCACGCGTCTCGTCTGTTTAGGGTTTTTTCGGTGGGTACCACCAGGCCTGAAAAAAATTCTAGGGGAAACACTGCACTGTATACGTCTGAGGTTTCCCCGCAGCGCTAATTTCAAGCATAGCAGACGTGTCTCTTCAGAAAAAGTGTGCAGAATCACGGAAGAGGGCTTGTTTTTTCCGGAAGAGTCTGACGGACACGGAAATACACAGCATCCATAGTTAGCCCTCCGTGGTAAAGTGGTACAAAGCGATAAAAAAACAATAAAAATATCTTCTTCAGAGACTCTCAAAGTAAAAACATGGCGTGTTATGGATGATTACAGGAGTTAGCGTGCTCATGGGACTAAATGAAGTGGCTACTTTTGTTTGTTAGACTCTTGCCTTTCTCTGGATACCAGGATTACCATGCTACATGTTGTTTTTGGACTTCCAGACAGCTCGAAAGGTAGGGAACTCCCGTCCTATTATTGTTTTTTTTCTGTGCACTCCTTGCACACACGCTGTGTTTGCTTTTGATGTGTCTCCGTGAGCCTAAAATGGCTGGCTTTGTTCGATTCATGAGACTCACAGCTTTCAAATGATGTATAACATGACGCAGACGCATTCAAAATCATATTACTTTCTCTCTCAACTTGTCTCGACTCCTACTTGACAACCCACAAGTGATCTGTAGGTTGAGAGACTTGGGCATTGTGGGTTGAATCAATCTTTGTATGTTTTTAGAAAGCATCATAATGGGCTTTGTGAGTGTGGAAAGTCTGAAACAGTTGAACATGTTTTATTGAAATGTAACAAATATACCACAGAAAGGAGCATTTTATAAAAGAGAGTTTTAGATTTGGGAGTTCTGTCATTTTCAGGTAAATCTTTATTGGGTCAAAATGAGAATCACCACTTGATTGCTAAAGTAGTATTCCGGTTTTTACAAGATACAGGGCTGTATATGAAAATTTGAAGCAATATTATCCTTAGAGTGATTTCCTGAGGAGGGCAGCAATACGCCCAGAAGCGTCTAAACTGCGGGAAATCCATACAAAGAAGAAGAACCCAGAAGCGCGCACTGATAAGCGCAGCTTTTGAACCATTTTTCGAAGCAAAAGCTCAGCAATAAATGGGAATCAGTGGGAGAATCTATAATTATATTCTAGACTTTCTATCACAACGATCAATAAGAGTCAGAGTTGGCAATGGAATTAGTAAAGAGTTTATGGTTGAAAGTGGAATTCCCCAAGGGAGTGTTATCAGTCCCATATTATTTAATATTATGGTTAATGACATATTTGAAAAATTAGGGCAAATAAATGAAGGATTGTTGTACGCAGATGATGCTGTCATATGGAAAAGGGGACGCAACATAAAAGACATAACCACAGCTATTCAAAAGGACATACAAGTGTTGGAACAATGGGGTATTGATTGGGGATTTAAATTCTCCATTCCTAAAACAAAGGTTATGTTTTTTTACCAAAAGAAGTTCCCAGAAAGTTATAAAGTTCTATTTTATAATCAATCAATTGAGAGAGAGAAGAAATTTAAATACTTGGGTATGTGGTTGGATGAACGGCGTACATGGAAACATCATATAGACCATGTTGAAACAAAATGTAAAAAGGTTCTAAATCTAGGGATGTCCCGATCCGATATTAGTATCGGATAGGCCGCCGATATTAGCAAAAAAATGCATATCGATAGCGGAAAATCCTGATCCGGATTCCCGATCCATTTTTTTAAAACTCCGGTCCGTGTTTTCCAGCGCACCGATGTAGGTAATCCATTCCGTTTTTTTCCGTTTTTCCCCAAAATCCGGTCCGCGTTTTCCAGCACACCTAGCGCACACTGCAAAATTTTACGCTGTGAATTCACAATAAATTATTGGATACATTTTGCATGACTTTCACAGTAAGGATTACAGCAATATACTGTGAATACGTTAGTTACGTTAGTGGGTCATGCTATGTAGAGTCGAGGTGAAGTCTGAACAGGTGAGTCTTGAGCCTTTTTCGGAAGATGGAAAATGACTCTGCTGTCCTGACATTAGTTGGGAGTTCGTTCCACCACTGAGGCGCCAGAACAGAGAAGAGTCTGGACTTTGCTGAGCGACATTTGTTTGATTTCAGCGATGGTGGTACCAGCCGGCCAGCTGAAGTAGAGGAGCGAAGTGCTCGCTTCGGGGCATGAGGTTTGACCAGTGTTTGAAGGTAGACAGGTGCCGTTCCATTGATGGCCCTGAAGGCCAGTGTCATCGTCTTGAATTGGATGCGTGCTGCAACAGGGAGCCAGTGGAGGTCACGGAGGAGGGGGGTCACGTGGGAGAATTTGGGTAGATTGAAGATAAGGCGTGCTGCAGCGTTCTGGATACGCTGCAATGGTTTAATCGCAGAGGCCGGGAGTCCGGCCAGGAGAGAGTTGCAGTAGTCAAGGCGGGAGATGACCAGTGCTTGGACCAAGAGTTGCGTTGCATCCTTTGTGAGGAAGGTCCGAATCCTGCGGATATTGTAGAGGGTAAATCTGCAGGATCGGGCCACAGCAGTGATGTTGGGGGTGCAGGATAGTTGGTCATCGAGGATTACACCCAGGTTCCTCGCAGTTGAGGAAGGTAATACTGTGATGCCCTCGACAGTGACCGACAGGTCCATGCGAGGGCAGTCTTTCCCTGGGATGAAGAGGAGTTCGGTTTTATTCAGGTTAAGCTTGAGGTGATGTGCAGTTGTCCAGACAGAGATGTCAGCCAGACAGTCCGAGATGCGAGTTGCAATGTGAGTGTCAGAGGACGAGGGAAAAGAGAGGAACAGCTGGGTGTCATCTGAGTAGCAATGGTAGGAGAATCCATGCGATGTGATAACAGAACCTAGTGATCTGGTGTATAGTGAGAACAGAAGCGGTCCTAATACTGAGCGTTGAGGGACACCCGTGTCCAGAGAACAGGGTTTGGACATAGAGCCTTTCCATGTGACCTGAAAGGTGCGATTTGTCAGGTATGATGTAAACCAGGTGAGAGCAGAGTCGGCTATGCCAAGTTCAGCCAGAGTGGAGAGGAGGATTTGGTGGTTGACTGTGTCGAATGCAGCAGATAGGTCGAGGAGAATGAGAACGGAGGAGTTGGATGAGGCTCTGGCGTCTCGCAGGGACTCGGTCACTGTGAGGAGGGCCGTCTCAGTGGAGTGAGCAGTCCTGAATCCTGATTGATTAGGGTCTAGGAGGTTGTTCCGCGAGAGATAGGATGACAGTTGGTTGTAGGCGGCACGTTCCAAGGTTTTAGAGAGGAATGAAAGAAGAGATACAGGTCTGTAGCTTTGGATGTCAGTAGCGTCTAGGGTGGGTTTTTTAAGGAGAGGCTTCACGGTAGCTATCTTAAAATCCGCTGGAATGACACCTGAGGTCAGGGAGGAGTTGATCAGGGTGGTGAGGAATGGCAAGCTGTCGTGTGAGATGTCCTGGAGAAGAGAGGAGGGAATCGGGTCGAGGGAGCAGGTGGTGGCACGGTTAGATGTAACAAGTGCGTGAACGTCTTCAGAGGTGAGGGGGCTAAAGCTGGTAAGACCATCCGAGTTGAGAGTTGGGGGAGATGTCTTCTGGGAGGGAATAGGCATGAATGAGGAGCTGATGTCATTTACTTTCTTGGTAAAGTAAGTTGCAAAGTCATCGGCAGTAAGGGAGGAAGAGGGGGGAGGGGTAGGAGGGGTGAGGAGGGAAGAGAACACGGAGAAGAGTTTCCTGGGGTTGGAGGCAGAAGAGTTGATCTTTGCCAGGTAGAAGGCAGATTTAGCTGCCGAAACAGTTGAAGTGAAGTCAGAGAGGAGGTGGTGGTAGTGAGCAAGGTCCTCGTGCTGGCCCGATTTCTTCCATTTTCTCTCTGACGCTCGCAACAATGATCTGTTGGTTCGCAGAGGTTCAGACAGCCAGGGAGGGGAGGGAGATGATCGCGCAGGTCGTGAGATTGGGGGACAGAGAGTGTCCAAAGAAGAGAACCAGTTCTTCCTGTTTCCACAGACAAAGAGCCGGCTCTGGGCCTGGAAAACTGGTTCCCGAGCGGCCCCAACTCCTTGCTGGGCTGGAACTGGGCCCGGCTTACGTTAGGGGCTGGGGGCGGGGTTAACGCTCGAGGCAACGGGGGAAAATACGCCGCTGCAGAGTTTTACTAACGTTACTGTTCCCGGTAAGTTTCACTTTTAAAATGTTTCACCTCGTTGCAAACCAACAACACATTTCTGTTTAGTTTACCAAGCTAGTGATTACGTGTGTAACAGCAGCAACTAGTGGCTTTGCTTCCTCGGGTAATGTAAGCTGACCGGCTAGCTAGCCAGCTAGCGTGATATTGCTAACAACAACGTTAGCATGCCACTTTCTGACTGCCGTTGGCTCACTAAACGTTACCAACTACCAACGTAACATAACATCTGTGTTCACAGGGTCGTGGACACGTTTGTGATTAAACCGCTGTTCTCTGGTTTGTGTTTGTAGAGCTGTCGGACATCGGCGATACTGAACGGAGGTCCAACCTGCAGATGACTAAACATCAAACTATCTATTGATCACACACTGTTCTACACTTTAAAAAATGTTGTGATTTTAGTATTTTGTGTATTTTATTGTTATTGTATTATTTGCCAAAATAAACACTTTTTCTGAAGAGACATGTCTGCTATGCTTGAAATTAGCGCTGCGGGGAAACCTCAGACGTATACAGTGACGTAATGACGTGGTTCTCTGGGCTCTCTAGCCGGTGGAAACGCAAACAGTTTCTCGGACGGTTCGAAAGTTGAACCAACTGCGAACCAGCACGGCACCGGCCCGGCTCTTGAACTAGGTTCGCGTTGGTGGAAAAGGGGTATCAGATGACTCATCTGATGAAGGGCTGATCCACGGCACATGTCAAATATCATAGTAAACAATCATTAGCTATATTATTATTATTATCTTACTGACCCTCTGATTGAGGTGCAGTGACTGCTATTTGAGTCAAATCCCCATTGTCAGATTTCTCTGCTGCAAATAAACACACACTATCTGCTCCCCACCCCCACTTTCAGGTAACTGATGTAAATTAGCACTAGGGTGCTAATTTGGTCAGGTCTTTACTCCCGGCTTGGCTGGCTTGAAAATCGATGGTTTATAATAATATATAAATCATATTATTGAATATTATGAATCAACATCATGAAAGTACAGCTGGGATCGGCTCCAGCCCCCCCGCGACCCCGAGGATAAGCGTAGACAATGGATGGATGGATGAATGGAACATCATGAAAGTAAGTACCAACATGGGATAGTTGAATAACATCACCTTTGTATTCATCACATATCCTGTGAAACATATCCCACAAATTCACATGACACTTTTATTTTGGAAAATCGAGCCTATACTCCTTATTCATAAACGCATTGAATAATAATATAATAACATTTTGAAAGTGTATTTAGATCTAGCAAAGCATCATGTCCTGGGACGAACATTCTCCTCCTCCTGTCATCAGCACTGCAGCCGCTCCCCTCCTCCCATCCTCGCATCCCTGATAATTATTCATCACTGTCGCGGGTGAAAAACTCTACGGCATCTTCCAAAGTCTTTCCTTTTACTTTAGAAATTGTAAAAACACTAAAAACAACCCAAAAGAAGAGTAAATACAAGCCCTCTGTCGCGAGTGAAGCGCTGGCTCGCTTGATTGACAGATTGTTCAGCCAATTCGGATCGCAGAATCACGGAAGAGGGCTTGTTTTGTCCCGAAGAGTCTGACGGACACGGAAATACACAGCATCCATAGTCAGCCCTCCGTGGTAAAGCGGTACAAAGCGATAAACAAACACTCCTTGCACACACGCTGTGTTTGCTTTTGATGTGTCTCCGTGAGCCTAAAACGGCTGGCTTTGTTCGATTCACGAGACTCGCAGCTTTCAAATGATGTATAATATGACGCAGACGCATTCAAAATAATATTACTTTCTCTCTGAACTTCATAGACTCCTACTTGACAACCCACAAGTGATCTGTAGGTTGAGACTTGGGCATTGTGGGTTGAATCAATCTTTGTATGTTTTTAGAAAGCATCATAATGGGCTTTGTGAGTGTGGAAAGTCTTAAACAGTGTTTTATTGTAATGTAACAAATATACCACAGAAAGGAGCATTTTATATAAGAGTGTATCAGATTTGGGAGTTCTGTCATTTTCAGATAAATCTTTATTGGGTCAAGATGAGAATCACCACTTGATTGCTAAAGTAGTATTCCAGTTTTTACAAGATACAGGGCTGTACATGAAAATTTGAAACAATATTATCCTTAGAGTGATTTCCTGAGGAAGGAAGTAATACGTCCAGAAGCGTCCAAACTGCCGGATATCCAAACGAAGAAGAAGAACCCACAAGCGGCACCGATAAGTGCAGCTTTGAACCATTTTTCGAAGCAAAAGCTCAGCAATGAAATAGAGAAGACACTAGTTATGAAAGAGGTCATGGTGGCAGTGTTTTTAGATATTGAAAAAGCGTATGACACTATGTGGAGAGAAGGTCTATTAATCAATTTGGATAAAATGGGAATCAGTGGGAGAATGTATAATTATATCACAATGATCAATAAGAGTCAGAGTTGGCAATGGAATTAGTAAAGAGTTTATGGTTGCAAGTGGAATTCCCCAAGGGAGTGTTATCAGTCCCATATTATTTAATATTATGGTTAATGACATATTTGAAAAATTAGGGCAAAGAAATGAAGGATTGTTGTACGCAGATGATGCTGTCATATGGAAAAGGGGACGCAACATAACATACATAACCACAGCTATTCAAAAGGACATACAAGTGTTGGAACAATGGGATATTGATTGGGGATTTAAATTCTCCATTTCTAAAACAAAGATCCCAGAAAGTTATAAAGTTCTATTATATAATCAATCAATTGAGAGAGAGAATAAATTTAAATACTTGGGTGTGTGGTTGGATGAAAGGCTCACATAGAAACATCATATAGAGCATGTTGAAACAAAATGTAAAAAGGTTCTAAATCTAATGAGGACGATCACTGGACAATACTGGGGAGCAGATAAAAAGTCTCTGATGTACATTTATACAGCTTTAATAAGATCTTCCATAGACTACGGATGTGTAGTTTACAGCTCAGCATGTAAAGCTCCTTTAAGGAAACTTGAGAGGGTTCAATTTAAAGCTATTAGAATTGCTCTAGGAGCTATTAAAACAACACCCACAAGTGCGTTATTAATAGAATCTGAAGAATCTCCACTTAGTTTAAGATATATTAAGTTGTCTCTAACATACTGGGTTAGGCTGATGGGAAGTATTAATAATCCAGCCACTTCAGTTCTTAATGACTGCTGGGAATATCAAACAGAATCAAAAGGGTTTGGCTGGAATATTAATAGTATAGCAGAACAACACAGAATTAAAGAATTTAAATTGAGTCCTTCACTGGTTCTTAGTGCGGTTCCCCCATGGTTTCTCCCATCACCAGAGGTTAATAGTGAACTACTGACAAGAAAAAAAGAGTATCCAGACGAGCAAAGCTTTGCAGCATATTGCCATATTTAAAAACATCATTCTATGGATATGTTAAAATATATACTGACGGATCAAAAGACCCGCAAAATGGACATGGTGGTTTTGGGATATATATCCCAGAATTTAATAAAAGAGAGGGGTATAGACTAAGTAATGTTTTATCTATATTCTCTATTGAAATGACTGGGTAAATAACAGCCCTTAGATGGATTGAAGAGGTTAAGACACTGAGAAATGTGATCTATACAGATTCCATGGCAGCTTTATATAGCCTAGATACAGGTCACTCTTCAAGGGAAGACTTGATTATTGAAATTAAATATTTATTACTACAGCTCAGGAACCTTGGAATCAGTATTCAGTTTTGTTGGGTTCCAGCTCATATAGGCATTAAAGGTAATGAGGAGGCGGATAAAATGGCAAAAAAAATGCTGAAAAATAAATATATAGGAATTAATGTTCCAATGGGAAAGGGTGAAGCAAAATCTATAATCAAATCAGTAACTGTACAAAAATGGCAAAGGGAGTGGGAGGCAGAATTTAATGCAAGACACTACCATAAATATCAGAAGAATGTGACAGGGAAAAGGGTTAATTCACTGAGTCTAAGCAGAAGGGAAGAAGTGGTCTATACCAGACTTAGATTAGGACATACAGGACTAAACGCTACTTTACATATAGTAGGAAAGGGTAATGGTTTATGCACACTTTTAAGTTTAAGTTACCAGAACTAAAAAAAATTGAGGCAATCGCTTGCCACAATTTTTTTAAGTTGATTTACTTAAAAGTCAAAGTTTTACAGAACTTAAAAGGTTGGATGACTTGCTACTTGTACTTTTTGATAACAGTGAAATTAAAGTGCTCGTTTAGCTCAACTCAAATATTTGCAGTTAATATCACTTACAGTTTTCTGTTAAGGCAACTCAATAATTTACAGTTATTATGACTTAAAGTTTTCAGTTTTCAAACCACTGGAATAAGTTCACAGAACTCTAAAAAATAAGCACACAACCACACCATTTTATGTTAACCAAACTCAATGTTTATTAGTTTGTGTTGTCATTGTTTTAAGTACACATTATTCAAATATGTTGAGTTTGTTTACTTAAAAACATGTGACTCAAAACTTAAAATGTTTGAGGCAATTGATTGCCTCAATTCAATTGAGTTTAAATAACTTAATACATCTAAAATCCATGAACATTTGCTATTGAACAGTAGTTTCCTGCCCGCTCCCTTTAAGCACAATGCAATGTGAAAAATTGAATTGAAAAATAAATAATACACATTTATAAATTAAAATAGATAGAAAATTAGAATAATTTTATTATATATATTAATTTAAATATATATACTTAACCCATTTGTACCACATGCTGCACGGCACAGCATTGCTCCTCTCGCCAGTTGCTGCGTGGCGAAGTGCTGAGTCTCCTGCTGGCTGCTGCGTGGCGCTGCACTGGCAGTATTGCGCCACACAGCAACCGGCGGGAGGGGCAATGCTGCGCCGCGCATCATCCGGTACAAATGGGTTGAATAAATTTGAGAGAACTCAAAATTCTCTGATTCTAGCCTTCCAAATGTGTTCCTGGTCACTTAAGACCAGAGACTACCTAGAAATAGATATTTATCACAAATTTCTGATATTGACCAGACAACTAATCAGATATTCAGAAAAATAATCTGAGTAATCAAAAACAATAATAAATAATACCAAAATTAAATAATCTTCGTTACAGAAAACACTGTGTGCTTTTGGCTTCCTGGCTAATTCCTGAGTAAGGCAACAGGGCAGCAATTTGGATGAAAAAAAAGAAAGAACCTCTATAAACTGTTAAAGGACATTTTTTACATTAACCAGTATCAAATGCACAGTGAAACTTGGGTCAATCTTGCACAGCCCACAATTGTTGAGAAAAAACATTAAAACATACAAAACATTAGCGATACATTTTTGCATTATATTAATGCAAAATGCAAAGGCATAATGCGTAGTTTGGACCTATTGGCTGAACACCTGCAGAGTAGTGCAGTAACTGTTTGAGGCATTATTTAGACAAAACGAGATAACTTTGAACTAGCCTTTTATAATGCTTGACCTTAATGCTTTGTTTCTACATCATCAAGTCATTCTTGAGGGTCTGCAACCTGGGTGACAGTTTACCACTTTCTAGACCAAGCAAAATCTTTTGAGTGAATTCAAAAGTGTTGGTCAGTGCTTTGGGATAGCTGAGGTGTAGTGCATATATCAGTCCAAACATTACCAGGAAGGCATCGCCAAGTCTGGGGAGGCTGACCACGGCATCACTTTCAATGACGACAGAGATTCTCACAGGGTGGTAGTGAACTGGACTTGTGTCATGGTCACTGATGACAGTAAGAAGGCCCACTGCAACACCATCAAGCTCTGGCTCATCACACTCGTCCTGAATGAATGAAAAAGAGATAGTAATCACAAACTAACATGTGGAACAGGACATTTACATTTTTAAATTTAGCAGACGTGTGTGATAGACGGAAACCAATCTAAAGGACATTTACACGAAAATGTTTTAATGAACATCTTATCACTTTGAAAAAACGCCAATACAGTTCCTTTCTAGTGAGGAGAAAGAAAACAGACCATACACAGAAACTGTATTGTAGACTAAACAAAGGTAACTCCTAAAATATGTTAGTAATTTGATGAACTGTTAATACACAGTAGTAGTGACATAAGGAGACTCACTGTGCAGGTTCTGAATAATCCAGAAACGTCCTCGCGCAGATACACAGGAAGAGCGTGGAGACCAGTAGTGCGCTTGGTGTGGATGTCATGGATTTCCTATTCAGATAAAAACAGAATTGTATATACTGAAAAGTTCACTGAACAGAGCTGATTTGAAACAGTCCAATCACAACATATATCCACAAATAACCTGTTCACATCTTTAATGCAATCAGACAAATGGAAAACACGAAGTGGACTAATTGCAAAATTCACAAAGTCCCACTGGTTCAACCTATGAAATGTGTAATAATCTATTTACCTGTTCATCGTGGATTTTTAAAATTTCAGCCAGAGCATCTGCTGTCTTCCCAGTTTTTGATGCCTTCTGTCTGAATAAGGTCATCAGACGAGGAAGATGGCGGTCAAGCTCAGCATAGAATGTGTTGGGCAGGTTCTGATTCGTAATCCGCTGCACTCTGCATACAACTACATTGAAATAACAGCAGGAGGAGAAGATAGCAACAACACTTAAAAAACTGTTCAATTTGAAGAATCTAGCACACATTTATAAAGCAGAAAATAGCAGCCAAATGAGCAAGAATAAAATTTTCACTTTAAAAGAGAGAGCTAATCCATATTACCTCAGACTCTATTTTGAGAGCAGGCCAGAGGTCCATGAGCTCGTTCACTGCTGGGCAGGACATCACTATGGTCTGTCGGCGTAGGGGAAACGTGGTCTCCATCATCTTTCTAATGAGGGGCAGGTTCTTCTCAGTCTTCTTCACTTCTTCAACAATTGTCTGCCTCAACTGCTCAAGGCTTGAAGGATCCCTTCCTTGGGGAAAGTTGGGTAAGAAGTTGACTTCTGCCCGCTTGGGTCTTTTAATGTTGGAATGTGAAGGTTCATTATCAGGATGACTTCTACTTCTTTTTCCAGCATTAACAGTGACCTCCTGACATCCAGCCCGTCTCATCTTGTTTCTGAAATTGCCCATCTTGAACTTGATGCTGTTTTTCCATCCATTCCAGCCAGTCTCAGATCCTGCTTCCTTCAAGCAGGGATGTTTGGCTACAAGAGCCTCAGCAGCCATTGCAATGTCTTTATCACTTGGGTAAGCCTTAAAACCATAAATAGTAGATGCAAGCTTTTCTAAAATGTCATGCTTTAGGTCTCTTGTCAACTTAAGGTGTGTGTTGTTCTTCTCATATTCTGCATTTCCATCTCTAAGAGTCAGTTCAACATCAAATGCAAATGTGGGAACCTGAAAAGGACCCGGAGGCCACCTACTGAGACGCTCTGGAGATGACACATCAGAAAGTACAACAGTAGTTGCAATAGAGCTGGAGTCTTGTGAAAGTGAGATGTGCACAACAGCTTTTTGTGGCAATTCCTCAATGTCTACAAGGGAAGTTAGTTTTCCATCAAAGTCTGGATCTTCGTAAAGCAAATCGAAGTCAAGGTCTATTTCCAGCTGTTCTTTTATAATGCTGATCAGTGCATCAATAGAGGCTGGTCTTGAGCTGAGTTTTAATTTTCTAGCCTGTTCTGGCTCAACAACACGAAGAATCATTGGTTGTGGGGATGCAGCTGCCATCGTGCTAATGAAAAGACAAAATCAGGTTGTTAAAGAGTACCATATACAGTTTATAAATTGCTTAATTACACAGAGAGTGAATAAAAACACAATAACTGATAAATAAAATAACCATTCATTATTACCTGAACTCAGTTCTGTCTGACTTGAATGAACCGCTTGGGGGTCAGCAGCAGTGAGCCGTCTAGCTTGTATGCTGAGAGAGGGACTGTATCGTTCAGACCAGAATGCAGGTGGATCGACAGACTTTTCTCTTCATTTGACAGCTCATAGGACCGTAGATGTTCTACATACCAGGAGTCATAATCACAACACAGAAAAGATATGTTGTGATTCACAAGGAAGATCTGTTCTATTTTGCTAAATTTAGACAGTCCACCACTGACTCCTACAGACAGAAACATTCCACAGACATAGTCTGTGCCATCAATGATCACATTTGATGTCTTGTAGATTGTGTCACTAGTTGTTTGTTCTCTAATGTGTACTTGAGCAACCTCTGGTAGAGTTGAAACCAGAACCAGAGTCAACCCTGGATGCCTGAGTTTTTGGCTTGAAAAATGATGGTGAAGCAAGATGATATGCCATCATGTGTTGGTGTCTGATTGCCATTGTCTTCAAAATATTTTTAAAGTTTTGAGCATCATGCACCACTCTTTTGAAAAAGCGGTGCTTGGCCTCAAACCGCATGGTCCAAACATGCAGCAGGGGGCCAAAGCACTTGACTAGCGCAGGATAATGCTCCACATAATGATGTTTAGGACGGAGCCTAACCTCAGGGAAAACCTCTAGCAGTGCCTGTCTATGATCACTGATTTTGCACACAAAATAGTCCAAGGTTTCATCAGTAAATGATGGGCACAATGCTAACTCTACCACCTCTTTCAGCTCCATCAAAACTGCCCATGCCTTATCACCCTCTGGTACTACACTCCCAACAAGCAATGGAAGAAGTCGGAGCATACATGCTGGTATGTCCAGGTTGCTCCAACTGATACTCAACTGGCATTACACAAGGATAGTTGTGCTCAATAAAGGTTTTTCTGCGCTTGGATGAACTCAACTCGGCACCTTTAGAAGTTGATGTAGACAGAACATTGCAGTCCATAACAGCAGCAACAACTTCACTCAGTGTAGGTTCTGCAATACTGTGACCATTTTTTTGCAGTATGTCATTAACAGCCTCTTTGATCAACGGCTCAGATAAGGAGGAGATCTGATTCAAGTGGACTACAATTTCCTGAGTAGCTGTGTTTGAGACATGGAGGATTGCCTGCATCTTAAGGAATAAGGAAGATACATTATTTTTAAGCTGATTTCTTAGACTGCCAGTGTCACACTGATCACCAGTCCCCACTTCTGTGCTCTGGCCTGGGCATTCTTCATGCAAATCACTAGTTACCTCAGAAATACTGGCTTGAAGATCATGGGAGAATTAAATGAAGAGTACACATTTGTGCTATAGCAACAATCCTTATATGGGCATGTCACTGGTTCACGATTTTTCAAATGCTTTCTGAGATGACTGAAAACAGCGGATTCAGAAAAGGGTTGCTGAAATGTGCATAAAGGGCATTTAAATAACACAGGACCCTGACTCTGTTCTGCACAACTGCTAGGTTGTGCTGTATGATATCTTGACAAATGAGTACTCAGTGCATTAAATGTCTGAAATGTACAAATGCAATCAGTGTAGAGGCATGGAAGAGGGCTGATTCTGGAATAGTGGCTGTGCTGCAGCCTATAGTGTCTAAATAACTGACTTTTCGAGGTGAAAGAAGCTGTGCAGAACTTACACTTCCAGGTCATTTTGGAACCAGCAACCTAAAAGCCAAAGAAAAAAATACAAAGTTTAGACCACTATCTAAAACTTTTAATACAGAATTGCTTATACTTACTACTTAATATAACAACAAGTTCATTGCTATTAGCTTACCAAAACATGATCATGGCTTTAAAATCACTGGTTTAAATGTTTTGCTCAAAACAATTTGTTTTCTATAACGTCTATAGATGGAAAATAGCATAGGTAATCATATTAGTTTTAAACATGTTTTTAAGGCAAATCTTGAATGACATTTTTGGCTATTTCTTTTAGACCAACCATCTTTCCTCTTTGCAAGCAAATACAAAGGTAAATCAAATATGATCTGTGCAGTGCCAAAGGTTAAATATCAATTAGGAAGATGGTATTTATGAACAGAACTCATTCATGAATTATTGAATTGAACATGGCAAAAAGTTTTATTTTGATCAAATGTGGGAGTGCGTGTGATTTAAGGTTACCACACTAAAAAAAAAAACCCAATTTAAGTTAGTGGCGTTTAGAGAAAGAGATAGTGTGTGTGTGTGGTGGGGGGGGGGGGGGGGGGGGGGGGTTGATAGAAGAATTCACATTAATTGATTCATTGGATTACCTGGTAGCTTTATCACATCTCCAGTTATCTTCCTTAACGCTGTCTTAACTTCTTAAACTGGAAAAGAGAGATGCAAAGGAATAAACTGATCTGAAACTGAACAATTAAAAGCATTCTAACAATGTCAAAGCATAAATACATCCATTTATAAATGCCCCCTGTTAATAATCTTTTAATTTGATCCCCAAAGCAACGTGGCATCATGACTTTTCGTAAATATACACGCTGTGTTATCTGTATGCAATTCGAGCTATGTGTACGTTCTGAGCGAAACGACCCATCACATCCGCGTGTTTGTCAGCGCCCTCTAGCGAAACGTCCCATCACATCCACGTGTATGTAAACGCCCTTTAGGGTTATAGGGTTCGGCGTTGATAAACACGCGAAAAGGCGATTGTGCGTAGTGATAACACGCCATAATGGCATACGAGTCTGCCCAAAGTGTCAAGCTACTAAAGCTATCAAGCAAAATTAACATTACTGTATAGAAAAGCAGCATGGTTAATCAACAATAATGCCATTTCTACAAACTACTGATAAGGGTTTCCCCCCTAACATACTGTATCTGTTATCTGAAATGATTATTTAATGTGCATACGCAGTTAATGTTATATGGTACCCTGAAGTGTGTTTTTTTTGTAATTGACGCAAATATCTTATGTAAATTCGCCACCGGACGAGCGAGAGGACCGGGTCGACCGGCGGTCCGGCAGCGAGCGAAACAAGCCGGCGGTACGGAGCGCTCACATACTGCGATCCAGAGGCCGAGTGTTTTTTGTCAGGAAAGTTTCATCGTGTTCTCTCTCGTTGATGACTTTGAGACGGAGATGTGTGAGTGCAAACTGACGGGGGACTGGCGATGTTTCCACCGGTTTAGCATTCCTTTAATAGCAATCTTCGGCGCTCACACATAACTTAAAACGAGTGTCCCTAAAAACTACAAAGAACGTACATGTTCTTTTAATATATTGGACCTTAGCGGTGCACTATTGAACGTTTCCATCAATAAAAAAATCTCTAACTACTGCTGGAGTGTGTAACGTAAGTGGTCGCGCGAAGTGGCTAGCAGCTAGGTTAGCTGTGGCTAAGACTAAGATTCGATCATCACACTGGATTAAATAAGGCATTATTTTTATTGGGAAAAGTAAATTCAAATCTTTGTACAGTATGTAAGAAAACAGAAAACGCTGAACATGTAATTATGCAATGTAGTAAATATATCGAAAAAAAAATGGCAAGGTTAAAAGACAGGGTGAGAGAGGCAGGACGTGAGTGGAGCTTGGCAGGGATATTGGGAACTAAGGGTGATAAGGTGCGGGAGACACAGAGAGGGGTCATAGAGTTTCTAGGTAACACTGGTTTGTTTTATATAGGGTTGGGTATTGAAAGGGTATATTTCGATACCGGTGCCAAATCGATACTTTCAAAACGGTGCCGGTTCCTAAACGGTATTTAAATCGGTACTTTAAAAGAAAAGAAAACAAGTTTTTATGATGAAATTCCTTTTTTTATTTTTATTTTTGAGGCAAAGGTCAAGAACAAATTGACCAACAATATTTTAATCTAAAAGCTTTCATATACAAATATAAAACAAAACAAAAAAACACATTATTTCTGAGGCAAAGGCCTAGGTCAAATTGACCAACAACAACATATTAACTTAAATGTTCCGTAAGTTACGGTAAAATATAGCCACACTTTAGAGCGTTTTTGTTTCGACATCTTAGGCTCTCTGGCCTGATTCCTGAGCTGACCTCTCATACCCCTTTTCCACCGAGGCATTTTGAGGGCCGGTTCGGAGCCGGTGCCCAATCGCGAACCAGCTCTTCCTGTTTCCACAGACAAAGAGCCGGCTCTGGGCCAGAAAAACTGGTTCGCGATCGGCCCCAACTCCTTGCTGGGCTGGAACTGGGCCCGGCTTACGTTAGGGGCTGGGGGCGGGGTTAACGCTCGAGGCAACGGGGGGAAATACGCCGCTGCGGAGTTTTACTAACGTTACTGTTCCCGGTAAGTTTCACTTTTAAAATGTTTCACCTCGTTGCAAACCAACGACACATTTCTGTTTAGTTTACCAAGCTAGTGATTACGTTCGTAACAGCAGCAACTAGTGGCTTTGCTTCCTCGGGTAATGTAAGCTGACCGGCTAGCTAGCCAGCTAGCGTGATATTGCTAATAACAACGTTAGCATGCCATTTTCTGACTGCCGTTGGCTCACTAAACGTTACCAACTACCAACGTCACTTAACATATCTGTGTTCACAGCGTCGTGGACACGTTTGTGATTAAACCGCTGTTCTCTGTGTTTGTAGAGCTGTCGGACATCGGCGATATTGAACGGAGGTCCAACCTGCAGACTAAACATCAAACACTCTGATCTATTGATCACACACTGTTCTACACTTTAAAAATGTTTGTGATTTTAGTGTTTTGTGTATTTTATTCTTATTGTATTATTTACCAAAATAAACACTTTTTCTGAAGAGACATGTCTGCTATGCTTGAAATTAGCGCTGCGGGGAAACCTCAGACATATACAGTGACGTAATGACGTGGCTCTCTGGGCTCTCTAGCCGGTGGAAACGCAAACAGGTTCTCGAACGGTTCGCTAGTTGAACCAATTGCGAACCAGCACGGCACCGGCCCGGCTCTTGAACTAGGTTCGCGTTGGTGGAAAAGGGGTATCAGTGGTGTGTGCACTGCCGCTGCCTTTTTTAACTGCGAACACCAGAGGGCGCGATTACGCAGCTGCATATTTGGTAATACCGAAATGAGGCACCGACATTCACATTGTATTTCGGGGTGGTTACTACCGTTGATTTTCGCCCCGAGTACGTACTTGTACCGAGTGTCGGTACCCAACCCTAGTTTTATAGGATATAGCGTTTTTTTTTTCTCTCTATTTACTTCATTATCATGATTACATTAAATAATTTAATGTAAAACCATAGAGAACTAGACCCCGTTCTACATACTCCGGTTCAGTAGGTGGCGGTATGCACCTTACAGTTGGTATTGCAATCCGCCAAAAAAACGGAAAGAAGAAGAATTTTTCGAAGCAGTCACGTGGGGGTGCGTGATTTGTTTCAATACAAGCTCCGAAGCAGAGGTAACATACCCGCCGGACGCCTTAACGGACTTTCACCGACCGGACTCGCGCCGTGAAGCGATCTCAAGTAAGAGTGTTTGTCTGGGCAGAGACCGGACAGCTGCCGTGCGTGTTTAATGAATCCCTCTCGGTGTGTGACGTTTACCGGACCGCCGAGTCCCGTTCCATGTGGTTGAGACCACCTCACCTTAACCCGCTACGCTGTTTTTGTGCCGCGGCCGACGAACCCGGGTTCTGTCGCCGGGCTTCTGGGTGATAAAGGACAGCTGTTGTATGTTACAGGCAGCCAGGTTTCCCTCCTGCGGTCTTCTTTCCTCGTTCCTTTGTTCCGTCTCCGTGGGCTCGTCCGCCATCTTTCTCTGCTGCTCCTCTCCCGCCTTCTTCACCGGAACCAAAGAGTATATAGACACCAAGAGGCGAATCTCAATGCATTTACATTTAGCTAAGTAGGAGACGCTTTTATCCAAAGCGACTTAGAATATGTACATGTGATTGAAGAGTGCAACAGTACATCTCTATCAGCACAGTGAGGATTTCAATCCGCCCGCTGGCTAAGTTAACCCGTAGCTAGTAAACAACAGAGATACGTGCTAAGATACAGATTTGTGGGTTTTTTTTGGGAGGGAGAGAGGTAGTAGAGGGAGGAGGGTCAGCAGAGTCCAGGTGAACTCTGAACAACAGGGTCTTTGGTCTCTTAAGGAGGATGGGAAGCAGTTCTGTGGTCAATGGAACGAACATCTGTGTCCTTCGGTTTGAAAGTGACCGTTAAACTTCCCATCATGCATTGGGAAACTAGTAGCGCCTATGAAATCTGTTTAGTTTTCCCAAATTTCCCGTATATTGAGTTGCTGTGAGCAATAATAATTGTAATAATCGTATAATAATTACTGTAATTGTTTGTCAAGTCTCTAGCAGACACATTTGCCAAATCTAACATGTAAAACTGATTTAGAAAACAACATTTATTGTAATTAAAAATGTGGGGTTCTAACATTTATTTATTTATTTTTTTGACTTGCGACTAAGTGCTCAGCTGTTTTACTAACATCTCTGTGTGATGTTAATGTTTTCCTGCAGACGTCCAGCAGCTGATGGCGTTTAAAGAAAAGGTTCCCTTTGAGCAGCAGGACTGGGGCTCCAGTCTGGACCAGGAGGATCCAGAGCTGCCACACACCAAAGAGGAACAGGAGGAAGTCTGGATCAGTAGGGAGGGAGAGCAGCTTCAAGGGCTGGAGGAGGCTGATATCAAGTTCCCAGTCACTCTTGTCCCTGTGAAGAGTGAAGAAGAGGAAGATGATGAAGAGAAGCCTCAGTTCTCAGGGCTGGCTTCAGCTGCAGCCAGCAGCTCAACTGAACAGATGAAAACAGAAGCTGGTGAAGAGGACTGTGGAGGACTGGAACCACAACCAGATACTGATGACATGACTGAAGACTCTTCTGACATTGATGACATGACTGAAGACTCATCTGAGACTGATGACAGTGATGATTGGCAGGAGACCAGAGAACCTCAGTCAGGTTTAAAGGCTTGGACCGATGATGAAGTCCCTGACAGTGATTCTAGATGTAGTACTGGTGAGAAACCTTTCAATTGCTCCGTATGTGGGAAAACATTTGACCATAGGAAAAATATGAAGATACACATGAGAACTCACACAAGAGAGAAACCTTTCAGCTGTTCAGTTTGTAAGAAATCTTTCAGGCAGGGAGGACACTTAAAGCGACACATGAGAACTCACACAGGAGAGAAACCTTTTAGCTGTTCAGTTTGTCAGAAATCTTTCATGCAGGGAGGAAACTTAAAGACACACATGAGAACTCATACAGGAGAGAAACCTTACAGCTGTTCAGTTTGTCAGAAAACCTTGATAGGAAGTGGAAGTTTAAAAACACACATGAGAACTCACACAGGAGAGAAACCTTTTAGCTGCTCAGTTTGTAAGAAATCTTTCACGCAGGGAGGAAACTTAAAGACACACATGAGAACTCATACAGGAGAGAAACCTTACAGCTGTTCAGTTTGTCAGAAAACCTTGACAGGAAGTGGAAGCTTAAAGAAACACATGAGAACTCATACAGGAGAGAAACCTTTCAGCTGCTCAGTTTGTCAGAAAACTTTGACAGGAAGTTTAAAAACACACATGAGAACTCATACAGGAGAAAAACCCTTCAGCTGTTCAGTTTGTAAGAAACAATTCAAATATCTTCAAACTGTAAAGAGACACACACAGAGATTTCACACACGATAATTGTTTCAGCTGCTCAGTTTGTAAACAAGACTCGGTGAAACCTCGTATCTGGCTGGACCGTGTCTGGTCAATGTGCCTAATTGCAGATAAGTCAAACTTCTCAACTCAACGATTATTTTGTTAAACACCACATGAAATGAAATCCATCTCTCTCTTGACTTGAACTGTTTCTACAATCTGCAGCCCACCAGTCAGTCACCATTGCAACACTGTTGTTGATAAAGCAGACCAATCAAGTGATTTCCTTGCTGCATTAGCCCCGCTGTACGTTATTCTGTGATATTTTGGAATTTTCGTCAAGCCATGTGTGAATCATTCGTATAAATGCACGTTCGCGGCTTTCTTCAGTAGACCACGGTGTCGATCACAGATTTACTGATGCAGACGTGCGGCCGCGTACTTTTCACCAAGTCAGCTGCAGCGTCTGATGGACATGTATGGGGAAATAAAGCGTATTACATGCAAAAAAGGAAATACGGCTGAAAAGAGCGTGGCAGACAATTATGGCGGACAGACTCAATGCAAAACCTAAAAGTCTAGATTTACTAACCACGGATCTTAACTGAAACCGTCATTATTGTACCATTCAAGCAGTGACTTGGTTGTTGTGTAATTGTGTGTGTAACCTACTTTATTGAGCGGCCTGTACTAGGTGGTCTGGATGAATGAAACTTCCTCGTGTGTGCTTTACAACACATACTGGAATATCCGGGACTCTTATTTAGAAATGGCACGAACAGGAAGTGTCCTGTCTGTAATGTGCTGCTATGAACTATGTGAGCGCAATAAAGGAGTGGCCACACATGTATGACTTTATATGTTGCCCTTCTGACTGACTTCATTGAAAACACCTTTGAAAATAATAATGGTCACAATGTTAAAATAAACAATCTGAAGCCATGGTTCTCGACCGGAAAAAGGTGGCTTGCTCCCTCCAGGTCGGGGGGGAGTTCCTGCCTCAAGTGGAGGAGTTTAAGTATCTTGGGGTCTTGTTCACGAGTGAGGGAAGGATGGAACGTGAGATTGTATCGGTCCGTCGTGGTAAAGAGAGAGCTAAGCCGAAAGGCGAAGCTCTCGGTTTACCGGTCAATCTACGTTCCTACCCTCACCTATGGTCATGAACTTTGGGTCATGACCGAAAGAATAAGATCCCGGATACAAGCGGCCGAAATGAGCTTCCTCCGCAGGGTGGCGGGGCGCTCCCTTAGAGATAGGGTGAAGAGCTCCGTCACACGGGGGGAGCTCGGAGTAGAGCCGCTGCTCCTCCACATCGAGAGGAGCCAGTTGAGGTGGCTCGGGCATCTGCATCGGATGCGCCCTGGACGCCTCCCTTGGGAGGTGTTCCAGGCATGCCCCACCGGGAGGAGACCCCGAGGAAGACCCAGGACACGCTGGAGTGACTATGTCACCCGGCTGGCCTGGGAACGCCTTGGGGTCCTCCCGGAGGAGCTAGGGGAAGTGTCCGGGGAGAGGGAAGTCTGGGCGTCCCTGCTCAGGCAGCTGCCCCCGCGACCCGGTCCCGGATAAGCGGAAGAAAATGGATGGATGGATGTTAAAATAATAACAGCAGGCTGATATGTAGCCTACCTGTGGTACTTTAATGCAGTTTCAGAAAAATAAGGCAAAATACATGGATAAGAACATGGAATGACTGTCAAAAAGACATCGGTTTCCGATCGGAGTGACTGCTGACTGAACAGAGGCTGGACTCGGAAGCAGGATACGGGCTTAGCGAGGGAACTTCAGGCTTAACTCTTGGTTTTCCAGCTTCTTTCGTCTGTCATTTGTCTGAATGCAAAATAGAATTCCACCACTAGATGGGAGTAATTCCCACACACTGTCTCTTTAAGTAATACATTGTTGGAAAGGCAGCAGCTTTCTTCCTCCATGTTAGTATTGATGCATTCAGAGAAGATGGATCCCTTGAATCTCCAAACTGTGTTCTGAAAAAGGTCCTCGTAAACAACAACAGGCCACGTTTGTGAAGAATATAGAAGCAGGAACTGAGAGTTAAATTCACACACATGTTTCTGGTCTAGTCCTCATGGGGCCCTCTGCTATGACGTCACTTGAAGTGACTTTAAAGTTATGGATTGTTATTCACATACACTTTGAAGTAGGGCTGGGCGATAAAACGATAAAGATACATATCGCGAAATAACTTTTCCTCGATAGAAATATGAGACACGCTCGATACAATTTCGATAGAATTCATTCGTCCATGTTTTGACGGACATAACGCCTGGTCCACACTGGACGCGGAAGCGCCGCGGCGCGGTGCGCCGGATGGCTCATGCTGCAGCATTAAAAGATCTTCAGATTCGGATATTATGTCTACTGGTATTTCATTGCCAACTCTCACCTGCACTAGACTAAACTGGTATTTCAGTTGCAACGACAGAGCCGAAAATCGCGAGCGATCCGCGCACCCCCGTTCAGACCAGACGCTTTATTTCTCCGCGGCGGTCGACAAGCGCTTCTGCAGAGCTATTTTTTCCCATTAAACCCCATAAAATTAATACGCCATGTTTCTGTAACCAAGAAGTTTGTAAACTTCTTGTATTTATCCGTTCTCTCTCTCTGAGCGAGAGAAAGAGAGCGAGAGAGAGAGGGACACACACACAGACAGAGAGTGTGTATGGTAGAAGACAGTAGTAGTGCAGATATACCGTTGAAATACACATTTTTTTATCTACTCTTCACATTTATTAAATGTATTGTCTCTTCCTGTTTCCCAGTGCGAGTTGAGATACACAAATATGATCGCGTTTGTCAATCGCGGTATTTTATTTTGAAAATTGATTTTATTTTGAAAATTGATTTTATTTTGAAAATTGACCGGATTGTTTCGTGTTTCTCCGTGTGATTTCCTGCCAGAATTGACGCGTTCACTCGCGGCACGCGCAAAAAATAGAGCAGACGCCGAAACGATCGCTTCACGGCTCCGCGTCCAGTGTGAACGACACCATAGCTTAACAGGGGCGCCGAATGGAAGCGGGCTCCGCTACGCGTCTATTCGCGGCGCTTCCGCGTCCAGTGTGAACCTGGCGTAAGAATAGCCAATCATAATTAAGTAGCGCTGCACCGAACCAATCATGCTGGAATAGAGCCACGTCAAGTTAGGTTGACGCACACAGCACACGTAATAGTAATTTGATTTATATATCGTGATATATATCGATATCAACTGATATGAAAAAAAATATCGTATCGGGATTTTTTCCCATATCGCCCAGCCCTACTTTGAAGGCATACAAATAGTATAATAATAACTAATAGATATCACCATGAAACTTCCCCAGTTGATTACTGACAGTCAGTCAATTAATTAATTAAACGTTTTCTGAAATACTTAAATATGCAATCAAGGCATTATCTAACGGCAACTTTTAGTGAGTTTAGCAGAAATCTCAGATGAAGAAAAAGAAAATGTGTTATGGAAGCTAAATAGAACATTTAAGAATTGATCAGTGCATGAAAGCTTTTTCCTGGAGTGTCTCATATACTTACATAGCAAAGCTGTTTAAAACCAGACAACAAGCATTTAAAACACATTTTCACTCTAATTGAATCAATAAGTGGTGTTAGTAGAACCTTCACTCACAACCTTGTGTTCGTTCACTTGATTTGATGCTTTTGTTTTTGGTCCAAACAAACGATCTTCATCTGGTGTCGAAGCGCTGCAAAGACTGAGAGCTTTTTAAAAAAAATACAACTTTTTTTTTTTTTTTTTTTTTAGTGAAGCGAGTTAGCTGTGGCTCTGCTATTTAGGCCTAAAAGCTGAATGAAGCCACAGCCACAAGCCTGGCCAACAACTGGTAGAAGGTAGATAAAAAACACCAAAAATGAGTGTTTAGCAGTGGTTTTTGTAGGGCAATGTCCAGACTGAGTTTGGAGACTCCAAATGGCCACTTTGTGCCAAATGACCTTATGGGTCTTTGGAGGTAAATAATTCTACTTTGTTTTTGTTTATTTCACCAATACTATAACTACTACTAATAAAATAAAAATAAATTTTTTTCTTCTTTTTTTTTTTGTATTTCTCAGGTTACCCAAAACCTCTCCAAAAGTGGCCAAATGAGCTTATCATTATCCAAATGAATGTAATGTGACATAAAACATACCAAACATAACCATTTAGGTACAAGAACAGTCAAACCAAATAACTTCTTTGCAAATATTCTTATTTGAATAAATATCAAATATGGCCTGAAAACTGGCTGTGGTGGATCAACATCTACCTCACTGACATCATGCCATTTGTCCTCAGAGCTGCTGGTGTAAGCAGTGTGTTGAGATCGGCACCCCTTCCTATCTATGATCTCCCCTTCACACCTCTGGCAGCAGTTGGGGAGGCTTTGGAGACAGCAGCAGCAGCAGGGGTTGTTGTTGTTGTGGAGGAGGTGGAGGGCTCTTCAGCGGGGGAGGTGGTGTTCTCTGGCTCCCAGTCCTCTCAGATGACTCATCTGATGAAGGGCTGATCAACGGCACGTGTCAACGATCATAGTAAACAATCATTAGCTATTTTATTATTATTATTATATTACTGACCCTCTGATTGAGGTGCAGTGACTGCTATTTGAGTCAAATCCCCATTGTCAGATTTCTCCTCTGCTGCAAATAAACACACACTATCTGCTCCCCACCTCCACTTTCAGGTAACCATAGTGATGTAAATTAGCACTAGGGTGCTAATTTAGACAGGTCTTTACTCCCGGCTTGGCTGGCTTGAAAATCAATGGTTTATAGTAATATATAAATCATATTATTGAATTTTATGAATCAACATCATGAAAGTACAGCTGGGATCGGCTCCAGCCCCCCCGCGACCCAGAATACAGGATAAGCGTAGACAATGGATAGATGGATGGGACATCATGAAAGTAAGTACCAAGCTGTGATAGTTGAATGACATCACCTTTGTATTCATCACATATCCTGTACATATGAAACATATCCCACAAATTCACATGACACTTTTATTTTGGAAAATCGAGTCTATACTCCTTATTCATGAACGCATTGAATAATAATATAACATTTTGAAAGTGTATTTAGATACTCACCGATCTAGCAAAGCATCATGTCCTGGGACGAACATCCTCCTCCTCCTGTCATCAGCGCTGCAGCCGCTCCCCTCCTCCCATCCTCGCATCCCTGATAATTATTCATCACTGTCGCGGGTGAAAAACTCTACGGCGTCTTCCAAAGTCTTTCCTTTTACTTTAGACATCGTAAAAACACTAGAAACATCCCAAAAGAAGAGTAAATACAAGCCTTCTGTCGCAAAAAACAAAAACAATATCTCCTTCAGAGACTCTCAAAGTAAAAACATGGCGTGTTATGGATGATTACCAGAGTTAGCGCGCTCGTGGGACTAAATGAAGTGGCTAGTTTTGTTCGTTGGACTCTTACCTTTCTCTGGAAAACAGGATTACCATGCTACATGTTGTTTTTGGACTTCCAGACAGCTCGAAAGGTAGGGAACTCCCATCCTATTATTGTTTTTTTTTCTGTGCACTCCTTGCACACACGCTGTGTTTGCTTTTGATGTGTCTCTGTGAGCCTAAAACAGCTGGCTTTGTTCGATTCATGAGACTCGCAGCTTTCAAATGATGTATAATATGACGCAGATGCATTCAAAATAATATGACTTTCTCTCTCAACTTGTCTCGACTCCTACTTGACAACCCACAAGTGATCTGTAGGTTGAGACTTGGGCATTGAGGGTTGAATCAATCTTTGTATGTTTTTAGAAAGCATCATAATGGGCTTTGTGAGTGTGGAAAGTCTGAAACAGTTGAACATGTTTTATTGAAATGTAACAAATATACCACAGAAAGGAGCATTTTATATAAGAGTGTATCACATTTGGGAGTTCTGTCATTTTCAGATAAATCTTTAATGGGTCAAAATGAGAATCACCACTTGATTGCTAAAGTAGTATTCCGGTTTTTGCAAGATACAGGGCTGTATATGAAAATTTGAAGCAATATTATCCTTAGAGTGATTTCCTGAGGAGGGCAGTAATACGCCCAGAAGCGTCTAAACTGCCGGAAATCCAAACAAAGAAGAAGAACCCACAAGCACGCACCGATAAGCGCAGCTTTTGAACCATTTTTCAAAGCAAAAGCTCAGCAATGAAATAGAGAAGACACTAGTTATGAAAGAGGTCATGGTGGCAGTGTTTTTAGATATTGAAAAAGCGTATGACACTATGTGGAGAGAGGGTCTATTAATCAAATTGGATAAAATGGGAATCAGTGGGAGAATCTATAATCATATTCTAGACTTTCTATCACAACGATCAATAAGAGTCAGAGTTGGCAATGGAATTAGTAAAGAGTTTATGGTTGAAAGTGGAATTCCCCAAGGGAGTATTATCAGTCCCATATTATTTAATATTATGGTTAATGACATATTTGAAAAATTAGGGCAAAGAAATGAAGGATTGTTGTACGCAGATGATGCTGTCATATGGAAAAGGGGACGCAACCTAACATACATAACCACAGCTATTCAAAAGGACATACAAGTGTTGGAACAATGGGGTATTGATTTGGGATTTAAATTCTCCATTCCTAAAACAAAGGTTATGTTTTTTTCACCAGAAAGAAGATCCCAGAAAGTTATAAAGTTCTATTATATAATCAATCAATTGAGAGAGAGAATACATTTAAATACTTGGGTATGTGGTTGGATGAAAGGCTCACATGGAAACATCATATAGAGCATGTTGAAACAAAATGTAAAAAGGTTCTAAATCTAATGAGTACGATCACTGGACAATACTGGGGAGCAGATAAAAAGTCTCTGATGTACATTTATACAGCTTTAATAAGATCTTCCATAGACTACGGATGTGTAGTTTACAGCTCAGCATGTAAAACGTCTTTAAGGAAACTTGAGAGGGTTCAATTTAAAGCTATAAGAATTGCTCTAGGAGCTATTAAAACAACACCCACAAGTGTGTTATTAATAGAATCTGAAGAATCTCCACTTAGTTTAAGATATATTAAGTTGTCTCTAACATACTGGGTTAGGCTGATGGGACGTATTAATAATCCAGCCACTTCAGTTCTTAATGACTGCAGGGAATATCAAACAGAATCAAAAGAGTTTCGCTGGAATATTAATAGTATAGCAGAACAACACAGAATTAAAGAATTTAAATTGAGTCCTTCACTGGTTCTTAGTGCGGTTCCCCCATGGTTTCTCCCATCACCAGAGGTTAATAGTGAACTACTGACAAGAAAAAAAGAGTATCCAGATGAGCAAAGCTTTGCAGCATATTGCCAGGGATATTTAAAAACATCATTCTATGGATATGTTAAAATATATACTGACGGATCAAAAGACCCGCAAAATGGACATGGTGGTATTGGGATATATATCCCAGAATTTAATAAAAGAGAGGGGTATAGACTAAGTAATTTTTTATCTATATTCTCTATTGAAATGACTGGGTTAATAACAGCCCTTAGATGGATTGAAGAGGTAAAGACACTGAGAAATGTGATCTATACAGATTCCATGGCAGCTTTATATAGCCTAGATACAGGTCACTCTTCAAGGGAAGACTTGATTATTGAAATTAAATATTTATTACTACAGCTCAGGAACCTTGGAATCAGTATTCAGTTTTGTTGGGTTCCAGCTCATATAGGCATTAAAGGTAATGAGGAGGCGGATAAAATGGCAAAAAAAATGCTGAAAAATAAATATATAGGAATTAAGGTTCCAATGGGAAAGGGTGAAGCAAAATCTATAATCAAATCAGTAACTGTACAAAAATGGCAAAGGGAGTGGGAGGCAGAATTTAATGCAAGACACTACCATAAATATCAGAAGAATATGACAGGGAAAAGGGTTAATTCACTGAGTCTAAGCAGAAGGGACGAAGTGGTCTATACCAGACTTAGATTAGGACATACAGGACTAAACGCTACTTTACATATAGTAGGAAAGGGTAATGGTTTATGCATGGTGTGCCAAGACAGAGAGGATGTTGATCATGTACTTTTTACATGTGAGAAGTATAATGACAACAGAATAATCTGCCAGGAAATGGAAGGGGAGAACTCGATACAGGAGATTCTAGAAGAAGAGGGCATGACAAGGGAGAGACTTAAAGCATTATTCATCTATCTTAATAATACTGGTTTAATGAAAAGAGTATAATTACTCCTTTTTTTCTTTTCTTTTCTCTGGTTTTGTTTTATTTGTTTATTTTGAATTAACATAAACCTAGAAATCTAGAAGACTCCACGACGTTCATGGTATTACACACTCCTGTACAGTTGGTGGTGGTATACTACAAAAATAGTCATCTGCCAAATAAAAGAAGAAGAAGAAGAATTTTTCGAAGAGCAAGGGCAGAACTTATTATAGAATACAAAACACAGTCAGAACACAGAGTATTAAGGGAAGAAGTAGAAGAGAGGAGGTAGTACTATCAAGACTAAGATTCAATCACACTGGATTAAATAAGACATTATTTTTATTGGGAAAAGTAAATTCAAATCTTTGTACAGCATGTAAGAAAACAGAAAACGCTGAACATGTAATTATGCAATGTAGTAAATATATCGAAAAAAAAATTGGCAAGGTTAAAAGACAGGGTGAGAGAGGCAGGACATGAGAGGAGCTTGGCAGGGATATCTGGAACTAAGGGCGATAAGGTGCGGGAGACACAGAGAGGGGTTATAGAGTTTCTAGGTAACACTGGTTTGTTTTATAGGATATAGCTTTTTTTTGTTTTGTTTTCTTTTTTTTTCTTTTTAGTTCATTATCATGATTACATTAAATAATTGAATGTAAAACCATAGAGAACTAGACCCCGTTCTACATACTCCGGTTCAGTAGGTGGCGGTATGAACCTTACAGTTGGTATTGCAATCCGCCAAAAAACGCAAAGAAGAAGAATTTTTCGAAGCAGTCACGTGGGTGTGCGTGATTTGTTTCAATACAAGCTCCGAAGCAGAGGTAACATACCCGCAGGACGCCTTAACGGACTTTCACCGACCGGACTCGCGCTGTGAACAGATCTCAAGTAAGAGTGTTTGTCTGGGCAGAGACCGGACAGCTGCCGTGCGTGTTTAATGAATCCCTCTCGGTGTGTGACGTTTACCGGACCGCCGAGTCCCGTTCCATGTGGTTGAGACCACCTCACCTTAACCCGCTACGCTGTTTTTGTGCCGCGGCCGACGAACCCGGGTTCTGTCGCCGGGCTTCTGGGTGATAAAGGACAGCTGTTGTATGTTACAGGCAGCCAGGTTTCCCTCCTGCGGTCTTCTTTCCTCGTTCCTTTGTTCCGTCTCCGCGGGCTCGTCCGCCATCTTTCCCTGCTGCTCCTCTCCAGCCTTCTTCACCGGAACCAAAGAGTATATAGACACCAAGAGGCGAATCTCAATCCATTTACATTTAGCTAAGTAGCAGACGCTTTTTTTTTTATCCAAAGCAACAGTACATCTCTATCAGCACAGTGAGGATTTCAATCTGCCCGCTGGCTAAGTTAACCTGTAGCTAGTAAACAACAGAGATACGTGCTAAGATGGGTCTTGGGTCTCTTACGGAGGATGGGAAGCAGTTCTGCGGTCAATGGAACGAACATCTGTGTCCTTTGGATTGAAAGTGACCGTTAAACTTCCCATCATGCATTGGGAAACTAGTAGCGCCTATGAAATCCATTTAGTTTTTCCCCAATTTCCCATATATTGAGTTGCTGTGAGCAATAATAATTGTAATAATCACATAATAATTACTGTAATTGTTTGTCCAGTCTCTAGCAGACACATTTGCCAAATCTAGCATTATGTAAAACTGATTTAGAAAATAACATTTATTGTAATTAAAAATGTGGGGTTCTAACATTTATTTTGTTTTTTTTTTACCTGTGACTAAGTGCTCAGCTGTTTTACTTACATCTCCGTGTGATGTTACTGTTTTCCTGCAGACGTCCAGCAGCTGATGGCGTTTAAAGAAGAGTTTCCCTTTGAGCAGCAGGACTGGGGCTCCAGTCAGGAGGATCCAGAGCCCCAACACATCAAAGAGGAACAGGAGGAAGTCTGGATCAGTCAGGAGGGAGAGCTGCTTCAAGGGCTGGAAGAGGCTGATATCAAGTTCCCAGTCACTCTTGTCCCTGTGAAGAGTGAAGAAGATGAAGATGATGAAGAGAAGCCTCAGTTCTCAGGGCTGGCTTCAGCTGCAGCCAGCAGCTCAACTGAACAGATGAAAACAGAAGCTGGTGAAGAGGACTGTGGAGGACCGGAACCACAACCAGATACTGATGACATGACTGAAGACTCTTCTGACATTGATGACATGACTGAAGACTCATCTGATGACAGTGATGATTGGCAGGAGACCAGAGAACCTCAGTCAGGTTTAAAGGCTTGGACCGATGATGAAGTCACTGACAGTGATTCTAGATGTAGTACTGGTGAGAAACCATTCAGATGCTCCGTATGTGGGAAAACATTTGAACGTAGAAAAAATATGAAGATACACATGAGAACTCACTCAGGAGAAAAACCTTTTCGCTGCTCAGTTTGTAAGAAAACTTTCACGCAGGGAGTACACTTAAAGTTCCACATGAAAACTCACACAGGAGAAAAACCTTTCAGCTGCTCAGTTTGTCAGAAGACTTTTACAGAAAGTGGAAATTTAACGGCACACATAAGAACTCATACAGGAGAAAAACCTTTCAGCTGTTCAGTTTGTAAGAAAACTTTCACGCAGGGAGGACACTTAAAGTTACATTTGAAAACTCACACAGGAGAAAAACCTTTCAGCTGTTCAGTTTGTAAGAAAACTTTCACGCAGGGAGGACACTTAAAGAGACACATGAGAACTCATACAGGAGAGAAACCTTTCAGCTGTTCAGTTTGTAAGACACAATTCAAATATCTTCAAAATGTAAAGAGACACATGAGATTTCACACAGGATAGATGTTTCAGCTGCTCAGTTTGTAAACAAGACTTGATGAAACCTCGTATCTGGCTGGACCGTGTCTGGTCAATGTGCCTAATTGCAGATAAGTCAAACTTCTCAACTTAACGATTATTTTGTTAAACACCACATTAAATGAAATCCATCTCTCTCTCGACTCCAGCTGTTTCTACAATCTGCAGCCCACCAGTCAGTCACCATTGCAACACTGTTGTTGATGAAGCAGACCAATCAAGTGATTTCCTTGCTGCATTAGCCCTGCTGTACGTCATACTGTGATATTCTGGTATTGTCGTCAAGCCATGTGTGAATCATTCGTATAAAAGCATGTTCACGGCTTTCTTCAGTAGACCACGGTGTCGATCACAGATTTACTGATGCAGACGTGCGGCTGCATACTTTTCACCAAGTCAGCTGCAGCGTTTGATGGACATGTATGAGGAAAAAAAGCATATTACATGCAAAAAAGGAAATACGGCTGAAAAGAGTGTGGCAGACAATTATGGCAGATCAACTGAATGCGAAGCCTAATGCGGCGTTCACACCGGACGCGATAGACGCAAATGACAACAAAAACAATCGCGCGAGACGCATGTATCATGCCGCTTGATCATTTTTTTGGACTATTCGCTTCATTCGCGTCATTCAGGTCATTTGCGCATGGCGCTCATTTTTGAACCGGAGCTGCTCTAGCGGGGGAAACGAGGACAACGCTGGCGGGGAGCCGGCGGGTCACGTCGGCAGACCCTCCTTCTCCGCCTCGGGGTACCCGATGCCAGAGTCCACGGGGCGCCGCGAATAGGCGCGGCCGTCCCGCGCCGTGAAGCGATCGTTTCGGCGTCTGCTCTATTTTTTGCGCGTCCCGCGAGCGAACGCGTCAGTTCTGGCAGGAAATCACACAGTAGCTGTGTCCCAATTCAGGGTCTGCAACCACAGCTAAAGAAACACGAGACAATCTGGCCAATTTTCAAAATAAAAGCAATTTTCAAAATAAAATACCGCGATTGACAAATGCGATCATAGTTGTGTATCTCAACTCGCACTGGGAAACAGGAAGAGAAAATACATTTAATAAATGTGAAGAGTAGATAAACAAATATGTGCATTTCAACGGTATATCTGCACTGCTACTGTCTACCATAGCTTCTGTGGCCGGTGTGAACTCGTTACATGCACTGTCGTTCAGTGTTTAAGCAGTGTCCTGTTTTATCATATCATGAGTTATACCACCGCTGTTCATAAGGCATGAAACTAAATAAAGTATTTGAAAAAATGATTTGGAACTCTTACTTGTGTATTTCTACTTGATACTGAATCGATATCGAAGCATTTCAATCAATATCGAATCGAATCGATATTGAATCGAATCGTGACCCAACGAATCGAAATTGAATCGAATCGTGAGATTCTAAACAATACCCAGCCCTAGAATCCCCGTCCAACTGGCGGGCGGACGTAGGAAATGTGGCGTACGGAACACCGCTTGCCCCGTGTCGCTCGGGGGCCTGAGTCTTTCTGATCGAGGCTGATCTGACGGTGTGAGGCCGGTAACGGCGCCGTCGCGCCGGGGTCCGGTCTTCCCGAGTCGGGTTGTTTGGGAATGCAGCCCGTCCATCTCAGCTCATCTGTCTGTCGGCTTGAACTCGTCGCTGATTGGATGTCGCGGCGCGATGCCGCCTGAAAAATTCGATATTTTCAACTTTATTCGCGTTGCTTCAGACGCGCCATTCGCGTCAGATGCGCCATTCACTTCATTCGCGTCAGACGTGCCATTCGCGCCGCCTCTGCCTGAATCGCGTGTCATCGCGCCATTTACATTGATTTTCAATGTAGAGTCGCCGCTCAATTCGCATCTGTCGCGTTCGGTGTGAACGCCCCTTAAAAGTCTACATTTACTAACCACGGATCTTAACTCAAACCGTCATTAGTGTACTATTCAAGCAGTGACTTGGTTTTTGTGTATTTGTGTGTGTAACTGTCGCTGTAACGCTTGCCCCTGGGTGATGTTGGGACTTTGAAATTGTGTTGACTCTGGAAATTTTGAGCGTATTCCAGTCCTGCTCAATGTGTTAAGTGTCCTGAGATGACTTCTGTTGTGATTTGACATCATACATAAAATTGAATTGAATTGAATTGTAACCTACTTTATTGAGCGGCCTGTACTAGATGGTCTGGGTGAATGAAACTTCCTCGTGTGTGCTTTAGAGCACATTATACTGGAATATCCGGGACTCTTATTTTGAGATGGCATGAACAGGAAGTGTCCTGTCTGTAATGTGCTGCGATGAACTATGTGAGCGCAATAAAGGAGTGGCCACACATGTATGACTTTATATGTTGCCCTTCTGACTGACTTCATTGAAAACACCTTTGAAAATAATAATGGTCACAATGTTAAAATAATAACAGCAGGCTGATATGTAGCCTACCTGTGGTACTTTAATGCAGTTTCAGAAAAATAAGGCAAAATACATGGATAAGAACATGGAATAACTGTCAAAAAGACATCGGTTTCCGTTCAGAGTGACTGCTGACTGAACAGAGGCTGGACTAGGAAGCAGGATTCGGGCTTAGCGAGGGAACTTCAGGCTTAACTCTGGGTTTTCCAGCTTCTTTTGTCTGTCATCTTAACTCTGGGTTTTCCAGCTTCTTTTGTCTGTCATTTGTCTGAATGCAAAATAGAATTCCACCACTAGATGGGAGTAATTCCCACACACTGTCTCTTTAAGTAATACAATGTTGAATGGGCAGCAGCTTTCTTCCTCCATGTTAGTATTGATGCATTCAGAAAAGATTGATCCCTTGAATCTCCAAACTGTGTTCTGAAAAAGGTCCTCGTAAACAACAACAGGCCACGTTTGTGAAGAACATCGAAGCAGGAACTGAGAGTTAAATTCACACACGTTTCTGGTCTAGTCCTCATGGGGCCCTCTGCTATGACCTCACTTTAAGTGACTTTAAAGTTATGGATTGTTATTTACATACACTTTGAAGGCAGAAAAATAAAATAATAATAACTAATAGATATCACCATGAAACTTCCCCTGATGATTCCTGACAGTAAGTCAATTACGTCTATTTTTTTTAAGATTATTTTTCAGCTAGATTGCCGTTAAAGCCTTTTATTATACAGACAGTGTGGAAACAGCGAGAGAGAGAGAAGACATTTCAGGAAACTGAAACCCCTGCGCCGCCGGCCGCCCCAGTAATTCAATTATTTCTAACCTTAAACGTTTTTTTAAATGCTCAAATATGCAATCGAGGCATTATCTAATGGCAATTTTTAGTGAGTTAAGCAGAAATCTCAGATGTAAAAAAAAAAAAAAAGTGTTTTGGAAGCTAAATAGAACATTTAAAAATTGATCAGTGCATGAAAGCTTTTTCCTGGAGTGTCTCATATACTTACATAGCAAAGCTGTTTAAAACCAAGGCAAGCATTTAAAACACATTTTCACACTAATTGAATCAATAAGTGGTGTTAGTAGAAATGAACCGTCACTCACAACCTCGTGTCCCTTGATTTGATGCTTTTGTTTTTGGTCCAAACAAACGACAGACTATTTTTCATAACTTTCGTTGAAATACTTTGCTATGACTTTTTTCCACAACTTTTTTCGACATACCAAACTGAGTTTTTCGACATACTACAACATTTTTATTCAACATGCTATACTATGACTTTTTTCATAATTTTGAGAAATTGCAATTTTTTGCCTCACCTAAATTTTTTTCATTTTTGAGTGAAGCAAATCAGCCACAAGCCTGACCAGCAACTTTTAGAAAGTAGACAAAAAAATAACACCCAAAAATGCAGACTGTCCTCCTCGAGAAAACGACCACATAGGTCGGGTGTCAAGCACCGAATTACGACCATATGTTACGTTTCAAAATAGCGCGCCCTCTAGCGGTCAAGTAAATATCGACACTCCGGTGTCTCAGACGATCGCCCCCCGTCAATCATCGGCAGAGACCCCCCCCCACACGTCGACCTAAACCTAATTATTATTATTATATCACTGACCCTCGGATTGAGGTACACTGACTGCTATTTGAATCAAATCCCCATTGTCAGATCTCCACTCTTCTGCAAATAAACACACACTATCTGCTCCCCACCCCCACTTTCAGGTAACCATAGTGATGTAAATTAGCACTTTGTATTCATCACATATCCTGTACATATGATACATATCCCACAAATTCACATGCCACTTTTATTTTGGAAAATCGAGCCTACTCCCTATTCATGAACGCATTAATAATATAATAACATTTTGAAAATGTATTTAGATACTCACCGATCTAGCAAAGCATCATGTCCTGGGACGAACATCCTCCTCCTCCTGTCATCAGCGCTGCAGCCGCTCCCCTCCTCCCATCCTCGCATCCCTGATAATTATTCATCACTGTCGCGGGTGAAAAACTCTACGGCGTCTTCCAAAGTCTTTCCTTTTACTTTAGACATTGTAAAAACACTAAAAACAACCCAAAAGAAGAGTAAATACAAGCGTTCTGTCGCGAGTGAAGCGCTGGCTCGCTTGATTGACAGATTGTTCAGCCAATTCGGATCGCAGAATCACGGAAGAGGGCTCACGGAAGAGAGTCTGACGGACACGGAAATACACAGCATGGATAGTTAGCCCTCCGTGGTAAAGCGGTACAAAGCGATAAACAAACAATAACAATATCTTCTTCAGAGACTCTCAAAGTAAAAACATGGCGTGTTATGGATGATTACCAGAGTTAGCGTGCTTGTGGGACTAAAGGAAGTGGCTCTTACCTTTCTCTGAATACCAGGATTACCATGCTACATGTTGTTTTTGTGGGTTGAATCAATCTTTGTATGTTTTTAGAAAGGATCATAATGGGCTTTGTGAGTGTGGAAAGTCTGAAACAGTTGAACATGTTTTATTGAAATGTAACAAATATACCACAGAAAGGAGCATTTTATATAAGAGTGTATCAGATTTGTGAGTTCTGTCATTTTCAGATAAATCTTTATTGCGTCAAAATAAGAATCACCACTTGATTGCTGAAGTAGTATTCCAGTTTTTACAAGATACAATATGAAAATTTGAAGCCATAATATTATCCTTAGAGTGATTTCCTGAGGAGGGCAGTAATACGCCCAGAAGCGTCTAAACTGCCGGAAATCCAAACGAAGAAGAAGAACCTACACGCGCGTGCACCGATAAGCGCAGCTTTGAACCATTTTTCGAAGCAGTCACGTGGGTGTGCGTGATTTGTTTCAATTCAAGCTCCGAAGCAGAGGTAACATACCCGGGACGCCTTAACGGACTTTCACCGACCGGACTCGCGCCGTGAAGCGATCTCAAGTAAGAGTGTTTGTCTGGGCAGAGACCGGACAGCTGCCGTGCGTGTTTAATGAATCCCTCTCGGTGTGTGACGTTTACCGGACCGCCGAGTCCCGTTCCATGTGGTTGAGACCACCTCACCTTAACCCGCTACCCTGTTTTTGTGCCGCGGCCGACGAACCCGGGTTCGGTCGCCGGGCTTCTGGGTGATAAAGGACAGCTGTTGTTTGTTACAGGCAGCCAGGTTTCCCTCCTGCTGTCTTCTTTCCTCGTTCCTTTGTTCCGTCTCCGCGGGCTCGTCCGCCATCTTTCCCTGCTGCCCCTCTCCCGCCTTCTTCACCGGAACCAAAGAGTATATAGACACCAAGAGGCGAATCGCAATGCATTTACATTTAGCTAAGTAGGAGACGCTTTTATCCAAAGCGACTTAGAATAAGTACATTTGTGTGGAGAGTGCAACAGTACATCTCTATCAGCACAGTGAGGATTTCAATCCGCCTGCTGGCTAAATTAACCCGTATAGTAAACAACAGAGATATGTGCTAAGATACAGATTTGTGGGGTTTTTTTGGGAGGGAGAGAGGTAGTAGAGGGAGGAGGGTCAGCAGTGTAATAAATGTCTGTTATTAGTCTTGTAAATGTAAGCACACGGAGACACGTCTGTAAACTCTCAGTTTACTTCCGCAGTTTCTTCCTCTATACCAGCGGTACTCAATAGGCGCATCCGGCCCACCGGCCACCTATTTGTGGCCCCGGAAATATTATTTCTTCAATATGTGTTTCGGTTGGGTCAACACGTGTATCGGGACTTGTCTCCATGCCAACGATACACAGACAGCCTGTTATTGGGTCGCGCTGCGAGCGCATTTTTAAGTTTCACTTTCGTTTTTGAAGCGGTTCGCATATTGCCACTTTGCCAGTAGGAGAATAGATAGAAAGCATAGACGGGGAAAAAAAAGATTACATGAAAATGGCGTGTTCCAAGTTCTCTGCCTAAAGAAAGGTGGACAGTGAAATTGCCAATTTAAAGAAGAATGGACTGAAAAGTTTGCATTCATTCTTTCTCCAACCAGCACAAGACCTATGTGCTTAATATGCCAGGAGACTATCTGTGATGAAGATTTCCAATTTGAAAACGGCATTATGAGACAAAGCATACACATTTTGAAGAAACATATCCTCAACATTCAGAGGTAAGAACAACAAAAAGAAATGCACTAAATACAGTATATCACATGTGGCCTGACCGACCTCAATAAATGGACCTTTGAGTCATTGAAAAAAATCTTTGTGGCCCTTGAGGATTTGTATTTGAGTACCCCTGCTCTATACAACTCTCATCAGGTTAATCATAATACCACACAGGTAACATACTCCACCTAGTGGTAGGAGTCATATATTCACATACATCACATCTTCCCCTTTTAAGATATTCTCCAAATCAATTACTCATCATTTCTACTTACTGACTTAACATTTCACAGTCTAACAAAGTCAACACTTGCTTTGAAGTACACACAAGAAAAACATCATGAACTACTGTTATGAGTGCACTTTCTTACCTCCTATAATTCAAACTGTGCAGCCTCTGATTTTAACCGAAATTTACTTTACACCTCACAGGCAAAGCATATTCAACTTGAATTATGAAAATCAATTTACTACATTTAACATAAATCTACACTCATCAATACTTCAAACAAACTTAACCAAAAGTCTTTACTTTTACATTAAATTACATTATCAATTGCTGCTTATCACTGAGCATAACGTTTTGGTGGCCTGATTGGCCTGCCACACCTTGACCTTTTAACTGGTTCTTCTCTGTTCACAGTTGGTGTCACAGTCCCTTTCAGTGGTGATTTCACAGGTGATTGCACTGGTGACTGTGCCTGTGATGGCATGGGCCTATCAGTCTCTGCAAGTGTATTGGTGACTGGATGAAAGTCCTCCACATCTACAGAGCGTGATTGTGGAAAATCAATTTCTCTGGTTTTCATCAGGTGTCGCCGATTTCTCCTGTATGTGATTCCATCTGGAGTTTGGACTATCACCGACCTGGGTTTGTCATGTCTTCTCACGACAACTGCTGGTTGCCAGTTATCTTTGACTCTTACTCTCACCTTATCTCCTTCCATCAGAAGTGGTAACCGTCTTGCTCCTCTGTCAAAGTACTGCTTTGGTTTCAGCTGCCTCTCCTTGATGCTGTGGTGAACATTGTCATACAGCTGTGGTCTCAGCAGCTGTGCTGATGTTGGCAGTTTAGTTTTCAGTCTTCGACCCATAAGCAGTTGGGCAGGGGACAGTTTCACTCCATCCAAAGGTGAGTTCCTGTATTCCAACAGAGCAATGTACGGATCACTCTGGCTCTCTTGTGCTTTCTTCAGTAATGTCTTTACTGTCTGTATTGCTCGCTCACTTTGTCCATTCGCCTGGTGGTATCCCGGGCTGGATGTGATGTGTACAAACTCCCAGCTCTCTGCGAATGTCCTGAACTCTGAGAATTGTGGTCCATTGTCTGACATGACCTCGTCTGGAATGCCATGTCTTGCGAACATCGATTTGAGGGCTGTCACCACATGTTGGGTGGTCGTCCCTGTGAGTTTAGCAATTTCAGGATACTTTGAATAGTAGTCCACACACAGCAGATATTCACCTTGCTCATAATGGAACAGATCTACTCCAACCTTTGCCCAGGCTCTCTCTGGAATGTCATGGCAGATGAGTGGCTCTTTAGTGTTGCTCCGCCTGAATGTGTTACAGATAGCACACTTTATTACAACATCTTCAACCTCCTTAGCCATGTTGGGCCAGAACATGACGTCTCTCGCCCTTTCTTTACATTTGACAATTCCTAGATGAGCTTAATGGACCGTCGCAAGCATGTCTGCTCTCAAGCTACTTGGAACAACAAGTCGCGTGTTCTTGAATAGTAGACCATCAAAACATGTAAGTTCCTCTCTGAATTTCCAATATTTTCTGATGTCTGCTGGTACATGTCATATTTCTGCTGGCCATCCTGTTTGGACCATCTTTATGACCATCTGCAATTCCTCATCAGCTGCTGTTTGTGTTCTGAATGTGTTCAGTTTCTCTTCTGTGATTGGTAGGTGAGCTGTTAGAAGATGGACCTCTAGTTCATCCTCCAGGAGTTGCTCTGATTTCTCTTTCAGGTAAGCTCGACTCAGTGTGTCTGCGATGTAGAGCTCCACACCGTACTGAAAATCGGCGTCTTTGAGAGAGTCGGTGTCCGTGACATGAGTCTACTTGGTGTGGTCGCTCGAATCGGCCCACGTCGGCGTTCATTTCAGCCGATTCAAATGTATAATCAGCCATTCGAGTCGGTCATTCTTTTACCATTCTGATTGGTGGAGGCTAGCTTGACTAGCGAATCAGTGAAGCCCGGAAGTGACGATGGTAAACATACCAGATAAGCAGTGGAATCGAAGAAGGGGTGCAGTCGAATAGTCTATTTTGCTTAGGAAGGTTCCTAACTGAAGAACTGACCCGGAAGTAAAGAAGTGGCCGCCATGACAAGAGCTGTTCGAATTCTCTAAATGCAAAGGAAAGGAGCTCCAATGCTTCCTTTCAGAGCTCTTTTAGCATAGGATGCAACGGACCTTCCTATGTGAAAGGAAAGGAGATCACGCCTCCTGTAAATACAGCAAACGGTAAACAGGAAGGAGGAGCTGCTGGACTGAAGCCGGTCAGTGAACCAGCTGTTTATAAAACCATCATGTGTAGAAGTGGACGATGCGCTTTTTGTAGTCCATTATTGTAGTTCCTACAGCGCAGACGCACGTCAATCGCCGGTGCCGATCATCAGCTGTCAATCATCAGCGGCCGCGTAATAATGACGTAGCTTAGTGAAAGTCTGGTCGGATTCTGTGAGCACCGGTCGACTATTCCTAAGTCCTTTTGAGTTCTCCTATCGCCTTTCCTTAACCCCGTGACGTTTTCCCCAGAGGTCAAGGAATAGGAGATAGGAATAGGAGTTAGGACCTTATTTTTTGACTATTCGACTGCACCCAAGGTGTCGACACACTCTCTCGGCTACTTCCGGTTTTCGTGGTTTTTGGCCCACAATACAGATTAGCGCCGCCTGTTGTTTTGGAGACATTACATCTCGCGCAAGCGCGGAACGTATGGCGTCGGCTGAAATTCTGTAGGTGTGAACCGCCCACGTCGGCCATATAAAGTAGCCCTAGTTCATTTACCGACGCGAGTCGGGCAGTTCTTCCGGTGTGGACTCTGTTTCCCTCCTGCTGTCTTCTTTCCTCGTTCCTTTGTTCCGTCACCGCGGGCTCGGCCGCCATCTTGCCCTGCTGCTCCTCTCCCGCCTTCTTCACCGGAACCAACGAGTATATAGACACCAAGAGGCGAATCTCAATGCATTTACATTTAGCTAAGTAGCTGACGCTTTTATCCAAAGCGCCTTAGAATAAGTACATTTGTGTGAAGAGTGCAACAGTACATCTCTATCAGCACAGTGAGGATTTCAATCCGCCCGCTGGCTAAGTTAACCTGTAGCTAGTAGAAAACAGAGATATGTGCTAAGATACAGATTTGTGGGGTTTTTTTGGGAGGGAGAGAGGTAGTAGAGTGAGGAGGGTCAGCAGAGTCCAGAGCTGCGTTCCAAAAACAGTTTGAGTCGCCCTCGCTCACTTGCCCTAAGCACTTGCCCTTGGGGGAATCCCCGCCGCCATCATAAGGGCTGTTCCATTTCTCTGAACAGCTGAAGTGAACTCCATGAGATCGACCCTTGAGGGCTGAGTGATCGAGTCAACAACGATGGTCACTTCAGAGCTATATATCACCCACAATGCATTGCAGTGGTGCACGAAAAATATGTCCATGCGGTGGCGATAATGAACCCCCTACACCATAGTCTGCTGTCTATTCACCACCAAGGAAGAAGAAGAAAGAAGAAAATGAATTAAATTTAATTAATTTTCTTAAATTGTGCAATTAGACTGTCAGTTGCAGAGTTATGGCAGAGCCCACCGTTTACAGGTGTAAGTATATAAGCCGACGTATTGCCATCAAGCGCAGAATACGTCTTCGTCTAAATGAAAGACGAAGACGAGGGCGACTCAAACTGTTTTTGAAACGCAGCCCAGGTGATCTCTGAACAACAGGGTCTTGGGTCTCTTACGGAGGATGGGAAGCAGTTCTGCGGTCAATGGAATGAACATCTGTGTCCTTTAGATTGAAAGTGACTGCTAAACTTCCCATTATGCATTGGGAAACTAGTAGCGCCTATGAAATCCATTTAGTTTTTCCCCAATTTCCCATATATTGAGTAGCTGTCAGCAATAATAATTGTAATAATCATATAATAATTACTGTAATTGTTTGTCCAGTCTATAGCAGACACATTTGCCAAATCTAGCATTATGTAAAACTGATTTAGAAAATAACATTTATTGTAATAAAAAATGTAGGGTTCTAACATTTATTTTGTGTCCCAAGTTTTTTTTGACCTGTGACTAAGTGCTCAGCTGTTTTACTAACATTTCTACGTGTGATGTTACTGTTTTCCTGCAGACTTCCAGCAGCTGATGGCGTGTAAAGAAGAGGTTCACTGGCAGCAGGACTGGGGCTCCAGTCTGGACCAGGAGGATCCAGAGCCCCCACACATCAAAGAGGAACAGAAGGAAGTCTGGATCAGTCAGGAGGGAGAGCAGCTTCAAGGGCTGGAGGAGGCTGATATCAAGTTCCCAGTCACTCTTGTCCCTGTGAAGAGTGAAGAAGATGAAGACGATGAAGAGAAGCCTCAGTTCTCAGGGCTGGCTTCAGCTGCAGCCAGCAGCTCAACTGAACAGATGAAAACAGAAGCTGGTGAAGAGGACTATGGAGGACCAGAATCACAACCAGATACTGATGACATTACTGAAGACTCTTCTGACATTGATGACATGACTGAAGACTCATCTGATGACAGTGATGATTGGCAGGAGACCAGAGAACCTCAGTCAGGTTTAAAGGCTTGGACCGATGATGAAGTCCCTGACAGTGATTCTAGATGTAGTACTGGTGAGAAACCTTTCAGATGCTCCGCATGTGGGAAAACATTTGACCATAGAAAAAATATGAAGACACACATGAGAACTCACACAGGAGAAAAACCTTTTAGCTGTTCAGTTTGTAAGAAAACTTTCATGTGGGGAGGAAGCTTAAGGACACACATGAGAACTCATACAGGAGAGAAACCTTTCAGCTGCACAGTTTGTCAGAAAACTTTCATGTGGGGAGGAAGCTTAAAGACACACATGAGAACTCATACAGGAGAGAAACCTTTTAGCTGCTCAGTTTGTCAGAAAACTTTTACAGAACGTAGAAGTTTAAACGCACACAAGAGAACTCATACAGGAGAGAAACCTTTTAGCTGCTCAGTTTGTAAGAAAACTTTCACGGTGGGAGGAGATTTAAAGAAACACATGAGAACTCATACAGGAGAGAAACCTTTTAGCTGCTCAGTTTGTAAGAAATCTTTCACACGGGGAGGACACTTAAAGAGACACATGATAACTCACACAGGAGAGAAACCTTTCAGCTGCTCAGTTTGTCAGAAAACTTTCACAGCAAGTGGACATTTACACGCACACATGAGAACTCATACAGGAGAAAAACCTTTCAGCTGTTCAGTTTGTAAGAAATCTTTCACGCACAGCGCAAGCTTAAAGACACACATGAGAACACATACAGGAGAGAAACCTTTCAGCTGCTCAGTTTGTCAGAAAACTTTCACGCAGGCAGGAAGCTTAAAGAGACACATGAGAACTCATACAGGAGACAAACTTTGCAGCTGCTCAGTTTGTCAAACTTTTTTTGCAGACAGTAGAAGTTTAAACGCACACATGAGAACTCATACAGGAGAAAGACATCAGCTGTTCAGTTTGTAAGAAACCTTTCACACAGAGCGCAGGCTTAAAGACACACATGAGAACTCATACAGGATAGAAACCTTTCAGCTGCTCAGTTTGTAAGAAACAATTCAAATATCTTCAAAATGTAAAGAGACATGAGATTTCACACAGGATAGATGTTTCAGCTGCTCAGTTTGTAAACAAGACTCGGTGAAACCTCGTATCTGGCTGGACCGTGTCTGGTCAATGTGCCTAATTGCAGATAAGTCAAACTTCTCAACTCAACGATTATTTTGTGAAACACCACATGAAATGAAATCCATCTCTCTCTCGACTCTGTTATAAGAATTTTGTATAACCTCATGTCTTAAAGTTTTCTTAGTTCAGGTTACAGCTTTATGTGTTGAACTGTTTATTACTTTAGTCTCCCCATGGCTGACCTAAATGTTATCAGAGGCCTGGTAGTCATGATGTCTTGTTCTACATGAAGGTTAACTGTCAGTGACGCTTTATCTCCTGTGCCTTTAAAAGACTTCCTCTGTAGCATCCTCACACGTTATTGCATTGTAACTGCTCCTCTTGTACAAGATTAAAGTCAGACGTCGACTTTACTTTTGTCTCCGATCTCCTCCTTGGGTGAATTTATTAGTTTACGGGAAAATTCTTTTAACATTTGGCGCCCAACGTGGGGCCCAATATCTGTTTCTCTTCTCCAACTACCGGACCTGAACACTTTGCAAGGCGGGCCCGGCTGGAGAGGAGAGCAGTGACGGGGTCCGAACGAAGGAGGAATCTGAGGCATCAAAAATAAATTAGGTAGAATATTAACCAATCAGATAAAAAAAAAAGGTTTGCTCAATATATATATAAAAAAAAAAAATCCTGAGTGAGGGTGGTTTCCACCATTCGGTAAAATATGGTTTGAACACAGTAGTGCAGCTAGGTTTAAAGTCCGTGGGTTTGAGGCCCAAAAAGCACCGTGTAGCTGAATCCAGGGTTCTAACCAGTAGTGCAGCTAGGTTTAAAGTCCGTGGGTTTGAGGCCCAAAAAGCACCGTGTAGCTGAATCCAGGGTTCTAACCAGTAGTGCAGCTAGGTTTAAAGTCCGTGGGTTTGAGGCCCAAAAAGCACCGTGTATCTGAATCCAGGATTCTCAACTTGCCGAGAATGGTTTTACCAAATAGGAAGGAAACGTTTTCTACTCATTTAGCAAGACACAGAGAACTGTGTTGACGACAATCGACCAGTTACAAAGAAGAAAAAGAAAGGTTAAAGTTGTTTGTGAGTATATATACAACCTATATAGAATAAAATAGAATAGAGTGAACTAGATATAAATAAAATATGATGGGTAACAGCCATACGTTTTGCGGCCGGAACACGGAAGCTGAGTATTCACAGGAGATAGAAAGAAAAAAATTAGAACAGGAGAGAAAAGAAAAATGAATACCCAAACAGACAAATTCTAATCTTTGTCTTGTTCTTTATTCTTGCCGAGAACAACGGAGAGATGATGACGAAGTCCCTCTGGGTCCGATGCCTGTCCCTCCCCCTACCCGGATCAGCCTCATCTGCGGCCACCTCCACTCCACCCCGGGCCGGCACATGTTCCGGCCTCCTCCTCTCCGCCAGAAGCCTCCGCTCCGCAAATACCAGGGCACCCATGGGACGCAGAACAAGGGGGTAAAACCCATAGCGGTAAGACATTCAATCCTCTTATTTCATCACATACACAGAAACCAGGGAAAGGAGGAGATAAGTGACTACTTTGTTTTGATGATGATAATTGGAGGAGTGATTGCAATGTGTTTTACCGAGAGGGTGCACCGAGAAAGCGGGGTGGATGGCGGAGAGGAGGAGGAGGACGAGGAGGGAGAGGAGGGGGTGCGGAGGGGAGCAGGTCGAGAGACAGGAACGATGTTTGCTAAAACTGGACATTGGGTGAGAGACTGCAGGTCCGGAGGAGGACGAGGAGGAGGGGCAAGAGGCAGAGGACTCAGACGGCATCGAGACTCATCTCCCCGGTGCCGAGGATCATCACCTGCATGACTATCTCAGCAGACAGGTCGTACTGGCACACACACACGTGTGTTACATTAAAAGTAAACAATCGCAAAATAAAATTCCTGTGCAATACCGGAGCATCCAAATCAGTTGCGCAGGAGGAAGATGCTGGGGGTCTAAATAAATCAAGGTCAGACGGACTCAGAGTTAAATCAGCCACAGGGCATGTGATGATCGAACCAATGTGCGACCCAGTGTGGATCGAGGATCCTAAAACCAAAAGAAAAGTACACACATCGATGGCCATCTCAAAACTATGCCCAGTTAACTCATTGGGGAGGGACCTTATGATAGCCCTAGGCATAGGAGTAGTTTCATCTGCTGATGGAATGAAAGTATGTAGGGCAAAGGCGGGCCCACACCGGACCGAAAATCGGCGTCTTTGACAGACTCGGCATCTGTGACATGAGTCTGCTTGGTGTGGTCGCTCGAATCGGCCCACATCGGCGTTCATTTCAGCCGATTCAAATGTGTAATCCGCCATTCGAGTCGGTCACTCTTTTACCATTCTGATTGGTGGAGGCTAGCAGCTTGACTAGCGAATCAGTGAAGCCCGGAAGTGACGATGGTAAACATACCAGATAACTAGTGGAATCGAAGAAGGTGGTCTAGAGAGGACCGCCTACTTCCGGTTTTCGTGTTTTTTGGCCCACAATACAGATTAGCGCCGCCTGTTGTTTTGGAGACATTACATCTCGCGCAAGCGCGGAACGTATGGCGTCGGCTGTAGTTCCGTAGGTGTAAACCGCCCATGTCGTTGTTCGAGTCTGCCATGTTAAGTAGCTCAACTTCATTTATCCGACGCGAATGGGGCAGTCGGTCCGGTGTGGACCCGCCTTAACAGAAGGACGCCAAAAACAGGAAAACAACTGCGATGACGACGACGATGGCCAGTACGTCATAACTATTAAACGTCATAACCAGGTTAAACTACTGGTACAGCATAGATCTCACAAGAACAGGTCCCAGCTCCATCACTGACCAACTCACCCAATTAACACTGTACAATGTACTATGACCACTACGGGGTAAAAAAACGCAAATATGAAAACATGTTTTTCAAAACCTTCGCAATTGAGATTGACAAATTTATATTGGGACAAAAAGGGGAATTGCGGGGTGGCGGTGAAACTAAACAGAGAGGACATAAAGCTACATCGGAACGGTAGCGCGCCAAACGTGTCTATTTCAAAAGAACCAGACATGAGCTGGAAAGACTTGCAGGCTGTCAACAGAGCTGTGATACCAAGGGCGCCCCTAGTGCCAGATCCACATACGCTGCTAAATGAGTTAAGTCCACAGGCCAAATTCTTCTCAGTTATTGATCTAGCGAATTCTTTCTTCTCTATTCCAGTGGACCCAGACTCACAGTTTTGGTTTGGATTTCAATACAGAGGAAAGAAGTACACTTACACAAGGATCCCTCAGGGATATTGTGAAAGTCCTACCATTTTCTCGCAGGCAATGTCATCAAATCTAGCCAAATTTTACCCACCAAACAAAGTCAAATTCTGTTGTATGTTGATGATATTTTGATAGCTTCAAAAACTCAAGTTGACTGTAAAACAGACACTCTGGCACTGCTGAAGTTTTTAGCTGAACAAGGTCACAAAGCAGGTAGAAACAAACTCCAGTTGTGGAAACAAATGGTGAAGTGTTTGGGTTTCAAAATATCTCAGGAAGGAAAACATCTCGATGACAAACACAAAGAAGCTATTCTGCAAGCTCCAAAAACAAAAACAAAAAAAAGCAAATGATGTCATTATTAGGCATCACAGGCTTTTGCAGGCAATGGATTGCTAATTACGCTGAATTGAACCACTGCAGAGTGTAATCTATGATCAACCTATGGCAGCCGGGGATAATATTATTTGGACACAAGAGGCAGAACAAGCTTTTAAACAACTAAAACAGGTTTTAGTGAGCACATCAGTATTAGCACTCCCAGACTACAAAAAAACCTTTCATCCAAACATGTGACGCGAGACAAGGATTCATGACCAGCGTTCTAACACAGCCTTTTGGACAAAGACTACGACCGATAGCTTACTACTCTTCTAAACTTGATCCCATAGCAAGAGCTATGCCTCCATGATTCCAGGCAGTGCAGGCAGCAGCTATTGCTGTACAAAGTTCAGCTTCACTCGTGTTGTTTCATCCATTGACATTGAAGGTTTCACATGCGGTCTCTGTACTTCTGGTGCAAAACAAAGTAGCTTTCATGTCACCAGCACGGCATCTCAATTGACGATACTAATGGTGCAGCCACATTTGACAATCGAACGCTGCAACACATTGAATCCATCCACACTTTTGCCACACGGTGAGAAACATGACTGCTTAGCTAAAACTGAGGAGACTGTTTTACCAAGAGCAGACCTGACTGATACACCACTCACACATCCAGACATAACAATTTAACAATCAACAGTTTGTTGATGGTTCCTGCAGGAAAAATCCAGATGGCACGAATACCAGTAGTGTGCGGTGGGGATACAGGGGAGGGTGCTGAAATCCTCACCTTTGCCATCACATTTCTCAGCTCAGGCAGCAGAGAGAGTAGCTTTGACGGAGGCATGTAGATTGGGGGAAGGGAAAGCTATCACAGTCTATACAGATAGCCAGTATGTGTTCTCCACACTGCATGTTTTCTACCAACAGTGGAAAAACAGAGGCATGGTAACATCTACAGGCAAAGCTATTCAACACAAAGATTTGATACTAACTTTATTGGATGCTATTCTCCTACCAAAAGCAGTTGCAGTCTGTAAACGCGCAGCACACACTACCGGGACTGATCCAGTTTCACGAGAAAACCGCAAAGCAGACGAAGAAGCTAAACGCGCAGCAACAGATGGACAGGGTTCAGATTACATTTTTGTAGCTGATAGCCCATCCTTCCTAAAACCCTCTATAGATTTGTGGCTATTTTTAGCCATGGAAGTACCCATGTCTCAACAGGAGGGATGGTGGCAATGATAGGTAAATGTTTTACAACATGTGGATTCCAAAATGACTCTAAACATTTTTGTGCATCCTGTTTGATTTGCTCCAAGCACAACTCTCAAGGAAGAATGAGACCTAAAAGAGGAGCGTTCCCGAAAGCTGAATATCCTTTCCAAACAATATACATGGACTTCATCGAACTAAACAAATCAGAGGGGAAGAAATATTGCCTGGTAATAGTAGATATGTTCTCAACAGCAACAAACAACGCTATAGTGGTAGCAAAAATCTTTGCTACTATTATTGCACTAAGATTCTGATTCCCAGAAACAATTTATTGCGATAACGGTCCACATTTCAGAAACCAAGTCATGGCTAAATTATCAGAAATGTCTAACATTCAACTGAAAGTTTCATTGCAGTTATCATTGGTATCACTGGTCATCTCCTCGCTGGGAAGGTCCATATCAGGTTCTGCTAGCCGATACAACGCTAGCTAATTCAACACCAGCCAAATTAAGAGCAACAAGAGAAATCGGACCGCAAATTGTATAACTTTGTGTCTCTACCCACTGACAGGAACTGCACCACTGTACACCAATTGTTTCCCCCTGTGCCAACTCACACGCGGCCACCCTGTTTTGAGCCATATGACGGCAACTACACCTGTGTCTCTAGAGAAGAAGGTACGGTTAGTGTAGGAACTTTGGCTCCCTGTAATCTAACCCTGAAGTTATCAGCACGAGAAGGGGGTGTGCAGGATGCGTAGGTGAGAAGACAACTTGTGACCAGGGCGGACATCTGGTGGTTCTGCGGTGGTAAGACACTTAGACCAACATTAACAATAGATTGGATTAACTATTTGTATTATAACCAACAGAGGTTCATCAATTACACCAGAGACGGCATTAAGGGGTTATCTATACAATTAGATAGGACTAGTCTCATGGCGTGGCAGAAACGGCTGGCGCTGGACATGCTGCTGGCTGAGAAGGGAGGCGTGTGTAAGATGTTTGGGGATATGTGTTGCACCTTCATTCCCAATAACACCGCCCCTGACAGCAGTGGGACTAGGGAGCTCGCTATCCGAGGAGTTCGCGAAAAACTCAGGTATTGACGATCACCCTTACTTTTCATGGATGGAGAGCATGTTCGGGAGGTGGTCAGGGCTCATACAATCAGTTCTGATAACCATATATATAATGACCATAATTATGACTACGTTGTGTTGTTGTTGTGTTCCATTCCTGAGAGATTTAGTTCAGAGGCTGATTGACGTTGCCATGAACAGGATGTTACTGTACACCAGAGTGCCAGATGAGGAGGATAAAGGTGATGCAACATTATATCTATCAGATTACAGTGACGATGAAATAACCCCTGTGAAGTGTGCTTCCCGATTCCTAGGTGAGCAGAAAGTTCCAGGTGATCTGGAAGCTGAGGACATGCACGGGATCTTGGAGGGTTTCTATGATGACACTGGAGTTTAAATAAAAACATGAATTCCACAGCACAATGATGTATTTACATAAAATCCCAAAAAGAAGATGTAAAAACTGATAAGCATTACGAGTAGGGATGCACGATAATTATCGGACCGATAATTATCGGCCCGATAATAGGAATTATGACGTCAACCCGATAAATCCGATACAATTATTAATACCTCCGATAATCCGAAGATAGGATGTTTGTGTTAAAACAGCGGGTGGATTGGGATGAGGGACGTTAGTTTTTTTCTAGGCGCCTCCCGTTTAGCATGTGATGTGGTTACTGTGGTATCACAGGTTTCGGAGGAGGGAGTTAATCCACAAATCGAGCGCTCCCTTCTCATGCCTGGCTGTGACGTAGAGGCTGCGAGCGAGTGGAGGAGGAAGACTAGTAAACAAACACGCATGGCGTCTGTACTGTGGGACTACTTTAAAGTTTCTGAGGAAACTGAATCGTTTGCCATTTGTAACAAATGCAATGCAGAAGTTCCAAGAGGAGGGAAAAAGGCATCGAGCTTTAATACATCCAACCTTAAAAGTCACCTCGCACATCACCATCGCTACGACGGTGTGTTAAAAGCGTATGAAGACGCCGGCGCCGCTAAAGAAGCAGCGAGCCCGTAGTTTAGCGTTTTGATGCACGGGTGAAGTAGCGGTCCTTGTACCTCGGGTCCAATATAGTTGAGAGATAATACAGTGGCTTTTCCTCGATGTCACCAAAACGCGTTTCCACTGCTTTTAACGGGGTTTCCTTTGATGTTTTCACTCCGTGGTCTGTTGGTAACGTTTGTTTTAGCAGTCGCGTCAGCGCTTGAATGGAGGGGATCACATCCGCAGTAGTGGCTGTTGCTTTGCTGATATTTCTGCCTATTACCGTAGTTTACATTTCTGTGTGGATCAGGACCAACAGTTTAATGTAGCAGCACTTGTGTGTGCATATCCCATGCTGCTCAGGGAAAGTTGTCATTGACTGACTGACTCACTTACATATTTATTTGAAAAAAATAAATATTGTCATTTTATTGAAGAGTCAAAACTGTTCTTGGCTTTCTTTTGTTCATAGTAATAATTATCATGTCACTGTGATACATCTGGTTAGGTGTTTGGTAAAAGGCAAAGCTATGCTAAATCTACCTAAGCTTAGTCATTAGTGTTTTTGACCTGAATTTGATCTGAATATACATTCAAAAACGAATAACAATATTATCGGTTATCGGTATCGGTATCGGTCCCGAGGAGCAGAAAGTTATCGATATCGGTATCGGCTTCAAAAAATCAATATCGTGCATCCCTAATTACGAGTGTAGCCTAAGAGAAGGATGTTGTCTCCACTATATATATATATACACTCAACAAAAATATAAACGCAACACTTTTGTTTTTGCTCCCATTTTTCATGAGATGGACTTAAAGATCTAAAATTCATTCCAGATACACAATATTACCATTTCTCTCAAACATTGTTCACAAATCTGTCTAAATGTGTGATAGTGAGCACTTCTGCTTTGCTGAGATAATCCATCCCACCTCACAGGTGTGCCATATCAAGATGCTGATCTGACATCATGATTAGTGGACAGGTGTGCCTTAGACTGTCCACAATAAAAGGCCACCCTGAAATGGGAATTTTTTTGCTTTATTGGGGGTCTGGGGACTCAGAACCAGTTAGTATCTGGTGTGACCACCATTTGCCTCATGCAGTGCAACACATCTTCTTCGCATAGAGTTTATCAGATTGTCAATTGTGGCCTGTGGAACGTTGGTCCACTCCTCTTCAATGGCTGTGCGAAGTTGCTGGATATTAGTGGGAACTGGTACACGCTGTCGTATACGCCGGTCAAGCACATCCCAAACATGCTCAATGGGTGACATGTCCGGTGAGTATGCTGGCCATGCAAGAACTGGGACATTTTCAGCTTCCAAGAATTGTGTACAGATCCTTGCAACATGGGGCCGTGCATTATCTTGCTGAAACATGAGGTGATGTTCATGGATGTATGACACAACAATGGGCCTCAGGATCTCATCACGGTATCTCTGTGCATTCAAAATGCCATCAATAAAATGCACCTGTGTTCTTCGTCCATAACAGATGCCTGCCCATACCATAACCCACCACCACCATGGGCCACTCGATCCACAACATTGACATCAGCAAAGCGCTCACCCACACGATGCCACACACGCTGTCTGCCATCTGCCCTGAACAATGTAAACCGAGATTCATCCGTGAAGAGAACACCTCTCCAACGTGCCAGACGCCATCGAATGTGAGCATTTGCCCACTCAAGTCTGTTACGGCGACGAGCTGGAGTCAGGTCAAGACCCCGATGAGGACGACGAGCATGCAGTTGAGCTTCCCTGAGACGGTTTCTGACAGTTTGTGCAGAAATTGTTTGGTTATGCAAACCAATTGTTTCAGCAGCTGTCGGCTGAGTGGCTGGTCTCAGAAGATCTTGGAGGTGAACCTGCTGGATGTGGAGGTCCTGGGCTGGTGTGGTTACACGTGGTCTGCGGTTGTGAGGCCGGTTGGATGTACTGCCATATTCTCTGAAACGCCTTTGGAGACGGCTTATGGTGGAGAAATGAACATTCAATGCACGAGCAACAGATCTGGTTGACATTCCTGCTGTCAGCATGCCAATTGCACGCTCCCTCAATGCTTGTGGCATCTGTGGTATTTTGCTGTGAGACAAAACTGCACATTTCAGAGTGGCCTTTTATTGTGGGCAGTATAAGGTACACCTGTGCACTAATCATGATGTCAGATCAGCATCTTGATGTGGCACACCTGTGAGGTGGGATGGATTATCTCAGCAAAGCAGAAGTGCTCACTATCACACATTTAGACAGATTTGTGAACAATGTTTGAGAGAAATGGTAATATTGTGTATCTGGAATGAATTTTAGATCTTTAAGTCCATCTCATGAAAAATGGGAGCAAAAACAAAAGTGTTGCGTTTATATTTTTGTTGAGTGTATGTTAATCACATGATGGAAGGAAGTGTTTAATGTTTTATTGTTTTCCACGAGTCCAGGGTGAGATTTCCTAGGCAGGGTCAGGTTCAACTAACGGGATCGATGGGTTGACCAGCCTGCATTGGACAGTTTTGTTTGATTTCTATTCTTCCTTCCTATTAAACTTTAAAGTACTAGAGGTTAGATTTACTAGATGTGCTATGTATAACTCTGTTTTGAATCACTGTACTTTCCCAATTGGACTGGAGTACCATAAGGCGGTCGCCTGTAGGCAGAGGGGCCGTGAGAGAATTTCCCTGCCTGAATGTAAAGATGGTACTGAAGTTGCTAAGAAACTGCCTGACAGGGTTTTCGCTCTCACCCTCCACACAATTTAACTAATTATTATGCTTGAGATAAGCATAAACAGGAGGGAATGTTATAAGAATTTTGTTTAACCTCATGTCTTAAAGTTTTCTTAGTTCAGGTTACAGCTTTATGTGTTGAACTGTGTATTACTTTAGTCTCCCCATAGCTGACCTAAATGTTATCAGAGGCCTGGTAGTCATGATGTCTTGTTCTACATGAAGGTTAAATGTCAGTGACGCTTTATCTCCTGTGCCTTTAAAAGACTCAAGTCACAACAGTGATTTGAGCACTTCCTCTGTAGCATCCTCACACGTGGTTGCATTGTAACTGCTCCTCTTGTACAAGATTAAAGTCAGACGTCGACTTTACTTATGTCTCCGATCTCCTCCTTGGGTGAATTCATTCGTTTACGGGAAAATTGTTTTAACAAGGATGTTCGTCCCAGGACATGATGCTTTTCTAGATTGGTGAGTATCTAAATACATTTTCAAAATGTTATTATATTATTAATGCGTTTATGTAAGGAGTATAGGCTCGATTTTCCAAAAATAAAAGTGTCATGTGACTTTGTGGGATATGTATCATATGTACAGGATATGTGATGAATACAAAGGTGATGTTATTCAACTATCACAGCTTGGTACTTACTTTCATGATGTTGATTCATAAAATTCAATAATATGATTTATATATTATTATAAACCATCGATTTTCAAGCTAGCCAAGCCGGGAGTAAAGACCTGACTAAATTAGCACCCTAGTGCTAATTTACATTGAAAGTGGGGGTGGGGAGCAGATAGTGTGTGTTTATTTGCAGCAGAGGAGAAATCTGACAATGGGGATTTGACTCAAATAGCAGTCACTGCACCTCAATCAGAGGGTCAGTAAGATAATAATAATAATAATATAGCTAATGATTGTTTACTATGATATTTGACATGTCCTGTGGATCAGCCCTTCATCAGATGAGTCATCTGAGAGGACTGGGAGCCAGAGACCACCACCTCCCCCGCTGAAGAGCCCTCCACCTCCACAACAACAACAACCCCCGCTGCTGCTGCTGCTGTCTCCAAAGCCTCCCCAACTGCTGCCAGAGGTGTGAAGGGGAGATCATAGAGGAAGGGGTGCAGATCTCAACACATTGCTTACACCAGCAGCTCTGAGGACAAATGGCATGATGTCAGTGAGGTAGATGTTGATCCACCACAGCCAGTTTTCAGGCCATATTTGTTATTTGTTAAATTGTGCAGTTCTTTACCAAATACAGCAATTCAAAAAGTAAAGACCATTTACAAAGAAGTTATTTGGTTTGACTGTTCTACCTAAATGGTTATGTTTGGTATGTTTTCCGTCACATTACATTAATTTGGATAATGATAAGCTCAAAAGCTCAAAAAAAAGAGAAGAATTAATAGAAACATTTTTTTTTATTAGAAGTAGTTATAGTAATGGTGAAATAAAGAAAAAAAAGTAGAATTATTAGTCTCCAAACTCCGTCTGGACATTGCCCTACAAAAACCACTGCTAAACACTCACTTTTGGGTGTTTTTTATCTACTTTCTACCAGTTGTTGGTCAGGCTTGTGGCTGTGGCTTCATTCAGCTTTTAGGCCTAAATACCAGAGCCGCAGCTAAGTCGCTTCACTCTAAAACAAATTTAGGCGAGGCAAAAAATGCAATTTCTTAAAGAAAGTTATGAAAAAGGTCATAGTATTGTATTTTTTTAAAAACTCTCAGTCTTTGCAGCGCTTCGACACCAGATGAAGATCGTTTGTTTGCACCAAAAACAAAAGCATCAAATCAAGTGAACGAACACGAGGTTGTGAGTGAAGGTTCATTTCTACTAACACCCCTTATTGATTCAATTAGTGTGAAAATTTGTTTTAAATGCTTGTTGTCTGGTTTTAAACAGCTTTGCTATGTAAGTATATGAGACACTCCAGAAAAAAGCTTTCATACACTGATCAATTCTTAAATGTTCTATTTAGCTTCCATAACACATTTTCTTTTTCTTTTTTTTCATGTGAGATTTCTGCTAAACTCACTAAAAGTTGCCGTTAGATAATGCCTTGATTGCATATTTAAGTATTTCAGAAAACGTTTAACTAAATAATTGACTGACTGTCAGTAATCAACTGGGGAAGTTTCATGCTGATATCTTAGTTATTATTTTATTTGTATGCCTTCAAAGTGTATGTAAATAACAATCCATAACTTTAAAGTCACTTAAAGTGAGGTCATAGCGGAGGACTAGACCAGAAATGTGTATGTGAGTTTAACACTCAGTTCCTGCTTCTATATTCTTCACAAACGTGGCCTGTTGTTGTTTACGAGGACCTTTTTCAGAACATAGTTGGCAGATTCAAGGGATCCATCTTCTCTGGATGCATGGGGACGACTGTGGCTCAGTTGGTAGAGCGGGTTGGCCAATGTTCGGAAGGTCGGCGGTTTGATCCCCGCCCTTGTCACTGTGTCATGGTCGTTGTGTCCTTGGACAAGACACTTCTCCCAGCCTGCCTCGTGTGAATGTGTATGACTGCTGTATGTTTGAGGTGGTGGTCAGAGGGGCTGTAGGCGCAGAATGGCAGCCACGCTTCCGTCAGTCTGCCCCAGGGCAGCGGTGGCTACTATCGTAGTTTACTACCACCGGTATGACTGTGTGTGAATGAATGGCACTTTGAGTGTCTTGAAAAGCGCCATATAAATCCAATCCATTATTATTATTATCAATACTACATTGTATTACTTAAAGAGACAGTGTGTGGGAATTATTCCCATCTAGTGGAGGAATTCTATTTTGCATTCAGACAAATGACAGACAAAAGAAGCTGGAAAACCCAGAGTTAAGCCTGAAGTTCCCTCGCTAAGCCCGAATCCTGCTTCCTAGTCCAGCCTCTGTTCAGTCAGCAGTCACTCGGATCGGAAACCGATGTCCTTCTGACAGTTATTCCATGTTCTTATCCATGTATTTTGCCTTATTTTTCTGAAACTGCATTAAAGTACCACAGGTAGGCTACATATCAGCCTGCTGTTATTATTTAACATTGTGACCATTATTATTTTCAAAGGTTTTTTCAATGAAGTCAGTCAGAAGGGCAACATATAAAGTCATACATGTGTGGCCACTCCTTTATTGCGCTCACATAGTTCATAGCAGCACATTACAGACAAGACACTTCCTGTTCATGCCATTTCAAAATAAGAGTCCCGGATATTCCAGTATAATGTGCTCTAAAGCACACACAAGGAAGTTTCATTCACCCAGACCATCTAGTACAGGCCGCTCAATAAAGTAGGTTACACACACAAATACACAAAAACCAAGTCACTGCTTGAATGGGACAATAATGACGGTTTCAGTTAAGATCCGTGGTTAGTAAATGTAGACTTTTAGGCTTTGCATTCAGTCGGTCTGCCATAATTGTCTGCCACGCTCTTTTCAGCTGTATTTCCTTTTTCGCATGTAATATGCCTTATTTCCTCATACATGTCCATCAGACGCTGCAGCTGACTTGGTGAAAAGTACGCGGCCGCACGTCTGCATCAGTAAATCTGTGATCGACACCGTGGTCTACTGAAGAAAGCTGTGAACGTGCATTTATACAAATGACTCGCAGATGGCTTGACAAAAACACCAAAATATCACAATGGTGACTGACTGGTTGGCTGCAGATTGTAGAAACAGTTCGAGTCAAGAGAGAGAGGGATTTCATTTCATTTGTGGTGTTTAACAAAATAATCCGTGAGTTGAGAAGTTTGACTTATCTGCAATTAGTCACATTGACCAGACACGGTCCAGCCAGATACGAGGTTTCACCGAGTCTTGTTTACAAACTGAGCAGCTGAAACATCTATCCTGTGTGAAATCTCATGTGTGTCTTTACACTTTGAAGATATTTGAATTGTTTCTTACAAACTGAGCAGCTGAAAGGTTTTTCTCCTGTGTGAGTTCTCATGTGTACGTTTAAACTTCCACTTTCTGTAAAAGTTTTCTGACAAACTGAACAGCTAAAAGGTTTCTCTCCTGTATGAGTTCTCATGTGTGTCATTAAGCTTCCTCCCTGCGTGAAAGTTTTCTTACAAACTGAACAGCTGAAAGGTTTTTCCCCTGTGTGAGTTCTCATGTGTAACGTTAGTTTTCCTCCTTGCGTGAACGATTTCTTACAAACTGAGCAGCTAAAAGGTTTCTCTCCTGTGTGAGTTCTCATGTGTACCGTTAAGCTTCCTCCATCCGTGAACGATTTCTTACAAACTGAGCAGCTAAAAGGTTTTTCTCCTGTGTGAGTTCTCATGTGTCTCTTTAAGCCTGTGCTCTGCATAAACGTTTTCTTACAAACTGAGCAGCTAAAAGGTTTTTCTCCTGTGTGAGTTCTCATGTGTGTCTTTAAGCTTGTGCTCTGCATAAAAGTTTTCTTACAAACTGAGCAGCTAAAAGGTTTTTCTCCTGTGTGAGTTCTCATGTGTAACATTAAGTTTCCTCCATGCGTGAACAATTTCTTACAAACTGAGCAGCTAAAAGGTTTTTCTCCTGTGTGAGTTCTCATGTGTCTCTTTAAGCCTGTGCTCTGCATAAACGTTTTCTTACAAACTGAGCAGCTAAAAGGTTTCTCTCCTGTATGAGTTCTCATGTGTGTCTTTAAGTATCCTCCCCACATGAAAGTTTTCTTACAAACTGAACAGCTAAAAGGTTTTTCTCCTGTGTGAATTCTCATGTGTATCTTCATATATTGTCTACGGTCAAATGTTTTCCCACATACGGAGCAATTGAAAGGTTTCTCACCAGTACTACATCTAGAATCACTGTCAGGGACTTCATCGTCGGTCCAAGCCTTTAAACCTGACTGAGGTTCTCTGGTCTCCTGCCAATCATCACTGTCATCAGATGAGTCTTCTTCAGTCATGTCATCAATGTCAGAAGAGTCTCCAGTCATGTCATCAGTATCTGGTTGTGGTTCTGGTCCTCCACAGTCCTCTTCACCAGCTTCTGTTTTCATCTGTTCAGTTGAGCTGCTGGCTGCAGCTGAAGCCAGCCCTGAGAACTGAGGCTTCTCTTCATCGTCTTCATCTTCTTCACTCTTCACAGGGACAAGAGTGACTGGGAACTTGATATCAGCCTCCTCCATCCCTTGAAGCTGCTCTCCCTCCCTGCTGATCCAGACTTCCTCCTGTTCCTCTTTGATGTGTGGGGGCTCTGGATCCTCCTGGTCCAGACTGGAGCCCCAGTCCTGCTGCTCAAAGGGAACCTCTTCTTTACACGCCATCAGCTGCTGGACGTCTGCAGGAAAACAGTAACATCACACAGAGACATTAGTAAAACAGCTGAACACTTAGTCACAGGTAAAAAAAAACCAAAATAAATGTTCGAACCCCAAATTTGTAATTACAATAAATGTTATCTTCTAAATCAGTTTTACATAATGTTAGATTTGGCAAACGTGACAATTATTACAATTATTATTTCTGACAGCTACTCAATATACGGGAAATTGGGGAAAAACTAAATGGATTTAATGGGTGCTACTAGTTTCCCAATGCATGATGGGAAGTTTAGCAGTCACTTTCAATCCAAAGGACACAGATGTTCGTTCCATTGACCACAGAACTGCTTCCCATCCTCCGTAAGAGACCCAAGACCCTGTTGTTCAGAGTTCACCTGGACTCTGCTGACCCTCCTCCCTCTACTACCTCTCTCCCTCCCAAAAACCCCCACAAATCTGTATCTTAGCACGTATCTCTGTTGTTTACTAGCTACGGGTTAACTTAGCCAGCGGGCGGATTGAAATCCTCACTGTGCTGATAGAGATGTATTGTTGCACTCTTCACACAAATGTACTTATTCTAAGTCGCTTTGGATAAAAGCGTCTGCTACTTAGCTAAATGTAAATGCATTGAGATTCGCCTCTTGGTGTCTATATACTCTTTGGTTCCGGTGAAGAAGACGGAAGAGGAGCAGCGCAGGGCAAGATGGCGGACGAGCCCGCGGAGACGGAACAAAGGAACGAGGAAAGAAGACCGCAGGAGGGAAACCTGGCTGCCTGTAACGTACAACAGCTGTCCTTTATCACCCAGAGGCCCGGCGACCGAACCCGGGTTCGTCGGCCGCGGCACAAAAACAGCGTAGCGGGTTAAGGTGAGGTGGTCTCAACCACATGAAACGGGACTCGGCGGTCCGGTAAACGTCACACACCGAGAGGGATTCATTAAACACGCACGGCAGCTGTCCGGTCTCTGCCCAGACAAACACTCTTACTTGAGATCGCTTCACGGCACGAGTCCGTTCGGTGAAAGTCCGTTAAGGCGTCCGGCGGGTATGTTACGTCTGCTTCGGAGCTTGTATTGAAACAAATCACGCACACCCACGTGACTGCTTCGAAAAATGCTGAAAAGCTGCGCTTATCGGTGAGCGCGCATGTGGGTTCTTCTTCTTCGTTTGGATTTTCGGCAGTTTAGACGCTTCTGGGCGTATTACTGCCCTCCTCAGGAAGTCACTCTAAGGATAATATTATTGCTTCAAATGTTCATATACAGACCTGTATCTTGTAAAAACTGGAATACTACTTTAGCAATCAAGTTTTGATTCTTATTTTGACCCAATAAAGATTTATCTGAAAATGACAAAACTCCCAGATCTGATACACTCTTATATAAAATGCTCCTTTCTGTGGTATATTTGTTACATTTCAATAAAACATGTTCAACTGTTTCAGAGTTTCCACACTCACAAAGCCCATTATGATGCTTTCTAAAAACATATAAAGATTGATTCAACCCACAATGCCCAAGTCTCAACCTACAGATCACTTGTGGGTTGTCAAGTAGGAGTCGAGACAAGTTGAGAGAGAAAGTAATATTATTTTGAATGCGTCTGTTTCATATTATACATCATTTGAAAGCTGCGAGTCTCGTAAATCGAACAAAGCCAGCTGTTTTAGGCTCACGGAGACACATCAAAAGCAAATACAGCGTGTGTGCAAGGAGTGCACAGAAGAAAAAAAAACAACAACAATAGGATGGGAGTTCCCTACCTTTCGAGCTGTCTGGAAGTCCAAAAACAACATGAAGCATGGTAATCCTGGTTTCCAGAGGAAGGTAAGAGTCCAACAAACACAATTAGTAGTGATGTCTGAATGAAGCTTCCTGAAGCATTTTCTTTATTTTCTGAGCCCAATAGATGGCAAGGGTTGAAGGCCGATATATTTCCATTGCTTTCAACCCTTTGTTGAACAGAGAGCGCCATCTATTGGGCTCAGAAAATAAAGAAAATGCTTTACGAAGCTTCATTTGGACATCACTAAAAAGTAGCCACTTCATTTAGTCCCACGAGCACGCTAACTCCGGTAATCATCCATAACACGCCATGTTTTTACTTTGAGAGTCTCTGAAGGAGATATTGTTATTGTTTGTTTATCGCTTTGTACTGCTTTACGACGGAGGGCTAACTATCCATGCTGTGTATTTCCGTGTCCGTCAGACTCTTCCGGAAAAAACAAGCCCTCTTCCGTGATTCTGCGATCCGAATTGGCTGAACAATCTGTCAATCAAGCGAGCCAGCGCTTCACTCGCGACAGAAGGCTTGTATTTACTCTTCTTTTGGGATGTTTTTAGTGTTTTTACGATGTCTAAAGTATGGAAAGACTTTGGAAGACGTCGTAGAGTTTTTCACCCGCGACAGTGATGAATAATTATCAGGGATGCGACGATGGGAGGAGGGGAGCGGCTGCAGCGCTGATGACAGGAGGAGGATTGTTATAAGAATTTTGTATAACCTCATGTCTTAAAGTTTTCTTAGTTCAGGTTACAGCTTTATGTGTTGAACTGTTTATTACTTTAGTCTCCCCATGGCTGACCTAAATGTTATCAGAGGCCTGGTAGTCATGATGTCTTGTTCTACATGAAGGTTAACTGTCAGTGACGCGTTATCTCCTGTGCCTTTAAAAGACTCAAGTCACAACAGTGATTTGAGCACTTCCTCTGTAGCATCCTCACACGTTGTTGCATTGTAGCTGCTCCTCTTGTACAAGATTAAAGTCAGACGTCGACTTTACTTATGTCTCCGATCTCCTCCTTGGGTGAATTTATTAGTTCACGGAAAATTTCTTTTAACATTTGGCGCCCAACGTGGTTCCCAATATCTGTTTCTCTTCTCCAACTACCGGACCTGAACACCTTGCAAGGCGGGCCCGGCTGGAGAGGAGAGCAGTGACGGGATCCGAACGAAGGAGGAATCTGAGGCATCAAAAACAAATCTGAGACACACACACACACATACACAGCACACAGGCGATGTCATCAAATTTAGCTAAATTTAACCCACCAAAAATTCTATTGTATGTTGATGATATTCTGATGGCTTCAAAAACTCAAGCTGACTGTAAAACAGACACTCTGGCGCTGCTGAAGGTTTTAGCTGAACAAGGTCACAAAGCAAATAGAAACAAACTGCAGTTGTGGATAATATTAACTGGACACAAGAGGCAGAACAATCCTTCAAACAACTAAAACAGGTTTTAGTGAGCACATCAGTATTAGCACTCCCAGACTACAAAAAACCTTTCATCCAAACATGTGACGCAAGGATTCATGACCAGCGTTCTAACACAAACTTTTGGACAAAAACTACGACCGATAGCTTACTACTCTTCTAAACTTGATCCCATAGCAAGAGCTATGCCTCCATGATTCCAGGCAGTGCAGGCAGCAGCTATTGCTGTACAAAGTTCAGCTTCACTCGTGTTGTTTCATCCATTGACATTGAAGGTTTCACTGTGGTTTCTGTACTTCTGATGCAAAACAAAGTAGCTTTCATGTCGCCAGCACGGCATCTCAATTGTATGACAATACTAATGGTGCAGCCACATTTGGCGATCGAACGCTGCAACACATCCTTCCACTTTCGCCACACGAACAAGACGGTGATACACCACTCACACATCCAGACATAACAATGTTTGTTGATGGTTCCTGCAGGAAAAATCCAGATGGCATGAATACCAGTAGTGTGCGGTGGTGACACAGGGGAGGGTGCTTAAATCCTCACCTTTGCCATCACATTTCTCAGCTCAGGCAGCAGAGAGAGTAGCTTTGACGGAGGCATGTAGATTGGGGGAAGGGAAAGCTATCACAGTCTATACAGATAGCCAGTATGCGTTCTCCACACTGCATGTTTTCTACCAACAGTGGAAAAACAGAGGCATGGTAACATCTACAGGCAAAGCTATTCAACACAAAGATTTGATACTAACTTTATTGGATGCTATTCTCCTACCAAAAGCAGTTGCAGTCTGTAAACGCGCAGCACACACTACCAGGACTGATCCAGTTTCACGAGGAAACCGCAAAGCAGACGAAGAAGGTAAACGCGCAGCAACAGAGGGACAGGGTTCAGATTACATTTTTTTAGCTGATAGCCCATCCTTCCTAAAACCCTCTATAGATTTGTGGCTATTTTTAGCCATGGAAGTACCCATGTCTCAACAGGAGGGATGGTGGCAATGATAGGTAAATGTTTTACAACATATGGATTCCAAAATTACTCTAAAAATTTTTGTGCATCCTGTTTGATTTGCTCCAAGCACAACTCTCAAGGAAGAATGAGACCTAAAAGAGGAGCGTTCCCGAAAGCTGAATATCCTTTCCAAACAATATGCATGGACTTCATCGAACTAAACAAATCAGAGGGGAAGAAATATTGCCTGGTAATAGTAGATATGTTTTCGAAATGGGTTGAAATCACACCAACAGCAAAAAACAACGCTATAGTGGTAGCAAAAATCTTTGCTACTATTATTGCACTAAGATTCTGATTCCCAGAAACAATTTATTGCGATAACGGTCCACATTTCAGAAACCAAGTCATGGCTAAATTATCAGAAATGTCTAACATTCAACTAAAAGTTTCATTGCAGTTATCATTGGTATCACTGGTCATCTCCTCGCTGGGAAGGTCCATATCAGGTTCTGCTATCTACACCGTGTTGGGACCTAACCGTTAGGACTATAGGAGATTAAAAACTACACCACCATTTTAGTTTCACTTCTCACCCAGGTGGGAGATGTGACGTCACACAACTCGTGCCCTATTGGCTGACAACTGCAGGTACCCCAGGGGGTCCCCGGCAGCAGCCGTGAGCTTTATAAACCGAAGCCGCCTGGAGAACGCTCTCTTACTCTCTTACTCTCTGGCTCCCACTCTTACCCGGGCGCTGGTTCCAGCGCTTCCATCGCAACACCACGTCGCCACGGGAGGCGACCCCTCCACCAACAGGAGGTGGACACGGCCCCGCAGCGCACCGCTGCAACAAGAGGAACCAAGCCGGTTCCTGCCGTCCAGCTACCGGACGCTGTCTGGAGTAAGCTGACTAAATTGCCAAGCCGCGATTATATCGCCGTCCGTGGAAGAAAGAAACACGAGCTGTTTTCTTTATTCGAGTTTGACCAACGAGAGGAAACCCGCTCCGCTCTCGCCTGGACTAAGCCGACTAGTCACGTCTCCCGCTGACGCCGGGACTCACGAATTACCGTCGCGAACGCCAGGACGGATTCGCAACCTACGCAACGACACCAGTAAGAGGCTATCAGTCTGGGCAGAGACATAAGTGATAGTGTAGAATATGCTTGTAATTCTTGTTAATGTGTTTTACGTTCTGATCGCGGACCACCGAGTCCGTTTGTTCATGTGCTGCTGTATTTGAATACTGATCGTGGACCCAGGCACGGGTTGATTTCTGCAACAATGTTTTCGACTAACCTCCGCCATATTCGTGAGCTCAGAAAGCCTCTACTATCAGTTAAAAGGCCGGTCTCGCGGAATAAACGCCAGTTCATTCACGCGCGCCCGTGTGATAGCGGCATGCCTTCTGAGCCTCAGAGTATCGCGCGCGCATTCTTGCCCTCTCTTTGTTTGTGTCCCGCTAACGCACACACACACACACACACACACACATATCCTCCGCCAGCTGTTTCCAGCTCCGGACGTTAAGGACATAGCTCCACCTCTCTCTCTCTCTCTCTCTCTCTCTCTCTCTCTCTCTCTCTCTCTCCCTCTCTCGCTACTCCATCTAACGTCAGTGGCTCCGCCCCTGAACGCTGTGAGGAATAACTCCATCTGGTGGTCACGCCCGACCATCTCTCTCTCGACACGCACGCACACGCACACACACACGCACGCACGCACGCACACACACACACACTCCACGTGTGTCTTCTGTAGCTTAGTTTTGTGTGTTAGGTAATAAGGCTTTGTTAATTGCAGTGTTATTGATTGTGATCATTATTACTGATTTTAATAAAACTTATCATATTATAACTAGCGGTCTCTTGTGCTTGTTGTGTATATGTCACTGGATAACGGCAGGTTGTGAAGGCTTGTGCTTGAATTTCACGCCTTTTTAATTGTTAGATTGTTTTTATGCTTCTATGCCAATGATCACGATCCTTGGCATTTGAGTATAAAACCTTTATATTGAGACTGAATACAGTTTTAGGTTATCTTTTCCCTGATCCCAGGGTGGTGCCCCGTTATTCATGATTATATCATGATAATATATTAAATATAATTATTAATATATTGATATTAATAATTAGCTGTTGATAACCAAATCTGCTCCTGCTACAACCCCAACAACCGACAGCAGTCCACATCGCTGAGAGAGGAACGTGGGTTCATCGGACACACTGTAAGAGAGCATACAGCACTCCAGGGGAGACAGATAAGTAAAAACACCACACCATGGCAGACAGACCGTGGCATCCGTTTCGAAGGACGGGATGCGGTATGAGAGGAACATTGTGTCTAATCAGTCTGGTAGCAGTGATAGTGGAAGTTCCGATACTCTGGGTACACGAACTTCAGTCTCAACAATCGAATGGCAACAACAATCGCACCGCAGCTGAATCACTGATTGTAAACTCAACACTAGCCAATACAACGCTAGCTAATTCAACACCAGCCAAATTAAGAGCTACAAGAGAAATTGGACCGCAAATTGTATAACTTTGTGTCTCTGCCCGCTGACAGGAACTGCACCACTGTACACCACTTGTTTCCCCCTGTGCCAACTCACACTCGGCCACCCTGGTTTGAGCCATATGACGGCAACTACACCTGTGTGACTAGAGAAGAAGGTATGGTTAGTGTAGGAACTTTGACTTCCTGTAATCTAACCCTGAAGTTATCAGCAGGAGAAGGGGGTGTGCAGGATGCGTGGGTGAGAAGACAACTTGTGCCCAGGGCGGACATCTGGTGGTTCTGCGGTGGTAAGACACTTAGACCAACATTAACAATAGATTGGATTAACTATTTGTATTATAACCAACAGAGGTTCATCAATTACATCAGAGATGGCATTAAGGGGTTATCTATACAATTAGATAGGACTAGTCTCTTGGCATGGCAGAAACGGCTGGCGCTGGACATGCTGCTGGCTGAGAAGGGAGGCGTGTGTAAGATGTTTGGGGATATGTGTTGCACTTTCATTCCCAATAACACCGCCCCTGACAGCAGTGGGACTAGGGCGCTGGCAGGTTTGATGTCGCTATCTGAGGAGTTCGCGGCAAACTCAGGTATTGACGATCACCCTTACTTTTCATGGGTGGAGAGCATGTTCGGGATGTGGTCAGGGCTCATACAATCAGTTCTGATAACCATAATCATAATGATCACAATTATGACTGCGTTGTGTTGTTGTTGTGTTCCATTCCCGAGAGACTTAGTTCAGAGGCTGATTGACGTTGCCATGGACAAGATGTTACTGTACACCAGAGTGCCGGATGATGAGGATAAAGGTGATGCAACATCATATCTATCAGATTACAGTGACGATGAAATAACCCCTGTGAAGTGTGCTTCCAGATTCCTAGGTGAGCAGAAAGTTCCAGGTGATCTGGAAGCTGAGGACATGCACGGGATTTTGGAGGGTTTCTATGATGACACTGGAGTTTAAATAAAAACATAAATTCCACAGCACAATGATGTATTTACAGAAAATCCCAAAAAGAAGATGTAAAAACTGATAAGCATTATGAGTGTAGAAGGATGTTGTCTCCGGTATATATATATATGTTAATCACATGATGGAAGGAAGTGTTTTATGTTTTATTGTTTTCCACAAGTCCAGGGTGAGATTTCCTAGGCAGGGTCGAGTTCAACTAACGGGATCGATGGGTTGACCAGCCTGCGTTGGACAGTTTTGTTTGATTTCTATTCTTCCTTCCTATTAAACTTTAAAGTACTAGAGGTTAGATTTACTAGATGTGCTATGTATAACTCTGTTTTGAATCACTGTACTTTCCCAATTGGACTGGAGTACCATAGGGCGGTCGCCTGTAGGCAGAGGGGCCGTGAGAGAATTTCCCTGCCTGAATGTAAAGATGGTACTGAAGTTGCTAAGAAACTGCCTGACAGGGTTTTCGCTCTCACCCTCCACACAATTTAACTAATGATTATGCTTGAGATAAGCATAAACAGGAGGGAATCGATAGATATCACCATGAAACTTCCCCAGTTGATTACTGACAGTCAGTCAATTATTTAGTTAAACGTTTTCTGAAATGCTTAAATATGCAATCAGGGCATTATCTAACGGCAACTTTTAGTGAGTTTAGCAGAAATCTCAGATGAAGAAAAAGAAAAAGAAAATGTGTTATGGAAGCTAAATAGAACATTTAAGAATTGATCAGTGTATGAAAGCTTTTTCCTGGAGTGTCTCATATACTTACATAGTAAAGCTGTTTAAAACCAGACAACAAGCATTTAAAACAAATTTTGACACTAATTGAATCATGTTAGTAGAAATGAACCTTCATTCACAAGCTCATGTTCGTTCACTTGATTTGATGCTTTTGTTTTTGATCCAAACAAACGATCTTCATCTGGTGTCGACGAGCTGCTAAGACTGAGAGCTTTTAAAAAAAAATACAATACTATGACTTTTTTCATAACTTTCTTTGAGAAATTGCCATTTTTTTCCTCGCCTAATATTTTTTTATATTTGAGTGAAGCGAGTTAGCTGTGGCTCTTGTATTTAGGCCTAAAGGCTGAATGAAGCCACAGCCACAAGCCTGACCAACAACTGGTAGAAAGTAGATAAAAAAACACCCACAAATGAGTGTTTAGCAGTGGTTTTTGTAGGGCAATGTCCAGACTGAGTTTGGAAACTCCAAATGGCCACTTTGTGCCAAATGACATTATGGGTCTTTGGAGGTAAATAATTCTACTTTTTTTTTGTTTATTTCACCAATACTATAACATCTACTACTACTAAAAAAAAATTTTTAAATTAAAAAAAAAAAAACTATTTTTTCTTCTTTCTTTTAATTTCTCAGGTTACCCAAAATCTCTCCAAAAATGGCCAAATGAGCTTATCATTATCCAAATGAACGTAATGTGACGGAACACACTGGCTGTGGTGGATCAACATCTACCTCACTGACATCATGCCATTTGTCCTCAGAGCTGCTGGTGTAAGCAGTGTGTTGAGATCTGCCCCCCTTCCTCTGTATGATCTCCCCTTCACACCTCTGGCAGCAGTTGGGGAGGCTTTGGAGACAGCAGCAGCAGCAGCAGCAGCAGCAGCAGGGGTTGTTGTTGTTGTGGAGGTGGAGGGCTCTTCAGGGGGGGAGGTGGTGGTCTCTGGCTCCCAGTCCTCTCAGATGACTCATCTGATGAAGGGCTGATCCACGGGACATGTCAAAGATCATAGTGTAATGGGAATTTTGGATGTTTGTAATTTATAATCAGAATCTTTATCAGGTCAGACGATCCGCATCTCCTCTTCTCAACTGTTATGCTATGACTAAAATGAATGCCTGTGTACATTTCGTCTTTGTCTGTACATCTTGTCCTTGTAAGATAGGACGTGAACCATCTTTTGTCTACAGTATGATTCCTCCTCCTTAAAAGGGAGATTGCTGTTAGACTCAGGGTCGTTCCTGCTGACTCTGAACCTTCGCATCAGAAGGCAGGGGAGAACATTATTTTCCTCTGCAGACGAAAATACTTTGTTGAATAAACCTCGGAGAAAAAGCTGGTCCTGGTTGTTGATCTTTATTGGGCGGATTCATTTTTTCCACAACAATATAGTAAACAATCATTAGCTATATTATTATTATTATTATTATTATTATTATTATTATTATTATTATCTTACTGACCCTCTGATTGAGGTGCAGTGACTGCTATTTGACTCAAATCCCCATTGTCAGATTTCCCCTCTGCTGCAAATAAACACACACTATCTGCTCCCCACCCCCACTTTCAGGTAACCATAGTGATGTAAATTAGCACTAGGGTGCTAATTTAGTCAGGTCTTTACTCCTGGCTTGGCTGGCTTGAAAATCGATGGTTTATAATAATATATAAATCATATTATTGAATTTTATGAATCAACATCATGAAAGTACAGCTGGGATCGGCTCCAGCCCCCCCGCGACCCCGGATAAGCGTAGACGATGGATGGATGAATGGAACATCATGAAAGTAAGTACCAACATGTGATAGTTGAATAACATCACCTTTGTATTCATCACATATCCAGTACATATGAAACATATCCCACAAATTCACATGACACTTTTATTTTGGAAAATCGGGCCTATACTCCTTGTTCATAAACGCATTGAATAATAATATAATAACATTTTGAAAGTGTATTTAGATACTCACCGATCTAGCAAAGCATCATGTCCTGGGACAAACATCCTCCTCCTCCTGTCATCAGCGCTGCAGCCGCTCCCCTCCTCCCATCCTCGCATCCCTGATAATTATTCATCACTGTCGCGGGTGAAAAACTCTACAGCGTCTTCCAAAGTCTTTCCTTTTACTTTAGAAATTGTAAAAACACTAAAAACAACCCAAAAGAAGAGTAAATACAAGTCCTCTGTCGCGAGTGAAGCGCTGGCTCGCTTGATTGACAGATTGTTCAGCCAATTCGGATCGCAGAATCACAGAAGAGGGCTTGTTTTGTCCCGAAGAGTCTGACGGACACGGAAATACACAGCATCCATAGTCAGCCCTCCGTGGTAAAGCGGTACAAAGCGATAAACAAACAATAACAATATCTCCTTCAGAGACTCTCAAAGTAAAAACATGGCGTGTTATGGATGATTACCAGAGTTAGCGTGCTCTTGGGACTAAATGACTACTTTTGTTCGTTGGACTCTTACCTTTCTCTGGATACCAGGATTACCATGCTACATGTTGTTTTTGGACTTCCAGACCGATCGAAAGGTAGGGAACTCCCGTCTTGTTATTGTTTTTTTTTCTGTGCACTCCTTGCACACAAGCTGTGTTTGTTTGTGATGTGTCTCCGTGAGCCTAAAACGGCTGGCTTTGTTCGATTCACGAGCTTTCAAATAATATATAATATGACACAGATGCATTAAATATAATATTACTTTCTCTCTCAACTTGTCTCGACTCCTACTTGACAACCCACAAGTGATCTGTAGGTTGAGACTTGGGCATTGTGGGTTGAATCAATCTTTGTATGTTTTTAGAAAGCATCATAATGGGCTTTGTGAGTGTGGAAAGTCTGAAACAGTTGAACATGTTTTATTGAAATGTAACAAATATACCACAGAAAGGATCATTTTATATAAGAGTGTATCACATTTGGGAGTTCTGTCATTTTCAGATAAATCTTTATTGGGTCAAAATGAGAATCACCACTTGATTGCTAAAGTAGTATTCCAGTTTTTACAAGATACAGGGCTGTATATGAAAATTTGAAGCAATATTATCTTTAGAGTGATTTCCTGAGGAGGGCAGTAATACGCCCAGAAGCGTCTAAACTGCCGGAAATCCAAACGAAGAAGAAGAACCCACATGCGCGCGCACCGATAAGCGCAGCTTGGGACCATTTTTCGAAGCAGTCACATGGGTGTGCGTGATTTGTTTCAATACAAGCTACGAAGCAGAGGTAACATACCCGCAGGACGCCTTAACGGACTTTCACCGACCGGACTCGCGCCGTGAAGCGATCTCAAGTAAGAGTGTTTGTCTGGGCAGAGACCGGACAGCTGCCGTGCGTGTTTAATGAATCCCTCTCGGTGTGTGACGTTTACCGGACCGCCGAGTCCCGTTCCATGTGCGTGTTTAATGAATCCCTCTCGGTGTGTGACGTTTACCGGACCGCCGAGTCCCGTTCCATGTGGTTGAGACCACCTCACCGTAACCCGCTACGCTGTTTTTGTGCCGCGGCCGACGAACCCGGGTTCGGTCGCCGGGCTTCTGGGTGATAAAGGACAGCTGTTGTATGTTACAGGCAGCCAGGTTTCCCTCCTGCTGTCTTCTTTCCTCGTTCCTTTGTTCCGTCTCCGCGGGCTCGTCCGCCATCTTGCCCTGCTGCTCCTCCCCAGCCTTCTTCACCGGAACCAAAGAGTATATAGACACCAAGATGCGAATCTCAATGCATTTACATTTAGCTAAAAAGCAGACGCTTTTATCCAAAGCGACTTAGAATAAGTACATTTGTGTGAAGAGTGCAACAGTACATCTCTATCAGCACAGTGAGGATTTCAATCCGCCCACTGGCTAAGTTAACCCGTAGCTAGTAAACAACAGGGATACGTGCTAAGATACAGATTTGTGGGGGTTTTTTTGGTAGGGAGAGAGGTAGTAGAGGGAGGAGGGTCAGCAGTGTAATAAATATCTGTTATTAGTCTTGTAAATGTAAGCACACGGAGACACGTCTGTAAACTCTGTTTACTTCCGCAGTTTCTTCTTCTATACAACTCTCATCAGGTTAATCATAATACCACACAGGTAACATACTCCACCTAGTGGTAGGAGTCATATATTCACATACATCACATCTTCCCCTTTTGGCGAAGATATTCTCCAAATCAATTACTCATCATTTCTACTTACTGACTTAACATTTCACTGTCTAACAAAGTTAACACTTGCTTTGAAGTTCACACAATAAAAACATTATGAACTACTGTTATGAGTGCACTTTCTTACCTCCTATAATTCAAACTGTGCAGCCTCTGATTTTAACCGAAATTTACTTTACACCTCACAGACAAAGCATATTCAACTTGAATTATGAAAATCAATTAACTACATTTAACATAAAGTGCTTTATCTACACTCATCAATACTTCAAACAAACTTAACCAAAAGTCTTTACTTTTACATTAAATTACATTATCAATTGCTGCTTATCACTGAGCATAACGTTTTGGTGGCCTGATTGGCCTGCCACACCTTGACCTTTTAACTGGTTCTTCTCTGTTCACAGTTGGTGTCACAGTCCCTTTCAGTGGTGATTTCACAGGTGATTGCACTGCTGACTGTGCCTGTGATGGCATGGGCCTATCAGTCTCAGCAAGTGTATTGGTGACTGGATGAAAGTCCTCCACATCTCCAGAGCGTGATTGTGGAAAAGTCATTTCTCTGGTTTTCATCAGGTGTCGCCGATTTCTCCTGTAGGTGTTTCCATCTGGAGTTTGGACTATCACCGACCTGGGTTTGTCATGTCTTCTCACGACAACTGCTGGTTGCCAGTTATCTTTGACTCTTACTCTCACCTTATCTCCTTCCATCAGAAGTGGTAACCGTCTTGCTCCTCTGTCAAAGTACTGCTTTTGTTTCAGCTGCCTCTCCTTGATGCTGTGGTGAACATTGTCATACAGCTGTGGTCTCAGCAGCTGTGCTGATGTTGGCAGTTTAGTTTTCAGTCTTCGACCCATAAGCAGTTGGGCAGGGGACAGTTTCACTCCATCCAAAGGTGAGTTCCTGTATTCCAACAGAGCAATGTACGGATCACTCTGACTCTCTTGTGCTTTCTTCAGTAATGTCTTTACTGTCTGTATTGCTCGCTCACTTTGTCCATTCGACTGGGGTTATCCCGGGCTGGATGTGGTGTGTACAAACTCCCAGCTCTCTGCGAATGTCCTGAACTCAGCACTTGAGAATTGTGGTCCATTGTCTGACATGACCTCGTCTGGAATGCCATGTCTTGCAAACATCGATTTGAGGGCTGTCACCACATGTTGGGTGGTCGTCCCTGTGAGTTTAGCAATTCCAGGAAACTTTGAATAGTAGTCCACACACAGCAGATATTCACCTTGCTCATAATGGAACAGATCTACTCCAACCTTTGCCCAGGCTCTCTCTGGAATGTCATGGCAGATTGGTGGCTCTTTAGTGTTGCTCCGCCTGAATGTGTTACAGATGGCACACTTTATTACAACATCTTCAACCTCCTTAGCCATGTTTCTGTTTCAACATGCACTTCAATATGTGTCTTTCCATACACATATTGGTTGAACTTCTCACACCCATACACAATCGCCAAAAGTTCTTTTTCAATTTGTGCGTACCTCTTCTGACAGTTAGTCAGCGCTCTTGAGCCATAAGCCACCGGCTGTCCATCCTGGATTAACACTGCTCCCAGACCTTCAGAGCTTGCGTCGACAGACAGTGTTATATCCTTTTTCACATCAAAATACCTGAGCACTGGGGCTTTGCTCACAAGCATCTTCAGCTTTTCAAAGCTTTTCTGCTGCTCAACCTCCCAATGCCAAGCTATGTCACCCTCCAGGAGTTTCCAGAGCGGCGCACTCACGTCAGAGAGGTTTGGGACAAACTTTGCCAGATACTGAAGCATCCCTAAAAACCTCATTAGACCTGCCTTGTCTTCAGGTTCGGGCATGTCCTGTATAGCTCTGACCTTCTCCTGGTCTGGTTTCACTCCATCCGCAGACAGAATGTGTCTGACATATGTGATCTCTGTCCTTCTCATCTTACATTTGTCTTTGTTTAACTTCAGGTTGATGCTTCTGATCCTGTCCATCAGCGCTCTCAGTCTCCTGTCATGCTGTTCTTCATCTTCACCCCACACTAAGATATCGTCCACTATGTTCACAACTCCCTCCAAGCCTTCTGGTCTCTGTGCAATGCACTTCTGAAACACTTCTGGAGCTGATGACACTCCAAAAGGAAGTCGAAGGAAGCGGTAACGTCCATATGGGGTGTTAAATGTACATAACTTGGAACTCTCCTCGTCCAACTGTACTTGCCAAAAGCCATGATTGGCGTCCACTACAGAGAAAACCCTTGCATTTGGCATCTCTGCGATGATCTCTTCAACTGTGCGTAGTGCATAGTGTTCCCTTTTTATAGCCTTATTGAGATCTTGGGGATCGATGCAGATTCTCAGTTTGTTGGGCTTCACCACAGTGACCATGCTGTTCACCCAGTCTGTGGGCTCAGTCTGCTTTATGATAACTCCCATATCCTCCATCCTATCCAGTTCCGCTTTTATTCTGTCCTTCAGTGCTATTGGCACTTTCCGTGGCGGGTGAATGACTGGAGTGACATCTGGATTGAGCTGGATGTGGTGCAGTCCTGGCACGCACCCTAGACCAGTGAACACATCTTCATATTCACTCAGAATGTCAGTATTGTTTTTCTTATCTACACTGTACACTCTTCTGATTAGTCCTAGTTTTGTGCAGGATTCTCTTCCAAGGATAGCAGGTGAGTCTCTCTCTATTATCTGGAATTCCAGCTCATATTCCTTGAAATCACACTTGAGCTTTGCCTTGCCCTTTGTTGGTATCATGTGTCCAGAGTAAGTAACTAGCTTACATCCTGACGTCTGTAGTACAGCATCCTTGTTTGTGATTTTCTCAAAGTCTCTCACTTACAGCACGTTGCACTCTGCTGCTGTATCAAGCTTTACAGTTAGCTCACTGTTGTTTAATTTGAGCATTTGAGTCCATTTATTACCGTTGTTGTTCACTGTTGAGACTGTATCCAGCTGAAACGCTGCATCTGTTTGCTCACTTGGCCTGATATCTATAGATCCCATAAACATGACATCTTCTTGTTCTATCTCATGTACTTTTTTCTCAGTTTTCCTTGGTTTAAACTGTTGTTTTTGTGACCTGCACACACGACTGAAGTGGTTCTTTAATTTACACTGGTTACATATTTTCCCATATGCTGGACACTTCTTTGGCTCATGGACGTAGCCACATCTCTTGCATTCTCCCTTCTCTTTATCAGTCTCATACTGCTTGCTACTGGCTTTCTTCATTTTGGTAACTTTTATCTTATTCACGGCTACATCTGTTTCCTCATGTAGTGCTTTCATGTGACTTTGCGTTACCTCACTTGCTCGACAGATATTCACAGCTTTTGTCAGGTTTAAATCCGTCTCTCTGAGCAGCCTAGCTCTCACAGTGTCATTGTTTATGCCACATACTACGCAGTCTTTTATCAGTTCATCCGTCAGCTGCGCAAATTCACAATCCTTTGCCTTGTTCTTTAGGTCCGTCACGTAGGCATCAATTGTCTCACTCGGCCCTTGGACTCGGGTAAAGAACACGTGTCTCAGATATGTGATGTTCTTCCGTGGCTCACAGTAGTCTCGAAACATTTCCTTAAGTCCGTTAAAACTGTTGGGGTTGTAGCAGGAGCAGATTTGGTTATCAACAGTTAATTATTAATATCAATATGATTATCGGTATTAATAATTATATTTAATATATTATCATGATATAATCATGAATAAACGGGGCACCACCCTGGGATCAGGGAAAAGATAACCTAAAACTGTATTCAGTCTCAATATAAAGGTTTTATACTCACATGCCAATCATCGTGATCATTGGCATGGAAGCATAAACACAATCTAACAATTAAGAAGGGCGTGAAATTCAAGCACTAGCCTTCACAACCTGCTGTTATCCAGTGACATATACACAACAAGCACAAGAGACCGCTAGTTATAATATAATAAGATTTATTAAAATCAGTAATAATGATCACAATCAATAACACTGCAATTTACAAAGCCTTATTACCTAACTACCTAACACACAAAACTAAGCTAAACAGAAGGAGAGACACACGTGGAGTGTGTGTGCGCGTGTGTGTGTGTGTGTGTGTGTGTGTGTGTGTGTCGAGAGAGGGATGGCTATGTGCGGCCACCAGATGGAGCTATTCCTCGCAGCGTTCAGGGGCGGCGCTCCGATGGAGTAGCGAGAGAGAGAGAGAGAGAGAGAGAGAGAGAGAGAGAGAGAGATGGCCGTATGCAGCCACCAGATGTAGCTATGTCCCTAGTAGAGGTCGACCGATAGTGGATTTTTAAAGGCCGATATAATAACGATAGTTTGGAGCAGGAAAAAGCCGATAGCCGATTAATCGGCCGATACCGAGCCCCCCCCCCCCCCCCCCCGTTTATGCTTGTTGAACAGGTGGTACATATTTCCTCCACCAAGGAGGTTATGTCTGTTCACTTTCAACTTGTGAAGGTTTAAATACACGGATGGTACAGACACACCAACTCCGGCAGCAGACGTCAAGTCAACGGATCCCATTCATTGTCTATGTAGAGCAGGAGCTCTGCATGATGGATACGGCACGTCGAATTGACTGCCCTGTCGCCGTACGTGAATTTGCATAAAGTTCGGTGGATTGAACTTTATGCAAATGCCGTCCGTCCAACGCAGTGCCGCCGGCTCCAGAAACTTCGTTCAAACTATCAAACCAGGCAGTGTTGATCAAATATGAATCCAGATTCTGTTACTGCACTACACCTGCCTCAAATGTTTTCAGAAACATGCTTTAGCGTGTAGTTTAACTGTAAAATGAGATCGTTTGGGGCCCGGCCGCCATGTTGGAAACGGCAGAGCGAAACTCAAAGTCCCGCCCACCTCGCAGGACGTCTATCCAATTGATCCAACTTGAACACAGACCTGCCCACTCGCCGGTGCGTTCGACGGTCCGTTGCGTCCGTATCTGTCGCTGCCGGAGTTGGTGTGTCTGTACCATTACAGTAACGCGTGTCGTCGTCTCCACCTCCTTCTCCTCTCTCTGCTGCCGCTGCGCTGCTCACGCTCCGTCTCTCTCTCTCCCCCCCCCCCCCCTCCCTCCCTCCCCCATGCGCGCTGTGTGTGCAGAGCAGCCCCGCCCCTCAGTGATCAGAGAGACAGAGAGCAGCAGGCCATGGAAGGAGCAGTTCACGGCGCTGCGGGGGGAAAAAAAAAAAACAGCCATCGGCCACTATCGGGGCCATTTTCCGTTAATTACGATAGTTTGTAAAACGTCCTATCGGGGCCGATTAATCCGCCAAACCGATGAATCGGTCGACCTCTAGTCCCTAGCGTCTGCCGGGAACAGCTGGCTTAGGACACGTGTGTGCGGCGTGTGTGCGGCGTGTGTGCGGCGTGTGTGTGTGTGTTAGCGGGACACAAACAAAGAGAGAGAGAATGCGCAAGCGATATTCTGAGGCTCAGAAGGCGTGCCGCTATCACACGGGCGCGCGTGAATGAACTGGCTTTTATTCCGCGAGACCGGTCTTTTAACTGATAGTAGAGGCTTTCTGAGCTCGCGAATATGGCGGAGGTTAGTCGAAAACACTGTTACAGAAATCAACCCAGCTGCGTGGGTACACGATCAGCATTCAAATACAGCAGCACATGAACAAACGGACTCGGCGGTCCGCGATCAGAACTTAAAACACATTAACAAGAATTACAAGCATGTCCTACACTATCGAATCTCTGCTTCTGCCCAGACAAATAGCCTCTTACTTTTGTCGATGTGAGATGCGTCGATGTGAGGGTTTCGTCCCGTGTGGTGATGGCGTTCTTTGACGCCGGCAACGGACGGTAGTTCGTGGGCGCTCGTTCAGCGCCGGATCCAATTGGTTGAAGAAAACCGTTAGTAATTCTTCCTTCTGCAGGGAACGAGGAACAATCGCGGGGCTTGGCGATTTCTCTTCGATGCCCGTTGCAATGAGATAGAGTTCAAACTTTTGAATCCACGTTCGCCAGTTTTCTGCCAGATTTCTGCCAGATTTCCCTCGAAGCTCAGACTGTCCGGAGGCTTTAATTGTTCCATTTTTTTTACTTCTGACACCATGTAATAAATGTCTGTTATTAGTCTTGTAAATGTAAGCACACGGAGACACGTCTGTGTTGCGTTAACTCTCAGTTTACATCCGCAGTTTCTTCCTCTATACAACTCTCATCAGGTTAATCATAATACCACACAGGTAACATACTCCACCTAGTGGTAGGAGTCATATATTCACATACATCACAAGCAGAGTCCAGAGCTGCGTTCCAAAAACAGTTTGAGTCGCCCTCGCTCACTTGCCCTAAGCACTTGCCCTCGGGGGAATCCCCGCCGCCATCATAAGGGCTGTTCCATTTCTCTGAACAGCTGAAGTGAACTCCGTGAGATCGACCCTTGAGGGCTGAGTGATCGAGTCAACAACGATGGTCACTTCAGAGCTGTATATCACCCACAATGCATTGCAGTGGTGCACGAAAAATATGTCCATGCGGTGGCGATAATGAACCTCAAACACCATTGTCTGCTGTCTATTCACCACCAAGGAAGAAGAAGAAAGAAGAAAATGAATTAAATTTAATTAATTTTCTTAAACTGTGCAATTAGACTGTCTGTTGCAGAGTTATGGCAGAGCCCACCGTTTACAGGTGTAAGTATATAAGCCGACGTATTGCCATCAAGCGCAGAATACGTCTTCGTCTCAATGAAATGAGTCTCGGCATATTTTGTGTAATTTGGAATAGGCAGTATAGCGCTACTCCAACAACGTGTGGTTGATCCATGATTGTCTGGGCTGTTAGTGAACGAGGGCAGGTGTGTTCCATTTACCTCTTTCACTCTTTCTCCGCCCACTTTCCCTCCACCCTCCAAGTGGCCTCCGTGTGACGTCATAGCAAGGGCTGAGGGCAAGTGAGCGAGGGCGACTCAAACTGTTTTTGGAACGCAGCCCAGGTGATCTCTGAACAACAAGGTCTTGGGTCTCTTACGGAGGATGGGAAGCAGTTCTGCGGTCAATGGAACGAACATCTGTGTCCTTTGGATTGAAAGTGACTGGTAAACTTCCCATCATGCATTGGGAAACTACTAGCGCCTATGAAATCTGTTTAGTTTTTCCCCAATTTCCCATATATTGAGTCGCTGTCAGCAATAATAATTGTAATAATCATATAAAAATTACTGTTATTGTTTGTCTAGTCTAAAGCAGACACATTTGCCAAATCTAGCATTATGTAAAACTGATTTAGAAAATAACATTTATTGTAATTACAAAAATGTAGGGTTCTAACATTTATTTTGTGTACTAAGTTTTTTTTGACCTGTGACTAAGTGCTCAGCTGTTTTACTAACATCTCCGTGTGATGTTACTGTTTTCCTGCAGACGTCCAGCAGCTGATGGCGTGTAAAGAAGAGGTTCCCTTTGAGCAGCAGGACTGGGGCTCCAGTCTGGACCAGGAGGATCCAGAGCCCCCACACATCAAAGAGGAACAGGAGGAAGTCTGGATCAGTCAGGAGGGAGAGCAGCTTCAAGGGCTGGAGGAGGCTGATATCAAGTTCCCAGTCACTCTTGTCCCTGTGAAGAGTGAAGAAGATGAAGAGAAGCCTCAGTTCTCAGGGCTGGCTTCAGCTGCAGCCAGCAGCTCAACTGAACAGATGAAAACAGAAGCTGGTAAAGAGGACTGTGGAGGACTGGAACCACAACCAGATACTGATGGCATGACTGAAGACTCTTCTGACATTGATGACATGACTGAAGACTCATCTGATGACAGTGATGATTGGCAGGAGACCAGAGAACCTCAGTCAGGTTTAAAGGCTTGGACCGATGATGAAGTCCCTGACAGTGATTCTAGATGTAGTACTGGTGAGAAACCTTTCAATTGCTCCGTATGTGGGAAAACATTTGACCATAGACAATATATGAAGATACACATGGGAACTCACACAGGAGAAAAACCTTTTAGCTGCTCAGTTTGTAAGAAAATTTTCATGCAGGGAGGAAACTTAAAGAAACACATGAAAACTCACACAGGAAAGAAACCTTTCAGCTGTTCAGTTTGTCAGAAAACCTTGACAGGGAGTGGAAGTTTAAAAACACACATGAGAACTCACACAGGAGAGAAACCTTTTAGCTGCTCAGTTTGTAAGAAATCTTTCACGCACAGCGCAAGCTTAAAGATACACATGAGAACTCATACAGGAGAGAAACCTTTCAGCTTCGGCTTTCCATAAAAATGTCTGTCCGGATGGGGATGAAGCCAGGAAACTTGCGCAATAACATGTTTAAATGCAGTACCTTTTGACACAACATTAACAACTATAAACTGCTTTATAATGGCTGGTCGTAGTTCTGCTAGAGGGTCAAGGATGGGTTCATAGATCATAGATCTCGTCTCGCGAGTTCTTCCGTGTAACAATGACCTCGCATGTGATTGGACGAGCACGTACGAGGTCACAGGGACCTCGTCCAATCACGTGCGAGGTCATGGGCATGACTCATATGGGCAAGACGGGCATGTTTTTATACCTGTACTCAGAACTTTCCCTCCATTTTCTGTGTTTTAACTGCGTTGGTTTCGTGATCTATAATGGCTGGACGGCATCTCGCATTCACCTCCCCTTCAACCCCTCTGCATGGACGCGATCAACCACTTTCAGCCAGTCCGCAGACCGGCGAGAAGAAACTGCTGAATGCTATCAGTGGCCTGTCTCGTCAGCTCGCTGTGCTTGCTGCCGATGTGAATGAGCAGTTCGCCGCACTAAACTCCAGGTTGGCTGCTTTGGAGACGAAACAGTGTGTGGAAGAGACTAACGTTAACTCGAAGAAGAGAAGACGGGTGAACAATCCCAAGATTGCGGTAAGAATATGTTCGGTGACTGCTAGCTAAGCTAAAATTAGCAAAGCAAGCCCAAGCTAAAAGTAGCTTAAAAGCTAATAGTCCAAGCTAAAAGTAGCATAGTAGCCTTGTAAAAGAACAAGAGAGAGGAACCAGTGTAACGTTAAGTTGCTTTGTTAAGTGTATGTTGTTGGTCTTTTACAGGAAGCAGTACGCCGTCTTCACAACTCGGAGACGAATTGTAGGCGCTACGAACCGGAGCAAGGGTAAGATTTAAAGAATATGCTTTCATTCTGCTGTATAAGGAAATAGATGCGTTAACAGTAGATACCGATCTTAACTGTTCATTTTGTTTTCCCAGACGAACCTCGCCTCATAACGAAGCTGTGACCTCTTACTTGCTCGGAGCTTTGTCCGCAAGTCCGGATTTCTATGACGCTGATAGTGACGCCATTGTGTGTAAGTAACTTTTACTGTTTTCTTCTTCCTTGTTTTAATTTTACTGTGACTTAAGTTTTCTTATTCATACCACTCATTTAATTGTTTTCCAGCTGCCTGTAAGACATACTATGAAACGGTACGCAGGAGCTTCAGACACACACAGCCTGATCTCGCATCGCAGGCGGAAGCTGTGAAGAGGTCAGCTCGGAGTCGTTCCAGGAGAAAGAGGGTAAGACTTATTAGATTTATTAGATCCGTTTTTGGTCAATGTGACCAAACCTACCTAAACCTATTTTTCAGGTGCATTAATAGATGTGTTGTGTCCATGCGCAGTGCATCGCGCAGTACTGATTGTCTTTATTGATTGTTTTACAGCTGCTGGAAGCGAGACGGAGTGTGCTTGCTGACGATGAGGTGGACCGTTGGAAGTGCGCCACCACAGACATGATGTCTGATGAGGAGGACGGCGTCGTTGGCGGGGTGTCTGGATGGATTGTGCGACCTCCATCCTCTCGTAGCCAGGAGCTCACCGAGCTCTGTGCGACTCTACAGTCGCGATTAGAGAAGAATCCCAAGTACAGGGCCACGCACCGCAGGCGGCTGTAAAATTGACCAAATTCGGACAGAATGTCGCCAGTTCATTTGTTTGTTGTGTGGGCAAATTTGTACAGTTGTGTGTTGTGTTGTCAATAAAGCTCTTTCTTTGAATACTTCCTCCTGGCAATTTTTCCTTTCCTCAATAAATTCATTCATATTTATATTTATATTTATATGTTTATATATATATGTATAAATATACATATATATGTATATATATATATAGTTTTCAATACTGCCACAACTGTCAAAAATCCTAGAGAAGCTATTCAACAATAGGCTCGACAACTTCAACAAACATAAACTGTTATATGACAGCCAATACGGCTTTAGAAGGAACCATTCGACTGCTCAAGCTTTAGCTGAGTCTGTGGAAATCATTACCGACGCTATTGACCAAAAACAATATTCCTTAGGAATTTTCATAGACCTGAAAAAAGCATTTGACACTGTTAATCATGATATTTTAATAGCTAAACTGGAGAGATATGGCCTTAGCACTGCAGTGGATCAAGAGCTATATCTACACAAGAGATCCCAATATATTAAAATAGGTGATAACACATCGACTAGCTTGGACATAGTCTGTGGGGTCCCACAAGGGTCAGTTCTGGGTCCAAAGCTGTTTATATTATACATAAATGACATATGTAAAGTGTCAGATACTCTGAAATTAATATTCGCGGATGACACAAATATTTTCTGCTCGGGGAGTGACTTGAACCAACTTGTGGAAACAGTAAATCAGGAAATGGCCAAACTTCAAGTGTGGTTTAACATAAACAAATTATCATTGAATCTTGGAAAAACGAAATACATGCTATATGGTAAAAGAGGCTGCAACAACAGTCCCAACATTCAAGTAAACGGAGTTAATATTGAGAGGGTCCGTGAGAATAAGGTTCTGGGAGTGATTATCGATGACATGTTAAGTTGGAAGCCACACATAGCACATTTAAAAAGGAAGTTGGCCAGGAGTGTGTCCATACTTTGGAAAGTACAGAAAATATTAAATCAAAAAGCACTTTATCTGTTATACTGCGCACTAGTCTCACCGCACCTGCAATACTGTGCAGAGATGTGGGGACACACATATAAAGGCTCCACACAGCCCTTGTTAATTCTCCAAAAGAGAGCCTTGAGAATTTTACACTACGCCAACTACAGGGCACACACAAATCACTTATTTATCGAATCGAAAATACTCAAACTATATGATTTAATAAACTATCGCACAGCACAAATGATGTACAAAGCATCAAACAGAAGTCTCCCCCAGAACCTGCAAAAATTCTTCATACACAGAGAGAGACACAATCTCAGAGGGGACTTGATTTTCAGGCAAAGGAAGGTACGAACTACGCTAAAATCCTTTTCCTTATCGGTCACAGGTGTTAGGCAATGGAATGTGTTAGAAGACGAAGTCAAAGAAACACCAACACTGAGTGGCTTTAAGAAAAAGTATGTATATTCAACACTTGACCGGTACAGATTACTGCATGTGAGTTGATAAGGGTCTGGAGCACAAATCAGCAGGCAGGGTGCTGTGACTGGATGGGAGCATAACAAATGAACATTCTGTACCCAAACAATAAGCTGGACCTGAGAAACTTGTATGATATGATGTCAGTTGTACGTGATAGGGAGTATCAACAATGTGGACATAAATTAGGTATGAATGCCAAGCACAACTGCTACTCCCACAATTCACGATGGAGTTGCTCAACACGGCGTGCGGGTTCTGGCGAACCTGCGTGCCCGGACGGGACCTTCATGTCCGGCTACATCATGGATGGTTGGGGGAAGTGGAGAGTCATCTGCCTTGCCACTCTGGATGTGGAAGACGTCGAGGACGTGTACGTGTTCGCGTTCATGACAACTGGAATGATCGCCTTGGGATGTGGAATCTTCATGCTATATCGGAAAATGTGAAAGGTCGCCACTGAGCTGACCAGTGTGAGGGTGGACAACGCCAACATTCGGTCTGCTGTGGTTGGGATGCGCTCTGACATCTCTGCAGTTTGCGAGTCCGCGGCTCTGGTGCTAGTTGAACTGGCCACTAACCGGGAAGAAATAGTGACCAATCGGTCAGCCATGGTCGGGATGCGCTCTGACCTCTCCGCAGCTCGCGAGTTCCCGTTACGGAAGCGAGGTGAAGTGGCCATTAACCGGGAGGAAATGGCGTTAAGTTAAGGGCAGCGAAAGCTGCAGAGGACAGTGATGATTAATAAATTAAAAGAGAAAAAAGGGGCTCCCACACCATCCCATCAAATAGTAGCTACACTGGACTTTCTTTTCTTTTTTTTTTTTTTTTGTTCTGCTCTCTGTCGATTTGACCCCCTCCAGACTTTGTTACATGATGAGACTGCTGTTCACTCGTGATGAACAAATATGGACACGTGTGCAAACACTCACGTAATCTGTACGCACTGGACTTCAGCTCTCTGTATCACCTACTGCTGTAACATAGTATGTCAAATGTCACAAGTGTAAGAAAATGTTAAAATGCAATTGACAAGAAAAGACTATTTTTATTCTTTGTTCTTTTTTACTTTCTATCTTTAATTTTATTTTTATTCTTTATTTTCTTTAATCTTATTATTATTATTATTATTTTTTTTTTCTTCTTTCTTTTCCCCCCTGGGTAATGGGGGCGGGACTAGATAAGCCTCGGCTTCTCCCGCTTTCCCTTTCGGCCATGTGTATTCATGTTTACTGTGTGAGCAAGATGTGTGATGATGACTTAATGTACATGCCCGAAATAAACAAATAAATAAATAGTGATAGATCTGCTAACCAATCACTAGTGATTATTCTTGTTTAAAAGACCCAGTGTGACCAATAGTAACACATCTGCCAACGGGGGTGGGGTTTACATTTATAATGACTCATCAGGTTGACCAATAGTGACAGATCTGCCAACGTGGGTTGGCTTTACATTTATAATGACCAGATCTGCCAACCAATCACGAGCGATTATACTTGTTTAAAACTAGTGGTTTCATCCAATCCTGAGTGAGGATATTCAAGCCATCTCTGGCCAGGCGCGGTTTCGCTGCTATTCATATGCTAATTAGAGCCTTCGCTGTGGTCCGTTTTCGACAATTTTCGGCACAGACGAACGCGGCGTTCGCAGCCTGTAAATTGTCGTTAACTCCCGAAAATTAGGGAGATTTCCGGGCGTTTACAGGGACGAAAATCCGACTTTTCATGCAGTGCAATGTACCTAATTGCAGATAAGTCAAACTTCTCAACTCAACGATTATTTTGTTTAACACCACATGAAATTAAATCCATCTCTCTCTCGACTCGAACTGTTTCTACAATCTGCAGCCCACCAGTCAGTCACCATTGCAACACTGTTGTTGATGACGCAGACCAATCCAGTGATTTCCTTGCTGCATTAGCCCCGCTGTACGTCATACTGTGATATTTTGGTATTTTCGGCTAAGTCAAGCCATGTGTGAATTAGGGATGCAAACAATTAATCGATTATCGATTAATTGTCGATACGAAATTACTCGATTAAAATAAATTAATTGTAATTAATTGCGTTTTGAACCCGTAATTCCCCGCCAGTCCATGTGAGGGTGCGCTTGACGCCAGACGTACTTGAAGCAGGGCTCTGACGACAACAACAAGACGAGCAGTGTTTCCCACACATTGACGAGACTATGGCACACTGCCATAGTCTAATTCAGGCCGCCATAGTCTCAATGTTCGCCCAAAATTATTTTGATTCCGTTTCCGCAGCGCTTATTATAAGGGGAAATCCTTGCGGCTGGTTTGGCTCATCAACGTTCTGTTTTCCCCCGTCGCCATGGCAAGGCGTCCCCTGCGCCGACCCCCCCTCAGCTGGCGAGTTTGAAGGCGCATATAGCCCCGTTCACATACGTCGCTACTCGCTTTCTCGCTGAATTCTACTCGCTGGCAAAAAAAAATTCACTGCCGCCGACGGTGACTTCAAGCGGCAACTCTCTGTTGACGTCAACTGTCAATCATCTCTATTCTACATTCTGATTGGTACCCGCTTGGTACTCACTTCACCCGTATCGCAGAAAGTTAAAGTTATTTTATCTCCGTCCCCGCCCACATCGCATCGCCTGTCCTGGCCACATTCCGCTAGAACACATTCACATCCATTAAAAGTTGTCGCTTAGAGATGGGCAAGTGGCGACGTATATGTGAACAGGGTCAAAACCAAAACACCAAGGAAGGCTGAGGAATAGTCACCCACTTATATTATTAATAATAATAATAATAATAGTTATATTAAACTAATAGTATAGGCTCAGCACTGCTTTAGTCATTTTTGTTTTCATCTTTTCTTGAATGCTTAAACTCCTCAACCCCATTTAGTATATCAACATTTGGATCAGAACCAGCAGTTTGTAAGAAATTGGTCAGTAATTTATACGTCATATTTTGGTTCTCAAAATTCCCCAAATTGATGCATTAAAATGAAATTATTCAAAATATGATTTGCATTTTTCTTTATATCATAAGGGAGATAGCATTTTATGTTACGCAGGGCTGTAAACTAGCGGTCCCCACTCGCCAAATGCGACTAAAATATTCCCCTGGCGACTTAATTTTGGAGGGATACATGCCACTGGGGCGGGTAAATGTTTGTCCCGATGGTCGTGCTCTTGCAATAAATTATGCATGATATAACAAAACATTGTAGTAGCTGTAAACTGATAAATTATGACGGTAGCAAACGTCAAGCTAATCCGGTGATTTGTTATGTGTCACACTGAAGTAGCTCCCCCGACGTCACTGCTGTAGAAAATAGTTCCCCCGAAGCAACGTAGCGTGCGCGTCACCGCTCTTTAAAAGTTTGTCGCAGTGAGTGACGCCTTGTTCACACCAGACGCGGAGTGCCGCGAATAGGCGCGGCCGTCCCGCGCCGCGAAGCGATCGTTTCGGCGTCTGCTCTATTTTTTGCATATGCCGCGAGCGAACACGTCAATTCTGGCAGTAAATCACACAAAGAAACACGAGACAATCTGGTCAATTTTCAAAATAAAAGCAATTTTCAAAACAAAATACCGTGATTGACAAATGCGATCATATTTGTCTATCTCAACTTGCACTGGGAAACAGGAAGAGAAAATACATTTAATGAATGTGAAGAGTAGATAAACAAATATGCGTATTTCAACAGTATATCTGCACTACCTCTCTCTCTCTCTCTCTCTCTCTCTCTCTCTCTCTCGGAAACGGATAAATACAAGAAGTGTACAAATTTCTTGGTTACAGAAACATGGCGTATTAATTTTATGGGGTTATTTACTCCATAATGAAAAAATAGCTCTGAATGAACAACAGCTGAGCAGAAGGCTTGTCGACCGTCGCGGAGAAATACGCGTCTGGTGTGAACAGCCCTGGTATACAATAGATGGAACCTATTCAGAGGGAAATTCAGCTTGTCAGAAGAATTGCCGCTTATCAATTAATCGATCATTGATCGATAACATGAAACAACTATCGATTAATGAATTACTCGATAATTTGCATGCCTAGTGTGAATCATTCGTATAAATGCACGTTCACGGCTTTCTTCAGTAGACCACGGTGTCGATCACAGATTTACTGATGCAGACGTGCGGCCGCGTACCTTTCACCAAGTCAGCTGCAGCGTCTGATGGACATGTATGAGGAAATAAAGCGTATTACATGCAAAAAAGGAATTACAGCTGAAAGGAGCGTTGCCGACCATCAGTGGCGTGCACAGACATTTTGGGGGGCAGGTGCTCAGTGAAAAATAAGGGCACTTTATGCGGCATGTAGAACTGACGGCTGCCTTATTATGGCAGTGTGAGATTTAAAAAATAAATAAACATTACAGGCACATGTTGAACGTTATATGCTATTGTTTTATTTCCCACAGAGCTGCTCCCCTGGGCTGCCTGCTGTAGCTCCCTTTCTTTTTTCCTTCTTATCCTCTCCTTTCTAGGCATTATGCTGCAATTGGTAAATAAAAAGAGACCAACAATATGAATAAGACTGTTTGGTTATATTTCAACAAGGCACAGGGCTACTTTTTCTGCAGGCAATTGGGTATTGCCTGTTTGTCATTTAGCAAATACATTACTGCAAGTGTTAATTATGTAGGCCTAGCCTAATGTAAACCTACACAATAGCCTACTAAATATTCATCTTAAGTAAGTATACAGATAGATTCACATGCTGTAGGATACCAATGACAAACTCTACTGGTGGTCATCATCATGTCATATCTATTACTGATTTTGGGTAGCGTCTAGCTTGTGAGCAGCCGATAATTTATGCCCAGCTGTGTGGCGTTGAGACCGGCTACTTCACAACAGAGACAAATAAATGCAAGTTGCAGCTTGGCAACTGAGGCGCGTTCACACTGTTTTTATTTTGAAAATTGACCGGATTGTCTCGTGTTTCTTTGTGTGAAAAAAACGAACTTTCAAAAGGGCACTTGCTTGGTCCAGAGGGCAAGGGCAGGTGCTTTAGCACCACCTAGTGTCTACCTGTGCACGCCACTGCCGACAATTATGGCAGACCGACTGAATGCGAAGCCTAAAAGTCTACATTTACTAACCACGGATCTTAACCTAAACCATCATTATTGTACCATTCAAGCAGTGACTTGGTTTTTGTGTATTTGTGTGTGTAACTGTCGCTGTAACGCTTGCCCCTGGGTGATGTTGGGACTTTGAAATTGTGTTGACTCTGGAAATTTTTAGCGTATTCTAGTCCTGCTCAATGTGTTAAGTGACCTGAGATGACTTCTGTTGTGATTTGACACTATACATAAAATTGAATTGAATTGAATTGTAAACTACTTTATTGAGTGGCCTGTACTAGATGGTCTGGGTGAATGAAACTTCCTCGTGTGTGCTTTAGAACACATTTTACTGGAATATCCGGGACTCTTATTTTGAAATGGCATGAACAGGAAGTGTCCTGTCTGTAATGTGCTGCTATGAACTATGTGAGTGCAATAAAGGAGTGGCCACACATGTATGACTATATGTTGCCCTTCTGACTGACTTCATTGAAAACACCTTTGAAAATAATAATGGTCACAATGTTAAAATAATAACAGGTAGGCTGATATGTAGCCTACCTGTGGTACTTTAATGCAGTTTCAGGAAAATAAGGCAAAATACATGGATAAGAACATGGAATAACTGTCAAAAAGACATCGGTTTCCGATCGGAGTGACTGCTGACTGAACAGAGGCTGGACTAGGAAGCAGGATTCGGGCTTAGCGAGGGAACTTCAGGCTTAACTCTGGGTTTTCCAGCGTCTTTTGTCTGTCATTTGTCTGAATGCAAAATAGAATTCCACCACTAGATGGGAGTAATTCCCACACACTGTCTCTTTAAGTAATACAATGTTGACAGCAGCTTTCTTCCTCCATGTTAGTATTGATAATAATAATAATGGATTGGATTTATATGGCGCTTTTCAAGACACTCAAAGTGCTCTGACAGGGTGATGGGTTCCATTTATTCACACACAGTCATACCGGTGGTGGTAAACTATGATAGCCACAGCTGCCCTGGGGCAGACTGACGGAAGCGTGGCTGCCATTCTGCGCCTACGGCCCCTCTAACCACCACCTCAAACAAACAGCAGTCATACACATTCACACGAGGCAAGCTGGGTGAAGTGTCTTGCCCAAGGACACAACGACCATGACACAGTGACAAGGGCGGGGAACAAACCGGCGACCCTCCGAACATTGGCCAACCCGCTCTATCAACTGAGCCACAGTCGTCCCCATGCATTCAGAGAAGATGGATCCCTTGAATCTCCAAACTGTGTTCTGAAAAAGGTCCTCGTAAACAAAAACAGGCCACGTTTGTGAAGAATATAGAAGCAGGAACTGAGAGTTAAATTCACACATACGTTTCTGGTCTAGTCCTCATGGGGCCCTCTGCTATGACCTCACTGTAAGTGACTTTAAAGTTATGGATTGTTATTTACATACACTTTGAAGGCATACAAATAAAATAATAACTAATTGATATCACCATGAAACTTCCCCAGATGATTACTGACAGTAGGTCAATTACTTCTATTTTTTTTTTAAGATTATTTTTCGGCTAGAGCGCCGTTCAAGCCTTTTATTATTTTATACAGACAGTGTGGAAACAGCAAGAGAGAGAGAGATAGAGAGAGAACACATTGTGGGAAACTGATCCCGGGCCGGGAGTCGAACCCCGGATCGCCGCGTCGAGGACGTTGAGCCTCTGTACATGGGGCGGCTGCCCTAACCACTGCGCCACCGACCGCCCCAGTTAGTCAATTATTTCTAACCTTAAACGTTTTCTTAAATGCTCAAATATGCAATCGAGGCATTATCGAATGGCAAATGTTAGTGAGTTTAGCAGAAATCTCAATGTAAAAAAAAAAAAAGATGTGTTATGGAAGCTAAATAGAACATTTAAGAATTGATCAGTGTATGAAAGCTTTTTCCTGGAGTGTCTCATATACTTACATAGTAAAGCTGTTTAAAACCAGACAACAAGCATTTAAAACACACATTTTCACACTAATTGAATCAATAAGTGGTGTTAGTAGAAATAAACCTTCACTCACAACCTTGTGTTCCTTGATTTGATGCTTTTGTTTTTGGTCCAAACAAACGATCTTCATCTGATGTTGACACGCTGCAAAGACTGAGAGCTTTTTTTAAAAATACAATACTATTACTTTTTTCAACATACTATACTATTACTTTTTTTCATAACTTTTTCGACATACCAAACTGACTTTTTCAACATACTCTGCTATGACTTTTTTCAACATACTATACTATGACTTTTTTCATCACTTTTTCGACATACTATACTATGCAGTGTTTCTCCTAGAATTTTTTTCAGGCCCGGTGGTACCCACCGAAAAAACCCTTGACAGACGAGATGCGTGGGATGGAGTATTGGTGCAGTTGGATTAAGTCAGGTGGCACAGCAAGCAGTCTGCAATTCTGCAATTATTATTTTTGCATTCAACATTTTTATTCAACATGCTATACTATGACTTTATTGACATACTATACTATGACTTCTTACATAACTTTGAGAAATTGCAAATTTTTGCCTCGCCTAAATTTTTTTTATTTTTGAGTGAAGCGAGTTAGCCACAAGCCTGACCAACAACTGGTAGAAAGTAGACAAAAAAACACCCAAAAATGACTGTTTAGCAGTGGTTTATGTAGGGCAATGTCCAGACGGAGTTGCAAATGGCCATTTGGAGACTCCATTTGGCACATGTCAAAGATCATAGTAAACAATCATTAGCTATATTATTATTATTATTATTATTATTATTATTATTATTATTATTATTATTATTATTATATTACTGACCCTCTGATTGAGGTGCATTGACTGCTATTTGAGTCAAATCCCCATTGTAAGATTTCCCCTCTGCTGCAAATAAACACACACTATCTGCTCCCCACCCCCACTTTCAGATAACCATAGTGATGTAAATTAGCACTCGGGTGCTAATTTAGTCAGGTCTTTACTCGTAAATCTTTACGGCTTGGCTGGCTTGAAAATCGATGGTTTATAGTAATATATAAATCATATTATTGAATTCAGCATGAATGGTTGTTTGTCTCTACATGTAGGCCCTGCGATAGACTGGCGTCCTGTCCAGGGTGTACCTTGCCTTCGCCCAATGACAGCTGGGATCGGCTCCAGCTCCACCGTGACCCTGAATACAGGATAAGCGGTACACAATGGATGGATGGATGGATATTATTGAATTCTATGACTCAACATCATGAAAGTAAGTACCAAGCTGTGATAGTTGAATAACATCACCTTTGTATTCATCACATATCCTGTACATATGATACATATCCCACATATTCACATGACACTTTTATTTTGAAAAATCGAGCCTATACTCCTTATTCATGAACGCATTGAATAATAATATAATAACATTTTGAAAATGTATTTAGATACTCAACGATCTAGCAAAGCATCATGTCCTGGGACAAACATCCTCCTCCTCCTGTCATCAGCGCTGCAGCCACTCCCCTCCTCCCATCCTCGCATCCCTGATAATTATTCATCACTGTCGCGGGTGAAAAACTCTACGGCGTCTTCCAAAGTCTTTCCTTTTACTTTAGACATTGTAAAAACACTAAAAACAACCCAAAAGAAGAGGAAATACAAGCCTTCTGTCGCGAGTGAAGCGCTGGCTCGCTTGATTGACAGATTGTTCAGCCAATTCGGATCGCAGAATCACGGAAGAGGGCTTGTATTTTCCGTAAGAGTCTGACGGACACGGAAATACACAGCATCCATAGTTAGCCCTCCGTCGTAAAGTGGTACAAAGCGATAAAAACACAATAACAATATCTTCTTCAGAGACCAAATGAAGCTTTGTGAAGCATTTTCTTTATTTTCTGAGCCCAATAGATGGCGCTCTCTGTTCAACAAAGGGTTGAAAGCAATGGAAATATATCGGCCTTGAACCCTTTGTTGAACAGAGAGCGCCTATTATTGGTTTTTTTTCTGTGCACTCCTTGCACACACGCTGTGTTTGCTTTTGATGTGTCTCCGTGAGCCTAAAACGGCAGGCTTTGTTCGATTCACGAGACTCGCAGCTTTCGAATGATGTATAATTTGACGCAGACGCATTCAAAATAATATTACTTTCTCTCTCAACTTGTCTCGACTCCTACTTGACAACCCACAAGTGATCTAGGTTGAGACTTGGGCATTGTGGGTTGAATCAATCTTTGTATGTTTTTAGAAAGCATCATATTGGGCTTTGTGAGTGTGGAAAGTCTGAAACAGTTGAACATGTTATATTGAAATGTAACAAATATACCACAGAAAGGAGCATTTTATATAAGAGAGTTTTAGATTTGGGAGTTCTGTCATTTTCAGATAAAACTTTATTTGGTCAAAATGAGAATCACCACTTGATTGCTAAAGTAGTATTCCAGTTTTTACAAGATACAGGGCTGTACAGTATGGAGCTAGAACAGTCTCATAATTCATAAATGCACACAGAAATTCATAAATGCACAAAAAAGATTTACAAATGTATTTGGGGATTTGTATATACATGTGACTCAAAACACAAATACATTTTCAATGCACACACAAATATGTTTCATTTCATATGTAAGTAAAAAATATTCACATATAAAAAACAAGATTCATAAACATATTTCCAATGCACACACAAATCAAAAAAAAAATCACAAATACATGAATGTTAAAGTATTTGCAATCTTCATCAAATACGCATTTGGGGCTTGTTACATTCATATATGAACTGTTGGACCTGTATTTACAAAGTGCTTTTAATTTGTAAACCTCCCTGCATTTGTGTGTGAAACGTGACTCTGATCCACAAATGCGTTTTTTCTAAGAGGAGGTTGTCTGTAGCCAATCAGATGTCTCCCTCCTTTACAGCCAATCACGTGAGTGTCTCCCCTCCTCCGGACGGCGGAGACGAAAGATGGCCTCTGGCAGTTCAAATGTAAGTAAAAAGTACTCATTACTTGTGAATCTTTTACATAAGTCATATTCCAGAATTATGAATGACTGTTTAGCATGAATCGTGACGCTAAATCAGGTCTGAAACCTGTTTTCAGTGACAGAAAGTAAATGCATTCAGCTGTATTTTTTGTTTGACACTGAAATATAACAGGCGAAACATCGGAATTAATTTATTCACGGCCACATTAAGTTAAATTATTAACTTAACCGATTATCCATCTGATTATCCGTCCTGCTGCGAGCGAACAACTTCTATCAGTGGTGACTGACTGTATATAAAAGTAAAATATAGACTATAGTCTAATATATAATGAGCTCCTGACGCTCAGCTCAACGGGTGAGGAGAACACCTGTAGGCGGAGACGCTCAGAGATAAAGTCAACAGCAGCGGATCAGCTGATCTCTCCCTCCGTACAAACGCTCCGTTCTGATCCAGCTCCACTGGACTTTCAAAGTAAAGGTGCCGCAAGCTGTAAATTAGTTAAATAGTGAAACAGCAGCGCTTTTATAGCCGGTTTTATGATTAAACTCTGAACATAACCTGGTCGGGACCAGGTTATGAGCTAAGCATAAGTTACCGTGGTGATCTAAAAGAGAGCCACCTTTGTAGTACAGCCTGACTGACTGACTTGTAGTACAGACTCAACATACCTCGCTAACCCACTAAACTGGCTTCGCAGTACACAGGACAGAGGAAAGATGAACGTTAGCGGAGCCGTAAGCTACGGCCGATGACGCCGCTGCGTGAATGACTCCTGACACTTAAACCTAACTTGCTTCTGTAATGCTAACTCTAACATGTCAAACTGTATGATGTGTTTGAGGACTAATTTATCTAACTAAACAGCATACGGTAGCACCCGAAATGGTAAACACAGCCGATAAACAACCAAACAAAAAATACAGCTGAATGCATTTACTTTCTGTCACTGAAAACAGGTTTCAGACCTGATTTAGCGTCACGATTCATGCTAAACAGTCATTCATAATTCTGGAATATGACTTATGTAAAAGATTCACAAGAAATGAGTACTTTTTACTTACATTTGAACTGCCAGAGGCCATCTTTCGTCTCCGCCGTCCGGAGGAGGGGAGACACTCACGTGATTGGCTGTAAAGGAGGGAGACATCTGATTGGCTACAGACAACCTCCTCTTAGAAAAAACGCATTTGTGGATCAGAGTCACGTCAGGGGAGTCTCAAAAGTTTCACACACAAATGCAGGGAGGTTTACAAATTAAAAGCACTTTGTAAATACAGGTCCAACAGTTCATATATGAATGTAACAAGCCCCAAATGCGTATTTGATGAAGATTGCAAATACTTTAACATTCATGTATTTGTGATTTTTTTTTAGATTTGTGTGTGCATTGGAAATATGTTTATGAATCTTGTTTTTTATATGTGAATATTTTTTACTTACATATGAAATGAAACATATTTGTGTGTGCATTGAAAATGTATTTGTGTTTTGAGTCACATGTATATACAAATCCCCAAATACATTTGTAAATCTTTTTTGTGCATTTATGAATTTCTGTGTGCATTTATGAATTATGAGACTGTTCTAGCTCCATAGTACAGTGCCTTGAAAAAGTATTCATACCCCTTGAACTTTTTCACATTTTGTCACTCTACAACCACAAACTTAAATGTATTTTATTGAGATTTTATGTGATAGACCAACACAAAGTAACACATAATTGTGAAGTGGAACGAAAATGATACATGGTTTACAAAAATTTAAGCAAATACAAATCTGAAAAGTGTGGTGTGCATTTGTATTCAGCCCCCTCTACTCTGATACCCCTAAATACAATGCAGTGCAATCAGTTGCCTTCAGAAGTCACCTAATTAGTTAATAGAGTCCACCTGTGTGTAATTTAGTATCAGTATAAATACAACTGTTCTGTGAAGGCCTCAGTGCTTTGTTAGAGAACACTAGTCAACAAAGAGCATCATGAAGACCAAGGAACTCACCAGACAGGTCAGGGAAAAAGTTGTGGAGAAGTTTAAAGCAGGGTTAGGTTATAAAAAAATATCCAAAGCTTTGAACATCTCAAGGAGCACTGTTCAATCCATCATCCAAAAATGGAAGAAGTATGCCACAACTGCTAACCTACCAAGACATGGCCGTCCACCTAAACTGACAGACCGAGCGAGGAGAGCACTAGTGAGAGAAGCTGCCAAGAGGCCCATGGTCATTCTCGAGGAGTTGCAGAAATCCACAGCTCAGGTGGGAGAATCTGTCCACAGGACAACTATTAGTCGTGTACTCCACAAATCTGGCCTTTATGGAAGAGTAGCAAGAAGAAAGCCATTGTTGAAAATCAGACATAAGAAGTCCCGTTTGCAATTTGCCACAAGCCATGTTAGGGACACAGCAAACATGTGGAAGAAGGTGCTCTGGTCAGATGAGACCAAAGTAGAACTTTTTGGCCTGAATGCAAAGCGCTATGTGTGGCAGAAAAGTAACACTGCTCGTCACCCTGAACACACCATCCCCACTGTGAAACATGGTGGTGGCAGCCTCATGCTGTGGGGATGCTTTTCTTCAGCAGGGCCAGGGAAGCTGGTCAGAGTTGATGGGAGGATGGATGGAGCTAAATACAGGGCAATCCTGGAAGAAAACCTGTTGGAGGCTGCAAAAGACTTGAGACTGGGAAGGAGATTCACCTTCCAGCAAGACAATTACCCTAAACATACAGCCAGAGCTATAATGGAATGGTTTAAAACAAAGAATATTCATGTGTTAGAATGGCCCAGTCAAAGTCCAGACCTAAATCCCATTGAGCATCTGTGGCAAGACTTGAAAGTTTCTGTTCACAGACACGCTCCATCCAATCTGGCTGAGCTTGAGCTATTTTGCAAAGAAGAATGGGCAAAAATTTCAGTCTCTAGATGTGCAAAGCTGGTAGAGACATACCCCAAAAGACTTGCAGCTGTAATTGCAGCGAAAGGTGGCTCTACAAAGTATTGACACAGGGGGGCTGAATACAAATGCACACCACACTTTTCAGATTTTTATTTGCTTAAATTTTTGTAAACCATGTATCATTTTCGTTCCACTTCACAATTATGTGTTACTTTGTGTTGGTCTATCACATAAAATCTCAATAAAATACATTTAAGTTTGTGGTTGTAGAGTGACAAAATGTGAAAGAGTTCAAGGGGTATGAATACTTTTTCAAGGCACTGTATGTGAAAATTTGAAGCAATAAAATTATCCTTAGAGTGTTTTCCTGAGGAGGGGAGTAATACGCCCAGAAGCGTCTAAACTGCCGGAAATCCAAACGAAGAAGAAGAACCCACATGCGCGCGCACCGATAAGCGCAGCTTGGGACCATTTTTCGAAGCAGTCACATGGGTGTGCGTGATTTGTTTCAATACAAGCTCCGAAGCAGAGGTAACATACCCGCCAGACGCCTTAACGGACTTTCACCGACCGGACTCGCGCCGTGAAGCGATCTCAAGTAAGAGTGTTTGTCTGGGCAGAGACCGGACAGCTGCCGTGCGTGTTTAATGAATCCCTCTCGGTGTGTGACGTTTACCGGACCGCCGAGTCCCGTTCCATGTGGTTGAGACCACCTCACCTTAACCCACTACGCTGTTTTTGTGCCGCGGCCGACGAACCCGGGTTTGGTCGCCGGGCTTCTGGGTGATAAAGGACAGCTGTTGTATGTTACAGGCAGCCAGGTTTCCCTCCTGCTGTCTTCTTTCCTCGTTCCTTTGTTCCGTCTCCGCGGGCTCGTCCGCCATCTTGCCCTGCTACTCCTCTTCCGTCTTCTTCACCGGAACCAAAGAGTATATAGACACCAAGAGGCGAATCTCAATGCATTTCCATTTAGCTAAGTAGGAGATGCTTTTATTCAAAGCGACTTAGAATAAGTACATTTGTGTGAAGAGTGCAACAGTACATCTCTATCAGCACAGTGAGGATTTCAATCCGCCCGCTGGCTAAGTTAACCCGTAGCTAGTAAACAACAGAGATACGTGCTAAGATACAGATTTGTGTTTTTTTTTATGAAGGTATTATTGTTACAAAAGGTTTGAGCACCTGTAACAGTGGAATTTGTAGTTGTGACAGTGATTGTGTATGTGTATCAGTAAATTTGAAGTCACAGACTCTGTGTTGTGTACTTGTGTTGTATTTGTGGAGAGAAAAGAAATCTACAACACTTACACATTCACAAATTCTTAATTACAGGTGCACAAATCCTATTTTACAAGTCACAGATTAAAAAACTGACACGCTCACATTTTTGCTCCTATTGTTATAGTATATTTGGTGCAAAACATATTTGTGTACCTGTATCAGACAATGTGAAGTTGTGGACAAAATTTGAATGTGTGCAAATCTGAATGTGAACTTGTGCAATAAATGTTCAATGTATGTAAAATAATTTCCCACGAAAATATTTGTGTTCTTTTAAAACTGTAGGGGCTACAGCCCCAAGATTCTTGGATGTGACTTCTCAATGAACGAAAGCTGAACTATTCACCTTTAAAAGATATACAGACAAAGGTCCCCTCCTAGCAGATGAGTAAACTTTCTCCTTCAGCTCACTGGACCACTTGCAGGAAGTGTGAGTCCTCTTTATGGCTCGGTTAGAGTATTTACGAACCCTTAAATCAGAGCATCTACAAGATCTCCACGCACCCCCGAACAAGGAGGACCAGACCTTCAGAGTCACCAGACTTTGAGGCACCTAAACACATCTGGAAACTGATTAACACCTTTGTTTGACAGAGAGCCTCGATTGAAGTATAAAGGATAACACCATATCTCTTCCTCACCATTTGCTCCCAAGGCATGGTGAAGACCACTTCCTCCCCTCCTGGGAGTCATAAACTAATGACCTGGTCTGCTGGCATTCAGAGAGAGGTCACATGAACTCTGCAGGAAAACGTGTTCACATTTTGACCAATCCAAGAAAAGGATGAGATATGTGTTCAATATTAGTTTAAAACCATCCATAATAATCATTGAGGAATTATAAACATACTGGCGAACGTCCCGTTGTTCTACGACGAAGAACAGAGAAGTTACCAAAATTGCTAAAAATTAACATGGTCATTGTAATGGACATAACTACTGCACTCACGCAGTCAGACGAAAATATGTTTGCTCATTAATCTGCCCGCATCACCCAGGGACAAAATGCTTACTAAAGTTACCAAACTTGTTTGGGCTAGCTTCATAGGTTTGCATTGTATGTGTTTGATCAAAGTTCCTTTCAACTCTACCTAAAATGATTTGTACAGAGAAATGTTTACAGTTCATGTTTCATTTGTTTGACCTATCATTCTGTGTGAGAACTATATGCCATGTGCCAACTTTGACCATAACGGCGAGATGGTGTTCAAACGTTCTAGTCATAGGATTGCATTTCGTTTTGTTAACAGTTTAAATCACAAAGATTTCGGACTGTAACTTGAACCGGTCCCTCTTGGACACGCCCCCTCGGTCAGCATAAAAGCTGCGTGTTAGAGACACCAGTTGAGCGTTCTTCCCTCCAGGAGCTTTTTGCGTCCAGGCGCTTCTTGCCCCCCCAGGCGCTGGCCATCCGGCCTTCGCCTCTCGCTTCTCTCTTTTTACCCTCTTCAATTTTTACTCCTTTTATTAATAGTTCGTTCAACGTCAGATTCTTCAATTTTGCATTTTTAGCTTTTCTTTTTCCGCAAGCCTTTTTGATCAATGCTAACTCAACCGGCGGCCGCAAGATTTGGCATATTGACTAACGTTTATACCTAAGCCACCCAAGGCCGAACTCAAGGAGAAGACAGCTGTTGAACTAAGACGGACTACGGCAAAGACGGACGCCCGCTACGAAACTACCGCAGATCGGCGCTAACGGTTCCCTCGGTCCACGGCAAGGAAGATACCTCCGGGTCTACGTCACCGACAGGAACAGCGACCGCTTGGAGTTTCAGTAAGCCGAGAAGAAGCGTCCAAAAGTAAGACCGAATCCGCATTCAACAGTAATGACCGAGTTGCAGGGTGAAACTAAGTATAGCGTCTGTTAATTATCTAATATCTGTGAGGTCATTTATCCCATTATTCACTTTTTCCTCTTACTAAGGAGTCCAAATTCTTAGGAAGAACACACTCGCCTTTATCGCCAAACGTGCTAGATAAGCTGTTAATCACATTTCCAGTTATATTTCTGGCGTTGTATTGGTGTTTTGTTTATTACATCTGTTATTGTTTTATTTCTGGCGTTGTATTGGTGTTTTGTTTATTACATCTGTTATTGTTTTATTCACTTTTGTTTAATCCCTAGTTAATCAATAAATTCCCCTAAAGCATAAAGTCGTTGTCCGTGGATATCTCTTTTGTGCAGAATACAAAGATCCCTATTTCAAGAACTTATGATCTAAGGAATGAGACTGATTTATTAAATGATATTGATTAATTGTGAATTAAGGAATAAGTGGTCATTAGAATCATTAACGTGAATTCTATAAAGTTCTGTCTGACCAACAGATGGTGCCCCTTTTACGAGAGCAGGTATTGAAATTGTAGATTAATATACATTGATATACATATTTTAATATCGTAATTTCCTTACATACACAGTTTACGTAGGTACCATTAGGCATTAACCCTTATCATCCTACATATATTATGGTGCCCCGTGTGAGGCTGATTTAAATCATTGTATCTGCAACGAAGTCATATAAACGGACAACTAACATTTAACGGCGAAAGACTAGTCTAATTCTTCCCCCCTCCTTTCTTTTCTCCTCTTCTTGTCCGGAGCGCTACACGTGAATACCACGTGATCATAAAGTCGCGTGTAAACACGCCGGCTTCCCAGCTGTGTGAGCACTGTCAAAAGGTGCCGATTGTTGCATTGTTGAATGCTAAACGTATAGCGTCGCCGTACGCTCTGAAATAACGCCTCCTACACGTTACGTTCTCCGCGATGTTCCGGGCTCGTAATCGTGTCCTGTTTTGAATAGATTTCGCTGCAAGTTTCCAGGACTTCTAATTCAAATCAGACAAGCTTCTAGACCAGACTAGCTCACTGGTCGGAAACAACTGTGTATCACACAGTGGAAGTACAAACGTTGCCAATAACACGCGCTCACGCGAAGCGCCTCTAAACGTTCTTCACAGAGAAAACCTATTTAACACATTGAAGTCTCCGCGATGTTCCGGGTCTTTTATCGTGTTCTGCTTTGATAATATGCTGCTGCGAGTTTCCAGAGTATTTTAAATTAAACCAGAGAACCCAGGTTCCCTCTGAAACGGAACGCTAACAGAGACCGCTACTCAGCGCGCGTCCCAGTAACATCACTGCACGTTTATTGTAACAAGGCCATTTGGCACACTAAAGTTATCGCGACGTTCCGAGAACTTTACTGTGTCCTGTCTTAGCTAAATTCCGCTGCGAGTCTCCAGGGTCTTTAGGTTAATTCAGAAAACTGCCCGTCCGTTGAGCAGCCTAGCTAAGCTGACAGAGACAGCCGTCCTCACGGCGGAAATGAAACAAACCGGTCGCCGAGGCAACGACCTCAATAGCGTCCCGTCAGCTGTTGATACCTTTTAAAGAGAAGCCGCTAAAAACGTTAGAAGTAAACCAAACTTTATGACGATAAAGCGTGTAACTGTGCTTCTGAGTACTTCTGTCGTTAGCCGCCGAGCTAACTTTTCTAGCCGCTGTGCTAATCTGCTGTGTGTTGGTGCTAATCTGTAACGTGAAACGGCCCAGGGCCACAAAATACGTCACTTCCTGCCCCAACTCTTCTTCGACTGTGGTCAAAGGAGAAAACAGCTCCCCTGCCGGTTGCCCTCGCAACTGCAGTCAAAATAAATTAGCTCCCTCTGCTGGTTGCTTAAGCAACTACTCTAGAACACAAGAGCGCCCTAAGGCTTTTCTTGTAACTACATTCGAATAAAAGTAGAGCTCCCTCTACTGCCTGTTTTAGTAATTGAGTTTAGTTTGCAAGACTGAAATCGGATGTGCGGTAAATCAAAAGTGGATTGTAAGAGATCCTGATTTAATTAAAAAGATTATTCAATCTTAATTCGAATTTAAGATTTATTCAACCCACAATCAAACAGATAGATCGAGACTTTGTGCTTTGATCCAAATTGTAATTCATAAAAATAAAACTTATTTTTTTTTCAAATTTGTTCTCACTCCCTGTTTACCTCGCTCGCATTCAGGTACAACAGCACATCCTTAGGTGATCAACACCTGACAGTCATTGTTGGAGAACCAGAAATAAATTAGTAATTTGACAATCACTAACATTGAAGATAATTTCTCCGCTCACCAGAACAATTTATCTTCAATTAATTAAGTTGAATTAATTGAACAAAAAATAATTAATTCACTTCATCTCAAATAGCACAAATTTAGGAAACAAACTTACATTTGATTCTCTGTATTTAACATACTGTGTTGCTCCATCCAAACGCACCCGAAAGAAAACTCAATTACTAAACTACCTACACTTAACGGCTAAGCTAAAAGTCAAACATGGCTTCACCTGTTTCACTTAAATCCTATAGCCGAGGAGATCCTCTGAATATCCGATCTGGTACCTCACAGGAGGACAGTGATGAGGAAAGAAGAACTGAGCTAAAAGCTGAGATTTACAGACTAGGCACATCCCTCCATGCTAGTCAAAAGTATTCATTTACAACTCGAGAAAAAGTCGAGAAACCGAATGATGAACTGTACGAGACAGAACATCGCCTAAAGAGAGCTAACGAAGAAATATTTGAGCTGAAAACTCAAATCAAAGACTACGTTAAGTGGGAACTAGCGGATCAGAAAGAGATCCGAGATTTGCAACAACAACTGATTGTTGCCAAAGATGCAGTTGATGAGTTATATCGTCAACAGAAAGTCGACGAGGAAGAACTTGCGGATGCTAAGAAAGAGCTACAGGACTCTGACAAGCAGAATCGTAGGCTCAAACTCCTCCTTGATGATTCCCGTCATGAAGCGGAAAGAGATGCTTCACTTCCGAGACCAACTCGAGGAAACTTTTCCTCGGATCCCTCTCTAATGTTCCCAGTTGAACATAGCTCCCACTATCGGGACATCCAGACCCCCCCTGAAAAGGTGAGCCGGGTCCCTATTCAGCGGTTCGAACCGAATTCAGGCGCCCTTCCCACGCAGGGTCCCTCAGACAGGGACCTGGATAAGATGGCACGCCACATAAACCGCTTTGAACCCACTCTTAGTGGCGATCCTCACACCCGCCAATATCTTAAAGATATTGATTTCCATCTGCGGAAGTTTCCAAAGGCCACAGTCGACGATAAGATTTACCTGATCATGGTAACTGCTAATCGAGAAGTCAGCAGCTTCCTTAGTCGTCAGCCTGACCACACCAAAGCAGATTATAAGCTGCTATGCCAAGCCATGGTGGAGGAATTCTCTGACTACGAGTCACAGACTGGTTTGATTGCCGCCATGACAGTCCGCCAGGGAAGACAAGAATCTCCCCAGCAGTATTACCACCGTCTTCGGCTGGCCTACTTTGGTTCTACGAATGAACCCGAGATGGAAGAAGAGCACACTTTCAAGTCGCTCTTCATCCAGAACCTCCATCCCACTACTAGCTATCATCTTGGTGTCGTGGCATGCCCACACACCTTAACAAGTCGACAACTCAGAGGACTCGCTCTAAAGGGTTTTGCAAAACAAAAACTGACCACAAACAAATTTGTGGAACCTAACACGGTCTTTAGCCTCGATGCCAAGACCTCAGAATTAGGAGGAGTTTCAAAAACCCAGTCCAACAAAACTCCCCTTCACAAAAGGCAACAACCTGCCCCACCGAGAAACCAACCTTTACCTCAACCACCACCAGGGTCGGGTAGAGGACCAACGAATCTCGAGTTCAAACCGAGAGACCGTGTTCCATTCTCACTCTCAGGTAGGTTTTTAACAAACCGCCAGGAGTACCCTCAGCCTTGGAACAACAGAGGAAGTGATCAATGTAACATTCGAGACACTCACCCTCGTAATAAACAGTCCCTTAGGCAGGATTCATCCAACGATGAACCAAAGGGACAGAATACCAAACGAGCTAAACAAGCGAACAACCATAGCTCTAAAGGTAAATATAAACCACCAGGTCTCAACCCAAAAGACCTCAAATACATCAGGCGTATGGTCCAAAGCCTGTTTAAAGAAAAAGAAAAGGAAACTGTAACCAGAGCAGTTACCTCAGTGGAGACTGGGACCACCTCTCGGTCCCATCTACCTGAACACTCACGCCAAAACAAGGGTGAGCCACATCTCCAACTTTTGTGCAACCTGACCGAAAAGGGTAGCGCGCGAAAAGTTTACTTATCCGCAACCCTTGAAAACGAACTGGTGCACGAAGCCCTCCTTGACACAGCTGCAGATATCACCCTGATGTCTCCAACGCTGTTCAACAAGTTACGGTCCATAGCGCACCGTTCAAACAGAGACTTGAAGTCGCAGAAGTGCTCCATTGAGATCCAACCGTACGGTCTGGACAATATAATGGTGAAAAACAGGGCTCTGATCCAACTAACTATTGGACAGATGACTTTCCTCCACCCTGTCTACATATCGCCCCTCAACGCCATTCCTCTCTTGATTGGCAAAGATCTGATCAATCGATTCGAACCACTGATTGATCTCAAAAACCTAAAGATCTGGACACCGGTCCGCCAACCTCTACCCATCGGTGTTCTGCAACAAAATGCCGCTCAATGCTACGCTCTTGAGACGGAAGTCAAACCACCCAGTGTTCAAGTTGACCTGCTAAGAATCACTAAAGAGAGTGAATCAGTGGCACAACAAGACACAAGTGGGGGTTCCTCAGAAGTAGTGTCCAATCAAACAACTGGACCTACACAAAATGTTGCATCAAAAGTGGAGCAAGCCACAGCCTTGCCTCCGGTGGCTACGACCACACATGCGCGTCTCGCGACCGCCCCCGCCTTATCTGACTCAGACTTGGTCACACTCCAAGCTCACGACCCAGCAATCAGTAAGATGATGCTGCACTTGTCAGATGCCAATGATCCTCCCATCTCCTGCGAGGACATTAAGTCCATCCCTGGCCTGCAACACTTGTACAAACGCTCGTACATCACTGCAGGTCGTCAAGGGCCTCTTGGTGCGTGTCTCCGCAGCACTCACTTCCCCGACGATCGTGGTACCGCATAGCCACAGGGGGGGTGATGCCAATGCATGCCCATGACTCCCTGTTAACAATACAGAACATTTTTAAAACGACATGTCAGGCAATCAAGTAGGTGGCTCCAAAGCCACACAAACAAAAATTTTAGAGCAGAAAACCAGGTACGAAAAATTTTGCTCGCAAATTTCTTCCACACTGGGGAAAATCCAAACATGAGGACAGAAAAGCTCTCGCCAGTCGTTTAACAAAACCAAAAGAAGGGTAAAAAAGAGCCAGTGGTCCAATCGGTTCATCACAACCAGACCAAGCTCAACAAAAATCCTATAGGATTTAACAGGGACCTAAACGTCTCCACAGATAGACAAAATCTAGACACTTGTGGCAGCAGTTACAAGTGGGGGAAACAAAATTTCAAATTGCTAATCAACCAACAAATTGTCTTTACCGAGTAACATCCGTAGTAGCAAAATACTATTGGTGCCTGATACTCTGGTCTGTCACCAATTGTTTTACCCTCTAGTTGTCATCTCTCTATACTTGCCACTCGAAATAATCATCCACCTACAAGTGGGGGTGATACTGAATCTCAAAATACAATCTACTTGTTGCAGCAACTGCAGAAGTTCTCTAACACACAAGCAGAATGACGTGGAAGTAACAGAACACCAGTAACAACAAACTCAAACCATAGGACCTATAACAAAAAACTTCCTCGTGGTAAAAAGCCCATGACATGACTCTACATAAGACACTGCGTGCGGTAAAGTCTCACCTTTCTTTCGCGTTCTTTGACTATGCTCACACACAACGTTAACCTCAGTTACGTTTGACATGCTGCAAGAAGTTGGATCATAGCAGACAGCATAGCCGTAGGTAAGAAACCCATGGCCCAGACTAGCCTAAGATGTGCATGCTACATTAGCTTAAAGAAGCCTGTTATAGATGCGCCCATAGGATAGTTGTATGTTAAGTTTTACCCTGATAGAAATATCAACTCTGGTCATTAAACTGTTGTATGCCACCTGAACAACTAATCCCTCTGATTCATCCCTCAAATCTACCTGGACGATCCGAGGTTCCCTACGACAAGGCAACATCGGATCGAGTGGGGGATATGTAGGGGCTACAGCCCCAAGATTCTTGGATGTGACTTCTCAATGAACGAAAGCTGAACTATTCACCTTTAAAAGATATACAGACAAAGGTCCCGTCCTAGCAGATGAGTAAACTTTCTCCTTCAGCTCACTGGACCACTTGCAGGAAGTGTGAGTCCTCTTTATGGCTCGGTTAGAGTATTTACGAACCCTTAAATCAGAGCATCTACAAGATCTCCACGCACCCCCGAACAAGGAGGACCAGACCTTCAGAGTCACCAGACTTTGAGGCACCTAAACACATCTGGAAACTGATTAACACCTTTGTTTGACAGAGAGCCTCGATTGAAGTATAAAGGATAACACCATATCTCTTCCTCACCATTTGCTCCCAAGGCATGGTGAAGACCACTTCCTCCCCTCCTGGGAGTCATAAACTAATGACCTGGTCTGCTGGCATTCAGAGAGAGGTCACATGAACTCTGCAGGAAAACGTGTTCACATTTTGACCAATCCAAGAAAAGGATGAGATATGTGTTCAATATTAGTTTAAAACCATCCATAATAATCATTGAGGAATTATAAACATACTGGCGAACGTCCCGTTGTTCTACGACGAAGAACAGAGAAGTTACCAAAATTGCTAAAAATTAACATGGTCATTGTAATGGACATAACTACTGCACTCACGCAGTCAGACGAAAATATGTTTGCTCATTAATCTGCCCGCATCACCCAGGGACAAAATGCTTACTAAAGTTACCAAACTTGTTTGGGCTAGCTTCATAGGTTTGCATTGTATGTGTTTGATCAAAGTTCCTTTCAACTCTACCTAAAATGATTTGTACAGAGAAATGTTTACAGTTCATGTTTCATTTGTTTGACCTATCATTCTGTGTGAGAACTATATGCCATGTGCCAACTTTGACCATAGCGGCGAGATGGTGTTCAAACGTTCTAGTCATAGGATTGCATTTCATTTTGTTAACAGTTTAAATCACAAAGATTTCGGACTGTAACTTGAACCGGTCCCTCTTGGACACGCCCCCTCGGTCAGCATAAAAGCTGCGTGTTAGAGACACCAGTTGAGCGTTCTTCCCTCCAGGAGCTTTTTGCGTCCAGGCGCTTCTTGCCCCCCCAGGCGCTGGCCATCCGGCCTTCGCCTCTCGCTTCTCTCTTTTTACCCTCTTCAATTTTTACTCCTTTTATTAATAGTTCGTTCAACGTCAGATTCTTCAATTTTGCATTTTAGCTTTTCTTTTTCCGCAAGCCTTTTTGATCAATGCTAACTCAACCGGCGGGCCGCAAGATTTGGCATATTGACTAACGTTTATACCTAAGCCACCCAAGGCCGAACTCAAGGAGAAGACAGCTGTTGAACTAAGACGGACTACGGCAAAGACGGACGCCCGCTACGAAACTACCGCAGATCGGCGCTAACGGTTCCCTCGGTCCACGGCAAGGAAGATACCTCCGGGTCTACGTCACCGACAGGAACAGCGACCGCTTGGAGTTTCAGTAAGCCGAGAAGAAGCGTCCAAAAGTAAGACCGAATCCGCATTCAACAGTAATGACCGAGTTGCAGGGTGAAACTAAGTATAGCGTCTGTTAATTATCTAATATCTGTGAGGTCATTTATCCCATTATTCACTTTTTCCTCTTACTAAGGAGTCCAAATTCTTAGGAAGAACACACTCGCCTTTATCGCCAAACGTGCTAGATAAGCTGTTAATCACATTTCCAGTTATATTTCTGGCGTTGTATTGGTGTTTTGTTTATTACATCTGTTATTGTTTTATTCACTTTTGTTTAATCCCTAGTTAATCAATAAATTCCCCTAAAGCATAAAGTCGTTGTCCGTGGATATCTCTTTTGTGCAGAATACAAAGATCCCTATTTCAAGAACTTATGATCTAAGGAATGAGACTGATTTATTAAATGATATTGATTAATTGTGAATTAAGGAATAAGTGGTCATTAGAATCATTAACGTGAATTCTATAAAGTTCTGTCTGACCAACAGATGGTGCCCCTTTTACGAGAGCAGGTATTGAAATTGTAGATTAATATACATTGATATACATATTTTAATATCGTAATTTCCTTACATACACAGTTTACGTAGGTACCATTAGGCATTAACCCTTATCATCCTACAAAACACAAACACAAATCGAGAAGTACAACTGCGCAAATCTTCCCCACGAGTCACAGATTCTGTTTCCTTCACCTACAAATCACAAATCCCACCTCCACTGAGATATGTGGAGCAAAACGATCTGTGCATCTGATCTATGGTGCAAAAGGCGGGTGCTGATCTGAGAGCGACTGATCCCACAGCCAATCAGAGGAGAGGGGCTTTGCCCCCCACAGCCAATCAGAGGAGAGGGTGGATTCAGCACATGCTAAACTAACAGCAGCAGAGACAGCGATATAAGCAACTTTCAAGGTAGGTTGTATCTTTAACCACATTAATAAATAAACCCTGACGCAAAGCTGAGAAATTTAGCTTCCTGTCACTTTTCCTCTGTTTTGGTAACCATCCTCCCGGCCGTGTGCATTTGTTTTAATTTGTTTTCATTTTCCTAGAAGGCAGAGGAGAATAGGAGTAATTTACTTTACTACGTTGAGATCTTTCAAGCATAGATATTAACTAGTCTTTTTTATAGATCCATGTTTTAAACCTAGAAAGAATCATCTTGTAAAAGAGCATATAAGTTATATGAATCTGACTCTCTTCCTTCCACGTCTGTTTTCTGAAAACGAAACCTGCATGAGCCGATCTTACCCGGGGTCACAGCTCTCCTCTCTTACAGTTTATGACAGATAAGACTACAACAATACACACACACATACGTATATTCATTGAAAACAAATGCACACGGCCGGGAGGATGGTTACCAAAACAGAGGAAAAGTGACAGGACGCTAAATTTCTCAGCTTCGCGTCGGGGTTTATTTATTAATGTGGTTAAAGATACAACCTACCTTTGCAGCGTTTCCCAGATTCGTTAAGAAGCTCTTAAGTGCTAAGATCGTCTTTGGAGCGCTCTTAAGAACGCTGTAAAAGAAGGATGTGTTTCCCAGAGTCGCTCTTAGCCTAAGAAGATCTTTCACTAAGAAGGAAACGTAAGATCGAGCTGACCCACTCTTAACAGCCTTCTTAGCGACAAAATGCTCAGTGATCAAGCCTCGTCAGGGAAATTTATATTCTCCACTTTTCGAAATAATAAACAAACAATGCTCAATGTTGTAATGCGCTAAAAAAAAAAAAAAAAACTTTTCATTGAATTACACGTTTAAGTTTTCCACACGCATCTTCATATATGAGTTTGTAGTACTACACATAAAAACACATCAACAACCCTGTGACATTTCACAGATATCAAGGAAACAGATGTAATTGAACTCAGCTGAACCTCATCCAGAGAGGCTCCACCTGCTACTCTATATAAAGGCGTTGCCAAAGTCCGCGCGTGTGATAAACCATGGCTGCAAACAGCACATTCTCGCTGCGAACCAACAGTGTCGCCGTGCGCGAAGCCAGACAGTTTACATAAATGCTTACGTGCGTCAGCACTTCTCCCCACTGGACGTGCTGTCAGACCGGGCTGTCCAGACAAAGTACCGGCTGCCCCGTGCGGAGATCCAACGGCTGATCACTTTGGTGTCTCCACACATCCAGAGAGCAACCCGCTGCAACTTCGCCCTCAGCCCTGAGGTGCAGCTCCTGGCTGCGGTGCGTTTTTACGCAGTGGGGAGCTTCCTGGAGGTGGTGGGAGATGGCACCGGCCTCAGCAAGGCATCGGTGTCACGGAGTGTGGCAGCTGTGACACCGATTCTCCTCGTCCACTAACACGCCCATCTCCTCCGCGGTGAACGCCGGTGCCCGCTTGGTTCGCTTGCTGCTGCTTTCTTCCATTCTCACATGTGTGCCTATATCCACGGGGGTATATATGCGCTAATGGGCTTGATTACTACTTGGAATCACAACCCCCCCCCCCCCCCCCCCCCCCACACACACACACACACACACACACCCGCACCCGATACATGTGTAGCCTAATTGCGCCTGTGTCGGGGGGACCACGGGGCGCTGTGTGTGACTTATGCGCTGATAAAGAGGTGGGTGATCGATTAGCCTGGCATCGATTGATTCAGTTTCAGCACCACCGCGGTGGACAGCTCCCGCTAAGAGCTTCTTAAGAAGCTTCTTTGGCTTGATCTTATGGTTCTCCTAAGAAGGCAGTTAAGAACGCGTCTGGGGAAACACCCGTATCTTAGCGCTCCTTCTTAGCCGAACTCTTCTTAAGAGCCTTCTTAAGTCCTTAAGAACGATCGAATCTGGGAAACGCGGCCCCTGAAAGTTGCCTATATCGCTGTCTCTGCTGCTGTTAGTTTAGCATGTGCTGAATCCACCCTCTCCTCTGATTGTCTGTGGGGGGAAAAGCCCCTCTCCTCTGATTGGCTGTGGGATCAGTCGCTCTCAGATCAGCACCCGCCTTTTGCACCATAGATCAGATGCACAGATCGTTTTGCTCCATCTCAGTGGAGGTGGGATTTGTGATTTGTAGGTGAAGGAAACAGAATCTGTGACTCGTGGGGAAGATTTGCGCAGTTGTACTTCTCGATTTGTGTTTGTGTTTTAAAAGAACACAAATATTTTCGTGGGAAATTATTTTACATACATTGAACATTTATTGCACAAGTTCACATTCAGATTTGCACACATTCAAATTTTGTCCACAACTTCACATTGTCTGATACAGGTACACAAATATGTTTTGCACCAAATATACTATAACAATAGGAGCAAAAATGTGAGCGTGTCAGTTTTTTAATCTGTGACTTGTAAAATAGGATTTGTGCACCTGTAATTAAGAATTTGTGAATGTGTAAGTGTTGTGTTGTATTTGTGGAGAGAAAAAAAATCTACAAGTACACAACTCATAGAGTCTGCGACTTCAAATTTACTGATACACATACACAATCACTGTCACAACTACAAATTCCACTGTTACAGGTGCTCAAACCTTTTGCACCAATAATACCTTCATAGTTTTTTTGGGAGGGAGAGAGGTAGTAGAGGGAGGAGGGTCAGCAGAGTCCAGGGGTGCAGTCAATGCTGTGTCCCAATTCAGGGTCTGCAGCCTTCGGAGGACCCAGCCTATGCGGTCTACGGAGGCAACACCTTCGGAGACTCCTCCGAAGGCTGGGTCAACCGTCGGTGAATGGGACGGTCTAACCTACGGAGCATTTCCTGATTGCGTCGCGACGTCATCACTTCTGCCGGCCAAGCCCGGGAAAAACACCGGTCAAAACAAAAATACGACAGACGAACATGATGGAGCCAGAGTTTTAAAAAAACTTTTTTTCTTTTAAATTGTATTTTTTTTTTTTTTTTTTTTTTTGAGCAAGAGGAGGCGGCTGCGGCGACACTGTTTATCTCCGGCTGGGAGAGAGCCGTGGGGAGGTAACGTTAAAGCTGTTATTTTAACCCATATTAATGTTCATACATAGCTAGCGTAGTACGTGGTAATTAATATACCCGTTAATAAATGATACCGCTAAGTGACGAGCCATATTAAGTATAAATTGACATGGATAATGTCATTTAACCATAAGACTTAATACAGGGTTCTGTAATTTTAATGCTGTTTTTCAAGGTCTGAAAAGTGCTTGAATCTTAGTTTAAATGCTTGGCTTATAAAGTGATTTGATTAAATTGAATAGTAAAATGTGTACGAACCTTGTAAATAACCCTGACTTAATTCAATATTTTATTCTTGCCTCTCTTTTAAACATTTAATGACATGGCATCCGTCGATTGCATCAGCCCTGCAAACCCCGATGATGGACGATGTGGTGGACAGTGGAGACATGCATCCCACACCCCGCACCTTCCAGATGATGTCCCACTCAGAGCCAGAAGAGTCCAGGGTCCTTATTGTGGCATCCCATCCAGTCCAGCAGCACCACCAGGGACTCCTGCTCAGTCAATACTGTATATATGTTCTCTGTAAATAGTTATTTCTGCTGATCTTTTGTAAATAGTTCTACATGTTAAGAACACCCACTTGTCAATAGTTATTGTAACTTTGTAAATATTTGTTAATTACACAAAAAATAAATTATTTTCTTGTCACTGAAAAGCAGTTCAAAAGTTGACTTTAGTTGTAAATAAGAAATGGAACAGATAATGTTACAAGGTTATAAGATTTTAATTTAACTATATACAATATTTGGAAAAGAAAATGGAACAATACAATATTTTTAATTAACAATTTAAATTACAAATCAACACAGAACTTAATCGGACAGAAAAAAAAACATCCACCACCCCCCAAAAAATTCAACGCCTCTCAACCATTCTCTCCAATAAACTAAAAAATCTCTCTATCCTCTCTCTTTCTCTCGTTTCCTCGCTCTCCCTCTGTAACTTCATGTCCTCCCTGATCAAATCCAGCAAGTCATCTGTTTTCCGCTTTCTTGCTGCTGTCGGTGGCCCTGTGTTCTTGGCCTCAACAGGTGGTCGTTCTCATCCCGGACCCGGAGTTTGATCAAATCCTCAGTCTGCTCCTTGTTCTCTACAACAAAACGACATGTAAAGCACATTTCCTGTTATGTCAACATGCAAAATGATTGTACGATATAATAACGATATTAACAGTAATAATGCTCCTAAGGTTAGCTCTGTATTCAATCCAAACGTTTACCGTTTTACAGCCTAGAAATACAGCGGGGCTCACAACCCATCGTTAACGTTATATATTCAGCTGCGAGAGGAGCGAACTGTAGCCTACACAACTTACAACGAGAACAAATTAACATAACAGCTCCACGGTTACAATAACATAAGTTACCATCGGAGCTTGAAACATTTGAAAGTGAAGGGTTTTAGGCTTACGTTACGTTTAAAGGCTAACGTTAACTGAGCTCCTCGTATCAACAGCCTTAAGCTACATCACGTAGCTGTCCCTACATTCCGGTGGCTACACATATTAGCATTATTAACTTCATGCATTTTAACACTCAAATATGTTTTAAGGCCCCTTGAACGTCCGGCGTTAAGCAAAAACCCGTTACTTACATTTAAATATGGTACTCGGCACTGCTGCCGGTGCCGGTGCTGCTGCCGTCTTTCGCCGCCGTTGTTGGTTGAACAGCGGCGCGCAAAGCATCTTGGGATATGGGAGGCCGCAAAGGATAGTAGCGGTGCATCCTCCGAATACAGGAGAAAGGAGGACACATTTGGAGGAGCCTTCGAATTTAGACGAATTGGGACAGCCTTCGCACAGCTCTGTGACGTAAGCGGCCTTCGAATGCAGCCTCCGAAGGCTGCAGACCCTGAATTGGGACACAGCTGGATAGTCTTTTTTTGCTTAGGAAGGTTCCTAACTGAAGAAGTGACCCGGAAGTAAACAAGTGGCCTCCGATAAGAGCCTTTCGAATTCTCTAAATGCAAAGGAAAGCAGCTCCAATGCTTCCTTTCAGAGCTCCTTTAGCATAGGATGCAACAGACCTTCCTATACAAAAGGAAAGGAGATTACGCCGACCCACAATTCTTTGCGAGAGCAACATTTAAAGTGACGCACACCTCGGCCGTTCATGAAAACAAACGATATGTGTATTTACATATTTAACATTAACTTTCATGCAGACATAGTAATTGGAATTGTGTTGATAAATGTGTGGACAGTGATAATAATTGAATGGTATTTTTATTTATTTCAATCATGTTACAAATGTTTGACAAAAACGAAACTAAAACCACAAATGAAATGTAAATACAGCAAACGGTCAAACAGGAAGGAGGAGCTGCTGGACCTGAAGCCGGTCAGTGAACCAGCTGCTTATAAAACCAACATTTGGAGAAGTTGACGATGCGCTTTTTGTAGTCCATTATTGTAGTTTCTCCAGCGCAGACGCACGTCAATCGCCGGTGCCAATCATCAGCTGTCAATCATCAGCGACCGCGTTATAATGACGTAGCTTAGTGAAAGTCCGGTCGGATTCTCTGAGCACCGCGGTCGACTTTTCCTAAGTCCTTTTGTGTTCTCCTATCGCCTTTCCTTAACCCTGTGACGTTTTCCCCAGAGGTCAAGGAATAGGAGTTAGGACCTTATTTTCTGACTATTCGACTGCACCCCAGGTGAACTCTGAACAACAGGGTCTTGGGTCTCTTATGGAGGATGGGAAGCAGTTCTGCGGTCAATGGAACGAACATCTGTGTCCTTTGGATTGAAAGTGACTGCTAAACTTCCCATCATGCATTGGGAAACTAGTAGCGCCTATGAAATCCGTTTAGTTTTTCCCCAATTTCCCATATATTGAGTAGCTGTCAGAAATAATAATTGCAATAATAATATGATAATAACTGTAATTGTTTGTCCAGTCTCTAGCAGACACATTTGCCAAATCTAGCATTATGTAAATTGATTTAGAAAATAACATTTATTGTAATTACAAATTTGGGGTTTATTTTGTTTTTTTGACCTGTGACTAAGTGTTCAGCTGTTTTACTAACATATCCGTGTGATGTTACTGTTTTCCTGCAGACGTCCAGCAGCTGATGGCGTGTAAAGAAGAGGTTCCCTTTGAGCAGCAGGACTGGGGCTCCAGTCTGGACCAGGAGGATCCAGAGCCCCCACACATCAAAGAGGAACAGGAGGAAGTCTGGATCAGTCAGGAGGGAGAGCAGCTTCAACGGCTGGAGGAGGCTGATATCAAGTTCCCAGTCACTCTTGTCCCTGTGAAGAGTGAAGAAGATAAAGATGATGAAGAGAAGCCTCAGTTCTCAGGGCTGGCTTCAGCTGCAGCCAGCAGCTCAACTGAACAAATGAAAACAGAAGCTGGTGCAGAGGACTGTGGAGGACCGGAACAGCAACCAGATACTGATGGCATGACTGAAGACTCATCTGAGACTGATGACAGTGATGATTGGCAGGAGACCACAGAACCTCAGTCAGGTTTAAAGGCATGGACCGATGATAAAGTCCCTGACAGTGATTCTAGATGTAGTACTGGTGAGAAACCATTCAGATGCTCCGTATGTGGGAAAACATTTGACCATAGAAAAAATATGAAGATACACATGAGAACTCACACAGGAGAAAAACCTTTTAGCTGCTCAGTTTGTAAGAAAACGTTAACGCAGGGAGGAAACTTAAAGCTACACATGAGAACTCACACAGGAGAGAAACCTTTTAGCTGCTCAGTTTGTAAGAAATCTTTTGCGCTGGGAGGAAGCTTAAAGATACACATGAGAGCTCATACAGGAGAGAAACCTTTCAGCTGTTCAGTTTGTCAGAAAACTTTGACAGGAAGTGGAAGTTTAAACACACACATGAGAACTCACACAGGAGAAAAACCTTTCAGCTGCTCAGTTTGTAAGAAAACTTTCACGCAGAGCGAAGGCTTAAAGACACACATGAGAACTCACACAGGAGAGAAACCTTTTGGCTGCTCAGTTTGTAAGAAAACTTTCACGCAGGGAGGAAGCTTAAAGACACACATGAGAACTCACACAGGAGAAAAACCTTTCAGTTGTTCAGTTTGTAAGAAATCTTTCACGGAGGGAAAAAGCTTAAAGACACACATGAGAACTCATACAGGAGAGAAACCTTTTAGCTGCTCAGTTTGTAAGAAATCTTTCACGCAGGAAGGACACTTAAAGACACACATGAAAACTCACACAGGAGAGAAACCTTTCAGCTGTTCAGTTTGTGAGAAACAATTCAAATACCTTCAAAGTGTAAAGAGACACATGAGATTTCACACAGGATAGATGTTTCAGCTGCTCAGTTTGTAAACAAGACTCGGTGAAATGTCGTATCTGGCTGGACCGTGTCTGGTCAATGTACCTAATTGCAGATAAGTCAAACTTCTCAACTCAACGATTATTTTGTTAAACACCACATGAAATGAAATCCATCTCTCTCTCGACTCGAACTGTTTCTACAATCTGCAGCCCACCAGTCAGTCACCATTGCAACACGCCATATGGTGATATTTTGGCATTTTTGTCAAGCCATGTGCGAGTCATTTGTATAAATGCACGTTCACGGCTTTCTTCAGTAGACCACGGTGTCGATCACAGTCTTACTGATGCAGACGTGCGGCTGCGTACTTCTCACCAATTCAGCTGCAGCGTCTGATGGACATGTATGAGGAAATAAAGCATATTACATGCAAAAAAGGAAATACGGCTGAAAAGAGCGTGGCAGACAATTATGGGAGACCGACTGAATGCAAAGCCTAAAAGTCTACATTTACTAACCACGGATCTTAACTGAAACGTCATTATTGTACCATTCAAGCAGTGACTTGGTTTTTGTGTATTTGTGTGTGTAAGCTACTTTATTGAGCGGCCTGTACTAGATGGTCTGGGTGAATGAAACTTCCTCGTGTGTGCTTTAGAGAACATTATACTGGAATATCCGGGACTCTTATTTTGAGATGGCATGAACAGGAAGTGTCCTGTCTGTAATGTGCTGCTATGAACTATGTGAGCGCAATAAAGGAGTGGCCACACATGTATGACTTTATATGTTGCCCTTCTGACTGACTTCATTGAAAACACCTTTGAAAATAATAATGGTCACAATGTTAAAATAATAGCAGCAGGCTGATATGTAGCCTACCTGTGGTACTTTAATGCAGTTTCAGAAAAATAAGGCAAAATACATGGATAAGAACATGGAATAACTGGCAAAAAGACATCGGTTTCCGATCGGAGTGACTCCTGACTGAACAGAGGCTGGACTAGGAAGCAGGATTCGGGCTTAGCGAGGGAACTTCAGGCTTAACTCTGGGTTTTCCAGCTTCTTTTGTCTGTCATTTGTCTGAATGCAAAATAGAATTCCACCACTAGATGGGAGTAATTCCCACACACTGTCTCTTTAAGTAATACAATGTTGACTGGGCAGCAGCTTTCTCCCTCCATGTTAGTATTGATGCATTCAGAGAAGATGGATCCCTTGAATCTCCAAACTGTGTTCTGAAAAAGGTCCTCGTAAACGACAACAGGCCACGTTTGTGAAGAATATAGAAGCAGGAACTGAGAGTTAAATTCACACACACGTTTCTGGTCTAGTCCTCATGGGGCCCTCTGCTATGACCTCACTTTAAGTGACTTTAAAGTTATGGATTGTTATTTACATACACTTTGAAGGCACACAAATAGTATAATAATAACTAATAGATATCACCATGAAACTTCCCCAGTTGATTACTGACAGTCAGTCAATTATTTAGTTAAACGTTTTCTGAAATACTTAAATATGCAATCGAGGCATTATCTAACGGCAACTTTTAGTGAGTTTAGCAGAAATCTCAGATGTAAAAAAAAAAAAAAAAAATACGTGTTATGGAAGCTAAATAAAACATTTAAGAATTGTTATGAGTGTCTCATATACTTACATAGCAAAGCTGTTTAAAACCAGACAACAAGCATTTAAAAAACACATTTTCACACTCATTGAATCAATAAGTGGTGTTAGTAGAAATTAACCCTCACTCACAACCTTGTGTTCGTTGATTTGATGCTTCTGTTTTTGGTCCAAACAAACGATCTTCATCTGGTGTCGACGCACTGCTAAGACTGAGAGCTTTTCTTAAAAATACAATACTATATGACTTTTTCATTACTTTTTTCAAAATACTATCTATGACTTCTTTTTCACAACTTTTTTCAACATACTATACTATGACTTTTTTCATAACTTTTTTCGACATACATATATCATACCTTTTTTATTACATTTTCAGACAAATTATGCTATGACCTTTTTCTACATTGATGGCATACTATACTCTAAATTTTCATGGCATAATATAACATTTTTTGACATCATTTATTACAGAGAACATAGATAATTCTTTTTCAGACCGCTGGCTCTTTTTCCGGTATGCAGCCTGAGAGTCCAACAACATCATCGCCTCGCTGTTCACGTTGGTGTTTTGAGAATCCCTGGGCTACATCCATAAAACGGAGCTGTATGAATGGAATGGATTTTTTTGCATCTCACTTCTAACCAATAGATGGTGCTTTATGTTTCTAATTATTTCTCTGAAGCAAGGACTTGTCATACGGGTGAGAATAAATCAATCACAAACTGGCAGTATAGAAACGTGAGCACATTGCGCCGTTTAATAACATCATAAAAACAATGTATGGGTATTTGATGGATTAGTTTATTTCTAATACATAAGAGTATTTTATCAGTTAACCAAGGTTACCACAATAGCAAATAGCAACTTTTAGGGTTGAAATACATTTGAATTTGTGCTGAACACTGAAATCTTCCCAATAATCTGAATAATCCACAGAACTCTCAATAGTGTTTATATGAAATATCAATAGTAAAATGTAGTTCTGTAGATAATCCAGATAATCATGACATTGTTTCCAGAAAGGCCCTGTGATAGACCGGCGACCTGTCCAGGGTGTACCCTGCCTTCGCCCAATGATAGCTGGGATCGGCTCCAGCCCCCCCGTGACCCTGAATACAGGATAAGCGGTAGACAATGGATGGATGGATGTTTCCAGAAAGCTGTTGAATTTTCCCAGTGTGATCTATTTTCCTCAGATAATGCCAACTCGTTATTCGCTAAGATATCATAGCTCTTGAGATCTTAGATATTGTTTTTTATTATTATTTTTATTTACATGGTTTATTTATCTTTAACAGATTCAGATACATCCTTTCTCTAAAATGTTTAAAATCTGGAAATGGCAATTCACTTATCTCAACCTCAGCAGATTAAACCAAAAACTTTGTGTTTGGCCAAATGCCACCAAGATTCAGTAAAAAGGGGAGGCATCAGGACGCAAAGAACTTTGAAAAAATAAGGAGGCCGTTTACATCTCTAATTGACACAATAGATGTTATATGATGAACCAAATTACTGACTGCACTATATTATAATTATCTTCCTTTCTTCTTCGCACTAGAATTATTAGCCATTTCTTTTGAGGTTCCTTTGATTTCTGTTATTATTGCCTCTTGTTTTTTCAATTGTTTTTTTTGTTTGTTTGTTTGTGCTTGTAGTCTGAGGGAGGGTGAGGAAATGAGGGAAAATGAGTAAAATGTGAATACTGTACCTCTGTTTTAATTGCATTACATGTCATTTTTTTTAGTGCTCAACAAAAAAAACGTATTAAAAGAAAAAGGACGCATCTTTGTCATTTTACAACTGCAGATGCTTCACGCTGCCACTTTAAGTACAGCTACTGTTCGGTAGCTGAAGGCATTTTAATTTTAATTTTAATTTAATTCAGCCTGCAACTCGCTGCACGTCAAGGACTCGGGACTGTGTAGGCATCAGACTGAACAGGAGAGGTAGCCTCTCTTGATATACAGTAACAAACACTCAGCCGTTTATTATAAACTGCACTAAGTATCATGAATTATGGTGTTTAAAATAGTGATTATAGTGCGTTTGATTGTTAATGGGGAGTGATTTCAAGGCTGCCTAGTTATCTTCAGCCAAATATTTAATCAGACTGGGAATGACTAATTATCTTAAAAAAACTATGAAGTACACAATATGGTGTAGTCAGGAATATGTATAAAACTTCAAAGTAAAATTTTAACTTATAAAGCTTACTTTTCACTTGACACTATGTGACTTCACATTGCATTGAAGTGTTGCATTATATTACACATTTCTTAATTTAAACATAATTTGGAAAGCATTCGCTCTCAAATAATTCACGATGAAACATTTCATCAAATTGTTTCGTTTCTAATTTGAATCATTTTTAAATGTGATTTTCATTTAGTTTAGCTCGTCTACCTCCGAGCTCTTTAGATCAGATTCATCCAACAGCAGCAGCATTTTAAAGAGCAACGTTTAACTTAGCTCGCAGTTTAAAGTCACTCAACCCCCCAAATAAGTTCAAATCTTCCCGTGGACAGAGTTGCGGAGTATCCGGAGGCGAGACATGACTTCATCCCAGTCCAGGTAGGCGCCTTCGAGGTGTCGCGACCGGCCTGGCATGCTCGTGTAGTTCTTCCTCCCTTGCAGCAGACGCCAGTTATCAAAGGTCACTATGTCACCTGAAACACCATAATAATAAATAGCACTTAAAAGGAATACGTGATTCTATTCAGAATAGGGATGCAAATTATCGAGTAATTCATTAATCGATAGTTGTTTCATCTTATCGATCGATGATCGATTAATTGATAAGCGGCAATTCTTCTGAGAAGCTGAATTTCCCTCTGAATAGGTTCTATCTACTGTATACGTAACATAAAATGCTATCTTCCTTATGATATGAAGAAAAATGCAAATCATATTTTGAATAATTTAATTTTAATGCATCAATTTGGGGAATTTTGAGAACCAAAATATGACATATCGTTTCCTGACCAATTTCTTACAAACTGCTGGTTCTGATCCAAATGTTGACATACTTAATGGGGTTGAGGAGATTAAGCATTCAAGAAAAGATGAAAACAAAAAGGACTAAAACACAGTGCTGAGCCTTTAAACTATTAGTTTATTATGACTGTCATTATTATTATTAATAATAATATAAGTGGGTGAATATTCCTCAGCCTTCCTTGGTGTTTTGGTTTTGATCTCGTTCACATACTTCGTCACTCGCCCATCTCTGAGCGACAACTGTCAATGAATGTGAATGTGTTCTAGCGGAATGTGGACAGGACAGGCGATGTGGGCGGGGACAGAGAGAAAATAACTTTACCTTTCTGCGATGCGAGTGAAGTGACCAAGCGGGTACCAATCAGAATGTAGAATAGAGATGATTGACAGTTGATGTCAACAGAGAGTTCCATCGAGAGAGTTGCAGCTTGAAGTGGCCGCTGGCGGCAGTTAATTTTTTTTGCCAGCGAGTAGAATTCAGCGACAAAGCGAGTGACGGGCGAGTAGCGACATATGTGAACGGGGCTATACGCGCCGTCAAACTCGCCAGCTAAGGGGGGTCGGCGCGGGGGGACGCCTTGCCATGGCGACGGGGGAAAACAGAACGTTGATGAGCCGAACCAGCCGCAAGGATTTCCCCTTATAATACGCGCTGCGGAAGCGGAATCAAAATAATTTTGGGCGAACATTGAGCGGTGCGCCATAGTCTCGTCAATGTGTGGGAAACACTGCTTGTCTTGTTGTTGTCATCAGAGCCCTGCTTCGCTTGTGTTCGCGCATGTGCGTCAAGTACGTCTGGCGTCAAACGCGCCCTCACGTGGACTGGCGGGGAATTACGGGTTCAAAACGCAATTAATTGCAATTAGTTCATTTTAATCGAGTAATTTCTTATCGACAATTAATCGATAATTAATTAATTGTTTGCATCCCTACTCCGAAGCAGAGTGGAAGTTTAAACGCACACATGAGAACTCATACAGGATAGAAACCTTTCAGCTGCTCAGTTTGTAAACAAGACTCGGTGAAACCTCGTATCTGGCTGGACCGTGTCTGGTCAATGTGCCTAATTGCAGATAAGTCAAACTTCTCAACTCAACGATTATTTTGTTAAACACCACATGAAATGAAATCCATCTCTCTCTCGACTCAAACTGTTTCTACAATCTGCAGCCCACCAGTCAGTCACCATTGCAACACTGTTGTTGATGAAGCAGACCAATCAAGTGATTTCCTTGCTGCATTAGCCCCGCTGTACGTCATACTGTGATATTTTGGTATTTTCATTAAGCCATGTGTGAATCATTCGTATAAATGCACGTTCACGGCTTTCTTCAGTAGACCACGGTGTCGATCACAGATTTACTGATTTAGACGTGCGGCCGTGTACTTTTCACCAAGTCAGCTGCAGATTCTGATGGACATGTATGAGGAAATAAAGCGTATTACATGCAAAAAAGGAAATACGGCTGAAAAAAGCGTGGCAGACAATTATGGCGGACCGACTGAATGCAAAGCCTAAAAGTCTACTTTTACTAACCACGGATCTTAACTCTATTCCATTCAAAAAGGGGGACCGGAGGGTGTGTTCCAACTATCGGGGGATCACACTTCTCAGCCTCCCCGGGAAAGTCTATTCCAGGGTGCTGGAGAGGAGAATTCGGCCGATAGTCGAACCTCGGATTCAGGAGGAACAATGCGGTTTTCGTCCTGGCCGTGGAACACTGGACCAGCGCTATACCCTCCGCAGGGTGCTCGAGGGTTCGTGGGAGTTTGCCCAACCAGTCCACATGTTTTTTGTGGACTTGGAGAAGGCATTCGACCGTGTCCCTCGTGGCATTCTGTGGGAGGTACTTCGGGAGTACGGGGTCGGGGGCCCTCTGCTAAGGGCTGTTCGGTCCCTGTATGGCCGGAGCTGGAGCTTGGTTCGCATTGCCGGCAGTAAGTCAGACCTGTTCCAGGTGCATGTTGGACTCCGGCAGGGCTGCCCTTTGTCACCGGTCCTGTTCATTATTTTTATGGACAGGATTTCTAGGCGCAGCCGTGGGCCGGAGGGGATCTGGTTCGGGAGCCACTGGATTTCATCCCTGCTTTTTGCGGACGATGTGGTCTTGTTGGCTCCTTCGAGCCAGGACCTCCAGCATGTCCTGGGGCGGTTTGCAGCCGAGTGTGAAGCAGCCGGGATGAGGATTAGCACCTCCAAATCTGAGGCCATGGTTCTCGACCGGAAAAAGGTGGCTTGCTCCCTCCAGGTCGGGGGGGAGTTCCTGCCTCAAGTGGAGGAGTTTAAGTATCTTGGGGTCTTGTTCACGAGTGAGTGAGGGAAGGATGGAGCGTGAGATTGGCAGGCGGATCGGTGCAGCGGCTGCAGTAATGCGGTCGCTGTATCGGTCCGTCGTGGTAAAGAGAGAGCTGAGCCGAAAGGCGAAGCTCTCGGTTTACCGGTCAATCTACGTTCCTACCCTCACCTATGGTCATGAACTTTGGGTCATGACCGAAAGAATAAGATCCCGGCTACAAGCGGCCGAAATGAGCTTCCTCCGCAGGGTGGCGGGGCGCTCCCTTAGAGATAGGGTGAGGAGCTCCGTCACACGGGGGGAGCTCGGAGTAGAGCCGCTGCTCCTCCACATCGAGAGGAGCCAGTTGAGGTGGCTCGGGCATCTGTATCGGATGCCCCCTGGACGCCTCCCTCGGGAGGTGTTCCAGGCATGCCCCACCGGGAGGAGACAGACCTCCCGGAGGAGCTGGGGGAAGTGTCTGGGGAGAGGGAAGTCTGGGCGTCCCTGCTCAGGCAGCTGCCCCCGCGACCCGGTCCCGGATAAGCGGAGGAAAATGGATGGATGGATGGATGGATGGATCTTAACTGAATCCGTCATTATTGTACCATTCAAGCAGTGACTTGGTTTTTGTGTATTTGTGTGTGTAACTGTCACTGTAACACTTGCCCCTGGGTGATGTTGGGACTTTGAAATTGTGTTGACTCTGGAAATGTTGAGCGTATTCTAGTCCTGCTCAATGTGTTAAGTGTCCTGAGATGACTTCTGTTGTGATTTGACACTATACATAAAATTGAATTGAATTGAATTGTAACCTACTTTATTGAGCGGCCTGTACTAGATGGTCTGGGTGAATGAAACTTCCTTCATGTGTGCTTTAGAGCACATTATACTGGAATATCCGGGACTCTTATTTTGAGATGGCATGAACAGGAAGTGTCCTGTCTGTAATGTGCTGCTATGAACTATGTGAGCGCAATAAAGGAGTGGCCACACATGTATGACTTTATATGTTGCCCTTCTGACTGACTTCTTGAAAACACCTTTGAACATAATAATGGTCACAATGTTAAAATAATAACAGCAGGCTGATATGTAGCCTACCTGTGGTACTTTAATGCAGTTTCAGGAAAATAAGGCAAAATACATGGATAAGAACATGGAATAACTGTCAAAAAGACATCGGTTTCCGATCGGAGTGACTGCTGACTGAACAGAGGCTGGGAAGCAGGATTCGGGCTTAGCGAGGGAACTTCAGGCTTAACTCTGGGTTTTCCAGCTTCTTTTGTCTGTCATTTGTCTGAATGCAAAATAGAATTCCACCACTAGATGGGAGTAATTCCCACACACCGTCTCTTTAAGTAATTGTTACGCCTGGCCTTGGGGTTGCCAGGACATAACACACGTGACCCCTCTCTTTTCCCACTCCCAGAATAAAACACACCAAAACCAGAACGGATGCAGTCCAAAATACTAGGGATTTATTAACCCAAACAAAAAGAGGCTTCAGGACGAGCAATAAAACAACAAACAAAAGAGCTGAGGGGTATTCCACCAAACTCGCTAATTAAGGCGGCGCTTACCTGGTTAAGACTGGTTAGAACTAACGCCAACTTCCACTTACGGCTAAACCCATTCCATTAACGCATTTCAGCCGCGCCTTGTTGAGGCTAATTCAAGCCAGGTTAATGTTGTCGTGTGTTACGCCATTCACGGGATATGAAGCCAGACCAGAATCGTGAATGTCGAATCATCGAGAAAATGGCAGAAAAGACCAGAGCAAAAATTATTGATGGAACTGTACGAGGAGTACAAACCCATCATAATCAAAAAAGGGAATACTGTAGTGATAAATAAAAATCGCGAGGCTGCTTGGGCAAGAATTACCGAGCGATTAAATACGGAAGTACCGTCAAGAGTAACACGTTCTAATATAATACTGACAAAGATTTCTCGAACGCTCTCTCTCTCTCTCTCTCTCTCTTCAATGAACCTATTAATGAACTCACCTGAAAGGAATTTATGTGGCTGACAATTGCATGCAGCAATGCCTTTGTCATTGGGATCTATACAGGGCTGGACTGGGACCAAAAATCGTCCCGGGCATTTTTTTAGCCGAGACCGGCCCACCAGGTATCGATGGAAAGACAATGAAGCCTATGAATGAAAACAATTTTTTTTGTGACAATGCTTGTACACTGTCGGGCATCGCCCCTCGGCTGTAATTGGTCCAGCCCAGAATCAATCATGACTAAGGGGCCGTTTTCTTAAATGCTCAAATATGCAATCGAGGCATTATCTAATGGCAACTTTAAGTGAGTTTAGCAGAAATCTCAGATGTAAAAAAAAAAAAAGATGTGTTATGGAAGCTAAATAGAACATTTAAGAATTGATCAGTGTATGAAAGCTTTTTCCTGGAGTGTCTCATATACTTACATAGTAAAGCTGTTTAAAACCAGACAACAAGCATTTAAAACACACATTTTCACACTAATTGAATCAATAAGTGGTGTTAGTAGAAATGAACCTTCACTCACAACCTCGTGTTCGTTCACTTGATTTGATGCTTTTGTTTTTGGTCCAAACAAACGATCTTCATCTGGTATCGACGCGCTGCAAAGACTGAGAGCTTTTCTTAAAAATACAATACTATGACTTTTTTCATAACTTTTTTCGACATACTATACTATGACTTTTTCATAACTAAGAAATTGCAATTTTTTGCCTCGCCTACATTTTTTATTATTTTTGAGTGAAGCGAGTTAGCTGTGGCTCTGCTATTTAGGCCTAAAAGCTGAATAAAGCCACAGCCAAGACTGAGAGCTTTTTTTAAAAATACAATACTATTACTTTTTTCGACATAGCCTATTATACTATTACTTTTTTTCATAACTTTTTCGACATACCAAACTGACTTTTTCAACATACTATACTATGACTTTTTTCATCACTTTTTCGACATACTATACTATGCAGTGTTTCTCCTAGAATTTTTTTCAGGCCCGGTGGTACCCACCGAAAAAACCCTTGACAGACGAGATGCGTGGGATGGAGTATTGGTGCAGTTGGATTAAGTCAGGTGGCACAGCAAGCAGTCTGCAATTCTGCAATTATTATTTTTGCATTCAACATTTTTATTCAACATGCTATACTATGACTTTATTGACATACTATACTATGACTTTTTTCATAACTTTGAGAAATTGCAAATTTTTGCCTCGCCTAAATTTTTTTTATTTTTGAGTGAAGCGAGTTAGCCACAAGCCTGACCAACAACTGGTAGAAAGTAGACAAAAAAACACCCAAAAATGACTGTTTAGCAGTGGTTTATGTACGGCAATGTCCAGACGGAGTTGCAAATGGCCATTTGGAGACTCCATTTGGCACATGTCAAAGATCATAGTAAACAATCATAAGCTATATTATTATTATTATATTACTGACCCTCTGATTGAGGTGCAGTGACTGCTATTTGAGTCAAATCCCCATTGTCAGATTTCCCCTCTGCTGCAAATAAACACACACTATCTGCTCCCCACCCCCACTTTCAGGTAACCATAGTGATGTAAATTAGCACTCGGGTGCTAATTTAGTCAGGTCTTTACTTGTAAATCTTTACTATAAATCGATGGTTTATAGTAATATATAAATCATATTATTGAATTCAGCATGAATGGTTGTTTGTCTCTACATGTCGGCCCTGCGATAGACTGGCGTCCTGTCCAGGGTGTACCTTGCCTTCGCCCAATGACAGCTTGGATCGGCTCCAGCCCCACCGTGACCCTGAATACAGGATAAGCGGTAGACAATGGATGGATATTATTGAATTCTATGAATCAACATCATGAAAGTAAGTACCAAGCTGTGATAGTTGAATAACATCACCTTTGTATTCATCACATATCCTGTACATATGATACATATCCCACAAATTCACATGACACATTTATTTTGGAAAATCGAGCCTATACTCCTTATTCATGAACACATTGAATAATAATATAATAACATTTTGAAAATGTATTTAGATACTCACCGATCTAGCAAACCATCATGTCCTGGGACGAACATCCTCCTCCTCCTGTCATCAGCGCTGCAGCAGCTCCCCTCCTCCCATCGTCGCATCCCTGATAATTATTCATCACTGTCGCGGGTGAAAAACTCTACGGCGTCTTCCAAAGTCTTTCCTTTTACTTTAGATATCGTAAAAACACTAAAAACAACCAAAAAGAAGAGTAAATACAAGCCTTCTGTCGCGAGTGAAGCGCTGGCTCGCTTGATTGACAGATTGTTCAGCCAATTCGGATCGCAGAATCACGGAAGAGGGCTTGTATTTTCCGCAAGAGTCTGACGGACACGGAAATACACAGCATCCATAGTTAGCCCTCCGTCGTAAAGCGGTACAAAGCGATAAAAACACAATAACAATATCTTCTTTAGAGACTCTCAAAGTAAAAACATGATGATTACCAGAGTTACCGTGCTCGTAGGACTAAATGAAGTGGCTACTTTTGTTTGTTGGACTCTTACCTTTCTCTGGATACCAGGATTACCATGCTACATGTTGTTTTTGGACTTCCAGACAGCTCGAAAGGTAGGGAACTCCCATCTTGTTATTGTTTTTTTCTTCTGTGCACTCCTTGCACACACGTTGTGTTTGTTTGTGATGTGTCTCCGTGAGCCTAAAACGGCTGGCTTTTTTCAATTCGCGAGCTTTGAAATAATATATAATATGACACAGACGCATTAAAAATAATATTACTTTCTCTCTCAACTTGTCTCGACTCCTACTTGACAACCCACAAGTGATCTGTAGGTTGAGACTTGGGCATTGTGGGTTGAATCAATCTTTGTATGTTTTTAGAAAGCATCATAATGGGCTTTGTGAGTGTGGAAAGTCTGAAACAGTTGAACATGTTTTATTGAAATGTAACAAATATACCACAGAAAGGATCATTTTATATCAGAGTGTATCACATTTGGGAGTTCTGTCATTTTCAGATAAATCTTTATTGGGTCAAAATAAGAATCACCACTTGATTGCTAAAGTAGTATTCCAGTTTTTACAAGATACAGGGCTGTATATGAAAATTTGAAGCAATAATATTATCCCTAGAGTGATTTCCTGAGGAGGGCAGTAATACGCCCAGAAGCGTCTAAACTGCCGGAAATCCAAACGAAGAAGAAGAACCCACATGCGCGCGCACCGATAAGCGCAGCTTTGAACCATTTTTCGAAGCAGTCACGTGGGTGTGCGTGATTTGTTTCAATACAAGCTCCGAAGCAGAGGTAACATACCCCCCAGACGCCTTAACGGACTTTCACTGACCGGACTCGCGCCGTGAAGCGATCTCAAGTAAGAGTGTTTGTCTGGGCAGAGACCGGACAGCTGCCGTGCGTGTTTAATGAATCCCTCTCGGTGTGTGACGTTTATCGGACCTCCGAGTCCCGTTTCATGTGGTTGAGACCACCTCACCTTAAACCGCTACCCTGTTTTTGTGCCGCGGCCGACGAACCCAGGTTCGGTCGCCGGGCTTCTCGGTGATAAAGGACAGCTGTTGTATGTTAAAGGCAGCCAGGTTTCCCTCCTGCTGTCTTCTTTCCTCGTTCCTTTGTTCCGTCTCCGCGGGCTCGTCCGCCATCTTTCCCTGCTGCTCCTCTCCCGCCTTCTTCACCGGAACCAAAGAGTATATAGACACCAAGAGGCGAATCTCAATGCATTTACATTTAGCTAAGTAGCAGACGCTTTTATCCAAAGCGACTTAGAATAAGTGCATTTGTCTGAAAATCACAACATTTTTTTAAAGTGTAGAACAGTGTGTGATCAATAGATCGGAGTGTTTGATGTTTAGTCATCTGCAGGTTGGACCTCCGTTCAATATCGCCGATGTCCGACAGCTCTACAAACACAAACCAGAGAACAGCGGTTTAATCACAAACGTGTCCACGACGCTGTAAACACAGATGTTATGTTACGTTGGTAGTTGGTAACGTTTAGTGAGCCAACGGCAGTCAGAAAGTGGCATGGTAACGTTGTTGTTAGCAATATCACGCTAGCTGGCTAGCTAGCCGGTCAGCTTACATTACCAGAGGAAGCATAGCCACTAGTTGCTGCTGTTACACATGTAATCACTAGCTTGGTAAACTAAACAGAAATGTGTCGTTGTGGTGAACGAATTTAAAAATGAAACTTACCGGGAACAGTAACGTTAGTAAAACTCTGCAGCGGCGTATTTTCCCCCGTCGCCTCGAGCCTTAACCCCGCCCCCAGCCCCTAACGTAAGCAAGAGCAAGACCTTCTTCCGGGGCCGGTTCCAGCCCAGCAAGGAGTTGGGGCCGCTCGGGAACCAGTTTTCCTGGCCGAGAGCCGGCTCTTTGTCTGTGGAAACAGGAAAAACTGGTTCGCGATTGGGCACCGGCTCCGAACCGGCTCTCAAAATACCGCGGTGGAAAAGTATCAGCACAGTGAGGATTTCAATCCGCCCGCTGGCTAAGTTAACCCGTAGCTAGTAAACAACAGATATACGTGCTAAGATACAGATTTGTGGGGTTTTTTTGGGAGGGGGAGAGGTAGTAGAGGGAGGAGGGTCAGCAGAGTCCAGGTGAACTCTGAACAACAGGGTCTTGGGTCTCTTGCGGAGGATGGGAAGCGGTTCTGTGGTCAATGGAATGAACATCGGTGTCCTTTGGATTGAAAGTGACCATTAAACTTCCCATCATGCATTCTGTTTAGAAATCTGTTTAGTTTTCCCCAAATTTCCCATATATTGAGTAGCTGTGAGCAATAATAATTGTAATAATAACTGTAATTGTTTGTCCAGTCTATAGCAGACACGTTTGCCAAATCTAACATGTAAAACTGATTTAGAAAATAACAGGGGGAAGTCTGGATCAGTCAGGAGGGAGAGCAGCTTCAAGGGCTGGAGGAGGCTGATATCAAGTTCCCAGTCACTCTTGTCCCTGTGAAGAGTGAAGAAGATGAAGATGATGAAGAGAAGCCTCAGTTCTCAGGGCTGGCTTCAGCTGCAGCCAGCAGCTCAACTGAACAGATGAAAACAGAAGCTGGTGAAGAAGACTGTGGAGGACCGGAACCACAACCAGACACTGATGGCATGACTGAAGACTCTTCTGACATTGATGACATGACTGAAGACTCATCTGAGACTGATGACAGTGATGATTGGCAGGAGACCAGAGAACCTCAGTCAGGTTTGAAGGCTTGGACCGATGATGAAGTCCCTGACAGTGATTCTAGATGTAGTACTGGTGAGAAACAATTCAGATGCTCCGTAAGTGGGAAAACATTTGACAATAGACAATATATGAAGATACACATGAGAACTCACACAGGAGAAAAACCTTTTAGCTGCTCAGTTTGTAAGAAATCGTTCACGCATGGAGGAAGCTTAAAGACACACATGAGAACTCACACAGAAGAAAAACCTTTCAGCTGTTCAGTTTGTAAGAAAACTTTCACGCAGGGAGGAAACTTAAAGATACACATGAGAACTCATACAGGAGAGAAACCTTTTAGCTGCTCAGTTTGTAAGAAATCGTTCGCGCATGGAGGAAACTTAACGTTACACATGAGAACTCACACAGGAGAGAAACCTTTTAGCTGCTCAGTTTATAAGAAATCGTTCACGCATGGAGGAAGTTTAAAGACACACATGAGAACTCACACAGAAGAAAAACCTTTTAGCTGTTCAGTTTGTAAGAAAACTTTCTCGCAGGGAGGAAACTTAAAGACACACATGAGAACTCATACAGGAGAGAAACCTTTTAGCTGTTCAGTTTGTCAGAAAAGTTTTACAGAAAGTGGAAGTTTAAACGTACACATGAGAACTCACACAGGAGAAAACCTTTCAGCTGCTCAGTTTGTAAACAAGACTCGGTGAAACCTCGTATCTGGCTGGACCGTGTCTGGTCAATGTACCTAATTGCAGATAAGTCAAACTTCTCAACTCAACGATTATTTTGTTAAACACCACAAATGAAATGAAATCCATCTCTCTCTTGACCCGAACTGTTTCTACAATCTGCAGCCCACCAGTCAGTCACCATTGCAACACGTCACATTGTGATATTTTGGTATTTTTGTCAAGCCATCTGCGAGTCATTTGTATAAATGCACGGTGTCGATCACAGATTTACTGATGCAGACGTGTGGCCGCGTACTTTTCACCAAGTCAGCTGCAGCGTCTGATGGACATGTATGAGGAAATAAAGCATATTACATGCAAAAAAGGAAATACAGCTGAAAAGAGCGTGGCAGACAATTATGGCAGACCGACTGAATGCAAAGCCTAAAGGTCTACATTTACTAACCACAGATCTTAACTGAAACCGTCATTATTGTACCATTCAAGCAGTGACTTGGTTTTTGTGTATTTGTGTGTAAGCTACTTTATTGAGCGGCCTGTACTAGATGGTCTGGGTGAATGAAACTTTCTCGTGTGTGCTTTAGAGCACATTATACTGGAATATCCGGGACTCTTATTTTGAAATGGCATGAACAGGAAGTGTCTTGTCTGTAATGTGCTACTATGAACTATGTGAGTGCAATAAAGGAGTGGCCACACATGTATGACTATATGTTGCCCTTCTGACTGACTTCATTGAAAACACCTTTGAAAATAATAATGGTCACAATGTTAAAATAATAACAGCAGGCTGATATGTAGCCTACCTGTGGTACTTTAATGCAGTTTCAGGAAAATTAGGCAAAATACATGGATAAGAACATGGAACAACTGTCAAAAAGATATCGGTTTCCGATCGGAGTGACTGCTGACTGAACAGAGGCTGGACTAGGAAGCAGGATTCCGGCTTAGCGAGGGAACTTCAGGCTTAACTCTGGGTTTTCCAGCTTCTTTTGTCTGTCATTTGTCTGAATGCAAAATAGAATTCCACCACTAGATGGGAGTAATTCCCACACACTGTCTCTTTAAGTAATACAATGTTGACTGGGCAGCAGCTTTCTTCCTCCATGTTAGTATTGATAATAATAATAATGGATTGGATTTATATGGCGCTTTTCAAGACACTCAAAGCGCTCTGACAGGGTTCCATTCATTCACACACAATCATACCGGTGGTGGTAAACTACGATGGTAGCCACCGCTGCCCTGGGGCAGACTGACAGAAGCGTGGCTGCCATTCTGCGCCTACAGCCCCTCTGACCACCACCTCAAACATACAGCAATCATACACATTCACACAAGGCAAGCTGGGTGAAGTGTCTTGCCCAAGGACACAACGACCATGACACAGTGACAAGGGCGGGGAACGAACCGCCGACCCTCCTTACATTGGCCAACCCGCTCTACCAACTGAGCCACAGTCGTCCCCATGCATCCAGAGAAGATGGATCCCTTGAATCTCCAAACTGTGTTCTGAAAAAGGTCCTCGTAAACAACAACAGGCCACGTTTGTGAAGAATATAGAAGCAGAGGGGTATTCCATTAAACTCGCTAAGCGCAAAGCCGGGCTAATTTCGATAAGCCTCGCTACCTTTAGCGAGAGTTGCGTTCCATCAACGTGACTTGAGGCACTCTCCGCTAAGTAACCATGGGAATTTATCCGACCAAACTAGCCTGCCCTGGGGCAGGCTAACCATCAGGCTTACTTTAGCGGGGGTTTCAGAGAAGTCCGTCTGTCAGAAACAACTCTACCAGCAGAAGGTTCCGCCAAGCCTAGTCCTCGTGATTTCGTCACGTGAAAGACCAAAAATGACCAAAATTACATATATCAAGTACAAACAGACTATATTTTCATCAAGCGTCTAAGAATACACGCTTGCAATTAAAAAAATATGAATAAATCGTTTATTTTGTTTAAGACCAACTGGCCATATTATTATCTAAAGCCCCCAGTTGGGTGAGTGGTGATATTCCTGCCCCCGGATGTGGACATCGCAGGTTCACATCCCGGCGAAGGCATCTCGTGTGTGTTTTTTTTTTTTTTTTTGCCTGTATAATTGTCTTTAGATCAGAGAATTAGAGCAACATTTTACCTTAACTATGATAAATATGTCATACAATTTCCCCAGAACCCAAATATAACTTGCAGAAACATGATAGGCATAAAGATGTTATTATTAATAGCATGTATATCCCAATGACAAAGGCATTGCTGCATGCAATTTTCAGCCACATAAATTCCTTTCAGGTGAGTTCATTAATAGGTTCATTGAATGTGTTCATTGAATTGTTGAGATAAATGAGTTGGTCAATGTAGATGCATTTACTAGGCCTATCAAAAAAAAAAAAAGAGAGACTTCTCAAACTTCCATAGTCGGGAATTGAACCGTGGCCGGCGGCATGCAAAGCCGGCACGTTACCTCTACGCTATCGTCACGTTCGACAAATTGAAGTCAGTATTATATTAGAACATGTTACTCTTAACGGTACTTCCGTATTTAATTGCTCGGTAATTCTTGCCCAAGCAGCCTCGCGATTTTTATTTATCACTACAGTATTCCCTTTATTGGTTATGATGGGTCTGTACTCCTCATACAGTTCCATCAATATTTTTTGCGCTGGTCTTTTCTGCCATTTTCTCGATGATTCGACATTCACGATTCTGGTCTGGCTTCATATCCCATGAACGGCGTAACACACAACAACTTTAACATGGCTTGAATTAGCCTCAACAAGGCGCGGCTGAAATGCGTTAATGGAACGGGTTTAGCCGGAAGTGGAAGTTGGCGTTAGTTCTAACCAGGCTTAACCAGGTAAGCGCCGCTTTAATTAGCGAGTTTGGTGGAATACCCCTCTGGAACTGACAGTTAAACTCACACACGTTTCTGGTCTAGTCCTCATGGGGCCCTCTGCTATGACCTCACTGTAAGTGACTTAAAGTTATGGATTGTTATTTACATACACTTTGAAGGCATACAAATAAAAATAATAATAACTAATTGATATCACCATGAAACTTCCCCAGTTGATTACTGACAGTAAGTAAGTAAAACAGAGAGAGAGAGAGAGAGAGAGAGAGCGAGAGAGAAGACATTGCGGGAAACTGATCCATGGCCGGGAGTCGAACCTGCAATCGAGGCATTTTCTAATGGCAACTTTTAGTGAGTTTAGCAGAAATCTCAGATGAAAAAAAAGAAAAAGAAAATGTGTTATGGAAGCTAAATAGAAGATTTAAGAATTGATCAGTGTATGAAAGCTTTTTCCTGGAGTGTCTCATATACTTACATAGCAAAGTTGTTTAAAACCAGACAACAAGCATTTAAAACACACATTTTCACACTAATTGAATAAATAAGTGGTGTTAGTAGAAATGAACCTTCACTCACAACCTCGTGTTCGTTCACTTGACTTGATGCTTCTGTTTTTGGTTCAAACTGGTGTCGACGCGCTGCAAAGACTGAGAGCTTTTTTTAAAAATGCAATACTATGACCTTTTTCAAAATACTATACTATGAATTTTTTCACAACTTTATTCGACATTCAATACTATGACTATTATTCATAACTTTCGTCGACATTCAATACTATGACTTTTTTCTAGTGCTGTCAATCGATTAAAAAAATGTACTAATAAATTGCACAATTTGCCATAATTAATCACAATTAATCGCTTTCTTTCTTCTTAAGAATAAAGTATGTTATAATGGATATTTAAATGTAAAATGACGGAAATTATTTAGAATCAACACAAAGGAAGTATTTCAATTCAAATACTATTGTTAAATAGCAGCTATTTTAACTTTAAGCACAGATTCTCTCATGTGAACTACAGATTTCCAAATAAACCATCAAGGCCATGAAAATTAACTGTCAGCTTGAAAAAGGCATATTTCTTATATGCACTAACAGAACATTTCAAATAGGTCCACAATAGAACATGCAAATATGGAAAAAAGAACAAGGAAATATTCTGCTGTGAAAACTGTTCCGCGATCACTCGCTTTTTTTCTCATAACTCGTCGAAATACTATACTATGACTTTTTTCAGTTCTTTTTTTGACATTCAATGCTATGACTTTTTCAGTACTTTTTTCAACATACCAAACTGGCTTTTTCAACAAACTATTACTTTTTTCAACATGCTATGACTTTTTTCGACAAATTATACTATGACTTTTTTTCATAACTCGTCGAAATACCATACTATGACTTTTTTCATAACTTTCTTTAAGAAATTGCAATTTTTTGCCTCGCCTAATTTTTTTTTTATTTTAGAGTGAAGCGAGTTGGCTCTGGTATTTAGGCCTAAAAGCTGAATGAAGCCACAGCCACAAGCCTGACCAACAACTGGTAGAAGGTAGATAAAAAACACACCCAGAAATGAGTGTTTAGCAGTGGTTTTTGTAGGGCAATGTCCAGACGGAGTTTGGAGACTCCAAATGGCCACTTTGTGCCAAATTACATTATGGGTCTTTGGAGGTAAATAATTCTACTTTTTTTTGTTTATTTGACCAATACTATAACTACTACTAATAAAAAAAAAAAATTCTATTTTTTCTTCTTTTTTTTGGGTATTTCTCAGGTTACCCAAAATCTCTCCAAAAGTGGCCAAATGAGCTTATCATTATCCAAATGAATGTAATGTGACGGAAAACATACCAAACATAACCATTTAGGTAGAAGAACAGTCAAACCAAATAACTTCTTTGCAAATAGTCTTTACTTTTTGAATTGCTGTATTTGGTAAAGAAGTGCACAATTGAACAATGTTACGACCCCAGCTCGTTGGGGAAAGGGGAAATAACATAAATCACCGGATGGAATCGGTTTGGCAACAATTAAATTGTTTTATTAATAGGGAAGGTAAAAGGCAACACAATGAACTAAGGAAGGAGGAGGCTATTCCCAAACCAAAGGTACAAAAACGGCAAAACTGAAATACAAAACAGGAATAGCGCCCCTAAGTCCAACTTGGGAGAAACAGCGTTTTCACAATACTCAGATAAAGTGAATCACACACACACCACAAACGGAACCGCGCACGTTCCGGCTAACAAACAGGAGTTTACAGGAGTCCACAGAAACCACAAGGCACTAGCAACCAACACTGAGACACAGGGGGCCAACTGCTCACATTAAATCACAGCGGCCTCGAGTGACTCTCTGCTGCTGGCTTTTAAACAGGCAGGTAACGAGCTAAGGCTGGATGGGCCGGCGAACTGAAGCAGGGCGACCCAATCGCAGTGCAGGAGAGAGAAGGCAGACCCAGGCAGGCGAGCAGGCAGAGGAGAGGCAGGAACCAGGGGCACCAATCAGGAGCGAGGGCTGGCACACTCCATCTGCATATTGGAGCGAGATGACAGACACCGGGGCAGGGCATAACAGCCATGGGCCGTGACTAGGGTTGCAAAGGGGTGGAAAATTCCCGGTAAATTTCCGGAAAGTTTCCGGTAAATTTCCACGGGAACTTAAGCTTGGGAATTTTGGAAATATTCCATATTTGGAAACTCTCCATGGGAATAATGGGAATTATGGGAATTAATGGGAATTTAGGGGAACTAACTGGGAATATATTATATCCAAGCATAAATATGAACAGAAGTCATAAGAAAACATCCATACAAAATGTTTTCAACAGATATTTCAACAGATTTATTTGAAAGTAGAACAGAACATGTTTTAATTAGTTGTTTCATGGGTGAAGTCAAAAACAGGAATGTTAGGTTCAATACTCCCAACCCCACTCATTCAAAAATGGAATGGAATGTTCCCGTTCATTGTCTATGTAAGAAGCCGTGCGATGCCGTCGCGGAGCAGCGAATTTCGAGAGACGGAGCGCCGCTGCCCGCAAGCTTGCGAAAATCTTTTAAACTGACCGATGTCGATCTAAAATAAAGACAGATTCAGCAACTGCATAGCTTATTTCTTTCCTAAAATGTTTTCAGAAACACATTTTAGTGAACTATTTTTGTAAAATAAGAGGGAGGTGGGAGGCTGCGAGGGGAGAACGATACGAGCTCGGAGGAGCACAGAGGGGAGGGGAGGGGTGTGTGTGTGTGTGTGGGGGGGGGGGGGGGGGGTGCTTTTTTCAAACCTTTCAAATCGTAAACTAGAGCTTTAATAAAATAAATATATTTCCCCATAATAGCATCAAAACTTACTTCACTTAGTTTAGTCCAGAAGCTTAAATGTGTGCCTTCAATAGTCTTTGTGCTTCAGGCTCAAAAGTGTGGTCCAGTCTTCTAGTGATCTTCTGTACATGTGATGGAGGCATGCACAGTGCCAGTAGGGGGTGTGGTCTCAATAGCCATGCACTAAGCAGTGTGCTCTGTGCATGTGGTTTAGGAATGGCATGGATATTCAAGTGTATTTGAATGGCATCTGTTTGTTTTAGTCAAGATTATGCTACAAAATAACTTTCCTCAGCTATATTTAAGTCCCCTTTGAAGAGCCAACCATCAATTTTAAAAATTCCCAGTTTATTCCCGTATATTCCCATTAATTCCCATTAATTCCCATTAATTCCCATAAATTCCCATGGAAAGTTTCCACTTTTGAAAATTCCCGGAATTTTGCAACCCTAGTTACTTGGTAGTTGGTAACGTTTAGTGAGCCAACGGCAGTCAGAAAGTGGCATGCTAACGTTGCAATATCACGCTAGCTGGCTAGCTAGCCGGTCAGCTTACATTACCCGAGGAAGCATAGCCACTAGTTGCTGCTGTTACACACGTAATCACTAGCTTGGTAAACTAAACAGAAATGTGTCATTGTGGTGAACGAATTTAAAAATGAAACTTACCGGGAACAGTAACGTTAGTAAAACTCTGCAGCGGCGTATTTTCCCCCGTCGCCTCGAGCCTTAACCCCGCCCCCAGCCCCTAACGTAAGCAAGACCTTCTTCCAGGGCCGGTTCCAGCCCAGCAAGGAGTTGGGGCCGCTCGGGAACCAGTTTTCCTGGCCGAGAGCCGGCTCTTTGTCTGTGGAAACAGGAAAAACTGGTTCGCGATTGGGCACCGGCTCCGAACCGGCTCTCAAAATACTGCGGTGGAAAAGTATCAGCACAGTGAGGATTTCAATCCGCCCGCTGGCTAAGTTAACCCGTAGCTAGTAAACAACAGATATACGTGCTAAGATACAGATTTGTGGGTTTTTTTTGGGAGGGGGAGAGGTAGTAGGGAGGAGGGTCAGCAGAGTCCAGGTGAACTCTGAACAACAGGGTCTTGGGTCTCTTGCAGAGGATGGGAAGCGGTTCTGTGGTCAATGGAATGAACATCAGTGTCCTTTGGATTGAAAAGGACCGTTGAACTTCCCATCATGCATTCTGTTTAGAAATCTGTTTAGTTTTCCCCAAATTTCCCATATATTGAGTAGCTGTGAGCAATAATAATTGTAATAATAACTGTAATTGTTTGTCCAGTCTATAGCAGACACGTTTGCCAAATCTAACATGTAAAACTGATTTAGAAAATAACATTTATTGTAATTACAAATTTGGGGTTTATTTTGTTTTTTTTTACCTGTGACTAAGTGCTCAGCTGTTTTACTAACATCTCCGTGTGATGTTACTGTTTTCCTGCAGACGTCCAGCAGCTGATGGCGTGTAAAGAAGAGGTTCCCTTTGAGCAGCAGGACTGGGGCTCCAGTCTGGACCAGGAGGATCCAGAGCCCCCACACATCAAAGAGGAACAGGAGGAAGTCTGGATCAGTCAGGAGGGAGAGCAGCTTCAAGGGCTGGAGGAGGCTGATATCAAGTTCCCAGTCACTCTTGTCCCTGTGAAGAGTGAAGAAGAGGAAGATGATGAAGAGAAGCCTCAGTTCTCAGGGCTGGCTTCAGCTGCAGCCAGCAGCTCAACTGAACAGATGAAAACAGAAGCTGGTGAAGAGGACTGTGGAGGACTGGAACCACAACCAGACACTGATGGCATGACTGAAGACTCTTCTGACATTGATGACATGACTGAAGACTCATCTGATGACAGTGATGATTGGCAGGAGACCAGAGAACCTCAGTCAGGTTTAAAGGCATGGACCGATGAAGAAGTCCCTGACAGTCATTCTAGATGTAGTACTGGTGAGAAACCTTTCAATTGCTCCGTATGTGGGAAAACATTTGACCATAGAAAAAATATGGAGATACACATGAGAACTCACACAGGAGAGAAACATTTTAGCTGCTCAGTTTGTAAGAAATCTTTCACGCTGGGAGGAAGCTTAAAGAGACACATGAGAACTCATACAGGAGACAAACTGAGCAGCTGCTTAGTTTGTAAGAAAACTTTCACGCAGGGAGGATACTTAAAGACACACATGAGAACTCATACAGGAGAGAAACCTTTCAGCTGTTCAGTTTGTAAGAAAACTTACATGCAGGGAGGAAGCTTAAAGAGACACATGAGAACTCATACAGGAGAGAAACCTTTCAGCTGCTCAGTTTGTAAGAAAACTTTCATGCGGGGAGGAAGTGTAAAGATACACATGAGAACTCATACAGGAGAAAAACCTTTCAGCTGTTCAGTTTGTAAGAAATTTTTCACGCAGGGAGGAAGCGTAAAGATACACATGAGAACTCATACAGGAGAGAAACCTTTCAGCTGCTCAGTTTGTAAGAAAACGTTCATGCGGGGAGGACACTTAAAGTTTCACATGACGACTCATACAGGAGAGAAACCTTTCAGTTGCTCAGTTTGTCAGAAAACTTTTTCATTAAGTAGATGTTTAAACGCACACATGAGAACTCATACAGGAGAAAAACCATTCAGCTGCTCAGTTTGTAAGAAACAATTCAAATATCTTCAAAGTGTAAAGACACACATGAGATTTCACACAGGATAGATGTTTCAGCTGCTCAGTTTGTAAACAAGACTCGGTGAAATGTCGTATCTGGCTGGACCGTGTCTGGTCAATGTGCCTAATTGCAGATAAGTCAAACTTCTCAACTCAACGATTATTTTGTTTAACACCACATGAAATGAAATCTAGCTCTCTCGACTCAAACGGTTTCTACAATCTGCAGCCCACCAGTCAGTCACCATTGCAACACGTCATATGGTGATATTTTGGTATTTTTGGCTAAGTCAAGCCATGTGCGAGTCATTTGTATAAATGCACGTTCACGGCTTTCTTCAGTAGACCACAGTGTTGCTCACAGATTTACTGATGCAGACGTGCGGCCGCGTACTTTTCACCAAGTCAGCTGCAGCGTCTGATGGACATGTATGAGGAAATAAAGCATATTACATGCAAAAAAGGAAATACAGCTGAAAAGAGCGTGGCAGACAATTATGGCAGATCAACTGAATGCAAAGCCTAAAAGTCTACATTTACTAACCACGGATCTTAACTGAAACCGTCATTATTGTCCCATTCAAGCAGTGACTTGGTTTTTGTGTATTAAGTAAGTTTTAGACATATTCCTGACTACACCATATTGTGTACTTCATAGTTTTTTTAATTGTAATGATTAATTGTCGATAAGAAATTACTCGATTAAAATAAACTAATTGCAATTAATTGCGTTTTGAACCTGTAATTCCCCGCCAGTCCACGTGAGGGCGCGTTTGACGCCAGACGTACTTGATGCACATGCGCGAACACAAGCGAAGCAGGGCTCTGAGGACAAAGACGAGCAGTGTTTCCCACACATTGACGAGACTATGGCGCACCGCTCAATGTTCGCCCAAAATTATTTTGATTCCACTTCCGCAGCGCGTATTATAAGGGAAAATCCTCGCGGCTGGTTCGGCTCATCAACGTTCTGTTTTCCCCCGTCGCCGTGGCAAGGCGTCCCCCACGGCGAGTTTGACGGCGCGTATAGCCCCGTTCACATAATTCGCTACTCGCCCGTCACTCGCTTTCTCGCTGAATTCTACTCGCTGGCAAAAAAAATTCACTGCCGCCACAGCGGCCACTTCAAGCTGCAACTCTCTCGATGGAACTCTCTGTTGACGTCAACTGTCAATCATCTCTATTCTACATTCTGATTGGTACCCGCTTGGTCACTTCACTCGCATCGCAGAAAGTTAAACTTATTTTCTCTCCGTCACCGCCCACATCGCATCGCCTGTCCTGGCCACATTCCACTAGAACACATTCACATTCATTGACAGTTGTCGCTCAGAGATGGGCGAGTGACGAAGTATGTGAACGAGATCAAAACCAAAACACCAAGGAAGGCTGAGGAATATTCACCCACTTATATTATTATTAATAATAATAATAATGATAGTCATAATAAACTAATAGTTTAAAGGTTCAGCACTGTGTTTTAGTCCTTTTTGTTTTCATCTTTTCTTGAATGCTTTATCTCCTCAACCCCATTTAGTATGTCAACATTTGGATCAGAACCAGCAGTTTGTAAGAAATTGGTCAGGAAATGATATGTCATATTTTGGTTCTCAAAATTCCCCAAATTGATGCATTAAAATTAAATTATTCAAAATATGATTTGCATTTTTCTTCATATCATAAGGAAGATAGCATTTTATGTTACGTATACAGTAGATAGAACCTATTCAGCTTCTCAGAAGAATTGCCGCTTATCAATTAATCGATCATCGATCGATAAGATGAAACAACTATCGATTAATGAATTACTCGATAATTTGCATCCCTAATTGCAACACTGTTGTTGATGAAGCAGACCAATCAAGTGATTTCCTTGCTGCATTAGCCCCCGCTGTAAGTCATACTGTGATATTTTGGTATTTTCGTCAAGCCATTTGTGAATCATTCGTATAAATGCACGTTCACTGCTTTCTTCAGTAGACCACGGTGTCGATCACAGATTTACTGATGCAGACGTGTGGCCGTGTATTTTTCACCAAGTCAGCTGCAGCGTCTGATGGACCTGTATGAGGAAATAAAGTATATTACATGCAAAAAAGAAAATACGGCTGAAAAGAGCGTGGCAGACAATTATGGCGGACCGACTGAATGCAAAGCCTAAAAGTCTACATTTACTAACCACGGATCTTAACTGAAACCGTCATTATTGTACCATTCAAGCAGTGACTTGGTTTTTGTGTATTTGTGTGTGTGACTGTCGCTGTAACGCTTGCCCCTGGGTGATGTTGGGACTTTAAAAAATTGTGTTGACTCTGGAAATTTTGAGCGTATTCTAGTCCTGCTCAATGTGTTAAGTGTCCTGAGATGACTTCTGTTGTGATTTGACACTATACATAAAATTGAATTGAATTGAGTTATCCCTGATAATTATTCATCACTGTCGCGGGTGAAAAACTCTACGGCGTCTTCCAAAGTCTTTCCTTTTACTTTAGAAATTGTAAAAACACTAAAAACAACCCAAAAGAAGAGTAAATACAAGCCTTCTGTCGCAAGTGAAGCACTGGCTCGCTTGATTGACAGATTGTTCAGCCAATTCGGATCGCAGAATCACGGAAGAGGTCTTGTTTTTTCTGGAAGAGTCTGACGGACACGGAAATACACAGCATCCATAGTTAGCCCTCCATGGTAAAGCGGTACAAAGCGATAAAAAAACAATAACAATATTGTAGTGGCCGTTTGTCCAGAAATCAATTTAACTTATAACTGATCAAATCAAAGAGGGCCACTTCGGCACCATGGGGGTGAATCGTACGCAGGCAAGAAGTCACTGTCCATTCAAAGTTCTTGGTTTCCTTTAGATGATTTATTAATCCCAAAAAACAAGCAAGCAAAACAATAAAACAAACAAATCCTGTTTCGTGTTTGCCTCTCTTGCGCTGGTAAAAAACCATGTGCCCACCCAGGTGCATTCTGGTCCTCCACCTGCGTTCATACCTATATAATTTCCGGTGCCCAGTGCTACCCAATTTACAAAGAAAACAAAAAACTAAATTAGCGAAACAAACCAATAATATTTACCTTAAATTACTAATAATAGAAAATAATGTCACAAATTGAATCAAAATAAAACTATACTAATCAAACATTATCAATAACAAACAAACAACCAAATAGCTCCAACACTCCGGCCCCTAATTGTGCCTGTATCACAATTACCAATACATTACCAAGAGAGGAGCTATTTTCACAATAAAAAAACTATGGACATAGCAACCTTCTATATGTCATGCATTTATCTTAATCGAATCTTCGTATTCTTGATGAACCTGCAATAAACAAAAAATGAGAAGATAGAGAGATTAATAAAGAAAGAAAGAGAGAGAGAGAGAAAGAGATGATGATCAGTCCATGATGCTAGACTGCTGTTTCCAGCAACAGACAGAGCTTCGTCACAGGCCTGTCCAGAATGCTGGTCCTTGTTTTAAGGCGCACTGAGCGAACCAGGCCCTTAGCATCTGGTCTGGCATCCAAAACTTTCCCCATTGTCCAAGATCCTCTTGGAGCCGTGGCATCCACAACAAGAACAATGTCTCCAGGAGTGAGGCTTCTTCTTGGCCTTGTCCATTTTTGTCTCTCCTGCAGCATAGGTAAGTACTCAGAAGTCCACCTTTTCCAAAAGAGTTGAGCCATGTACTGTATTTGCTTCCACCTTTTCCTGGCGTATAGATCACTCTGGTCAAAAAGTCCTGATGACATGATTGGTTTCCCCTTCAACAGTAGAATGTAACAACTCTCAGCTTGCCTTTTCTGGGATGATAAACTCCATGATGAGGGATATACCAAACCTTTCCATCGTTTTGCCTTAGTTGGTCTGTGGGTATCAGCTCAGCATATCCTCGAGTTATCATGTCATTAAGAAATGTGATGTATTCCTTCTTAAATGGACCATTCTTGTCAAATTTTCTTTTCAGGCTCAGGAGGCGCTGTTCTGCCACACAGCGATTATTTGGTAAGATGGTATTCTCCTGTCTGAGAGGTAAGTCGATACAGTAATGGTTTCCAGTTAATGTTGTAGTACTGCTCATGATGTTCATGAACTTGACATCTTCTCTAGACATTTCAATCTGTTCCTCTGATGATCTCTCATTAAAGTCCTGATTATACTGTTTAACCAGCATTTCTTGAAGGTGTTCAACAGAGATTTGGTTTGTTGTTACAGCAGGGCAACCACGCCTACTCGTGCTGCTTCCGCCACGAAGTAGACCATTAACAACCCAACCGACCCTGGTTCGGACTGCATAGGGACCATCATCCTGGCTGTTTATCAACTCCCAAGGTTCCATAACTTTAGGGGCATCAGTTCCAATAAGCAAATCAATGCCTGCATCAATGTCGTAGAGCTTGACTTGCTTCAAATACGACCACCGATCAACATCCGCTTGTCGTGGAACATTGAGTGTAGAGACTGGCATGGTCCTCTGAGTTAAAACGTCCGGTAACTCAATGAAATCAGTCATGTCCATACCAGACACTTCAAGACCTGATAGAACATGAGCATTTACAACCTTTTTTTGACACATTGTTCTTAACAGAATACTTGTCCTTTTACCTTTCAGGTTCAACTTCCTTGCCAAGTCTTCTGTACAGAACGTGCCGGAACTCCCTGGATCCAAGAAGGCATATGTCTGTACAGTTTTGTTACTCCTTTGGCTCTTGATTTAAACTGCTACAATAGAAAAGATGGAGTCATCTTCACAACCGGCCCCAATATGGCCACAGGTCTGAGACATTGTAGTAGTAGTAGTAGAATCACTTGGTGAGCTCAAAGATGGCTGGGCTTGTGATGAGGATGTTCCTTTATCCTGCCGCTCAATATGAAGAACTCCGGGGTGCTTTTGGTGACACACGTTGCAATCCAAACGACTCCTGCAGTCTTTGCTTGTGTGGCCTACTTTCAGGCAACCAAAACAGATTCCTTTTTCTTTGATGAAATTAATCTTGTCCCGGTGTACTTTAACTTTAAACTGTGAGCATTTATCAAGTGAATGACTACTATGTGAACAAAACAGACAGTTGTGAGTAGTGAAGGACTTGGTCTTGTTTCCTATATCCTGAGTAATGACTCCCTCTTTCACTGCAGTGACATTGGTGGCAAAACTGCTTCCTTTTTTCCTCTGCTGTAGGTGACTAGCATTGGAGGCCTTAAAGTTGGTGGATGGTAAGTCCTGAATGTTGCCACAAAGTGGGTCTGATAGTATTCTGACCTGCTTTTCAATGAAGGCGACAAGATCAGAAAACAGCACTCTTCTTCCACTTCGCTCTTGCAGATCACAAGCAACATTTCTCCATTTTTCTCTTAATTTATAAGGAAGCTTCAGGATGATGCTCCTCATATTTGATGGTAAGTCCAGCTCCTTCATATGCATCATTTGCTCTATTAGATTTGAGCATCCTCTGAGAAACAAGGAGAATGATGTAATGTTTCAATGTCTTCACTTTTAACAGGTGTCCAGTTCAGAATCTTTTCCATATAAGCAGATGCAATTTTATGCTCATTTCCAAAATGTTCTGCCAGAAGACCTTTGGCCCTGTGGTATCCCTGCTCAGAAGGTAAATGTTGACAACTTTGCACTAAGTCTCTTGGTTGCCCCCTGGTGCATTGTTCAAGAAAGTGCAAACAGTCGCTCCAATTGTTCGTCTTCTCCTCCACTCCATTTTCAAAAGCTCTGATGAAAGACCTGAAACGAAGAGGATCTCCATCGAACACAGGGATATTTCTTGGTGGAAGGACAGAGGACAGATTTTGCTGAACCAGTAGAGCAGTGATATCATTTTGTCTGTGCATAATATTTACAATGTCATTCTGATAGTTGTCAGTCATGGCTTGAGCTTGAGGAGACACAGGTATATGATTTCCAACAGTTTGCATCACTTGAACTGGAGCGTCAACCCTCAATAAACTCCTTTCCTCCATTTTGGTTGCTGGTCTTTGTTTAGGCTTAACAACTTGTGGTTGAGATGTATAACCAGGCACAGCTAGAGTGTTAACCATTTCATCCACTTCGTCTGGAACAAAGCTGTCGGCATTGGGATTTAATTTACCTGCTTCTTGTGAATTGTTCTTTTCAAAATAAGAGTTCATGCCATCTGACAATTGTGAGCCACACTGTGAGTTGTTTTCCAGGACTTTAAGCTTTGCACTTGTTGCTGCCAATTCCGTTTCAAGCTCCAATTGTTCCTTTTATCTCTTTAGCTTTTCCTCTTCAGCTTCTATTTGATGTTTCCGTTTTAATGCTGAAACACGCTCCATCAGAGCCGCCTGGTCGGCCTTAGCTTTAATGCGTGCAGATGATGTTGAGGAAATCCGTGAAAGCCGAGAGTGTGACTTGACAGAAGATCCTTTTATGCTTGACACATTAGAAGCACTGTCATCAGGGTTAATGTTGTCTATGACACTTTGATCATCAGGGGGGTCCGTATTTGGCTGCACATAAGGATGACCCATTTCAGACAGCCAGCATTTTACCTTTTCAGTGAAATCACCATACATCGTCATTTTTGCCTTGAAATATTCATTTTGCCTCGTCACTTCATCTTGTGGCAAAGGTAAGTTAATGAAAGACTCGTGCATCTCACTTGCGTCTTGGTAATATTTCATAAACTTGGCAAGCTCAGAATTCACTGGTACAATGTTTTCATCTGATGTCATTAACGTCCGGATGTTTTCCAAACACCGTTTGGCTTGATTGATTTTTTTACTCCTTTTTTCCTGACACATTTCCACGTAGAAACCGAAGCCTTTAGCGGTAAACTTCATGCGTCTTTTTACTGACGACGTTTCAACATCACTCGCCGTAACAGGTTTTAGCGTTTCTTCCATTCTTCAGTCGTGGATAATGCAGGTAAAAGGCAGGTTAAAAGCAGCAAAAACAACAGCCGTCGCTTCAGGCTCAACAGATCCACTTCATTACACATGGCACTAGTGCATAAAGTATTGCGCAATGATTACGCGCGGCATTTCAACATTGTCCATCTTCAAACTTCATGTAACTTGTACGTCTGGCTGTGAAACACTGATCTTCAAACTCCACTCGTTTGGCCGTTTTCCAATTACAGGTTGCAGTAGTATCACATACCAGTATGTTATGAAGAGACATAGTTGTTAATCCGTGCCACGAGGAGCTTTCCCGCTGATGCAGAACAAAGAGAGCGATGAATGAAACGCACCGCTCCGCTCCTCCATCCAAAGTCCACAAAGATCCCACTAGTCCAATACTGAGGGCTCCTTCCTTTTAGTCCAAGGGCGGGTTTTTTACTTTTTGTAGTGGCCGTTTGTCCAGAAATCAATTTAACTTATAACTGATCAAATCAAAGAGGGCCACTTCGGCACCATGGGGGTGAATCGTACGCAGGCAAGAAGTCACTGTCCATTCAAAGTTCTTGGTTTCCTTTAGATGATTTATTAATCCCAAAAAACAAGCAAGCAAAACAATAAAACAAACAAATCCTGTTTCGTGTTTGCCTCTCTTGCGCTGGTAAAAAACCATGTGCCCACCCAGGTGCATTCTGGTCCTCCACCTGCGTTCATACCTATATAATTTCCGGTGCCCAGTGCTACCCAATTTACAAAGAAAACAAAAAACTAAATTAGCGAAACAAACCAATAATATTTACCTTAAATTACTAATAATAGAAAATAATGTCACAAATTGAATCAAAATAAAACTATACTAATCAAACATTATCAATAACAAACAAACAACCAAATAGCTCCAACAATATCTTCTTCAGAGACTCTCAAAGTAAAAACATTGCGTGTTATGGATGATTACCGGAGTTAGCGTGCTCGTGGGACTAAATTAAGTGGCTACTTTTGTTTGTTGGACTCTTACCTTTCTCTGGAAAACAGGATTACCATGCTACATGTTGTTTTTGGACTTCCAGACAGCTCGAAAGGTAGGGAACTCCCGTCCTATTATTTTTTTTTTCTGTGCACTCCTTGCACACACGCTGTTTTTGCTTTTGATGTGTCTCCGTGAGCCTAAAACGGCTGGCTTTGTTCGATTCACGAGACTCGCAGCTTTCAAATGATGTATAGTATGACGCAGACGCATTCAAAATAATATTACTTTCTCTCTCAACTTGTCTCGACTCCTACTTGACAACCCACAAGTGATCTGTAGGTTGAGACTTGGGCATTGTGGGTTGAATCAATCTTTGTATGTTTTTAGAAAGCATCATAATGGGCTTTGTGAGTGTGGAAAGTCTGAAACATTTGAACATGTTTTATTGAAATGTAACAAATATACCACAGAAAGGAGCATTTTATATAAGAGTGTATCAGATTTGCGAGTTCTGTCATTTTCAGATAAATCTTTATTGGGTCAAAATGAGAATCACCACTTGATTGCTAAAGTAGTATTCCAGTTTTTAGAAGATACAGGGCTGTATATGAACATTTGAAGCAATAATTGTTATAAGAATTTTGTATAACCTCATGTCTTAAAGTTTTCTTAGTTCAGGTTACAGCTTTATGTGTTGAACTGTTTATTACTTTAGTCTCCCCATTGCTGACCTAAATGTTATCAGAGGCCTGGTAGTCATGATGTCTAGTTCTGCATGAAGATTAACTGTCAATGACGCATTATCTCCTGTGCCTTTAAAAGACTCAAGTCACAACAGTGATTTGAGCACTTTCTCGCATCCTCACACGTTGTTGCATTGTAACTGCTCCTCTTGTACAAGATTAAAGTCAGACGTCGACTTTAGATATGTCTACGATCTCCTCCTTGGGTGAATTTATTCGTTTACGGAAAAATTATTTTAACATTTGGCGCCCAACGTGGGGCCCAATATCTGTTTCTTTTCTCCAACTACCGGACCTGAACACCTTGCAAGGCGGGCCCGGCTGGAGAGGAGAGCAGTGACGGGGTCCGAACGAAGGAGGAATCTGAGGCATCAAAAACAAATCGGGCAAACACAAAATTCCTGAGTGAGAAAGTTTTCAACATTTGGTAAAACGACCGAGATCTAGGATCTCAAAGACTGGTGCCAGTAATAGACAGCCAGGTTTAAAGTCCGGGGGCTACGGTCCAAAAAGCGTGGGGTTTAAAGTCCGGGGGCTTAGGTCCGAAAAGCGTTGAGGGGGTGGGAGACCCGAAAAGCGCCGCGAAGCTGTCTAGGATTGCTCGGTTTAAAGTCCGGGGGCTACGGCCCAAGAAGCAACGAGGCAATCCAGGATTCTCAACTTGCCGAGAAGGGTTTTACCAGATCGGATGAAAAGGTTTTCTACTCATTTAGCAAGACACAGAGAACTGTGTTGACAACAGTTGACCAGTTACAAAAAAAAAAGTAGAGGAGGGATTCTCCTATCGGGTAGTTTTGATTAGGAGGGAGTCTTGCTAAGTCAGTAAAAAACCAGAGGTCAAACAAGCACAATCGAAGTACTGGGTCTGAGAACAGTATAAGGTACGTCTTTGGAACGACGAGACCTACTTTGATCCCTACCTCAAAGTACTGGGTCTTGAGGCCAGTAACACGTCTTTGGAACGACGTAAACTACTTTGATCCACCAGGCCGCCTGAGTTAACAAAAAAGGAAAAGCGCTATCACTCAGGTAAGAAAAACATTAGTTTTTGCTGAGCACGTTCGTATTATATTTGTTTGTGAGTTTCTGCCGTGTATGTTTTTCTGATTATTATTATTACTATTATTATAGTTGTTTGTGAGTATATATACAACCTATTTAAAATAAAATAGAATAGGGTGAACTAGATATAAATAAAATAAAAATGGGTAACAGCCATTCGTGTTGCGGCCGGAACACGGAAGGTGATATACAGGAGATTCAAAGTATATGCAGGAAAAAGATAAAGACAGTGTCAAATATCTTAAGCTGTGGAAAACCAAATATGGGTTTCGGGGAAGACTAAATGTGGAGGAAACTAAGAGATTGGGAGCAGGAAGATAAGGAAATTAGACTAGAGCAGGAGTGAAAAGAAAAAGAAGCACACAAACAGACAAGTTCTAATCTTTATCCTGTTCTTTGTTCTCGCCGAGAACAACGGAGAGATGATGACGAAGTCCCTCTGGGTCCGACGCCTGTCCCTCCCCCTACCCTGATCAGCCTCATCTGCGGCCACCTCCACTCCACCCCAGGCCGGCACATGGTCCGGTCTCCTCCGAACCGCCAGAAGCCTCCACTCCGCAAATACCAGGGCACCCATGGGACGCAGAACAAGGGGGTAAAACCCGTAGCGGTAAGACATTCAATCCTCTTATTTCATCACATACACAGAAACAAGGGAAAGGAGGAGATAAGTGACTACTTTGTTTTGATGATGATGGTGATGATTGGAGGAGTGATTGCAATGTGTTTTACCGAGAGGGTGCACCGAGAAAGCGGGGTGGATGGCGGAGAGGAGGAGAAGGAGGGAGGGGGCGCGGAGGGGAGCAGGTCGAGAGACAGGAACGATGTTTGCTGAAACTGGACATTGGGTGAGAGGCTGCAGGTCCGGAGGAGGACGAGGGGCAAGAGGCAGAGGACTCAGACGGCATCGAGACTCATCTCCCCGGTGCCGAGAATCATCACCTGCGTGGCTATCTCAACGGACAGGTCATGCTGAGACACACACACACACACACACACACATACACAGCACACAGGCGATGTCATCAAATTTAGCCAAATTTAACCCACCAAAATTCTATTGTATGTTGATAATCTGATGGCTTCAAAAACTTAAGCTAACTGTAAAATAGACACTTTAGCACTGCTGAAGTTTTTAGCTGAACAAGGTCACAAAGTAAATGATGTCATTCTTAGGCATGACAGGCTTTTGCAGGCAATGGATTGCTAATTATGCTGAATTAGCACAACCTCTGCAGAGTGTAATCTATGATCAACCTATGGCAGCCAGAGATAATATTATTTGGACACAAGAGGCATGGTAACATCTACAGGCAAAGCTATTCAACACAAAGATTTGATACTAACTTTATTGGATGCTATTCTCCTACCAAAAACAGTAGCAGTGTGTAAATGCACAGCACACACTACCGGGACTGATCCAGTTTCACGGGGAAACCGCAAAACAGATGAAGAAGCTAAACGCGCAGCAACAGAGGGACGGGGCTTAGATTACATTTTTGTAGCTGATACTGACACAGAGCACATTGACCATGATATCTTGAAGGACATGCAGGTTACAACACCAGACACTGAGAAATCACTGTGGCGCGACAAAGGAGCAAAACAAACAGATGACGACATCTGGAGATGACCTGAGGGTAAGCCCATCCTTCCTAAAACCCTCTATCGATTTGCAGCTATTTTGAGCCATGGAATTACCCATGTCTCAACAGGAGGGATGTGACAATGATAAGTAAATGTTTTACAACATATGGATCCCAAAATTACTCTAAAAATTTTTGTGCATCCTGTTTGATTTGCTCCAAGCACAATTCACAAGGAAGAATGAGACCTAAAAGAGGGGTGTTCCCGAAAGCTGAATATCCTTTCCAAACAATATGCATGGACTTCATCGAACTAAACAAATCAGAGGGGAAGAAATACTGTCTAGTAATAGGAGATATGTTTTCAAAATGGGTTGAAATCACACCAACAGCAACAAACGACGCTATAGTGGTAGCAAAAATCTTTGCTACTATTATTGCACTAAGATTCGGATTCCCAGAAACAATTTATTGCGATGACGGTCCACATTTCAGAAACCAAGTCATGGCTAAATTATCAGAAATGTTTAACATCCAACTAAAAGTTTCATTGCAGTTATCATTGGTATCACTGGTCATCTCCTCGCTGGGAAGGTCCATATCAGGTTCTGCTATCTACACCGACAGCAGTCCACATCACTGAGAGAGGAACGTGGGTTCATCGGACACACTGTAAGAGAGCATACAGCACTCCGGAGGGGACAGATAAGTAAAAACACCACACCATGGCCGACAGACCGTGGCATCCGTTTCGAAGGACGGGATGCGGTATGAGAGGAACACTGTGTCTAATCAGTCTGGTAGCAGTGATAGTGGTAGTTCCGATACTCTGGGTACACGAACTTCAGTCTCAACAATCGAATGGCAACAACAATCGCACCGCAGCTGAATCACTGATTGTAAATTTGACACTAGCCAATACAACGCTAGCTAATTCAACACCAGCCAAATTAAGAGCTAAAAGAGAAATCGGACCGCAAATTGTATAACTTTGTGTCTCTACCCGCTGACAGGAACTGCACCACTGTACACCAATTGTTTCCCCCTGTGCCAACTCACGCGCGACCACCCTGGTTAGAGCCATATGACGGCAACTACACCTGTCTGTCTAGAGAAGAAGGTACGGTTAGTGTAGGAACTTTGGCTCCTTGTAATCTAACCCTGAAGTTATCAGCAGGAGAAGGGGGTGTGCAGGATGCGTGGGTGAGAAGACAACTTGTGACCAGGGCGGACATCTGGTGGTTCTGCGGTGGTAAGACACTTAGACCAACATTAACAATTGATTGGATTAACTATTTGTATTATAACCAACAGAGGTTCATCAATTACACCAGAGACGGCATTAAGTATAATGACCATAATTATGACTACGTTGTGTTGTTGTTGTGTTCCATTCCTGAGAGATTTAGTTCAGAGGCTGATTGACGTTGCCATGAACAAGATGTTACTGTACACCAGAGTGCCAGATGAGGAGGATAAAGGTGATGCAACATCATATCTATCAGATTACAGTGACGATGAAATAACCCCTGTGAAGTGTGCTTCCAGATTCCTAGGTGAGCAGAAAGTTCCAGGTGATCTGGAAGCTGAGGACATGCACGGGATCTTGGAGGGTTTCTATGATGACACTGGAGTTTAAATAAAAACATGAATTCCACAGCACAATGATGTATTTACAGAAAATCCCAAAAAGAAGATGTAAAAACTGATAAGCATTACGAGTGTAGCCTAAGAGAAGGATGTTGTCTCCACTATATATATATATATATATATATATATATATATATATATATATATATATATATATATATATATATATATATATATATATATATATATATATATATATATATATGTTAATCACATGATGGAAGGAAGTGTTTAATGTTTTATTGTTTTCCACGAGTCCAGGGTGAGATTTCCTAGGCAGGGTCAGGTTCAACTAACGGGATCGATGGGTTGACCAGCCTGCGTTGGACAGTTTTGTTTGATTTCTATTCTTCCTTCCTTTTAAACTTTAAAGTACTAGAGGTTAGATTTACTAGATGTGCTATGTATAACTCTGTTTTGAATCACTATTTTCCCAATTGGTCTGGAGTACCATAGGGCGGTCGCCTGTAGGCAGAGGGGCCGTGAGAGAATTTCCCTGCCTGAATGTAAAGATGGTACTGAAGTTGCTAAGAAACTGCCTGACAGGGTTTTCGCTCTCACCCTCCACACAATTTAACTAATAATTATGCTTGAGATAAGCATAAACAGGAGGGAATGTTATAAGAATTTTGTATAACCTCATGTCTTAAAGTTTTCTTAGTTCAGGTTACAGCTTTATGTGTTGAACTGTTTATTACTTTAGTATCCCCATGGCTGACCTAAATGTTATCAGAGGCCTGGTAGTCATGATGTCTTGTTCTACATGAAGGTTAACTGTCAGTGACGCGTTATCTCCTGTGCCTTTAAAAGACTCAAGTCACAACAGTGATTTGAGCACTTCCTCTGTAGCATCCTCACACGTTGTTGCATTGTAACTGCTCCTCTTGTACAAGATTAAAGTCAGACGTCGACTTTACTTATGTCTCCGATCTCCTCCTTGGGTGAATTTATTCGTTTACGGGAAAATTCTTTTAACAAGGATGTTCGTCCCAGGACATGATGCTTTTCTAGATCGGTGAGTATCTAAATACATTTTCAAAATGTTATTATATTATTAATGCGTTTATGAGTAAGCAGTATAGGCTCGATTTTCCAAAATAAAAGTGTCATGTGACTTTGTGGGATATGTATCATATGTACAGGATATGTGATGAATACAAAGGTGATGTTATTCAACTATCACAGCTTGGTACTTACTTTCATGATGTTGATTCATAAAATTCAATAATATGATTTATATATTATTATAAACCATCGATTTTCAAGCCAGCCAAGCCGGGAGTAAAGACCTGACTAAATTAGCACCCTAGTGCTAATTTACATTGAAAGTGGGGGTGGGGAGCAGTGTGTGTTTATTTGCAGCAGAGGAGAAATGGGGATTTGACTCAAATAGCAGTCACTGCACCTCAATCAGAGGGTCAGTAAGATAATAATAATAATAATATAGCTAATGATTGTTTACTATGATATTTGACATGTCCCGTGGATCAGCCCTTCATCAGATGAGTCATCTGAGAGGACTGGGAGCCAGAGACCACCACCTCCCCCGCTGAAGAGCCCTCCACCTCCACAACAACCCCCGCTGCTGCTGCTGCTGTCTCCAAAGCCTCCCCAACTGCTGCCAGAGGTGTGAAGGGGAGATCATAGAGAGGAAGGGGGGCAGATCTCAACACACTGCTTACACCAGCAGCTCTGAGGACAAATGGCATGATGTCAGTGAGGTAGATGTTGAACCACCACAGCCAGTTTTCAGGCCATATTTGTTTGTTCGATTGTGCATTTTACCAAATACAGCAATTCAAAAAGTAAAGACCATTTACAAAGAAGTTATTTGGTTTGACTGTTCTACCTAAATGGTTATGTTTGGTATGTTTTCCGTCACATTCCATTAATTTGGATAATGATAAGCTCAAAAGCTAAAAAAAAAAAAGAGAAGAATTAATAGAAACATTTTTTTATTAGAAGTAGTTATAGTATTGGTGAAATAAACAAAAAAAGTAGAATTATTAGTCTCCAAACTCCGTCTGGACATTGCCCTACAAAAACCACTGCTAAACACTCACTTTTGGGTGTTTTTTATCTACTTTCTACCAGTTGTTGGTCAGGCTTGTGGCTGTGGCTTTATTCAGCTTTTAGGCCTAAATACCAGAGCCACAGCTAACTCGCTTCACTCAAAAACAAATTTAGGCGAGGCAAAAAATGCAATTTCTTAAAGAAAGTTATGAAAAAGGTCATAGTATTGTATTTTTAAAAAAACTCTCAGTCTTTGCAGCGCTTCGACACCAGATGAAGATCGTTTGTTTGGACCAAAAACAAAAGCATCAAATCAAGTGAACGAACACGAAGTTGTGAGTGAAGGTTAATTTCTACTAACACCACTTATTGATTCAATTAGTGTCAAAACGTGTTTTAAATGCTTGTTGTCTGGTTTTAAACAGCTTTGCTATGTAAGTATATGAGACACTCCAGGAAAAAGCTTTCATACACTGATCAATTCATAAATGTTCTATTTAGCTTCCATAACACATTTTCTTTTTCTTTTTTTTCATCTGAGATTTCTGCTTAACTCACTAAAAGTTGCCGTTAGATAATGCCTTGATTGCATATTTAAGTATTTCAGAAAACGTTTAATTAAATAATTGACTGACTGTCAGTAATCAACTGGGGAAGTTTCATGATGATATCTATTAGTTATTATTATTTTATTTGTATGCCTTCAAAGTGTATGTAAATAACAATCCATAACTTTAAAGACACTTAAAGTGAGGTCATAGCGGAGGGCCCCATGAGGACTAGACCAGAAACATGTGTGTGAATTTAACTCTCAGTTCCTGCTTCTATATTCTTCACAAACGTGGCCTGTTGTTGTTTATGAGGACCTTTTTCAGAACACAGTTTGGAGATTCAAGGGATCCATCTTCTCTGGATGCATGGGGACGACTGTGGCTCAGTTGGTAGAGCGGGTTGGCCAATGTTCGGAGGGTCGGCGGTTCGATCCCCGCCCTTGTCACTGTGTCATGGTCGTTGTGTCCTTGGACAACACACTTCACCCAGCCTGCCTCGTGTGAATGTGTATGACTGCTGTATGTTTGAGGTGGTGGTCAGCGGGGCTGTAGGCGCAGAATGGCAGCCACGCTTCCGTCAGTCTGCCCCAGGGCAGCGGTGGCTGCCATCGTAGTTTACCACCACCGGTATGACTGTGTGTGAATGAATGGAACCCAGACCCTGTCTGAGCACTTTGAGTGTCTTGAAAAGCGCCATATAAATCCAATCCATTATTATTATTATCAATACTACATTGTATTACTTAAAGAGACAGTGTGTGGGAATTACTCCCATCTAGTGGTGGAATTCTATTTTGCATTCAGACAAATGACAGACTAAAGAAGCTGGAAAACCCAGAGTTAAGCCTGAAGTTCCCTCGCTAAGCCCGAATCCTGCTTCCTAGTCCAGCCTCTGTTCAGTCAGCAGTCACTCCGATCAGAAACCGATGTCTTTCTGACAGTTATTCCATGTTCTTATCCATGTATTTTGCCTTATTTTTCTGAAACTGCATTAAAGTACCACAGGTAGGCTACATATCAGCCTGCTGCTATTATTTTAACATGTGACCATTATTATTTTCAAAGGTGTTTTCAATGAAGTCAGTCAGAAGGGCAACATATAAAGTCACACATGTGTGGCCACTCCTTTATTGCGCTCACATAGTTCATAGCAGCACATTACAGACAAGACACTTCCTGTTCATGCCATTTCAAAATAAGAGTCCCGGATATTCCAGTATAATGTGCTCTAAAGCACACACAAGGATGTTTCATTCACCCAGATCATCTAGTACAGGCCGCTCAATAAAGTAGGTTACACACACAAATACACAAAAACCAAGTCACTGCTTGAATGGGACAATAACGACGGTTTCAGTTAAGATCCGTGGTTAGTAAATGTAGACCTTTAGGCTTTGCATTCAGTCGGTCTGCCATAATTGTCTGCTACGCTCTTTTCAGCTGTATTTCCTTTTTTGCATGTAATATGCTTTATTTCCTCATACATGTCCATCAGACGCTGCAGCTGACTTGGTGAAAAGTACGCGGCCGCACGTCTGCATCAGTAAATCTGTGATCGACACCGTGGTCTACTGAAGAAAGCTGTGAACGTGCATTTATACAAATGACTCGCAGATGGCTTGACAAAAACACCAAAATATCACAATATGACGTGTTGCAATGGTGACTGACTGGTGGGCTGCAAATTGTAGAAACAGTTCGAGTCAAGAGAGAGATGGATTTCATTTCATTTGTGGTGTTTAACAAAATAATCGTTGAGTTGAGAAGTTTGACTTATCTGCAATTAGGCACATTGACCAGACACGGTCCAGCCAGATACGAGGTTTCACTGAGTCTTGTTTACAAACTGAGCAGCTGAAACATCTATCCTGTGTGAAATCTCATGTGTGTCTTTACACTTTGAAGATATTTGAATTGTTTCTTACAAACTGAGCAGCTGAAAGGTTTTTCCTCCTGTGTGAGTTCTCATGTGTACGTTTAAACTTCCACTTTCTGTAAAAGTTTTCTGACAAACTGAACAGCTAAAAGGTTTCTCTCCTGTATGAGTTCTCATGTGTATCTCTAAGTTTCTTCCCTGCGTGAAAGTTTTCTTACAAACTGAACAGCTGAAAGGTTTTTCTCCTGTGTGAGTTCTCATGTGTAACGTTAAGTTTCCTCTATGCGTGAAAGATTTCTTACAAACTGAGCAGCTAAAAGGTTTCTCTCCTGTGTGAGTTCTCATGTGTAACGTTAAGTTTCCTGCCTGCGTGAACGATTTCTTACAAACTGAGCAGCTGAAAGGTTTTTCTCCTGTGTGAGTTCTCATGTGTACGTTTAAACTTTTACTTTCTGTAAAAGTTTTCTGACAAACTGAACAGCTAAAAGGTTTCTCTCCTGTATGAGATCTCATGTGTATCTTTAAGTTTCCTCCATGCGTGAACGATTTCTTACAAACTGAGCAGCTAAAAGGTTTTTCTCCTGTGTGAGTTCTCATGTGTAACGTTAAGTTTCCTCCATGCGTGAACGATTTCTTACAAACTGAGCAGCTAAAAGGTTTTTCTCCTGTGTGAGTTCTCATGTGTCTCTTTAAGCCTGTGCTCTGCATAAAAGTTTTCTTACAAACTGAGCAGCTAAAAGGTTTCTCTCCTGTGTGAGTTCTCATGTGTATCTTCACATATTGTCTATGGTCAAATGTTTTCCCACATACGGAGCAATTGAAAGGTTTCTCACCAGTACTACATCTAGAATCACTGTCAGGGACTTCATCATCGGTCCAAGCCTTTAAACCTGACTGAGGTTCTCTGGTCTCCTGCCAATCATCACTGTCATCAGATGAGTCTTCTTCAGTCATGTCATCAATGTCAGAAGAGTCTTCATTCATGCCATCAGTATCTGGTTGTGGTTCTGGTCCTCCACAGTCCTCTTCACCAGCTTCTGTTTTCATCTGTTCAGTTGAGCTGCTGGCTGCAGCTGAAGCCAGCCCTGAGAACTGAGGCTTCTCTTCATTATCTTCAACTTCTTCACTCTTCACAGGGACAAGAGTGACTGGGAACTTGATATCAGCCTCCTCCATCCCTTGAAGCTGCTCTCCCTCCCTACTGATCCAGACTTCCTCCTGTTCCTCTTTGATGTGTGGGGGCTCTGGATCCTCCTGGTCCAGACTGGAGCCCCAGTCCTGCTGCTCAAAGGGAACCTCTTCTTTACACGCCATCAGCTGCTGGACGTCTGCAGGAAAACAGTAACATCACACGGAGACATTAGTAAAACAGCTGAACACTTAGTCACAGGTAAAAAAATAAATAAATAAATGTTCAAACCCCAAATTTGTAATTACAATAAATGTTATCTTCTAAATCAGTTTTACATAATGTTAGATTTGGCAAACGTGACAATTATTACAATTATTATTTCTGACAGCTACTCAATATACGGGAAATTGGGGAAAAACTAAATGGATTTAATAGGCGCTACTAGTTTCCCAATGCATGATGGGAAGTTTAGCAGTCACTTTCAATCCAAAGGACACAGATGTTCGTTCCATTGACCACAGAACTGCTTCCCATCCTACGTAAGAGACCCAAGACCCTGTTGTTCAGAGTTCACCTGGACTCTGCTGACCCTCCTCACTCTACTACCTCTCTCCCTCCCAAAAAACCCCACAAATCTGTTTCAACAGAGATAGCACGTATCTCTGTTGTTTACTAGCTACGGGTTAACTTAGCCAGCGGGCGGATTGAAATCCTCACTGTGCTGATAGAGATGTACTGTTGCACTCTTCACACAAATGTACTTATTCTGAGTCGCTTTGGATAAAAGCGTCTCCTACTTAGCTAAATGTAAATGCATTGAGATTCGCCTCTTGGTGTCTATATACTCTTTGGTTCCGGTGAAGAAGACGGAAGAGGAGCAGCAGGGCAAGATGGCGGACGAGCCCGCGGAGACGGAACAAAGGAACGAGGAAAGAAGACAGCAGGAGGGAAACCTGGCTGCCTGTAACATACAACAGCTGTCCTTTATCACCCAGAAGCCCGGCGACCGAACCCGGGTTCGTCGGCCGCGGCACAAAAACAGGGTAGCGGGTTAAGGTGAGGTGGTCTCAACCACATGGAACGGGACTCGGCGGTCCGGTAAACGTCACACACCGAGAGGGATTCATTAAACACGCACATGGAACGGGACTCGGCGGTCCGGTAAACGTCACACACCGAGAGGGATTCATTAAACACGCACGGCAGCTGTCCGGTCTCTGCCCAGGCAAACACTCTTACTGGAGATCGCTTCACGGCACGAGTCCGTTCGGTGAAAGTCCGTTAAGGCGTCTGGCGGGTATGTTACCTCTGCTTCGGAGCTTGTATTGAAACAAATCACGCACACCCACGTGACTGCTTCGAAAAATGGTTAAAAGCTGCGCTTATCGGTGCGCGCGCATGTGGGTTCTTCTTCTTTGTTTGGATTTCCGGCAGTTTAGACGCTTCTGGGCGTATTACTGCCCTCCTCAGGAAATCACTCTAAGGATAATATTATTGCTTCAAATGTTCATATACAGCCCTGTATCTTGTAAAAACTGTAATACTACTTTAGCAATCAAGTGGTGATTCTCATTTTGACCCAATAAAGATTTATCTGAAAATGACAGAACTCCCAAATCTGATACACTCTTATATAAAATGCTCCTTTCTGTGGTATATTTGTTACATTTCAATAAAGAATGTTCAACTGTTTCAGACTTTCCACACTCACAAAGCCCATTATGATGCTTTCTAAAAACATACAAAGATTGATTCAACCCACAATGCCCAAGTCTCAACCTACAGATCACTTGTGGGTTGTCAAGTAGGAGTCGAGACAAGTTGAGAGAGAAAGTAATATTATTTTGAATGCGTCTGCATCATATTATACATCATTTGAAAGCTGCGAGTCTCATGAATCGAACAAAGCCATACATTTCGTATGTGTGGCCAACAAAAGTAGTCATTTAGTCCCAAGAGCACGCTAACTCCGGTAATCATCCATAACACGCCATGTTTTTACTTTGAGAGTCTCTGAATAAGATATTGTTATTGTTTGTTTATCGCTTTGTACCGCTTTACGACTGAGGGCTAACTATCCATGCTGTGTATTTCCGTGTCCGTCAGAGTTTTTCACCGGCGACAGTGATGAATAATTATCAGGGATGCGACGATGGGAGGAGGGGAGCGGCTGCAGCACTGATGACAGGAAGAGGAGGATGTTCATCCCAGGACATGATGCGTTGCTAGATTGGTGAGTAGCTAAATACACTTTCAAAATGTTATTATATTATTATTCAATGCGTTTATGAATAAGGAGCAGGCTCGATTTTCCAAAATAAAAGTGTCATGTGACTTTGTGGGATATGTTTCATATGTACAGGATATGTGATGAATACAAAGGTGATGTTATTCAACTATCACAGCTTGGTACTTACTTTCATGATGTTCCATCCATCCTTCCATTGTCTACCGCTTATCCTGTATTCGGGGTCGCGGGGGGGCTGGAGCTGATCCCAGCTGTACTTTCATGATGGATACTGGGGTGGGGAGCAGATAGTGTGTGTTTAGTTGCTTCAGAGGAGAAATCTGTGGTGGTGTAGTGGGTAGCACTCTCGCCTCACAGCAAGAGGGTCCTTCTGTGTGGAGTTTGCATGTTCTCCCCGTGGGTTCTCTCCCGGTTCTCCGGCTTCCTCCCACAGTCCAAAGACATGCAGGATGGGGATAGGTCAATTGATGACTCTAAATTATCCGTAGGTGTGAATGTGAGCGTGAATGGTTGTCTGTCTCTACATGTCGGCCCTGTGATAGACTGGAGTCCTGTCCAGGGTGTACCCTGCCTTCGCCCAATGACAGCTGGGATCTGCTCCAGCCCCGCCGTGACCCTGAATACAGGATAAGTGGTAGAAAATGGATGGATGGATGCACCTCAATCAGAGGGTCAGTAATATACTAATAATAATAATAATAATAATATAGCTAATGATTGTTTACTATGATCTTTGACATGTCCCGTGGATCAGCCCTTCATCAGATGAGTCATCTGAGAGGACTGGGAGCCAGAGACCACCACCTCCCCCGCTGAAGAGCCCTCCACCTCCACAACAACAACAACCCCTGCTGCTGCTGCTGCTGTCTCCAAAGCCTCCCCAACTGCTGCCTGAGGTGTGAAGGGGAGATCATAGAGAGGAAGGGGTGCGGATCTCAACACACTGCTTACACCAGCAGCTCTGAGGACAAATGGCATGATGTCAGTGAGGTACACTGTAAGAACATTTTTTTTTTTTTAAACGGTCAATGACTGTCAGCTACGGCTGCCAACCAAAAACCGTAAAATTAAAGTAAAATATTTTATTTCAAATAAAGTTCAAAAACATTACTATTACAGAAAATTTCATTAAATGTTCTGCAGGAAAATACCGTTATTTTACAGATTTTCCCGCAATTTTTATGATCAAACACCTTTAATAAAGTGAAAATGCTATAAGTTCTGCAGGAAAATACTTTTATTTTACAGATTTTTCTTAAATTTTTATGATCAAACACCTTTAATAAAGTGACAATGCTAAAAGATCTGCAGAAAAATAGTTATTTTACAGATTGTTCCTATTTTTTAATGATCAAACACCTTTAATAAAGTGACAATGCTAAAGGTTCTGCAGAAAAATACCATTATTCTACAGATTTTTCCCAAATTATTACAATCAAACACCTTTAATAACAGTTAAAAACACCTTAAAAACAGTCAAATGACTGGCAGCTACGGCTGCCAAACAAAAACACTAAAATTAAAGTCAAATATCTATAATAATACATCTAATTAAGATTAAGTAACATTTTCATTCTGCATGGTTCTGCATAAAAATACCACTATTCTACATATTTTTCCTATATTTTTTTTACAATCAAACACCTTCAATAAGTGTGTTACATGCTAAATATTTAATGATTCAGTTTTTGTTATATTAGTTTTAATGTAATACATTGAATATTTTAACTACTGTACTGACTGAAAATATCATGTAAAAGATTATTGTGAAATATCCTCAACTCAAAACATACTTAGGAAATTCAAAATCGATACATCTAAAGGTTTTCACTGTTTCAATTAAAGTAGGTTGTGAAACTTAATTATAAATAAAATACACACCAATATTGATTCTAAAACCCCTTTATTTAATGTATTGAGTTGTAAATTTACAATATCAACCAATTATTCACAAACAGTTCTTCAGAGACCCCCAAGGAAGAATTGAAAAACTAAACATTCTATTTCTCCATGTGTCTATCTTGTCTGTTAGCTGTACTATCATGACGAGGTGATGGCGTTTCACTTTTGAAACAGGTGGAGAGCTGGTGGGCTGAGGGGGTTGTTGTCAGTTGTTTTTTGTTGATCCACCACAGCCAGTTTTCAGGCCATATTTGTTATTTGTTCAATTGTGCACTTCTTTACCAAATACAGCAATTCAAAAAGTAAAGACCATTAACAAAGAAGTTATTTGGTTTGACTGTTCTTCTACCTAAATGGTTATGTTTGTATGTTTTACGTCACATTACATTAATTTGGATAATGATAAGCTCATTTGGCCACTTTTGGAGAGTAACCTGAGAAATGTTTAAAAAAAGAAGAAAAAATATAAACATTTTTTTCTTTTTATTAGTAGTAGTTATAGTATTGGTGAAATAAACAAAAAAGTAGAATGATTTACCTCCAAAGACCCATAATGTCATTTGGCACAAAGTGGCCATTTGGAGTCTCCAAACTCCGTCTGGACATTGCCCTACAAAAACCACTGCTAAACACTCATTTTTGGGTGTTTTTTTTATCTAATTTCTACCAGTTGTTGGTCAGGCTTGTGGCTGTGGCTTCATTCAGCTTTTAGGCCTAAATAGCAGAGCCACAGCTAACTCGCTTCAGTGAAAAATAATAAAAATTTAGGTAAGGCAAAAAATTGCAATTTCTTAAAGAAAGTTATGAAAAAAGTCATAGTATAGCATGTTGAAAAAAGTTATGTAAAAAGTAGTAGTACGTTGAAAAAGTCAGTTTGGTATGTCGAAAAAAGTTGTGAAAAAGTCATAGTATAGTATGTCGAAAAAAAGTAATAGTACAGCATGTTGGACAAAGTGCTCTCAGTCTTTGCAGCGCGTCGACACCAGATGAAGATCGTTTGTTTGGACCAAAAACAAAAGCATCAAATCAAGGAACACAAGGTTGTGAGTGAAGATTCATTTCTACTAACACCACTTATTGATTCAATTAGTTTGAAAATGTGTTTTAAATGCTTGTTGTCTGTGTAGGGGCCACAGCCCACGATTCTTGGATGTGACTTCTCAACAAACGAAAGATGAACTATTCACCTTTAAAAAGATATACAGACAAAGGTCCCCTCCTAGCAGATGAGTAAACATTCTCCTTCAGCTCACTGGACCACTTGGAGGAAGTGTGAGTCCTCTTTATGGCTCGGTTAGAGTATTTACGAACCCTTAAATCAGAGCATCTCCAAGATCTCCACGCACCCCCGAACAAGGAGGACCAGACCTTCAGAGTCACCAGACTTTGAGGCACCTAAACACATCTGGAAACTGATTAACACCTTTGTTTGACAGAGAGCCTCGATTGAAGTATAAAGGATAACACCATATCTCTTCCTCACCATTTGCTCCCAAGGCATGGTGAAGACCCCTTCCTCCCCTCCTGGGAGTCATAAACTAATGACCTGGTCTGCTGGCATGCAGAGAGAGGTCACATGAACTCTGCAGGAAATCATGTTCACATTTTGACCAATTCAAGAAAAGGATGAGATATGTGTTTAATATTAGTTTAAAACCATCCATAATAATCATTGAGGAATTATAAGCATACGGGCGAACGTCCCGTTAACAGAGAAGTTACCAAAATTGCTAAAAATGAACATAATCATTGTAATGGACATAACTACTGCACTCACGCAGTCAGACGAAAATATGTTTGCTCATTAATCTGCCCGCATCACCGAGGACAAAATGCTTACTAAGTTACCAAACTTGTTTGGGCTAGCTTGATAGGTTTGCATTGTATGTGTTGGATCCTTTGAACTCTACCAAAAATGATTTGTACAGAGAAATGTTTACAGTTCATGTTTCATTTGTTCATTCTTTGTGCCAACTTTGACCATAACGGCGAGATGGTGTTCAAACGTTCTAGTCATAGGATTGCATTTCGTTTTGGTTTAACAGTTTAAATCACAAAGATTTCAGACTGTAACTCGAACGGGTCCCTCCTGGACACGCCCCCTCAGTCAGCATAAAAGCTGCGTGTCACAGACACCAGTAGCGAGCTTTGCGCGTTCTTCCCTCCAAGCTTCTGGCGTCCGGGCGCTCTGCCCTCCTGGCTTTGCCCCCCCGGCTCTGGCCTCCCCGCTCGTGCCACCAGGCGCTGGCCATCCGGTCTTCTCTTACCTCTCATCACCCTCTTTAAGTTTGTACTTTTCTTAGTTCCCAATTTTTACTCCTTTTATTAGAGTAATTCGCTCGTCGTTAGATTCCTCATTTTTGTATTTTTATTTTTCCTTTTTACGCAAGTCTTTTGATCAATGCTAATTCAACCGGCGGCCGCAAGATTTGGCATATTGACTAACGTCTATACCTAAGCCACCCGGCCGAACTCAAGGAGAAGACAGCTGTTTAACTAAAACGGATTACGGCAAAGACGGACGCCCGCCACGAAACTACCACAGATCGGCGCTAACGGTTCCCTCGGTCCACGGCAAGGAAGATCCCTTCGGGTCTACGTCACCGACAGGAACAGCGACCGCTTGGAGTTTCAGTAAGCCGAGAAGAAGCGTCCCAAAGTAAGACCGAATCCGCATTCAACAGTAATGACCGAGTTGCAGGGTGAAACTAAGTATAGCGTCTGTTAATATCTAATATCTGTGAGGTCACTTATCCCATTATTCACTTTTCCTCTTACTAAGGAGCCCAAATTCTTAGGAAGAACACACTCGCCTTTATCGCCAAACGTGCTAGATGAGCTGTTCATCACATTTCAGTTATATTTCTGGCGTTGTATTGGTGTTTTGTTTATTACATCTGTTATTGTTTTATTCACTTTGGTTTAATCCCTAGTTAATCAATAAATTCACCTAAAGCATAAAGTCGTTGTCCGTGGATATTTCTTCTGTGCAGAATACAAAGATCCCTATTTCAAGAACTTATGATCTAAGGAATGAGACTGATTTATTAAAAGACGTTGATTAATTGTGAATTAAGGAATAAGTGGTCATTAGAGTCATTAACGTGAATTCTATAAAGTTCTGTCTGACCAACAGATGGTGCCCCTTTTACGAGAGCAGGTATTACAATTGTAGATTAATATACATTGATATAAATATTTTAATATCATAATTTCCTTACATACACAGTTTACGTAGATACCATTAGGCATTAAACCTTACTATCCTACATCTGGTTTTAAACAGCTTTGCTATGTAAGTATATGAGACACTCCAGGAAAAAGCTTTCATACACTGATCAATTCTTAAATGTTCTATTTAGCTTCCATAACACATTTTCTTTTTTTTCATCTGAGATTTCTGCTAAACTCACTAAAAGTTGCCGTTAGATAATGCCTTGATTGCATATTTAAGTATTTCAGAAAACGTTTAACTAAATAATTGACTGGCTGTCAGTAATCAACTGGGGAAGTTTCATGGTGATATCTATTAGTTATTATTATTTTATTTGGCATGCGTGGCGTTCGGGTGACTTCCGTGATTTCGCTTCTTAGAAATTTGCCCTTTTTTAACACATTTCTATAAGCTTTTTATAACATTTTAAACTCAAGCCCTGCTTTTTATTAGCACTTCATCCATTCGGGCTGTTGTTTTAATCATCGGACGAGCCGACTACAAGTTTTTTTGTAGGATACCACTGCACGACTGTGCCGACATGGCAGCACTAGGCTACAACTACCGGACGCCTAGACAACTCCCTGCAGCCCATGGGCCCAGTCGCTGGGCCCTCGTCCGTAAGTTTTAAACTCCTGGGTGATCAAAAGCTGATTTCTAGTGATGGCGAGATGAAGCCTCATGAGGCATCGAACCACTTGAGCCAATTGGTTCGAGAAAGGGTTCATTTCTCGAAGCTTCATGTGCACACGATACCACCTACTGGCCAAGTGTATAATCACAGGCAGCTGTATCTGAACCACATGTGTGATGCATTGAATTTTTGTGTCTGTTATGTCTGTTGGGAATGACTATGAATTACAAAAAATGGATAACCAAATAATTACTCAAAGATCATTCAAACTGCTATATTATTCTATACAGACAGTGTGGTAACAGGGAGAAGACATTGGGGGAAACTGATCCCGGGCCGGGGGTCGAACCCGTGATCGCCGCGTCGAGGACGTTGAGCCTCTGTACATGAGGCGGCTGCCCTATCCACTGCGCCACTGGCCACTCCATGATGAAATAATTTCTGTACATAAATGATTACATATGTGTATAATAAATTGTTTGAATGTACTCTGTGTGTAAATTTTCCCCAAATGGTAAAATCATCACTCTCCTAAATCTCTCTCTCTCCCTAAACTCTCCAAACTATATTATATAAACGCTATTCAACCTCTAATATCCAAACTATCCAAACTCTCAACTGACCGCAACTCTGCTTCAAAACCCACATTTTGAATGGAGCCTGAGGGTTCTATATAGCTGTAAAACCTCGCGGCAAACTCTGAACCACTTTCCGAAGCAGTCACGTGGTACAGCCGGGCAGCGAGGCTTCGGACGTCATCATTTTTGGCCCCTCCCCTAAATGAAGCAAGCCTCGATACGCGCTTCGCGGAAACGCCCCCTCCATTACTCGACACACGCTTCGAAGCCTCGGCGCATCTCGTAACATCACTACTGATTTCTCTATCTAAACGCAGCGGACTCCATTTTGGAGTCCTCGTGTGTATGTTTCTTTCATTTGCATTGCTCCTGAAGCGCTACCAGTAAACAGATCATACACCCCTGTCAGACCACTCGTTTGCTGCCGCAGTTGTTTTTGTTTCCCCAGCTGCATCCATGGCTTCATCCATATCACCTGCAGAAAACCCACTGCTCATCGAGGCCAATAAAAGGATCGCTTACCTGCTGGAAGAAAATCGCCGACTATCCACTGAGCTCAAATCCAGCGAGTCCTTGCTGTCTCAGTTTATTGATCTGACTCACAACCAGTCACGGAAGATCTCCACACTCTCCACAGCCCTCCATGACACAGTCCCCTGGGAACCATCTACACACCCACACCTATCCGGCTGCTCAACACCAAAAGGAGCTAAACCGAGGGTCCCGGTGGTCCTCTGCTCGACTCCAAACCAGCTAGCAGCCCAGTCGCTCTGGACTGATGTTGTTCAGGGTGCTAAATGGCATCCACCTGCCCCCGGACTTTGTCTGGAGCTCTCAGATCGTTACGGGCTCCTGTCCACTGAAGCTGCAGCAGCTTTGCCACCGCCAGCTGCTCCCCCCGCCACTGCTGCTGCCGCCTCACCTCCACCTGACGCTCCTGTCGCTGCTGCGGATCGGACGACTGCTCCTCCAGCCGCCGCCGCATCTCCTCCTCCTGCCGCGGATCGGACGACTGCTCCTCCAGCCACCGCCACCGCATGTCCTCCACCTGCCGCTGCTGCGGATCGGACGTCTGCTCCTCCAGCCGCCGCCGCCGCCGCCGCCGCATCTCCTCCTCCTGCCGCTGCTGCGGATCGGACGACTGCTCCTCTAGCCGCCGCCGCATCTCCTCCACCTACCGCAGCTACGGATCGGGCGACTGCTCCTCCAGCCGCCGCCGTCGTCGCCGCCGCCTCCTCTCCTCCACAGGACTCGGGTTCGGATCCACCTGGCCAGTCCACTGAGCCCCAGCCAATACCGCATCTTCAGTTTCCTGGAAATGTGCGTTCTCCTCCCTTGCCATCCACTTGTCATGGATCCCACCGACAAGCTCCTCATCCCCTCTTCCCGCCCACCACTCTCATCGTGGGAGACTCCATTATCAAACACGTCCGTTACTTCAACGCAATCACGCGGTGCTTTCCCGGATCCACTGTGCCTGTCATTTAAAAAAAAACTCCCTGAGCTTCTGCACTCCCTTCCCTCCACGGTTTCCAAAATCATAGTGCACGTTGGAATAAATGACACTACTTTCAGGCCCTCTGAACTGATAAAAGCTGACTTTAAACTCCTCCTCAGTCTCCTGCACAGCGCTGGCAAATCGGTGTTCATATCTGGCCCCATTCCAACACTGTCACGTAGTTCGGAACGATTCAGCCGGGTCTTCTACCTCCATTCCTGGCTGCTCTCCACTTGCAAAGAACTCAAATTAGGTTTTATAGATAACTTCAATTTGTTCTGGGGCCGCTCCAACTTCTTCTCATCCGATGGAATTCACACAAACCGCCTTGGTACCTCTATGCTAAAAAATAACTTCAGTATCAGTGTCCAGTACTCGACATGTGCCTGACTGTCATCATCACACACCCACACTGCACTCTCTTCCTCGCCAGTGCCGCCTGCAGCAGCAGCCCCGAATACCGTGTCTACCTCTAGCTCCCCTGTGCGGTCTGGAGTGCAATCTACCTCTTTCCTTGTCAGTGACAGATCCTCTTTTGTTGTGCTCCCGATTCAAACTATTATCTCTGAAAGGATTTCTCATCAGTATCACAGTTCTAAAGCTGTGAATTATTATTACAATCTCATTCAAATTACTGCTTCACTTCAGCATAACAATCATATCACTAAGAAAATTGCCCCTGCTGTTGTTAATTCTCCTATCTCACCCACAGTCTCACAGATTACTACTGTGATCACTGCCAGGAAATGTATTCCATATTCGTCTCGCTCATCCACTGTTAATCCTTTTAACCTATTACCAGTGTCCACACAACCTACTATATCTCAGTCACCAATCATAGACCATACTCCAATCCTACTTAATAATCCACAATATTTCAAGCAAAGAAATGGCCTAGGATTAATTCACCTGAATATAAGAAGCCTTCTACATCGTGATAAACTAGAACATGTTAAAATTCTCCTGTCACAGTCTGATCCTGAGATTTTAGTTGTGTCTGAATCTTGGCTGAAAGAATCTGTCAGTGACTCCTCAGTAGCTCTGGATCACTTCAATATTTTCAGATGCGACAGGGTTGGCAAAGGAGGTGGAGTGGCAATATATGTCAAATCAAACCTTGAGGTTTCAGTCCTAAAATCTGTTTCCATCCCAAAATGTTTTGAGCTTCTCATTTTGAAGGTTGCTCTGGGGAAGAATAGTATTTTTTGTGTTGCTGGTATATATAGGCCTCCTTCAGCTGACTCAAGCTCTATTGATTGTCTAGCCGAAATACTTTCCTTATACCTGGACTTTGAAATGATTGTGATGGGTGACTTTAATCTTGATTGGTTGAGTGGTGCCTCAAATTACCTAAAAGAAGTTAGTGGGAATCTTGGCTTATGTCAGCTTGTTACTGAGCCTACCAGACCAAATCCTAACAATTACTCACGGTCTACCCTTATTGATTTGATTTTCTCGAACAATAGTAATAGAATCTCTGCTTGTGGTGTATTTGACCAAGGTATAAGTGATCATTGCCCCACAGCATGTGTCAGGAGCATACAGTTGCCAAAAACAAAATCACACACTGTTAAAAGGAGGAATTTCAATAACTTTGACAGCCAAGCTTTCCTCAATGACCTTGCTTCATGTAATATTGAATCAAAAATCCAAGCCACTGACCTCCAAACTGCTACAGACAGCTTTGTGATGACATTTAACTCGTTAGTAGACAAACATGCTCCCCTTAGGAAAATTAGAATTAAGAACCGAGTAACACCCTGGTTCTCACAGGAACTGTCTAGCTTGTTCAAGGACAGAAATTTAGCTTGGTCTCGTGCTAGACACTCTGGTAACTCTCATGACTGGCTCACTTTTCGTCAGATTCGTAACCGCTGTACTACAGCTGTGAGGAAAGCTAAAACCGAGTATTTTGATTATCTGATCTCTAACTCTTCTTCCAACCCTGCTAAATTTTGGAATGCAGTAAAACTACTTAAACCTAAAGTTTCCAGTGCTCTGCCGACACACCTGCGTGTAAATGATTGTGATGTCTCAGGCGAAACCAACACCTGTCAAGCATTTAATAGACATTTTGCTGATGCTGGCCTTCTGTTCGATCATAATTTCAGGTCCACTGTTGCTCCACCAATTATCAGCTCTGATTGTTTGTTTAACCCTTGTTTCTCTCTTAACCCTGTCTCTCAGCAAGAGGTACTAAACCAACTAGTATTGATTAATCCTAGAAGCTCTACTGGTGAGGATAATTTAGAACCATTTTTCATCAGACTGGCAGCCCCATTTATTGCAGAGCCACTTAAATACATATTTAATCTTTCCATCTCTGCTGGCAAATTTCCCCCTGTTTGGAAATCCGCCCATGTCATTCCCCTGCACAAAGGAGGAGACAGGGATAACCCAGAAAATTATCGTCCTATCTCTAAGTTACCTTGCCTTGCAAAAGTGCTTGAGACATTGATAAACAATCAACTGAAGGGCTTTCTTTCCACCTTCTCGATACTCAGTCCCCAACAATCAGGATTTAGAGCCAATCACAGTTCAACTTCAGCCATCACTCTGGTTACCAATGACATAATCACAGCTAAAAGGTTTTTCTCCTGTGAGTTCTCATGTGTATCTTCATATGTTGTCTATGGTCAAATGTTTTCCCACATACGGAGCATCTGAAGGGTTTCTCACCAGTACTGCATCTTGAATCACTGTCAGGGACTTCTTCATCGGTCCAAGCCTTTAAACCTGACTGAGGTTCTCTCGTCTCCTGCCAATCATCACTGTCATCAGTCTCAGATGAGTCTTCAGTCATGTCATCAATGTCAGAAGAGTCTTCATTCATGCCATCAGTATCTGGTTGTGGTTCCAGTCCTCCACAGTCCTCTTCACCAGCTTCTGTTTTCATCTGTTCAGTTGAGCTGCTGGCTGCAGCTGAAGCCAGCCCTGAGAACTGAGGCTTCTCTTCATCGTCTTCATCTTCTTCACTCTTCACAGGGACAAGAGTGACTGGGAACTTGATATCAGCCTCCTCCAGCCCTTTAAGCTGCTCTCCCTCCTGACTGATCCAGACTTCCTCCTGTTCATCTTTGATGTGTGGGGGCTCTGGATCCTCCTGGTCCAGACTGGAGCCCCAGTCCTGCTGCTCAAAGGGAACCTCTTCTTGACACGCCATCAGCTGCTGGACGTCTGCAGGAAAACAGTAACATCACACGGAGAAATGTTAGTAAAACAGCTGAGCACTTAGTCACAGGTCAAAAAAACTTGGTACACAAAATAAATGTTAGAACCCTACATTTTTAATTACAATAAATGTTATTTTCTTAATCGGTTTTACATAACGCTAGATTTGGCAAATGTGTCTGCTGGAGACTGGACAAACAATAACAGTAATTATTATATAATTATTACAATTATTATTGCCGACAGCTACTCAATATATGGGAAATTGGGGAACAACTAAATGGATTTCATAGGTGCTACTCATTTCCCAATGCATAATGGGAAGTTTACCAGTCACTTTCAATCCAAAGGACACAGATGTTCGTTCCATTGACCGCAGAACTGCTTCCCATCCTCCGTAAGAGACCCAAGACCCTGTTGTTCAGAGATCACCTGGGCTGCGTTTCAAAAACAGTTTGAGTCGCTCTCGCTCACTTGCCCTCAGCCCTTGCTATGATGTCACACGGAGGCCACTTGGAGGGTGGAGGGAAAGTGGGCAGAGGAAGAGTGAAAGAGGTAAATGGAACACACCTGCCCTTGTTCACCAACAGCCCAGACAATCATGGATCAACCACACGTTGTTGGAGTAGCGCTATACTGCCAATTCCAAATTACACAAAATATGCTGAGACTCATTTCATTAAGAGGAAGACGTATTCTGTGCTTGATGGCAATACGTTGGCTTATATACTTACACTTGTAAACGGTGGGCGCTGCCTTAACTCTGCAACAGACAGTCTAATTGCACGATTTAAGAAAATGAATTAAATTTAATTCATTTTCTTCTTCTTCCTTACTTGGTGGTGAATAGACAGCAGACAATGGTGTTTGAGGTTCATTATCGCCACCGCATGGACATATTTTTCGTGCACCACTGCAATGCATTGTGGGTGATATACAGCTCTGAAGTGACCATCGTTGTTGACTCGATCACTCAGCCCTCAAGGGTCGATCTCACGGAGTTCACTTCAGCTGTTCAGAGAAATGGAACAGCCCTTATGATGGCGGCGGGGATTCCCCCGAGGGCAAGTGCTTAGGGCAAGTGAGCGAGAGCGACTCAAACTGTTTTTGGAACGCAGCTCTGGACTCTGCTTGTGATGTATGTGAATATATGACTCCTACCACTAGGTGGAGTATGTTACCTGTGTAGTATTATGATTAACCTGATGAGAGTTGTATAGAGGAAGAAACTGCGGAAGTAAACTGAGAGTTAACGCAAAGCAGACGTGTCTCCGTGTGCTTACATTTACAAGACTAATAACAGACATTTATTACATGGTGTCAGAAGTAAAAAAAATGGAACAATTAAAGCCTCCGGAGAGTCTGAGCTTCGAGGGAAATCTGGCAGAAATCTGGCAGAAAACTGGTGAACGTGGATTCAAAAGTTTGAACTCTATCTCATTGCAACGGGCATCGAAGAGAAGAGTGAGAAGGTGAAATATGCAACGTTCCTTCATGTTGCTGGAGACGAAGCGTTAAAGGTATTTAATACCATGGACTTTGATGAAGATGTGGATGGTTTTAACGGACTTAAGGAAATGTTTCGAGACTACTGTGAGCCACGGAAGAACATCACATATCTGAGACACGTGTTCTTTACCCGAGTCCAAGGGCCGAGTGAGACAATTGATGCCTACGTGACGGACCTAAAGAACAAGGCAAAGGATTGTGAATTTGCGCAGCTGACGGATGAACTGATAAAAGACCGCGTAGTATGTGGCATAAACAATGACACTGTGAGAGCTAGGCTGCTCAGAGAGACGGATTTAAACCTGACAAAAGCTGTGAATATCTGTCGAGCAAGTGAGGTAACGCAAAGTCACATGAAAGCACTACATGAGGGAGCAGATGTAGCCGTGAATAAGATAAAAGTTACCAAAATGAAGAAAGTAGGGATAGACCGATTATCGGCCGGGCCGATTATCGGCGCCGATATTCAGCATTTTGACGCAAATCGGCATCGGCCTTTTTCTTTAATCCGACGGCCGATAAGAGATCAATTTAAAACTGGGTTATTTTGGCTCTGATGGAGCCGCGCCTCTCTGTCTGCAGCCACTACTCTGTCTCCAGCATTGTCCCACCCACAGCACCATCTGATTGGTTACACACAGAGCCATGGCATGGGTAACAGCCAATCAGCAGTGAAAGCTGTGCATGCTCAGTGCTGCTCACACACGCGGCGGCGAGGAGAAAACGTTTCGCCGAGTGGAGAAGCTGCGGAGGGCAGATATACGTTTCGAAGATAAGTTAACGCAGCAGACTCTCCTGAAATTGTAATAAACATCCCAGTCCTTTACAACTCACAACTACTAGTAACGTTACCATGAGCCCAAAACACAAACATAAGCGGCAGCTCTGCTCGCTCGCAGTCCCTCCAGAGGTGTCTGTTAACTGAGACCCATTGTAGCGTATACACTACAAAAGATCATGTTGTCTTTAGAGCGTCATAACTCCGTAATGGTTTGCGCTAGAAACATGCGTTTTTTTCCTCTTAAACTAGAGAAACGGGGCTAAATAACGGTACCCTGCTTGCCCATGTGAGCGATTTATTTCTGACAACAAAACGAATGCGTAAAGTTGTAAAATATGTGACTAGATGTCTCCTCATCTCCGTGGCGCATTTCTCCGTTTTGTTTATGTATATCGTCGATCACTTCTCATCCGCCATCTTGCTAGTGACGTATAGAGTTACGTTTATGTCTCGGACACTCCTATTGGCTCCCGTAGCGGCTTTTACAGCCAATCAGAAAGCCTGATTTACGCTTGGCCGTGAGTTGTTGTGTTTGCCCAAACGGGAGACACAGAGGAGTTCAGAGCAGAGCAAATGACGGTCAAAAAGTTATTGTAGTGAAAGAGAAAGTTGAATACATAAATGGCACAGAAGAAGTACACTTTATACACACATATTTAGGGCAGGGAGAGGAAAGGACCATTGCTGGCAAAACAAAATGCCCATGGACACTACTCAAAAGAATATCCATATTTCATAGACAGAAGCAGCTTATTATTATTATTATTATATTATTATTATTAATATTATTATATTATACATGTTGCAATTCTGAAAAGCTGTTTAATAAACATATGCTTAAAGGCATTTAAAAGAAGTTAAGTGTTGGTGTTTGTATTATTCAAAATTTTGACACCAGTATTTTCACTTTTACTGCAAATGAATATCGGCTCCGAATATCAGTTATCGGCCTCCTTGACTACTAATAATCGGTATCGGTATCGGCCCTGAAAAAACCATATCGGTCTATCTCTACTGGACACATGATACCAACAAAGGGCAAGGCAAAGCTCAAGTGTGATTTCAAGGACAAGGAAGGAACAGGAAGAGAAAATACATTTAATAAAAGTGAAGAGTAGATAAACAAATATGTGCATTTCAACGGTATATCTGCACTACTACTGTCTACTACCATAGCTTCCGCAGCCGGTGTGAACCCGTTACATGCACTGTAGTTCAGTGTTTAAGTAGTGTCCTGTTATATCATGCTATGAGTTATACCACGGCTGTTCATAAGGCATGAAACTAAATAAATTATTTGAAAAAATGATTTGGTACTCTTACTTGTGTATTTCTACTTGATACTGAATCGATATCGAAGCATTTCAATCAATATCGAATCGAAATTGAATCGAATCGTGACCCAACGAATCGAAATCGGATCGAATCGTGAGATTCTAAACAATACCCAGCCCTATCAATGACTCAAAGGTCCATTTATTGAGGTCGGTCAGGCCACATATGCAGGGCTGCCCCTGACCAAAATGGGGCCCTAAGCGAAAAAATGTCTCCCCCCCCCCCCCCCACCGCCATCCGACCCTACCAATTCCCAAATGTATATTAGGTAACGACAGTAACGACAGTATAATGAAATGCCATTGAACTTGACAACCTTTATTAGTAAGAACAAAAATATAAACCTAAATTCACATTGAATGGGCTTTATGCACAGCTCCACTACTTCCTGAAATAAGCCAGCTCGTTTATTTCCTGTTTTACATTATTGGACCAATTGATTAATCCAGGTGTGTCTGACCTCACAACAATGGTCAGGCACACCTGGATTAATCAGTCTGTCCAATAATGTAAGACAGGAAATAAACGAGCTGGCTTATTTCAGGAAGTAGTAGAGCTGTGCATAAAGCCCATTTAATAAATAAATAAATAAAGCTGTCTCACAAAGAGTGAGTAAAATGTAAACGTAACTTCAAAGTAAATTAACAGGCAGGAAAATAACGTCACACTGAATAAAATAAATAAATCTGAGTCACAAAGAGCAATTACAAATTAACAGTAACTTCAACTTGTGTCTTCAAAAAACTTACAGTCAGACCTTTGAGTCTTTCAGGCACTGAAAGAGTGCAAAACAAGCATGTTGAGCATGGAGGTTTAGGCCCCGTACACACGAAGCAAAACAAGCTTTTTTTCTCCGTTTTGCCTAGGCGTCGTTTCAAGAAAATCTGCTTCCAGACGAATCCACTGAAAACGACTCAGCGCGCTGTAGTACATATTCCAGGCCTATATGTGGCGCCGTTTCTGCTACAAAAATGCAGAAGAAGAGACGGAGCGTGACCGGATGTTTGCCGTTGCTATGGCAACACATGAGAGTTACGGCTAATCTCCGCCGACCACCCGATCAATAAACACCCATAAGATGACAATTTGGCCCGTATAAATAAAACCAACAATAAGCACCAACAGCCGTCACCCTCAGGACCTTGACGAGGCGTTGTAACACGTTGGGATGGATTAATTAGAAATCTAAATGCCTACATTCATGGGAAGATAGCTAGCGGTTGTTTGTTAGCATCGTAATAAAGTAGCATATCTGCGACTTTTTCCCCAGAATATCGCCCCCTCTCTTGGCTCCGTTTTTTTTTTTCATACAGTGGCCCTGATACGCCGTCGTACAGACGAGCAGAATATCTGCTACGAGCACGGAGGCCGCCGTTGTTGTTCAACAACTTCAACAAACCTTCGAGAGAAGCACGAGTTTCCTCTTGTTTGGCTTTTTTCCCCTCTTGCTCGCGCCTGACTTGTAGGTTGTTTTCGAAGCCATCACGTCTTCACCTGCAGCTACTTGACAAGTGTGTGCATCTGACCAGTGATTGGTCAGATCGATTGCTGTCAATCATTGCAGTGACGGTGCGTGCGGTGTCAGATTATAAATAAAAAAAAGCTCTCTTCTTCTCTCTCTTCCCTGCCTCGCCCTGACAGCTGATCTAGTAGCGCGCCCACGGCTGTGCATGCGCATCCTTTGTGCAAAACGGGGCCCCTATTGGATCACGGGGCCCTACGCACTGTGCGTGTTCTGCGTGCAGGGGCGGCCCTGCACATGTGATATACTGTATTTAGTGCATTTCTTTTTGTTGTTCTTACCTCTGAATTTTGAGGATATGTTTCTTCAAAATGTGTATGCTTTGTCTCATAATGCCGTTTTCAAATTGGAAATCTTCATCACAGATAATCTCCTGGCATATTAAGCACATGGGTCTTGTGCTGTTTGGAGAAAGAATGAATGCAAACTTTTCAGTCCATTCTTCTTTAAATTGGCAATTTTCACTGTCCACCTTTCTTTAGGCAGAGAACTTGGAACACGCCATTTTCATGTAATCTTTTTTTTCCCCGTCTATGCTTTCTATCTATGCTTCTACTGGCAAAGTGGCAATATGCAAACCGCTTCAAAAACGAAGTGAAACTTAAAAATGCGCTCGCAGCGCGACCCAATAACAGGCGGTCTGTGTATCGTTGGCATGGAGACAAGTCCCGATACACGTGTTGACCCAACCAAAACACATATTGAAGAAATAATATTTCCGGGGCCACAAATAGGTGGCCGGTGGGCCGGATGCGGCCCGGGGGCCGCCTATTGAGTACCGCTGGTATAGAGGAAGAAACTGCGGAAGTAAACAGAGTTTACAGACGTGTCTCCGTGTGCTTACATTTACAAGACTAATAACATAGACATTTATTACACTGCTGAGCCTCCTCCCTCTACTACCTCTCTCCCTCCCAAAAAAACCCCACAAATCTGTATTTTAGCACGTATCTCTGTTGTTTACTAGCTACGGGTTATCTTAGCCAGCGGGCGGATTTAAATCCTCACTGTGCTGATACAGATGTACTGTTGCACTCACCACACAAATACTGCAGTCAAGCCAGCCTCCACTCGGAAAACCCCGGTCAAGCTAGCCCCCAGTCATTCTGTGGTGCCTGTTTATACTACATATTACGGTAATGCAGTCCAAGAACAGAATTCAGAATAAAAGCACAGACCTATGAACGCAATTTGCAATTTCAGTCTGTTCATTAATTGTTTAAGCGATTGAACTATTATTTCATTGATTGATTGATTGATTTATTGATTGATTGATTTTGCATTTAAGGAATTCATTTATTGATTATTCACGTAAATCATTTTACCAGCCTCATTCTGATCACATTTAAGCCTTAGCAGTTGGAGGCCATGGCAATTAATCTGTGTGAATAATTAGTCCAACATAAAAATAAACACAATATCAGGAGCTTCTGATGAGGAATTTCAAAATAAAAGCCAATTTAATGGTCAAATATTTTCAATATATCCATTTGAATTCAGCTTGACATTACAAAGAAACTACCGGTTTCCACAGATTGATTTCACTTCAGACTGATAGTGGTCGACCTTAGAGACTTACTCACGTGATATCAGGAAGTTCTGATGTGGTTTTTCAAAATTAAAGCCCTTTGAAATTTGAAATATTTTCAATATTTCTCTTAGAATTCAGATTGATCGTGGGAGGAAACTTCCTGTTTCCACAGACTGATTTCACTTCAGACTGATAGTGGTCGACCTCAGAGACACACCCATGTAATATCAGGAAGTTCTGATGTGGTTTTTCACAATTAAAGCCCTCAGAAATGACAGATATTGTCAGTATTTAGATATGAATTCAGATGGATATTAAAAGGAAACTTCTTGTTTCCACAGACTGATTTCACTTCAGACTGATAGTGGTCGGCCTCAGAGACTCACCCATGTAATATCAGGAAGTTCTGATGTGGTTTTTCAAAATTAAAGCCCTTTGAAATTTGAAATATTTTCAATATTTCTCTTAGAATTCAGATTGATCGTGGGAGGAAACTTCCTGTTTCCACAGTCGGATTTCACTTCAGACTGATAGTGGTCGACCTCAGAGACACACCCATGTAATATCAGGAAGTTCTGATGTGGTTTTTCACAATTAAAGCCCTCAGAAATGACAGATATTGTCAGTATTTAGATATGAATTCAGATGGATATTAAAAGGAAACTTCCTGTTTCCACAGACTGATTTCACTTCAGACTGATAGTGGTCGGCCTCAGAGACTCACCCATGTAATATCAGGAAGTTCTGATGTGGTTTTTCAAAATTAAAGCCCTTTGAAATTTGAAATATTTTCAATATTTCTCTTAGAATTCAGATTGATCGTGGGAGGAAACTTCCTGTTTCCACAGACTGATTTCACTTCAGACTGATAGTGGTCGACCTCAGAGACACACCCATGTAATATCAGGAAGTTCTGATGTGGTTTTCCACAATTAAAGCCCTCAGAAATGTCAGATATTGTCAATATTTAGATATGAATTCAGATGGATATTAAAAGGAAACTTCCTCTTTCCACAGACTGATTTCACTTCAGACTGATAGTGGTCGACCTCAGAGACTCACCCATGTAATATCAGGAAGTTCTGATGTGTCTTTTCACAATAAAAGCCCTCAGAAATGTCAGATATTGTCAATATTTAGATATGAATTCGGATCGATATTAAAAGAAAACTTCCTGTTTCCACAGACTGATTTCACTTCAGACTGATAGTGGTCGACCTCAGAGACTCACTCATGTAATATCAGGAGGTTCTGTTGTGGTTTTTCAAAATTAAAGCCCACTAATATCTTGATTAGTCAATTTGCAAAGCTTTTTTCTACATAGACAAATGGGATCATACTCCATAAATACTGTTTTTATATTGTGACAGGGACCCTGATAGGATGTATTAAATGTCAGTTTGATGCCTTACATGTGACCTTGTTCTAATACCAGTCAAAAAAGCTCAAGATTTATTAATAACACTTATAATATTAATCCTGCTATCAGTATTATCATATAATGTAATACTAAAGCAAATTACATTTTTAAAAAAGGCCAGATACAAAAAATTAAAGTCAACATAACTAATAGTAAATAATAAGAAAAAAAATACATTCCCTCTGAAAACTGAACTAATTTCAAAGGGCTTTAATTTTGTAAAACCACATCAGAACTTCCTGATATAACATGGGTGAGTCTCTGAGGTCGACCACTATAAGTCTGAAGTGAAATCAGTCTGTGGAAAGAGAAAGTTTCCTTTTAATATCCATCTGAATTCATATCTAAATATTGACAATATCTGATATTTCTGAGGGCTTTAATTTTGAAAAACCACATCAGAAGTGCCTGATATTAAATAGGTGAGTCCCTGAGGTGGACCACTATCAGTCTGAATTGAAATCAGTCTGTGGAAAGAGGAAGTTTCCTTTTAATATCCATCTGAATTCATATCTAAATATTGACAATATCTGACATTTCTGAGGGCTCTTATTTTGTAAAACCAAATCAGAAGTGCCTGATATTACATGAGTGAGTCTCTGAGGTCGACCACTATCAGTCTGAATTGAAATCAGTCTGTGGAAACAGGAATTTTCCTTTAGATATCGATCTGAATTCATATCTCAAAATTGAAAATATCTGACATTTCTGAGGGCTCTAATTTTGAAAAAACACATCAGAACTTCCTGATATTACATGAGTGAGTCTCTGAGGTCGACCATTATCAGTCTGAATTGAAATCAGTCTGTGGAAAGAGGAAGTTTCCTTTTAATATCCATCTGAATTCATATCTAAATATTGACAATATCTGACATTTCTGAGGGCTTTAATTTTGAAAAACCACATCAGAAGTGCCTGATATTACCTAGGTGAGTCCCTGAGGTGGACCACTATCAGTCTGAATTGAAATCAGTCTGTGGAAACAGGAAGTTTCCTTTTAATGTAAATCTGAATTTGAGGAAAATATTGACAATATCTGACATTTCAGAGGACTTCTATTTTGAAAAAACACATCAGAACTTCCTGATATTACATGAGTGAGTCTCTGAGGTCGACCACTATCAGTCTGAATTGAAATCAGTCTGTGGAAAGAGGAAGTTTCCTTTTAATATCCATCTGAATTCATATCTAAATATTGACAATATCTGACATTTCTGAGGGCTTTAATTGTGAAAAAACACATCAGAAGTGCCTGATATTACCTAGGTGAGTCCCTGAGGTGGACCACTATCAGTCTGAATTGAAATCAGTCTGTGGAAACAGGAAGTTTCCTTTTAATGTAAATCTGAATTTGAGGAAAATATTGACAATATCTGACATTTCAGAGGACTTCTATTTTGAAAAAACACATCAGAACTTCCTGATATTACATGAGTGAGTCTCTGAGGTCGACCACTATCAGTCTGAATTGAAATCAGTCTGTGGAAAGAGGAAGTTTCCTTTTAATATCCATCTGAATTCATATCTAAATATTGACAATATCTGACATTTCTGAGGGCTTTAATTGTGAAAAAACACATCAGAACTTCCTGATATTACATGGGTGAGTCTCTGAGGTCGACCACTATCAGTCTGAAGTGAAATCAGTCTGTGGAAACAGGAAGTTTCCTTTTAATGTAAATCTGAATTTGAGGAAAATATTGACAATATCTGACATTTCAGAGGACTTCTATTTTGAAAAAACACATCAGAACTTCCTGATATTACATGAGTGAGTCTCTGAGGTCGACCACTATCAGTCTGAATTGAAATCAGTCTGTGGAAAGAGGAAGTTTCCTTTTAATATCCATCTGAATTCATATCTAAATATTGACAATATCTGACATTTCTGAGGGCTTTAATTGTGGAAAACCACATCAGAACTTCCTGATATTACATGGGTGAGTCTCTGAGGTGGACCACTATCAGTCTGACGTGAAATCAGTCTGTGGAAACAGGAAGTTTCCTTTAAATATCGATCTGAATTCATATCTAAATATTGAAAATATCTGACATTTCTGAGGGCTTTAGTTTTGAAAAACCACATCAGAACTTCCTGATATTACATGGGTGAGTCTCTGAGGTCGACCACTACCAGTCTGAATTGAAATCAGTCTGTGGAAACAGGAAGTTTCCTCCCAAGATCAATCTGAATTCAAAGAGAAATATTGAAAATATTTGACATTTCAGGGGGCTTTAATTTTGAAAAACCACATCAGAACTTACTGATATTACATGAGTGAGTCTCTGAGGTCGACTACTATCGGTCTGAAGTGAAATCAGTCTGTGGAAACAGGAAGTTTTCTTTTAATATCGATCCGAATTCATATCTAAATATTGACAATATCTGACATTTCTGAGGGCTTTAATTGTGAAAAAACACATCAGAACTTCCTGATATTACATGGGTGAGTCTCTGAGGTCGACCACTATCAGTCTGAAGTGAAATCAGTCTGTGGAAACAGGAAGTTTCCTTTTAATGTAAATCTGAATTTGAGGAAAATATTGACAATATCTGACATTTCAGAGGACTTCTATTTTGAAAAACCACATCAGAACTTCCTGATATTATATGAGTGAGTCTGTGAGGTCGACCACTATCAGTCTGAAGTGAAATCAATCTGTGGAAACCGGTAGTTTCTTTGTAATGTCAAGCTGAATTCAAATGGATATACTGAAAATATTTGACCATTAAATTGGCTTTTATTTTGAAATTCCTCATCAGAAGCTCCTGATATTGTGTTTATTTTTATGTTGGACTAATTATTCACACAGATTAATTGCCATTGCCTCCAACTGCTAAGGCTTAAATGTGATCAGAATGAGGCTGGTAAAATGATTTACGTAAATAATCAATAAATGAATTCCTTAAATGCAAAATCAATCAATCAATCAATAAATCAATCAATCAATAAATCAATGAAATAATAGTTCAATCGCTTAAACATTTAATGAACAGACTGAAATTGCAAATTGCGTTCATAGGTCTGTGCTTTTATTCTGAATTCTGTTCTTGGACTGCATTACCGTAATATGTAGTATAAACAGGCACCACAGAATGACTGGGGGCTAGCTTGACCGGGGTTTTCCGAGTGGAGGCTGGCTTGACTGCAGTACACAAATGTACTTATTCTAAGTCGCTTTGGATAAAAGCGTCTGCTTCTTAGCTAAATGTAAATGCATATGAGATTCGCCTCTTGGTGTCTATATACTCTTTGGTTCCGGTGAAGAAGGCTGGAGAGGATCAGCAGGGCAAGATGGCGGACGAGCCCGCGGAGACGGAACAAAGGGACGAGGAAAGAAGACAGCAGGAGGGAAACCTGGCTGCCTGTAACATACAACAGCTGTCCTTTATCACCCAGAAGCCCGGCGACCGAACCCGGGTTCGTCGGCCGCGGCTTAAAAAACAGCGTAGCGGGTTAAGGTGAGGTGGTCTCAACCACATGGAACGGGACTCGGCGGTCCGGTAAACTCACACACCGAGAGGGATTCATTAAACACGCACGGCAGCTGTCCGGTCTCTGCCCAGACAAACACTCTTACTTGAGATCGCTTCACGGCGCGAGTCCGGTCGGTGAAAGTCCGTTAAGGCGTCCTAAGGGTATGTTACCTCTGCTTCGGAGCTTGTATTGAAACAAATCACGCACACCCACGTGACTGCTTCGAAAAATGGTTCAAAGCTGCGCTTATCGGTGCGCGCGCATGTGGGTTCTTCTTCTTCGTTTGTATTTCCGACAGTTTAGACGCTTCTGTTCGTATTACTGCCCTCCTCAGGAAAACACTTTAAGGATAATATTATTGCATCAAATTTTCATATACAGCCCTGTATCTTGTAAAAACTGGAATACTACTTTAGCAATCAAGTGGTGATTTTCATTTTGAACCAATAAAGATTTATCTGAAAATGACAGAACTCCCAAATGTGATACACTCTTTATAAAATGCTCCTTTCTGTGGTATATTTGTTACATTTCAATAAAACATGTTCAACTGTTTCAGACTTTCCACACTCACAAAGCCCATTATGATCCTTTCTAAAAACATACAAAGATTGATTCAACCCATAAAAACAACATGTAGCATGGTAATCCTGGTATTCAGAGAAAGGTAAGAGCCACTTCATTTAGTCCCACGAGCACGCTAACTCTGGTAATCATCCATAACATGCTGTTGGGGTTGTAGCAGGAGCAGATTTGGTTATCAACAGTTAACTATCAATATCAATATGATTATCGGTATTAACAATTATATTTAATATATTATCATGATATAATCATGAATAAACGGGGCACCACCCTGGGATCAGGGAAAAGATAACCTAATTATATTGAGACTAACCAGTCTCAATATAAAGGTTTTATACTCACATGCCAATCATCGTGATCATTGGCATGGAAGCATAAAAACAATCTAACAATTAAGAAGGGCGTGAAATTCAAGCACTAGCCTTCACAACCTGCTGTTATCCAGTGACATATACACAACAAGCACAAGAGACCGCTAGTTATAATATAATAAGATTTATTAAAATCAGTAATAATGATCACAATCAATAACACTGCAATTAACAAAGCCTTCTTACCTAACTACCTAACACACAAAGCTAAGCTGAACAAAGGGAGAGACACACGTGGAGTGTGTGTGTGTGCGTATGTGTGTGCGTGTGCATGTGCGTGTGTGTGCTGTGTGCGTGTCGAGAGAGAGGAGTAAGAGCAAGCGCAAATCGTTGCAGCGGCAGCTATCCGTGGCACTTCCGGTGGCACTGCGAGGTGCCGCGGCAGCTGTCGCTGTTTGGTGGCATCTTCAGGTGGCACCGACATGCCACGGCACCTGAGGCTGTTTGAGGCACTTGCCACTGACCTGCCGCGGCATTTACCGACATGCCATGGCGGCACCTGAGGCTGTTTGAGGCACTTGCCACTGACCTGCCGCGGCATTTACCGACATGCCACGGCAACTACAGCTTTTTGAAGCAGCTGCCACAGGAGTGGCTGTTAAATGATATTTAAAAAAAATAATAATGATAATAAAAAGTGATTTAACCATAAATACTTGGCACATAAGACTGTAGCATTATCAGAGCACTAAATATTTGTTGAATTTATGAATGCCAAAATCAGGGGGGTGGGGGGGGGCGATGTTTCTTTTCTCTCGCTCTTGCTCTCTCTTTCGCTCTCTCTCTCTCACACACACACTATGGGGTCAGTTCAGTCTCATTAATAATGAATGCACAGAGAAGGATTCACAAATGTATTTTCTGATTTATATATAAATGACTCTCTTCTCACAAAGACTTTTCTTTGTCAGCGTACAGCCTACTTACCACTTTGAATTATGTTTTTATATTTATTTGATTTGCTCCCATAAGAGACATCATAAGAGTTAAAGAGACGAGAGAAAGATGACATGATTTAAAAGACGGCGAACGGCGGATTCGAACCGGGGCCGCTGCAAGGGGCTTCATTACATGGGGCGGTAACGCTACCACTAAGCTATCAGCCTATTATTAATACTATAAATACGACTTACGCATTCACACAGTCGGCTAGTTTTTGCCAGCTGTCCTTCCTGCATTTGGCAGATAAAACTGTTGCCTTTTGTTGTATTATATGTTTAACTTCTTCTTATTTCTGTAAGATTATGGTTTGCTCCTCGTACGTGAAATACACCGTAGACTGATCCATGTATGTGATTGGTCAAATACGGCAAACGCCGCCTCTTTCATATGCACGCGCTCATAGCTGGACAGATAAACCCTGGGTTGAGTTAACGAGTTGATAACCAGCTTCGTGTGACCGCTTATCTCCGATTGCCTTTGTTAGGGTTACTTAAGCTGGATCTCTGAAAGATACCCTGGGTTTGTTGAACTCGCTTCGTAGTACAGGCCCCAGGAGAGTCTCAAAAATCCACAAATAAATACAGACCAGTTCACGAATGCAAACAAGTTCACAAATGAAAAGCGTCTTGTAAATTCAAGTTTAACAGTTTGTATATAAATGTAACAACATACAAATACATTTTTGATGAAAACTGCAAATATTTTTTTATTCATATATTTATGGATTTCTATTACATTTTTTTAAAACGAAATGTATTTGTGAGCAGAAAGTAATTTATATATAAATCACAAATACATTTGTGAATCCTTCTCTGTGCATTGATTATTAATGAGACTGAACTGACCCCATAGTGTGTGTGTGAAAGAGAGAGCGAGAGCGAGAGAAAAGAAACATCGCCCCCCCCACCCCCGTGATTTTGGCATTCATAAATTCAACAAATATTTAGTGCTCTGATAATGCTACAGTCTTATGTGCCAAGTATTTAGGGTTAAATCACTTTTTATTATCATTATTATTTTTTTTAAATATCATTTAACAGCCACTTCATCCTGTGGCAGCTGCTTCAAAAAGCTGTAGTTGCCGTGGCATGTCGGTAAATGCCGCGGCAGGTCAGTGGCAAGTGCCTCAAACAGCCTCAGGTGCCGTGGCATGTCGGTGGCACCTGAAGATGCCACCTGAAGATGCCACCAAACAGCGACAGCTGCCGCGGCACCTCGCGGTGCCACCGGAAGTGCCACGGATAGCTGCCGCTGCCACGATTTGCGCTTGCCCCTACTGGGAGAGAGAGCGAGAGAGAGAGGGAGAGATGGCTATGTGCGGCCACCAGATGGAGCTATTCCTCGCAGCGTTCAGGGGCGGAGCCACTGATGTCCGATGGGGTAGCGAGAGAGAGAGAGAGGTGGAGCTATTCCTCGCAGCGTTCAGGGGCGGAGCCACTGACGTCCGATGGAGTAGCGAGAGAGAGAGAGAGAGAGAGAGAGAGAGAGATAGCCGTATGTAGCCACCAGATGTAGCTATGTCCCTAGCGTCGGCCGGGAACAGCTGGCTTAGGACACGTGTGTGCGGCGAGTATGTGTGTGTGTGTTAGCGGGACACAAACAAAGAGAGAGAGAATGCGCAAGCGATATTCTGAGGCCCAGAAGGCGTGCCGCTATCACACGGGCTCGCGTAAATTAACTGGCGTTTATTCTGCGAGACCAGTCTTTTAACTGATAGTAGAGGCTTTCTGAGCTCGCGAATATGGCGGAGGTTAGTCGAAAACACCGTTACAGAAATCAACCCAGCTGCACGATCAGCATTCACATACAGCAGCACATGAACAAACGGACTCGGCGGTCCGCGATCAGAACTTAAAACACATTAACAAGAATTACAAGCATGTCCTACACTATCGAATCTCTGCTTCTGCCCAGACAAATAGCCTCTTACTTTTGTCGATGTGAGATGCGTCGATGTGAGGGCAGGGGCGTTGCTAGACATAAAGCTCTACTGGGGCACAGGCCCCCTATTTCATAAATCACAAAAAACATCCTTGAATTCCCGCTGCGTGTATGAAATGTGCTATACAATGTGCTATATAAACTTCCCTTGCTCAGCCCACTATTACTGCCACAGCCATACTGCTGCTGCTAAAACTGAAAGGTAAAAATGTAGAGATATTAATCTCTAATTCATATTTATTTCAACATACATTATGAACATGCTCAACATGTTTTTGTTGATTTTGGAGTACCGTTCCCACATTTGTGAATGAAGAACATCAGACGTTTGGGGTTGGGGAAATCACTGTGACTGTAAATCTTACTTTAATGCTGAGCCATCACTTGGTTTACAAAGTACTATAAAGTTTTAAATTGTATTAAAATGAAAAGATAATGCGGTAAACCGTCAGCTATCTAACTCCTATGAAACAACACAGAGTGATCTGTGATTCAGAGCAGCAGGAATGAGGACTGGTGGTGATTATTGAGTGGTAATAGAAATGTGTAACACGTCGTTGTTTGAGTTACTTACTGGAAGGACCGCAACACTGTCAGAAACTACGCGCACTGTGCCGCTTCACGCCGGCTTCTGCGGGCATCGGGGCGAGTGGGGCAGGTCACGTGGGAGAGAGAAGTGGATCATACCATGACGTGATGGGGGGGTCTGTTGTATTTTTAAAGTAAACCATATCCTGTCTATGGTTTTTTGACCATGTTTAAGCTTGTCAAACACGGACTTGCGTTTAAAAAACAACATAGGCCTAACTGATATTTTTTTTTGCATTTATCTATGCGTGCGCGCCGCGGTGCCCCAGCTACGACATGCACACTGCCGTGCACTGACGTAATGTGTGCGCCGGACCCGGACCACAAGGTGCGCGCCTCAGCTTGTATTTTGGGTTAAACTGCGTTGGTTTGAGATTGTGGATGAGAAAGAAAATCCACTATTTTACCGTTATTATCAATATAAATGAATCCACTGCCAAATATAGTAGCTCGTTAAAACTCGAATGGGAGTTTTTACTGGGGCACTGCAGATCAATACTGGGGCACGGCAGATCAATACTGGGGCACGTGCCCCAGTAAAAGGGGTCTAGCGACGCCGATGTGTGAGGGTTTCGTCCCGTGCGGTGATGGCGTTCCTTGACGCCGGCAACGGACGGTTGTTCGTGGGCGCTCGTTCAGCGCCGGATCCAATTGGTTGAAGAAAACCGTTAGTTATTCTTCCTTCTGCAGGGAAATGATGAACAATCGCGGGGCTCGGCGATTTAGTCAGCTGATTTCAGACCAAGACGGTCTAGTTATCCCTTCTGCTGGCAGCTGGGACGAAGAAAGTTGTTCTTCTTACCGCGGGGAACGGGAGAGTCGCGCTGTCGCGGTGGTCTCCTCGGGATCCAAAATGATAAACAAAAGAAAAATAAAACGAGTAGAGAAAAGAGGGGTAAAACAGTCTGTTGCTCGTCCAGCGAGTTTGGGGAAAAGACTGCGGCCTAGGACAAAGGAAAACGCTGCAGACGTTATGTTCACCTCCTGGCGTAACGCGAGTTACTTTGGAGAGAGAAAGTTTTTCTGGTGACCGCAGGATTTATAGCTCACGGCTGGTCCGGGGGACCCCCTGGAGTCCCATGCAGTTGTCAGCCAATAGGGCCCCAGTTGTGTGACGTCAGATCTCGCGACCAGGTGGAGGTGACACTAAAATGGTGGTTGTAGTTTTTTATCTCCTTTGTCTCTTTGTTTGGCCGCCTTGTGTAGGCTTTGTAGGCCGCATTGTGTAGTCCTAACGGTTAGGTCCCAACAATGCCATGTTTTTACTTTGAGAGTCTCTGAAGAAGATATTGTTTTTGTCTGTTTATCGCTTTGTACCGCTTTACGACAGAGGGCTAACTATCCATGCTGTGTATTTCCGTGTCCGTCAGACTCTTCCTGAAAAAACAAGCCCTCTTCCGTGATTCTGCGAATGGGCTGCAAACGGCAGTGCAGAGTACCCGGCCTTCTTGGAGTCCTTGGGAGGGGTACTTGAGAGTGCTCCAACCGGGGACTCCATTGTTTTACTGGGGGACTTCAACGCTCACGTGGGCAACGACAGTGTTACCTGGAGGGGCGTGATTGGGAGGAACGGCCTCCCCGATCAGAACCCGAGTGGGGTTCTGTTATTGGACTTCTGTGCTGGTCACGGTTTGTCCATAACGAACACCATGTTCAAACATAAGGGTGTCCATCAGTGCACATGGCACCAGGACACCCTAGGCCGGAGGTCAATGATCGACTTCGTGGTTGTGTCATCTGACCTCCGGCCGTATGTTTTGGACACTCGGGTGAAGAGAGGGGCTGAGCTGTCAACTGATCACCACCTGGTGGTGAGTTGGATCCGCTGGCAGGGGAGGAAGCTGGACAGACTTGGCAGACCTAAACGCGTTGTGAGGGTCTGCTGGGAACGTCTGGTGGAACCCTCTGTCAGGGAGGTCTTCAACTCCCACCTCCGGGAGAGCTATGACCAGATCCCGAGGGAGGCTGGGGACATTGAGTCCGAATGGACCTTGTTCTCTGCTTCCATTGTTGACGCGGCTGTTCGAAGCTGTGGCCGTAAGGTCTCCGGTGCCTGTCGTGGTGGCAATCCCCGAACCCGGTGGTGGACACCGGAAGTAAGGGATGCTGTCAAGCTGAAGAAGGAGTCCTACCGAACCTGGTTGGCTCGGGGGACTCCCGAGGCAGCTGACGGGTACCGGCAGGCCAAGCGTGCTGCAGCACGGGCGGTCGCTGAAGCAAAAGTTCGGGTCTGGGAAGAGTTCGGGGAGGCCATGGAGGAGGACTATCGGTCGGCCTCGAGGAAATTCTGGCAAACCATCCGGCGCCTTAGGAAGGGGAAGCAGCCCTCCACCAACACTGTTTACGGTGGAGGTCGGGAGCTGCTGACTTCGACTGGGGATATCGTCGGGCGGTGGAAGGAATACTTCGAGGATCTCCTCAACCCCACTGACACGTCTCCCATTGGGGAAGCAGAGGCTGGAGACTCAGAGGTTCATCCACCCATTACACGGGCTGAAGTCACCGAGGTAGTTAAGAAGCTCCCTGGTGGCAAGGCACCGGGGGTGGATGAGATCTACCCTGAGTACCTCAAGTCTCTGGATGTTGTGGGGCTGTCTTGGTTGACACGTCTCTGCAACATCGCGTGGCAGTCGGGGACAGTGCCTCTGGACTGGCAGACCGGGGTGGTGGTCCCTCTATTCAAAAAGGGGGACCGGAGGGTGTGTTCCAACTATCGGGGGATCACACTTCTCAGCCTCCCCAGGAAAGTCTATTCCAGGGTGCTGGAGAGGAGAATTAGGCCGATAGTCGAACCTCGGATTCAGGAGGAACAATGCGGTTTTCGTCCTGGCCGTGGAACACTGGACCAGCTCTATACCCTCCGCAGGGTGCTCGAGGGTTCATGGGAGTTTGCCCAACCAGTCCACATGTGTTTTGTGGACTTGGAGAAGGCATTCGACCGTGTCCCTCGTGGCATTCTGTGGGAGGTACTTCGGGAGTACGGGGTCGGGGGCCCTCTGCTAAGGGCTGTTCGGTCCCTGTATGACCGGAGCAGGAGCTTGGTTCGCATTGCCGGCAGTAAGTCAGACCTGTTCCAGGTGCATGTTGGACTCCGGCAGGGCTGCCCTTTGTCACCGGTCCTGTTCATTATTTTTATGGACAGGATTTCTAGGCGCAGCCGTGGGCCGGAGGGGATCTGGTTCGGGAGCCACTGGATTTCATCCCTGCTTTTTGCGGACGATGTGGTCTTGTTGGCTCCTTCGAGCCAGGACCTCCAGCATGTCCTGGGGCGGTTTGCAGCTGAGTGTGAAGCAGCCGGGATGAGGATTAGCACCTCCAAATCTGAGGCCATGGTTCTCGACCGGAAAAAGGTGGCTTGCTCCCTCCAGGTCGGGGGGGAGTTCCTGCCTCAAGTGGAGGAGTTTAAGTATCTTGGGGTCTTGTTCACGAGTGAGGCAAGGATGGAACGCGAGATTGACAGGCGGATCGGTGCAGCGGCTGCAGTAATGCGGTCGCTGTATCGGTCCGTCGTGGTAAAGAGAGAGCTAAGCCGAAAGGCGAAGCTCTCGGTTTACCGGTCAATCTACGTTCCTACCCTCACCTATGGTCATGAACTTTGGGTCATGACCGAAAGAATAAGATCCCGGATACAAGCGGCCGAAATGAGCTTCCTCCGCAGGGTGGCGGGGCGCTCCCTTAGAGATAGGGTGAGGAGCTCCGTCACACGGGGGGAGCTCGGAGTAGAGCCGCTGCTCCTCCACATCGAGAGGAGCCAGTTGAGGTGGCTCGGGCATCTGCATCGGATGCCCCCTGGACGCCTCCCTCGGGAGGTGTTCCAGGCATGCCCCACCGGGAGGAGACCCCAAGGAAGACCCAGGACACGCTGGAGTGACTATGTCACCCGGCTGGCCTGGGAACGCCTTGGGGTCCTCCCGGAGTAGCTAGGGGAAGTGTCCGGGGAGAGGGAAGTCTGGGCGTCCCTGCTCAGGCAGCTGCCCCCGCGACCCGGTACCGGATAAGCGGAAGAAAATGGATGGATGGATGGTAATATTTTTATTCAGTGCGTCTATGAATATGGAGTATAGGCTCGATTTTCCAAAATAAAAGTGTCATGTGAATTTGTGGGATATGTTTCATATGTACAGGATATGTGAATACATAATAAATACATTTGTGTAAATACAAAGGTGATGTCATTCAACTATCACAGCTTGGTACTTACTTTCATGATGTTCCATCCATCCATCCATTGTCTACCGCTTATCCTGTATTCGGGGTCGCGGGGGGGGCTGGAGCCGATCCCAGCTGTACTTTCATGATGTTGATTCATAAAATTCAATAATATGATTTATATATTACTATAAACCATTGATTTTCAAGCCAGCCAAGCCGGGAGTAAAGACCTGACTAAATTAGCAGTGCTAATTTACATCACTATGGTTAAGTGAAAGTGGGGGTGGGGAGCAGATAGTGTGTGTTTATTTGCAGCAGAGGGGAAATCTGACAATGGGCATTTGACTCAAATAGCAGTCACTGCACCTCAATCAGAGGGTCAGTAATATAATAATAATAATAATAATAATAATAATAATAATAATAATAATAATAATAATAATAATATAGCTAATGATTGTTTACTATATTGTTGTGGAAATAATTAATCCGCCCAATAAAGATCAACAACCAGGATCAGCTTTGTCTCTGAGGTTTATTCAACAAAGAATTTTCGTCTGCAAAGGAAAGTAATGTTCTCCCCTGCCTTCTGATGCGAAGGTTCGGAGTCAGCAGGAACGACCCTGAGTCTAACAGCAATCTCCCTTTTAAGGAGGAGGAATCATACTCTACAGCATCTTCCAAAGTCTTTCCTTTTACTTTAGACATCGTAAAAACACTAAAAACAACCCAAAAGAAGAGTTAATACAAGCCTTCTGTCGCAAGTGAAGCGCTGGCTCGCTTTACTGATGCATTGTTCAGCCAATTCGGATCGCAGAATCACGGAAGAGGGCTTGTTTTTTCAGGAAGAGTCTGACGGACACGGAAATACACAGCATGGATAGTTAGCCCTCCGTCGTAAAGCGATACAAAGCGATAAACAGACAAAAACAATATCTTCTTCAGAGACTCTCAAAGTAAAAACATGGCATGTTATGGATGATTACCAGAGTTAGCGTGCTCGTGGGACTAAATGAAGTGGCTCTTACCTTTCTCTGAATACCAGGATTACCATGCTACATGTTGCTTTTGTGGGTTGAATCAATCTTTGCATGTTTTTAGAAAGCATCATAATGGACTTTGTGAGTGTGGAAAGTCTGAAAAAGTGGAGCATGTTTTATTGAAATGTAACAAATATACCACAGAAAGGAGCATTTTATATAAGAGTGTATCACATTTGGGGGTTCTGTCATTTTCAGATAAATCTGTATTGGTTCAAAATGAGAATCACCACTTGATTGCTAATGTAGTATTCCAGTTTTTACAAGATACAGGGCTGTATATGAAAATTTGATGCAATAATATTATCCTTAGAGTGATTTCCTGAGGAGGGCAGTAATACGAACAGAAGCGTCTAAACTGCCGGAAATCCAAACGAAGAAGAAGAACCCACACACGCGCGCGCACCGATAAGCGCAGCTTTGAACCATTTTTCGAAGCAGTCACGTGGGTGTGCGTGATTTGTTTCAATACAAGCTCCGAAGCAGAGGTAACATACCCGCAGGACGCCTTAACGGACTTTCACCGACCGGACTCGCGCCGTGAAGCGATCTCAAGTAAGAGTGTTTGTCTGGGCAGAGACCGGACAGCTGCCGTGCGTGTTTAATGAATCCCTCTCGGTGTGTGACGTTTACCGGACCGCCGAGTCCCGTTCCATGTGGTTGAGACCACCTCACCTTAACCCGCTACCCTGTTTTTGTACCGCGGCCGACGAACCCGGGTTCGGTCGCCGGGCTTCTGGGTGATAAAGGACAGCTGTTGTATGTTACAGGCAGCCAGGTTTCCCTCCTGCTGTCTTCTTTCCTCGTTCCTTTGTTCCGTCTCCGCGGGCTCGTCCGCCATCTTGCCCTGCTGCTCCTCTCCCGCCTTCTTCACCGGAACCAAAGAGTATATAGACACCAAGATGTGAATCTCAATGCATTTACATTTAGCTAAGAAGCAGACGCTTTTATCCAAAGCGACTTAGAATAAGTACATTTGTCTGGAGAGTGTGTTGTAGCGAAAAACCTTCAACCTTCAACTCTAGGTCTATTCAGATAAACTAACTATCTAACAGATAGTCTCCCAATTGTAAGTCGCAGATGAAAAGAAGTCCAGCCAGTCTTTGATCCAAAGAAAAAAGAGATGTTTATTAGCCAATACAGGATCCAAACATCACGGGTTACCCCGGGGTAAGCGCCCGAGAGCCCCGTGTCCTTGGTTTATATGCTGTTGAACCCAGGATTCCACGCCCATGTCAGGCTGCCACCCTCACCTTTTCTACAAATTTGGGCCCGGTTTCCCGAAGCCTTCTTAAAGCCTTCTTAACGCTACATCATTCGTAACCCCTACTTAGAGTTCCTACTTAACATTTTGCGTGTTTCCCGAAACGTTCTTTGCTATGAATCTCTTTCGTATGTCATACGTTGGTAAGAGTGGTCTGGAGCACTCTTAGAGCCTTTTTAGCTCCACCGTAGTGATGTTTCCGCTCCTGACGCTAGTCGCCGCCACTGTACAGTAATCCAGAAATCCCTGCTGCGCATGGAACTGCACATTGCCAGTGTTGTGTTTCACCAATGGTTTTAAGTCATTCATGAAGAAAAAATAAATAAAATGAGCATGCATTTCATCACAAGGCTACGACGGAGTATTAGGGCCAGACTAAGAGAAAAAAAAAATTAAATTACGAGAATAAAGTCGTAACATTATGAGAAAAAAGTCATAATATTACGAGAAAAAAGTAATAATATTCCATATAATCCATTTAGTTGGAATACATAATTTCATAAGGATCAACTTCAATCCCATGGATATATAGACCGACGCGGCTATATTGCATAAATTTCAACTACAACGGCAACAAATACGCATATAATTAAGGCTGTAATTGGTTCAATCTCCTCCGCTGTTTCTATATTTATTATATCTTTTTTTTAAATCAGTACATGGTAGTATGTTGGACCATGGTTAAATAAATGTTTAGGCCTAGAAGAATTTCTAGCAATGTTTTATTCGCAAACACTGCAAAAGCCTACATTTTATAATATAGTGCTGTCATGCACCTGCGCATGAAATGGAAAATCGAACTCTGAGCAATCGATTTCAGCACTTTCTTTCTGGACAGCGCCGTGTACGTACGACGTAAGGATTGTTTCTTAAGAAGACTCCTAAGAGACCGTTCGGGAACCACGACTATAGACGTAAACAACTTTGGTAAGTCATAACGTAGGAGTCTTCATGGCGCGCTAAGAGTGGACGTTATCGGGAAACCGGGCCCAGGATCTTATTTTTCTAAAAAACAATGACTGTCATAATTTCCCCACCCATCATTTGGAACTCTCCCAGCTGTCACAAATTGGCAGGGTTTTTCCCCATTAGCTTCCTAAAGCGTTCCTAAATCACCTCTCCTCACTGCAGCAGGCCTCAAGGCCATTATGACACAATGGTGTACACAGTTTGTGTGGACTCGTGAACCCAGGTGCAGGGCCTTTAAATCACAGCCTGACATGGTAACTTAGATATCCTTAGGCTGCCGAAATAATTAACCCCTTAGCCACTACAAGTGCAACAGTACATCTCTATCAGCACAGTGAGGATTTCAATCTGCCCGCTGGCTAAGTTAACCCGTAGCTAGTAAACAACAGAGATACGTGCTAAGATACAGATTTGTGGGGTATTTTTGGGAGGGAGAGAGGTAGTAGAGGGAGGAGGGTCAGCAGAGTCCAGGTAAACTCTGAACAACAGGGTCTTGGGTCTCTTACGGAGGATGGGAAGCAGTTCTGCAGTCAATGGAACGAACATCTGTGTCCTTTGGATTGAAAGTGACTGCTAAACTTCCCATCATGCATTGGGAAACTAGTAGCACCTATGAAATCTGTTTAGTTTTTCCCCAATTTCCCATATATTGAGTAGCTGTCAGCAATAATAATTGCAATAATCATATAATAATTACTGTAATTGTTTATCCAGTCTCTAGCAGACACATTGGCTAAATCTAGCATTATGTAAAACTGATTTAGAAAATAACATTTATTGTAATTAAAAATGTCGGGATCTAACATTTATTTATTTATTTTTTTTGACTTGCGACTAAGTGCTCAGCTGTTTTACTAACATCTCTGTGTGATGTTACTGTTTTCCTGCAGACGTCCAGCAGCTGATGGCGTGTAAAGAAGAGGTTCCCTTTGAGCAGCAGGACTGGGGCTCCAGTCTGGACCAGGAGGATCCAGAGCCCCCACACATCAAAGAGGAACAGGAGGAAGTCTGGATCAGTCAGGAGGGAGAGCAGCTTCAAGGGCTGGAGGAGGCTGATATCAAGTTCCCAGTCACTCTTGTCCCTGTGAAGAGTGAAGAAGATGAAGACGATGAAGAGAAGCCTCAGTTCTCAGGGCTGGCTTCAGCTGCAGCCAGCAGCTCAACTGAACAAATGAAAACAGAAGCTGGTGAAGAGGACTGTGGAGGACTGGAACCACAACCAGATACTGATGACATGACGGAAGACTCTTCTGACATTGATGACATGACTGAAGACTCATCTGATGACAGTGATAATTGGCAGGAGATCAGAGAAACTCAGTCAGGTTTAAAGGCTTGGACTTATGATGAAGTCCCTGACAGTGATTCTAGATGTAGTACTGGTGAGAAACCTTTCAGATGCTCTGTATGTGGGAAAACATTTGACCATAAACAACATATGAAGATACACATGAGAACTCACACAGGAGAAAAACCCTTTAGCTGTTCAGTTTGTAAGAAAACTTTCACGCAGGGAGGATACTTAAAGAGACACATGAAAACTCACACAGGAGAAAAACCTTTCAGCTGCTCAGTTTGTCAGAAGACTTTTACAGAAAGTGGAAATTTAACGGCACACATAAGAACTCATACAGGAGAAAAACCTTTCAGCTGTTCAGTTTGTAAGAAAACTTTCACGCAGGGAGGACACTTAAAGTTACATTTGAAAACTCACACAGGAGAAAAACCTTTCAGCTGTTCAGTTTGTAAGAAAACTTTCACGCAGGGAGGACACTTAAAGTTACACATGAAAACTCACACAGGAGAAAAACCTTTCAGCTGTTCAGTTTGTAAGAAAACTTTCACGCAGGGAGGACACTTAAAGAGACACATGAGAACTCACACAGGAGAAAAACCTTTCAGCTGTTCAGTTTGTCAGAAAACTTTTACAGAAAGTGGAAATTTAAACGTACACTTGAGAACTCACACAGGAGAAAAACCTTTCAGCTGCTCAGTTTGTAAGAAACAATTCAAATATCTTCAAAGTGTAAAGACACACATGAGATTTCACACAGGATAGATGTTTCAGCTGCTCAGTTTGTAAACAAGACTCGATGAAACCTCGTATCTGGCTGGACCGTGTCTGGTCAATGTGCCTAATTGCAGATAAGTCAAACTTCTCAACTTAACGATTATTTTGTTAAACACCACATGAAATGAAATCCATCTCTCTCTCTCGACTCCAGCTGTTTCTACAATCTGCAGCCCACCAGTCAGTCACCATTGCAACACTGTTGTTGATGAAGCAGACCAATCAAGTGATTTCCTTGCTGCATTCGCCGCGCTGTACGTCATACTGTGATATTCTGGTATTGTCGTCAAGCCATGTGTGAATCATTCGTATAAAAGCACGTTCACGGCTTTCTTCAGTAGACCACGGTGTCGATCACAGATTTACTGATGCAGACGTGCGGCTGCATACTTTTCACCAAGTCAGCTGGAGCGTCTGATGGACATGTATGAGGAAAAAAAGCATATTACATGCAAAAAAGGAAATACGGCTGAAAAGAGTGTGGCAGACAATTATGGCAGATCAACTGAATGCGAAGCCTAATGCGGCGTTCACACCGGACGCGATAGACGCAAATGACAACAAAAACAATCGCGTGAGACGCATGTATCATGCCGCTTGATCAGTTTTTTGGACTATTCGCTTCATTCGCGTCATTCGGGTCATTTGCGCATGGCGCTCATTTTTGAACCGGAGCTGCTCTAGCGGGGGAAACGAGGACAACGCTGGCGGGGAGCCGGCGGGTCACGTTGGAGGACCCTCCGCCTCGGGGTACCCGATGCCAGAGTCCACGGGGCGCCGCGAATAGGCGCGGCCGTCCCGCGCCGTGAAGCAATCGTTTCGGCGTCTGCTCTATTTTTTGCGCGTCCCGCGAGCGAACGCGTCAGTTCTGGCAGGAAATCACACAGTAGCTGTGTCCCAATTCAGGGTCTGCAGCCACAGCTAAAGAAACACGAGACAATCTGGCCAATTTTCAAAATAAAAGCAATTTTCAAAATAAAATACCGCGATTGACAAATGCGATCATAGTTGTGTATCTCAACTCGCACTGGGAAACAGGAAGAGAAAATACATTTAATAAATGTGAAGAGTAGATAAACAAATATGTGCATTTCAACGGTGTATCTGCACTGCTACTGTCTACTACCATAGCTTCTGTGGCCGGTGTGAACCCGTTACATGCACTGTCGTTCAGTGTTTAAGCAGTGTCCTGTTTTATCATATCATGAGTTATACCACCGCTGTTCATAAGGCATGAAACTAAATAAAGTATTTGAAAAAATGATTTGGAACTCTTACTTGTGTATTTCTACTTGATACTGAATCGATATCGAAGCATTTCAATCAATATCGAATCGAATCGATATTGAATCGAATCGTGACCCAACGAATCGAAATTGAATCGAATCGTGAGATTCTAAGCAATACCCAGCCCTAGAATCCCCGTCCGACGGGCGGGCGGACGTAGGAAATGTGGCGTCCGGAACACCGCTTGCCCCGTGTCGCTCGGGGGCCTGAGTCTTTCTGATCGAGGCTGATCTGACGGTGTGAGGCCGGTAACGGCGCCGTCGCGCCGGGGTCCGGTCTTCCCCAGTCGGGTTGTTTGGGAATGCAGCCCGTCCATCTCAGCTCATCTGTCTGTCGGCTTGAACTCGTCGCTGATTGGATGTCGCGATGCCGCCTGAAAAATTCGATATTTTCAACTTTATTCGCGTTGCTTCAGACGCGCCATTCGCGTCAGATGCGCCATTCACTTCATTGGCGTCAGACGCGGCATTCGCGCCGCCTCCGCCTGAATCGCGTGTCATCGCGCCATTTACATTGATTTTCAATGTAGAGTCGCCGCTCAATTCGCGTCTGTCGCGTTCGGTGTGAATGCCCCTTAAAAGTCTACATTTACTAACCACGGATCTTAACTCAAACCGTCATTAGTGTACTATTCAAGCAGTGACTTGGTTTTTGTGTATTTGTGTGTGTAACTGTCACTGTAACGCTTGCCCCTGGGTGATGTTGGGACTTTGAAATTGTGTTGACTCTGGAAATTTTGAGCGTATTCCAGTCCTGCTCAATGTGTTAAGTGTCCTGAGATGACTTCTGTTGTGATTTGACATCATACATAAAATTGAATTGAATTGAATTGTAAGCTACTTTATTGAGCGGCCTGTACTAGATGGTCTGGGTGAATGAAACTTCCTCGTGTGTGCTTTAGAGCACATTATACTGGAATATCCGGGACTCTTATTTTGAGATGGCATGAACAGGAAGTGTCCTGTCTGTAATGTGCTGCTATGAACTATGTGAGCGCAATAGAGGTGGCCACACATGTATGACTATATGTTGCCCTTCTGACTGACTTCATTGAAAACACCTTTGAAATAATAATGGTCACAATGTTAAAATAATAACAGCAGGCTGATATGTAGCCTACCTGTGGTACTTTAATGCAGTTTCAGAAAAATAAGGCAAAATACATGGATAAGAACATGGAATAACTGTCAAAAAGACATCAGTTTCCGATCGGAGTGACTGCTGACTGAACAGAGGCTGGACTAGGAAGCAGGATTCGGGCTTAGCGAGGGAACTTCAGGCTTAACTGGGGTTTCCAGCTTCTTTTGTCTGTCATTTGTCTGAATGCAAAATAGAATTCCACCACTAGATGGGAGTAATTTCCACACACTGTCTCTTTAAGTAATACAATGTTGAATGGGCAGCAGCTTTCTTCCTCCATGTTAGTATTGATGCATTCAGAGAAGATGGATCCCTTGAATCTCCAAACTGTGTTCTGAAAAAGGTCCTCGTAAACAACAACAGGCCACGTTTGTGAAGAACATCGAAGCAGGAACTGAGAGTTAAATTCACACACGTTTCTGGTCTAGTCCTCATGGGGCCCTCTGCTATGACCTCACTTTAAGTGACTTTAAAGTTATGGATTGTTATTTACATACACTTTGAAGGCACAAAAATAAAATAATAATAACTAATAGATATCACCATGAAACTTCCCCAGATGATTCCTGACAGTAAGTCAATTACGTCTATTTTTTTTAAGATTATTTTTTCAGCTAGATTGCCTTTAAAGCCTTTTATTATACAGACAGTGTGGAAACAGCGAGAGAGAGAGAGAGAGAAGACATTTCAGGAAACTGAAACCCCTGCGCCGCCGGCCGCCCCAGTAATTCAATTATTTCTAACCTTAAACGTTTTTTTAAATGCTCAAATATGCAATCGAGGCATTATCTAATGGCAATTTTTAGTGAGTTAAGCAGAAATCTCAGATGTAAAAAAAAAAAAAAATGTGTTATGGAAGCTAAATAGAACATTTAAAAATTGATCAGTGCATGAAAGCTTTTTCCTGGAGTGTCTCATATACTTACATAGCAAAGCTGTTTAAAACCAAGGCAAGCATTTAAAACACATTTTCACACTAATTGAATCAATAAGTGATGTTAGTAGAAATGAACCTTCACTCACAACCTCGTGTTCCTTGATTTGATGCTTTTGTTTTTGGTCCAAACAAACGACAGACTATTTTTCATAACTTTCGTTGAAATACTTTGCTATGACTTTTTTCCACAACTTTTTTCGACATACCAAACTGAGTTTTTCGACATACTATACTATGCAGTTTTCCCCCTAATTTTTTTCAGGCCCACCGAAAAAACCCTTAACAGATGTGACGCGTGGGATGGAATATTGGTGCAGTTGGATTAAGTCAGGTGACACAGCAAGCAGTCTGCAATTCTGCAATTATTATATTTGCATTCAACATTTTTATTCAACATGCTATACTATGACTTTTTTCATAATTTTGAGAAATTGCAATTTTTTGCCTCACCTAAATTTTTTTCATTTTTGAGTGAAGCGAATCAGCCACAAGCCTGACCAACAACTCTTAGAAAGTAGACAAAAAAATAACACCCAAAAATGAGTGTTGGGCAATGTCCAGACGGAGTTGCAAATGGCCATATCGAGGCTCCATTTGGCACATGTCAAAGATCATAGTAAACAATCATTAGCTATATTATTATTATTATTATTATTATTATTATTATTATTATTATTATTATTATTATTATTATTATTATTATATCACTGACCCTCGGATTGAGGTACACTGACTGCTATTTGAATCAAATCCCCATTGTCAGATCTCCACTCTTCTGCAAATAAACACACACTATCTGCTCCCCACCCCCACTTTCAGGTAACCATAGTGATGTAAATTAGCACTTTGTATTCATCACATATCCTGTACATATGATACATATCCCACAAATTCACATGACACTTTTATTTTGGAAAATCGAGCCTACTCCCTATTCATGAACGCATTAATAATATAATAACATTTTGAAAATGTATTTAGATACTCACCGATCTAGCAAAGCATCATGTCCTGGGACGAACATCCTCCTCCTCCTGTCATCAGCGCTGCAGCCGCTCCCCTCCTCCCATCCTCGCATCCCTGATAATTATTCATCACTGTCGCGGGTGAAAAACTCTACGGCATCTTCCAAAGTCTTTCCTTTTACTTTAGACATCGTAAAAACACTAAAAACATCCCAAAAGAAGAGTAAATACAAGCCTTCTGTTGCGAGTGAAGCGCTGGCTCGCTTTACTGACAGATTGTTCAGCCAATTCGGATCGCAGAATCACGGAAGAGGGATTGTTTTTTCAGGAAGAGTCTGACGGACACGGAAATACACAGAATGGATAGTTAGCCCTCCGTCGTAAAGCGGTACAAAGCGATAAACAAACAATAACAATATCTCCTTCAGAGACTCTCAAAGTAAAAACATGGCGTGTTATGGATGATTACCAGAGTTAGCGTGCTCGACTCGGACTAAATGAAGTGGCTCTTACCTTTCTCTGAACATGTTTTTAGAAAGCATCATAATGGACTTTGTGAGTGTGGAAAGTCTGAAAAAGTTGAGCATGTTTTATTGAAATGTAACAAATATACCACAGAAAGGAGCATTTTATATAAGAGTGTATCACATTTGGGAGTTCTGTCATTTTCAGATAAATCTTTATTGGGTCAAAATGAGAATCACCACTTGATTGCTAAAGTAGTATTTCAGTTTTTACAAGATACAGGGCTGTATATGAAAATTTGATGCAATAATATTATCCTTAGAGTGATTTCCTGAGGAGGGCAGTAATACGCCCAGAAGCGTCCAAACTGCCGGAAATCCAAACGAAGAAGAAGAACCCACATGCGCGCACCGATAAGCGCAACTTTTCACCATTTTTCGAAGCAGTCACGTGGGTGTGCGTGATTTGTTTCAATACAAGCTCCGAAGCAGAGGTAACATACCCGCCAGACGCCTTAACGGACTTTCACCGACCGGACTCGCGCTGTGAAGCGATCTCAAGTAAGAGTGTTTGTCTGGGCAGAGACCGGACAGCTGCCGTGCGTGTTTAATTAATCCCTCTCGGTGTGTGACGTTTACCGGACCGCCGAGTCCCGTTCCATGTGGTTGAGACCACCTCACCTTAACCCGCTACGCTGTTTTTGTGCCGCGGCCGACGAACCCGGGTTCGGTCGCCGGGCTTCTGGGTGATAAAGGACAGCTGTTGTTTGTTACAGGCAGCCAGGTTTCCCTCCTGCTGTCTTCTTTCCTCGTTCCTTTGTTCCGTCTCCGCGGGCTCGTCCGCCATCTTGCCCTGCTGCTCCTCTCCCGCCTTCTTCACCGGAACCAAAGAGTATATAGACACCAAGAGGCAAATCTCAATGCATTTACATTTAGCTAAGTAGCAGATGCTTTTATCCAAAGCGACTTAGAATAAGTACATTTGTGTGAAGAGTGCAACAGTACATCTCTATCAGTACAGTGAGGATTTCAATCCGCCCGCTGGCTAAGTTAACCCGTAGCTAGTAAACAACAGAGATACGTGCTAAGATACAGATTTGTGGGTTTTTTTGGGAGGGAGAGAGGTAGTAGAGGGAGGAGGGTCAGCAGAGTCCAGGGGCCTCATGTACTTAAGAGAATAAGAATTGCGTGGATTTCCTACTGAAACATGGCGTACGCTAGAATCCAGAAACTGTCGTACGCACAAAAAAAATCAGATGTATCAAAGTGTGCGTAAGCATGGATCCAAGCACTTTTCCTTTGTACATCCCAATCAACATGGAATTGAGCGCACATGTAGAAGTGCTAAACTCCTCCCTGTCCACGCCCCCATTTAAATATGCAAATCATTTTAAATAGGGCCTGCACCGGGGATTCCCCTCTCTGCACCATCAGATCTAGAAAATGAGTAAAGGGAAGAAGCGCAACTTCACCGAGTCTGAGCTCGAAACGCTCTTAAACGAAGACGAGACTCGAAGACCAGTATTATTTGGTAGCCTCTCATCAGGCATAAACACAAAAAAAAAGAAATGTGAGTGGTGAGGCAGTGAACACTGTGGGGTCGGAGCAGCGCACACTCCCTGAAATAAAAAAGAAATGGTCCGACGTGAAGGTGGAGGTGAAGAGGAGGAATTCGGCCCACCGCCGAAGCGTGACCGCAACGGGCGGGGGGACAGGAGGATATCAATATATTATATATTATATTATTATATATATTAATGACTGCAGAAATGCGCCGTGGCTACTGCAGAGTGACATTTCCAACTTTACGCACGCGTTTATCGACACAAATACTGAACACAAGGAGACAATAAAGGGCTTGTTAGATAGCTCTGCCGCTCTTTTTTCACCAGGGAAAAACAAATGCACATATTTTAATGCACGTGCCCAAATGGGCATCGTGCTGATTTACACTCCGGGCGCAATTAAACGGATACATTTACTCACTGAGAAGCCACCCATTGCGCACCGTGCCAGCCTCCAGCCTGTTACCAACCATGCTATTAGTAAGAATGAACGAGTCATGCGTTGAACCAGGCCACCTTGCCACGATGTTGGTGAGCTGCATTTGCGCATCACATATTATTTGAACATTTATTGAATGAAAATGTTTCCTGTTGACAAAAACAAATTCATCCTGTGATGGCGCTTACAGCAACATGTGTGCAGTCAATAGCTCCGATTACATTAGTGAAACCGGCTCTTGCTGCAAATTGCGCTTTAATGTTGGCCTGTTCAACAGCATTGTACGGGAATTTGATGTACCTGGATGACATTCTTATGATCCCGTCCCACACAGCTGGCATGGCTTGGCTCAGAGTGGACTGGCACACTCCTGACCGGTCGGCCAGTTCCCTCTGGAAGGCTCCTGTTGCCAGAAACCCCAGAGTGGTCAGCACCTGTGTGGGCGCGGACAACCCCTGGCTCCTGGCTGTGTTTCTTTCTAGGGCCGGCCGCAGCTCTGCGCACAGCTCCAGTAACACTTGCCTCGGCAACTTAAAACGACTCACGAGCCAGTTAGCCATTTGCTAACATATCCTCCCGTTCTCTAAACACCCTCTCACGTCTGATGTTACCGTTTGCGATGTCTTCTAACAAGGCCAAGGCTGCCATTGTTAATGCCATTTTTTCATCACTTTGCGCATGCTTTTATATCCATCCATATGACTGCAAACACGTGTGTGTTAATTAGGGATGTCCCGATCCAGCTTTTTGCACTTCCGATCCGATACCGATATTGTAGCTTTTAGTATCGGCCGATACCGATACTAGCTGATCCAAGCATGTATTAAAGATTAAAGATATTTAATTTTACATTCAACATTTTTGTTCAACCAGAGTGTATGCAAGATCACAAGGAGACAGTGACTTATTAAGGTGCTGGTTGATGGTAATGATCCCAAATTAGGGGCCGGAAAAATATGGCTGGAAAATGATGAGCATCACATTAATAGCTACAGATACTGTAAAACACTATAACGACATATGAGTGCATTTATTGTCTTATTTTATCAAGTAAAAAAAAGTTGTATAGGTTTACTCAACAGCTTAATAGTTCATAGAAATTCAGGTAGAAATAGGTTAACTCAGAGTTCCACATCTTATCAAAAACAATCCTCCCCCACAGACGTCATCACGTCCTAATACTACACACACAATATGGCTTGATGCTGTTTTGAAGGAGTGCATATATTTATCGACAACACTCGACCTGCATCAGCGCATGTGCGCACGAGCGGATCTGTGCGAGCAGGCAGCGCGGAAGCCGGTCCGGTTCCGCTCACACCACGAGTCTGAAGAGTGCAACAGCTTATCAAAATACAGTGTCAACTCCGTGAGTAGAAAGCGACATCGTGGTGGTTTAACGAGGCGGAACGGCGTCAGAACAAAATCAAGCGCGTAAAGTACACGAAGAAGAACGTAGCGGGAGCGCGCGGCGAGGATTGTTGTGGCTGCGCGTCTTGCGGAGCAAGTCTGTGCTGCGCAGAGGCGCTCCTAATGTAAATGTTTATGCACAGACAAGTCTGTCTTGTTGTTGTTTAGTGGATGCTGGACAGGTCGCAAGGTGTGCGCTAGGTGTGCTGGAAAACGCGGACCGTATTTTGGGGAAAACCGGAAAAAACTGGAATGGATTACCTACATCGGTGCGCTGGAAAACACGGACCGGAGTTTTGAAAAAAAAACTGGATCGGGAGTCCGGATCGGGATTTTCCCGTGCAGGCCGATCCGATATCGATATGCATTTTTTGCTAATATCGGCGGCCGATCCGATCCAAATATCGGATCGGGACATCCCTAGTGTTAATTGTCCTTTAATGTGTCTCTGATATGCACATTACTCTGAGGACTAATTGTTTTCACATAATTAGCAGTTTCCCAGCATCACCTCAGAGTGTCGCCAAAGGAACAATAGCTGTAGAAACGTGCGTACGCCAGCCATGAAGCTGGCGTGGGACACCGCACATTTCCACGCTCATTTCACTTTTGATACATCTGAACGTTGGTGTGGAAAATTACGTACGCCACGTTTTTGTGCGTACGCAACATTGATACATGAGGCCCCAGGTGAACTCTGAACAACAGGGTCTTGGGTCTCTTATGGAGGATGGGAAGCAGTTCTGCGGTCAATGGAACGAACATCTGTGTCCTTTGGATTGAAAGTGACCGTTAAACTTCCCATCATGCATTGGGAAACTAGTAGCGCCTATGAAATCCGTTTAGTTTTCCCCCAATTTCCCGTATATTGAGTAGCTGTGAGCAACAATAATTGTAATAATAACTGTAATTGTTTTTCCAGTCTCTAGCAGACACATTTGCCAAATCTAGCATTATGTAAAACTGATTTAGAAAATAACATTTATTGTAATTAAAAATGTGGGGTTCTAACATTTATTTTGTGTACCAAGTTTTTTGCGACTAAGTGCTCAGCTGTTTTACTAACATATCTCTGTGTGATGTTACTGTTTTCCTGCAGACGTCCAGCAGCTGATGGCGTGTAAAGAAGAGGTTCCCTTTGAGCAGCAGGACTGGGGCTCCAGTCTGGACCAGGAGGATCCAGAGCCCCCACACATCAAAGAGGAACAGGAGGAAGTCTGGATCAGTCAGGAGGGAGAGCAGCTTCAAGGGCTGGAGGAGGCTGATATCAAGTTCCCAGTCACTCTTGTCCCTGTGAAGAGTGAAGAAGATGAAGACGATGAAGAGAAGCCTCAGTTCTCAGGGCTGGCTTCAGCTGCAGCCAGCAGCTCAACTGAACAGATGAAAACAGAAGCTGGTGAAGAGGACTGTGGAGGACTGGAACCACAACCAGATACTGATGACATGACTGAAGACTCTTCTGACATTGATGACATGACTGAAGACTCATCTGAGACTGATGACAGTGATGATTGGCAGGAGACCAGAGAACCTCAGTCAGGTTTAAAGGCTTGGACCAATGAAGAAGTCCCTGACAGTGATTCTAGATGTAGTACTGGAGAGAAACCATTCAGATGCTCCGTATGTGGGAAAACATTTGACCGTAGAAAAAATATGAAGACACACATGAGAACCCACACAGGAGAAAAACCTTTTAGCTGTTCAGTTTGTCAGAAAACTTTTACAGAAAGTGGAAGTTTAAACGCACACATGAGAACTCATACAGGAGAAAAACCTTTCAGCTGTTCAGTTTGTAAGAAAACTTTCACGCAGGGAGGACACTTAAAGAGACACATGAGAACTCACACAGGAGAGAAACCTTTTAGCTGTTCAGTTTGTCAGAAAACTTCTACAGAAAGTGGAAATTTAATCGTACACTTGAGAACTCACACAGGAAAAAAACCTTTCAGCTGCTCAGTTTGTCAAAAACAATTCAAATACCTTCAAAGTGTAAAGACACACATGAGATTTCACACAGGATAGATGTTTCAGCTGCTCAGTTTGTAAACAAGACTCGGTGAAACCTCGTATCTGGCTGGACCGAGTCTGGTCAATGTGCCTAATTGCAGATAAGTCAAACTTCTCAACTCAACGATTATTTTTTTAAACACCGAATGAAATGAAATCCATCTCTCTCTCGACTCAAACTGTTTCTACAATCTGCAGCCCACCAGTCAGTCACCATTGCAACACTGTTGTTGATGAAGCAGACCAATCAAGTGATTTCCTTGCTGCATTAGCACCGCTGTACGTCATACTGTGATATTTTGGTATTTTCGTCAAGCCATGTGTGAATCATTTGTATAAATGCACGTTCACAGCTTTCTTCAGTAGATCACGGTGTTGCTCACAGATTTACTGATGCAGACGTGCGGCCGCGTACTTTTCACCAAGTCAGCTGCAGCGTCTGATGGACATGTATGAGGAAATAAAGCGTATTACATGCAAAAAAGGAAATACGGCTGAAAAGAGCGTGGCAGACAATTATGGCAGACCGACTGAATGCAAAGCCTAAAAGTCTACATTTACTAACCACGGATCTTAACTGAAACCGTCATTATTGTACCATTCAAGCAGTGACTTGGTTTTTGTGTATTGTGTGTGTAACCTACTTTATTGAGAGACCTGTACTAGATGGTCTGGGTGAATGAAACTTCCTCGTGTGTGCTTTAGAGCACATTATACTGGAATATCCGGGACCCTTATTTTGAAATGGCATGAACAGGAAGTGTCCTATCTGTAATGTGCTGCTATGAACTATGTGAGTGCAATAAAGGAGTGGCCACACATGTATGACTTTATATGTTGCCCTTCTGACTGACTTAATTGAAAACACCTTTGAAAATAATAATGGTCACAATGTTAAAATAATAACAGCAGGCTGATATGTAGCCTACCTGTGGTACTTTAATGCAGTTTCAGGAAAATAAGGCAAAATACATGGATAAGAACATGGAATAACTGTCAAAAAGACATCGGTTTCTGATCGGAGTGACTGCTGACTGAACAGAGGCTGGACTAGGAAGCAGGATTCGGGCTTAGCGAGGGAACTTCAGGCTTAACTCTGGGTTTTCCAGCTTCTTTTGTCTGTCATATGTCTGAATGCAAAATAGAATTCCACCACTAGATGGGAGTAATTCCCACACAGTCTCTTTAAAGGTTGTATCAGTGGTTCCGGGCTGAAACATAAATGATCACATTCATCTGTTTTTACCTCACGATCCGCTAGCTGCCCGCCCCATAAGCAGGCCGTCAAAAAAACGTGTCTCCCTCGGCAGCCTAGGTTCCGAGATCGCACAAAAAAAAAAGGGTACTACCAACACCTCAAAAGCAAAATAAACATGACAAAGCGCGTCCATGATCATTTTCAAAACAGGGGAGGGAGGGGCTAGCTTGCTCTGTTTGTTTTGGATCTCGCAACAGAAGTGAGGGCAACCAGAATCGCTGATACAACCTTTAAGTAATAAAATGTTGAATGGGCAGCAGCTTTCTTCCTCCATGTTAGTATTGATGCATTCAGAGAAGATGGATCCCTTGAATCTCCAAACTGTGTTCTGAAAAAGGTCCTCGTAAACAACAACAGGCCACGTTTGTGAAGAATATAGAAGCAGGAACTGAGAGTTAAATTCACACACACGTTTCTGGTCTAGTCCTCATGGGGCCCTCCGCTATGACCTCACTTTAAGTGACTTTAAAGTTATGGATTGTTATTTACATACACTTTGAAGGCACACAAATAGTATAATAATAACTAATAGATATCACCATGAAACTTCCCCAGTTGATTACTGACAGTCAGTCAATTATTTAGTTAAACGTTTTCTGAAATGCTTAAATATGCAATCGAGGCATTATCTAACGGCAACTTTTAGTGAGTTTAGCAGAAATCTCAGATGTAAAAAAAGAAAAAGAAAAAGTGTTATGGAAGCTAAATAGAACATTTAAGAATTGATCAGTGCATGAAAGCTTTTTCCTGGAGTGTCTCATATACTTACATAGTAAAGATGTTTAAAACCAGACAACAAGCATTTAAAACACGTTTTGACACTAAGTGAATCAATAAGGGGTGTTAGTAGAAATGAACCTTCACTCACAACCTCGTGTTCCTTGATTTGATGCTTTTGTTTTTGGTCCAAACAAACGATCTTCATCCGGTGTCGACGTGCTGCAAAGACTGAGAGCTTTTTAGAAAAAATACAATACTATGACCTTTTTCAAAATACTATACTATGACTTTTTCATTATTTTTTTCGACATACTATACTATGACTTTTTTCATAACTTTCTTTAAGAAATTGCAATTTTTTGCCTCGCCTGAATTTGTTTTATTTTTGAGTGAAGCGAGTTAGCTGTGGCTCTGCTATTTAGGCCTAAAAGCTGAATGAAGCCACAGCCACAAGCCTGACCAACAACTGGTAGAAAGTAGGTAAAAAAAAACACCAAAAATTAGTGTTTAGCAGTGGTTTTTGGAGGGCAATGTCCAGACGGAGTTTGGACACTCCAAATGGCCACTTTGTGCCAAGTTACATTATAGGTCTTTGGAGGTAATTCTACTTTTTTTTGTTTATTTTACCAATACTATAACTACTACTAATAATAATAAAAAAAAGTTTCTATTTTTTCTTCTTTTTCTTAATTTCTCAGGTTACCCAAAACCTCTCCAAAAGTAGCCAAATGAGCTTATCATTATCCAAATGAATGTAATGTGACGGAAAACATACCAAACATAACCATTTAGGTAGAAGAACAGTCAAACCAAATAACTTCTTAACAAATAGTCTTTACTTTTTGAATTGCTGTATTTGGTAAAGAAGTGCAAAATCGAACAAATAACAAATATGGCCTGAAAACTGGCTGTGGTGGATCAACATCTACTTCACTGACATCATGCCTTTTGTCCTCAGAGCTGCTGGTGTAAGCAGTGTGTTGAGATTTGCCCCCCTTCCTCTCTATGATCTCCCCTTCACACCTCTGGCAGCAGTTGGGAAGGCTTTGGAGACAGCAGCAGCAGCAGGGGTTGTTGTTGTTGTGGAGGTGGAGGGCTCTTCAGCGGGGGAGGTGGTGGTCTCTGGCTCCCAGTCCTCTCAGATGACTCATCTGATGAAGGGCTGATCCACAGGACATGTCAAAGATCATAGTAAACAATCATTAGCTATATTATTATTATTATTATTATTATATTACTGACCCTCTGATTGAGGTGCAGTGACTGCTATTTGACTCAAATCCCCATTGTCAGATTTCCCCTCTGCTGCAAATAAACACACACTATCTGCTCCCCACCCCCACTTTCAGGTAACCATAGTGATGTAAATTAGCACTAGGGTGCTAATTTAGTCAGGTCTTGTCAGGTGCTTGGCTGGCTTGAAAATCAATGGTTTAGTAATATATAAATCATATTATTGAATTCTATGAATCAACATCATGAAAGTAAGTACCAAGCTGTGATAGTTGAATAACATCACCTTTGTATTCATCACATATCCTGTACATATGAAACATATCCCACAAATTCACATGACACATTTATTTTGGAAAATCAAGCCTATACCCCTTATTCATAAACGCATTGAATAATAATATAATAACATTTCTGAAAATGTATTTAAATACTCACCGATCTAGCAAAGCATCATATCCTGGGACGAACATCCTCCTCCGACTGTCATCAGCGCTGCAGCCGCTCCCCTCCTCCCATCCTCGCATCCTCACATCCCTGATAATTATTCATCAATGTCGCGGGTGAAAAACTCTACGGCGTCCTCCAAAGTCTTTCCTTTTACTTTAGACATCGTGAAAACACTAAAAACAACCCAAAAGAAGAGTAAATACAAGCCTTCTGTCGCGAGTGAAGCGCTGGCTCGCTTGATTGACTGCGCAGAATTACGGAAGAGGGATTGTTTTGTCCCGAAGAGTCTGACGGACACGGAAATACGCAGCATCCATAGTTAGCCCTCCGTGGTAAAGCGGTACAAAGCGATAAACAAAGCGATTGTTTTTGGACTTCCAGACAGCTCGAAAGGTAGGGAACTCACATCCTATTATTGTTTTTTTTCTGTGCACTCCTTGCACACACGCTGTGTTTGCTTTTGATGTGTCTCCATGAGCCTAAAACGGCTGGCTTTGTTCGATTCATGAGACTCGTAGCTTTCAAATGATGTATAATATGATGCAGACGCATTCAAAATAATATTACTTTCTCTCTCAACTTGTCTTGTCTCCTACTTGACAACCCACAAGTGATCTGTAGGTTGAGACTTGGGCATTGTGGGTTGAATCAATCTTTGTATGTTTTTAGAAAGCATCATAATGGGCTTTGTGAGTGTGGAAAGTCTGAAACATTTGAACATGTTTTATTGAAATGTAACACATATACCACAGAAAGGAGCATTTTATATAAGAGTGTATCAGAATTGGGAGTTCTGTCATTTTCAGATAAATCTTTATTGGGTCAAAATAAGAATCACCACTTGATTGCTGAAGTAGTATTCCAGTTTTTACAAGATACAGGGCTGTATATGAAAATTTGAAGCAATATTATCCTTAGAGTGATTTCCTGAGGAGGGCAGTAATACGCCCAGAAGCGTCTAAACTGCCGGATATCCAAACGAAGAAGAAGAACCCACAAGCGGCACCGATAAGCGCAGCTTTGAACGATTTTTCGAAGCAAAAGCTCAGCAATGAAATAGAGAAGACACTAGTTATGAAAGAGGTCATGGTGGCAGTGTTTTTAGATATTGAAAAAGCGTGTGACACTATGTGGAGATAGGGTCTATTAATCAAAGTGGATAAAATGGGAATCAGTGGGAGAATCTATAATTATATTCTAGACTTTCTATCACAACGATCAATAAGGGTCAGAGTTGGCAATGGAATTAGTAAAGAGTTTATGGTTGAAAGTGGAATTCCCCAAGGGAGTGTTATCAGTCCCATATTATTTAATATTATGGTTAATGACATATTTGAAAAATTAGGGCAAAGAAATGAAGGATTGTTGTACGCAGATGATGCTGTCATATGGAAAAGGGGGCGCAACATAACATACATAACCACAGCTATTCAAAAGGACATACAAGTGTTGGAACAATGGGGTAATGATTGGGGATTTAAATTCCCCATTCCTAAAACAAAGGTTATGTTTTTTACCAGGAAGAAGATCCCAGAAAGTTATAAAGTTCTATTATATAATCAATCAATTGAGAGAGAGAATCAATTTAGATACTTGGGTATGTGGTTGGATGAAAGGCGTACATGGAAACATCATATAGACCATGTTGAAACAAAATGTAAAAAGGTTCTAAATCTAATGAGGATGATCACTGGACAATACTGGGGAGCAGATAAAAAGTCTCTGATGTACATTTATACAGCTTTAATAAGATCTTCCATAGACTACGGATGTGTAGTTTACAGCTCAGCATGTAAAGCTCCTTTAAGGAAACTTGAGAGGGTTCAATTTAAAGCTATAAGAATTGCTCTAGGAGCTATTAAAACAACACCCACAAGTGCGTTATTAATAGAATCTGAAGAATCTCCACTTAGTTTAAGATATATTAAGTTGTCTCTAACATACTGGGTTAGGCTGATGGGAAGTATTAATAATCCAGCCACTTCAGTTCTTAATGACTGCTGGGAATATCAAACAGAATCAAAAGGGTTTGGCTGGAATATTAATAGTATAGCAGAACAACAGAGAATTAAAGAATTTAAATTTAGTCCTTCACTGGTTCTTAGTGCTGTTCCCCCATGGTTTCTCCCATCACCAGAGGTTAATAGTGAACTACTGACAAGAAAAAAAGAGTATCCAGATGAGCAAAGCTTTGCAGCATATTGCCAGGGATATTTAAAAACATCATGTGAAAATATATACTGACGGATTAAAAGACCCGCAAAATGGACATGGTGGTATTGGGATATATATCCCAGAATTTAATAAAAGAGAGGGTATAGAGTAAGTAATGTTTTATGTATATTCTCTATTGAAATGACTGGGTTAATAACAGCACTTAGATGGATTGAAGAGGTTAAGACACTGAGAAATGTGATCTATACAGATTCCATGGCAGCTTTATATAGCCTAGATACAGGTCACTCTTCAAGGGAAGACTTGATTATTGAAATTAAATATTTATTATTACAGCTCAGGAACCTTGGAATCAGTATTCAGTTTTGTTGGGTTCCAGCTCATATAGGCATTAAAGGTAATGAGGAGGCGGATAAAATGGCAAAAAAAAATTGCTGAAAAATAAATATATAGGAATTAATGTTCCAATGGGAAAGGGTGAAGCAAAATCTATAATAAAATCAGTAACTGTACAAAAATGGCAAAGGGAGTGGGAGGCAGAATTGAATGCAAGACACTACCATAAATATCAGAAGAATGTGACAGGGAAAAGGGTTAATTCACTGAGTCTAAGCAGAAGGGAAGAAGTGGTCTATACCAGACTTAGATTAGGACATACAGGACTAAACACTACTTTACATATAGTAGGAAAGGGTAATGGTTTATGCATGGTGTGCCAAGACAGAGAGGATGTTGATCATGTACTTTTTACATGTGAGAAGTATAATGACAACAGAATAATCTGGCAGGAAATGGAAGTCAATACAGGAGATTCTAGAAGAAAAGGGCATGACAAGGGAGAGACTTAAAGCGTTATTTATCTATCTTAATAATACTGGTTTAATGAAAAGAGTATAATTACTCCTTTTTTTCCCTCTGGTTTTGTTTTATTTGTTTATTTTGAATTAACATAAGCCTAGAAATCTAGAAGACTCCACAACGTTCATGGTATTACACACTCCTGTACAGTTGGTGGCGGTATACTACAAAAATAGTCATCTGGCAAATAAAAAAAAGAAGAAGAAGAAGAAGAAGAAGAAGAAGAAGAAGAAGAAGAATTTTCGAAAGCAAGGGCAGAACTTATTATAGAATACAAAACACAGTCAGAACACAGAGTATTAAGGGAAGAAGTAGAAGAGAGGAGGTAGTACTATCAAGACTAAGATTCGATCACACTGGATTAAATAAGGCATTATTTTTATTGGGAAAAGTAAATTCAAATATTTGTACAGTATGTAAGAAAACAGAAAACGCTGAACATGTAATTATGCAATGTAGTAAATATATCGAAAAAAAGGGCAAGGTTAAAAGACAGGGTGAGAGAGGCAGGATGTGAGTGGAGCTTGGCAGGGATATTTGGAACTAAGGGTGATAAGGTGTGGGAGACACAAAGAGGGGTCATAGAGTTTCTAGGTAACACTGGTTTGTTTTATAGGATATAGCTTTTTTTTTTTCTTGTTTTTTTTCTGTTTTTACTTCATTATCATGATTACATTAAATAATTTAATGTAAAACCATAGAGAACTAGACCCCGTTCTACATACTCCGGTTCAGTAGGTGGCGGTATGTACCTTACAGTTGGTATTGCAATCCGCCTAAAAACGCAAAGAAGAAGAATTTGTCGAAGCAGTCACGTGGGTGTGCGTGATTTGTTTCAATACAAGCTCCGAAGCAGAAGTAACATACCCGCAGGACGTCTTAACGGACTTTCACCGACCGGACTCGCGCCGTGAAGCGATCTCAAGTAAGAGTGTTTGTCTGGGCAGAGACCGGACAGCTGCCGTGCGTGTTTCATGAATCCCTCTCGGTGTGTGACGTTTACCGGACCGCCGAGTCCCGTTCCATGTGGTTGAGACCACCTCACCTTAACCCGCTACGCTGTTTTTGTGCCGCGGCCGACGAACCCGGGTTCTGTCGCCGGGCTTCTGGGTGATAAAGGACAGCTGTTGTATGTTACAGGCAGCCAGGTTTCCCTCCTGCTGTCTTCTTTCCTCGTTCCTTTGTTCCGTCTCCGCGGGCTCGTCCGCCATCTTGCCCTGCTGCTCTTCTCCCGCCTTCTTCACCGGAACCAACGAGTATATAGACACCAAGAGGCGAATCTCATGCATTTACATTTATCTAAGTAGGAGACGCTTTTATCCAAAGCGACTCAGAATAAGTACATTTGTGTGAAGATTGCAACAGTACATCTCTATCAGCACAGTGAGGATTTCAATCCGCCCGCTGGCTAAATTAACCCGTAGCTAGTAAACAACAGAGATACGTGCTAAGATACAGATTTGGGAGTTTTTTTTGGGAGGGAGAGAGGTAGTAGAGGGAGGAGGGTCAGCAGAGTCCAGGTGAACTCTGAACAACAGGGTCTTGGGTCTCTTACGGAGGATGGGAAGCAGTTCTGCGGTCAATGGAACGAACATCTGTGTCCTTTGGATTGAAAGTGACTGGTAAACTTCCCATCATGCATTGGGAAACTAGTAGCGCCTATGAAATCCGTTTAGTTTTTCCCCAATTTCCCATATATTGAGTAGCTGTCAGCAATAATAATTGTAATAATCATATAATAATTACTGTAATTGTTTGTCCAGTCTCTACCAGACACGTTTGCCAAATCTAGCATTATGTAAAACTGATTTAGAAAATAACATTTATTGTAATTAAAAATTTAGGGTTCTAACATTTATTTTGTGTACCAAGTTTTTTTTGACCTGTGACTAAGTGCTCAGCTGTTTTACTAACATCTCCGTGTGATGTTACTGTTTTCCTGCAGAAGTCCAGCAGCTGATGGCGTGTAAAGAAGAGGTTCCCTTTGAGCAGCAGGACTGGGGCTCCAGTCTGGACCAGGAGGATCCAGAGCCCCCACACATCAAAGAAGAACAGGAGGAAGTCTGGATCAGTCAGGAGGGAGAGCAGCTTCAAGGGATGGAGGAGGCTGATATCAAGTTCCCAGTCACTCTTGTACCTGTGAAGAGTGAAGAAGATGAAGATGATGAAGAGAAGCCTCAGTTCTCTGGGCTGGCTTCAGCTGCAGCCAGCAGCTCAACTGAACAGATGAAAACAGAAGCTGGTGAAGAGGACTGTGGAGGACCAGAACCACAACCAGAGAATGATGACATGACTGAAGACTCTTCTGACATTGATGACATGACTGAAGACTCATCTGATGACAGTGATGATTGGCAGGAGACCAGAGAACCTCAGTCAGGTTTAAAGGCTTGGACCGATGATGAACTCCCTGACAGTGATTCTAGATGTAGTACTGGTGAGAAGCCATTCAGATGCTCCGTATGTGGGAAAACATTTGACCATAGACAACATATGAAGATACACATGAGTACTCACACAGGAGAAAAACCTTTTAGCTGCTCAGTTTGTAAGACATCTTTCACGCTGGGAGGAAGATTAAAGGTACACATGAGAACTCATACAGGAGAGAAACCTTTTAGCTGCTCAGTTTGTAAGAAATCGTTCACGCAGGGAGGAAGCTTAAAGGAACACATGAGAACTCATACAGGAGAGAAACCTTTTAGCTGTTCAGTTTGTAAGAAATCTTTCACGCGGGGAGGAAACTTAAAGATACACATGAGAACTCATACAGGAGAGAAACCTTTTAGCTGTTCAGTTTGTAAGAAAACTTTGACAGAAAGTGGAAATTTAAACACACACATGAGAACTCACACAGGAGAAAAACCATTTAGCTGCTCAGTTTGTAATAAATCGTTCACGCGGGGAGGAAACTTAAAGACACACATGAGAACTCATACAGGAGAGAAACCTTTCAGCTGCTCAGTTTGTAAGAAACAATTCAAATACCTTCACAGTGTAAAGAGACACATGAGATTTCACACAGGATAGATGTTTCAGCTGCTCAGTTTGTAAACAAGACTCGGTGAAACCTTGTATCTGGCTGGACCGTGTCTGGTCAATGTACCTAATTGCAGATAAGTCAAACTTCTCAACTCAACGATTATTTTGTTAAACACCACATGAAATGAAATCCATCTCTCTCTGACTCGTACTGTTTCTACAATCTGCAGCCCACCAGTCAGTCACCATTGCAACACGTCATATGGTGATATTTTGGTATTTTTGTCAAGCCATGTGCAAGTCATTTGTATAAATGCACGTTCACTGCTGTCTTCAGTAGACCACAGTGTTGCTCACAGATTTACTGATGCAGCCGTGCGGCTGCGTACTTTTCACCAAGTCAGCTGCAGCGTCTGATGGACATGTATGAGGAAATAAAGCGTATTACATGCAAAAAAGGAAATACGGCTGAAAGGAGCGTTGCGGACAATTATGGCGGACCGACTGAATGCAAAGCCTAAAAGTCTACATTTACTAACCACGGATCTTAACTGAAACCGTCATTATTGTACTATTCAAGCAGTGACTTGGTTGTTGTGTATTTGTGTGTGTGACTGTTGCTGTAACGCTTTACCCTGGGTGATGTTGGGACTTTGAAATTGTGTTGACTCCGGAAATGTTGAGCGTATTCTAGTCCTGCTCAATGTGTTAAGTGTCCTGAGATGACTTCTGTTGTGATTTGACACTATACATAAAATTGAATTGAATTGAATTGTAACCTACTTCATTGAGCGGCCTGTACTAGATGGTCTGTGTGAATGAAACTTCCTTGTGTGTGCTTTAGAGCACATTATACTGGAATATCCGGGACTCTTATTTTGAAATGGCATGAACAGGAAGTGTCCTGTCTGTAATGTGCATGCTATGAACTATGTGAGTGCAATAAAGGAGTGGCCACACATGTATGACTATACGTTGCCCTTCTGACTGACTTAATTGAAAACACCTTTGAAAATAATAATGGTCACAATGTTAAAATAATAACAGCAGGCTGATATGTAGCCTACCTTAATGCAGTTTCAGGAAAATAAGGCAAAATACATGGATAAGAACATGGAATAACTGTCAAAAAGACATTGGTTTCCGATCAGAGTGACTGCTGACTGAACAGAGGCTGGACTAGGAAGCAGGATCGGGCTTAGCGAGGGAACTTCAGGCTTAACTCTGGGTTTTCCAGCTTCTTTTGTCTGTCATTTGTCTGAATGCAAAATAGAATTCCAACATTAGATGGGAGTAATTCCCACACACTGTCTCTTTAAGTAATACAATGTTGAATGGGCAGCAGCTTTCTTCCTCCATGTTAGTATTGATGCATTCAGAGAAGATGGATCCCTTGAATCTCCAAACTGTGTTCTGAAAAAGGTCCTCATAAACAACAACAGGCCACGTTTGTGAAGAATATCGAAGCAGGAACTGAGAGTTAAACTCACACACACGTTTCTGGTCTAGGCCTCATGGGGCCCTCTGCTATGACCTCACTTTAAATGACTTTAAAGTTATGGATTGTTATTTACATACACTTTGAAGGCACACAAATAAAATAATAATAACTAATAGATATCACCATGAAACTTCCCCAGTTGATTACTGACAGTCAGTCAATTATTTAGTTAAACATTTTCTGAAATGCTTAAATATGCAATCAAGGCATTATCTAACGGCAACTTTTAGTGAGTTTAGCAGAAATCTCAGATGAAAAAAAAGAAAAAGAAAATGTGTTATGGAAGCTAAATAGAACATTTAAGAATTGATCAGTGTATGAAAGCTTTTTCCTGGAGTGTCTCATATAATTACATAGCAAAGCTGTTTAAAACCAGACAACAAGCATTTAAAACACACATTTTCACACTAATTGAATCAATAAGTGGTGTTAGTAGAAATGAACCTTCACTCACAACCTCGTGTTCGTTCACTTGATTTGATGCTTTTGTTTTTGGTCCAAACAAACGATCTTCATCTGGTGTCGACGCGCTGCAAAGACTGAGAGCTTTTCTTAAAAATACTATACTATGACTTTTTTCATAATTTTCTTTGAGAAATTGCAATTTTTTGCCTCGCCTAATTTTTTTTAATGTTTGAGTGAAGCGAGTTAGCTGTGGCTCTGCTATTTAGGCCTAACAGCTGAATGAAGCCACAGCCACAAGCCTGACCAACAACTGGTAGAAAGTAGATAAAAAAACACACCCAAAAATGAGTGTTTAGCAGTGGTTTTTGTAGGGCAATGTCCAGACTGAGTTTGGAGACTCCAAATGGCCACTTTGTGCCAAATGACATTATGGGTCTTTGGAGGTAAATAATTCTACTTTTTTTTTGTTTATTTTACCAATACTATAACTAATACTAATAAAATAAAAAAAATGTTTCTATTTTTTCTTCTCTTTTTTTTATTTGTCAAGTTACCCAAAACCTCTCCAAAAGTGGCCAAATGAGCTTATCATTATCCAAATGAATGTTATGTGACGTAAAACATACCAAATATAACCATTTAGGTAGAAGAACAGTCAAACCAAATAACTACTTTGCAAATAAATAGTCTTTACTATTTTAATTGCTTTATTTGGTAAAGAAGTGCACAATTGAACAAATAATAAATATGGCCTGAAAACTGGCTGTGGTGGATCAACATCTACCTCACTGACATCACGCCATTTGTCCTCAGAGCTGCTGGTGTAAGCAGTGTGTTGAGATCTGCACCCCTTCCTCTATGATCTCCCCTTCACACCTCTGGCAGCAGTTGGGGAGGCTTTGGAGACAGCAGCAGCAGCAGCAGCAGCAGGGGTTGTTTGTTGTTGTGGAGGTGGAGGGCTCTTCAGCGGGGGAGGTGGTGGTCTCTGGCTCCCAGTCCTCTAATACCCCTTTTCCACCAACGCGAACCTAGTTCAGGAACCGGGCTGGTGCCCGTGCTGGTTCGCAGTTGGATCAACTTGCGAACCGTCTGAGAACCTGTTTGCGTTTCCACCGGCTAGAGAGCCCAGAGAGCCACGTCATTACGTCACTGTATACGTCTGAGGTTTCCCCGCAGCGCTAATTTCAAGCATAGCAGACGTGTGTTTTCAGAAAAAGTGTGCAGAATCACGGAAGAGGGCTTGTTTTTTCCGGAAGAGTCTGACGGACACGGAAATACACAGCATCCATAGTTAGCCCTCCGTCGTAAAGCGGTACAAAGCGATAAAAAAACAATAAAAATATCTTCTTCAGAGACTCTCAAAGTAAAAACATGGCGTGTTATGGATGATTACCGGAGTTAGCGTGCTCGTGGGACTAATGAAGTGGCTACTTTTGTTTGTTGGACTCTTGCCTTTCTCTGGATACCAGGATTACCATGCTACATGTTGTTTTTTGACTTCCAGACAGCTCGAAAGGTAGGGAACTCCCGTCCTATTATTGTTTTTTTTCTGTGCACTCCTTGCACACAAGCTGTGTTTGCTTTTGATGTGTCTCCGTGAGCCTAAAATGGCTGGCTTTGTTCGATTCATGAGACTCACAGCTTTCAAATGATGTAGAACATGACGCAGACGCATTCAAAATAATATGACTTTCTCTCTCAACTTGTCTCGACTCCTACTTGACAACCCACAAGTGATCTGTAGGTTGAGACTTGGGCATTGTGGGTTGAATCAATCTTTGTATGTTTTTAGAAAGCATCATAATGGGCTTTGTGAGTGTGGAAAGTCTGAAACAGTTGAACATGTTTTATTGAAATGTAACAAATATACCACAGAAAGGAGCATTTTATATAAGAGAGTTTTAGATTTTGGAGTTCTGTCATTTTCAGGTAAATCTTTATTGGGTCAAAATGAGAATCACCACTTGATTGCTAAAGTAGTATTCCGGTTTTTGCAAGATACAGGGCTGTATATGAAAATTTGAAGCAATATTATCCTTAGAGTGATTTCCTGAGGAGGGCAGTAATATGCCCAGAAGCGTCTAAACTGCCGGAAATCCAAACAAAGTAGAAGAACCCACAAGCGCACACCGATAAGCAGCTTTTGAACCTTTTTTCAAAGCAAAAGCTCAGCAATGAAATAGAGAAGACACTAGTTATGAAAGAGGTCATGGTGGCAGTGTTTTTAGATATTGAAAAAGCGTATGACACTATGTGGAGCGAGGGTCTATTAATCAAATTGGATAAAATGGGAATCAGTGGGAGAATCTATAATTATATTCTAGACTTTCTATCACAACGATCAATAAGAGTCAGAGTTGGCAATGGAATTAGTAAAGAGTTTATGGTTGAAAGTGGAATTCCCCAAGGGAGTGTTATCAGTCCCATATTATTTAATATTATGGTTAATGACATATTTGAAAAATTAGGGCAAATAAATGAAGGATTGTTGTACGCAGATGATGCTGTCATATGGAAAAGGGGACGCAACATAACATACATAACCACAGCTATTCAAAAGGACATACAAGTGTTGGAACAATGGGGTATTGATTGGGGATTTAAATTCTCCATTCCTAAAACAAAGGTTATGTTTTTTTACCAAAAGAAGATCCCAGAAAGTTATAAAGTTCTATTATATAATCAATCAATTGAGAGAGAGAAGAAATTTAAATACTTGGGTATGTGGTTGGATGAAAGGCGTACATGGAAACATCATATAGAGCATGTTGAAACAAAATGTAAAAAGGTTCTAAATCTAGGGATGTCCCGATCCGATATTAGTATCGGATAGGCCGACGATATTAGCAAAAAAATGCATATCGATATCGGATCGGCCTGAACGGGAAAATCCCGATCCGGATTCCAGATCCAGTTTTTTTTTTAAACTCCGGTCCGTGTTTTCCAGCGCACCGATGTAGGTAATCCATTCCGTTTTTTTCCGTTTTTCCCCAAAATCCGGTCTGCGTTTTCCAGCACACCTAGCGCACACTGCAAAATTTTACGCTGTGAATTCACAATAAATTATTGGATACATTTTGCATGACTTTCACAGTAAGGATTACAGCAATATACTGTGAATACGTTAGTTACGTTAGTGGGTCATGCTAGGTAGAGTCGAGGTGAAGTCTGAACAGGTGAGTCTTGAGCCTTTTTCGGAAGATGGCAAATGACTCTGCTGTCCTGACATTAGTCAGGAGTTCGTTCCACCACTGAGGCACCAGAACAGAGAAGAGTCTGGACTTTGCTGAGCGACATTTGTTTGATTTCAGCGATGGTGGTACCAGCCGGCCAGCTGAAGTAGAGGAGCGAAGTGCTCGCTTCGGGGCATGAGGTTTGACCAGTGTTTGAAGGTAAACAGGTGCCGTTCCATTGATGGCCCTGAAGGCCAGTGTCATCGTCTTGAATTGGATGCGTGCTGCAACAGGGAGCCAGTGGAGGTCACGGAGGAGGGGGGTCACGTGGGAGAATTTGGGTAGATTGAAGATAAGGCGTGCTGCAGCGTTCTGGATACGCTGCAATGGTTTAATCGCAGAGGCCGGTAGTCCGGCCAGGAGAGAGTTGCAGTAGTCAAGGCGGGAGATGACCAGTGCTTGGACCAAGAGTTGCGTTGCATCCTTTGTGAGGAAGGTCCGAATCCTGCAGATATTGTAGAGGGTAAATCTGCAGGATCGGGCCACAGCAGTGATGTTGGGGGTGCAGGATAGTTGGTCATCGAGGATTACACCCAGGTTCCTCGCAGTTGACGACGGCAATACTGTAATGCCCTCGACAGTGACCGACAGGTCCATGCGAGGGCAGTCTTTCCCTGGGATGAAGAGGAGTTCGGTTTTATTCAGGTTAAGCTTGAGGTGATGTGCAGTTGTCCAGACAGAGATGTCAGCCAGACAGTCCGAGATGCGAGTTGCAATGTGAGTGTCAGAGGACGGGGGAAAAGAGAGGAACAGCTGGGTGTCATCTGCGTAGCAATGGTAGGAGAATCCATGCGATGTAATAACAGAACCTAGTGATCTGGTGTATAGTGAGAACAGAAGCGGTCCTAATACTGAGCGTTGAGGGACACCCGTGTCCAGAGAACAGGGTTTGGACATAGAGCCTTTCCATGTGACCTGAAAGGTGCGATTTGTCAGGTATGATGTAAACCAGGTGAGAGCAGAGTCGGCTATGCCAAGTTCAGCCAGAGTGGAGAGGAGGATTTGGTGGTTGACTGTGTCGAATGCAGCAGATAGGTCGAGGAGAATGAGAACGGAGGAGTTGGATGAGGCTCTGGCGTCTCGCAGGGACTCGGTCACTGTGAGGAGGGCCGTCTCAGTGGAGTGAGCAGTCCTGAATCCTGATTGATTAGGGTCTAGGAGGTTGTTCCGCGAGAGATAGGATGACAGTTGGTTGTAGGCGGCACGTTCCAAGGTTTTAGAGAGGAATGAAAGAAGAGATACAGGTCTGTAGCTTTGGATGTCAGTAGCGTCTAGGGTGGGTTTTTTAAGGAGAGGCTTCACGGTAGCTGTCTTAAAATCCGTTGGAATGATACCTGAGGTGAGGGAGGAGTTGATCAGGGTGGTGAGGAATGGCAAGATGTCGTGTGAGATGTCCTGGAGAAGAGAGGAGGGAATCGGGTCGAGGGAGCAGGTGGTGGCACGGTTAGCTGTAACAAGTGCGTGAACGTCTTCAGAGGTGAGGGGGCTAAAGCTGGTAAGACCGTCCGAGTTGAGAGTTGGGGGAGATGTCTTCTGGGAGGGAATAGGCGTGAATGAGGAGCTGATGTCATTTACTTTCTTGGTAAAGTAAGTTGCAAAGTCATCGGCAGTAAGGGAGGAAGGGGGGGGAGGGGTAGGAGGGGTGAGGAGGGAAGAGAACACGGAGAAGAGTTTCCTGGGGTTGGAGGCAGAAGAGTTGATCTTTGCCAGGTAGAAGGCAGATTTAGCTGCCGAAACAGTTGAGGTGAAGTCAGAGAGGAGGTGGTGGTAGTGAGCAAGGTCCTCGTGCTGGCCCGATTTCTTCCATTTTCTCTCTGACGCTCGCAACAATGATCTGTTGGTTTGCAGAGGTTCAGACAGCCAGGGAGGGGAGGGAGATGATTGCGCAGGTCGTGAGATTGGGGGACAGAGAGTGTCCAAAGAAGAGGAGAGTGAGGACATCAGGATGGAGGAGGCTTCCTCAGTAGGCATTAAGGAGAACTGTTCTGAGGATGGTAGCGAGGAGATAACAGTTGAGGAGAGAGCGGAGGGAGTGAGGGATTTCAGGTTGCGGCGGCTGGTGACCATTCGAGGCGTAGAGGGGAGGGATGTGGTGGGCTTCATGGGGATGGAGAAAGTCACAAAGTGGTGGTCGGACACGGTGAACGGGGTAACAGAGAGTGCCGAGATGCCACAGGATCTTGTGAAGACAAGGTCAAGTTGGTTCCCGGCCCGGTGAGTTGGTGGAGAGGGGGAGAGTGTAAGGTCAAATGCAGAAAAGAAGTCAATGAATTCAGATGAATGCAGCTTTCCCGGGTGGATGTTGAAGTCACCGAGGAAGACGAGTGGTGTGCCATCATCAGGGGAGCAGCTCAGGAGGGCATCCATCTCATCCAAAAAGTCACCGAGAGGACCGGGTGGGCGATAGATCACTATGATGTTGAGTTTGAAAGGAAGGGTGACAGAGACGCCGTGGAATTCAAGTGTAGATCGGGGTGGTCCAGAGGGAGGACCTGGTAGGACCATCGGGGTGAGATGAGGAGCCCAGTTCCTCCTCCTCGCCCTGTTCGTCTTGGGGAGTGTGAAAACGAGTAGGCAGTTGAAAGGGCAGCTGGAGTGGCAGTGTTTTCTGGGGTGATCCAGGTCTCTGTGAGGGCCAGGAAGTGGAGAGTCTGCAGGGAGGCATAGGCTGAAATGGTGTCCGCCTTCTTGACTGCAGACTGGCAGTTCCACAGCCCCCCTAGTACCTCAAGTTCCTTACCGGTGGAGAATGGTGGGCAGAGATTTTTGCTGTACATCACTACAACAAGGCCCTGTACTTTTACAGTGTGTACTGTGAATTCACAATAAATTATTGGATAATTTTTGCATGACTTTCACAGTAAGGATTACAGCAATATACTGTGATTTCAGTATTGTGATATTACAATGCATTGTTGTAAAGCACCTCCACCAACAAACAACTCTGAGGTAAAGTCAATGTTAGCCCAATGGCATATTTATTAACAAATAAATATTTTTCAACATACAGCAAATGTCAAGAAATTCAAGAATTCAAGAAATTCAACTTCCTAGTCAAACTTTCCAAAGCCATCTTAAAATGCAGAGAAATTGTGCAGAATCTTGCGAATTAACTACCTGTCTCACTATGATGGCCACTCAAAGTCAATAGGTTTCCTCAAAAGGGCGCTCACATGAGGGTTCATTGTTGTCCGCTCCTTGGTCTTTGAGCCTCTTCCAGGGTTGATGCCCAGGAAGCACCTGTTAATAAGCAAAGGTAGTTTCAGTTTTAAATAGATTTATGGATGAGTTCGCGAGATCAGGATGGTCTCACCAGGCTAGCCTCAGGTACCTCCATTGTCAGCAATTTAGACGTCAAGACAATCATTGAGTTGGAAGCCTGTACTATAATGTGAATTACAAGGTTAAATGAGATCTTTATACAATACCTTTGAATGAACTCCAGCGTCGCCAATCCAGCAGCAGGATACTCGAGGTTGAAGACTTAATAGCTGCTGAAGAAAGCAGCTACTCCGTGTAAAAACAAAGGGTGTGGGCTCATCACGACATGTCCCTCGATGGATATAAGCCATCCAGAGGGCTTCATCATGTCACCTGAAAATGAATAGATAGAACATCATGTGTTATGAGCTCTTTGAGATCTGCTTCAGATACAAAGGGCTATACAAATGTAATTTGTTATCATTATTATTATTTATTGTGGTGATGTAGATTTCTAGAATCAAAACAAAATACTGAGTTAGAAATGTCGATACTAGATCCAAGTAACATTACCTTGAATGATCAAGCAGGAGGTGCTGGGGCATTCTGGAGTACTAATGTCCACAGCAGTGGCACATAGCTGTAACATAGTAACACACAATAGCATGGATTTAACATTAAAGGATAAATATTGTTCATTGTCAGAGATAGTAAATCATGAAAGGTAATAAATGGCGTCTAATGTAATCACTCATTTTACATTTTAAATATTTGAATAAAAAATCTTTACATTTCAAGGATGTGTCAGGTGGTAGAGCTGATGGGTCAGGTGGTAGAGCTGGTGGGTCAGGTGGTAGAGCTGATGGGTCAGGTGGTAGAGCTGATCGGTCAGGTGGTAGAGCTGATGGGTCAGATGGTAGAGCTGGTGGGTCAGGTGGTAGAGCTGATGGGTCAGGTGGTAGAGCTGATCGGTCAGGTGGTATAGGCCCAGCAGCCTGCAGGTAGGACCTCTGCTGCCTAAACATGAATTTGCACTCCCGTGTGTTTTCTGTAGCTGTCAGGCACCACACACTGAAAGTAATAATAGGGGGCGTTAGTATACTGTTTTGTGTGCTTAACAAAGTTATACACATTCTCATACACATGCTCACATCCAACCAATTTACAGTGGAACATTGTGGTGCATTTAAACTAGTCACCTACCTGATCTATTTCTCCTCTCTTAGCCGGACACTGAACAGGATGGTTAGCCTGGCCATCTGATGACCTAGAAAAAAAGAAAAGAGAAATTACACATTTCAGTTTGAATGCAGATTATGATCATGAGTATGTTGTAAAAAACATGATCTGTACATAAAACGTAATGGACATTTTTGGAGTTGCATCACCTTTGGGTGTACTGCAATATTATCCCTAGCTGAAACTTGACCGAGAGCAAAAGCGTGTTTGCAGAATAGTAGCCTATCCATGCATGGCGAGCAGCTGGTCTATGTGGAATATCTCTAACGATGCAGGGAGCCACTACATGCCCCATAGATTAGCTAGTCATTAGCCTGCTTAGATCGGCTACCGTTCGGCAAAACCGCTTTTGCTCTGGAGTCAAAAATGAACGGGAAAGTAAGTGAAAAAGTTCGTGCTTAATGTCGCTATGTGTACTTTTCAGTGTGTTATGTTCGGCCATGTAGCCCCGGTTTGATATGAAGCTGAACTGGAGGATGCGGGTGTATTGTTAGCTTCGGCTAACACGGGTAACCCACTGTCTCGGTGCGGAAAGACCACTCATGAGAGGAGAATAGTGACGGCGACGTTACTCTAATATGCAGCAAAACACTTCCATGTACCGCCGCACGTGCTCACCCAGAGCAGACCAACCCCGCGAGCGAACATGACGACAACAGTACCACTAACAGTCGGACATAAAAGCGGAGCCTCCGCCTCGTCGCCGCCGCCACTCAGCTGTTGAGCCTCGGTGACTGCTGGGGTTGGCTGCGCTCTGACCGACCGGGAGCCGCTCCGTGAGTCGGTGTCCAGCTCATGGAGCCTGCTAACAACAGCGATTAATTAACATAGTGTAGAGTTATGATTAGCGTAATGCGTAAGTCTTTCCTGCTTCCTAGTGTTGCGTAGCCAGGTTTTCAACCTGCGCAAGGATGGGAAAGAGCGCTCGGATGCCGCGGGGAGGCTGATGGGACAGCCGCACCCCCTGCACCCCTAGTTCCGACGTCTATGCTAACGATTGTTTCTATGATCGAAATGAATAACGTTGTTACTCGACAGTTACAAGTATTCGAAATGGTAAAGCGGTAAGATTGACTATTTATTATTTAGTCTATTTTGTGTTTATTTAACCCTGTTAAGAATAAAAACTAAACTAAATTCAGTCCTTCACTGGTTCTTAGTGCGGTTCCCCCATGGTTTCTCCCATCACCAGAGGTTAATAGTGAACTACTGACAAGAAAAAAAGAGTATCCAGATGAGCAAAGCTTTGCAGCATATTGCCAGGGATATTTAAAAACATCATTCTATGGATATGTTAAAATATATACTGACGGATCAAAAGACCCGCAAAATGGACATGGTGGTTCCAGCTCATATAGGCATTAAAGGTAATGAGGAGGCGGATAAAATGGCAAAAAAAATGCTGAAAAATAAATATATAGGAATTAATGTTCCAATGGGAAAGGGTGAAGCAAAATCTATTATCAAATCAGTAACTGTACAAAAATGGCAAAGGGAGTGGGAGGCAGAATTTAATGCAAGACACTACCATAAATATCAGAAGAATGTGACAGGGAAAAGGGTTAATTCACTGAGTCTAAGCAGAAGGGAAGAAGTGGTCTATACCAGACTTAGATTAGGACATACAAGACTAAACTACTTTAAATATAGTAGGAAAGGGTAATGGTTTATGCATGGTGTGCCAAGACAGAGAGGATGTTGATCATGTACTTTTTACATGTGAGAAGTATAATGACAACAGAATAATCTGCCAGGAAATGGAAGGGGAGAACTCGATACAGGAGATTCAAGAAGAAGAGGGTTTGACAAGGGAGAGACTTAAAGCATTATTTATCTATCTTAATAATACTGGTTTAATGAAAAGAGTATAATTACTCCTTTTTTTCTTTTCTTTTCTCTGGTTTTGTTTTATTTGTTTATTTTGAATCAACATAAACCTAGAAATCTAGAAGACTCCACGACGTTCATGGCATTACACACTCCTGTACAGTTGGTGGCGGTATACTACAAAAATAGTCATCTGCCAAATAAAAGAAGAAGAAGAAGAATTTTTCGAAGAGCAAGGGCAGAACTTATTATAGAATACAAAACACAGTCAGAACACAGAGTATTAAGGGAAGAAGTAGAAGAGAGGAGGTAGTACTATCAAGACTAAGATTCAATCACACTGGATTAAATAAGACATTATTTTTATTGGGAAAAGTAAATTCAAATCTTTGTACAGTATGTAAGAAAACAGAAAACGCTGAACATGTAATTATGCAATGTAGTAAATATATCGGAAAAAAAATGGCAAGTTTAAAAGACAGGGTGAGAGAGGCAGGACGTGAGTGGAGCTTGGCAGGGATATTGGGAACTAAGGGCGATAAGGTGCGGGAGACACAGAGAGGGGTCATAGAGTTTCTAGGTAACACTGGTTTGTTTTATAGGATATAGCTTTTTTTCTTTTTTTTTTCTTTTTACTTCATTTTCATGATTACATTAAATAATATAATGTAAAACCATAGAGAACTAGACCCCGTTCTACATACTCCGGTTCAGTAGGTGGCGGTATGAACCTTACAGTTGGTATTGCAATCCGCCAAAAAACGCAAAGAAGAAGAATTTTTCGAAGCAGTCACGTGGGTGTGCGTGATTTGTTTCAATACAAGCTCCGAAGCAGAGGTAACATACCCGCAGGACGTCTTAACGGACTTTCACCGACCGGACTCGCGCCGTGAAGCGATCTCAAGTAAGAGTGTTTGTCTGGGCAGAGACCGGACAGCTGCCGTGCGTGTTTAATGAATCCCTCTCGGTGTGTGACGTTTACCGGACCGCCGAGTCCCGTTCCATGTGGTTGAGACCACCTCACCTTAACCCGCTAAGCTGTTTTTGTGCCGCGGCCGACGAACCCGGGTTCGGTCGCCGGGCTTCTGGGTGATAAAGGACAGCTGTTGTATGTTACAGGCAGCCAGGTTTCCCTCCTGCGGTCTTCTTTCCTCGTTCCTTTATTCCGTCTCCGCGGGCTCCTCCGCCATCTTGCCCTGCTGCTCCTCTCCCGCCTTCTTCACCGGAACCAAAGAGTATATAGACACCAAGAGGCGAATCTCAATGCATTTACATTTAGCTAAAAAGGATTTCAATCCGCCCGCTGGCTAAGTTAACCCGTATAGTAAACAACAGAGATACGTGCTGAGATACGTGCTAAGATACAGATTTGTGGGGTTTTTTTGGGAGGGAGAGAGGTAGTAGAGGGAGGAGGGTCAGCAGAGTCCAGGTGAACTCTGAACAACAGGGTCTTGGGTCTCTTACGGAGGATGGGAAGCGGTTCTGCGGTCAATGGAATGAACATCTGTGTCCTTTGGATTGAAAGTGACCGTTAAACTTCCCATCATGCATTGAGAAACTATTAGCGCCTATTAAATCTGTTTAGTTTTTCCCCAATTTCCCGTATATTGAGTAGCTGTCAGCAATAATAATTGTAATAATTGTCACGTTTGCCAAATCTAACATTATGTAAAACTGATTTAGAAAATAACATTTATTGTAATTACAAATTTGGGGTTATAACATTTTTTATTTTTTTTACCTGTGACTAAGTGCTCAGCTGTTTTACTAACATCTCCGTGTGATGTTACTGTTTTCCTGCAGACGTCCAGCAGCTGATGGCGTGTAAAGAAGAGGTTCCCTTTGAGCAGCAGGACTGGGGCTCCAGTCTGGACCAGGAGGATCCAGAGCCCCCACACATCAAAGAGGAACAGGAGGAAGTCTGGATCAGTCAGGAGGGAGAGCAGCTTCAAGGGCTGGAGGAGGCTGATATCAAGTTCCCAGTCACTCTTGTCCCTGTGAAGAGTGAAGAAGATGAAGATGATGAAGAGAAGCCTCAGTTCTCAGGGTTGGCTTCAGCTGCAGCCAGCAGCTCAACTGAACAGCTGAAAACAGAAGCTGGTGAAGAGGACTGTGGAGGACCGGAACCACAACCAGATACTGATGGCATGACTGAAGACTCTTCTGACATTGATGACATCACTGAAGACTCATCTGATGACAGTGATGATTGGCACGAGACCAGAGAACCTCAGTCAGGTTTAAAGGCTTGGACCGATGATGAAGTCCCTGACAGTGATTCTAGATGTAGTACTGGTGAGAAACCTTTCAATTGCTCCGTATGTGGGAAAACATTTGACTATAGAAAAAATATAAAGACACACATGAGAACTCACACAGGAGAAAAACCTTTTAGCTGCTCAGTTTGTAAGAAAACTTTCACGCAGGGAGGAAACTTAAAGAGACACATGAGAACTCATACAGGAGAGAAACCTTTCAGCTGCTCAGTTTGTCAGAAAACTTTCATGTGGGGAGGAAGCTTAAAGACACACATGAGAACTCATACAGGAGAGAAACCTTTTAGCTGCTCAGTTTGTCAGAAAACTTTTACAGAACGTGGAAGTTTAAACGCACACAAGAGAACTCATACAGGAGAGAAACCTTTCAGCTGCTCAGTTTGTCAGAAAACTTTCATGTGGGGAGGAAGCTTAAAGACACACATGAGAACTCATACAGGAGAGAAACCTTTTAGCTGCTCAGTTTGTCAGAAAACTTTTACAGAACGTGGAAGTTTAAACGCACACATGAGAACTCATACAGGAGAGAAACCTTTCAGCTGCTCAGTTTGTAAGAAACAATTCAAATATCTTCAAAGTGTAAAGACACACATGAGATTTCACACAGGATAGATGTTTCAGCTGCTCAGTTTGTAAACAAGACTCGGTGAAACCTCGTATCTGGCTGGACCGTGTCTGGTCAATGTAACTTATTGCAGATAAGTCAAACTTTTCAACTCAACGATTATTTTTTTAAACACCACATGAAATGAAATCCATCTCTCTCTCGACTTGAACTGTTTCTACAATCTGCAGCCCACCAGTCAGTCAACATTGCAACACTGTTGTTGATGAAGCAATCCAATCAAGTGATTTCCTTGCTGCATCAGCCCCGCTGTACGTCATACTGTGATATTTTGGTGTTTTCGTCAAGCCATGTGTGAATCATTCGTATAAATGCACGTTCAAGGCTTTCTTCAGTAGACCACGGTGTCGATCACAGATTTACTGATGCAGACGTGCGGCCGCATACCTTTCAACAAGTCAACTGCAGCGTCTGATGGACATGTATGAGGAAATAAAGCATATTACATGCAAAAAAGGAAATATGGCTGAAAGGAGCGTGGCAGACAATTATGGCGGACCGACTGAATGCGAAGCCTAAAAGTCTACATTTACTAACCACGGATCTTAACTGAAACCGTCATTATTGTACCATTCAAGCAGTGACTTGGTTTTTGTGTATTTGTGTGTGTAACCTACTTTATTGAGTGGCCTATACTAGATGGTCTGGCTTTAGAGCACATTATACTGGAATATCCGGGACCCTTATTTTGAAATGGAATGAACAGGAAGTGTCTTGTCTGTAATGTGCTGCTATGAACTATGTGAGCGCAATAAAGGAGTGGCCACACATGTATGACTTTATATGTTGCCCTTCTGACTGACTTCATTGAAAACACCTTTGAAAATAATAATGGTCACAATGTTAAAATAATAACAGCAGGCTGATATGTAGCCTACCTGTGGTACTTTAATGCAGTTTCAGAAAAATAAGGCAAAATACATGGATAAGAACATGGAATAACTGTCAAAAAGACATCGGTTTCTGATCGGAGTGACTGCTGACTGAACAGAGGCTGGACTAGGAAGCAGGATTCGGGCTTAGCGAGGGAACTTCAGGCTTAACTCTGGGTTTTCCAGCTTCTTTTGTCTGTCATTTGTCTGAATGCAAAATAGAATTCCACCACTAGATGGGAGTAATTCCCACACACTGTCTCTTTAAAGGTTGTATCTGCGATTCTGGGCAGAAACATAAATTATCACATTCATCTGTTTTTACCTCACGATCCGCTAGCTGCCCGCCCCATAAGCAGGCCGTCAAAAAAACGCGTCTCTCTCGGCAGCCAAGCCTACGAGATCGCAGACAAAAACAAATGGTACTACCAACACCTCAAAAGCAAAATAAACAGTGTTCCAACCAATCATGTTCATGAAAATGCGCGTCCATGATCATTTTCAAAACAGGGGAGGGAGGGGCTAGCTGGCTCTGTTTGTTTTGGATCTCGCAACGGAAGTGAGGGCAACCAGAATCGCTGATGCAACCTTTAAGTAATACAATGTTGAATGGGCAGCAGCTTTCTTCCTCCATGTTAGTATTGATGCATTCAGAGAAGATGGATCCCTTGAATCTCCAAACTGTGTTCTGAAAAAGGTCCTCGTGAACAACAACAGGCCACGTTTGTGAAGAATATATCGAAGCAGGAACTGAGAGTTAAACTCACACACACGTTTCTGGTCTAGTCCTCATGGGGCCCTCTGCTATGATCTCACTGTAAGTGACTTTAAAGTTATGGATTGTTATTTACATACACTTTGAAGGCACACAAATAGTATAATAATAACTAATAGATATCACCATGAAACTTCCCCAGTTGATTACTGACAGTCAGTCAATTATTTAGTTAAACATTTTCTGAAATACTTAAATATGCAATCAAGGCATTATCTAACGGCAACTTTTAGTGAGTTTAGCAGAAATCTCAGATGAAAAAAAAGAAAAAGAAAATGTGTTATGGAAGCTAAATGGAACATTTAAGAATTGATCAGTGTATGAAAGCTTTTTCCTGGAGTGTCTCATATACTTACATAGCAAAGCTGTTTAAAACCAGACAACAAGCATTTAAAACAAATTTTCACACTAATTGAATCAATAAGTGGTGTTAGTAGAATTGAACCTTCACTCACAACCTTGTGTTCGTTCACTTGATTTGATGCTTTTGTTTTTGGTCCAAACAAACGATCTTCATCTGGTGTCGACGTGCTGCAAAAACTGAGAGCTTTTCTTAAAAATACAATACTATGACTTATTTCATAACTTTTTTCAACGTACTTTACAATGACGTTTACAACATGCTATACTATGACTTTTTTCATAACTTTCCTTAAGAAATTGCAATTTTTTGCCTCTCCTAAATTTGTATTATTTTTGAGTGAAGCGAGTTAGCTGTGGCTCTGCTATTTAGGCCTAAAAGCTGAATGAAGCCACAGCCACAAGCCTGACCAACAACTGGTAGAAGGTAGATAAAAAACACACAAAAATGAGTGTTTAGCAGTGGTTTTTGTAGGGCAATGTCCAGACTGAGTTTGGAAACTCCAAATGGCCACTTGTTTTGTTTATTTCACCAATACTATAACTACTACTAATAAAAAAAAAATGTTTCTATTTTTTCTTCTCTTTTTTAATTTCTCAGGTTACCCAAAACCTCTCCAAAAGTGGCCAAATGAGCTTATCATTATCCAAATGAATGTAATGTGACGTAAAACATACCAAACATAACCATTTAGGTAGAAGAACAGTCAAACCAAATAACTTCTTTGTAAATGGTCTTTACTTTTTGAATTGCTGTATTTGGTAAAGAAGTGCACAATTGAACAAATAACAAATATGGCCTGAAAACTGTCTGTGGTGGATCAACATCTACCTCACGGACATCATGCCATTTGTCCTCAGAGCTGCTGGTGTAAGCAGTGTGTTGAGATCTGCACCCCTTCCTCTCTATGATCTCCCCTTCACACCTCTGGCAGCAGTTGGGGAGGCTTTGGAAACAGCAGCAGCAGGGGTTGTTGTTGTTGTGGAGGTGGAGGGCTCTTCAGCGGGGGAGGTGGTGGTCTCTGGCTCCCAGTCCTCTCAGATGACTCATCTGATGAAGGGCTGATCCACGGGACATGTCAAAGATCATAGTGTAATGGGAATTTTGGATGTTTGTAATTTATAATCAGAATCTTTGTCAGGTCAGACGATCCGCATCTCCTCTTCTCAACTGTTATGCTATGACTAAAATGAATGCTTGTGTACATTTCGTCTTTGTCTGTACATCTTGTCCTTGTAAGATAGGACGTGAACCATCTTTTGTCTACAGTATGATTCCTCCTCCTTAAAAGGGAGATTGCTGTTAGACTCAGGGTCGTTCCTGCTGACTGTGAACCTTCGCATCAGAAGGCAGGGGAGAACATTATTTTCCTCTGCAGACGAAAATACTTTGTTGAATAAACCTCAGACAAAAAGCTGATCCTGGTTGTTGATCTTTATTGGGCGGATTCATTTTTTCCACAACGATAGTAAACAATCATTAGCTATATTATTATTATTATTATTATTATTATTATTATTATTATTATTATATTACTGACCCTCTGATTGAGGTGCAGTGACTGCTATTTGACTCAAATCCCCATTGTCAGATTTCCCCTCTGCTGCAAATAAACACACACTATCTGCTCCCCACCCCCACTTTCAGGTAACCATAGTGATGTAAATTAGCACTAGGGTGCTAATTTAGTCAGGTCTTTACTCCCGGCTTGGCTGGCTTGAAATTCAATGGTTTATAGTAATATATAAATCATATATTGAATTTAATATAATCATTATTGAATTTTATGAATCAACATCATGAAAGTAAGTACCAAGCTGTGATAGTTGAATAACATCACCTTTGTATTCATCACATATCCTGTACATAAGAAACATATTCCATAAATTCACATGACACTTTTATTTTGGAAAATCAAGCCTATACTCCTTATTCATAAACGCATTAAATAATAATATAATTACATTTTTGAAAATGTATTTAGATACTCACCGATCTAGAAAAGCATCATGTCCTGGGACGAACATCCTCCTCCTCCTGTCATCAGCGCTGCAGCCGCTCCCCTCCTCCCATCGTCGCATCCCTGATAATTATTCATCACTATCGCGGGTGAAAAACTCTACGGCGTCTTCCAAAGTCTTTCCTTTTACTTTAAACATTGTAAAAACACTAAAAACAACCCAAAAGAAGAGTAAATACAAACCTTCTGTCACGAGTGAAGCGCTGGCTCGCTTGATTGACAGATTGTTCAGCCAATTCGGATCACAGAATCACGGAAGAGGGCTTGTTTTTTCCGGAAGAGTCTGGCGGACACGGAAATACACACCATCCATAGTTAGCCCTCCGTGGTAAAGCGGTACAAAGCGATAAACAAACAATAACAATATCTCCTTCAGAGACTCTCAAAGTAAAAACATGGCGTGTTATGGATGATTACCAGACTTAGCGTGCTCGTGGGACTAAATGAAGTGGCTACTTTTTAGTGATGTCCAAATGAATCTTCGTGAAGCATTTTCTTTATTTTGAGCCCAATAGATGGCGCTATCTGTTCAACAAAGGGTTGAAAGCAATGGAAATATATCGGCCTTCAACCATTTGTTGAACAGAGAGCACCATCTATTGGGCTCAGAAAATAAAGAAAATGCTTCACGAAGCTTCATTCAGACATCACTACTAATTTGCTCCATGTTGTTTTTGGACTTCCAGACAGCTCGAAAGGTAGGGAACTCCCATCCTATTATTGTTTTTTTTTCTGTGCACTCCTTGCACACACGCTGTGTTTGCTTTTGATGTGTCTCCGTGAGCCTAAAACGGCTGGCTTTGTTCGATTCATGAGACTCGCAGCTTTCAAATGATGTATAATATAGGGACAAAGACGCATTCAAAATAATATTACTTTCTCTCTCAACTTGTCTCGACTCCTACTTGACAACCCACAAGTGATCTAGGTTGAGACTTGGGCATTGTGGGTTGAATCAATCTTTGTATGTTTTTAGAAAGCATCATAATGGGCTTTGTGAGTGTGGAAACTCTGAAACAGTTGAGCATGTTTTATTGAAATGAAACAAATATACCACAGAAAGGAGCATTTTATATAAGAGTGTATCACATTTGGGAGTTCTGTCATTTTCAGATAAATCTTTATTGGGTCAAAATGAGAATCACCACTTGATTGCTAAAGTAGTATTTCAGTTTTTACAAGATACAGGGCTGTATATGAACATTTGAAGCAATAATATTATCCTTAGAGTGATTTCCTGAGGAGGGCAGTAATACGCCCAGAAGCGTCTAAACTGCTGGAAATCCAAACGAAGAAGAAGAACCCACCAGCGCGCGCACCGATAAGCGCAGCTTTGAACCATTTTTCGAAGCAGTCACGTGGATGTGCGTGATTCGTTTCAATACAAGCTCCGAAGCAGAGGTAACATACCCGCAGGACGCCTTAACGGACTTTCACCGACCGGACTCGCGCCGTGAAGCGATCTCAAGTAAGAGTTAGTGGTGGGCAAGTGAAGCCTTATGAAGCACTGAGGCTTTCCTAGCAATTGTGTTGAAAAAGATTCAAAGCTTCAATGCTTCAGTGATGGTGACATCTGGTGGACAACTGAAGCCATAGCAACCTCTCAAGAGCGCGACTGAAGCTCTGACACCGTTTCAATCCCATGTCAACAATAAAAGTTTAGAAAAGACTGTGTGGTCATTTACGTGTTTTGTTCATTCATACTCGCCCATACTGTAAAACATCCCAGATTAAGCCAACGGATAAATCTTAACGATATGAAGGGTTAAATGTTGGTTAAGTGTTTGTTTATTTATTTGATCATGGTATGTGAACTCAGAAAGATCGTTTTTGTATTAAGTGTTTTACACCAGAGTCCAGATAATAGTTTGTCATAGGAGAAGTTGTATGGTCGAGGAGGAATGTTTATGCACAGAACAGACAAGTTTTTGGTCTTCACAGGTTTTTATTCTCTTCTGGCTCACGACGTGAACACTACGACCCACGAAACGCACTGACACACATGAGCCAATGACACGCACCGGTACACTATGAGCCAATGAAACGCTTCTAAACATTTCGAAGCAATGAAGGGCTGCGTTTCAAAAACAGTTTGAGTCGCCCTCGCTCACTTGCCCTCAGCCCTTGCTATGACGTCACACGGAGGCCACTTGGAGGGCGGAGGGAAAGTGGGCGGAGGAGGAGTGAAAGAGGTAAATGGAACACACCTGCCCTCGTTCACTAACAGCCCAGACAATCACGGATCAACCACACGTTGTTGGAGTAGCGCTATACTGCCTATTCCAAATTACACAAAATATGCGGAGACTCATTTCATTGAGACGAAGACGTATTCTACACTTGATGGCAATACGGCGGCTTATATACTTACACTTGTAAACGGTGGGCTCTGCCATAACTCTGCAACAGACAGTCTAATTGCACAATTTAAGACTTTCTTCTTCTTAAATTGTCTTTTAAGACTACTTTCTTCTTTCTTCTTCTTCCTTGGTGGTGAATAGACAGCAGACAATGGTGTTTGAGGTTCATTATCGCCACCGCATGGACATATTTTTCGTGCACCACTGCAATGCATTGTGGGTGATATACAGCTCTGAAGTGGCCATCGTTGTTCACTCGATCACTCAGCCCTCAAGGGTCGATCTCACGGAGTTCACTTCAGCTGTTCAGGGAAATGGAACAGCCCTTAAGATGGCGGCGGGGATTCCCCCGAGGGCAAGTGCTTAGGGCAAGTGAGCGAGGGCGACTCAAACTGTTATTGAAACGCAGCTAAGGGCTTTAGTGCTTCAGTCACGTGACGCTGGTGTTTGATACAAGCTCCGACACAGTAGTTCGAACCACTCCGCTTCAGGAAGAGCGACACAAGCTCCAAAGCCTCGGTATCATTTGCCCATCACTAGTAAGAGTGTTTGTCTGGGCAGAGACCGGACAGCTGCCGTGCGTGTTTAATGAATCCCTCTCGGTGTGTGACGTTTACCGGACCGCCGAGTAGTGATGGGCAAAGGGAAGCTTCGAAACAGTTCGAAGCGATGTTTCAGTATGTGTTGAAGCCTTGAAACGAATATGAAACCTAACTCTACAGTGGCATCTAGTGGCCACTTCTGTGAACTACATGCTCTGGCCAAAGAAAACTCCTAATTATGTGCCACTATGAAATGAGCTGGTGGTTTCCTTAATTTAAGTAGAATACAGGTTGAATTAAAGAAACATTATTAAAAACAAATAAATGACACATTGTTATATGCAATACAATAATCAAAGATTTTTATTCAAAAATAATATTTGTTCAGCTCTTTTTGAGCTGAGTCTGTTTCTTTTTTTCGATAACACCTGCTTTAGAAAAAATCCTTTCACAGGGTACACTTGTTGCAGGGACACTTAAACATTTCTTAGTCAGCTGGTACAAATTAGGGAAGACAGCACGTCGCTCTTGCCAGTATTTCAAAGGATCTGCCCGTCTTGGAATAAAAGGATCTCTTAAATAATTTTTCACTTCCACAGTTGCATCCGAAGTTGCACTTTGCACAATATGAGTTTGGTTCACTCGACTGTCAAACAGATCCCACAAACTCTCTGCTGATGGGGATGTTGATGCTGCTGATGTTGATGCCGATGGTGTAGGTGATGTTTGTGAGCCTGAGGATGAAGCTTGTGGGTCTATTTTGAATGCAAAACAGCAATTACTTTACAGTACATACCTTACATATTACTCTTTACATTATGCTACATCATGCAGTACACGGAAATAAAAACAGTACTCACCAGGTGTTAATGTAGCAGCACGTATCAACGAAGCACACTCACAAATAAGTTTCTGTTCTGCTTCATGGGCCTTCTTTGGGTTTCCAAATGCAATGGATTTAAAACGTGGGTCCAGCAATGTGGCAAAGGTTAACAAGGTGGACGTTTCATAGGTGCCACATCTGCTTTGGATCCCATCTCTTAGCAGAGTGTGTGCCTAATGTACCAAAGAAACACAAGCATTAATTATAACATTTAACATAATGATATGCATGGTCACATCTGGCATTGATGTTATTGCAACATAGCCTACCCATTTCAAGAGTCGGATTGTGTGTTGAGCCCCTCATTTTGTCGTTGACTTTATGTTGGATCATTCGGTAGAGTGGAATAAGCTTTGATGTAGGGACTCTTTCCTCCTCAGACAGCTCCACAGTTGCCAATTTGAATGGTCGAAGAAGATCCAAGCACTCAGAAATGACCTCACATTCATAGTTGTTCAGAGGTGCTTAGTCTGTAGTCAGACAGGACAGGGAAGCAGCCACCGTCTTTCTTTCGTCATATAAACGTTGTAGCATGTCATATGTACTATTCCATCTTGTTTCAACATCTTGAATGAGTTTCAGGGCAGGCCTGCCCATACGTGTCTGCATCTCGGGGGTTAGAACTCCAGGATGAGTGCATCTCAGGTGGCGCATCATTGAGGATGTATTATTGCAATAGGCAAGCTGCCTATTACAAATCATACACCTCACCTTATTTGGGGTTTCCAGTGTGAAATGCTCCCACACCACAGGTAGTGTTCTCTTGGGTGGGACTTCCATACCTAAGCCTCTAATCTTATCTAACAATAAAGTATATATAATACTAATATCTAACAATAGGCTATATTACTAATATAATAATACTAATACTAATACCTAAGGCTATATTACTAATTACAATATCTAATAATAATACTAATATCTAACATTATATACTCACTAAGTCACTCTCACAAAATCTCTAATTCTCTCTCCCAAACTATCAAACTCTCTCTCAAACTCAAACTATCTCTCAAACTATGTCTCAAACTCCAACCACGAAAACCCTCAAAGAACTTGTGTTTCTGCATGGTTTTTAAGCTTTTGAGATTGTTAATTGAACTAATAGCACTGCAAACCATGGCACCTGTCGAAACTCGGTGATAGCCGTTTCGAACCATAGAGGCGTTCCTTCAATCACTGAACAACAGTCACGTGACATGGGCGTCTCAGAAGCGCTGTTCGGCACATCGTTTCGAAACGTTTCGATCCGGGACTTCAGAGACGCGCCGACACGCCCGTTTCGGAAGTTACATCACTACCGCCGAGTCCCGTTCCATGTGGTTGAGACCACCTCACCTTAACCCGCTACCCTGTTTTTGTGCCGCGGCCGACGAACCCGGGTTCGGTCGCCGGGCTTCTGGGTGATAAAGGACAGCTGTTGTATGTTACACGCAGCCAGGTTTCCCTCCTGCTGTCTTCTTTCCTCGTTCCTTTGTTCCGTCTCCGCGGGCTCGTCCGCCATCTTGCCCTGCTTCTTCTTCTTCTTCTTTGGAGTTTAATGGCAGTTGGCATCCTAAGTGTTGCATTTACCGCCATCTGCTGGACTTTACTCCTCCCGTTCCTCCTCTTCTATATCCTTTTAATTAACCCAGTTGTAACTAGGTATCTTATTATGATTCTCCTCCCTTCCCTCGATTTTCCACATTCTATTATACTGTTAAAATTAATTTCCCTCACTCCTACCTTCTGCAACCCTCTATTCATCCTCTCCCTCTCCCATCTTGCCCTGCTGCTCCTCTCCCGTCTTCTTCTTCTTCTTCTTCTTCTTCTGTTGGATTTGATTGGCGGCTGGCATCCAGTTTACAGGTGCATTGCCGCCACCTACCGGACTGGAGTGTGGTACATTTGATGTGCAGTTAGGATAGATGACAAAAGGAAAGAAAGAAAAGAAGAAAAAAAAAAAATATATATATATATACACACCTATATATATACATATTAATAGTAATAATATACATAAATAAATGTTTAAACCCTATCCATTAATCCTGTTTCCCTCAAGTACTTGCTCACATACCTGCTAATGCTTTCTGATCTTTGCAACATGTTCCCTACCGTGAAGCTCACTTTTTCCCTATGCATTGTTGCTTTTAATTCTTTCCCCTCTCTCTCATAAAACTTGCATTCCATGAGAACGTGTTGCACAGATTCAGGATGATCACACATTCTGCATTCACCAGTAGGATGTTTGTCGATTTGGTGTAGCGTGCTATTAAAGGAAAACACCACCGCATTTCCATACTGAACTATGTTCTGCTCTGATGTTAGACGAGGTGATACATACCTCCCTCTCCTCTGTGCGTGCACTCAATGGGCCTCATTTATCAAACGAACGTACGACCGAAAACCGTGCGTACGACCATTTCCACGCAAACTTCGGCATTTATCAATTTGGACGTAAGCGGAAGCTGCGATCAGATCTCACGTCAGGTCTGAGCTTGTGTACGCAAATTCGAGTCTGTGGATTTGCGGTGCAGCACAGCAAAATCTGGCGTAAAATAATGAACAAACCTCAGCTGTCATTAAGCATAAGCAGTCACATATTTAGAACAGATCAAAACGGATTATTAAAACGAAAACCTTTTCTTTTGAATGGAGTGCCCTTCGATGTGCCGGCGCAGCCGGATGAGCCCATGCCCATGGAGCCGTGGCCCGCACAGCCTCCACAGCGGGCTATACGGAGGAGACAGGACCTCATTTGTCGCTTTTAAAACGTAAAGTATACCTTAAACTCTTGCAAATGCTCTGCAGTATGAATCAGTAATGTGAAGTATTGTTGGTGGAATTGGCTAAAGGCATACTAAACACAGACAACATTTAGTCATTTAAACATTTTATTATGGCTTTTTTAGAGTTTCATTGATTTCTTTTAGTGTCTCATTAATTGCGTCAAGTGCGCCGACGACTGAGGCCACTGAGGCCAATAACCTGCATATCTCCCCTTGTCTCTCCAGGACCTCTGCCGTGATCAGGTTCGGTCTGGGTGCAGCACGGGGGGCCGAGGGCACACGCTCACACTTGGCAGTAGTGGGACTGCTCTGGGGAGCAGATCTGGCTGACATCATGCTGGTGCCTGGCTCTGAAATATTTAATACAATAAAAATGTCACCCATGTAACATGTGTAAGACTAATTATTTGTAAGAAATGGTGTACAGTCTGATTTTTTTAATGCAAGCAAAAGGGGGCTGTTGGTTACCATTCTGCTCTGGGTCTGCTGCGAGTGCGTCTGTGTCACCTCCACCACTTATGCCACAGATCGACTCCGACCCAATTAAGGAGGCAATTTTTTCCTCCGTCCCCGTCAAGATCAGGCTATAGTCTGTTTGGCCTCCTCCAGTCTGCCTGATGCTGCGTTTAAACGCAGCAACGCGTTTCTTGGTGGCCAGCTTCATATCCGACCATTTTTTCTTGACCTAAATGTAAAGAATTGTTTTGATCAGTTAGCAGACATAAGCTTTTAGGCTGCGGATGAAAAGATTCATTTAAGTCGTTAGGCATGGGTTAAGTTATTGAGAATTATATTCAAACCTCAGCTGGAGTCCGCTACGGCAACGCTGTTGACTGCCTCCGGATCTTTTTCCAGACAGCGTTTTTGTGAGCCCCTTTTATGCCACCCTTCAGGCTGCCAAAAGGCACTGTCTTGTTGTGTTCCACCTCCGATGTCAGGATGCCGATCTCCGTGTCAGAAAAGTTTCTTTTCTTACCCATGTTTCGTCTCTCCATGTTTGACCTCAGTGGGCGAGGCCTCCGAAACAGGAATATTTATGGGCGTAACATGTTAATGACGATCGAATTCAGCCGCCGCATTTATCAAGGCCCGCTCATTCGTACGCTGAGATTGGTCAGATACGAACGTTTCATAAATCGCACGTGTGTCCTGTCGTAAGACCAAATCTGCGCTCAGATCTGCGCCCGTTTTCACGCAAGATTGATAAATGAGGCCCAATGGCTCTTGCGCGCACTCCCCGCAGCCCTAATTTGCTAGCATGTAGCTTGTCGCAGTATATTCCTTAGGATCCAAAGGGGGGTGAAGTTAGAAGCGACCAAGCACTTCCACGTTGTCCTATTTAAATACGGTTACGTGAGTAGTTACACGACCCAAGTTTGGTTACACAAAATGAAACATGCCAATTTTTCTAAGCGGATAACAAGGATAACTATATAGTATGGCGGAATAACAACTGGAAGCACTTCGACGTCGGTGCAGTAATATCATCACTCCGCTCCCCCTCTTACTTCCGTCAATAGAACCTACGTGACCTGCACGCCATCGCCTGCACTACCTGTAGTAGTTTGTGCACAGTTGAGGAAGCATCAGGTTGTAGTAAGATAGTTTGTGAACAATCAAACATCATGGTTATAACGTGCATCGTACAGGGTTGTGAAAACAAGCAGAAGGTATATAGTCCCGTCATGTTTTGAGTGATGATATTACTGCGCCGACGTCGAAGTGCTTCCAGTTGTAGTTCCGCCATACTATATAGTTATCCTTGTTATCCGCTTAGAAAAATTAATTTTGTGTAACCAAACTTGGGTCGTGTAACTACTCACGTAACCGTATTTAAATAGGGACAACGTGGAAGTGCTTGGTCGCTTCTAACTTCACCCCCCTTTGGATCCTCAGGAATATACTGGGACAAGCTACATGCTAGCAAATTAGCGCTGCGCGGAGTGCGCGCAAGAGCCATTGAGTGCACGCACAGAGGAGAGGGAGGTATGTATCACCTCGTCTAAGATCAGAGCAGAACATAGTTCATTATGGAAATGCGGTGGTGTTTTCCTTTAAGCGCCGTGTGTCCTAATCTGAGGTGGGTAATGACCACCTCCTCCTTCCCGCTCCTGCCCACCATTCCTCCTTTCCCCACCTGTTTTTGTATATTGTAGAAGTGTCTTCCGGTCTCATTTGTATCCCAGTAATCCTGCCAAACTTTTCGCATTTGTGATTTAATGATTGTCTTTCCTTCTGCTTTCCCTAGTGGGATGTTGATGTTTACTGCTTGTGACCTGAGTGCTTGTTTTGCAAGTATGTCTGCATCCTCATTGCCGTCAACGCCTGCATGAGCAGGAACCCACAGAAATCTGACCGTTCTCCCCCTATTATGAAAGCTGTATAACTTTTGGTGGATCTCCATGATCAAATCTTGCCTGCATGACTTCATGGTCTTAATACTGTTGAGGGCTGCCCAGCTATCTGATGCTATAAGTGCTTTGGCCCTGTTGTTTCCCCCTAACCATCTCAGTGCAAGCGTGATAGCCAGGAGTTCAACTGTATATACTGATGCGTGGTCTGTTGCTCACTAGGGGTGGGAATTGATACGTTTTTATCAATATCAATGCCATTGTCGATTCTGCCTATCGATCCAATTCCTTATCAATTCTCTTACCGATTCCTGAGTAGTTCAATAAATATTTATGTACACTATAATAGGCGGGTTTTAGCCCATGAATTAAAAATAAATAAAAAACGCACCTTGAATTTTTACACATTTTATTAACAAAAGCACTGCAAACCATTACAACGAAAGAAAAGCTCAACATAGAAAGTTGCACACACTTGTTTGGATTGTGCTAGAAGTTATTTGAAGCTTCTAGCTGATTTTGTCTATGAAATATGGATATTCTTTTGGGTAGTGTCTATGGGTGTTAATTTTATTTTTTGCCAGGAATGGTCCTTTCCTCTCCCTGCCCTAAATATGTGTGTATATAGTGTACTTCTTCTGTGCCATTTATTTATTTAACTTTCTCTATCACTACAGTAACTTTTTGACCGTCATTTGCTCTGCTCTGAACTCCTCCGTGTCTCCCGTTTGGGCAAACACAACAACTCACGGCCAAGCGTAAATCAGGCTTTCCTATTGGCTGTAAAATCCGATACGGGAGCCAATACGAGCGTCCGATGCATAAACGTGACTCTATACGTCACTAGCAAGATGGCGGATGAGACGTTGATCGATATACATAAACAAACGGAGAAATGCGCCACGGAGACGAGGAGACATCTAGTCACATCTTTACAACTTTACGCATTCGTTTTGTTGTCAGAAATAAATCGCTCACATGGACAAGCAGGGTACCGTTATTTAGCCCCGTTTCTCTAGTTTAAGAGGAAAAAGACCGCATGTTTCTAGCGCAAACCATTACGGAGTTATGACGCTCTAAAGACAACATAATCTTTTGTAGCGTATACGCCACAATGGGTCTATGCCTCCACTGATTACACACGGCAGCATTTTCATTGCGTTTGGTGAAATGTAGCCAGACTTTCGATCGCTTCCTCCTCTCCATGATGCTGCCTCGTTGTTTATAGGTTGTCGGCGCGCTCAGGATCGTCGCAGAGAGAGTGACGCAATGTACCGCGACGCAAAATTTCGAGTAAACTGGAAAACGTGGTGCGGAATCGTTAAGAAGAATCGATAACGTTGGAGGCGTACGATTCCGATGGAATTGGTTAGTTGGAGCCGGTTCCGAGTAGGAACCGGTTCTCGATTCCCACCCCTATTGCTCACTCCTTAATTGCCACTTTATATTCCGGAATGTACACCGCAGCTCCGGTACGCCCAGTTTCTGGCTCTTTTGATCCGTCTGTAAATATTGCTATTGTATTTGCATAATTCTGTTCGATGTACTTTTGAACCACGACTCCAGTAACTCCTTGCTTTGACTTATTTTTGATCTTCTGTTGGATATTAAAGTCCACTGATGGCATCGGGAACAGCCAGGGAGGAATTTCTGGTAATGAAACATTAGGAGTGTACTGCATGTTGCACAAGCCAACACTTTCTGCCTTAGCATTTCCAACCCAGCCTAAGCTCCAGAAGTTGGACTTATCATGCTCTGAGCAGTCCTCTAATATAGCCTTTGCTGGGTGAGATCTTTTATGGCCCTGCAGGTGAACCCAGTATGCCAACATGAGCTTTACCCTTCTTATTCTTAATGGCTCTTCCCCCATCTCAACCTGCAGAGCTGCAACTGGGGAGGTCTTAAATGCCCCACTACATACCCTGAGTCCTTTAGCCTGCTCCACATCCAGCTTCTTAAGGTGACTTTCTGCTGCTGACATATACGCAACACTCCCATAGTCTAATCTGGTTCTCATCATGGTTTGGTATATGTTTAATAGAGATTTCCTGGTTGCACCCCAATCACGACCTGACAGGCATCTCAAAAGGTTATTAACATTTTTACATTTGTCTTTTGTCCTCTCAATGTGTTCTCTCCAGGTGAGCTTTTCATCAAACAGGACACCCAAAAAACGAATGACTTTGACTTGCTCCAGTTTTTTACCATATAACCTTATTGATATGTCTTTATGGCGTTTTGCCAAACATATCACTTGAGTTTTTGCAACTGACAGCTTAAATCCCCACCTATTTGCCCACTGTTCCACTGCGTCAACCGCTGTCTGCAACTTCTTCTGTAGATATTTTAGATTCCTCCCTCTTACCCATAATGCCCCATCATCAGCAAATAGTGATTTACTTATTCCTCCCCCCACCTCCTCAAAGATGTCATTAATCATGCAGTTGAAGAGTATTGGACTGCACACACTTCCTTGTGGCGTTCCGTTTTCAACCATACATACTGGTGAATACTCATTCCCTACTCTGACCTCTATCGTCCTCCCAAACAGGAAGCCCAACACCCAGTTATATAGCTTCCCTCCCACTCCTAACTTATCCAGTTTAATTTGCAGGCCCTCTTTCCACAGCATGTCATACGCTTTCTCTATGTCAAAGAACACAGCAACCACCATCTCTTTATTTGTCTGAGCTTTCCTAATTTCTGATTCTAGGCACAACGCTGAATCCATTGTATTTCTCCCTTTGCGAAACCCACTCTGACACGAGGACATAAGGTCTCTACTTTCTATGAAATACATCAACCTCTCTGTAACCATCTTTTCCATAGTTTTCCCTAATTGAGATGTAAGAGCAATAGGTCTATAGTTTGACGGGTCTGATGCAACTTTGCCTGGTTTTAAAATTGGCACTATAATCGAGTGTTCCATGCAGCTGGAATCTCCCCTGACTCCCATACTTTATTAATCAATTTTAATATTACCTCTAGTGACCTGTCATCCATGTTGTCTAACATACAGTAGCAGATATCATCTTTCCCTGGCGCTGACTGCCGGGTGCTGGGGACGATCCTCTTTAACTCGTACATACTGAATGGAAGATCCAGGTACTCTTCTGTTGTGGGTTTTTTCCTGTTAACCCAGGTGTTTTGTGCTTGCATTGTATTCCTTTGTTGCCTAGCCTCTGCTGATAAGTTTTCTGAACTGTGAACTTTGACTAGTGTTTCCGCCAATAGCGTCGCTTTTTCTAGACCACTAACCGCTGTTCTACTGTTACTTGTTAATACTGGGATTGTTATATTCCTTCTTATTCCACTCCTTTTCCTGATCATTCCCCAAACCTCCGACAGCTGTACCTCCCAACCTATCTTACTACAATATTGCCGCCAGCATGCACGCTTAGCTGCTCTAACAGTTTTCCTTACCACTGCTTGCGACCTTTTATACTGCACTAACGACCCCATTGAATGTTTCTTTAATAGCCTAAATGCCCTATTCCGTTCTCTTATTGCCTGTCTGCAATTTTCATCCCACCACGGCACATTCTTTTTACTTCTGCACCCTGATGTTTTTGGTATTAACTCATTTGCTGATTGTATTACAGCTGTGACTACTTCCTTATTCAACTCCTCCACATCTGTCCATTCCTCTTTATGTAATTGTTCAACTCTGTTTCTACACGCTGCCCGGAAAAGCTCCCAGTTAGCTTTATCAATTTTCCATCTTGGCAATCTCATGTCTTCCTCCCGTTGCAGCTCTATTCCAATCTTAATAGTGATTGGATAGTGATCACTACCCATTAATGTTTCACTTAACACCTCCCACGCAGTGACACCAGCCATTTCATTTGACATCAGCGTTAAATCAATCACACTTTCTTTGTTTTGAACGCAGTCATACCTTGTTCCCCTCCCGTCATTCATACTTACTAATCCTTTATCTTCTATAAATTCTTCTAGTATTGAGCCATTTGTGTCAGTTCTCTCACTTCCCCATAGAGTGCTGTGTGCATTGAAATCTCCGCACCACACTACTTTCCCCTGCACTTCCTCCAACACCATATTCAGTATATATATACTCAGTTTATTACATGGATTATAGTAATTAATTATTGATAGCTCATATTTGCCTGTCCAAACCTTAATTATTATGGACTCACATTCGCTCCCTAATTGGACAGTACTAAACCTTATTTCATTTCTGACAAAAGTAGCCACCCCACCACCTTTCCCCATCTTCCTGTCATTTCTTATAGCCGTGTATCCGTGTATTATGAAATCCCATTGCGCTCTCAGCCATGTTTCTTGAATACAGATTATACTGGGTTTATCCTGCAGACCTGAAACAAACTTCTTAAACTCCTGCCCATTAGCTACAAGACTTCTTGCATTCCACTGCAATATACTTAAGACCATGATGATCCACCACCCCATACAGATGATTGTGACGGTATCTGCGAGCTGGGTAAACCTGCCTTCAACTTGTCCTCCACTTCCTCCCACCCAATGGCCTCAATTCCCAGATATTTCTCTGCTGCTTTCACTATTATTTTGATTTTTTCTGTTTTCTTGTCTGTTTGCGCAGTACAATTAATTACATCAACCATGAACAGTATGAACTGCCTTTTCTCCACAATCAGCGTGTCTTCTTTAACTCTTCTGCATCCCTCACATGTTCTCATTTCAGGCCTGTCTGCCATCTTAACACTACTGCCATTTGGCAGCATCCCCACCTTTCTGACCGCTTCCGCGTATGTGACCCCTTGGGATGTTTTCACTCGCTGCACCTCTTCTGCTCTCTTACTGACTTCACACCCTCTATATGCAGAGGTGTGCTCCCCTCCGCAGTTACAGCACTTAAGTTTAGCTCCTGTTTCACACTTCCCGTATTCATGCTCCCCTGCACATCTCCCACACCTTTGATTACCCTTGCATACTGCCGCTACATGCCCATATTTCTGGCATTTAAAGCACCTTAGCGGCGGAGGAACATAGAGTCTAACATCATAGCTCATGTATCCGATAAACACTTTAGCAGGGAGTCGGTCCTCATCAAACGTGAGCAACACTGACAAACTGTCACATTTTTGGCCCTCACGAGTAGTTTTTAGGCGTCTGACTTCCCTCACGCTTGCACCCTTCACATTTTCTTTAATCTGTTCAGCAGACACACTCAGTGGGATACCAAAAATCACTCCTCGGGTAAGACCCCCACCCTTAGCAATCGTAGCTTGAACTTTTTTCCCCTCGATCTTATTCAGCCTAATAGCTTTCCCAAGTTGTGCGCTGTCTGTGCAAAAAATCAACAGTGCTCCACTGCGCAGAACTTTCGCACTCTTTACCTCTCCCACTAGATTGTTTATCCCCTTGGTAAGGAGAACCGGGTTACACTCAGCGAACGACGCACCTTCTTGTTCCAGCCTGACGATTACTTTGTGCTCTTCCTCGCCCTGTCTCGCTTGCTCATTATCTGTTTCTTCTGATATTGAGCTCCTTTCTTTTTTCTTGCGTTTTCGCCTGGCTTTCCCCGCTTTCTCTTCACTCCAGCTTTCAATTCCCCCGCCACTGAGCTCCATTCCTAACTCGTTTCCTGATCCGTCACTTCCTTCTGTCATCTCCTGTCCATTCACAGTCCGGCCCGACTCGACTCTTACTTCCGCCCCTTCCGTCTTCTTCACCGGAACCAAAGAGTATATAGACACCAAGAGGCGAATCTCAATGCATTTCCATTTATCTAAGTAGCAGACGCTTTTATCCAAAGCGACTTAGAATAAGTACATTTGTGTGAAGAGTGCAACAGTACATCTCTATCAGCACAGTGAGGATTTCAATCCGCCCGCTGGCTAAGTTAACCCGTAGCTAGTAAACAACAGGGATACGTGCTAAGATACAGATTTATGGGGGGTTTTTTTGGGAGGGAGAGAGGTAGTAGAGGGAGGAGGGTCAGCAGAGTCCAGAGCTGCATTCCAAAAACAGTTTGAGTCGCCCTCGCTCACTTGCCCTAAGCACTTGCCCTCGGGGGAATCCCCGCCGCCATCATAAGGGCTGTTCCATTTCTCTGAACAGCTGAAGTGAACTCCGTGAGATCGACCCTTGAGGGCTGAGTGATCGAGTCAACAACCATGGTCACTTCAGAGCTATATATCACCCACAATGCATTGCAGTGGTGCATGAAAAATATGTCCATGCGGTGGCGATAATGAACCTCAAACACCATTGTCTGCTGTCTATTCACCACCAAGGAAGAAGAAGAAAGAAGAAAGTGAATTAAATTTAATTCATTTTCTTAAATTGTGCAATTAGACTGTCTGTTGCAGAGTTATGGCAGAGCCCACCGTTTACAAGTGTAAGTATATAAGCCGACGTATTGCCATCAAGCGCAGAATACGTCTTCGTCTCAATGAAATGAGTCTCCGCATATTTTGTGTAATTTGGAATAGGCAGTATAGCGCTACTCCAACAACGTGTGGTTGATCCATGATTGTCTGGGCTGTTAATGAACGAGGGCAGAGTGTTCCATTTACCTCTTTCACTCCCCCTCCGCCCACTTTCCCTCCACCCTCCAAGTGGCCTCCGTGTGACGTCATAGCAAGGGCTGAGGGCAAGTGAGCGAGAGCGACTCAAACTGTTTTTGAAACGCAGCCCAGGTGATCTCTGAACAACAGGGTCTTGGGTCTCTTACGGAGGATGGGAAGCAGTTCTGCGGTCAATGGAACGAACATCTGTGTCCTTTGGATTGAAAGTGACTGGTAAACTTCCCATTATGCATTGGGAAACTAGTAGCGCCTATGAAATCCATTTAGTTTTTCCCCAATTTCCCGTATATTGAGTAGCTGTCAGCAATAATAATTGCAATAATAATATAATTACTGTAATTGTTTGTCCAGTCTCTAGCAGACACATTTGCCAAATCTAGCATTATGTAAAACTGATTTAGAAAATAACATTTATTGTAGTAAAAAATGTGGGGTTCTAACATTAATATTTATTTATTTTTACCTGTGACTAAGTGCTCAGCTGTTTTACTAACATCTACGTGTGATGTTACTGTTTTCCTGCAGACGTCCAGCAGCTGATGGCGTGTAAAGAAGAGGTTCCCTTTGAGCAGCAGGACTGGGGCTCCAGTCTGGACCAGGAGGATCCAGAGCCCCCACACATCAAAGAGGAACAGGAGGAAGTCTGGATCAGTCAGGAGGGAGAGCAGCTTCAAGGGCTGGAGGAGGCTGATATCAAGTTCCCAGTCACTCTTGTCCCTGTGAAGAGTGAAGAAGATGAAGATGATGAAGAGAAGCCTCAGTTCTCAGGGCTGGCTTCAGCTGCAGCCAGCAGCTCAACTGAACAGATGAAAACAGAAGCTGGTGAAGAGGACTGCGGAGGACCGGAACCACAACCAAATACTGATGACATGACTGAAGACTCTTCTGACATTGATGACATGACTGAAGACTCATCTGAGACTGATGACAGTGATGATTGGCAGGAGACCAGAGAACCTCAGTCAGGTTTAAAGGCTTGGACCGATGATGAAGTCCCTGACAGTGATTCTAGATGTAGTACTGGTGAGAAACCTTTCAGATGCTCCGTATGTGGGAAAACATTTGACCATAGAAAAAATATGAAGATACACATGAGAGCTCATACAGGAGAGAAACCTTTCAGCTGTTCAGTTTGTCAGAAAACTTTGACAGGAAGTGGAAATTTAAACACACACATGAGAACTCACACAGGAGAAAAACCTTTCAGCTGTTCAGTTTGTAAGAAAACTTTCACGCAGAGCGAAGGCTTAAAGACACACATGAGAACTCACACAGGAGAGAAACCTTTTGGCTGCTCAGTTTGTAAGAAAACGTTCACGCAGGGAGGAAGCTTAAAGACACACATGAGAACTCACACAGGAGAAAAACCTTTCAGTTGTTCAGTTTGTAAGAAATCTTTCACGGAGGGAAAAAGCTTAAAGACACACATGAGAACTCATACAGGAGAGAAACCTTTTAGCTGCTCAGTTTGTAAGAAATATTTCACGCAGGGAGGACACTTAAAGGCACACATGAAAACTCACACAGGAGAGAAACCTTTCAGCTGTTCAGTTTGTGAGAAACAATTCAAATACCTTCAAAGTGTAAAGAGACACATGAGATTTCACACAGGATAGATGTTTCAGCTGCTCAGTTTGTAAACAAGACTCGGTGAAACCTCGTATCTGGCTGGACCGTGTCTGGTCAATGTACCTAATTGCAGATAAGTCAAACTTCTCAACTCAACGATTATTTTGTTAAACACCACATGAAATGAAATCCATCTCTCTCTCGACTCGAACTGTTTCTACAATCTGCAGCCCACCAGTCAGTCACCATTGCAACACGTCATATGGTGATATTTTGGCATTTTTGTCAAGCCATGTGCGAGTCATTTGTATAAATGCACGTTCACGGCTTTCTTCAGTAGACCACGGTGTCGATCACAGTCTTACTGATGCAGACGTGCGGCCGCGTACTTTTCACCAAGTCAGCTGCAGCGTCTGATGAACATGTATGAGGAAATAAAGCATATTACATGCAAAAAAGGAAATACGGCTGAAAAGAGCGTGGCAGACAATTATGGGAGACCGACTGAATGCGAAGCCTAAAAGTCTACATATACTAACCACGGATCTTAACTGAAACGTCATTATTGTACCATTCAAGCAGTGACTTGGTTTTTGTGTATTTGTGTGTGTAACCTACTTTATTGAGCGGCCTGTACTAGATGGTCTGGGTGAATGAAACTTCCTCGTGTGTGCTTTAGAGAACATTATACTGGAATATCCGGGACTCTTATTTTGAGATGGCATGAACAGGAAGTGTCCTGTCTGTAATGTGCTGCTATGAACTATGTGAGCGCAATAAAGGAGTGGCCACACATGTATGACTTTATATGTTGCCCTTCTGACTGACTTCATTGAAAACACCTTTGAACATAATAATGGTCACAATGTTAAAATAATAGCAGCAGGCTGATATGTAGCCTACCTGTGGTACTTTAATGCAGTTTCAGAAAAATAAGGCAAAATACATGGATAAGAACATGGAATAACTGTCAAAAAGACATCGGTTTCCGATCGGAGTGACTGCTGACTGAACAGAGGCTGGACTAGGAAGCAGGATTCGGGCTTAGCGAGGGAACTTCAGGCTTAACTCTGGGTTTTCCAGCTTCTTTTGTCTGTCATTTGTCTGAATGCAAAATAGAATTCCACCACTAGATGGGAGTAATTCCCACACACTGTCTCTTTAAGTAATAAAATGTTGAATGGGCAGCAGCTTTCTTCCTCCATGTTAGTATTGATGCATTCAGAGAAGATGGATCCCTTGAATCTCCAAACTGTGTTCTGAAAAAGGTCCTCGTGAACAACAACAGGCCACGTTTGTGAAGAATATAGAAGCAGGAACTGAGAGTTAAACTCACACACATGTTTCTGGTCTAGTCCTCATGGAGCCCTCTGCTATGACCTCACTTTAAGTGACTTTAAAGTTATGGATTTTTATTTACATACACTTTGAAGGCACACAAATAGTATAATAATAACTAATAGATATCACCATGAAACTTCCCCAGTTGATTACTGACAGTCAGTCAATTATTTAGTTAAACGTTTTCTGAAATACTTAAATATGCAATCAAGGCATTATCTAACGGCAACTTTTAGTGAGTTTAGCAGAAATCTCAGATGTAAAAAAATAATAAAAAATACGTGTTATGGGAGCTAAATAAAACATTTAAGAATTGTTATGAGTGTCTCATATACTTACAGCTGTTTAAAACCAGACAACACACACATTTTCACACTAATTGAATCAATAAGTGGTGTTAGTAGAAATTAACCCTCACTCACAACCTTGTGTTCATTGATATGATGCTTCTGTTTTTGGTCCAAACAAACGATCTTCATCTGGTGTCGACGCGCTGCTAAGACTGCGAACTTCTTTTCAAAATACAATACTATGACTTTTTCATTACTTTTTTCAAAATACTATCTATGACTTCTTTTTCAAAACAATCTTTTGCATCTCACTTCTAACCACTAGATGGTGCTTTATGTTTCTAATTATTTCTCTGAAGCAAGGACTTGTCATACGGGTGAGAATAAATCAATCACAAACTGGCAGTATAGAAACGTGAGCACATTGTGCCGTTTAATAACATCATAAAAACAATGTATGGGTATTTGATGGATTAGTTTATTTCTAATACATAAGAGTATTTTATCAGTTAACCAAGGTTACCACAATAGCAAATAGCAACTTTTAGGGTTGAAATACATTTGAATTTGTGCTAAACACTGAAATCTTCCCAATAATCTGAATAATCCACAGAACTCTCAATAGTGTTTATATGAAATATCAATAGTAAAATGTAGTTCTGTAGATAATCCAGATAATCATGACATTGTTTCCAGAAAGGCCCTGTGATAGACCGGCGACCTGTCCAGGGTGTACCCTGCCTTCGCCCAATGATAGCTGGGATTGGCTCCAGCCACCCCCGTGACCCTGAATACAGGATAAGCGGTAGACAATGGATGGATGGATGTTTCCAGAAAGCTGTTGAATTTTCCCAGTGTGATCTATTTTCCTCAGATAATGCCAACTCGTTATTCGCTAAGATATCATAGCTCTTGAGATCTTAGATATTGTTTTTTTTATTTTTTTTATTTACATGGTTTATTTATCTTTAACAGATTCAGATACATCCTTTCTCTAAAATGTTTAAAATCTGGAAATGGCAATTCACTTATCTCAACCTCAGCAGATAAAACCAAAAACTTTGTGTTTGGCCAAATGCCACCAAGATTCAGTAAAAAGGGGAGGCATCAGGACGCAAAGAACTTTGAAAAAATAAGGAGGCCGTTTACATCTCTAATTGACACAATAGATGTTATATGATGAACCAAATTACTGACTGCACTATATTATAATTATCTTCCTTTCTTCTTCGCACTAGAATTATTAGCCATTTCTTTTGAGGTTCCTTTGATTTCTGTTATTATTGCCTCTTGTTTTTTCAATTGTTTTTTTGTTTGTTTGTGCTTGTAGTCTGAGGGAGGGTGAGGGATGGAGGGAGGGAGGGCAGGGAAATGAGGGAAAATTAGTACAATGTGAATACTGTACCTCTGTTTTAATTGCATTACATGTAATTTTTTTTAGTGCTCAACAAAAAAAACGTATTAAAAGAAAAAGGACGCATCTTTGTCATTTTACAACTGCAGATGCTTCACGCTGCCACTTTAAGTACAGCTACTGTTCGGTAGCTGAAGGCATTTTAATTTAATTCAGGCTGCAACTCGCTGCACGTCAAGGACTCAGGACTGTGTAGGCATCAGACTGAACAGGAGAGGTAGCCTCTCTTGATATACAGTAACAAACACTCAGCCGTTTATTATAAACTGCACTAAGTATCATGAATTATGGTGTTTAAAATAGTGATTATAGTGCGTTTGATTGTTAATGGGGAGTGATTTCAAGGCTGCCTAGTTATCTTCAGCCAAATATTTAATCAGACTGGGAATGACTAATTATCTTAAAAAAACTGTGAAGTACACAATATGGTGTAGTCAGGAATATGTATAAAACTTCAAAGTAAAATTTTAACTTATAAAGCTTACTTTTCACTTGACACTATGTGACTTCACATTGCATTGAAGTGTTGCATTATATTACACATTTCTTAATTTATGATTTGTGATTTTCATTTAGTTTAGCTCGTCTACCTCCGAGCTCTTTAGATCAGATTCATCCAACAGCAGCAGCATTTTAAAGAGCAACGTTTAGCTTAGCTCGCAGTTTAAAGTCACTCAACCCCCCAAAATGTTCAAATCTTCCCGTGGACAGAGTTGCGGAGTATCCGGAGGCGAGACATGACTTCATCCCAGTCCAGGTAGGCGCCTTCGAGGTGTCGCGACCGGCCTGGCATGCTCGTGTAGTTCTTCCTCCCTTGCAGCAGACGCCAGTTATCAAAGGTCACTATGTCACCTGAAACACCATAATAATAAATAGCACTTAAAAGGAATACGTGATTCTATTCAGAATAGGGATGCAAATTATCGAGTAATTCATTAATCGATAGTTGTTTCATCTTATCGGTCGATGATCGATTAATTGATAAGCGGCAATTCTTCTGAGAAGCTGAATTTCCCTCTGAATAGGTTCTATCTACTGTATACGTAACATAAAATGCTATCTTCCTTATGATATGAAGAAAAATGCAAATCATATTTTGAATAATTTAATTTTAATGCATCAATTTGGGGAATTTTGAGAACCAAAATATGACATATTGTTTCCTGACCAATTTCTTACAAACTGCTGGTTCTGATCCAAATGTTGACATACTTAATGGGGTTGAGGAGATTAAGCATTCAAGAAAAGATGAAAACAAAAAGGACTAAAACACAGTGCTGAGCCTTTAAACTATTAGTTTATTATGACTGTCATTATTATTATTAATAATAATATAAGTGGGTGAATATTCCTCAGCCTTCCTTGGTGTTTTGGTTTTGATCTCGTTCACATACTTCGTCACTCGCCCATCTCTGAGCGACAACTGTCAATGAATGTGAATGTGTTCCAGCGGAATGTGGACAGGACAGGCGATGTGGGCGGGGACAGAGAGAAAATAACTTTAACTTTCTGCGATGCGAGTGAAGTGACCAAGCGGGTACCAATCAGAATGTAGAATAGAGATGATTGACAGTTGATGTCAACAGAGAGTTCCATCGAGAGAGTTGCAGCTTGAAGTGGCCGCTGGCGGCAGTTAATTTTTTTTGCCAGCGAGTAGAATTCAGCGACAAAGCGAGTGACGGGCGAGTAGCGACATATGTGAACGGGGCTATACGCGCCGTCAAACTCGCCAGCTAAGGGGGGTCGGCGCGGGGGGACGCCTTGCCATGGCGACGGGGGAAAACAGAACGTTGATGAGCCGAACCAGCCGCAAGGATTTCCCCTTATAATACGCGCTGCGGAAGCGGAATCAAAATAATTTTGGGCGAACATTGAGCGGTGCGCCATAGTCTCGTCAATGTGTGGGAAACACTGCTTGTCTTGTTGTCATCAGAGCCCTGCTTCGCTTGTGTTCGCGCATGTGCGTCAAGTACGTCTGGCGTCAAACGCGCCCTCACGTGGACTGGCGGGGAATTACGGGTTCAAAACGCAATTAATTGCAATTAGTTTATTTTAATCGAGTAATTTCTTATCGACAATTAATCGATAATCAATTAATTGTTTGCATCCCTACTCCGAAGCAGAGTGGAAGTTTAAACGCACACATGAGAACTCATACAGGATAGAAACCTTTCAGCTGCTCAGTTTGTAAACAAGACTCGGTGAAACCTCGTATCTGGCTGGACCGTGTCTGGTCAATGTGCCTAATTGCAGATAAGTCAAACTTCTCAACTCAACGATTATTTTGTTAAACACCACATGAAATGAAATCCATCTCTCTCTCGACTCAAACTGTTTCTACAATCTGCAGCCCACCAGTCAGTCACCATTGCAACACTATTGTTGATGAAGCAGACCAATCAAGTGATTTCCTTGCTGCATTAGCCCCGCTGTACGTCATACTGTGATATTTTGGTATTTTCATTAAGCCATGTGTGAATCATTCGTATAAATGCACGTTCACTGCTTTCTTCAGTAGACCACGGTGTCGATCACAGATTTACTGATTTAGACGTGCGGTTGCATACTTTTCACCAAGTCAGCTTCAGCGTCTGATGGACATGTATGAGGAAATAAAGCGTATTACATGCAAAAAAGGAAATACGGCTGAAAAAAGCGTGGCAGACAATTATGGCGGACCGACTGAATGCAAAGCCTAAAAGTCTACATTTACTAACCACGGATCTTAACTCTATTCCATTCAAAAAGGGGGACCGGAGGGTGTGTTCCAACTATCGGGGGATCACACTTCTCAGCCTCCCCGGGAAAGTCTATTCCAGGGTGCTGGAGAGGAGAATTCGGCCGATAGTCGAACCTCGGATTCAGGAGGAACAATGCGGTTTTCGTCCTGGCCGTGGAACACTGGACCAGCTCTATACCCTCCGCAGGGTGCTCGAGGGTTCATGGGAGTTTGCCCAACCAGTCCACATGTGTTTTGTGGACTTGGAGAAGGCATTCGACCGTGTCCCTCGTGGCATTCTGTGGGAGGTACTTCGGGAGTACGGGGTCGGGGGCCCTCTGCTAAGGGCTGTTCGGTCCCCGTATGACCGGAGCTGGAGCTTGGTTCGCATTGCCGGCAGTAAGTCAGACCTGTTCCAGGTGCATGTTGGACTCCGGCAGGGCTGCCCTTTGTCACCGGTCCTGGTCATTATTTTTATGGACAGGATTTCTAGGCGCAGCCGTGGGCCGGAGGGGATCTGGTTCGGGAGCCACTGGATTTCATCCCTGCTTTTTGCGGACGATGTGGTCTTGTTGGCTCCTTCGAGCCAGGACCTCCAGCATGTCCTGGGGCGGTTTGCAGCCGAGTGTGAAGCAGCCGGGATGAGGATTAGCACCTCCAAATCTGAGGCCATGGTTCTCGACCGGAAAAAGGTGGCTTGCTCCCTCCAGGTTGGGGGGGAGTTCCTGCCTCAAGTGGAGGAGTTTAAGTATCTTGGGGTCTTGTTCACGAGTGAGGGAAGGATGGAGCATGAGATTGGCAGGCGGATCGGTGCAGCGGCTGCAGTAATGCGGTCGCTGTATCGGTCCGTCGTGGTAAAGAGAGAGCTGAGCCGAAAGGCGAAGCTCTCGGTTTACCGGTCAATCTACGTTCCTACCCTCACCTATGGTCATGAACTTTGGGTCATGACCGAAAGAATAAGATCCCGGATACAAGCGGCCGAAATGAGCTTCCTCCGCAGGGTGGCGGGGCGCTCCCTTAGAGATAGGGTGAGGAGCTCCGTCACACGGGGGGAGCTCGGAGTAGAGCCGCTGCTCCTCCACATCGAGAGGAGCCAGTTGAGGTGGGTTGGGCATCTGCATCGGATGCCCCCTGGACGCCTCCCTCGGGAGGTGTTCCAGGCATGCCCCACCGGGAGGAGACCCCGAGGAAGACCCAGGACACGCTGGAGTGACTATGTCACCCGGCTGGCCTGGGAACGCCTTGGGGTCCTCCCGGAGGAGCTGGGGGAAGTGTCTGGGGAGAGGGAAGTCTGGGCGTCCCTGCTCAGGCAGCTGCCCCCGCGACCCGGTCCCGGATAAGCGGAGGAAAATGGATGGATGGATGGATGGATGGATGGATCTTAACTGAATCCGTCATTATTGTACCATTCAAGCAGTGACTTGGTTTTTGTGTATTTGTGTGTGTAACTGTCACTGTAACACTTGCCCCTGGGTGATGTTGGGACTTTGAAATTGTGTTGACTCTGGAAATGTTGAGCGTAGTCCTGCTCAATGTGTTAAGTGTCCTGAGATGACTTCTGTTGTGATTTGACACTATACATAAAATTGAATTGAATTGAATTGTAACCTACTTTATTGAGCGGCCTGTACTAGATGGTCTGGGTGAATGAAACTTCCTTCGTGTGTGCTTTAGAGCACATTATACTGGAATATCCGGGACTCTTATTTTGAGATGGCATGAACAGGAAGTGTCCTGTCTGTAATGTGCTGCTATGAACTATGTGAGCGCAATAAAGGAGGGAGTGGCCACACATGTATGACTTTATATGTTGCCCTTCTGACTGACTTCATTGAAAACACCTTTGAACATAATAATGGTCACAATGTTAAAATAATAACAGCAGGCTGATATGTAGCCTACCTGTGGTACTTTAATGCAGTTTCAGGAAAATAAGGCAAAATACATGGATAAGAACATGGAATAACTGTCAAAAAGACATCGGTTTCCGATCGGAGTGACTGCTGACTGAACAGAGGCTGGACTAGGAAGCAGGATTCGGGCTTTGCGAGGGAACTTCAGGCTTAACTCTGGGTTTTCCAGCTTCTTTTGTCTGTCATTTGTCTGAATGCAAAATAGAATTCCACCACTAGATGGGAGTAATTCCCACACACCGTCTCTTTAAGTAATTGTTACGCCTGGCCTTGGGGTTGCCAGGACATAACACACGTGACCCCTCTCTTTTCCCACTCCCAGAATAAAACACATTTGGAGACTCCATTTGGCACATGTCAAAGATCATAGTAAACAATCATAAGCTATATTATTATTATTATATTACTGACCCTCTGATTGAGGTGCAGTGACTGCTATTTGAGTCAAATCCCCATTGTCAGATTTCCCCTCTGCTGCAAATAAACACACACTATCTGCTCCCCACCCCCACTTTCAGGTAACCATAGTGATGTAAATTAGCACTCGGGTGCTAATTTAGTCAGGTCTTTACTTGTAAATCTTTACTATAAATCGATGGTTTATAGTAATATATAAATCATATTATTGAATTCAGCATGAATGGTTGTTTGTCTCTACATGTCGGCCCTGCGATAGACTGGCGTCCTGTCCAGGGTGTACCTTGCCTTCGCCCAATGACAGCTGGGATCGGCTCCAGCCCCACCGTGACCCCTGAATACAGGATAAGCGGTAGACAATGGATGGATATTATTGAATTCTATGAATCAACATCATGAAAGTAAGTACCAAGCTGTGATAGTTGAATAACATCACCTTTGTATTCATCACATATCCTGTACATATGATACATATCCCACAAATTCACATGACACATTTATTTTGGAAAATCGAGCCTACTCCTTATTCATGAACACATTGAATAATAATATAATAACATTTTGAAAATGTATTTAGATACTCACCGATCTAGCAAAGCATCATGTCCTGGGACGAACATCCTCCTCCTCCTGTCATCAGCGCTGCAGCAGCTCCCCTCCTCCTATCGTCGCATCCCTGATAATTATTCATCACTGTCGCGGGTGAAAAACTCTACGGCGTCTTCCAAAGTCTTTCCTTTTACTTTAGACATCGTAAAAACACTAAAAACAACCCAAAAGAAGAGTAAATACAAGCCTTCTGTCGCGAGTGAAGCGCTGGCTCGCTTGATTGACAGATTGTTCAGCCAATTCGGATCGCAGAATCACGGAAGAGGGCTTGTATTTTCCGTAAGAGTCTGACGGACACGGAAATACACAGCATTCATAGATAGCCCTCCGTCGTAAAGCGGTACAAAGCGATAAAAACACAATAACAATATATTCTTTAGAGACTCTCAAAGTAAAAACATGATGATTACCAGAGTTACCGTGCTCGTGGGACTAAATGAAGTGGCTACTTTTGTTTGTTGGACTCTTACCTTTCTCTGGATACCAGGATTACCATGCTACATGTTGTTTTTGGACTTCCAGACAGCTCGAAAGGTAGGGAACTCCCGTCTTGTTATTGTTTTTTTCTTCTGTGCACTCCTTGCACACACGTCGTGTTTGTTTGTGATGTGTCTCCGTGAGCCTAAAACGGCTGGCTTTTTTCAATTCACGAGCTTTGAAATAATATATAATATGACACAGACGCATTAAAAATAATATTACTTTCTCTCTCAACTTGTCTCGACTCCTACTTGACAACCCACAAGTGATCTGTAGGTTGAGACTTGGGCATTTTGGGTTGAATCAATCTTTGTATGTTTTTAGAAAGCATCATAATGGGCTTTGTGAGTGTGGAAAGTCTGAAACAGTTGAACATGTTTTATTGAAATGTAACAAATATACCACAGAAAGGAGCATTTTATATAAGAGTGTATCACATTTGGGAGTTCTGTCATCCTTATGGAGGATGGGAAGCAGTTCTGCGGTCAATGGAACGAACATCGGTGTCCTTTGGATTGAAAGTGACCGTCAAACTTCCCATCATGCATTCTAATTAGAAATCTGTTTAGTTTTCCCCCAATTTCCCGTATATTGAGTAGCTGTGAGCAATAATAATTGTAATAATAACTGTAATTGTTTGTCCAGTCTCTAGCAGACATGTTTGCCAAATCTAACATTATGTAAAACTGATTTAGAAAATAACATTTATTGTAATTACAAATTTGGGGTTATAACATTTTTTTTTTTTTTTTTTACCTGTGACTAAGTGCTCAGCTGTTTTACTAACATCTCTGTGTGATGTTACTGTTTTCCTGCAGACGTCCAGCAGCTGATGGCGTGTAAAGAAGAGGTTCCCTGTGAGCAGCAGGACTGGGTCTCCAGTCTGGACCAGGAGGATCCAGAGCCCCCACACATCAAAGAGGAACAGGAGGAAGTCCGAATCAGTCAGGAGGGAGAGCAGCTTAAAGGGCTGGAGGAGGCTGATATCAAGTTCCCAGTCACTCTTGTCCCTGTGAAGAGTGAAGAAGATGAAGATGATGAAGAGAAGCCTCAGTTCTCAGGGCTGGCTTCAGCTGCAGCCAGCAGCTCAACTGAACAGATGAAAACAGAAGCTGGTGAAGAGGACTGTGGAGGACCGGAACCACAACCAGATACTGATGACATGACTGAAGACTCATCTGATGACAGTGATGATTGGCAGGAGACCAGAGAACCTCAGTCAGGTTTAAAGGCTTGGACCGATGATGAAGTCCCTGACAGTGATTCTAGATGTAGTACTGGTGAGAAACCTTTCAATGGCTCCGTATGTGGGAAAACATTTGACCATAGAAAAAATATGAAGATACACATGAGAACTCACACCGGAGAAAAACCTTTTAGCTGCTCAGTTTGTAAGAAATCTTTCACGCAGGGAGGAAACATAAAGAGACATATGAGAACTCACACAGGAGAGAAACCTTTTAGCTGCTTAGCTTGTAAGAAAACGTTCACGCAGGGAGGAAACTTAAAGAGACACATGAGAACTCATACAGGAGACAAACCTTTCAGCTGCTCAGTTTGTCAGAAAACTTTTACAGAAGGTAGAAATTTAGAGGCACACATAAGAACTCATACAGGAGAAAAACCTTTCAGCTGCTTAGTTTGTAAGAAAACTTTCACGCAGGGAGGAAGCTTAAAGACACACATGAGAACTCATACAGGAGAGAAACCTTTCAGCTGCTCAGTTTGTAAGAAAACTTTCATGCAGGGAGGAAGCTTAAAGACACACATGAGAACTCACACAGGAGAGAAACCTTTCAGCTGTTCTGTTTGTCAGAAAACCTTGACAGGAAGTGGAAGTTTAAAAACACACATGAGAACTCACACAGGAGAGAAACCTTTTAGCTGCTCAGTTTGTAAGAAAACCTTCACGCGGGGAGAAAGCTTAAAGAAACACATGAGAACTCATACAGGAGAGAAACCTTTCAGTTGCTCAGTTTGTAAGAAATCTTTCATGCAAAGCGTAAGTTTAAAGACACACATGATCACTCATACAGGAGAGAAACCTTTCAGCTGTTCAGTTTGTCAGAAAACCTTTACAGAAATTAGAAGTTTAAATGCACACATGAGAACTCATACAGGAGAGAAACCTTTCAGCTGCTCAGTTTGTAAGAAATCTTTCACGCACAGTGCAAACTTAAAGATACACATGAGAACTCATACAGGAGAGAAACCTTTCAGTTGCTCAGTTTGTAAGAAATCTTTCACGGAGGGAAGAAGTTTAAAGACACACATGAGAACTCATACAGGATAGAAATCTTTCAGCTGCTCAGTTTGTAAACAAGATTCGGTGAAACCTCGTATCTGGCTGGACCGTGTCTGGTCAATGTGCCTAATTTTCAGATAAGTCAAACTTCTCAACTCAACGATTATTTTGTTTAACACCACATGCAATGAAATCCATCTCTCTCTTGACTCAAACTTTTTTTTCAATCTGCAGCCCACCAGTCAGTCACCATTGCAACACGTCATACTGTGATATTTTGGTATTTTCGGCTAAGTCAAGCCATGTGTGAATCATTCATGCACGTTCACAGCTTTCTTCAGTAGACCACGGTGTCGATCACAGATTTACTGATGCAGACGTGTGGCCGCGTACTTTTCACCAAGTCAGCTGCAGCGTCTGATGGACATGTATGAGGAAATAAAGCCAGGGTTTCCCGCAGCGCTTTCCTGTTAAGGCGGCCGCCTTAACAACAAAGGGCTGCCGCCTAAACTAACGTCTTAAAAAAAAAAGAAAAAGAAAAAAAAAAAAATCCATATACTAGCATTATTCGCCGCAGTGTTTCCCCTACCATTGTACAGGCCGGGCAGGGCCTCCAGGCATAGGCGTAATTTATGGGGGGGATGGGTGGGTTGCAACCCACCCAATAATCCAAACCAGCCACCACAACCCACCCAATATGATATCATAATTATTGATATTGAATGTTAAGCATTATAATCACAACAGTGTGGTAGATTTTCTCAATTTACCAGTAAAAAATAGTGACGTTTGTCTGTGCCCCCTCCCGCTCTGAGATTTGGTTTCGCCCACCTTGCCGGACCTGCGCTTCTCTACTGTCTCTCCGGTCTCTCCCCGCATCAGCGGTGGTATGAAGAAAGCACGCGAAAAAAAGCAAAAGAGTAAAAGTATCTTCCCAACAGGAGGTAGCTACTGCTAGGGCTCCAGTGCCACCTCTCACGAGTCAAATCATGTTACTGAACAAAAGTTAGTTTGCCCCCCCCCCCCCCCCCCAGCCGGCGAGTTCGACAGTGCGTGTGCGTATAGCCCCGTTCACATACGCCACTACTCGCCACTCGCTTTCTCGCTGAATTCTACTCGCTGGCAAAAAAAAATTCACTGCCGCCGGCGACTTCAAACGGCAACTATCTGTGGAACTCTCTGTTGACGTCAACTGTCGATCATCTCTATTCTACATTGTGATTGGTACTCGCTTCACTCACATCGCAGAAAGTTAAAATAATTTGATCTCCGATCGACCACATCGCATCGCCTGTCCTGACCACATTCCACTAGAACACATTCACATTAATTGACAGCTGTCTCTCAGAGATGGGCGAGTGGCGACGTATGTGAACGAGCTTTAGTCAAAACCAAAACACCAAGGAAGGCTGAGGAATAGTCACCCACTTATATTATTATTATTATTATTATTATTATTATTATTATTATTATTATTATTATTATTATTATTATTATAATAATAATAATAATAATAATAATAATAATAATAATAAACAAATTGTGTTTTAGTCATTTTTGTTTTCATCTTTTCTTGAATGCTTAAACTCATCAACCCCATTTAGTATGTCAACATTTGTATCAGTACCAGCAGTTTGTAAGAAATTGGTCAGTAATTGATATGTCATATTTTGTTTCTCAGAATTCACCAAATTGATGCATTAAAATGAAATTATTTAAAATTTTCTCCCGGGGGGGCATGCCCCCGGACCCCCCTACAGGATCGCAATCCCCCCACCATAGTCTCCAAAGATATATATATATACACCTGCTTCACAGGCGGAAATCTCAACCCCCCCAATGTTCAACTCAAAGTTACGCCCTTGCCTCCAGGCCAAAAAGAAATTAATATATGCCAAAAATAAGCCACCTATCAATTCATTCATAAATCAATAATCATTTACATGGGGGGGAGACACCCCCTGTGGGGGGAGGATTGTTTTTGATAAGCTGTGGAACTCTGAGTTAACCTATTTCTACCTGAATTTCTATGAACTATTAAGCTGTTGAGTAAACCCATAACTTATATTTTACTTCATAAAATAAGACATGCACTCATATGTCGTTGTAGTGTTTTACAGTATCTGTAGCTATTAATGTGATGCTCATCATCCCCCCCCCCCCCTGACAGACACCACCTTAACTAACACATTTTCTGGGGGAAACACTGAAAGCGTATTACATGCAAAAAAGGAAATACGGCTGAAAAGAGCGTGGCAGACAATTATGGCGGACCGACTGAATTAAAGGCTAAAAGTCTACATTTACTAACCACGGATCTTAACTGAATCCGTCATTTTTGTACCATTCAAGCAGTGACTTGGTTTTTGTGTATTTGTGTGTGTGACTGTCGCTGTAATGCTTGCCCCTGGGTGATGTTGGGACTTTGAAATTGTGTTGACTCCGGAAATGTTGAGCGTATTCTAGTCCTGCTCAATGTGTTAAGTGTCCTGAGATGACTTCTGTTGTGATTTGACACTATACATAAAATTGAATTGAATTGTAACCTACTTTATTGAGCGGCCTGTACTAGATGGTCTGGGTGAATGAAACTTCCTCGTGTGTGCTTTAGAGCACATTATACTGGAATATCCGGGAGTCTTATTTTGAGATGGCATGAACAGGAAGTGTCCGGTCTGTAATGTGCTGCTATGAACTATGTGAGTGCAATAAAGGAGTGGCCACACATGTATGACTTTATGTTGCCCTTCTGACTGACTTCATTGAAAACACCTTTGAAAATAATAATGGTCACAATGTTAAAATAATAACAGCAGGCTGATATGTAGCCTAACTGTGGTACTTTATGCAGTTTCAGAAAAATAAGGCAAAATACATGGATAAGAACATGGAATAACTGTCAAAAAGACATCGCTTTCCGATCGGAGTGACTGCTGACTGAACAGAGGCTGGACTAGGAAGCAGGATTCGGGCTTAGCGAGGGAACTTCAGGCTTAACTCCGGGTTTTCCAGCTTCTTTTGTCTGTATGAAAAATAGAATTCCACCACTAGATGGGAGTAATTCCCACACACTGTCTCTTTAAGTAATACAATGTTGACAGCAGCTTTCTTCCTCCGTGTTAGTATTGATAATAATAATAATGGATTGGATTTATATGGCGCTTTTCAAAACACTCAAAGCGCTCTGACAGGGTTCCAGGTTCCATTTATTCACACACAGTCATACCGGTGGTGGTAAACTACGATAGCCACAGCTGCTCTGGGGCAGACTGACGGAAGCGTGGCTGCCATTCTGCGCCTACGGCCCCTCCGACCACCACCTCCAACATACAGCAGTCATACACATTCACACGAGGCAAGCTGGGTGAAGTGTCTTGCCCAAGGACACAACGACCATGACACAGTGACAAGGGCGGGGATCGAACCGCCGACCCTCCGAACATTGGCCAACCCGCTCTACCAACTGAGCCACAGTCGCCCCCATGCATCCAGAGAAGATGGATCCCTTGAATCTCCAAACTGTGTTCTGAAAAAGGTCCTCGTAAACAACAACAGGCCACGTTTGTGAAGAATATCGAAGCAGGTATTGAGAGTTAAACTCACTTACACATTTCTGGTCTAGTCCTCATGGGGCCCTCTGCTATGACCTCACTGTAAGTGACTTTAAAGTTATGGATTGTTATTTACATACACTTTGAAGGCATACAAATAAAATAATAACTAATTGATATCACTTCCCCAGTTGATTACTGACAGTAAGTCAATTACTTCAAAACATTTTTTAAGATTATTTTTTCGGCTAGAGCGCCGTTCAAGCCTTTTATTGTTTTATACAGACAGTGTGGAAACAGCAAGAGAGAGAGAGAGAAGACATTGCGGGAAACTGATCCCAGGCCGGGAGTCGAACCCCGGATCGCCGCGTCATGGACGTTGAGCCTCTGTACATGGGGCGGCTGCCCTAACCACTGTGCCACCGGCAGTGTTGGGCAAGTTACTTCAAAAGCGTAATTCATTATTTATTACTTATTACTGTCATTTCAAAGTAATTAGTTACATTACAATATTACTGTCTTTGAATTGTAAGGCATTACACTACTTTTACATTACTTTTGCATTACTTTTCGCCAAAATAAAAGGAAATATGGATTTTTTGTTCTCAATAGATCTTCTTGTGTTCAATGCAGCTAATTACACAGCAGGATGTGATGTTTTTCGCTTCAAAATAAAAGAACGAAAACCGGAAAATGACTCGTATCCCGTTATTCGTTTTAAAAACGGAAAACGAGAAACGGAAAAACACTCGTTAACTGATATTAGTTATTGTGTTCATGAATGGGATTCGGGGATGAAATAACAGTGCCATTTTTCATTCCAGATTGTCCGTACGTCTTTTTAATGACCCGGAAGGCGCTGTGTTATGCTGCGAGATTACCTGAAAGCCTACCTGAGACATTTAGGGGGAACTCTAAAACACTGTTCATAACCGCTCTGACAGCGTCTGACGCTCACGTTTTGAAGTAAACCTACTGTTTTAAACTCGCACCAAAAGCGTTATGACGCGGATATAAAAGCGGTTCAAAACCGACGGGGAGAATCGGAGCCTCCACCTCTTCGCCGTGTAATGGGAATTTTGGATGTTTGTACTTTATAATCAGAATATTTGTCAGGCCAGACGTCGATCCGCATCTCCTCATCTGACTGTTATGCTATGACGAAAATGAATGCCTGTTTGTAGATGATATGAACATGAGTGCCACATTGACATAAGATAATTTTAGGACTATGACGCCTGTGTTCTGTAAATCTTGACCTTGCCTGTACATCTTGTCTTTGTAAGATAGGACATGATCCGTCCTTTGTCCATGGTTCCTCCTCCTTAAAAGGGAGATTGTTCTTAGACTCAGGGTCGTTCCTGCTGATTCTGAACCTTTGCATCAGAAGGCAGGGGTGAACAGTACTTCCTTCTGCAGATGAGAATACTTAGTGGAATAAACCACGGAGAAAAAGCGGATCCTGGTTGTTGATCTTTATTGGGCAGATTCATTTTTCCACAACAGCCGCCGCCCCTCAGCTGTTGATCCTCGGTGTGGCGGGGCGGCTGCGCTCTGACCGACCGGACGCCGCTCCATGAGTCGGTGTCCAGCTCATGGAGCCTGCTAACAGCGATTTATTAACATAGTGTAGAGTTACACGGACCGGCTTTCACACTTTTCCAAAAGTGGAGCGTATGCTCATCTCACGATCACGAATGTAGAGTCAATTGATTTCGGGTTTAAAATGCATTGTAACGCGCGTTACTGAGATTTGTACCGAGTAAAATATTACCAGTTTTTTTTTTGTAATGCCTTACATTACCGCGTTACAGCAAAACGTAATGCATTACAGTAATGCATTACTTTTGTAACGCGTTACTCCCAACACTGGCCACCGGCCGCCCCAGTAAGTCAATTATTTCTAACCTAAAACGTTTTCTTAAATGCTCAAATATGCAATCGAGGCATTATCTAATGGCAACTTTAAGTGAGTTTAGCAGAAATCTCAGATGTAAAAAAAAAAGAAAAAGATGTGTTATGGAAGCTAAATAGAACATTTAAGAATTGATCAGTGTATGAAAGCGTTTTCCTGGAGTGTCTCATATACTTACATAGCAAAGTTGTTTAAAACCAGACAACAAGCATTTAAAACACACATTTTCACACTAATTGAATAAATAAGTGGCGTTAGTAGAAATGAACCTTCACTCACAACCTCGTGTTCGTTCACTTGACTTGATGCTTCTGTTTTTGGTCCAAACTGGTGTCGACACGCTGCAAAGACTATACTATGACCTTTTTCAAAATACTATACTATGACTTTTTGACATACTATACTATGACTATTTTTCATAACTTTCGTCGACATTCAATACTATGACTTTTTTCTAGTGCTGTCAATCGATTAAAAAAATGTAACTAATAAATTGCACAATTTGCCGTAATTAATCACAATTAATCGCTTTCTTTCTTCTTAAGAATAAAGTATGTCATAATGGATATTTAAATGTAAAATGATGGAATTTATGTAGAATCAACACAAAGGAAGTATTTCAATTTAAATACTATTGTTAAATAGCAGCTTTTTTAACTTTAAGCACAGATTCTCTCATGTGAACTACAGATTTCCAAAAAAAACATCAAGGCCATCAAAATTAACTGTCAGCTTGAAAAAGGCATATTTCTTATATGCACTAACAGAACATTTCAAAAAGGTCCACAATAGAATATGCAAATATGGAAAAAAGAACAAGGAAATATTCTGCTGTGAAAACTGCTCCGCGATCACTCGCCTTTTTTCTCATAACTCGTCGAAATACTATACTATGACTTTTTTCAGTTCTTTTTTTGACATTCAATGCTATGATTTTTTCAGTACTTTTTTCAACATACCAAACTGACTTTTTCAACATACTGGAAAATACTTTTTCGTGGGACTAAATGAAGTGGCTACTTTTGTTTGTTGGACTCTTACCTTTCTCTGGATACCAGGATTACCATGCTACATGTTGTTTTTGGACTTCCAGACAGCTCGAAAGGTAGGGAACTCCCGTCTTGTTATTGTTTTTTTTCTGTGCACTCCTTGCACACACGCTGTGTTTGTTTGTGATGTGTCTCCGTGAGCCTAAAACGGCTGGCTTTGTTCGATTCACGAGCTTTCAAATAATATATAATATGACACAGATGCATTAAAAATAATATTACTTTCTCTCTCAACTTGTCTCGACTCCTACTTGACAACCCACAAGTGATCTGTAGGTTGAGACTTGGGCATTGTGGGTTGAATCAATCTTTGTATGTTTTTAGAAAGCATCATAATGGGCTTTGTGAGTGTGGAAAGTCTGAAACAGTTGAACATGTTTTATTGAAATGTAACAAATATACCACAGAAAGGATCATTTTATATCAGAGTGTATCAGATTTGGGTGTTCCGTCATTTTCAGATAAATCTTTATTGGGTCAAAATAAGAATCACCACTTGATTGCTAAAGTAGTATTCCAGTTTTTACAAGATACAGGGCTGTATATGAAAATTTGAAGCAATAATATTATCCTTAGAGTGATTTCCTGAGGAGGGCAGTAATACGCCCAGAAGCGTCTAAACTGCCGGAAATCCAAACGAAGAAGAAGAACCCACACGCGCGCGCACCGATAAGCGCAGCTTTGAACCATTTTTCGAAGCAGTCACGTGGGTGTGCGTGATTTGTTTCAATACAAGCTCCGAAGCAGAGGTAACATACCCGCAGGACGCCTTAACGGACTTTCACCGACCGGACTCGCGCCGTGAAGCGATCTCAAGTAAGAGTGTTTGTCTGGGCAGAGACCGGACAGCTGCCGTGTGTGTTTAATGAATCCCTCTCGGTGTGTGACGTTTACCGGACCGCCGAGTCCCGTTCCATGTGGTTGAGACCACCTCACCTTAACCCGCTACGCTGTTTTTGTGCCGCGGCCGACGAACCCGGGTTCGGTCGCCGGGCTTCTGGGTGATAAAGGACGGCTGTTGTATGTTACAGGCAGCCAGGTTTCCCTCCTGCTGTCTTCTTTCCTCGTTCCTTTGTTCCGTCTCCGCGGGCTCGTCCGCCATCTTTCCCTGCTACTCCTCTTCCGTCTTCTTCACCGGAACCAAAGAGTATATAGACACCAAGAGGCGAATCTCAATGCATTTACATTTAGCTAAGTAGCAGACGCTTTTATCCAAAGCGACTTAGAATAAGTACATTTGTCTGAAGACTGCAACAGTACATCTCTATCTCTCCGTTTCCACCAACGCGAACCTAGTTCAAGAACCGGGCCGGTGCCCGACCCGTGCTGGTTCGCAGTTGGTTCAACTTGCGAATCTTCTGAGAATCTGTTTGCGTTTCCACCGGCTAGAGAGCCCAGAGAGCCACGTCATTACGTCACTGTATACGTCTGAGGTTTCCCCGCAGCACTAATTTCAAGCATAGCAGACATGTCTCTTCAGAAAGTGTTTATTTTTGGCAAATAATACAATAACAATAAAATACGCAAAATACTAAAATCACAACATTTTTTTAAAGTGTAGAACAGTGTGTGATCAATAGATCGGAGTGTTTGATGTTTAGTCATCTGCAGGTTGGACCTCCGTTCAATATCGCCGATGTCCGACAGCTCTACAAACACAAACCAGAGAACAGCGGTTTAATCACAAACGTGTCCACGACGCTGTAAACACAGATGTTATGTTACTTGGTAGTTGGTAACGTTTAGTGAGCCAACGGCAGTCAGAACGTGGCATGCTAACGTTGTTGTTAGCAATATCACGCTAGCTGGCTAGCTAGCCGGTCAGCTTACATTACCCGAGGAAGCATAGCCACTAGTTGCTGCTGTTACACACGTAATCACTAGCTTGGTAAACTAAACAGAAATGTGTCGTTGGTTTGCAACGAGCTGAACGAATTTAAAAATGAAACTTACCGGGAACAGTAATGTTAGTAAAACTCCGCAGCGGCGTATTTTCCCCCGTTGCATCGAGCCTTAACCCCGCCCCCAGCCCCTAACGTAAGCAAGACCTTCTTCCGGGGCCGGTTCCAGCCCAGCAAGGAGTTGGGGCCGCTCGGGAACCAGTTTTCCTGGCCGAGAGCCGGCTCTTTGTCTGTGGAAACAGGAAAAACTGGTTCGCGATTGGGCACCGGCTCCGAACCGGCTCTCAAATGCCTCGGTGGAAAAGTATCAGCACAGTGAGGATTTCAATCCGCCCGCTGGCTAAGTTAACCCGTAGCTAGTAAACAACAGAGATACGTGCTAAGATACAGATTTGTGGGTTTTTTTTGGGAGGGGGAGAGGTAGTAGGGAGGAGGGTCAGCAGAGTCCAGGTGAACTCTGAACAACAGGGTCTTGGGTCTCTTGCGGAGGATGGGAATCGGTTCTGTGGTCAATGGAATGAACATCGGTGTCCTTTGGATTGAAAGTGACCGTTAAACTGCCCATCATGCATTCTGTTTAGAAATATGTTTAGTTTATGTTTGTAATAATAACTGTAATTGTTTGTCCAGTCTCTAGCAGACACGTTTGCCAAATCTAACATTATGTAAAAGTGATTTAGAAAATAACATTTATTGTAATTACAAATTTGGGGTTTATTTTGTTTTTTTTACCTGTGACTAAGTGTTCAGCTGTTTTACTAACATTTCTCTGTGTGATGTTACTGTTTTCCTGCAGACGTCCAGCAGCTGATGGCGTGTAAAGAAGAGGTTCCCTTTGAGCAGCAGGACTGGGGCTCCAGTCTGGACCAGGAGGATCCAGAGCCCCCACACATCAAAGAGGAACAGGAGGAAGTCTGGATCAGTCAGGAGGGAGAGCAGCTTCAAGGGCTGGAGGAGGCTGATATCAAGTTCCCAGTCACTCTTGTCATTGTGAAGAGTGAAGAAGATGAAGATGATGAAGAGAAGCCTCAGTTCTCAGGGCTGGCTTCAGCTGCAGCCAGCAGCTCAACTGAACAGATGAAAACAGAAGCTGGTGAAGAGGACTGTGGAGGACTGGAACCACAACCAGACACTGATGGCATGACTGAAGACTCTTCTGACATTGATGACATGACTGAAGACTCATCTGATGACAGTGATGATTGGCAGGAGACCAGAGAACCTCAGTCAGGTTTAAAGGCTTGGACCGATGATGAAGTCCCTGACAGTGATTCTAGATGTAGTACTGGTGAGAAACCTTTCAGATGCTCCGCATGTAGGAAAACATTTAACCATAGAAAAAATATGAAGACACACATGAGAACTCACACAGGAGAAAAACCTTTTAACTGTTCAGTTTGTAAGAAAACTTTCATGTGGGGAGGAAACTTAAAGAGACACATGAGAACTCATACAGGAGAGAAACCTTTTAGCTGCTCAGTTTGCAAGAAAACTTTCACAGAAAGTAGAAATTTAAACGCACACATGAGAACTCATACAGGAGAAAAACCTTTCAGCTGTTCAGTCTGTAAGAAATCTTTGACGCAGAGCGCAAGCTTAAAGATACACATGAGAACTCATACAGGAGAGAAACCTTTCAGCTGTTCAGTTTGTCAGAAAACTTTCACGCGGAGAGAAGGCTTAAAGACACACATGAGAACTCACACAGGAGACACACCTTTTAGCTGCTCAGTTTGTAAGAAAACTTTCACGCGGGGAGAAGGCTTAAAGACACACATGAGAACTCACACAGGAGACACACCTTTTAGCTGCTCAGTTTGTAAGAAATCGTTCACGCATGGAGGAAACTTAAAGATACACATGAGAACTCACACGGGAGAGAAACCTTTTAGCTGCTCAGTTTGTAAGAAATCTTTCACGGAGGGAAGAAGCTTAAAGACACACATGAGAACTCATACAGGAGAAAAACCTTTCAGTTGTTCAGTTTGTAAGAAATCTTTCACGCAGGGAGGAGGCTTAAAGACACACATGAGAACTCATACAGGAGAGAAACCTTTCAGCTGCTCAGTTTGTGAGAAACAATTCAAATACCTTCACAGTGTAAAGACACACATGAGATTTCACACAGGATAGATGTTTCAGCTGCTCAGTTTGTAAACAAGACTCGGTGAAACCTCGTATCTGGCTGGACCGTGTCTGGTCAATATGCCTAATTTTCAGATAAGTCAAACTTCTCAACTCAACGATTATTTTGTTAAACACCACATGAAATGAAATCCATCTCTCTCTTGACTCGAACTTTTTCTACAATCTGCAGCCCACCAGTCAGTCACCATTGCAACACTGTTGTTGATGAAGCAGACCAATCAAGTGATTTCCTTGCTGCATTAACCCCGCTGTACGTCATACTGTGATATTTTGGTATTTTCGGCTAAGTCAAGCCATGTGTGAATCATTCGTATAAATGCACGTTCACGGCTTTCTTCAGTAGACCACGGTGTCGATCACAGATTTACTGATGCAGACGTGCGGCCGCGTACTTTTCACCAAGTCAGCTGCAGCGTCTGATGGACATGTATGAGGAAATAAAGCATATTACATGCAAAAAAGGAAATACGGCTGAAAAGAGCGTGGCAGACAATTATGGCGGACCGACTGAATGCAAAGCCTAAAAGTCTACATTTAATAACCACGGATCTTAACTGAATCCGTCATTATTGTACCATTCAAGCAGTGACTTGGTTTTTGTGTATTTGTGTGTGTGACTGTCGCTGTAATGCTTGCCCCTGGGTGATGTTGGGACTTTGAAATTGTGTTGACTCCGGAAATGTTGAGCGTATTCTAGTCCTGCTCAATGTGTTAAGTGTCCTGAGATGACTTCTGTTGTGATTTGACACTATACATAAAATTGAATTGAATTGAATTGTAACCTACTTTATTGAGCGGCCTGTACTAGATGGTCTGGGTGAATGAAACTTCCTCGTGTGTGCTTTAGAGCACATTATACTGGAATATCCGGGACTCTTATTTTGAAATGGCATGAACAGGAAGTGTCCTGTCTGTAATGTGCTGCTATGAACTATGTGAGTGCAATAAAGGAGTGGAATGTATGACTTTATATGTTGCCCTTCTGACTGACTTCATTGAAAACACCTTTGAAAATAATAATGGTCACAATGTTAAAATAATAACAGCAGGCTGATATGTAGCCTACCTGTGGTACTTTATGCAGTTTCAGAAAAATAAGGCAAAATACATGGATAAGAACATGGAATAACTGTCAAAAAGACATCGGTTTCCGATCGGAGTGACTGCTGACTGAACAGAGGCTGTACTAGGAAGCAGGATTCGGGCTTAGCGAGGGAACTTCAGGCTTAACTCTGGGTTTTCCAGCTTCTTTTGTCTGTATGAAAAATAGAATTCCACCACTAGATGGGAGTAATTCCCACACACTGTCTCTTTAAAGGAGTCATCACCTGGTTTTATACGTATCCAGCCCCCCTTGGATCGCTTTGGATCAATTCGTAAAACTTATTAGAAAAAAAAAAAAAAATTTTAATCAAACATTGAGCTTGTTCTGACCCTTTTTCGTACCGCGATTTTATCACGCGAGATTACGCGCGAGGTTTTGACTGGTCCGGATGTGCATTGTATAATATGTAATGAGGCGCGCGTTGATTCGCCGCAGGAAGGACAGAGCCGGGGGGGCTTGCCTGCATGCAGACTCCAAAACATAATGGCGGCGCTTCGGCGATTTCAGGTAGCGGACGGGGCGGGGTTGGGTGGTGAAAGAGGGGTGGGCTTATGCAAGTAGCCGCCACGGTGACGTCACCGAAGGCGCAGAATCAAAATCTCGTGCTTTAGGAATGCACACCCTTGTGTGCTATTCCTGTTCGGAAAAAGAGCAGAAGCGAAAAAACGGCGCCACTTTCAAACTCCAGCCTTTCAGGCAAGTTTCAACTGAGGTCAAACACAGATATGCATGTTTTAACAAGAGAAATTGCGATTTCCAGGTGATGACTCCTTTAAGTAATACAATGTTGACAGCAGCTTTCTTCCACCATGTTAGTATTGATAATAATAATATTGGATTTATATGGCGCTTTTCAAGACACTCAAAGCGCTCTGACAGGGTTCCAGGTTCCATTAATTCACACACAGTCATACCGGTGGTGGTAAACTACGATAGCAGCCACAGCTGCCCTGGGGCAGACTGACGGAAGCGTGGCTGCCATTCTGCGCCTACAGCCCCTCCGACCACCACCTCCAACATACAGCAGTCATACACATTCACACCAGGCAAGCTGGGTGACGTGTCTTGCCCAATGACACAACGACCATGACACAGTGACAAGGGCGGGGATCGAACCGCCGACCCTCCGAACATTGGACAACCCGCTCTGAGCCACAGTCCCCTCCATGCATCCAGAGAAGATGGATCCCTTGAATCTCCAAACTGTGTTCTGAAAAAGGTCCTCGTAAACAACAACAGGCCACGTTTGTGAAGAATATCGAAGCAGGTATTGAGAGTTAAACTCACTTACACATTTCTGGTCTAGTCCTCATGGGGCCCTCCGCTATGACCTCACTGTAAGTGACTTTAAAGTTATGGATTGTTATTTACATACACTTTGAAGGCATACAAATAAAATAATAACTAATTGATATCACCGTGAAACTTCCCCAGTTGATTACTGACAGTAAGTCAAGATTATTTTTTCGGCTAGAGCGCCGTTCAAGCCTTTTATTGTTTTATACAGACAGTGTGAAAACAGCGAGAGAGAGAGAGAGAAGACATTGCGGGAAACTGATCCCGGGCCGGGAGTCGAACCCCGGATCGCGGCGTCATGGACGTTGAGCCTCTGTACATGGGGCGGCTGCCCTAACCACTGTGCCACCGGCAGTGTTGGGCAAGTTACTTCAAAAGCGTAATTCATTATTTATTACTTGTTACTGTCTTTTCAAAGTAATTCGTTACATTAGAATATTACTGTCTTTGAATTGTAAGGCATTACACTACTTTTGCATTACTTTTCGCCAAAATAAAAGGAAATATGGATTTTTTGTTCTCAATAGATCTTCTTGTGTTCAATGCAGCTAATTACACAGCAGGATGTGATGTTTTTCGCTTCAAAATAAAAGAACGAAAACCGGAAAATGACTCGTATCCCGTTATTCGTTTTAAAAACGGAAAACGAGAAACAGTAAAACACTCGTTAACTGATATTAGATATTGTGTTCATGAATGGGATTCGGGGATGAAATAACAGTGCCATTTTTCATTCCAGATTGTCCGTACGTCTTTTTAATGACCCGGAAGGCGCTGTGTTTTGCTGCGAAATTACCTGAAAGCCTACCTGAGACATTTAGGGGGAGCTCTAAAACACTGTTCATAACCGCTCTGACAGCGTCTGACGCTCGCGTTTTGAAGTAAACCTACTGTTTTAAACTCGCACCAAAAGCGTTATGACGCGGATATAAAAGCGGTTCAAAACCGACGGGGAGAATCGGAGCCTCCGCCTCTTCGCCGCCCCTCAGTTGTTGATCCTCGGTGTGCCGGGTCGGCTGCGCTCTGACCGACCGGAAGCCGCTCCATGAGTCGGTGTCCAGCTCATGGAGCCTGCTAACAACAGCGATTTATTAACATAGTGTAGAGTTACACGGACCGGCTTTCACACTTTTCCAAAAGTGGAGCGTATGCCCATCTCACGATCGCGAATGTAGAGTCAATTGATTTCGGGTTTAAAATGCATTGTAACGCACGTTACTGAGATTTGTACCGAGTAAAATATTACCAGTTTTTTTTTTGTAATGCCTTACATTACCGCGTTACAGCAAAACGTAATGCATTACAGTAATGCATTACTTTTGTAACGCGTTACTCCCAACACTGGGCCGCCCCAGTAAGTCAATTATTTCTAACCTTAAATGTTTTCTTAAATGCTCAAATATGCAATCGAGGCATTATCTAATGGCAACTTTAAGTGAGTTTAGCAGAAATCTCAGATGTAAAAAAAAATACTTACATAGCAAAGTTGTTTATAAACAGACAACAAGTATTTAAAACACACATTTTCACACTAATTGAATAAATAAGTGGTGTTAGTAGAAATGAACCTTCACTCACAACCTCGTGTTCGTTCACTTGACTTGATGCTTCTGTTTTTGATCCAAACTGGTGTCGACGCGCTGCAAAGAGTGAGAGCTTTTTTAAAAAATGCAATACTATGACCTTTTTCAAAATACTATACTATGACTTTTTGACATACTATACTATGACTATTTTTCATAACTTTCGTCGACATTCAATACTATGACTTTTTTCTAGTGCTGTCAATCGATTAAAAAAATGTAACTAATAAATTGCACAATTTGCCGTAATTAATCACAATTAATCACTTTCTTTCTTCTTAAGAATAAAGTATGTTATAATGGATATTTAAATGTAAAAATGATGGAATTTATGTAGAATCAACACAAAGGAAGTATTTCAATTCAAATACTATTGTTGAATAGCAGCTTTTTTAACTTTAAGCACAGATTCTCTCATGTGAACTACAGATTTCCAAAGAAACCATCAAGGCCATCAAAATTAACTGTCAGCTTGAAAAAGGCATATTTCTTATATGCACTAACAGAACATTTCAAAAAGGTCCACAATAGAACATGCAAATATGGAAAAAAGAACAAGGAAATATTCTGCTGTGAAAACTGCTCCGCGATCACTCGCCTTTTTTCTCATAACTCGTCAAAATACTATACTATGACTTTTTTCAGTTCTTTTTTTGACATTCAATGCTATGACTTTTTCAGTACTTTTTTCAACATACCAAACTGGCTTTTTCAACAAACTATTACTTTTTTCAACATGCTATGACTTTTTTCGACAAACTATACTATGACTTTTTTTCATAACTCGTCGAAATACCGTAGACTTTTTTCAGTACTTTTTTTCGACATACTATACTATGACTTTTTTCATAACTTTCTTTAAGAAATTGCAATTTTTTGCCTCGCCTAATTTTTTTTAATTTTAGAGTGAAGCGAGTTGGCTCTGGTATTTAGGCCTAAAAGCTGAATGAAGCCACAGCCACAAGCCTGACCAACAACTGGTAGAAGGTAGATAAAAAACACACCCAGAAATGAGTGTTTAGCAGTGGTTTTTGTAGGGCAATGTCCAGACGGAGTTTGGAGACTCCAAATGGCCACTTTGTGCCAAATTACATTATGGGTCTTTGGAGGTAAATAATTCTACTTTTTTTTGTTTATTTGACCAATATTATAACTACTACTAATAAAAAAAAATGTTTCTATTTTTTCTTCTTTTTTTTTGGTATTTCTCAGGTTACCCAAAATCTCTCCAAAAGTGGCCAGATGAGCTTATCATTATCCAAATGAATGTAATGTGACGGAAAACAAACCAAACATAACCATTTAGGTAGAAGAACAGTCAAACCAAATAACTTCTTTGCAAAAAGTCTTTACTTTTTGAATTGCTGTATTTGGTAAAGCAGTGCACAATTGAACAAATAACAAATATGGCCTGAAAACTGTCTGTGGTGGATCAACATCTACTTCACTGACATCATGCCATTTTTCCTCAGAGCTGCTGGTGTAAGCAGTGTGTTGAGATCTGCACCCCTTCCTCTCTATGATCTCCCCTTCACACCTCTGGCAGCAGTTGGGGAGGCTTTGGAGACAGCAGCAGCAGCAGGGGTTGTTGTTGTTGTGGAGGTGGAGGGCTCTTCAGCGGGGGAGGTGGTGGTCTCTGGCTCCCAGTCCTCTCAGATGACTCATCTGATGAAGTGCTGATCCACGGGACATGTCAAAGATCATAGTAAACAATAATTAGCTATATTATTATTATTATATTACTGTCCCTCTGATTGAGGTGCACTGACTGCTATTTGAGTCAAATTTCTCCTCTGCTGCAAATAAACACACACTATCTGCTCCCCACCCCCACTTTCAGGTAACCATAGTGATGTAAATTAGCACTAGGGTGCTAATTTAGTCAGGTCTTTACTCCCGGCTTGGCTGGCTTGAAAATCGATGGTTTATAGTAATATATAAATCATATTATTGAATTTTATGAATCAACATCATGAAAGTACAGCTGGGATCGGCTCCAGCCCCCCCGCGACCCCGAATACAGGATAAGCATAGACAATGGATGGATGGATGGAACATCATGAAAGTAAGTACCAAGCTGTGATAGTTGAATAACATCACCTTTGTATTCATCACATATCCTGTACATATGAAACATATCCCACAAATTCACATGACACTTTTATTTTGGAAAATCGAGCCTATACTCCTTATTCATAAACGCATTGAATAATAATATAATAACATTTTGAAAGTGTATTTAGATACTCACCGATCTAGCAAAGCATCATGTCCTGGGACGAACATCCTCCTCCTCCTGTCATCAGCGCTGCAGCCGCTCCCCTCCTCCCATCCTCGCATCCCTGATAATTATTCATCACTGTCGCGGGTGAAAAACTCTACGGCGTCTTCCAAAGTCTTTCCTTTTACTTTAGACATCGTAAAAACACTAAAAACAACCCAAAAGAAGAGTAAATACAAACCTTCTGTCACGAGTGAAGCGCTGGCTCGTTTGATTGACAGATTGTTCAGCCAATTCGGATCGCAGAATCACGGAAGAGGGCTTGTTTTTTTGGAAGAGTCTGACGGACACGGAAATACACAGCATCCATAGTTAGCCCTCCGTGGTAAAGCGGTACAAAGCGATAAACAAACAATAACAATATCTCAGTGGCGAGCGGTGACCTTTTACTGTGGTCATGCTGAAGTGTCAATGCGCGCCCGTGGGGGGGCATTATATTGTTTAATAAAAAATATAATATGGTTAGTGGAAACAGCTTGTAGTGATCACGTTGGTCCAGAGTACATTTGATCACTATAAGCGGTTGATTACTAAAACCGAATTGTTATTACAGTATTTCACTTATTTTTTTTATGGAGAACATCATCTAAATGCCAGTTGTATAGTTTTTCAATGAGAAAAATGTAACGAAGCGGTCGTCAGCGCGATCCTCTCGTCAGCTCCAAACTCACCCGTCTGCACCTCAATCACAGACCACAGCTAGTTTTCCGCACAGCATTTACAGTAACTCACGTGACACGTCTCAGATCAGTAGGCGCTGCTGCCGGTGTGTTTTTAAAACGAACTAGGCTAGTAGCGCCGCAGATTTCTCATTCCCCACCTTGTTTGACTGAGAGTGTTTCGAGATGGTTTTCATGAATGAACAGGCAATATGTCGCTGTCAGACCGGATCGTTTGACGGGAGGGGGGTCGGCTAGCTAGCCATTTATGTTTCTCATACGCGCTAGCTTGAAAGTGAAAATTCTTTGCAGTCTTTGTGATATTTACTTCAGGAGTAGGCCGACCACTTGAAATTATAGCTTTCTTTTCCTCAAAAGGTCTCCGCGAAAACGGCACTGAACGCAAAGCCTGAATATAATTAATATTTTCAGCCATTTTGACCAGGCTACACAATGAATGAACCACTGACAGTTTCCCGCTGAACAATTCAAACAAGTAATTTTTGCGCATGCGCGTTGAGAGATAAGCTGCCGGTGTGTTTTTAAAACGAACTAGGCTAGTAGCGCCGCAGATTTCTCATTCCCCACCTTGTTTGACTGAGAGTGTTTCGAGATGGTTTTCATGAATGAACAGGCAATATGTCGCTGTCAGACCGGATCGTTTGACGGGAGGGGGGTCGGCTAGCTAGCCATTTATGTTTCTCATATGTGCTAGCTTGAAAGTGAAAATTCTTTGCAGTCTTTGTGATATTTACTTCAGGAGTAGGCCGACCACTTGAAATTATAGCTTTCTTTTCCTCAAAAGGTCTCCGCGAAAACGACACTGAACGCAAAGCCTGAATATAATTAATATTTTCAGCCATTTTGACCAGGCTACACAATGAATGAACCACTGACAGTTTCCCGCTGAACAATTCAAACAAGTCATTTTTGCGCATGCGCGTTGGCAGAAGCTGCCGGTGTGTTTTTAAAACGAACTAGGCTAGTAGCGCCGCAGATTTCTCATTCCCCACCTTGTTTGACTGAGAGTGTTTCGAGATGGTTTTCATGAATGAACAGGCAATATGTCGCTGTCAGACCGGATCGTTTGACGGGAGGGGGGTCGGCTAGCTAGCCATTTATGTTTCTCATACGCGCTAGCTTGAAAGTGAAAATTCTTTGCAGTCTTTGTGATATTTACTTCAGGAGTAGGCCGACCACTTGAAATTATAGCTTTCTTTTCCTCAAAAGGTCTCCGCGAAAACGGCACTGAACGCAAAGCCTGAATATAATTAATATTTTCAGCCATTTTGACCAGGCTACACACGAATGAACCACTGACAGTTTCCCGCTGAACAATTCAAACAAGTCATTTTTGCGCATGCGCGTTGGCAGATAAGCTGCTTCACTGATAGCTTTTTTGCCATTCAAAACGCTCATCTACAGTAAACACAGCCTTTAGCAGTAACTGTACTAGTCGGCGTCACAGTGCGCATGCGCGAAACAAGCTGTCAGCTTTCCAGTTTTTCGCAAGCAAAACGGGACAGATTAGGCACGTATTTAAGACCAAAACAGTAAAACTAAGGTATTGTATAATTGAACACACTGCCAGATTAATATTTTCAATTATTTTTATTGAAGGGCTTGGGCATGCACTGCATTTATAGCTTATTATGACCGCTCGCCCATGCAATATCTTCTTCAGAGACTCTCAAAGTAAAAACTTTGCGTGTTATGGATGATTACCGGAGTTAGCGTGCTCGTGGGACTAAATGAAGTGGCAACTTTTGTTCGTTGGACTCTTAACTTTCTCTGGTTACCAGGATTACCATGCTACATGTTGTTTTTGGACTTCCAGACAGCTCGAAAGGTAGGGAACTCCCGTCTTGTTATTGTTTTATTTTCTGTGCACTCCTTGCACACACTCTGTGTTTGCTTTTGATGTGTCTCCGTGAGCCTAAAACGGCTGGCTTTGTTCGATTCACGAGACTCGCAGCTTTCAAATAATATTTAATATGACACAGACGCATTCAAAATAATATTACTTTCCATCTCAACTTGTCTCGACTCCCACTTGACAACCCACAAGTGATCTGTAGGTTGAGACTTGGGCATTGTGGGTTGAATCAATCTTTGTATGTTTTTAGAAAGCATCATAATGGGCTTTGTGAGTGTAGAAAGTCTGAAACAGTTGAACATGTTTTATTGAAATGTAACAAATATACCACAGAAAGGAGCATTTTATATCAGAGTGTATCACATTTGGGAGTTCTGTCATTTTCAGATAAATCTTTATTGGGTCAAAATGAGAATCACCACTTGATTGCTAAAGTAGTATTCCAGTTTTTACAAGATACAGGGCTGTATATGAAAATTTGAAGCAATAATATTATCCTTAGAGTGATTTTCCTGAGGAGGGCAGTACTACGCCCAGAAGCGTCTAAACTGCCGGAAATCCAAACTAAGAAGAAGAATCCACAAGCGCGCGCACCGATAAGCGCAGCTTTGAACCATTTTTCGAAGCAGTCACGTGGGTGTGCGTGATTTGTTTCAATACAAGCTCCGAAGCAGAGGTAACATACTAGTGGTGGGCAAGTGATCCTATTAACACATGACGTTCAGAGAACGTTAGAATTTGGTTCTCTAAAGGTTAGCTTATGAAGCACTGAGGCTTTCCTAGCAATTGTGTTGAAAAAGATTCAAAGCTTCAACGCTTCAGTGATGGTGACATCTGGTGGACAACTGAAGCCATAGCAACCTCTCAAGAGCGCGACTGACGCTCTGACACCGTTTCAATCCCATGTCAGCAATAAAAAATTAGAAAAGACTGTGTGGTCATTAACGTGTTTTGTTCATTCATACTCGCCCATACTTTAAATCATCCCAGATTAAGCCAACGGATAAATCTAAAGGCGAGTCCACACCGGACTGAAAATCGGCGTCTTTGAGAGAGACATGAGTCTACTTGGTGTGGTCGCTCGAATCGGCCCACGTCGGCGTTCATTTCAGCCGACTCAAATGTATAATCCGCCATCCGAGTCGGTCATTCTTTTACCATTCTGATTGGTGGAGGCTAGCAGCTTGACTAGCGAATCAGTGAAGCCCGGAAGTGACGACGGTAAACATACCAGATAAACAGTGGAATCGGGTTACATTTTACATTTTAGATTTTTCCGTTCAGAGAGTAATCACAACTACAGTCTACAACCTCACTCTGCTGACAACAGTGACTGGTGAGGACAGCGTGCTCTGTGTTATGGTCTAGAGAGGACCGGCTACTTCCGGTTTTCGTGTTTTTTGGCCCACAATATAGATTAGCGCCGCCTGTTGTTTTGGAGACATTACATCTCACGCAAGCGTGGAAAGTATGGCGTCGGCTGTAATTCCGTTGGTGTGAACCGCCCATGTCGTCGGTAGTCAGGCAGTTCTTCCGGTGTGGACTCGCCTTAAATGATATGAAGGGTTAATGGTTGGTTAAGGGTTTATTTATTTGATCATGGTATGTCAACTCAGAAAGATCGTTTTTGTATTAAGTGTTTTACACCAGAGTCCAGATAATAGTTTGTCATAGGAGAAGTTGTATGGTCGAGGAGGAATGTTTATGCACAGAACAGACAGGTTTTTGGTCTTCACAGGTTTTTATTCAGAAATAGAATTTTTTCCACTGTGGCAGGCTTCAGTCTCCTCCTCTTCTGGCTCACGACGCATGAACACTACGAGCCAATGACACGCACTGGCACACTATGAGCCAATGAAACGCTTCGAAACATTTCGAAGCAATGAAGTGCTTCGGTCACGTGACGCCGGTGTTTGATACAAGCTCCGACACAGCTTCGGGAAGAGCGACACAAGCTCCAAAGCCTCGGTATGATTTGCCCATCACTATAACATACCCGCCGGACGCCTTAACGGACTTTCACCGACCGGACTCGCGCCATGAAGCGATCTCAAGTAAGAGTGTTTGTCTGTGCAGAGACCGGACAGCTGCAGTGCGTGTTTAATGAATCCCTCTCGGTGTGTGACGTTTACCGGACCGCCGAGTCCCGTTCCATGTGGTTGAGACCACCTCACCTTAACCCACTACGCTGTTTTTGTGCCGCGGCCGACGAACCCGGGTTCGGTCGCCGGGCTTCTGGGTGATAAAGGACAGCTGTTGTATGTTACAGGCAGCCAGGTTTCCCTCCTGCTGTCTTCTTTCCTTGTTACTTTGTTCCGTCTCCGCGTGCTCGTCCGCCATCTTGCCCTGCTGCTCCTCTCCCGCCTTCTTCACCGGAACCAAAGAGTATCTAGACACCAAGAGGCAAATCTCAATGCATTTCCATTTAGCTAAGTAGCAGCGCTTTTATCCAAAGCGACTTAGAATAAGTACATTTGTGTGAAGAGTGCAACAGTACATCTCTATCTCTCCTTTTCCACCAACGCGAACCTAGTTCAAGAACTGCTGGTTCGCAGTTGGTTCAACTTGCGAACCTTCTGAGAATCTGTTTGCGTTTCCACCGGCTAGAGAGCCCAGAGAGCCACGTCATTACGTCACTGTATACGTCTGAGGTTTCCCCGCAGCGCTAATTTCAAGCATAGCAGACATGTCTCTTCAGAAAGTGTTTATTTTGGCAAATAATACAATAACAATAAAATACGCAAAATACTAAAATCACAACATTTTTTTAAAGTGTAAATCAGTGTGTGATCAATCGATCGGAGTGTTTGATGTTTAGTCATCTGCAGGTTGGACCTCCGTTCAATATCGCCGATGTCCGACAGCTCTACAAACACAAACCAGAGAACAGCGGTTTAATCACAAACGTGTCCACGACGCTGTAAACACAGATGTTATGTTACTTGGTAGTTGGTAACGTTTAGTGAGCCAACGGCAGTCAGAAAGTGGCATGCTAACGTTGTTGTTAGCAATATCACGCTAGCTGGCTAGCTAGCCGGTCAGCTTACATTACCCGAGGAAGCATAGCCACTAGTTGCTGCTGTTACACACGTAATCACTAGCTTGGTAAACTAAACAGAAATGTGTCGTTGTGGCGAACGAATTTAAAAATGAAACTTACCGGGAACAGTAACGTTAGTAAAACTCTGCAGCGGCGTATTTTCCCCCGTCGCCTCGAGCCTTAACCCCGCCCCCAGCCCCTAACGTAAGCAAGACCTTCTTCCAGGGCCGGTTCCAGCCCAGCAAGGAGTTGGGGCCGCTCGGGAACCAGTTTTCCTGGCCGAGAGCCGGCTCTTTGTCTGTGGAAACAGGAAAAACTGGTAGTAAACAACAGATATACGTGCTAAGATACAGATTTGTGGGGTTTTTTTGGGAGGGGGAGAGGTAGTAGGGAGGAGGGTCAGCAGAGTCCAGGTGAACTCTGAACAACAGGGTCTTGGGTCTCTTGCGGAGGATGGGAAGCGGTTCTGTGGTCAATGGAATGAACATCAGTGTCCTTTGGATTGAAAGTGACCGTTAAACTTCCCATCATGCATTCTGTTTAGAAATCTGTTTAGTTTTCCCCAAATTTCCCATATATTGAGTAGCTGTGAGCAATAATAATTGTAATAATAACTGTAATTGTTTGTCCAGTCTATAGCAGACACGTTTGCCAAATCTAACATGTAAAACTGATTTAGAAAATAACATTTATTGTAATTACAAATTTGGGGTTTATTTTGTTTTTTTTTACCTGTGACTAAGTGCTCAGCTGTTTTACTAACATCTCCGTGTGATGTTACTGTTTTCCTGGAGACGTCCAGCAGCTGATGGCGTGTAAAGAAGAGGTTCCCTTTGAGCAGCAGGACTGGGGCTCCAGTCTGGACCAGGAGGATCCAGAGCCCCCACACATCAAAGAGGAACAGGAGGAAGTCTGGATCAGTCAGGAGGGAGAGCAGCTTCAAGGGCTGGAGGAGGCTGATATCAAGTTCCCAGTCACTCTTGTCATTGTGAAGAGTGAAGAAGATGAAGATGATGAAGAGAAGCCTCGGTTCTCAGGGCTGGCTTCAGCTGCAGCCAGCAGCTCAACTGAACAGATGAAAACAGAAGCTGGTGAAGAGGACTGTGGAGGACTGGAACCACAACCAGACACTGATGGCATGACTGAAGACTCTTCTGACATTGATGACATGACTGAAGACTCATCTGAGACTGATGACAGTGATGATTGGCAGGAGACCAGAGAACCTCAGTCAGGTTTAAAGGCATGGACCGATGAAGAAGTCCCTGACAGTGATTCTAGATGTAGTACTGGTGAGAAACCTTTCAATTGCTCCGTATGTGGGAAAACATTTGACCATAGAAAAAATATGGAGATACACATGAGAACTCACACAGGAGAGAAACATTTTAGCTGCTCAGTTTGTAAGAAATCTTTCACGCTGGGAGGAAGCTTAAAGAGACACATGAGAACTCATACAGGAGAGAAACCTTTCAGCTGCTCAGTTTGTAAGAAAACTTTCATGCGGGGAGGAAGTGTAAAGATACACATGAGAACTCATACAGGAGAAAAACCTTTCAGCTGTTCAGTTTGTAAGAAATTTTTCACGCAGGGAGGAAGCGTAAAGATACACATGAGAACTCATACAGGAGAGAAACCTTTCAGCTGCTCAGTTTGTAAGAAAACTTTCATGCAGGGAGGAAGTGTAAAGATACACATGACAACTCATACAGTAGAGAAACCTTTCAGTTGCTCAGTTTGTCAGAAAACTTTTAAATTAAGTCGATATTTAAACGAACACATGAGAAATCATACAGGAGAAAAACCTTTCAGCTGTTCAGTTTGTAAGAGAACTTTCACACAGGGAGGACACTTAAAGTTTCACATGACGACTCATACAGGAGAGAAACCTTTCAGTTGCTCAGTTTGTCAGAAAACTTTTTCATTAAGTAGATGTTTAAACGCACACATGAGAACTCATACAGGAGAGAAACCTTTCAGCTGCTCAGTTTGTAAGAAACAATTCAAATATCTTCAAAGTGTAAAGACACACATGAGATTTCACACAGGATAGATGTTTCAGCAGCTCAGTTTGTAAACAAGACTCGGTGAAATGTCGTATCTGGCTGGACCGTGTCTGGTCAATGTGCCTAATTGCAGATAAGTCAAACTTTTCAACTCAACGATTATTTTGTTTAACACCACATGAAATGAAATCTAGCTCTCTCGACTCAAACGGTTTCTACAATCTGCAGCCCACCAGTCAGTCACCATTGCAACACGTCATATGGTGATATTTTGGTATTTTCGTCAAGCCATGTGCAAGTCATTTGTATAAATGCACGTTCACGGCTTTCTTCAGTAGACCACGGTGTCGATCACAGATTTACTGATGCAGACGTGCGGCCGCGTACTTTTCACCAAGTCAGCTGCAGCGTCTGATGGACATGTATGAGGAAATAAAGCATATTACATGCAAAAAAGGAAATACAGCTGAAAAGAGCGTGGCAGACAATTATGGCAGACCGACTGAATGCAAAGCCTAAAGGTCTACATTTACTAACCACGGATCTTAACTGAAACCGTCATTATTGTCCCATTCAAGCAGTGACTTGGTTTTTGTGTATTTGTGTGTGTAAGCTACTTTATTGAGTGGCCTGTACTAGATGGTCTGGGTGAATGAAACTCCCTCGTGTGTGCTTTAGAGCACATTATACTGGAATATCCGGGACCCTTATTTTGAAATGGCATGAACAGGAAGTGTCTTGTCTGTAATGTGCTGCTATGAACTATGTGAGCGCAATAAAGGAGTGGAATGTATGACTTTATATGTTGCCCTTCTGACTGACTTCATTGAAAACACCTTTGAACATAATAATGGTCACAATGTTAAAATAATAACAGCAGGCTGATATGTAGCCTACCTGTGGTACTTTAATGCAGTTTCAGAAAAATAAGGCAAAATACATGGATAAGAACATGGAATAACTGTCAAAAAGACATCGGTTTCCGATCGGAGTGACTGCTGACTGAACAGAGGCTGGAATAGGAAGCAGGATTCGGGCTTAGCGAGGGAACTTCAGGCTTAACTCTGGGTTTTCCAGCTTCTTTTGTCTGTCATTTGTCTGAATGCAAAATAGAATTCCACCACTAGATGGGAGTAATTCCCACACACTGTCTCTTTAAGTAATACAATGTTGAATGGGCAGCAGTTTTCTCCCTCCATGTTAGTATTGATGCATTCAGAGAAGATGGATTCCTTGAATCTCCAAACTGTGTTCTGAAAAAGGTCCTCGTAAACAACAACAGGCCACGTTTGTGAAGAATATAGAAGCAGGAACTGAGAGTTAAATTCACACACACGTTTCTGGTCTAGTCCTCATGGGGCCCTCTGCTATGACCTCACTTTAAGTGACTTTAAAGTTATGGATTTTTATTTACATACACTTTGAAGGCACACAAATAGTATAATAATAACTAATAGCTATCATCATGAAACTTCCCCAGTTGATTACTGACAGTCAGTCAATTATTTAGTTAAACGTTTTCTGAAATACTTAAATATGCAATCAAGGCATTATCTAAAGGCAACTTTTAGTGAGTTTAGCAGAAATCTCAGATGTAAAAAAATAAAAATACGTGTTATGGAAGCTAAATAAAACATTTAAGAATTGTTATGAGTGTCTCATATACTTACATAGTAAAGCTGTTTAAAACCAGACAAGCATTTAAAACACATTTTCACACTCATTGAATCAATAAGTGGTGTTAGTAGAAATTAACCCTCACTCACAACCTTGTGTTCGTTGATTTGATGCTTCTGTTTTTGGTCCAAACAAACGATCTTCATCTGGTGTCGACGCGCTGCTAAGACTGCGAGCTTCTTTTCAAAATACAATACTATGACTTTTTCATTACTTTTTTCAAAATACTATCTATGACTTCTTTTTCACAACTTTTTTCAACATACTATACTATGACTTTTTTCATAACTTCGACATACTATATATCATATCTTTGTTATTACATTTTCAGACAAATTATGCTATGACCTTTTTCTACATTGATGGCATACTATACTCTAAATTTTCATGGCATAATATAACATTTTTTGACATAATTTATTACAGAGAACATAGATAATTATTTTTCAGACGGCTGGCTCTTTTTCCGGTATGCAGCCTGAGAGTCCAACAACATCATCGCCTCGCTGTTCATGTTGGTGTTTTGAGAATCCCTGGGCTACATCCATAAAACGGAGATGTATGAATGGAATGGATTTTTTTGCATCTCACTTCTAACCACAAGATGGTGCTATATGTTTCTAATTATTTCTCTGAAGCAAGGACTTGTCATACGGGTGAGAATAAATCAATCACAAACTGGCAGTATAGAAACGTGAGCACATTGTGCCGTTTAATAACATCATAAAAACAATGTATGGGTATTTGATGGATTAGTTTATTTCTAATACATAAGAGTATTTTATCAGTTAACCAAGGTTACCACAATAGCAAATAGCAACTTTTAGGGTTGAAATACATTTGAATTTGTGCTGAACACTGAAATCTTCCCAATAATCTGAATAATCCACAGAACTCTCAATAGTGTTTATATGAAATATCAATAGTAAAATGTAGTTCTGTAGATAATCCAGATAATCATGACATTGTTTCCAGAAAGGCCCTGTGATAGACCGGCGACCTGTCCAGGGTGTACCCTGCCTTCGCCCAATGATAGCTGGGATCGGCTCCAGCCCCCCCCCCCCCCCCCGTGACCCTGAATACAGGATAAGCGGTAGACAATGGATGGATGGATGTTTCCAGAAAGCTGTTGAATTTTCCCAGTGTGATCTATTTTCCTCAGATAATGCCAACTCGTTATTCGCTAAGATATCATAGCTCTTGAGATCTTAGATATTGTTTTTTAATATTTTTTTATTTACATGGTTTATTTATCTTTAACAGATTCAGATACATCCTTTCTCTAAAATGTTTAAAATCTGGAAATGGCAATTCACTTATCTCAACCTCAGCAGATAAAACCAAAAGCTTTGTGTTTGGCCAAATGCCACCAAGATTCAGTAAAAAGGGGAGGCATCAGGACGCAAAGAACTTTGAAAAAATAAGGAGGCCGTTTACATCTCTAATTGACACAATAGATGCTATATGATGAACCAAATTACTGACTGCACTATATTATAATTATCTTCCTTTCTTCTTCGCACTAGAATTATTAGCCATTTCTTTTGAGGTTCCTTTGATTTCTGTTATTATTGCCTCTTGTTTTTTCAATTGTTTTTTTGTTTGTTTGTGCTTGTAGTCTGAGGGAGGGTGAGGGATGGAGGGAGGGAGGGCAGGGAAATGAGGGAAAATTAGTAAAATGTAAATACTGTACCTCTGTTGTAATTGCATTACATGTAATTTTTTTTAGTGCTCAACAAAAAAAACGTATTAAAAGAAAAAGGACGCATCTTTGTCATTTTACAACTGCAGATGCTTCACGCTGCCACTTTAAGTACAGCTACTGTTCGGTAGCTGAAGGCATTTTAATTGAATTCAGGCTGCAACTCGCTGCACGTCAAGGACTCAGGACTGTGTAGGCAACAGACTGAACAGGAGAGGTAGCCTCTCTTGATATACAGTAACAAACACTCAGCCGTTTATTATAAACTGCACTAAGTATCATGAATTATGTTGTTTAAAATAGTGATTATAGTGCGTTTGATTGTTAATGGGGAGTGATTTCAAGGCTGCCGGGTTATCTTCAGCCAAATATTTAATCAGACTGGGAATGACTAATTATCTTAAAAAAACTATGAAGTACACAATATGGTGTAGTCAGGAATATGTATAAAACTTCAAAGTAAAATTTTAACTTATAAAGCTTACTTTTCACTTGACACTATGTGACTTCACATTGCATTGAAGTGTTGCATTATATTACACATTTCTTAATTTAAACATCATTTGGAAAGCATTCGCTCTCAAATAATTCACGATGAAACATTTCATCAAATTGTTTCGTTTCTAATTTGAATCAATTTTAAATGTGATTTTCATTTAGTTTAGCTCGTCTACCTCCGAGCTCTTTAGATCAGATTCATCCAACAGCAGCAGCATTTTAAAGAGCAACGTTTAGCTTAGCTCGCAGTTTAAAGTCACTCAACCCCCCAAAAAAGTTCAAATCTTCCCGTGGACAGAGTTGTGGAGTATCCGGAGGCGAGACATGACTTCATCCCAGTCCAGGTAGGCGCCTTCGAGGTGTCGCGACCGGCCTGGCATGCTCGTGTAGTTCTTCCTCCCGTGCAGCAGACGCCAGTTATCAAAGGTCACTATGTCACCTGAAACACCATAATAATAAATAGCACTTAAAAGGAATACGTGATTCTATTCAGAAAGACTTTCTGAAATATGACTTGAAATCCTCTGAACATCCCAATAGCTATGACTTCATTTAATGCACAGACATAAAAACATTTAAAAAATCATCTGTGGCCGTGGCAGGACCGCAAATCCTGTACTTTTCCGGTTTTGCGATGCGTTCAAAGTCTTTTTGTTCTTTTCCAAATGACCTATTCTGCCTTTAACAAAGTATGAGGGTATATTTGATCTGATCCTCACTTCAGGAGAGGAATTTCTTTTTGTCAAATTAATATAGTTTGTAAATGACAATCTACTTCTTGGTCTTGGAAGAAACAATCCGGTTCTACTATTGGTAGTAAACTAGACATGCTCACGTTAAAGCAGAAAACAAGCTTGTTAATCAATCCATCACATTTGGTGTTTTTGTTTTTTAAAAAGGTTAAAAGAAGACACCCTCCTCCAAACTCTTTACATGCTAATACATCTCTGCAGCTTGCAGCAGTCTTGTCCTTGTTACACTTTTTTAACTTAATGTTCAGGTGAGATTTTTGAAAGTTTAGGCTTTCAGACGTGCTGGTTGGATGGATGCTTTCCAACATGGAGGACTGAAGCCTCCGGCACCATCCGGCTATAAGTCGATGTCCTTAATGTCACGTATAATATCCTTGCTTCATCTCTGTCACTTGATGCTGCAGCCTCTGCAGAGCAGCGGTTATTCAGGGAGGGTTACACCACAATTGAGGTAATTTGATTTGTTCCACACTGACAGTCTGATGTCATTTAGACCGTAATGATGACAAAGATGTTGTTGTTGTCACTGTACCAGTCCACGTTCTGTCTCGTAGAGCATTAGTGCTTAAACCTGCATGAGAGGGTTTTATATTTGTTATGGTAAATCGAGCTTCCAGAGGTTTTCGTACTCACCTGGCATCATTGTGTAGGTGACCACGTTCTCTGGTCGGCCCAGGATACTCGTAAAGACCTTCAGTGCTCTGTAGAAGGGCTGGACCTGATCCACGGGGAGGTCTAGCACCGAATCTCTGGTGGCATTGTTGAAGTTTATCCTCTCAATTCGGCCCTTGGCAGTAGTTCTGCTCAGAGAGGAGGGGGACATGAACATTAGATAACACATAAATATTATTAAGCAGCTTAAATAGTGGAGAATATACTTGGCAATACTAATTCTGAACAGCAGATGGCAGTGTCTCATTAAAAATCAACTCCACTGCATTTTTCTTTTTTTATGTTATTTAGATTTTTGCACGGTCCTCCATAGCAAATGTGTGTGTGTGTGTGTGTGTGTAGGTGTGATAATACATTTAAAAAAAAGATGATCTGAAAGCCCATCTTACTCGATGATGTAGTTCTTGGACTGCAGCATGAAGTCGCAGTAGTCCGACCCCGTGTCGGTGAAGTCCACCTGGAGCGAGCTGAGTGTCCTGAAGGCCTCTGGGTCTTCTCTCTGCAGCAGCTCGGCCATGTGGAAGCCGTCCACCACCTCGCTCTCCCCTCCCTCCTCAGCCTTGTTGATGCAATGCAGGAACTGCACCTACAAACAGCGCACGCACACACATGCTCGTTTTCAACTCCAACAACATGGAAGCCGGCAGTCAAAACCAACTTAAAAGCAGCACATGAATGCATAAGTGACACCATATCTCTTTAGTGCAGTTACATCCTCTAAACAGACCATACAAAGTCAGATTTTACTCACTCCAGGTGGGAAGTGCAAGGCAGGGTAGTCTGTATGGAGATTGAGCCTTCCAGAAGTGTAGGCGACATTGTTTGCCATGTATTTGTCCTGGACTTGCCATGTGTGCCTGAAGACAAAGATAACATTCATTAATAAACTCTTACACGTTAATTATTTAACTTGGGCTTTAGAAGATAAGCAGCAGCAATTAGGCTGTGTGGAGAAAAGGATGAGATGACATGAACTTTGCAGGGATCCCTGCAGGGGGAGGGGAGGGGGGGCAGCTTCACAGGAATGCTGCAGACTGTAGTCTCTGAAGTAGATACTTCATTGGGATGCAGCAGGAGTCGAGCACTAATGAGGTAAAGTTATCTTCCATGTTCTGTTTGCATGCCTCGTTTGGATGCCTGACTCGTTTTTTTTCCTCTGATGGCAGACCTTCAGCTTTAGTGTGCAGCGTCTTTTACTTCCAGCAGTATGAGCTCATCCGCTGGCAGTGGAAAAGCTTTACGCTCCAAACCTCTGTTCTGACTGAGTGCACCAGGTAATTCCTCTGGCTTAAAAAAAAAAAAAAAAAAAAAAAAAGCTGGAATGCTCTTAGGTTGTTTTCCCAGTCTCTGTCCTCAAGTAATCAGCACAGCAGTAAGTCAAAGTGATGAACTCTGGTGTGATAAAAGGGGCCAACAGACACTCTCTAAGCTTCTCCATGGAAACTAAATTAATCAAAAGCTACAGATAATTGACCAGCGGGGACATTTTCCTAAACGTTAATGTTAAGTGAGAAGCAGTGAATATCTAGCTGTTATTTTTCCTGATTCCCTGGAGAGGACATGTAAATAAAAAACGCCTTTTGTGTTTAATTCTTTAAAAAAAATTTTTTTTTTTTTTTTTACTAATAACACTCTCTGGGCTTTGCTCCAGCTAAAATATCATCAGTGGAAAAAAACAGCACTTCAGGATTTAGTGGGGAGTCAGATTTTTAAACAGCGGCTTGGCTGAGGATGACAAGAAGAACGAGGGGATGAACGTCACAGAGTCTTACCCGTAGAACGTCAGCCTGAGGTAGCCGATCCTCTCGGCCAGTCTGGCCACTTGGCCTTGCTCCGTCGAAGCCCCCTTCAGGTAGACCATGCCAACGCGCCGCAGGGCCGTGAGCCAGTCCAGCGCGGCCTTATCGTCGCTGAGGACTTCCTGGAAATCGGCCGTGGGGATGCGCAGCTTGGAGTCCCAATAGTACCGCTCTGAAATGAGAACGGGGGACATGGAAACTTCGTTGAGTGGAGATTTGCGTGCGTAACTTTCATTTCAGTTTCTTTCCATCTGACAAGAACTAAGCCGAGTGTCTGCAATGCATGAAGCTTTCCACCCAACAGTGTGTCTTTGTCCGGTCCTGTAGCTGCTCTCTATCATTGCAACGTCTGTCCTTTTTGAAATGCATATCCTCTACATGCCACACAAATAAATCCCAACCTTTTTTCCATTTAAAATAGTGCATTAGCAGGCTATAGCATAGGTGCGAGTTATAGCCACATACAGAATTCACAGATCTGTTTGAATTCACTTAGATCATTCACAAGATAAGTCTTTTGATCTAAGACACCTGCATCGACACAATCCAGTTGTTAAGCAGAACCTTTCTGGAATGAGCGATGGCATGGAGGACGCCAAATCCCTCATCCTTTCCACACATCGCTACTTTTAGGGCACATTCTGTTTGAGATGATGGGACAAAAAATAACAACAATATGCAGTTAAGTTGTCTGATGTGGAGGAAATCAATGCACGCATGAACATATGCTTTCTAATCGCATAGAAACACACACCATGAATGTGTAGTGGCTTAAAAATACAAGTAATGTTTATTAAATGTGTCACAAAAAGGAAACACAATTCATTTCTAACTTCGTTTCTGGCCCAGCGTGTCTTTCATTTTGCAAACGCAGTCAAGATCAAGATGAAATAGCTTGCTGGGAAAAAAAAAAAAAAAAATCAGCCAGTCTCCGTCAGACAGACACACACAAGTGGAAAAAATCCTCCCATGCTCTCTACCCAGCTGGCTCGCCTCCTTCTTTTCCATGCAGCCCGTCTCCAGTGACTTCCACAGAACCAGCTGCTAAGTGCATTGCAGGAGGACGAGGAGGGCTTGAAGGTGGGGGAGACGGTGTGTACATGTCTGAGGTTTTTGCACGTCTCTTTTTCGGGTACCGGACAACTTCAGGCGGTTGCATCACAAACACGTTCATGCGTATTTCATCCTCCTCTAAAGCGTTAAGAAACAATGACTCTGAGGGACGTAAAGATCTACAGTTGCAACAGATGATGAGGAATTTCAGTTTGTTTTTTTTAAAGGCAGACCGAGGTGCAGTGATCATCATGACTCGCAGACTTCCCTCCAGGCTGTTTGTGCCACAAACGATCAGCTTCTGGCCAAACAGTTCAAAAAGGTCATGACCCCCCCCCCCCACGCTTGTTAGAACTTGTTAAGAGGAGGGCGGAGGGGAAAACAAAAGGCACACAATCAGAAACTGGGGCAAAGGTCAAGCTCGAATGTTACAATCGCTCTCGTGAAACTAGACCCGGATGTGTTTTTCCGTTTTTTTTTTTTTAAAGGTGTCAGAGCGGCGGCGGCGTGGTCCTCGTTGCTGTCGAGGGAGCTCACAGTGCGGCGGCCCGGGTTGAACAAAGAGATGATAACTTTGTGGGAATGCCGGCCTTCTACTTGGGTTGTTATCACACGTCTTAGATCACAACAAAGACTTTTTTCCAGCTCACGCTGTCAGCAGATTAAAAGGATAAATGACGGCTGTAGATACAAATCTGGTCAAATATAGAGCCAATAAAATGGAGCTTCACTGGTGAAGAAATACATTTATTTAACTAATGGACTTTAGTAATGTTTCAAAGTACTTGAAATACTCTTTTCTAATGCAATTATGCTAAAGTACTTTTCAGATAAAAGTTTTTATTCATAAACATGATTCATTCACTGAATACATTTACTTTTAAGACGATTTTGTGGTCCTTTGGTCGGTTACCATTGTGTTTGTAATCTGTCTGTTCTGTCATCATTTTGCTACGTTATTAACTAATTTTGCGCTGCGTCATTGTACACGTGATTTGATTTTGTTTGGTCTACTTTTTGTACGTCTTCAAATCTTTTATGTTAATGCATCAATAGTAATAATCCTGTGATGTCATATACATATATGTTAGTAAACACTTGGAAAGGGGCCATTCTGGCAACTTTTACTCAGAATAATATATAAAAGTTACCAAGTGGCTGGTGAACATAGGGGACCATTGAGCATCTAAAAGAGCTAGATATTTCCCTTGGGAGTAGGTGGAGACCAAAAACAGAGCTAAATCAGAGTGACTAATATTAAATTGTTATACGTAGAAGACATGTTTCCTTATGAATGAACGTATGAATGTAAAGAAGCAACTGTTTTCTAGCTTCTAAACTAACCGTTTGTGTTTACAGCTTGTTCCCGCGGCTCGTTATCGCAGGTTTTACTTCGTGTAAACTCACATGCGGTTTTCTCATGGACAGACTACGCTGGTGTGTGTTTGTCAGTCTGACAAGATAGTATATGTGCATACCCCCCCTCGGTCGTGGTCTGCTTCAGTGGCTTTTCCAGATGAGGAAACCTGAAGCCTCAGGCAGCTCATGGCAGTTTGGCTCTGCGCTCACTGTGCTCTGTTTAAGCTCGGAGGGCTGCGTGGCTCCTGCAGCCTGGGATCAGTTTTTTTTTTTTTTTAAATCACTGCAACTACCAGGAGAGCTTTTTGTTTGGACTTGGTTAAGTTTTATTACAGAGCTCAGATCAGTTCAATGGGCCGTCTGTGGAATGCACAGTGGAGGCTCGGAGCCAGAAGGGCAGGAACAACGTTGTTGTGGTTGTTGTTGATGTTGAAGGAAGAGGCATTATAATTTAGCTGTTTAAAATAACAAAAAACAAGAGAAAAACAAGTTTTTGTGATGTTTCAGTATGAATAAAACAGTAATCAAGTACTTTTGCACACATACTTGCTTACTTACCTACTTCTTTTTCATGCTTTTTTAAATACATTTGCTCTACTTGAGGGAAACACTTGACTTTATACACCACACCACTTACAGAATATGATGCATTCTTATACATTAAACTACCAAACAGTAGCTAAATGATACATATGTAAATTAGCACCATGACCAACTATTACACACAAGTACACATTCATTCAACAATATACCACTTTTACTTTTGATACTTTGAGATATATTTTGCTGACAAGACTTGTTTTCTTTAGTGACATTTGAAACACAGGAATTTCACCTGAAACAGTATTCTTAATATTTCAATATTGCCGTTTTCACTTCCCTCCCTACTGCATGTAAAGCATCTTTTGACTGACTTTCTCATTAAATCAGAAAGATATAAATCATTAACACCGTTTTTGTCCCTGTTCGTACGCATGTTAAGTGGATGCAGCTGAATTAAACCGGGCATTTCAGACCCAACTCGGCTTGTTAACAGCTGCAAGGACAGAATCTGCTTAATGATTAATGATGAGTGTTCGTGAGGAGACGCGGCGCCCATTACGTCGCCATACGGCCAACATGTTGCGCATTCATTACTGGTAATTCGTGACACAACTTGCTCAACTAAATTGCCAAACTGAGTGAGTTGAAAAAGAGAAAACCACCACGTTTGGTAAGTTGCTGTGATTTACGTCTACATTTTGGACACATTTTTGTTCTACGTGGGAGGAATGGGATCGCATTGAAGTGGCTGAACAAAGTGCTTGACTTGTAAAAGTCAAATAAGAAAATATTTTCGTCTTTGAAGGCCTTCGTAAAAGATTTTAGAACATTGAGAAGGTTCAGAATAACCCAAGTCCAGATGTTTGAAAATAAAAATAAGAAACTTTGTTCCCAAGTTCACAATTGCCATGTTTGTGTTTCACAGTGTGAATAATGTGTGTGTTTATATTAACAGAGCTGCAAGAAACTCCCTCCACTTATTCATAAGCTCACCTTTATCTATGAAACACACCTTTATCTATGAAACACACCTGGATGACGGTGCACTCCCAGTTTGGTGGAGACAGAGTGAGCAGTGTTCCCTCCACAAACCAATCCAAACACAACTCTGTCTCCATCAGCGAGTTTATCTTCCCCCAAATGTTTTACTGAGCCTCGCATAGTTTGTCAAATTATGTCCCATTTGCCAACTTAACACTCGGCGCTTTCAGCATTATTTTAAAAGCGCCAGAACTGAAAAAAATCCAATCATTATAATCGCCAAGCTTTTCCGTGCAGTCTGATGTAAAAAAGAGATGACAAAGAGAAAAGGATTTAACCCAAATATAGCTGATCCGTGAAGGAATTAGAGGAATAGACGAATCATAAACTGCGTGTGGGTGAAAACATGGTGAAATCTGTTGAAAGGAGGCCTAATTTCTCTTAAATCAGACGTCTGACGTGTGGAAGCTTTGGCTGACCACTGTTTCTTTTTTTTGTGACAAATCTGAATCCAGCACACGTCACAATGATGGAACACACACACACACACACACACACACACACACACACACACACACACACACACACACACACACACACACACACACATACACACATACACACATACACACATACACACACACACACACACACACACACACACAGTTCGGAAAGGAAGGTCCTGCTGACTGTCAGGTTTGAAAAAAAAAGAGTTTTTCCATCGATGGACCTCACAGCTTTGTTTCCAGGAGCCTTTTCTGTCAACTGAGGAGTGATGACTCGAAGGTTAAATCCAGACCAGATGGCTAAAAAGGGAAACACCGGCCAGACGTTGAATTGACGAATCAGCTGCTACTTGGCTCGGTTGAATCGCTTAAACTTTATCTCTATAGCAACTATAGCTAACAACTTTAATGTAGCAGTGAAATGATGTGAGAGACTGCTTTGAAGTAGACTGCTCAACTTAAAATGTAAAAACGCAGATTTACCACTCCTGTTATCCTCACATTTTCCAACATATGCATCCAACATATAACATATCCTTTGGGTCAATTCGGCCCCAAGCAATTTAAACCTTCAGAAAATGTGTGTAATCAAAAATTGTTACCCAGGTATGCTTCAGGTACTTCATGTGTCTTTGTTGAAAAAAACTAAATAAACCATTAAATAAAACGTAACCCTCCCTCCCTCCCTCCCCTTTATACATCCAGAATACGTAATCGAAAATAATCGGACAAATAGGCAAATCAGGAAAAAGTTTCCCATTCAATTAGGAAAAGTCACAGAATATCAAGCATTTTTTTTTTTAGAGAAGTTAAACATTGAATGGGGTCAAATTGACAACAGGAGGGTGAAGTAAGTGAATAATGGCATAAAAATGCCATATTTACATACAAATTTATTACGGCCAAAAAGTTTTTTTTTTGTCCCGTCATGGTATTGCTGAGATATCACATTGACAAGCATGGGACGGACCCACAATCCTAATACCTCCGTCTAAAGCTTTGGCCGGCTGAAGGCATATAAAGTCTTTAAACAGACTTTAAAAAAAAAAAAAAAAAAAAAAAAAAAAAAATAGGTCCTTGGACAGGCTGTCCTAAATAGCTGAATATACTCAAAATCATATTACAGACGCCAGAAAGGGATGTGCAAAGTGTTCCGTTAACACAACACCGGGCGTCTGCGGAGGCAGATGTATCGACACGTGCAAACGGCCTGTGGTCATAAATTCTCATCTGGACGTCCACACAGACAGTAAAGCAGAGATCCTGTGAATATGTGCAGAAAGAAGATTCACCATCGCTGACCTTCATGGCTAAGTGGATGTGGAAATTATCATTTGAGTTTAATGGTTTGGAGCATGTGAGCTCAAAAAAAAAAAAAAGCTGCTATGAAAATATTGTCATTCATGCACTTAATAACGATTAATAGGCTTCTTCAAGAAGTGCTATTCCCCACAGATTTATTTTGTGAACTCTGTAGAAAAACAAGATTAAGGATTTAAAATGGGTTGAATGTGTGCTGGTCCTAGTCGGCGTACTGGATCAACTTTAACTGGTTTATGACACTTATCAGAGTGTGCTGGAGTCTGAAAGGAGTCTTGTATTCCTGTATGTCTGGATTTACAGCACGCACGACCACGTCACACAGATTTCCACAATGCAAGAGACTGATAGTCGAGGTAAAGACATGGTAAAGTGCCGGGGATGACAGACATCTCGAGCTTACGGTTAGATATTTTTCATGTTTTTTGTTGTGACTTGAATAGTCATCTTTGTTTTTTTTTTGGTCAATTTTCTGTCAATTTTCTTAAGTTTCATGAAATCCATCAAGCTTATCATTGAGATATATTTTTTATTATATTATATATATTATATAATAAAATAATATTATATAATATTATATAATATATTATATTATATTATATTGAGATATATACATTGGACTATAAACAACACTGTAACGACACTCAAGAATTAACTAACAAATCTACAGGGTCGCCCATGAAGTTGGAATAATTTGCAAATGTCTTGTCTTTTATAGCGCCAAACAGATGTTATGCATGAATTCATTTCAGCTGGATAACTGATTATCCATAATGTAATCATTGCACCTGGTCAAAAGTGATTAATGATGCATTTAAATAACAATAAACAGAGGATATATATTCATAAAATAAATATATGATTATATTGTATAATTGACTGGCGTCCTGTCCAGGGTCAAACCCTGCCTTCGCCCAATGACAGCTGGGATTGGCTCCAGCCCCCCCGCGACCCTGAATACAGGATAAGCGGTAGACGATGGAAGGATTCTATTGTACAATTATATAATAAATATTAATATAGATATATAATAATAATATATTATAATAAATAAATGAAATATTCTAACTTTATGGGCAACAGTATATTATTATTAAATTGGCTTACTGTTACTGTAGTTTTTTTTACCGATGGCTCGATACAAACAGCAGCAGCGTTGATCAATACAACAAAAATCCAAATTTGAACTAGATGCAAGAAACAATAAGAGACCATGTTGCAATGACATCACGTCAGCTGCAACGCTAGATTGGGCCAAGGGTGTAAAATTCCCAATGTTGGAAGTTCCCTTCCGAAATTCATACCCCCCAAAATCTCCAAAAGGTCAAACGACACCCATCTTGCAGGGTTGCAACACTATTCCTGAGAAACAGAAACACTCATCGACTCACAAGGAGAAAACAATACTAGAGTCACTGTCATGGCTGCTAATAAGAAGGATTAAAATAAACATTAATATTAATTTAGCGACCCACTGGATGATGATGATAGTAAACAGGCGAAAACCTTGTAACTGTTGCTTTGTGTGTAAATCAAACTTTGTTCCGCGGAGCTGGACGACATGTGAAAGGGAGGCTTGGCCAAAGAAAGCCAGGCAGCGGTACTTACTTCCATTAGCACAACGTAATGCCGTTACTGTGAGCGATCGTAGCGGATGACTCAACTTGTCACAGAAATGACATGGCATTAAATCGCTGAGGGCGAGCAATCCAAACAGTTCACTGGATAACAGAAATGAAGACGAAGACTCCTCGTTAAAACTACCGACGTGAGCAGGTGGATCAGCGAGAAAAAGCTGTCAGCTATGTGTTTGGGCAGATTTTGACTTAAAAAAACAACAACAAAAACAAAAAAAAACACATTGAACCGGTTTCACATCCCTCTCTTAAATGCCAGTCACATGAGATTAGTCATGATTCCCAGACCGACTAAACAAACATGACAAGCGCAAAAAATGTGAAGCCTGAGACGATGACATGGTTCAAATATTAAAAGCATCTGGCAAGTGTTTTGCGTAAACCGCTGACGGATTTATCGGTGAAAGGGAGAGTCACCGCAGATAAGGTGGTGAGTGACGGCAACGTTGCTGTCGGGCGGAAACCTTGTATGTCTGAAACCTTTCCATGAACTGAAGAGAAGAAAAAAGACACTGTTATTAAAATGATTCAGTTGGTATTATGTCTTATAATTACCAAAGCAGCTGACTTAAATGTGCAGTCTTTAAAATGGACAGCAGGGGGCGACTCTTCTGATTGCAAAATGAAGTCAGATTTGATCGGAGGTGGGAGAAATGATCGATTCTATGATGAATCGCGATGCTTTGTTGAACGATTCTGCATCGATGCATTTTATAAAAAGTAATGCAGCACATCAACTGTATCATATCAACAGGAATTTGTTTGAAAGATTTCAAAGAAATATGTTTATTATATTTAAATCCAAAATAGAGATGCATCGAGAATCGTTTAGGAACCAAACCGTGACCCAGAGTCGTAATAGAGTGATTCCCACCACTAGATTTGATAAACGTCTATGAGAAAATTACCCTGATTTCACTAATGAAACCTTATACATTACCTCTGTTAACATCGTGCAGAACAGCTGAATGATGAGGCAGTTCTGTTCTTTTGCAAAAAAAAATATGTAAAAACCCAGCAAAGCTACCAAACATGCCACAAATATGTCGTAAAATTAGGAAAATAAAGTGTCCAAACAACTCTGTATTGGGATATTAGAGACTCGTCTGTAAAAACTCCTCCGTCTAATGCAGCGGGGAGTTTGTGGTTAAATTCTTCCATTTCACATACCTACTGGCTCAGGGATTTGTCCGTTCCCAAGGAAGGAAATACTGACAACGGTGAGCTTGTGTTTGGTAAGAACATGCAGATCTGTTCTTGACCCTCACTCTGAATCGGTTTTCCATATGGCAGAGGCGGTCTGAATGAGACTTTATACAGCTGTCAACCCCTTTCAGGAGAGCTGTGAAGCTTTTCACCGTTTCACTGATAGAAACACGCTGCTTCATCGCTCCGTCAAGTTTTTTTTTTTTTACGTTTTGGAGTGGATGTGCGGGAGATGCTGACAGATCACATGTGCATCCACGAGGCTACAGCTGACATCTGAAAATAAACAGAGAAGTTGAGATGCGTGGAAAGTGCATCTGCTGTCTTGAGAGAGACAGAAAACTTGTTCTCGTTGAGTTTCCACATTTGTGTTTTATAACAAGGTTAAAAAGCACGTTAAAAAGTTTTCATTTGAAAGTAATGGTTCCCCCTTGAATAGTACTAGTTCCACGTCTCGCTCCAATAATAGCCGAACGACATGCTGCGGTTTGAGTCGCACAAGTCCATAGAAACGGTTAAAAAGCAAGAGAAAACATTACTTCGGACATGAAAGTGGGGAGGGCTAGTTCAAGGCTGAGTAATAGCCCCCAGAGCTCCAATTTTCATATTGACCCCACAGTGTCCTGCGCTCGCTTAACTTTTGCTGTCGAGAGCTTTAACAGGCGCACTCGGGCCCGTAAAGATCGAGGAGCGCTGCATGAAAACGGAAACAGAGAATCAAAACTGTGGACCACGCTTCAGCGAAGTCTAACGTCACAGAGAAGTAAAGGAAGCGTCATTGTACGAGCCAACAAAAGCAACAAAAAAATATCCTGAACGCCGCTTATCATCAATCTTTTGGTTTCTGGTATTTTTCGGTGGAATTTTTTAGGTTCTCACTCAGGAGGAAATAATTAAACCCAGACACAGAGAGAGAGATTGTGTGTGTGTGAACGTCATTTTGTATTGTGTTTGAACTTCCAGGAGTATTCCTGGCTCAGAGCTGATGGAAAAAAAAATCTACTCTACATAATGATCTGTTTGAGACTGTTAGGAGGGGGAGATCTGTTGACACTTCGACATGAATGGAGGAGCTCTGCAACACACTTGCAACCTTTAATCAGTCTGGATGAGAGCAGGAGCCACTCAGCCCTGTGGGTCCTTCAGGACCACGTGTGTGTACACAAACCGACTGCAGTCCTTCGCCCCCCCCAACCCCCGAACACCCCAACCCCCCTCCCCTTCCACTGAAAACGCTGCTACCTTGTTCCACAGCTGAACTCCCTCCTCTGCTGTCTGGCAGACAGTAAAACGTATTAAGTCACCGTAAATGTACTGTAAAATGAGTTCTCTCTCCAGTCTTTCCCTCCTTAACAACCTTCGTTATGTTGCTGAGAAATAAATGTGTGGAGGAAAAGGTTTTCATTATAACAGCTACACACACACAGACTAACAGAGAGCTGCTGCTTAATTACAATGGACGCTAACGAGCATTTTATTCACATGCTCGCTCCATTACTGCCGTTGCCTGCATTTCAATTCCAAATATATTTCTCTTTTAATTGCCCCTTCTTAACAATTAAACATTAAACACACCTAATTTAGACAACTTTGGTGTTGTTCGGTACGAGTAAGCGTGGATCTATTCAATGCCTAACAAAAAAAAATTCACAACAAACTTCCTAATAGCAGAAGGAAATTAACAGAATTAGATCAGCTCGTTTTTAATAAATCCCAGTGAGTGTATTCCCTGTATTCATAACAAAACAAAAAAAGTGACTATTTCATCACATCTGCAGTGAAAATGAAGCATTTATCTGTCCGGTCACTGAGAATCTAAATGCTGCTGCGTGGATTTAACACAGTGTGCATCCAGTGTTAAATAGTTTGTAAGTATGACAGTATGGAAAGTATCATCTGTGACAAGCTAGTTTTGATATTTATGTACAAGCACGTAACACTTGCATGCCCAGCAGACAAATTACTGTTCCTCAGATACCGCTTTGAAAATGCAGTAATTCCTGACAGTGTTTGTTCATCCTATTAATTCTTAAGACAGCGGCGTTGTGATTTAAAACCATCTCTTTGATCAACAACAAGGGGGGGGGGGGGGGGGGCGGGCGGTAATCAATTAGAAAAGTGTTCATTAGTTTCAGACCAGTGCAGTCCAATCAGTGCAGTCCGAATGCATTATGCATATTCACTTTTACAATACATTTATTTATAATATAATAATATTATAATTATAATAATATATAATATAATATTATAATCATAATAATATATTTATCCACATTTTGCAACTGGCAGAGCCGCAAGTGTAGTAGCGACGCCTGAGTCAGTGTTTTTTAATGTCCGCACCCAACTTTATACATTATTATAGTGGTCCGATTGCTAGGAATGAGCTCCGCGCTGGTCTATAAGAGGCCGATGCAGCTGTGGGCAGTGGTCAAAGCCACCCACAGTAGTCGGAAGATAAAGGCAAAACAAACCAGTATTATATCAAAGTAGTAGATTTGTTTATACAGGTCTACTATACTATACTATACTATACTATATGTATATACTGTCTTCTTTTAGCCTAGTTTTTGGCTCCACAGTTTCAGGATTTAACCGATTTCCCTGTCCATCACACTCTGACTGCCCATATCTCCCATCGTGCATCAAGCTGGACTGTATTGTTTGCATGTTCCAAAACAACACAAATGTAATTTATTTTATTATTTTGTAATATGTCTGTTCTGTTCACACTACGGCTTATTTTGGTAGTTGTCTTTTTTTTTTACTGGTTTATGTTTGATGGTGGAAACAGTGACGTCACTGCTACATCTATTGACACAAGCTGCATTTCACTGCAGTTGCATTAAAAACGGATCATTATCTCCATTCCGATAGAACTGTTGTATTAGACTGCATTAGTTTATGCTAGATGTATCTAATGAAGTGGCAAATGAGCGTATGTCTGTAGGACAACCATCAGCTATACTTACATAGAAGTACTAGAAACCGATCCAATACGTGCACTTCTGCACAATAAATATTTAAATGGATGAAAGCTGGACTGACCGTTGAGGAAAAGCTCTTCCTTTAATGCTCGTCTGGCAGTAGAAGAGAAGCAGCGTTTCTTCAGCCACTCGGCGTCAAACACGCTGGTGTGCTTGTCGGGCCACAAAATGGAAACCTGTGGAGAGACAAAAAGCTTATTGATCCAAGATTGACCTGTCGCTAAGCCCCGCCCCCCCACGCTGCTCCACCGTCCAGCCGTCAGAGCTACCACGGAGCCCACCCTGTCACTGACCGCACTCCCTGAATAAATATCATCTTGTTTTTGTAAAGAAAATATTCCAGAGAGAAGCAGGGTTTACAACATGCATTTGAAGGATATATCCAGGATGTCATAGCAGCATCGAAGTGCAATGCTCGTTAATGTACTTTGTTTTTAACATAGAAATGTAATGTTTTAGATACTTGCACAATGTTTCAGCATGATGAACTCCACAAAACCTACCTCAAGAAAAAAAAATGTGGATTTCCTACATCCACCATCTGCTTTTTTAATACTCGTAGGGGCTTTTGGCCAATACCACCATTGAATGTTTCCTATAGCCACAGGCCGTCATGAAACCACTGCTGGAGCACATGTTTACTATAACACTGGATTATCCAGTAAATACAGGAAACAATACGGAAAACATTACTGATTGAATTTTTTCCTCAACACAAGCACAGTAGTTTGACAACACGATCATGTTGAAGCTGTTTATAGCCGTGTCCCTCTCAGGGATGCAGCTCGCAAAAGGTGGTTCCTAAAAGGTCAGACTGAACACATGCTTCTACCGAAATGAGATCGTATAACACCACAGTTTATGACCGGGCAGTTTCCCTCAAGCAGGCAACAAGTCTAAGTGGCATTCATGATACTTTTTTAGAAATGAGAATATTAGCGTGGACGTATCATATCATATTAGATTAATGATGCGATTAGTTCAGAAATGTGATGTTTAAGAATGTTTCCATCATCGATTTATCTGACAAATATTTCTCCATTAACTGTTTGGTCAGAAAAACATCAGACAACAGTGAAAGATTCTCGTCATAAAATGTCTAAAATTACAAAAAAGGAGGTGTGCGTGGAGCTACAGGCCTCCGTAGCTCCGTATCGCTTCATTACACCGCTAAAATATTCTGTTTCAGTGGGGAATATGTCACAGCAAAGAAGCTAATGGCGCTCTAACTTCTGTTCCACTGGTACTTGAGGATTTTTGTCTTGCCTTGGGTGGAAAAGTGTCCACTCTAGACACTGGAATTTCAAATAGTACAAATCTATGGGCATCACCATAACACAAATGAGCGAGGCCCCCCTCCAGTTAACCCTGAGTGGGCCCCTTTCCTGCAGCACAGAGCAGGCGACCCTTAACATCTTTCATAGAGAGGATAGGCAATCATTTACGGGGAAATCCACGGGCTCCCAGCGAGAAGAGATGAGATGCTGCTGCCGACTGCGGCTGTGAAGTCAAATCTGCTGTCGCACTTTTCTTATTCAAAAATGAAACCTTGTTTTTTGGTTTTTAAAGTTTATGCAACCAAAATGCCCAGTGGAATAATAGAACTGTGTGGAGGCACAATCACCACATTTAAAAATGTTTTTTTTTTAGCTTTAAACTACTTATACAGCTGTATGATGAAACACATCAATACTGATGCCAATACTGATGTTTCTTACCCCTTTTTTATGGGTTGAACAAAAAACAACAAAATGGCTCAACAGGCCATTTACAGGCCAATACCCTCTTATCTGCCTCTGAGCATCTTCTGTCTCAATAATTTGTTTTTCCAGAGTTACACAGCGGGTTGAGTTAGATTTGGACCAGGGGTAGAAGTTACACTTAAAAGGAAATGATCAGGATGTAAGCTATGTAACTATAATAAACTTTTACACAGCCAGTTTCAAACATACAGAACATCACAGGACCCTGAAAAACAAATCAGAGCGTACCTTGTTGTCATTGGTGACCTCCACAACGTCGACTCCCACGTGGATATCAAGATCGTTTATCATCAGTTTCCGGGCCTGAGCAGACTCCAGAGTACACAGTGGGCACTGGCAGTTGTCTCTCAGCCAGGTGAACGGGTACAGACTGTGGCCTCCATCCTCCCACTCCACCTCCACCATCCTCTCCTCATCCAGGGCCTGGACATGGCTCACCGAGTGGCGAGCCAGCGGGATGGAGGCAGAGCCCAAAGTCTGCTGCCCACGAAGCTGAATGGAAGCCAGACAGGAGGGCAGCGGACCTGCAGCCCGCCCTGGTCTGTGACAAGCCCTCAGAGCCTGGCAGGCCATTGCAGAGGTGCTCCTCTGCAGGGCAGACAGGGTGAGACGTGAAAACACACCCGTCCACATTTCAGCCAACTATGTCTCCAGATCAGAAAGGGCCACCAGCTCTGTAGTTAATGAGAAAGGGAAGTAATGAAATGAGAAAAATGGGTTATAGAATACATCAAATGTATTTCATCTTAAGCTAAATTCACTCATGTCACAGCTGGCAGCTAATAAATTGTCAGAATGTCAAAAATTGAAAATATATGAAGAATATTTTAACCTACATTTTACATCATATTTGTCAGATGTTATACAAGAAGCCAAATTTTGGTCCTAAACTTGTTTTGGAACGATGCCAAAATCTTTGGATTCAGTTCAAAATGTGGACTCTTCCAGGCAGCTTTGAGAAATTGTGACTGGCAACTGTGCCAACTGGAGTGTTTTCCTAAGCCTAGTCTGCTGACTGTGTTGGTAGGATCTGGGTAAAGCTGCAGGCAAAACAGCAGCATTATTTTAAGAACCAAAATACAAACTGTGCTCGAGTCTATAATCCTGCAACTTTTTTGGGTTCTGTTGTGCAATTTCTAATGTGCCAGACACATTACAATCATCAAAATGATCTAAACTTAATCACACAATTACTTTCTTATCTGAGGTACTTCTCTGTTTGTTTATAATATGTTGCTGTGACTGTATAATATGTTGGCACTGCTACGCCTTCAAGTTGAGCTGAAATGAAAAACGCCCTTTTAAGCCTTTTAGATAACACTCCCGGTCAAAGTGTGTGTACCAATTTAACGATATGCTGAAAAAAATATTTCTAAAAAAGTCCCTTCCTTTTTTTGATTCAAAATCCAACATTTCTTCACAGAAAACAAAATATGACACTTGTTTACATCACCTAAACATCCATCTATCATATTAAACATATACAATTAATTTGCATGTCTTCTCAATATCACCTGACGTGGTAGGCAAATCCCATTTTCCCCAATCTCAATCTTAAAACACAGGCACAGATTATGTCATCATCACCTGTCAACTCATTAGATCAGGCAGATATGTTGGTGTCTTGTAGTTGACTAGTCAACTTTACTTGTTTCCAAAGTCAATCCACTTTCTTGAAGCACCTGTAGTTTTACTTTAAATGTGACGTCAGGGATTAGCACAGGCACATGACGTTACACCCATTAAAAATAACAACAACCCAAACAAACAGGAAAAAAGCAAAACTCCCTGCCGTGTAACGTTAGTTCACGTACATTGAGGTGTTTGACAACAGCTCGGCCGACAAACAGACTTTATTTTTAACGCGTCTGGGTGAATACAAACAGAAGCTAACCTGTTAGCACGCTAGTGAACGTATAAACGCTACAACCCACTTTCGGTTTCAAAACGCTAGCTAGAGAGGCTAACGTCACTTCGCCGGTTTGCTTTTAAAAGTCGATGCGTTAAAGTGCCATTCAAAAAAACAGATTTTAATAAACTAAAGTGTTTTTCGGTGACGTTACCTGTGAATGTTTTTGAAAACGGTTTCCCCCCTACGAGCGTCGCCTCTGCCAACAATACGACCGGCTTTCTCTCTGTGTGTGTTTGTGTGTGTGTGTGTGAGAGAGAGAGAGAGAGGAAGTGGGTGAAAGGTGAACCGAGGGTGCGTTTGGGAAAGTCACTCCGCGGCGCGCGCCCGTGTGTGACGTCGCAAAAATAAGTTCAATGTGCAGTTCATCCGCTGAGCTTTCACTGCACGCCTGGTTCCACTGACGTAATTACGTCAGCGTCCAGGTAAGGCATTATTAGCGACCTGTCAATCAAAAGGTAGCCCCGCCCCACATCTACCCTGTTTTATGCTCTACGTGACTCTAAATGAACATCATGCTGCATTGGAGAAGATTTGAAACTAGAGATTGAGACCATAAACTCATGTTTACAATGTTTACTGAGATCATTTGCAACCAAGAGGAGTCGCCCCCTGATGGCCAGCACAGAGAATGCACGTTTGATGCACTTTGGCATTGACCTCACTTTTCAGAACTGGGTTTACATTAGTCATAGAACAACTTTTTATGTTCTTATTTTCATATGCATATCATTCCAGTCTCGTATATCATCATTGTTGTTGTCGTAGAGGGGTGCTATTTATTATTTATTAATAGGAACGTTTTCGTTCCATTTAATAAATCGTCCATTTTTACTTTCCCTGTTTTTTGACTATAATATAACGTGACGTTTCTTCCAACAACGGCGCTCTCATTTTAGTGGAGAGCATCTGATTGGATTTTTTACGAACGCACCCACAATCATTGCAAGTGCATGAAAGTCGCACCCTTTCTTTTAATAAATAACAGTGGTCAGTTAGCTACAATAGCACCACCCAACAGCTATTTCTCCTTCGTTAAAAGTCTGTAAGGCTGGCTTTAAATCTGACATAGATATTATATAAACTCAAAAGCTTATGAATTCTCGGCAGTATTTTCCACAGCTGAGTGAACGCACAGCCGTGCTTAAATCTGAGAAGATCTTCGACATTAGAGCTTAAAAACAAAGACCTACGGAGGGGAACATTTCGCCTTCCTTAATTGCTGTGTCGAAGATGATTGAGCAGGCTGCTGAACCACCGAGTGTTTGAATGGGCTATCTGCTGGCTAGCAAATGAGGTGTTCAAGCACCATCTCTGGATGGATGAAAAGGAACTGGATTCCTGTGTAAACAACTTTAATGCCCACCTAACAAATATTTGACTCCAAGACCTGATGACCTGAAATAAAGGAGATCACATCTTCTTCATCGCTTGCCTTTTACAGTCAGTGTTGTACTGCAATATATGCACTTTAGTAACATTTGTTTGTGTTTGTTGTGTATCTTGTTGTTATAGCTGATGCTATAGGCTACAACATAGTAATAGTAATGGAAGGCTACCAAAATAACCAATAAAAACATGGCAACATAAGTCACTATCTTGCTCGAGGAGTAATTACTTCTACATGCTCACACATGATTGTTTGAACTATCAACCCCATCACCTGAAAGAATACCCTGTGAACTGGACGACTTGTTCACCACTAGATGGGAGTAATTCCTACACACTGTCGGACGCAAGGACTGGTAAAAATTTGCATTTGTCATTTTTCACTCAATCAAGAAACACATGAATCAATAATTACAGTAATGTAAGCTTTCCGTGTTCAGGCCTTACTCTGTGCAGGACGTCTCCTATCCGAGTGACACATGCTGACATGTGTCCATATGTTTTTAAATGCTTCACTCTGCAATTATTAACCAGGCTCTGACACACTCTCACAACTAATATTTCAGTGTCATGACATTACCTGTACTTTGCACGTCTTTCATGTATTACACGAGTTGTAGAATGGACCTTGTTACACCAGTACAGCTGGCAAGTCAACATGGACCTATAGACACCAACGAGTGGTTGGTCAATCAGGGACCGCAAAGCCTGGACAACGTTCGCCGTCTACACAAACAACAGGACAAAGCTTCCCTAATGACACACCACCAACATCTGTATAAAAGGCCCTTCTCAAGACTGAAGAATTGTCAGACTCTTGATCCAGTCTAACCAGTCTATCACAGGGCCGACATGTAGAGACAGACAGGTAACCAGTCTATCACAGGGCTGACATGTAGAGACAGACAGGTAACCAGTCTATCACAGGGCTGACATGTAGAGACAGACAGGTAACCAGTCTATCACAGGGCTGACATGTAGAGACAGACAGGTAACCAGTCTATCACAGGGCTGACATGTAGAGATAGACAGGTAACCAGTCTATCACAGGGCTGACATGTAGAGACAGACAGGTAACCAGTCTATCACAGGGAGACATGTAGAGACAGACAGGTAACCAATCTATCACAGGGAGACATGTAGAGACAGACAGGTAACCAGTCTATCACAGGGCTGACATGTAGAGACAGACAGGTAACCAGTCTATCACAGGGCTGACATGTAGAGACAGACAGGTAACCAGTCTATCACAGGGCTGACATGTAGAGACAGACAGGTAACCAGTCTATCACAGGGCTGACATGTAGAGACAGACAGGTAACCAGTCTATCACAAGGCTGACAGACAGGTAAGGGCTGACATGTAGAGACAGACAGGTAACCAGTCTATCACAGGGCTGACATGTAGAAACAGACAGGTAACCAGTCTATCACAGGGCTGACATGTAGAGACAGACAGGTAACCAGTCTATCACAGGGAGACATGTAGAGACAGACAGGTAACCAGTCTATCACAGGGAGACCTGTAGAGACAGACAGGTAACCAGTCTATCACAGGGAGACATGTAGAGACAGACAGGTAACCAGTCTATCACAGGGAGACCTGTAGAGACAGACAGGTAACCAGTCTATCACAGGGCTGACATGTAGAGATAGACAGGTAACCAGTCTATCACAGGGCTGACATGTAGAGACAGACAGGTAACCAGTCTATCACAGGGCTGACATGTAGAGACAGACAGGTAACCAGTCTATCACAGGGCTGACATGTAGAGACAGACAGGTAACCAGTCTATCACAGGGCTGACATGTAGAGACAGACAGGTAACCAGTCTATCACAGGGCTGACATGTAGAGACAGACAGGTAACCAGTCTATCACAGGGCCGACATGTAGAGACAGACAGGTAACCAGTCTATCACAGGGCTGACATGTAGAGACAGACAGGTAACCAGTCTATCACAGGGCCGACATGTAGAGACAGACAGGTAACCAGTCTATCACAGGGCTGACATGTAGAGACAGACAGGTAACCAGTCTATCACAGGGCTGACATGTAGAGACAGACAGGTAACCAGTCTACCACAGGGCTGACATGTAGAGACAGACAACAGACACGATTTAGAGTCATCAATTAACCTATCCCCATCCTGCATGTCTGGATTGTGGGAGGAACCCGGAGAGAACCTACGTTCACACATGGAGAACATGCAAACTCCACACAGAAGGAACCTGAACCTGAAGCAGTAACTGAACCCGGGACCCTCTCGCTGTGAGGTGAGCCCTTGCGAAGGATTGACTTTTTGAAAATGTTACATAATTGCCCCCTCTCTGCATGATGCCAATAATCATTTCCTCTGATTGAGAAATTAAAATATACAATGTGGGTGAAAGGTGATTCCTGCACTCTTCGTGTACGTCATCGGCGGGCTCAAAGTATCCGTGGAGTCAGACTTTGTACTTTGCTGTGTGACATGACATCACATTGCATCATTGCACACACAACACAACACAACACAGTGTGGAGGAATTTAGGAATTCCTTCCACTCAAAACGACTCACAGAATAAGAAAAAAAACAAGGTTCTTTACATCTCCTTTCCTCATAAATACCAACTAACCAGCTTCTTCCTTAAAAAAAAAAAAAAAGCACCCAGGAGGGCTGTGTTTGTAATTTACTGAAGACCTCAAAACCTTGTAAAGCAATCACGGAGGGGAACTTTGTAATTACGGAGCACATGGCAATGCACAGTGTTTATAGTGCTCCCGCCACATCCAGGGGTCCAAAAACAAGCAATGGTTTAATCCCACTTTTACATCATTAACTACTAAAAGTGACCAAAAAATGGCGGGAAAGGATGGATGTTTTGACACAAGACCAAAATCACGATGATTCCTGCCATGAAACAAACAAACAAACAAAAAAAAACATGCTCTTGCAACATTTCAAACACAAACTGTTTATTTAAGAAGACATGACACAATGCGTTTGAGAATATTGTCACACAGATCGGTGTTTGACATCGAAGTCCATGAGTGCTGCCTGCAGTCTTAATCCGTCGATGCATCACATCTCACCACGTCTCCTTTTTAAAAAAAAAAAGGTAAACAAGAATAGATATATAGATATTTGCAGCATCTATTTAAAAAAACAACTTTATATAAAACAATGAATATACATTAAGATATTTTTTGTAATAAAAAGATTTTGGGCCCCTCACAGTATTTACTTGCGTACTGTACATTTACCAGGATTATATCAAAACGCGTCACAAACATTAGCACCGAGCTTTAAAGCAAAGAAATACAACACGGTTGTCTGTGTGTAAACCGTGGAAACAAGAGCAACAATAATGGCTGATCACGTCGGGACCTTTAAACCTCCGCCAGATACCCCAAAACTCACTTTTCCAACTTTTGGATTCAAAATCAAATCAAACACAAAGTGTTCAGAATATGGACGCTGACAGACAGGCAGACATGTCCAACATTTTACTTAGTGCTCAAGTGAATCAGTCTAGAACTCACTCCAGGTTTTTATTGGGGGGGGGTTCACGGACGACTGAATTTTGGAAAACCCTTCACTACAGTAGAGTTATGAAAAGACACACACACACATACACACCACACACTTTCACAAAACCTGCGACTCTTTACAGGAACATCCAATGCACTTACCAAAAAAAAAAAAAAAAAAGAGCACATACCAAGAGGAGAGGCGAATTGATCGGCAGATGGATAATGCCATATGTTATTTATTGACAATTATTGTAGGCTATATGTTAGTTGTATTGAAACATCTTTAAAAAAGCAGTCTAACTATTGTGTGTTGTGTGTGTATGGTGTGTAAATTAATTTACATTTAGGGCATTTAGCAGACGCTTTACTTTACAATAAGTACATTTGTGTAAAGAAAGAAACCCCAACATATCAACGCCGATAAAGTAAGACCCAAAAAAAAATAGAAACAAGTGGTCCTCATCTGAGTAAGTACTATTACCATGAACTCTGGGAGGGATATTTGCCTTGATCCCTAGGCGTTTTATATTTCTGGGTGCATTACAAATCACAGAGCAAGACCACTTTATGGCGCTATTGGATTTGATATGATCTTTTGCATCAATATGATGAAGTACATTGATTTGTTAGGAATTTAGTTTGCTGGGTCAGCCAAAGAGAGAGAGAGAGAGAGAGAGAGAGAGAGACATTAATTCCTTTCTGGTTATTTTATAATTTAAAAAAAAACTGTTGGCTATTTTCCAGAAAAATGCAGAAACTGTGAGAGGATATTATCCATATTGCCATTCCTTTGCAAAGTCTTTTTTTATTATTAAAAAGTAAGATTGTTGGTGTCAGATACAGTCCGACAGCCGCTCAATACATCATCGTCCTTCTCACTGTTAGCGGTTGCTATAGCAACAGAGATATTTTTTTTCTTTTATAAGCCCAGGTTATTATATTACCCCACTGTCTGCAACTGGTGGCTGAAATGCTAGCCTGTATAGCTAGCTAAAAACATTAGATTTCAACATGTCGTAGGATTATTTTAGCCACCTATGCCCACCAGTGACCATGGAGTTAGCAAGCTATCACCTTCATATTTGATATTGTACTTAAGTAATTAAAAAAAATGCAACATCATTTGAAAGTAATCAAATCACCAAAACAATTGACACATGGTGAATATATGACGGCTTTTCGTTTTTTTTTTTGGACATTTGGTCATCGGGAAATATCACATAACGTGGACACTTTCAACCACAACTATCTGCATGGATACATCCCTCCAACTTTTGTTTTGTTTGTTGCCGTCCCTTTAAAGAAAAGCAGTGTGTACCTGCAACCATTCATCATGATCAAACTGATCGGATTGTTTGACTTGAATGGTTTGGTTTCAAAGGCTGCCTTACAGTAAAACGATGCCATTTGATGAACTTACCAGACTGTTCTATTATTTATATTCAACTGCTTAATCATTATATCCACTTTTTTGATGATTATTTATCTAAGCGTAAATATTTTTGCAAAAACACCAATAATCAACCCTACAATATCATTGAAATATTCATATTGAGGTATTTGGTCTGAAATGTGTAATATATCATTTTTTTTTGTTTTCACAAGAAAAAGGGCAAAAAAGAGAAAAGTCAGAAATAAATGGATTTTTTCTTCTTTCCCCGTAACATTAACCTCCTTGACCTAAAATAATCTGTTGCCCATAAAGTTGGAATATTTTGTTTTCAGACACAATTCATATTCAAATGCATCAGTCATCACATTTGACCAGGTGCAATGATTAGCCTACATTATGTGTCACAATTACCCAGGTGAAATGAATTCATACAGAACATTTGTTTGGCGCTATAGAAGACAAGACATTTGACCTTGCATATTGTCCCATTGGACTTCGAGAAATTGTTTTATTTTGTAATTTAGGAGAACTGAAAACTTTAAGTTTTACATCCCTGATATGACAGCTCTGCCTCATGGTCTCTCTCTCACACACACACACACACACACACCCACCACACACACACACACACACACACACACACACACACACACACACACACACACACACACACACACACACACACACACAATCATAATAATACAATAATAATACAAAAATAGTAGGTTTACTTAATAAGGCCTGTGGGGAAGGGAAGGGGGACTACTTTCTCTCAGAACTTCATGTATTCGTTCTTCAGTCTGCTCAGCCTCGTGCCGTGGCTGCGGATGATCAGCGACAGCAGCTCGTGCTTGTCCTTCAGCCCGACGGAGACGTCCACCGTGTCCTTCAGGACGTCGCGCGTGTGCACGACCATGTTGAGAAAGTCGTCGTTGAGCCGGTGCTCCTCGCGCAGCTCGCTCTCCTGACTCTGCTTAAACTTCACCTCGAGCTCCAGCAGCGACTTCTCGGAGTTCGTGAACGCCTCGCCGATCTGCGCCGTCTCCCGGCGCAGGTAGCGGCCGTAGCTGTCCTCCCCGTCCAGGTCGTACGAGATGCTCTTGCCGATGCCTTCGAGGACGCGCGCCGAGTCCTCGATCTGCCTCTTGACGATGGTGAAGTCGTCGCGCACGACCGCGTCCTGGTCCTCGTCGAGACCGCACTTGCGCTCGTCCGTCATCTTGAAGAGCATCTGGCACTTCTCCGGGTCGTCGTTGTCCTCGTAGTCGCCGTCCGGCACGAAGTAGTGGTGGAAGGTTCCGTTGGACATCTCCGGCTGCAGCGGTCCGGTGAAAAACGCCGCGCACGTCGGCAGCGAGCACATCCCGGCGCACAGGAGCAAGTGAAGGAAAGCCATGATAGCCTCCCCCAAAAAACACGTATTTAAAAAAAGAGTCTATTTAAAACGTTATGCAGCTTTAAAAAAAAAGAAGTACGAATCACTTCCAACCCGGTATATCCAACACAAACATTTCAACAAACTGCGCAGTCAAGTTTTTTTACGTCCTCTTTGTCCAAACAGATAATATAAAACCCCCCACTTCTCTTCCTTTAACCGAGCCTGCCAGCTTCCATCGCTGTCTGCGAACTGGAGGTTTTTTTCAGCGTGGAAAAACAAACGGTCGTCGGCTAACTAACTCCCGACTTCGCTCGGTGCCTCGAACGCAACATCTGGACGTGTGGAGCGGCGCGCTCGGGTTTTTTGGCCCTAATAATACCCTCAGTGCTACTCTCAAATTACAAGCCCCCTCCGTCACTTAAAAAAAAAAAAGAAAAAGAAAAAAGGGGTTGCATTCAGTCCGGAGGAGGCAGGCTACCATGCGGGGGTCTCACTGAGACCAGTGTTGATCCACATAATAACCCCCAACAAAGTCGGCATGGGTGGTTGGAAAAGTTATGAATAGAACAGATTGAGAAATAAACATGCAAGTTCTGTTATTATAGTCCTGTGCTTTTTTTTTTTTTTTTTTTTTTTTTACATTTGGCAGAATTCTGGATATAACTGTATCCCATTGGATCAGGTTATATTAGGCTGTTTTAGATAGACAAAATAATAGAAATAACTAAAAATAAAGTTGTTTAATGTGTTGTATTTTAATTAAACACAGTGCAAAGATTGAATCAAGCCCATGCAAAAAAAAAAGACGATATATTAGAAAAAATCCTCAAAGTGACAACAGGTGCCTGTTTGACGCATTGGAGAAACAATTTAATGATAAATGACGTAAAAAAAGACACATTTTAGTATTATAGGATGAATATACTGGGTTGCAACATGCAGGAGTTTCTACTCTAGTGCATTCTTTAAGTGTAGAGGCAATTATTGTGCATACATGTATCTGCCATGTCACTTTACAGATTAAGCACAACACATGATTGTACTCAGATTATTTTGCCAAAATTGGATCCACTCAATGGTATAGCTCTGCTAGGGGTCGTCCTGCTTGTTATAGCCTACTTAAACAACATCTTCTTCATAATACTCAGTATACTTTTCACAGTATTTTATTAAAAATGTTTGGGTCTGAGTACTTCTTCCTCCACTGCATAGTAAAGCCAGTACAAAATTAGATATTCAGGAATATTTTTTCTTTAGTCTCCTCTTTATTCCCCTTAAACAGTTGAAACATATCCAAGAGGCTTTAAAAAAAAGAAACCTGCACCGGCGATGATGTTGTAAAGCATATGTCTGCCCTGTGTTGCCGGATTTAGGAGGCATAATGACACGCTCACCGAGCTTCCTTTAAACACAGTGGCCACCTGTTCTTTAGTCGCCGGCTGGCTTCAAATTACAAGTCCAGCTCAGTTGAAAGGAAACAGAAATGCACACGACGGTCACCTGAGTAATGAGTCACAAAAAAAGCTTTGCTTCAGTTTACAAGATTGTTTTCCTGTAGTTCAGTGAAGAAACATGAAACAGTTTGCCATCAAAGTGTTAAAAGGAATGCCATTCAAAGGAAACTTCTTCTAAGCACTCTTGAGCCCCCGTAGAGCCACGAAAGCAGCACGACGAATAAACGTGATCCTCTATCTCGAGAACTAACATGTTGAGTGATCTAATTTGCTAAAAGCCACAAATTCCCCTCAATGTGTTCAGAATGTTTTTCCAGTGGAAACTGCAGACGTTACAGCATCACCTCCTCTCTGCTCTCATTTTTCCACAGCATGAGTGATCGTTCAGGGTTTGGTGACCTGCAGACACTGAAGCTTGCACGTGGACCAGAATGAGTTTTTTGGCGGAAAAGTCATTGTTAAAAAAATATGTTTAGACTTTCAATTTATTTCTATAAAAAAACACCAAGACAGATTCAGATGAGATATCCTGATTTGTGATAAAAAAAAAACTGTGTCTGTGTTACATAAGTGTTACATAAACCAAGGTGTCTGAGATGTGCATCAGTCCGATTTATGATGCAGAGAAACGTCTCCTCGTGTCTGCATCTGACCTCAATAATAACAATAATTGAAAGGTTTTACAAATTTGAATCCCTCTGGTCCGACAGTAATGAGATGCATCAGTGTCAGAGAGGATGTGCTGTCAGGGATCAGAGTGTCCTGTGACTTTATTCTGCAGAAATGAATTTTAATGTGGTGAAAACGAGAAAATGGAAAAATGAAGTCATGTTGGGGTTTTTGGGTGTGTCGCTCTGTTTTGATTTGGTTTTTTTTTGGCATGTTTATGTTCATCATTAGAGATGATTTGAAAAGAGGAACTCCACATACTTGCAAAAAAAAAAAAAAAAAAGTCTGCAGGACTGAGGTTTTTTTTAATTAAAGCTAAAGTCTCTCTGCTGTGTGAGATGCTGAAGCGTCCGTTTTACACAGAAACAAATATTCAACAACCTAATTCATGATGAAGTGTCTCCAGCTTTGTGCTAAATTGACCAGCAATCTCCAAACTATAAGCTTGACTCAAAGCGACTCGGCAATCAGGCCTAAAAGAGCTTGTGATTGAAAACCGTTCGGGTCCAATAGAGACCGACTCCTGCACTGAACTGTTGTGTTATTGGAAGCCTTGTATTTGAGATGATCTTTAACGGGTGATTATCACCATGCTGGTAGGTGTCGGTGGACACAGGGAGGCGGAGCAGGTGAATTTAGCTGTCAGTGAAGAAGGTGAAAAGGTCCAAATGGAAGCCGACAGGCAGATAAAAACAGGCAAAAGATCAAAAAGCTTCAGACGAGCGGGAGGAACAGGAGCAGATGGCTGAAGCACAACAGCTTCATGCTACTTTGAACAGTCTGGCAAAGGGGGCCAGTGTTTGTGGGCGGTATATATATATATATATATATATATATTATATGGAAGATGATTGGTGCCGCTGTGTTGACCTGTAAGTCATAATAATATCACCACATTTTGACTTAATCAGATACCATTCCAGTCATTATTGCAAGACACCAAGTCATTATTTTGAGATATTAAGTAAAAATATTGAGAAACTCAATATTTACATTTACATTTACATTTAGGTCATTTAGCAGACGCTTTTGTCCAAAGCGACTTACAATAAGTACATTTGTCAAAAGAAGGAAACAAAGAAACCACGACGTATCATTGCCGATGCAGTAAGAGCTAAAAATAGAACAAGTGTTAGGTCCTCATCTGAGTAAAGTAGTACTTCAAGAGTAACAGTGCTACGATCCGAGTTTTTTTTCTTTTTTTTTTCTTTTTTGCGGGGGGGGGGTCGAGGGAGGGTGTTAGTGGGTCATGCTATGTAGAGTCGAGGTGAAGTCTGAACAGGTGAGTCTTGAGCCTTTTTCGGAAGATGGCAAATGACTCTGCTGTCCTGACATTGGTCGGGAGTTCGTTCCACCACTGAGGCGCCAGAACAGAGAAGAGTCTGGACTTTGCTGAGCGACATTTGTTTGATTTCAGCGATGGTGGTACCAGCCGGCCAGCTGAAGTAGAGGAGCGGAGTGCTCGCTTCGGGGCATGAGGTTTGACCAGTGTTTGAAGGTAGGCAGGTGCCGTTCCATTGATGGCCCTGAAGGCCAGTGTCATCGTCTTGAATTGGATGCGTGCTGCAACAGGGAGTCAGTGGAGGTCATCGAGGAGGGGGGTCACGTGGGAGAATTTGGGTAGATTGAAGATAAGGCGTGCTGCAGCGTTCTGGATACGCTGCAATGGTTTAATCGCATAGGCCGGGAGTCCGGCCAGGAGAGAGTTGCAGTAGTCAAGGCGGGAGATGACCAGTGCTTGGACCAAGAGCTGCGTTGCATCCTTTGTGAGGAAGGTCCGAATCCTGCGGATATTGTAGAGGGCAAATCTGCAGGATCGGGCCACAGCAGTGATGTTGGGGGTGCAGGATAGTTGGTCATCGAGGATTACACCCAGGTTCCTCGCAGTTGAGGAAGGAAATACTGTGATGCCCTCAACAGTGACCGACAGGTCCATGCGAGGGCAGTCTTTCCCTGGGATGAAGAGGAGTTCGGTTTTATTCAGGTTAAGTTTGAGGTGATGTGCAGTTGTCCAGACAGAGATGTCAGCCAGACAGTCCGAGATGCGAGTTGCAATGTGAGCGTCAGAGGACGGGGGAAAAGAGAGGAACAGCTGGGTGTCATCAGCGTAGCAATGGTAGGAGAATCCATGCGATGTGATAACAGAACCTAGTGATCTGGTGTATAGTGAGAACAGTATTTAGTCAGAATATTGAGAAAGTTTTACATTATTTTGAGATATGAAATCATTATTTTGACACATTTTCTCATCATAATGACCTGCAGGTTATTTGTTTTTCATCACAGTGGCAGAATCGAGCTTCCATACATATTGGATGACTGCAGAGTGCTGGAGACTGACTGAGGACCACTGCTGGTCACAAAGAGAATAACAGGCTCTGGATTTATATAATAGAGCTGCACACATGACAAAATCAGGTCGTCAGCGAGCTCTTCACTCAACTGCAGACCTTAGTTTGTGTTTTTATGGCTCCAGAAGCACCTTAGGAATTATAAGGTGATTTATTGCAGTGCCAACAGTGTTGGGCTAAAAATAATAATAATAATAAACTACAGCTGGATAAATGCTTGGGCATACGGTTCTGGTTAGAGGATAATATATTCCAATATCAGGTAAAACAGATAGTGGTTGACTATGAGAGCATAAATTACTTACTTAATCACTTACTAAAACATATTGAAATCAATTTCCAGAAATGAGTCACATAAATCTCTTTGAAGAAGCGACTGGATTGGGCAAAAACAAAAACAAAATAAGAGGTAAGCATAAGAAGATTCACCTTCACAATTGATCAATATCACGAATGAATCAGGTCTCACATAAACAATGTAAGTTTCTAAATTCTAAAAAGGAAATATAGAAAGAAGAAATATCCATGATCTAATTAGGGAATTTACTAACTAATGGGTAGACCCAGAGTAGAGGGTATATTGCAGACTGTCCAAACTCAGTTTCACCCAATTAAACATCAATAAAAACGTCCCATGAAAATATTTTGGGTTCTTACAACATTGCTCTCTTTGAGCCCTGATGTCACAGTTGGCTTCAAATTATGTATATCCAGAAACTTTGAAATGCTTTCCCAAAAAGCCTCTGCTCAAAGCCAAAAAAAGAAGAAGTAAAAAGGCTTACCCAGCATACCCGTTCACTACAGGATGGTGGCGGTGACATCATAAATCATGAGGATTTTTTTAAAGTCTGTGTCTGTTTGTGCAGCAACTCCCACTGTAAAATGTAACACAAAGAGAAATTCCAATATTCACTCTTATCCTTTTTCATTATCGCTTGTTTCTCCTCGTCAGCAGATCTATTGTATTTCCCAGACAGATTGTGGGCCAGGGAGGATTTAGATAGCACAGCAGGAAAGGCAGCCCATGCTGAAGATGCATGGCCTCGTCTGCAGAGCCTCCAACCACGTAATCTGTAAAGCCAAATGTCCTTTGTATCCGGAGAGTCGGTTCCTATTATTTTTTTGTGTGTGTGTAAAAGTGACTCTGGGCTCTGGCGAGGCAGAGTCGATGCATAAAAGTGTGAGCTTCTCCTTTCTTACAGCTGTAATAAATGTTGGCCCTCCAGTTGGTTTTAGTGTTAAGTCTTTTATGTGAACCCAGCAGAATCTCGGGACCCGTTTCCAGCCTTCAGGCCAGGCATATTTACATATATACATATATATACACACTGTGTAGTATGCAGAACAAATCATACACCTTCTTCCCATCTGAACAGACGTGTTGGGTTTTATTGTTTTGGATCTTCTCAAGGTCCTACAGCAGCATCTCAGACAGGCAGCGATTTAACTAAAGTCCACAGCATGATTTGCTGCAAAGCACGTACGGCCTTTTTAGCCATCTTCCTCCTCGGCTAACTAGAAATGACAACTTTGGCGGGCCATGGCCAACAGAAGTGTAACCATGCTGCTCCTTGCCTATTGGGACAGCATGCATCATCAAATCTCTCAACAGCTATGTGTAGGCATGTTTGATCCCTACGTGAGGAATCGACTTACTTCTATGTGCATAAGGGCGTATTGCTTAGCTCACAGGTATTGCTGATATGTTGATGATGAACACATTATGTGAGATACAAAATGAAACATTGTCCATCGGTTTCCTGTGGGGCAGCGTCCTTCAAGTTCAGAATCATTCTCCGGCTCAGGTCTTTGTTCCCTGGATTCCTGGACCATCTCAGTCGTCCAACTAGCTCCGACTAGGGGTATATGTCAGGATCCTCTGTTCCCACCTGAGCCACATCTTTGCCTTGCACGAGTGTGTCTTGCATGAGTGTTGTGTCACTTTTGGAGTTGGCAATAAAGACCTGTCCCAAGGCTGCTTTTGATCACACTTTCTTACAGCGTTGACGGCTTTGCATGCCCGTTCCCTTGACCGTATAGTCCATCGGGATATGTGAAAAAATGTGCTACGGTGAATTGAAGAAGAGTTTGGCTGTGATGTTAGTACAGCCAGTGATGTCCAGCAGCAAAAGTGACCTGTAGAGCCCTGAAGCTCTGCAACACTGCTGCGTCACAGATCTGTCTTCGCTTTGATTTTGAAAGTTTATTTGCACCCTTCACGAAGTTTGAAGTTGATTGGATAAATGGTTCTCGAGGAAAGGCAGTAGTAGTTATAATATATATATATATATACAGTATATATATTTATATATATATATATCATAGTTTACTCTGTTAGAGCACACATGCTCTTTCACAAATTCCCCGTTTTTAATTATTGCAATTCTAATAATATTAAATACTGTAACTGCTGTATGCGATATGTTTACTTCCGCCAAATTTATTCCATTCATACTTATTCCCCCCTGTTTTCCTTTCTTTGTGACAGTCGTCTCTTGCTCCAGCGAGCCGGGCTCCCAGTACATCCCCCCACACTAATGAAGTTATTTCTTTTCAGCCTGAGATAATGGCCCAAGAACAAATCCATTCGTCTGCACACTCAATGTCCGTGTCATTACAGAAGACATTTCAGAGTGGCTGGTAATTCAAACCGGGCTAATATAGTATATGTAATGTGTTCTTTTTTTTTTTTACTGCATATCAGCTTGATAATGTGGATTCACTTTTGATTTGTTGATTGCAAGAATAACTTCAACTGATTGTTTGTCATACATCATTTTGTTTTGGCGTTCATTAAAAGATTAACTGCATGTTTTTTTAAAGCTATAAACTAAATCATGTGATAGAAAACATCAATGTTGCTGTTGATGTTGACATTTGTTACCAAACTAATTTAAAACAACAACAAACAAACAAATAAAACAGCATTTCTTGGTTGAAAATGGCTCAACAGGCTGTTTCATTTTTACTTTTTATGTTTCCACTGTGTAGCATTACAATACAGCACAAGTTCTGTTCTCGCCTCCCGGTGGACTGGAAATGAATCAGCACATTAAAAAATCTGGTGCATCATTGTTAATGACTGATCATCTGGCGGCAGCAGTAGGCTTTACTCAATATTTTCTCATTTAGCAGATGGCTTCTTAGCTAGCGAGCTAATATTAGCTTGCCAAATCCACCGTGTTTTCATGCTACCGCTGAATGAGCTGGTTTAATGCGAGTCGTTACAGCTGCGACAGCCTGGAGCCCTCCATATGTAAGTGTATGTTTTTTTCCATCTCGCTTCCCCTTGCCCACTTTTCTGCATTTTTAAAAACAAAATTAACATTGGTTGGACTGCAGCATCATTAATTAATATCTAATACTGTTATACATGGCACTATAGTCTGCACTACACATTATTGTTGGCTTACATTATACAACATGTAACAGGGGTCCCTCCACCGGGTCATTATAAGCCTTGGGGGTCCTTGTCCTGAAAACGTTAAAGACCTCTGGTCTACCCGGTCACTCAAGTGGGGAGCTGGACCACGAGAAGAAGAAGAAGAAGAAGTTAACAATATTTTTCGGTAAATGCATCCCAAGTGTGTACAGCACAAAGAAAACATATCATCATGTTAATTTTACGTTAACCTATTAGCTCCCCATTCAGTTAAGAAAGGTCACTGAATATCAAGCAAAAAAAAAAAAAAATGTTGACTTTCTTTTTAGAGACGTTAAACACCCCCAAGGATAACATTAGGGTTAAATACCTAATTAATACGGTAATACCTAAACTCCCCACTATGACGCTGGTGCCATTTGTTTTGAATAAGCATCATTCAGCGTAATTATATTTTTATTTGTGTTGTGTTATTATGTTGATATTATAGACAGATAGATGCTTTCCTAAATGAATCCCGGTAAATTGTGGTAAACCTTTTTAAAAATGATGTTTTGGACAACTTATTTACTTTTGACATTCACCACCAAACCACAACATTTTATTGGTTAGGGGACAAAAACACTTGAGAATAATAGTAATGCTCATAATGCAATGACCTAAATGTATTTGGACATTTTATGACACATCTGTCTGGCTCTGAAGTCTGGATCGCTTGAAACCTTCCCATAGGGGGTAAACCCGCTGGGGCGTTTAATGAAAAACACGAAGAGCTGATGATGCCATTCACAGACATTTTCCTTTTTATTTGAAATCTTAAAGACGTGGTCCATGAGTGTTAAAGAGTCCCTGAAAAGTTTCCAAGTCCTCGTCTGTTTCAAATCACAGTCGTCTTCCCTATGGCTGCCGGCCACAGCTGTTGCTAGCTCACATCCTTTGACTCACATTGCAAAATGAAGACGGTTCTGACTAACAAGACGGCGAAGCACAGACTTTAAACCGGCTCCGTGTCCGTGCACACATGATTCATCTCTGAGTAACACTGAAACCTGTCGTCATGTCAGAAAATGACTGCATTCAGGAATGTAAGTGTTTAATCATTATTTCTGTGGAGAATTAAACACTTTCACATTTCAACATTAAGAGAAAATTAAGCTTTCTGTTTGGTGGCACTTTCCTTTTTTGTGTCAATGTGATATTTATTGGCAATCACAGTTGCTGGACTTTGTTTATAGGCTCTTCGGTCTCACCGCATTTGCACATTTTGCTCTTCATGAATCGTTAAAAAGCATTAAAAAAAAAAAAAAAAAAAGTTGACGTTAAAAGGGAGTTATTTATTGTTTATTTCACAGGGACAATGCACAATGCATTGGTTGTCAAAACCTCACATTTAGTAAAAAGCAGACAACAACACAATCTAAAATATAGAGTAAATAAACGCTACTACCATCATCCGGTTAGCTAAGGCTAGAAACGGGTCAAAACAGCAAGCTTGCCTCCCTTAAACGGCAAAAACGTGCCTACTAGCAAGCTAACTTACTCTTCATGTGTCGTTTGTTAAATCTATAGGAAAAATCTAAGTGTAAAAACAACAATTCGCCGTTTTACGGGGGGGGGGGGGGGGCTAGCCATTTCCCCCTGCTTCCAGTCTTTGTGCTAAGCTAAGGTAACCGGCTGCAGCCTTATATTTAGCTTAAAATGGGCAGATATGAGAGTCTCTCCACCAGGAAGCAAGCAAGCACGTTTCCAAAAAGATAAACTATTACTTCAACATAAGTTTATCATATAGGCATTCAAGGGCGAGTTACATATTAATGTGTAGGCTAAACATTACAGCCTGAGTCTGCGTCCTTCACGCTAAGGCAGTTTCAGTTTCATAATGTGATACTGGAGTTGCTCATATTTCCAAATGTTGAGGCAAGAGTTTGTTTTACAAGTTTGTGATGAATGACGCTGCGCTTTAACAACCATGAAATATTAATCATATTATCCCACAAAGGCTTGATAATTGAGAAAAAGTTCCTTGTTTTACTTCATGTTATACCACTTATATATTCCAGAGTCCAGAAACCAACATTTTTTTTTAAAGCCAATCACCAGGCATAGCACATAACTTATACTGCATCTCCAGTTACATTAGCCATAATTATTACAAAATAATTTCATTTGCATTTTCATCATCCCCTCCGTTTTTTTAAAAACTTTTTCTGGAGTTGTTTTTTTCTCCTCAACTGGAGAGCGAACCGGAATGGAAACCGGATGCTTGTTAATAGCTCCGGTTGTGCTCGGCATAATGCACCGGAAATTCAAATATGACAACCGAAGACAAATCTACTCAATTAACAGAGTGAGGGAAGAAATATCAGCTAGTTAGGAGAGAAAACCCACCCACCCATCTTTATTGAGATGTTTTGAAGCTGCATCTTCCAGTACATAATGAGACTTGCACCCAAATGGTGACTTTTAAACTGAACAATTACTGCTATAAAAGCCACAACAATGACTGAAGGAACCTTTTTACGAAGGAACCTTTCGGAGTTCAATCAGTAGCAGCTTTGAGGTAAATCCCTGTTAATAGCTGTGAGGATATCTTAACTCAAAAAGAGTTAATTTTTAGCATAACATCCTCTGTTATTCTAATGATTCTTGGAAGCCTCTGAGGAATATATGCACCGGATCTCTTATTACAAATATAACTCAGCTATAGAGTGAACACAAATGGGCAAATTTGTTTTCCGAGAATAAACAACAGGCATGCAAAATGAGTGTATACTCTTAAGGGAGTAAAGAATACCATTAATGATACAGACATCTTTTTTTCCTCTCAAAGCACTGGAGGGCAACCTGAGATGAGACCTTCTTTCCATCTCCCACCCATAGCCCGGTAACATCAGGAGAACAATCATCTCTAAACGATAATGCTTTTCATATGCAGTCGGCGTCATTCGGCACATGTCTCATTCACTCCGATAATGACTTCAGGGACTTTGTGGTATTTGAACTCGGTGGAAGCATAAATAATGCACCGATTCGTTCTTAGCACAGGAAATTTGGAATAAAAAAAATAAACAAACACAGCAGCCAGCAACTTCACGATGCAGTTCTGATGAAAACTGTTAGCGGCGACGTCTCCAGAGCCAAATTTTGCTGATTGCGGTCTTTATGCACAGCGGTGGGTCTGGAAAGAGTCTAACTTTTTTAAAAGGTCAATGTTGGAAGTGTGCATGTCTAAATTGACACGAGTTATATGCTTTTGCAGCCACCTGGTGGCGCTGTGTGAGTAGTTTGCCTTTTTTGTTCATCTCCTCCATATTTCCACTGAGAGCCGTTTGAGGTTCAGGATCTAAAGAGCCAAGCAGAGACTTTAACACAGACCTGACAGTGGAAGGTGATGTCACTACGTTGGGTTGAAGATAGATAACAAAGCTTGTTGCTTCCTCTGATCCATGCCATTGCTGGTGCAGACCTACTGGCTGCAAATATTATACATTTGTTTGGTTTGGTTGCATCCTCTGAGAGATCTCAGGCTTCTCCTGCCAGGTTTCCTTCAAAGGGAAAGAGGCCGCGTGCTAAAAGCCCATTAGCAGAAATACTTTGTACCGTTATGCTCAAATTTTGTGAAATTACAGGCAAAGATGTCTTCAACATCTGTCATTCCACAGATAAATAAAACTGATTTTAATGTAGATACAGAAAGGCTCCAGTTCTGAATAAACCCAAATAACAGTTAATACTCAGCACTCTATTGGACAAACAGATTACAGACAAATTAACCGATGCTATGCTAAGCATCTTCGCTAACCTCTTCAGGATTCTCACACACTCCTAAAGAATGGCCGAAGCTGCCAGTAGCTCCTCACAGGACGCTAACTTCTACCTGGTGTATGTGTATATGATTCCCGTGGGAATTCAGTGGCTTTCTTTCAAGCTACAGCATTGTTTAGGTCCACAAACACAAGTAAAGACAAGTTGTCTTTGTGCTACCTGTTGCGGCTCTGGTTGATCGTGTCGTTGGTGGACATTTGTAAGCTTTCAAAAAGACATTTTAATGTCAAATATTTTTAGAGACCTCCTTCAATATGGCTGTTTTACATTTTCTCAAGTGTCAATAAAGAAGTCCCCTCTTTGCATTTGGCTCACTGCCCACAACTGTACATTTGAGAGTGGAGGGTTGTGTTAAATCAGCTTTCCCAAGAGAAGAACAGATTTTTCCCACCTGCCGCTTGAAAATCACTGCATGTCTCTCACCTTGATCTCACATAAGCACCTCCCACTAACACACCTGTTCCCACTTCCTCGTCTGTCATCCCCTAATTAACCAGATCTCCTGGAGGCTAAAATCACACCTGCTGCATTCAATATAATGCTATACATATACAGTTCTTTTATTGTTAATATGCAAAAATGACATGGTTTAATCCTCAAACAGCCACAATGACTTTCAGTCAGGACGACAGTCGGGTTTAAAATTGGACTTCATGATGTTTGTTTGAGAGAAGCTCTCTGTGTTTGACCGTCTCGGGAGGAGCTCTGGTTAATCTTTCCAGTGATTCCTCCCCAGCGAGGATGTGAGGCCCTTTTGCCCCGGGAGGTCAGGGATGTTAATGGAAAATCGAATCTTTGAACCGACTCGATTCTTTCAGGCGCTGCCAATGCTGCGTTACCCCCCACCAGACAAAGTAGGGCGCCGCCCCCGGAGGCTGCAGACCCCTCCGCGGGTTATATCATGAATTGCAAATGTGTTTGGGAATAAACACCATCAAAGTAAAAACATCCCCTGAAGGGCTGTAAAGGTGGTTCCCGCATTATTACCCGATGCTGAGTAAGAATCAGTCTGTGTATGCTGGACATTCCTCACATGGGTTGACTGTCAGAGTTTTAAATTATTTTACTTGTTTTTCAAGCACTTGTCTTCCATGACACGTATGTCTCACATGCCCACAGTGTATATCCCCCCTCAGGTCCTGGTTGGAGTTCTTCAGAGTCTAGGATTAGGGAGTCTGCCTGAGGATCTGAGAGCTGCTGGAAGTGTTTAAACATAAAAACCTACTATCCAGCCAGGCCTTTCATTAAGTATGCTTTGAAGACATTTTTTTATAGATATAATTAGAAATTATAGGCATTTTATTATTTATTTATTATTATTGCTTTTACATGATTTCATTCACACACTTTATTATATTTAAGTTATATTTTCAAAATATTATCCTCTTTTACTTTATGCTGCTTCACTACGATGAATGTAATTATAGCTTTCAAGTCTATTTAACTACATTTTTATTATTTTATTCACTCACATGCATTGGTCTCAAATTCTTGAATAGTTTCTGTGGTTTTCAGCATCCACATCTTTCTTTTTTGACTGACTGCTTGTCAGTCTGTGAGCACTTTGAACTGCACTTACCTGTATTAAAGGTGCTATACAAATAAAGTTGGATAGATTGATTGAATCGTGAGTTGTTTGCCAGTCAGGTGAGTCGTTAATCAAGTTAAAGTGCTCATGTCCTCAACCGTATGAAGTGGTTTTGTGGCCGAAAGCTAAACTTCCTTTGAAGACGGAAGTTTATTTTGAAAGGACACCAGAGGGGGTGTGTAGAGTGTCGATATCTCTGGAGAATATAAGTAAGATGCTGTGTGTATTCAACTGTGTGTACTGCATGTTCTTACCCACTAACCCTAACCCAACTCTGGATCCCCCCATCTGGATCAGTGGAAAACAAAAACTTAAAACGGTTTCCCCCAGTTGTGATATCCACCATGTCCTGTGCTACACTTGGCAGCAGCAGCAAAGACCAATTGGGTCAGGGGACGACTGCTTTTTGAAAATGGATTGAACCACGTTGTCACACAGAACTGGATCCACACACTCATTAGTAGAAAACATATGTCGGCTGGATATAATACATCAGCAGCGTTGCAAACAATTAGATAAACACAAAAACGTTGAGCAGATGGACGTTTTTCACAATGTATTCGATGAAAAATGAAGAGATGAGTCCGAATCTCTAACACATACACACACTCACACACATGCTCAGAGAGAAGAATGAAATGAGAACTGGTTTTAAGATGAGATGATTCATTTCACCACAGTGAATCAGTCTGGCAGAGAGTCGGGAGAGTTGATACGAACCATAGAATCGCTTGGACATGAGCAGCAATGACTCATGCACCACAATGCACAGGAAAGATGTGTGTAAATCAAAACGCTGTGACAGGAGATGTCTCTCAACACCGAAGCACGTACGTGCACATCAGCAGGAAAAACATTTAACCCAGTCTAGATAATAAAAAAAAACACATCTCAGTTTGGCGCCGGGGTTCGAAAATATTGAGCTGTGGAGCTCCGAGTGCAGCAGGATGCATCTGTGTTCCTCATCTGACCTGCTTTTATTTATTAGCATACTGTGTGGACACTCATGCCGTCACTATAGCAACCGTTGCAGACGGGTCAACGATGCCCAGAAAGTGGATCGGTTACAAATCATAGATCTTGATCTTAAGATCAGATATTTGCCTGCAGTGTTAGCCTACATCCAGATGTGCCAAGAGGAAAGACAAGGACAGGCCCCTATTCAAAAAGCTATTCATTGTTATTTCTCTGAAACACATTTCACTTTAGTTTTATGAGAAAAGAAGATTAATACCACCATCAGGGATCCAGAAAAAAAGCAAGCCTGGCTCGATCCAATATAAATAAACATATTTTACCCTCCTTGATTAACTTGTTGCACCTCTACCCCCCCCTCCCCCCTGCATGACTGTAAAAAAAAAAAAAAAATTCATTTCCAGCACAAACGGCCAATAACACTGCTCCAGATCAATGAGCCTGCCCCCCCACCCAAGAGAGCACAGTCCAGATCCCCCATCATCACCAAAAAGCCTCCGCTGGTGAGTTCACAGCGTGGGAGGAGATTTCCAGCGGGAACATCTCAACCTCCTGAACCATGCGTGTTTCCTTTTCTTCTTCTTCCTTTGATGTTTTCTATTTTTAGCTGACGCTTGAAGCTGCTCCGGTCTGACACGGACTGAACTGGACCGGGTCCTTCATGGGGTCCCCATGATGGGGACTACATGAAGCGGCGTTCTCATTTAGATTTTAAGGGCATATGCACAACCATGTTTATGTGCAGGTGTAAACGCCATAATCACATTTTCGGACAAACATACTCAAATTATAAAGTAAAAAGTAAAGAGTATCAATGTTTTTTTGCAAGGCTAACTGCTAATTGCGTCATTAATAAGAATACAATTATCTATAATACCCCTCAGATGTATTAAAACTAAAGTCTGCTTTGAAAGTGAAAGTTGAAGAAAGTGTAGACATTTCTTTTAAAATGTAGTAAAAGTAAAAAAGTTGTCATAAAAAGAAATACTCAAGTAAAGTACAGACACCTAAAAATTCTCCTTAAGTACAGTAATGAAGTATTTGTACTTTCCTCCCCAGTATGTTGGGCTTTCACATATTTACTTAAATACCAAATTAACTGTCGGCAAAGAAAACACGACCCGTGACATTTCACAGGAGTCATCGAGTCATTGTCTCGCCGGCGTCGGAGAGAGGAGGGCACGAGTCAAGTCAGCGCTGAGAGAGAAACCACGGCTGCCCTTTAATGAAGCTTATGCTTTGGTTGGGGGTCTGCAGCATGTAATTAAACCGGGACACTTACCAGCCGTGGGAAAAGGTCACAGGTGGCGGGAGTCCGTGTGAAGTACTTAAACTTAAACTGTAGCATTTAACATCAACCTGAGACGGATCACTGAGACAACCCGAGCAACAAACTCACTTTAGATGTGATTTTGAGGAACAAAAGAAAATATGTTTTATAAACTTTCTTCTTTGACTGATTTCTGCCTACTAATAGAACACTAAAGCACTTTGTTCGGAAGCTGTTTAAAACCGTGTACAGGCCTCCACACAGCGCACGCTGCCATTCAAACGCAGCACAATGGAAGCTGTTGAGCGCCTCTTGAATCGCTGCCACACGGCCACTTATTTGATTTCAGTTCACAGTGCATAGATGCGCGCATGCTTTCCACATGCTGGAAGCAATTTGCAAGGCAGTTGGCAAGACAGGCGAACCAGTGCGGTAATCTTTGGATCGTGCTGCTACATGAATGGCGGCTGAGACTGTGCGAGCGCCCTGACTGGGTTGCCAGGCCGCAGGAACGAGCCTCCATCCTGTTAATGCCCAGGTTTGTACTGGGACCCGTTCCCTCTCGTCTTATTCTGCCTAAAGTAAAGGCTGTGTACTCGACGTGAGCCCTTAAGGGACCTGGTTTCCGATGTTCCATCACGTTTCAGATCTGCAATGTATTCGAGAAGGTTATGCACGGTCACCTTTCTGTTCTCGAGGCTCCAGCTCACCACTGTGGTTGGAAATCTGAGAACAACGTCTTCAATATATCAGAGTTGTCTTTATGCTTATTTATTAAGCTTTCTGCAGAAAGGATCAGAGTGCAAAGCAGTCTGTAGGGTCTGATGAAGAACACAGAAAGCAGTGGTAAAGGTCTTAACAAGGGTACAACTGGTATAAGACACATGGTTCACACATCATCCTGCATAGGAAACAGAGGATCTTTATAGTCTTTGAGGAGCATGCTTGTCATAAAGTGAGTTTTCCATGCATACGGTTTGAGCAATACATGAGTTCATTTTCCATTACACCACCTTATTTTTCTCAGCCAGTTCATCTAACATTATTACAGAAATATCAAAACTTTGTCTTACTTCTCTGGAAAACACAAATGTTAACAGGATAATAGACCCTAATTGTCAAATGCCGGAGCTCCAATTTAAAAAGGATCTAATCTAATTGAATCACTTCCCTGAGGCGGAGAATCGATTTTTATCTATTTGAATTTTTTAATGCCACTTATTTTTTAATATGTCATCTGTTATTTTTTTTAAATTTGCTCTGTTTTACCTCTTGTTGTTGTTCTATCCTCTTTGCTGTTGTAATCCTTTAGATTTCCGCCGCCGTGGGATGAATAAAGGATTATCTTATCTTGTGTTTTCATCGGTTTGAGGAAATGAAAAATAATAACCCTAAGCCATTTTCTGACTCATAAATGGCCGTTAGAACAAAAAAAAAGGGCAGAATGACAATGCAATGACGTATATTGTGTGACGATACGTTACCATAGCAGCCGCGGGTGCAGGTAGAGAAACATTTAGAAAACCGTGAGAATCCTAATTCAACAAAAAGTAAAGAGGACACAGGGTTCAATTGATCTGGTAGATTTACCATCAAATTACTTAATAATTGAAACAATGAGTCATTGACAGTGGTGCAGTGGAGGGTATACGCAGGTATACGGGGTATACCCTGGTGGTTTACAGTACACCCACCTATCAGCCAGAAAGCCATTGGAATATACTGTATAGGAGAGAGTACATTCTCCTGTAACCTACCATCTACCAGTACACCCATCTCATCAACTACCACTACACCACTGACACCACTGATCCCAGACACAAGTTTGGCAGCCTTTCACATTTCCAGATATTTCCAGCTGAACTAACAACCAGCTGTTAACAACAGTTAGCTGCCATCTCCAGGTGGTGTTTTTTTCAGCTGATTTTTAAAATGACTTTCTTATTAAAAGGCCCGTTAAATATCCACTTGAGGACTAGAGCTGCGTGTCCCAGGTTAATCCTCCAAGCATTAACGTATCATCGTATTATATCGTGTTAGTCCTGTATTATTATTATAAGGGATCAAAAAGTCCTTCTGGTCTAACATAATCCTGTTTGGCTGCTTATCTCGCCCACCTGGAGGAGACGGAGGTTTGATTGTTAAAAGAAAAAAAGTATGTTCCACTGTTATTGCTACAAGAGAGCGAGTTCTTTTATTGAGGACTAACTGATATTTTTGGCAAATTAACACAATTTTCTGTTGATGTTGGATTGAGTCGCCGGAGTGTAAACTAAAGGAAAAATACCACACGGCGGATGTTCAAATTGTGAATGGGACGTTTTTTTTCATGATTAACCCAACAAACTAATGTAGTTAGTCATTGATGTGTTCTTATTTGGAAGTAACGATCGGTTACTAACGCAGGCTGGTAAGCAAATGCTAGCAAATCATTTGCAGCGATTTCTTAAACTCTTTCTTTCTTTGTTGTTTTCTTTGGTTTTGGAAAAACAAAAGAAGATCCAAACTCTTAAAATGCCAACTTAACTATGGCTCCATGCATGTGGAGAAGCCTTCCTGTGTCTCGCCGTGCTGCTGAGATATGATTGGCCAATCAAGGGGTTCAGCTAATGGTCAAAGAAACATTTACTGCGGGTGGTTACATAAAAGCTGCCCTACATTTCTGAGGATTCAGCTCCATCTGGACATTTGGCCAATAAATGTGTAAACATCTGTGTTGCAGCTCTTCATGCTTCATCCTTCATGAACTCATTTTTATTGACCGACCAGTCAGCGATCTTTATTTTAAGCTTCCTACCTCATTCTGCATGTTTTTACATACTTTGCATGATAAAAGGTTGTTATATTATAGCGCTTCAGTGATATTGTGGCTTTCTGGTTTTGGTCCTTTATTCATTTTATGTAATTTCTTTTTTAATTTAAGGAGGTAATTTCCCCCAGTATCATAAAAAGGAATACCTTTTAAACCTTAGTTGTAAAAAAATATATATATATTTTAGTAACACATATAAATGATGTGGACTACGATTTCCAAGGTAACCCATAAAAAAAGGAGCACATGTGGTGAATAATAATGTTTTTTTCATGTCACGAAACAAAATCTTTTTCCAATTCTGTTCTCCCACGATGAAGAGGTGCTTAAAATGCAACTCTTTCCATTTGTCACCGAAAAAACTCCTTGAACGGATCCAGATTCTCAAAAGGAAATTGAGCCTTCGAGACATTTCCTGGACACATGAGGTTATAGCCGGGCACGTAAAAAAAAGGACATTTATGGAGAATGATTTAATCAGTGGGCAGATATTCCTCGAAGTGAACACTGAGGTATTGTAGAGGGAAGATCAAAGATTACGGTGAGGTTAGCCAGTGGCCTTCTTGTTCCACGTTGCTGTAAATCTACAAGAACTGGCAAATAGCTTTAATCCCACTGAGCTTCTAATACCTATTAAATGCTAATACGGGCTCAAACTCAAAAAATCATGAACATCTCTAACAGGGAAATGTTGCTGGAGGCAAGTGACAGATTTTTCCTTGAGACTCAAAGCAATAAATTTCATAGGGAACATAGTAAACCGCAGAGTGCCTTTACCATGTAATAACCGTATTATGGGGTTATTTGAATAAACATAGTAGTACTAAATGGCTATTATCCTGACTGGAGTCTGAAAGGAGTATTTTTGTACAAGCTTGTTTTCTTTTATTTGAGGCTTATGAATTATATGTGTATTTTTTGGATGAAATTGTAAACATATGAATGGAGGCTCTACAAGTGTGTTTGGCCTATTCTTGTGATTTATGAAAAAGTGTAACACATCTACATTTTCAAGAGAGAACACAATCATGTATTTGGAATTTGTGATCACATGATGTGATATGACACCTGTGATTGGCTCTCTGGACCGACAGGTGAGCCTGATGAAAGGTGTGAAAGGCCAATTGCAGAAAAAACAGCCTTTAATGAATCTAATTTGCTTCAAAGTTTGTCCAGAGCTGTTTTTTTTTAGTGATGTCACTCTTCGTTTGATCACTGAAAGTTGCTGTGACATATGTAGTTACCTAGCTAACTATCTAGCCACCTATCTACCTAGCAACCTAGCTTCCTTGCTAACCTGCCAATTAGCTACATAGCAACCTAGCTTCCTATCTAACTAGCCAACTAGCTACCTAGCTACCATCTTCCATCCGTCCCTGGAGCTGCATCCACTTTCTTCCTGGTGAGGTATTACGTCACTTTACTGCCCCACTGATGTGCGTTATCACCATTAACACTCACAAAAATCACCATTTTATGTTTAATATCCGTTCTACTTCTATTCTATTTCTATGATTTCAGGGCTTTTCAAGAAGCAGCAGCTACGTGTTGCCAAGATAAACGCATCTCATCGGGAAAAAATGTCTGCACGCTGACAAAAAATAATAAGAAGATGATGTTCAGATGTATGAAATAAAGAATCAATAAAATAAACTGCATGTGCACAATTGACTTACTTTGACTTTGTAATTGTAAATGATTTCTGCAAAGAAGAAAACAAAATGATTTTTGACATATTCTACCATATTTTTATTTATTTATTTTTTTTACAGGAAAACTACTCCATTCTGCTGGAGTTGAGATATTTTGTTGCACAAAAGAAAAGCAGACGGTGACATCTGTGAAGCCTGGAAGAATCCTCACAGATTACAGATCCGGGACGTCATTCAAGTGAAGCGTTTCCAGCTCAGATTGGACACACTGGGCGTCCAAGAAATCAACAAAAGCAACAATGGGAATTTAAAATCCGATGACTTCCTTTGTGCATCTCTCAAGATATTTTCTCGTGGGATTTTACGCTGTGTGTGTGATGTGTTTATTTTCTGTGCCTGTCTCACCATTTGTCTGGGGTTTTTTAAGGCCGGCAGACACATGACTGGATGGTGATGTCATCTCTGTGGAAGGAATTGGTTTTTTGTTTTTTTTTATGCTGGAGGCTTGGTGGGGCTCAAACTCCAAGTTGCTTCCTTTTTGTATATTCAGTTTCAGTGGAGTTATTGATATTCACAGCACTGCACTGCTGCTCTTTGTCAATCAAAAATATGCAGAAACTGAAAGAATTCCAGACTTTCATGTCAAGAACTTTGTTTGCTGAAGACCCATTTTTAAAAAACAGCAAAATGGGTCAATTGATTCAGTATTTTATGATTGAAAAGGGTTATTTATGCATAAATCTGATGACGTAGATTTATTTCAAGCATTTTCCAGAGAGCCAGAATCTTACAAGATTTAAAGGATTGCTGCAGTTTAACCTTGCAGCACAGCCTTCTGTCCAGTTTTATGGGGTTTTGGGATCGTGGACTCCTGCTGGTCTGAAGGACACATGTAGTTTTCCTGGAGTCTCTGATAGAAATCAAACCTGTGGCACAAAGACACATCGTTGCATGTCAGAATACGCTCTTCATCTCTCGACCGGCCGACCTCCTCGCTGCAGTATTTATATTATGTATGAGATTGTGACTCAGAGTCATTCAGAAACAAACAGAATCCATGAAGTGGTCTCTTGACAAACCGAGTGGTTTGTGTTCCTTTGCAATAACTGGAACCAGAAGGGCTTCTTACTGTATAACAGTGAACTTATTTCGTTTTTCATCTTTCTTTTATTTTCCCAATCTTTCCAGTTTTACTAAGCATTATCACCCTGGTGAAAACTACATAACCTAAATATATCACATTTAAGTATACCTGAGTGTACATGCAGACACACTAATCATCGGTGTACTTCAAGTGTGTAAACTCTGGTGCTTCAAATCTAATTGATTACACTACATTGGGCCAACTCTGCATCAATTCTTTTTCTGATTTGTAGCTGCTGTCATTGACTTAGTGGTGTTTTATCCAGCGCTGTTATCACATCATCACTGCTTCCAGGAAAAGTGAGTTCAGAGTTAAGAAGAGAATATTTAGAAATACAAAATGTTCAGTGCTTCAGTCTGAAATAATCTGTCCTCTGTGCACTTTTTGAATCAGGTGGCCCGTATGGTCACTACCATGGTTTCCTTCTTTATTGTATCGTGCCTTGTTAAGCACTTTGTGACTCATGTCTATGATAAGTGCTATACAAACACATTTTACCTACTTACTGTGCGTTTCGGTCGTTCTACCTTTGCAGTTCTAGGCTGTATCATAATATTTGCAGATCTGTGTTCACTGTAATCCTGCTTCTCTGCCTTATTAAATGCGACTACAGCGTCTCCGTTGCTCTTCTTGTTTGAGGAGCAGGTTTCTGGCCCACAGCCGTGCCACCCCTGAAAAGGTCAGTCCATCATTATGGAGCGTCTACAGGCCGTGATCACAGGCGAGGATGTTGGTTGATGCTGACATCTAGTGGTAGAAAATGCAACAGCACCGTCTCAGCACTGGTGGAGGGGAAAACAATATTCTAAATAAATAAATAAATAAATAAGTGCATTTTCTTGAAAAACTCAAGCTCACCCCTTTGGCATGAAGCCAGTAAGTTACTGTGACAGCTCATCAAGAAAGTACATTGATACATTGAGTTGTTGTTTGTTTCAATTTTAATGGGAAACCAGACTTCCCCAATTAATCATTCTAAAAATGGGATTACATATCAGAAATGAAACAAAACTAAAGCAACATTATTTAAATCTTGAGTTTTATGAGTCGAGTCGCAGTAAGAAACCTTTGTTGACCTTTTGCAGGTATTATATTTGATTTGATAAATACAAAAATGTAGCAGAGACACACTGAGGTCTGAGGTCTGCAATAATCAAAATGTATTTTGCATTTTCAAAAAGCAAAAAGCTTTTTCAAATGAAAAAAGTAAAAAAAAAGAAAAAAAAAAGAAAAATGCCAACAGGGTTAAGCTGTTCTCTACTGATGAGAGGAATTCAATTATACATTTATATAATTGTTCTACTACATGAAGTGTATTAAACAGTAAACGATGCTGTTCAACATTTTGGTTCAGCCAGAGAGCATCACATGTTAATGAAATCAATTATTAGTGGTCATAAGATGAGGTAAATGTAAATGAGGTTCTATCTTGTTGATCCTCAAAGGATTCATACTTTCCATTTGTGACATATTAATAATCTGAAAGCTGCTCGTTCCTTCCTCGATATGTCGCCGTACTCTGAAATGTTCAGCCTTTTTCTTGTGTCACATCAAAACCATGAAAGTGACAGAAACCACTTTCAGCTATTCCCTTTTGAAAGTCTTTGGCGTTTTGATGATGACAACCTAAATTACTTCTTTAAACTGTCCTGGACGTCTTCTTGATAATTTCTCTTTTTGAATTATGGTCCAAAAAGTGTTTTTTTGTGTTCTAAAAATCTCTAGATTTATGGAGCGGTTGGCACAATCATTTTGAGCCATTATGTTTGCTGCTGCTTGTTTGTCCCAAAGGAAAATAAAGGATAAAAAAGAAAACATCACACAATAATAGAGATGTTTTTTTTTTCTGGGGTTATCACTCAGATGACTTGTGATGCAAATATCAGCTGAAGACGTGTCTTGTTTGTCAGTCAGTTTGAGTGGATAAAACATGTTGGAATATTTTACGTTTCTCGCGTAGATACTCCTTTACATTGCTTTGATCACCACAGTGTTGCAGTGATCCGCGGCAGCAGTCGCTGGAAGCAACATGAAACATAACGTGACGTGTTTTGTTTGTCCAAAATGAGCTCTGCATGTAAATCAGCTCCCTCGTGACGCATAAGCAGCCGCTAATGTGAAGGAAATCAGGCTTTACAGCACAAATAAACGGAAAGCGTAAACAGGAACTTCTTGCGGTAACTCTGCTGTCACCACATGGATGTCATCGTCTTTTATGTTAACAGAGGATCAGCGTAAAAGCGCCTGGTTGTGGTTTAACATCACATGTGCTGGTTTAGTCTGATTCCACCGACAACACAGTTTTCACTTCGGTTTTGTCAGCTGGATTACAGCAGATACATGGGCCAAAGGAAAACCCTTTACATGTCAGAATGAATCACAGGGCGAAGATATTATTCTTTCCCTTTATTAACATTGCAAGATAACTTTGTTAGTGGCCAGTTAACGATGTTCGCAGCGGCAGCAGGAGGCTGATATCTGCACACAAAATCAATCCGACAGCCATTTTCTTTTCTCACAAAGTGGTGGAGACCAAAACCAGAGTTAAACGAGTGAATATCCATCAGGTTGACCAAAACAAAACTCGGAATGAAATATCTTTTTCATCAATAACAACAACAAGTTGAGCCGATGCATAAATGCCTTAAAATTGTCCCATTAAATTTGTCAGAAACAAATTGCGGACAAACAGAAAGTCATACTCAAGTTTTGTTCAGGGTCGTCTATTCATGGTCTGTACCAAGGTTGGTGAAGATTAAATGAAATGTTCACCGAAAGAAGCATCAAAAAGACACATATTGGTTTGCTATGCCTCACAGTTCACGAGAGATTAGTAGGTGGCAATCTCTGGGACTGATTAGTGAAGCCGATGTAGAAGCGCCTAATTGCATTCTCTCTACTGGCCTGCAGGGGGCGACTCCTCTGATTGAAAAAGTCAGATTGCAGGAAGTCTATGAGAAAATGACCCTACTTCTCTTTTGATTTATTATCTTAGTAAACATTGTAAACATGAGTTTATGGTCTCAATCTCTTGTTTCAAGTCTTCATCAATCCAGCATGATGTTCATTTAGTACATTATGGTCCATTTAGGGCGGGGCTACATTTTTGTTGACAGGTTGCAACCACAGCATCGTCTTCCTCAGCGTTGGGTCATAGTCTATTACCTGGAAGTGCAGAGAATTCACTCTGTCTCCTGTAGAAATGCTTTCAGGAACTTTTGGACAAAAAACTTTTTAGTCAAAAAACAAATTTGACTGGAGGAAATGTAATTGTGTTGTCAATACTTTTTTTTTTATCTGTGTTGTCTGCAATGTTTATTTTCCCCCTGAGCTGATCACCAAAGCTTACAAGAACAAATATCAAAAGCCAAACGTGTTGTTTACTATTGTGCCATGTGTGAATAAATGAATAAATCTGTCAGGTTCCATTTCCGCTTTTGTTTTCCTTTTTGCATTTATGGTCATAATACTATTTATACATTCATGTGGCATCACTGCAGAATACGCATTATGATAGCCCGGTTCGTCTCGAATAAAAAGATGTAAATAACATGACTGTGCATTACAGCGTCGAAGTTCTGCATTATTACAAACGGAGGAAACAATGGTCTCGACCTGAGGGGAATAAACTCACTGTGAGTTACCTGCCCTGCAACAAACAGCAAACTAAGTCGAAAGCAACAAACTGGTGAGAAAGTCGAAGACGGAGGAAGATTTTTCAGGAGTTGGTGGGGACCAAACCAGAGCTAAAAGGAGAGTAATTTGACTTTCGCTCATTAGAACATGTCGGCCACAGCACCTTTTATAAAACAGAGTGTGTTTTCAGCTCGTCTTCTGCTCCTTAGTGGCAACAAACACAAACAAACAATGCAATTACATACAAATTGAATAAGACAAAATGTCACAACTAAACAGACGTGTTAACACGAGTGTTTCTGTTGAATTATCACCTCAAATAATTGGAGGTCATACATTCTCAGCGCCACGCAGAGAATGACCTTTCTCTGGTGGCCACACTCCAACGCTGTTTACAAGCGAAACCCTGTAGTCTTTCAGCATCCATTAATACACCAGATTATTCTTGTACCACCCGAGGTGTGCACCTGGCTCCAGACACAACACCCGGGGAGGGAAAACATGCAGCCATCACATTCATAATTTGCAGAAATTATTGTCTTGTCCAAAATGGCTTTTGGCTGATATCCCAATGTACTTCTGATGCCATGAAATATATTTTGCACACATTAGGAATGAGATGTTTCTGTATCACAGTAATCAAGGCATCTTATATTACAACACACTATTAATATCTTGAAGAAAATCTTCCACCATGAAGAAAAGCTTGTTGGCAGCCTTTTCGGATGTGAAAGATGATCATGAGGAAAAAGACATCCAGGAAACTCGAAATAAGCTCAAAAGGCCCTTTTGGATTATTCCTAATGAAAAGTTGATAACCTGCAGCTAATGCATTTTGAGCCTGCGTCCCTTATGAAGGCCGAGAGGCTGATGTGAGCTAACTGCACGGAAATAAGACTATTTCAGACTATTTTGGAGAGCACCTTAATCCTCACTGTCCTGCTGATGGGCCAGTTAGCAAACACAGAAAAACTTCCTGCTGTGGAACTAATTTCAGCATATTTTCTCAGGATAATGCACTTAGAATCAACACTGCTTTCCAGGGATAATTAAAAAACAAGCAATTAAATTGCAGGAAACATGATAACAGATAGCATAGTCAGTTGGTTAAGTACACAAGTCCAGCTTACATTTGAAGGACTGTTGATCACTTGTACACCTGTCTATGGTTAGATAGTGACACTATAACACTGCAGGCTGCACTATAACATTGTTAATGATTGATGATGATGATGATTACAGTGACCAACGTTAAAAACGAACGGTCATATCCAGAGCCAGTGTTTGGTTTGTCCTTTCTGGGCTGCTGTATCAACACCGTGGCTATTTCCTTTATCCTAATCACATACAGTTTTAGACAAAAACACATGCAGTTGTTTGCATTTAGTATAAAAGTGGTGCTCGCCAGCCAATCACCAAAAAAAAAAAAGAAAAAGTTATTCATGCAGAAATCACCAAATGTTAAATGTTTTAGTTTCCAAATAAGAGCATGACTTTTTCTATGATGTTCCTTAACGCTTTGGTGTTTTCGGTATTTTGGAGGCATTTTGAAGGCATTTTGAAGGCATTTTGAAGGCATTTTGAATATTTTTTTTCAATTCTTAATGGGTCAATTAAAAAAAGAAATAAGCATAAAATCTGTGTAACATACTGTAGAAACAGACTGTCCTCCTCGAGAAAACGACCACATAGGTCGTGTGTCAAGCACCGAATTACGACCATATGTTACGTTTCAAAATAGCGCGCCCTCTAGCGGTCAAGTAAATATCGACACTCCGGTGTCTCAGACGATCGCCCCCCGTCAATCATCGGCAGAGACCCCCCCCACACGTCGACCTAACCCTAACCTTAACCACTACTATCGTTGCGGAAGAATCTCCGCAATACGCTCCCAGAGGTCGTATTTGAGGACGTGACACACGACCTATTTGAGTTGGAGGGCTTGTTGTGTAGAAATGTCTTATGAGACACGAGTGGACCACTATATACTTCCATAACGATGTTCTAAGCCCCTTTACACTTTCACAATTTATTTCAATGAATGATTTAATTTTAGATTTATGATTCATGAGTAACGCACACACACACACACACACACACACACACACACACACACACACACACACACACACACACACACACACACACACACACACACACACACAAACACTGCTGAGCTGCATCCCAAATGAATCAGATGATGTACATACACTCTCTCACTGTGACCTCTACTGTTGACCTGCCATCTGCTCTCCTAAAGATCCCCCCAAAAAAGTGTGGATGTGGGTCTCTAAGGGTCACGGGGTTATTAATACAGCCCCGTCAGTGGTGTTAAAAATAGGAAGGATTGTATACTGTGTGCATCTGAGGGTTGAACCTACAACGTATCAAGGCAGAGAAATTCAGCTTCCTCTCCTCCTGCCTTCTGGGTCTCGCTGCTTTCTGCCCGACACAAAGCTGAAGAAGATAATTCAACTCAGTATGACAGTATCCTCCCTAGACCTGCACACACACACACTGTTTGTGTGTGTTTTTAGAAGGTATCATTAAGGCTTTTTTGTTAGCTTGCAGCAACGCAACAGTTAGACATGGACTGTAATCAAGCCCAGAGAGAACAGGAATATATATAAATAAAGTCACAACCTCTCTCTGTCTGACAAAAAAAAAACAGCTTTAAAACATTTATTTCCACAGTGAACCTGAAGCCACGTTCAGTTTAAACTGAGTTCTCTCCTGTTGTTTTTAAATCTAAATGGACACACTGTTCAGGGATGGAGCGTCTCCGGAGAGCCGACTGAATCAGAACCAAGGGATCCAACAGGCGGCCGTGATTCAAAAGCAACTGTATGTGTGATCACATGTTCTTCCCTCAAGTGACTTCTAGAGTTAATTTACTACTAAATGTCATTTAAAAAAAACCCAAAACATTAAAACCTCCTGAGGAACCCACACAGGATTTGACTTGGTAGAAATTAAACACTTCTTATGAACAACTGAGGAAATAAGCGAAAGTATTTTATCACGTCTCTCCAAAGAATTGCAAAGTGTTTTTTCGTTCAGACTGAGCCGGAGAATCTTTAGCATACAGAGGAAAGTCTCATCAAATCTAATCTTTATCTCAAGCGTCTGAGAGCCTTGTTTTGGAGAACTTACCGAGAAAAAAAAGAAGATTCGTCATTGAGAAATTGTAAAGCCCATTAAAAGAACTGTAAAGTCACTGCAAAAACAAGAAGAAAACACTTTTGGGTTTAATTGAAATTTCCCAGACACAAATAAACATCCACAGTGAACGCCTGTTTTTCTGTCTGTGCACCTTTAAATCGGAGTGAATTAACCTTAAATACAATAATAGCTCAAAGGAAGCTTCAAAAGATTCACATTCACAGTGCACCTCCATCACTATTACATCGTTCCATGTTCCCTCTCCAAGCCATTTGGCCCAAATTGACTTTCACTGGTAAAAAAAAGAAGAAGAAAAAGGCACAGCAGCCTCAGAGCTGAGAAATACTGTAGCTCTTCCATCGGAAACGTATAGCTTTATATGAGATCGGGAGGAGATTTTGGGCTGTAAATGGCTGAGGGATCAAAGATTGTGGTTTTAATGGGTTTTAAATGGGAGACATTTTTGTTCTTAAAAAGGTGCTAACTGCCAAATTTGCAAGCGTTTCTATTGCCTCTCAACATGGCGACTCCACTCCTTTACCAGAGGCATCTTTACCATCAGACAAGGTTAGGCAACCCTTGGGGTCCTGAGCAGCCAAGGGCCCCATGAAGTAACCAATAGCACATATAAATGCTATTTCTTGCCCCCCAGAACGAGAGCGCCTATTTGATCAGTATCAAGGCCTCACTCCTGAATTAGGTTTAATACTTAGTTTAGCTGAGGATATGTAAAGTCGAGCTGAAATGATAAAAAAAAAGCCTTTTAGATGACATCCACCAATCCAATGTTTTATTCTTCCTGGGAAACAAAATATGAAGTGTGCTTACATCAACTAGTACATCTGCAGAGATGGAGAGAAGGTTGTGAGCTCATCTTTTCAACGATCAAATCAAATTCTTCCCAACGTTGCGTCCCGACCAACGCTTCCTTCCCGTTTCACTCTGAAATAGCTAGATATAGAAGCTAGATACTCTTTATCATGATACCAGAGTGACCGTTATAAATCATGCAATGGGATATTATATCTCTGGCGTTTAATGCTTTTACTCAAAAAGGAACTGCAGCTGCAACATGTTACATTTTTTTCCTCCCACATTGTAATTTCCTATATCGTACGTAATCTGTGGTTATTACAAGCAGTCTGTTTGATTCAACAGTCAAATGTATGAGCGTGCAAACAGAACATCTTTCTATTCAACATAATTCAAATAAAATGCATGTGAACACATGCATGCACAGATGAACGAGTCAATGAGCAATGCACATGAATAAAATGACACCTACGAATGGATAAATGACTGAACCAGAGTTTTTTTTAAAAGAACTCAAGCTCCTCAGAATTTATTTACCCAAATGCATCTAGAGTACGTGACGGTGGTTAAATCCTCCAGATGGAAAGGATGAACGCTTCCCTTCCTTTATCCCAGAAAACACACCGTCCTCTGGGAACCGAGAGGCGTGAACTGCACGCTCTGACGATTCACAGCTTTTTATTTCAGTTCTTCTGCTTTGAATAAAAACACTTAATGTTCAAATTCAGACCAATAAAAAGAAAAAAGAAACAGATCTACATGCTGATGTTATTTGGAATTGAATTGATACACAATTCTAATTTAACAATCTTTTTTTTTTTAGAAAACACAAATTTTCTCGTTGTATCTTTTGTTTCTCTTTTACCACTAGGGGGCACCAAACTCAGAAATGTTCAAATCCTACAAAAATGTGCTATAACTTAACTCTATTGAAATATCCTCATGTTTATTTACATACTTATTCCTTCAGATTTCTGAAAAATGCAATCATATCTAAAAATATAAAATGTTTCTGAACATACATTAATTAGAATATTCTCTTAAAATGTTGGTAGATTCTTCATTCCCTTTTTATCAGCTAAAAGTAAGATGTATTTTCTGATAATGACCTCAAATGATAACTCATTAATATAAGAAAAAGCAAAAGTAATTAAGCGGACATAAATCTTGAATTCATAAACGTCGCTGTTATGAAGCTCTTAATTTTACACGGTCTTTGCACACTTTTGTTTTGCACTGAAATCCGAGGGCTGATTATATTCTGTTCAACATTTAGACATTTGTATTATTCACGTCCCCGAGGAGGCGACATGATCCCATTAGCTCCAAACGCTGGCGGGTCATGTGAGCTGCCAGCGGCGAGCCGCCTGCGAGGAACTCATGGCGATCAGGACGCCGAGCGTCTGTTGAACCTCGTTTACGGCGGCTGACCTTCCAACAACCTGACCGCTCTGTTTTAAATAAATGTCATTTGGTTCTAACAAGCCACGTCTTTTTTGTTTATTTTATATAGACTTCATTAAAGGGTTGATATGGATGACAAACAAGTCTAAATTAATTTAGTCAAATTGTTAAAAAATAAAATAAAAGGATAAAGATACCGTAAATCCTCTAATACTGGCATGTATTCTATTACTGGCTGGTCTCTAACATTGGCCAGTCTCGCTGTCGGTGGAGGTAAATAACGGCCGGTCTCTAATGAAGGCCGGGGCAAGTGTCCACAGGCAGCGTTATTTCCACGCTTCCCATTCATTGTCAGCCGTGCAATACCTTCGCATCGCGGAGATTTTGGCTGAAGCTATATTAGAGGATTTACGGTATGTAAGAAGCCCTGCAATGCATTCGCCTCACGGCGAGAGACGGTGTGCTGCTGCCTCCCGCAAGCTCTCGAAAATATTTTAAACTGACCGTTGTCGATCTAAAATAAAGACAGATTCAACAACTGCATAGCTTATTTCTCGCATAAAATGTTTTCAGAAACACGTTTCGGTGAACTATTGTCGTAAAATAAGAGAACGTTTCCAAACGAGCCGCCATGTTGGTCTGTTTGAAATCCGGGAGCAGACAGGACAGCTGTGAAAGCGATCGTCCAATCAGGTGAAGTGTGCGCGTGATTGTATGAAGGAGAGCGCCTGTCAATCATCCTCCTAGTGGCAGCCCACCAAGCGTGCAATCGGAAAACGTTGTTTACCGTAATATGGCAGCTGCGGAGCACCTAGTATTTTATAGGTTCAAATAAACACAAAATCTCTTTTTCACTCATTCTACTGGTAGTCCGTTTTGCTCAAATAGAAATAGGGGCCTGTCTCTAATTCTGGCCTCCTTCCAATAAAGGCCTAGGCCGCGATGCGCTTGAGTAAATAAAGGCCCATGCATGCATTTGACATATGTATTTGTGACCAGGCGTAATCCTCTGGTTCTGTGAAGTGAAGCCGAATCTGAAGCGCCTTAAACTTGCATTCTGGCCACTGACCATCAGGGGGTGACTCCACTGGTTGCAATAAGACATGCATTGCATGCAAGTCAATGAGAAAATGATTACTCTCTACTCTATCTCTCTTGATTTATTATCTCAGTAAACATTGTAAACGTGACTTTATGGTCTCAATCTCTAGGTTCAAGTCTTCTTCAATCCAGCATGATGTTCATTTAGTACATTATGGTCCATTTAGAGTCCAACAGACTCAGGAGATGCTTTAGGGAGTGGGGCTTACCTGCTGAGTGACAGGTCGCTACCACGTTACCAATACAGTTAGCTACTAAGATGGCTTGAACACATCATGAATTATTGTTAAGATCTTCACACAAGAATCCAAGTGGATCCAGATCCGGTAGTGTTGCTGCCGTTTGTGTTCCTCAGATCAACCCGTTGCTCCTTCACAGTCCAAATATGGTCACTTCCTTTTACTGGTCACAAAAATCCAAGATGGTGATGGCTGAAATACTAAACTTGACGCTTCAAAAGCGTAGTCCACACACCAGTGGGTGACGTCGCCATGACTATGTCCACTTCTCATATACAGCCCATGGTCAGGATTTAATAAATGTTATTGTGGCAGACTGGCAACAGTTACATAGTTTGGGTTTTGGAACTTACAACTTCTTCACAGAGGCCATTCTGACATTTCAGCGTAGGAAAATCTCAATAATAGAATTAATGACATCTGAATTCCTTTCAGTTGCTTCAGTTTCAGGGTCATGCTATTGTGCACACTGTCCAGGTTTACTGGGACGCTTGACTATAATGGAAGCATTGTGAGTGTGTGTGGTTTTCTGTTCAAATAGAACAGTGTGCTCCTAGTTACTGTAGGCACATTAAGGTTTTTTCTTTTCTAAACCCATCTCTTTCACCGCTTGATGGAATTTGAACTCTCGGATTCAGTTTACAAAAACAAGTAGCACCACTCCTTTTTCGTCCTTGACTCATTGAAGCATGCCGGCTTCTTTCGAGTGGCACTTCATCCACCTCGCTCGTCCGCTCTGATGAATTCCCTCGCTACATGACTCAGTTTAAACCGGAGGAATGAAAAGAAACCGGATGGTGACAACATGAAATCCCGTGTCACTCGACTCCCACCGTACTGCCTGAGTTCACAAGTCACATACGGTAGCCTGATATAGACAATGGTCGAAGATGAAACCCGAGCTTGCCAGCCTCCTTTTCTGTTACCATGACGACAGCAGCCATCTCACCAGTGCCTTGGTGAGTTAAAAAAAAAAGAAGAGCTCAGAGGGGCTGGAGGCTCCACCCACTGGGGGAGGAATCAACAGATCCAACCTGGCAACCTGGCAAATTACTTACAAATCAACTTATGTACATGAGAATATGACATGAGATGGGGACATATTATGTCTCCCACCATCTTTTGTCGACTTATCCCCCCTTCCCCCCTCCGCCTTTTTTCACAGCGTGCAACTGGATGCCATTCAGGGCGTGTTGCTGTTGCTGGCAGGTGTAGAAGCAGGTTGAGCAGGTTGTTCCCTGAATGCCACTCTGTTGAGTCCTGCCTCCTCCCTCCTCGTCTCTCGGGCCGACTGCTGATTCATTCTCACATGTTGGCAGCTCAGTGAAGAGATTTAGTTGTTGTGTGTATGTGTGTGCACCTGTTCTCAGCTGATATAGCCTCAGAATAAGAAGGTAAGGATTTACTACACACACACAAAAAACAACAACAAAAAAGAATACAGATTTAATATTGTCTTTTTTCTCAGGGAATGTCTTTTTTTTATTTGAATAGAGATTTGATTCACTGTTATATTTTCAAGATCAAGAAAACATGTTTTTAAGAGAAATATTTTAATTTGAATGTTTCTGTGATGATAATTTGTACTGTAAATTGAGTATCATACCTGGCAATTTTAAACTACTTGCTTCCTTTAAAAAAAAAAAAGAGCAGAAATATTGGAAATGTTTTTAATGGTTTGTCAATGGGTGTCAAAACATGACAAACACGGAGTGACATATTCACTGTGGGACCTTATGTAACTGTGTTCACTGTAAAGCTGTCAGTTTTACAGTCAACACAGTTACATAACTAGACGCTACTTTTATAAAGTTGGGGAAACTAGCGTTGTGCTGGTAGGCGTTTGTCTGGGTTTATTGAAAATATTGTAAAACCATTATTACTAAAACAAGCTTTATATTTATGGTGGAAAACATGGATACAGATCAAGTAAACCTTGTTGTGTCCACATATTGACCCATTAATTTGAGTTTGATTGACGTGAGTTTGGTTCGATCGTCGTCATGGAGACGGGAGGACCTACGTACCTCGATGACGTCATCGCTGACACTGACCAGTTTCTCTACGTGGGTTTATTTATAGAAAGCCTGTTCATCTAACAAGCTTATGATGTGTTTTCTATTGCAGGTTGGTTTTGGTTTTATGGATGAGCTTCTTGTGAGGTTATGATCATTTCAAATAATAATTTAAAAATAGGTTTCAGGTTGTGATTGAGCGGGAACGTGTCAACCTGATCTGGCAACACTGACTGTGACTTGTGACAAGATCATATTTCTAATTTTTAAATGTTTACATTTCTTCAAGTAAAATATTAACAAGAACATAATATACAGAATGAAAATGCTCTTTATTCAGAATCATAATATCAGATAACATCTGATTCACAAACTGCTTCATGTTTAATGCTGCTGGGTGGTTTGTAATCTATTAATGCATCATATCGTTTGAACTGATCGTGTTTCATCTGTAATAACTATACTCAAGTTAAACAACATTACAATATTTCAATATGAGTGTAAAATGTAAATAAAGTCAGAAGAGTCAAAAGTACAGACATTCTTTACTCAAGTACAGTTAAAAAAGATTCTGGAAAAAGTAGAAGTTCTAATTCAACTTCTTTACTTAAGTAAAAGTGGAAAAGTACAAGCTCTGAAATGTACTTAAAGTATAAAGTAAAACATAAAATGTATCCCTATATAAAGGACACTTCTAATGGCTGTTTTATTAATAAAACATAATTAATAATAATACTTGTTTTTTAAATCGATAATTCCAATCAAATGCATAAAAACGAAAGTAACAAGTCTGTTTTGAAAATGTAAGGAGTAGAAACAAAGATATTACAGATATTCGTTTTATAATGTAGTTAAAGTAAAAAATAAATACTCAGGTAAAGTTCAGATACCTGAAAATTCTAATTATTTGTACCTCATTACTTCCCACTAAGAAGCACCTCAAAATGTTGTTGTATTTAATTATTTTCTATCCCTGCTTGAGATTTTGTCGACACAGAGATTGAAGTCAGATATAAATGTCGGACCGTCACCGTCTGCGTATTTGTCTTGAAGTCTTTGTGGAGGCACGTTTATCTGCGTTTGTGGATCTCCGTTAAGTCACAGCTGACGGAGCTGTTAAAGTGATCCACTGGTTCAGGATATGACGGTGCAGCAGGGGGGGGGGGGCGACGACTCTTTTCTCTGAATGCTAAGGGGTCAGAGGTCAACACGAGAGCCTCTTTGGTGGGATACTAACAGCCGATCAGCCGAGCGTTCTCTCAGCGGGGCGGGTGGACGGCTGCTGTCGTTTTCTGAAATAAACAGGTGGAGGAGTTGCTCCACGCGGCGATGCCCACTGTGATGACGGATGACAGGACGCTTTGATTGCGGACAGCAAAGGACACGTCGAGTTTACAGAGGATTTAAAAGCCCACACATGCCACAGAAAGAGGAAATAGTTGTAACATTGGTCTTGCATGGATCTGATCTCAGATCTTAAATCTGACCGTGGACGTGTTTACACAGTAAAGCTGTAGAGCTCCCGGTTAAACTGGTTCCACATTAACTTGTGTCATTCACACTTGAAGCACAATTAAACATATTAGACTTAAGACAGTATGTGTTAGGTTTTACACTTAAACGTGAGCTACTACTTAATAAAAATGATAATTATGAAAAAATATTCTTATTTATTCATCCATTTAAGAAGTTTTTTAGTGGGGGTTTTGGCCTTAAATTGACATTGTAAAGTCAGAAAAAGAAAAAGAAAAGAAAAAAAAATTCCACTTCACATCAAAGGGTTAGTGTACTGTAATAGTGACATATACACTACATTCACATTGTTTTAACTCGTTTCTATGGCAAAATGTTATATATTTATACTGCAATATCCACGAGCCTTAGCTGATGAATTAGAACGGTAACAAATTAAATATGTCTTATTGTTTCAACTGAGAACAAAACACCAGAATCTGAAAGCAAACTTTAATTGTACTGTAGCGCCTGTTTAGGCTGGCTCGCCATAAGTGGTGCGTGTAAAAGAATGTTGAGGTCTGATTGGATGACAACATCAAAGCAATACTCTTTGACTTGAGGACGCTAAAGACGCTAAATAGCAATTTACCAGCGAGGTGAGGTTTGGTCAAACCTGTTCACTCCAGTTAATCATTTTAGCTGCCACAGTGTTGCAAACAAAATGTATCATTAAATGTATTAATTGGAATAGTGTCTTGGTCCACATTTACTTTAATTATGTACATTTAGTGTTGAGGCCGCCGTCACTCCCAGGGCGTCAAATACTAACGCTTTGTCACGCCATTTGCCGATGGATACCGACGCACAAAGTCACTCTGTGTAACTAGGAGACCAGTGTTTCCCCCTCCTATATCACTTTTACATTTCACATAGTTTAGGTCCGACCATGAGCCCAACCACCATGTTTTTGCTAAAGCTAAATAAGTGGGTTTATTGCCAAACCCTAAGTAAAGTATTTTTGTTTGGACTCACAATTATGGGAAGAGAAAGCATCGTATCATCAGCAAACTTGAGTGGTTTGATTGATTCTGCATAAACAATCTGCAGGTTTTCCATTTATTTTTCCACAGAGAAGGAAAAAAAACTGAAATATGGCTGATATGTGGCTGATAAACAAGCTTATAGAAAGAACAATGACTCCTTGATCATTGACACTCAAAACTACTGCATGTTTTCATACTTTTCATATTTTACTTTTCATCTGTTGGACGTGTCAGAGGGGGATTTTCACAAATCCCAACTTGTATCTAAATGCAAACCATTAGGGTCAATGAGTTAAAATAAAGTACTCCTCGTTTTTAATTTATTAGTGCTACCGGTTGTTGACTTACACAATATTGTGACAAGACTCTGCAACAGATCCACTTTGGCTACGTTCAGACAGCAGATTTGTCTCCCGATTCAGATATTGTTCGTTTTGTGTGTCACCAACCTATTTGCATTGGTTGCTTCAAACAACAGCACTTTGCGGTCGGCGTGCAGGACTCCACCTCGTCCTTCCTCCACCGGACAAACTCGATGACAGCTGGTTTACTTTGTGAGGAGGAAGCAGCCGGAAGCGCAGACAATTAATTTTGGCCTTTGTTGTTCCTCCAAAGCATTCTGCAAGTATCAGCATTGAAATCTGATTTGAGCGACTGTAGAAATCCCAAATGGAATCTTATTTCAAACAACCTCCAAAAATATTCCTGCATTTCATTTTTTTTTCTGTCCAGACTTTCAAAAAGAAGAAGAAGAAAAAAAAAATCTGATACAATCTGGTTATGCCAAAAAACAACAATCAGATTTGATCTGGCAGTCTGAACAAGAAGCTCTCAGTAAAAAAAAAAAAAAAAACACCCTGCAGGGACTAACTGGAGCTGCAGTCATTTGTGAATTGGAGTGAAGCTGAGAGGGGAAAACACACAGCTCAGAGGGCAACTGGGTAAATTCACTGTGTCACGAAGCCCCCGTTGGAGGCTCTGCTGGGACTGTGTTGGACCCCGATAGCTTGCTGTGAAACAACTGCGCTGAAATTCACCAACCAAAGAGGTGTCGTGTTCATTGTGGCTGGTGTTCACCATCAGCCGAGTAGTTCACCGGTACGAGGCAGGAGGGACGGGATTAGCTGGTCAGGGACTTTTTCTTTACGACTTGTGTCAGTGCAGCTGACCTGAGCTGTTACACAGGTGACCTTGTGCCTCTGGATAACGGGACGACCAGAGATGTTGGCTTTATGTGTGGTCAGGGAGATAAGAGAGAGGCTATCGTATCACATATGGAGGAAAAAAACATTTTATTTGTCAGCCCGTTCTCACTCCTAACTCATCAAATACCGATGTTTGGTCGGTGGCCCTCGGAGCTATATATGCTAACACTGGATTATATATCCATAAACACTTAAAATAACATCATCTAGACATAAATATGCCAGCGACCTCATTGATTGCACCATAAACAGTCTCTGATTTCTACACATAGTCTGGATATGTCTCCATTTTCTGATTCAGTGACCACAGGAGGAGAATTTCAACCTTGATAGGCTTTTACGTCCTAGTTCTGGAGTTTATGACATTATTAATCTCATATTTTAAAATGGACGAGATGTCTGAAAGTTTGTCCGAATAATGTTTGAACATCTGCAGTTTCATGACAACCAAACAAACTTACAGTCAAAAGCTTCCGAACAAGCTAGTAAGTCAACCTTGGGTGGACATTGTTTTACCAACACTTGTTTGTAAAACAAATGTTTTCCAATGCAATAATTTGTGTTTTTTTATGAATGAATCACATTAAATCAATTTCTTCATGAGTAAAACAAAAAGAAAAACAAATAAACACCAAAAATTTTATAAAATTAGAACACAATAATGTAATTAAATCACCAACAAACAAGGCCCCAGAAATATGATAAACAATAACATTCCTATTACCTGTATTAATTATTGAGCATTCAGATCACAGTACTGAGTCTGAGCCTGCTTTTTTTCAAGAATTAAACTGATGTTTTATGTTCTCTCCTATTTCAGAGTGAAACTAAAAAAAAGAAAGTGGGGAAATGGGGCGGTGTTTAAAAATCACAGTAGGCCTCCTTCTGCTTGTCCAAGCCTTTCAGCTGGCGGCACTCCAAGATCCAACCAACGCTCCGAGGCGGACAATTAATAAAGACTATCTCCGTGCACTGGCCAAAAAAACAGCTGGAAGTCCAAACGCTGCCATTACCGAGGAGGAGATGGAATATGATCCTGGATCTGATGGTAACGAGTTAAATAATGACTACAGCAGTGGGATCGCATCCGGCTCCATGACTGTAGACGAAGAGGAGAACAGGGGCCAAGATAAGCGTGCGAAGAAAACGTCTGGTGATGTCACTGTTGCCGCTACCACCGCGGCGCCCACAGTGGCTCCCGCCCTGGCTACCACAGTGGCGACGACAGTGGCACCGACAGTTCCCAGCAACGTTACAGCCAATCAAACTGGATTACCGAAGGCCACCATGTCTACAACTCCAGACACCTCAAACACGAGCCGGATCAACACGACGGAAGCCGAAATGGAATTTCACAATTCGACCACGATGGCGACGACCACTCAAAACTCCACATCTCACCTGAGTGCAGAAAACTCCACCAGCCTATCAGTTACCTCCAATCACACCGATTTACAGACAAATACAACAACTCCGGAGAGCAACGATACGCAAGAGTTCACAACAAAAGGCATGGGATTAACCAACGCCACAGAATCTACCAACACGACGACTCCAACAGCCACGACGACGCGATGGATCAACGAGACATCCACAATGTCTGAAACCACAAATACAACTGCTGCTTCCACCACGCCTGAAAAGGCCAACGGGACGGACAAAGGCGCAGCCTCGGGGAGCAGCTCTGACAGAGGTATCACCGCCAGTTTCGGGTGTCACGGCATCCTATATCACATTTTCGTGACCACAAAACGGCTTATTGTGCAGCATAACATCACTTTATAGACAGAAAAAAAAATTGCATTTGTGTGAAATTCCAAGCGGCAACAGAAAAGCCACAAAAACCTTCACCTTTAGAGACTTATAGCAACACCATGCTCATTGCTCAGAAGCAAATATTGCTGATACTTGTTTTAGACTTTGCTTTTCCCTCCGCCCTTTCCCTGACCCACATTTGTCTGCATCTATTTCCCCCCACTGGCAGAGGACAAACGCTGCTTCTTTTCAAAAGGAAAAGGTTGGATCGTGTTCCAGGTGCTATCGATGTGGCTGTTAAGGAGTCTATTACAAACCATCTTTTTTTTAAAAAGCAGGACAATGAACCTATGTTTTAGTGTTGCAAGAGGCACTCGGGGGCCGAGGTCAGCGATACTTGTGCCGGGGCGTGAGACTAGTGTTCGGTGTCGACCGCAAGATCAAGGAGATACGATTAGAAAAAAAGACTGCTTGTCAAATACACCATATCTATCTAGATATCTAGTTGAAAAGAAAGAAAATGTACATAGGCGAGAACTATAAGCGACACTGTGGCGAGAGGAAAAAAAGGCTTTTTTGCAGAGCTGGCACGCGGTTGGTATTACTGTAAAATGAAGCGTCACACGGACAGATGTGACAGCAGGACATAACAGTAACAGATGATGGTAATAAACAGTTGTGAAAGTGCTGGATGGTTACCGCGGCGGCGCCCAGCGTGTGCACGGTAACCGTACAACAGCACAGAAGTTTGAGTGCAGATAAACACACGGCTCTGTAAATATGAGCAGTGGGAGCTTCGCCGTTATCGATACTTAAAAATAAGTACAATGACAACAGAGAGATCAGGTTCTTTATGAATCCGAATCCAGAATCAGAAGGAGTTTATTGCCAAGTATGTTTTCACACACATGGAATTTGCCTCAGTGTTCAGTGTGCGCAAGAATTAAAATGAATAAACACATAAAGCAAAACACTGCAGTCAAAAACATAAAGACTACAAAATGCATCGCTCCTTTCGTACTTGACCATGACAGCGCCTTCCTGATCCTCTCCTTCTGTTCTTACCTTTCTCAATAAAAGCCTGAGATAGATACTCTTAAATATTAACCAGAGGGGAAGTCAAATCCATCTTTTTACTTAAAAGGAAACTCTGACCTTCGTCAGATTATACAACAGTTTCCCTCAGAGGGACTGCCAGATGCTGCTTTGGCTATGTAGTTGTTCAGGCCCAAATTGGCATTGATGCCGGTATGAATAGTTTGGATGCAACATATCCAGAGGCGAGTATTTGGCATTATCGTGTGGTTTATTCATCAGGCTCCAGGTGTGTAAAAAGGCCAACAGAGCTTAAAGCCATGCCAGCAGCAAAATGCTAAAACGGCCACAACGTCCATGTGAACACAGTCATGTTTAGGTGTAATACATACGTGTTCATTTATTCTAGTTTAGCGTGTTAGCATGCTTGTATAACACAAAGTCAGGGGTGTCACCAAAATGATTATAATTCATCCTGAGAGGATGAAGAATAAATGCCTGCACCAATATACATGGCAATCCATTCAGCAGTTGTTAAGGAATTGAATCAAAACACCACAAATAACGACCTCATGGTGGCACTAGGGAGAAGTATTTATTATTATTATGTTGTCAGTAGTATTTAACCTCAGAAGAACATGGTTATCTCTACAAAATCTCACAGCAATCCATAGAATTATAGTAATTGATAGTTATTGAGTCCTGATAAAACACAAATGAAGTGTTTATTTTTAAAAAGGATATTCAAGAAATTGCCTTTTTTTCTCGTTCCACTGCTTGATCTGAACACAAACACTTAAAACAGTCGAGTAGCAAAAAGTTGTTTCAGTAACTTCACTCTTTATATTCTAGCACATGTGAGGGTTCACACCTGCACATCCGTCGTAACGTGATGTAATATAATCGGGAATTTACGCAAACATTCAGTCACATTTCACCTCATCTAGACGACAAGCACAGCCTGCCGTCTTAAATTATTCAAATGTATTCGAGGAAATGATCGTGATTTTGGCTCGCTAATTGCATTAATTATTGCAGCGTGAATGAGACAAATTTGTACAGCTGACTAATTGGGATGTGTATCGACTGGAAACGCAATTTTTCGGCACTAATCATCTGAATATTAACCCTCAATGGACGGCTGTTGATATGAATAATTGTTGTTATTGACATATTATTTATCACCCTCTCCTCATCCCTCTGATGAAAAAAAGGTTTGGCGACAGAAACCCACAGGGGCCAGAGACACGGAGCGTGGGGAGCCGTGCTGGGAACGGCGGTGGCCGTGGTCTTGCTGGGAGTGGTGGCTTACATGATCCTGAAGAGGAAACACCAGAAGGGGTTCTCCCACAGTAAACTCGTTGACGACTTTCCTTCAGACCCAGGTAGGTCAAGACGCCCGTTATACAGTAAATGATAAACCTTGTAAGCCCTTCGAAAGGAAAATTCCACCTTAAGACAGGATCACTTACACATTAGGGGTTGCCAGTTCCAGATCTCAGAACATATTAACCAACATCTACTAAAATACCTTTAGAGTGTACACGACTTAAACATTTTTGGGAAATAGTCATGAGACAGCTGAACTTTAATGGATGAACCCACCCCTTTGCTAAGCCCCGCCCCCTGCTGCTGCTCCGTCAAGCTGGAGTCCACACTGCCATTAACCTCACCCACTGAATAAATATTATTGAATTGTTGGAAAACTGAGAAAGCCATGTGAAAGATTAAAGCCAACAGATCTACGAGGCTCTACTTTCCCTTCTAGCATCAATTTATACCTGTTACATGCTAGTGTCTTTTCAAAATAAACTCCCGTCCTCACAGGAAGTTGAGTTTTATTAGGTTTAGAAAAAGAACTTGGGTGGCGTTACCTTCACTGACGCACAACGCACGTGACTGGCGAGACAAAATGACAACGTTCACTTTTACGGCTTTCCTGTTTTGTCATTTTCGTAATAATGTTATGATGTTTTTGTTTGACTTACATACTCATTTGAAGCCCAACCACAATGTCTGTCCTCAACCTTACTAGGTGTTTTTTTTTTGCTGAAACATATAAAAACATATGTTTTATAAAAACATATAAAAACAATATATATATTTTTTTAATTCACAATGTCAATCATGTTAATTACACAACACCTTCTCTTCAGAGACCCGTTTGGATGAGAAATTAACTCCTCAAAGTGCACTTTAATGGGAACATAAATGAGAGTAAAGGGTCCATTTTACCCTCCTCACACCTTAGCCATGTTACTAACAGAAATATAAACCTATGTTTTTTGAAAGATTTATAATGACATCAGCCTGTCAAAGAATCGGTTGGGACTTTTTTTCCCTCTCAGCACTTTGATCAATCCTTTCTCTGTGTCACAGTTGTTATTTTCTCGTTAAGAGGAAGTCACTTCTGTGGCGTTCCCACTTACCTTCAATCTACCTTGTTTACTCCGCGGCTCGCTGTAGCAATTTCCTACATTTCCCAAAATTACTTTCAAAACAGCTCTCTCTCTCTCTCTCTCTCTCTCTCTCTCTTGCTATATATATAAAACCCCTATTGACTTCAGCACTTGTAAGGGCAGAAAAGAAAAAAGAAAATGACAGGAAAAGATTTTTCTTTGATTGATTTTTTTTAATGTTTGTTTGAAAACGGAGGCAGAAGGGGAACCCTCACTCTTTAACCTTAAAAACTGTACACTGTACAAAGTAACTGTCAATACACCAATAGGATGGTTCATTGTTATCTGTGGGAAAAACCTTCAACCAAAAACAATAAAGTGGACCCACAATGGCCGCATCAGCAGTAACCGATCATAACAGCAATGAAGTGTTTTATGGCGGGTTTAATGCCGTTTAACTCATTGCTACTAGAAAAAAAAGATTTAAATGTTGCCGTCTGCAAAAAAATGTGGAATACAAGATCATTAGAGACAAAGGGTTCGATTATAAAAATACTGAATGTTAACTTCACACTGATTTCCAGTTCTCAGATTAGACAACAGCGCTCCTTTGGACCTGAACTTTGGACTCGGTGGTTCGGCCTATTACAACCCGGGACTCCAAGGGGACAACATCCATATGAGCAGCTTTCCAGGACGGAAATAAAAGACTCCCGAGACCAAAGTCACGAGCTCACTCAAGAGAAAGTCGTGGTTATTGGCATTTCAATAGACAAAACCTATAATGTGGAGTTTAGTAATCAAGATTTGTGGATGTGGAAGGAGTTTGTGAAGGTTCTGCTATCAATAGATATGGAAATGTAGATGTATTGAAATAGCGGGATCACTGAAGGCAGTCTATCTGAACTTACACTGCAACAGCCAATAAAAAGTCAGCCATTTATGCACGATGCCAAAAAAAGGGATTCAAATGAAGAATGTGCTTTGCAGTCAATGAAGGATGTTTCCATTAAAACTTTTGTTTGTCATTTTTGAATTTGTGTGACCGGGAGGCTCAGAAATTCTGTTCTAAACAAGCGAAAACAAAAAAGACATTATCCCATAAAATCACATCAAACAAAACAGAAGAAACCGAGATGAGACTCCTGCTGATGCAAAACATTTGCAGGAAAAAAAGAAGGCGCCGTCGTTCTGCAGCCTAAACGCCAGATGACACAGCTGAACAATATTCAGAAGCCATGGTGAACAATAACATTATCCATATCAACAAAGCACCCTGCTGATATCACATAAAGAAAGCAATAGAACTAAAAAGAAGTTAGATTTGAGTGTGAGACCAAAGATTGGAGTTTGTTTTGCAAGACGAGGAGGAAGAGGAGGAGGAAGAGGAGGAAGCCTGGCTGCCGCTTTCTTATTCATAGACTTAGATTCTTTGGTATTCAGGAAATGGAGTCGTGTATTTGGGTCTTCAGCATCACTCAGTAGCAACAAGTGTATCATCATAATGTACTGCTTGAATCTCCTGACCTCCAGGTGTCCACACAGCACCTGCTGCCTATTAGAGCAACATTAGAACCTTTCATGCTGAACATTATGTCTTCGTTGTTATTCTTCTCCGGAGAATCTTTTAACTTTGAGAGTTCAGCCAGAAAAGTGCCTCTTTGTCGATTAATGCAAAACAGGGACAAACACTCTCTTCCTTTTATCCTTTTATATATAAATACATATATATGCTTTTGTACAATAAAAATCAATATTTCATAATTTTTCAACTTTCTCTCTCTTCTACATCATATAAAAAAAAATGTATATATAAAATACAACATTCACTCATCATTACCTGAGTGGAGCCTTATCAATATGCATCCTGATTATGATTGATATGTTTTTTTTGGGGGGTGTGTGGTAGGAAGGCTCTTAAATTCAGAGGGAGACACATTTTTGTTTGGCTGAGAGAAAAGTTTGTTGTGTCGCAGTGAAAATAATGGAAGTATTATACATCGGTAAAAAAAAACAAAAACAAAAAAAACTCAATGGAATTTGATGGTGATGCAATAATAAACAAACCAAACTCCAAACTAATGTCTTCCTTTTGTCATTTAAATATTAAAAAGCTTATGTGTTTTTGTATTTCCTCCCAAGATACTCAAGATATTGTAGAAATGGTTCTTTTATTAATTAAAAAAACAAACAAACACACACACACACACACACACACACACACACACACACACACACACACACACACACACACACACACACACACACACACACAGGGTAGGGAGACGGTGCCCGTTTTAATTAACCACAACAGTTTAGGACGCGGTTGTTTTGGCAGGATGGTGAAATCAATTAAGTGATGCCGAGCCTTCCGCTGCTGAATGTACACATCTCATCGGGGGTATAGGCAGGTAGTTAATTCACACTTCCAGCTGAGCCAAATTAATTTGAATTAAATTAAAACGATTGCCATCTTATTGCAGGCTATGTCAAATTCATTATTGGATTGAATTTCGATATTCATTTTTTTCCTTGAGCTCAAGCGCCGGAAATAAGTTTTAACCTGTAAGTCGAGCAGACAATAATCCAATTTATATTGTCTTTATCAGATGAGCCTCGACGACAATGAACCAAGTGCAATACGCTGATTATGCAGTTAATGGAGGGGTTTTAGGGTGAATTCTTCCTCCGATACCCAAATCCCCCCGTTTGCACTTCCATCTTGGTCGGTGTTCCTCTGATAGTCTGATAGTAATAAATAAATAAATCACAGGCTGATTCATTACCTGCTCTCATCTGTGAAGAGAACCTAGGGAACCAACGGTGGAACTGCCAGTCCCGGTGTTCTCTGGAGAATGCCAATGGGGCTTCACGGTGCTGGACCAGGTCCCAGTAGAGGACCTCGGGCCCTCGTTCCACCCTCATGCAGTCTGTTTCTGACAGACATGCACACCGGTAGACTGCTGGAGGTCATGTTGTATGACTCCTCACACAAAGATTCCAGTCCTGCTGCTGCTGGGTCCCTGTCCAAACACAGCAACCTCACGTATGGATATGGATCCTGGAGGAGCTGGACGAACCTGAGTGGTCTGCAGGTTTGTTGCTAAATAGACAGATTGATCTCCCTCGAGTTTAACTGACTCGGTGTTACACTGTGACGATTAATATTTTTTGAGCACTGTGTAATATTTTGCAGGCTATGGCCTCCTCCAGAGTCCCACCACAGAAGTTGACAGTGCGTATCCTAGCAACAGTAAACCCCCCCACCCCCAGTTGTCAGTCAGCTGCTGCACCCATAGGCTAACAGATTAGACGTTTCCACAAAAAATGTGCGTTACCTTATTTTGAACAGTGGAAATCAAACGCACCATCGTCAGAGTGTATTTGCTTTTACGGGAGAGTTTATTTTTAATGTCTTTACTGATGTGAGTAAGGATGAAGAATGCTATCTTCTTTCTTCATTCTCTGATGGGACTGAAGATCAAAGAGATTTGTGTCAGTTTGCTCCTTCCTTCTCAACGAGGAGACACATTGAAGTCAACGAATCACTTACGACGGGGGAAACCTATTGGGAATAAATAACCGGCATGTTCACGAAAACCTTAAATTCTCATGATTTACTTTAATAAGAATGGTGGGAAGTGGCGGCATATGGCGACTGGCGTGCAGCTGCTGTTTAAGCCTCTGTTGCCAAACCTGGCCAACCTGCTCACCGAGACAGATTCTGGTGAAAAGGAAGGAACAGCTTGAACTCCAGTTTAACAAAAAAAACAAAAAAAAAACAAACAAACAGGCGAACAGCCACAGTGCCTGGCAGGCTTGGGATGTCTTTATGTCATATAGAGACATAATGCCACTAACAGCTTGCACATTTTTAAAACTCAAAATGAATTGTTTTGTCGTGTTATACTTAACTCTACATTGTTCTCATATTTCCCCCTCTTTTATAGTTCAACACATTAGCTGCGTTAGAAAAGCCCACTGCCGTTTGTTACGTAACAGCCGGATGTCTGACTATTGTCATCGTTTCTGTAAAATCACAGCAATATAATGTGTGGGATGTGCTTCGTTCAATATTTGTATGCCGGTTGCCGGTGTGATGATAATGACTTTAATGGAATTGAACGAGTAATTCATTCAGAGACATTAATGTAAATTCAAGTTTTTTTTTTTATTTATTCACATCACAGAACAGTAAAAACAACCAGAAGTTTAAAGACATTTTAAGGAAATTAAAAATGATGAATTCACTCACCAACGTATGTCTATGATATAAACGACAAGGTTGCTGTCGTATTTATGTCTAGATGATGTTTATGGAGCTGCGATAGTGTTAGCATAGCCTAACTCCAATCAGAAAACAAGCATTTTTAAAGTTGTTTGCATATTGTCTTGCAGACAGACCTCACAAACCATGACTTCAGATTTTTTATAAATCTGCATCATTATGTAGTTAATTCTGCATCATTTTTAATCCATCTATTACAATTTAACAGCAACACAAACAACAACTGATGTATTCACAAGTGAATACAGATAAATTCACCGAGCACCTCTGACTACCCAGCATATCTCTGACTTCACAACATGAACATGCAGCAATAGTGGTTATTTCAGCCAGGACCACTGAGATAAGCCCCGCCTCCTCCTTCCTCTCCGACACTTGCAGCGTGAACGATGTGACTTAACACAAATGAGCCTGTGGTCAAACACGAGGCAAAAATAAGTTTGATGGTAAGACCTTGAAACAATGACGATTCAACCACAGTTGATTGAGGAAACTTTCCTCTAATGAGGCACAACACGTTGCGTCAGTGCAGGAGGTGGATTCAGTCTTAATTTGGCAAACAGGGAATTAGCCAAATGAGTATAATATTCCCAAAACCATCCCGACAAACAGCGTTGCAGGAAGTGCATGTGCGTGGTGGGTGTTGAGGGTATTGTTTTGCATATTAAAAATGTACGCTCACAGCTCAGAGTGTTGTGACATTGAGGAGCCTCTTGCGGTGTATTTAAAAGTGAACTCAACAGGATATGACAGAGAGAGAGAGATGTGAGAAACGAGGCCAAAGCAGCAGGTTAACATTCTGCCTTCGTCATCGTCTGGCTTCGCAGGTCGGCGGCGCTCTGCGGCGAATACGTTCCCCACGTGTCTGGCAGGCGACTGTTGGGTCACAGATCTGAAAGGTCAGTGTTCTCGTTCTGGGAAAGATAAACAAATAACGAAAAAGGTTTCCAAATATACAGATGAGACAGGGGAGTGACATTTGCATACACAGACAATGAATACTGAAGAGCAGCGTGTGAATTATAATTTTTTTTTGCAGTTATGCAGCCTAACAATTTGGCGGAGGTATTCAAAGCACGGTACGTTCTCTTTTTTTTGGACAACATACAGCTCAGCCTCAGAAGAGTTTGACTTTCACTTCGCCTTTTTTTACTTTGCTAAGCCCCAATGACATTAAACTTTTATTTAACAAGATTGTGTAAATATAGACAGACAAGCGCAGAGCATACATGCACTAAATCTTCCCATAATACTGGGATTAAAATAATAGGCAGCATGTTGCGTCATAAAAAAAGGTGAATATTTTCTCTTTCCTGCTGCTCAAAGTTTCTCTTTTAAATAAAATACTGCTTTGTTCAAATTATTTTGATAAGTTTGTTCTCATATATTGAATTTTCTCTTTTGGTTTGTCTGTTCTGGGCTACCGTAGCAACATGTTGGACCAAGAAGACTATATATATGGATAAAAAGAGTATAATAATATGCTAAGGTAACAAAAACGACTCTAATTTTTACATTATACACTAAAAAAAACACACTTATTAAATGTATTCCATTCTGCTGATAGACCCCCCTAAAAGCTTCACACTGTTCCTTTAAACAAAATGAAAATAAAAGTAATTTTGGGGTATTTTCCTCAAAGACAGTGTGTTGTACTGATGTGTATCAGTGTTGTGGAACTTATTGTACTTGTTATGTTTGAAATAAAAAGTCCTGGGCCTTTCTGCCAAAGCATAAAAGAAAATGTACGGCATGATACAAATCTAAAGACACAAAAAAAACAGCCTCAAGGCTCTCTGTGCCATTTTTTTTTTAATTCTCCAAGATGACAAGTGGCCGGCAGTTTTAAGTAACTTTTGTTGCGATGCCCTGAGTCATTTTAAATCCCTGTTCATCCCACAAGGCAAAGACCTACAAAAGGCAAAAAAACAGATAACAGGAACACGCCCTGTGAATAGAGCATTAACCAGACTTAGCACAAGTATAATCCCAAAGATGTTGCAGAAACGGGGCCAAGAATGGACTTAAATAAAACCACACCAATAGTTGTTGTACAAGGAGAGAGAGAGAGAGAGAGAGAGAGAGAGAGAGAGAGAGAGAGAGAGAGAGCCTAAAAAGCATAAAAAGATACAGTGATAAATTGTGCTTTCAATCCAATAATAGAGCCCATGGCAGCCAAAGATAATGGGCTTAATACGTTAGTCAAACCATTAGAATCACTCAGGCATAAAAATGCATGATAATGGGGAAAAAACTGACTTTCTCTTCAGTATGTTGGAAATATTATATCTATATCTATGTATACCAGGTTTCACACAAGGGAATCTCAATGAGGTCATAGGCTAGATCAAAGCCGTTTTATGAGCAGGTGAGTAGGGCGGGTGCCAGCTTGTCGCCGACTAGATCGCTTGGCAGAGCTCAGAGAGTCTCTAGTCTTTGTGAGGCGCACTGCAAGTCTTTCAGGTTTCTGAATGTAGTCCATGTTCATTTCTGACTCAGCATGAGACTGTAGCCGTCACTGTGACACAGATGACACGTCTGGAGAAAATGTTGAAACCACGCCATGCTTTTGGTTTTGCATCAAAACATTCCAACATAAGGGTGAGGTCACTGAATGAACGTAGTCTTTGATGTCACAGAATGGTTTCTGAAGAGCCAAAGTCGGTGGCTGGAGGAAAAGAAAGAAGAGGTGGATCATCTGCAAAAGGTGAAAGTTCACACATGTCATGAAGGGGAAAATTAACTAAAAAGACCAAAAATACGTTTTGCAACTGCTGTAAAGTTGGGCATTTTAACATGAGGGTCTATGGGGATGGACAGCCTCAAGTGGCCATTTGAGGAACTGCAGCTTCCTTGTTAAAACACAAAAACATAATATTTTACTTTACTCAAAACAATGACCATTAATAGTAACTGATAATCACATTATAATACATTATAAAAGTGATTATAATCCATTATAAAAAAATTATTATATTATTATAACATATTCAAATATGGGTATTATAACACCCCATGACAACAAAAGTCTTGCAACAACAAAAGATGTTTTTTTTATGCGTTAAAGTGTAAGTTTGGCGGAAATTGAAAATAAAGTTATTTTCTGAATGAAAATACATCAACTAAGCCGTGGAGGAAGTAATTTTTGCTCATCACGCAGTTCAGAGCTAGCACAGGCGGGAGCTAGAGTCCAAAATCGCAAACAGTGGGTTAGCATGGGGCCTACAGCCACACGCTTTCAAAATCGCATTTTTAAACCACTAACATTGCTCAAAACAGCGCCAAACCTCGTCAGCAGCTTGCTCTGGGTGTCTACACATAAAACGAAGCACCAACAACTCAGTTCATGAACCCGAAGTTTATAACAGAAGACAGTTAAGAACACTCACCAATTCTACCCCTGCCAGCTCCTCGCGAAGGATAGTCCGTAAGTGTCGATTACCGAACGCAATGCAAAACGAGGGAGACCACTGAAGATTTCGCCCAGAATAAAACGAGTATACTTTTAAATTAGTGGCAGTTTGGCCAAATATAAGTTAATAACGGTGGGTAAAAACGTCGGGATAGTTTGTATACACTTCCAATCAGTTCAAGACAGCAGCCTTATCTGAAGCACATAGATGTCACGCGAGATCTCACACGGGAACTCGTTCGGTAATCGACACTTACGGACTATCCTTCGCGAGGAGCTGGCAGGGGTAGAATTGGTGAGTGTTCTTAACTGTCTTCTGTTATAAACTTCGGGTTCATGAACTGAGTTGTTGGTGCTTCGTTTTATGTGTAGACACCCAGAGCAAGCTGCTGACGAGGTTTGGCGCTGTTTTGAGCAATGTTAGTGGTTTAAAAATGCGATTTTGAAAGCGTGTGGCTGTAGGCCCCATGCTAACCCACTGTTTGCGATTTTGGACTCTAGCTCCCGCCCGTGCTAGCTCTGAACTGCGTGATGAGCGAAAATTACTTCCTCCACGGCTTAGTTGATGTATTTTCATTCAGAAAATAGCTTTATTTTCAATTTCCGCCAAACTTACACTTTAAGGTTATTGTTACAAAACATTATGAATATTCATGATGTCTTATAAGCAGAGTGAATATTGGAGTTAATCTAAAATACTATAATATCACTAAAACATGATCTATAAATGAATCCTTATGTTGTAAGTAAGCATTGCTCATATCAACTCATATCAATGGTTCGAGTTGTTTATTGATATTGGATTGTACAAGTAAAGCAAGCCCCCCCGTGGTGCTTACAGCTCAGAGAAAATAAAAAGGCAGAATATCGTCTATCAAGCTCCTCTGAACAGATTGTGCAGGATTATCAGAGCATTTTCAGGATAGACGTTTGCGGTGTTGGGTCTAAATGTTCAATAATTACTTCATAATTGGTTCGAAAATCTTAGTTTCAATACGAGCAAACTGCCAACAACACTCTGGCAGAAGCCGTGAGAGTGTGTGTGGAGGATTAGTGCGATGTGAGGAGGGTTTACGGTGGCAGGACAGGTAAACAGGACGTTGTTGACAGGGTGGTGGCCGGCTGGGTGGATGCTTTATGTCTGTACTCGTCAAGACAACTACTTGTACTTTTACTGATTAGTTAATGATGGGAGTGATTATGATCTCAGCACGAAACACCAGTTTAACCACTGGTATAAAACAGTACATGCAAAATTATCCCATTATAATAATAATGGAATAACCATCCGCCATCTCACCTGTTTATTGTTTGTAGTTGCCACTAATGGGCGGCAACTGATTTTCAGCCATTTAGCACCAATTGCTTCAACAAACAGGGAAAAAAAAGGGTGTTTAATTTGCATTTTGTCTCAATTTTGGCAAATGAATAACACTCAAAATATGAGTCTAGGAACACTAAAATTTGAAAAGGATATATATATATATATATATATATATATATATATATATATATATATATATATACATACATATACACACACACACATTGTGTGATACAATGGTGTTTATATGGCTACAGATGGATATAAAGTGTGCCTTTTTTATGGTAATAAAAAGTTGATTTATGTTCTTTACTGCAGTACTTTATTGTTTTTGTCATTGTAATTATTGTGCCCACTGAACACCAAGACAAATTCCTTGTATGTGAAAGCTTATTTGGCAATAAACACATTTTCTGATTCTGTATATCTAGATGTAAATACCAGGAAATAAAAGCTGAAAAGCTGATCTCTCATCTGATATTCTCATTCAAAAATAACATCTGCTATCAAAACAAACTCATTGTCTGAAACAAAAACAGTTATGGGAGCAGGAGACAGATATTTACCAGATATTATCATCTCTGTATTGTTAACCTGATATTAGTATTTAACAGTTATCCTACACTATATCACACTCCTAGAATAAAATGTGATTCTAGACAGACTCTGCCCCCCCTGACTCAAAAAGTGTCCAAAGCAGCTAATATACACCTTGAAATGAATCAATGGGAGTTCACTCGTGAGATTGCAGTTGTCAATTGTGTTGACTTGCTGCTGGCTCAGTGCTTTTGTGCACTTTTCTTTTTTTTTTCTCTTTTATGTGTCGTCCTCCTGACGATGTTTGTGGTTCTGGCAGATAAACAAGCAACAGAAAACAGAATAAAACAGTCAAAGTGCCGAAAATGTTATTTCTCTACCCCCCCTCTATTTCTGCCTCCCTGGCACACACACACACACACACACACACACACACGATGCAGGCTGACGCACAGAAGATCTGAGGCATGAGAACTGCAAGGCAGGCATAAAATTTGCCTCTGGTCCTCTTCATCTTCACTCCTCTCCTCGGCAGCAGAGCCGAGTCCTGCATCCCACATCTGAGCAGCCGGGGAAAAAAAACCAAAATGTGTTTTTTTTTTAAACTTTAGGCACATTTCTTTTTCTCTCTGCAAAAATAAACAAACCAAAAAAAAAAAACATTTAGATTAATGAGAAGCCTTTCTTCATATTAGGTTAAATTAGGTCAATATTTGTTCATCTTGAATATCATCTTTCATACATCGACCTGTTTGTGTACATTCAGTGTGTAATAAGAGTTTGGGACGTGCAACAAAAACATGCTGCGTAATCTAGTGAGGATCTACTGAGAGCACACTTCTTTCTGTATAAGTGCTTTGTCATAAATGATAACTCATCCGCCAGCTGCACGTCTTTATAACGGGTTTAAAGTTAGACGGGACCGAAGCTTGGCTCATCCAGATTTTGCACCGGAGGTAAATGTCTCAGCGAAGGAGAATTATATCCTCGTATCGGCCACTTGCAGAGAATGTGATGCATGGAAGGCGCATACCTCAGCATCTCGCCAACAGCTCAATGAAAAATGCGGCGGAGAAATCGCACCGGGGGAAAACGTGGGAGCAAAAAGTAATCAATTATCACACCTCCCGCCACATTCCCATTGCAGAGGCCCTCCCTCTTGATTATTTAAGGGAATTAGCTATCGATCAGCTAAGTGAGTCAGCCACCGGCCCGCTAGCCGCCAGATCAGCAACGCTGCTGCCGTTCGACTGCAACCCCCGCCCACCGCTCATCAACACGGGAAGGCTGCCTATAAGCACTCGCCCCTTCCCACTTGGCAGCTGACTAGAAAGATGACTGGGGAGGAAATTAACAGGTGCTAATTATGTATGGGATGCTGGCTCAAATCAAGGTCAGCAAAATGTTCAGGAGGCACGGAAATCTCTTGCCATATGCCGAGTGTCTGCTGCGTCTCATTATCGCCATTATCACCCAGAATCCTTACGTTTACACCAGAGCAAACAGATGTTGTGCTTTTTTATTTTAGACACAATCGCTCTCGCAGAACAATTTAAAACAATACTCGGGAGATCCCATTATGTGTCCGGCCGAGCTGCTGCTGCCAGTGGGAGTCTTCGACTCTGGTTTGTTGTTTTTTTTTTTATTTGCAGGTATCAAACTTTTTTTCCTTTCTTTTGAAAACAGACATTATTACTACGAAAGCAAGAGGGGTGAAGTGGAAAATGTTTGCAATGAAACAATATGTGGAGGAGACGATGGCGAGTAAACGTTAGTGACTTTCTTACACACTATCGTGGGTTTAAGTGGGCAGCGAGTGAAATGAAATAGCTTTTTAGACGTTTTTCTCACCACCACAAACATCTTTCTTGGTTTCAACAGCTGTGTTGTGTTGTGGAATAATGATTCCCTCACATTTTCTGACATTAAAGAGGACCTATCAGGCTCCTTTTTGGGTGCATATCTTTATTCTGGGTTACTAATTAAACATGTTTACATGCTTTCATGATAAAAAAAAGCCTTCCCCCTCTGTCATGCCCCTCCCTCCCAAAAAGCCCAGTCTACTCTGATTGGTCAACTGCAGAGTGTATGTTCAATAACGGGATTTCAGGTCCAGAGACTTCCTCAAGGGTGGCAAACAACAACTATATAAACAAAAAATACCAGCAGCATAATCTTAAGTATTAGGTACTTTGAGCTTTTTCTTTCTAATGGTAATATTGAACAATAACTCTGCATCAAATTGCTACGTGGGAAGTGAAAGGCTGCTCTTAGCTCTTATCATGATATTCACACCAGGGAGTGCAGAAAAATACATGTGAAATAGTCGGTGCCGAATGCTTACGGGGACACTGGGACTCATTATGTGGTCTTTAACACGACAGTAAATTAACAATATTGGCACCATTCACTTGTGTCACCATGCTGCGTCTCTTTAGTGGGACAAGCAGGATTATAAAGGTACTGTATGACATGAAGTCCTTGAAGTTGTTGGGGGTCTGCAGCCTCTCAACAAGGTCAGCACGGAGAAGCTCGCAGCCCATCTTTCACAATTAATAATATAAGTCGTAAAACTAGAGTAATGATTCGTTTGTCTTTATTAGCATGGGAATCTAATGGAACTATAAAATCATTCATTTAATTTAATAATGTCATCCTTTTCTCTGTGGGTTTGTCCTTCACAAATCCCCAAATATCGCTCTTCCGAATTTTTCCCACCTGGTTTCTGCATTGCATCTTTTTTTACCAATACTTGTTGAATAAGAAATATAAATACAAAAATACAATTGTTAATATAAAATAGATAAATAAAAACGAATTACTGTATTAACAACTTTCCTATTATTCATGTTTGTCTTCAGATTGTCACTTAAAATGAAAGCTTTTCAAAAGATACTCTCGTGCTCGTAAACACATTTCCATGGTGACGGGCAGCTGCTGTGTGTTTTTATCTTTTACGCATGTTAGACACAGTAACTTTGTCCAAGCCGATGGACGAACCATCGCAGGTTGAACCCGGGTTCAGGGCCCCCAGGATGCTTTGCTGATGAGTCGAACTGTGTGAGACGGGCAGCCGGCGAGCCTCACATCCATCATGTGAACGACGAGAGCTCGTCCTGTGTGGCGAAGGCCCGCTCCGAGACACTCCGAGCTGATTGCAAAGCAGCCACCGCAGCAACCGCTGACACCGTGAGACGAGAATGATGGCCCTGTCATGTGACCGCACCCCCCCCCCCCCCCCCCCCCTTTGGCGAGGGCATCAGTCGCAGCTAATTGGTGTTAAATCATCCCCCTAAAGAAAAAAAAACATGATTGCAGCTTCTACTACAGTCTGTCATCTGCCACTAAAGTCATTTCCTTTCTAACTGGAAATAAACACACACCTTTTCTACACAGTTAACATCAGCATATCCATTGATAATTCATGTCCTGTGTTATTAACCCCTTTCCGGGTCCCACCGCCTCCATCACGCTGAGGAGGAGCAGCTGATTAAAATCCGCCACGGCCCAGTGCACCGAGGACACTCAGTTATTTAGATCCTGCAATGCAGAGTGTGATACTCCCTTTCCCCTCCTTCTCTTCCCACTGTATTCACCGAAAGACGGGAGGAACCGTCTTTGAAAGGACTTCAAAGTGGAGACTCGAGGAATTTAATCTATTTCGGGCTTTAGACAGGTGCAGCTACGACACGACGGCTAACAACAGCGTGTTTCCCCCCTTTCAGATGGGATGTGATTGCATGCTACATTACAATGTGAGTTATTACCGCTCATGGCAAATTAATTACATGCCTCTCAGCTGAGCTAAATTACAAATGTGCTTATGATATTCAACAGGGTTTACTGTGTAAAAACTGGTAGAAAAGCTAAAGGACACATTAGCTATGGGGAAAAAAACGTTCTTTTTCTGAATGTCGTTGCCAAAAATAGTGATATTTGTTCACTGTCTTTCCTCGATTCCCTCAAACCAAATTCCAGCTGCTTTTATAAGTTATTTTCTTAAAATATGTAGATGGTGGCAAATGGACCTGCTAAAGCTCTTTCCGACCACTCAAAGCTCCTAACGCTACATGTTAGCATTCACCCATGCTACCCTCATACTGATACACTATACTACATTCACGCACATTCACAATTAAGGTTTCAGTATTTTGCCCAAGATGGAGGAGCTGCGATCGAATCACCAACATAGTGAAGCTGCATCACATGATTTCTTTTTTGTAACTTGACAGTAGCAAAAAGTAGTATATGTTACCAATTACTGTAATAAACATTCAATATTCTGCTTTTACATCTGGTCTCAGCTGTACGACGGGATATTAGGGCCACAGTGGAAAAAAAAGAAGAAAAAAAAAACGTAACCGAGAGAGGTGGGCAACATTCCCAGAAAAAAAGTATCAAATTTGCGACAAATTTGAGTCGCAGATTTGCTTATTTATTACGATGCTAACAACCGGCATGGTTGGGCTATGATGCTAGAAGTAGCTTTCATTTGTTGTCATAGCAACGGCAAAACATCCACCCAAGCAATGTGTTTACTTCCTCTATGACCTCTATTATAAACTAGCAAATTTGCGACTTTTATTGCCCACTTCTCTCGGCTCCATTTTTTTTCTACAGTGGCCCTAATACGCCATCGTACAGGTGGGCTGGAAGCATACAATGTTTTTTTAAAAAATATATCACACAGTATACTTTTATAACCCTCACACACACACACCCTTGTAACAAAGCATGCATTAAACATGGACTACAAACACAGCGTGTACCCATACATCACTTCCACTGTCAATGAACTGCGTGTAGCTGAGGTCAATAAATCAGCATACTGTGGGCAGTTCAACAACACTGCAAACAATCAGCATAATAAGGGAATAACACTCTTGTGGCACTTCACCTTAAATTTGGCTCCAACACCGTCATTGCACTTAAAAGAGCTTCGGGGGCGACTGTATTAATCGCTCATGAATACTCATGAATTATTTGCGGGCACCTCCCTCAGGACACGGTGCCAGTCTGAACACAAATAATTCAAAATAGGACTAAAAATGAGTTCTTCTAATTGCCATTTTAATTTGAAAAGAGTGTCCTTAATACGGCTTTTATTTAGCGCCGAGAAGATTTTCACAGCTGTGTTTGAGTGCTGACTGAACTTTTCACTCAGCTTTAATTATGTGTTAATTCATCAGATTCATTCACGTTGCAGCTGTATAATTCTGATAACTGCCACTAAATACATACATCCAGTAATAATAATAATAATAATAAAACACCAAAACACATGTTGTATTCATGTGTCATACACTCATCAAATATAAATAAGTATCAAATTAAACTCACAAGGGATTCCATAAATGAAGAAAAAATGTGCAAAAATGTGCTGTAGTCTATATTCTTACATCAGAATTTAATTGCATTAAATTCTTAACCACACTAAAGTCAATTCATTTTACTCTTCTTACATTTCTTTTGTGGGCTTTTCATTGGCTCTTGTCCTTAAACAGTCGTCTGGGGTCCCACTTCTGTCATATCTCAGGTGCTTTATTTAAAATTTTCATGACTTTGTCAATCAAATTACACCTAATTACTTCATATTTTTTGTCTCCTGTCTCCATTTTAATACGTGCTTTTTAAAAATACCGATATAATGGGGTCGTAGCTGACACCAGTCAGAAGCAGCCAATGCATTTTTAATGGATGTAATAGAATATATATCATTGGTCTTAATTTAAAATATCACACATTATTAGGGGTGCAGGGACACAGATTTCCTCATCATTTTTCTCATAATTTTTTTACCTTCAGGTTAAAAGGTCGTAAATACCTTTACAATGATATAATGTTTGGAGAAGAAACAAGTTAACATTTTACCATGACGGTGGTTCAGCATGCATATGTACAGTATATGTATATAAATAAAAATCACAGTGCAAGGTGAACTTGTTGGTAAACAATTCCTTATTAAGCATCCAGCAGATACAGAGCAACATTACCATTCATTTGAATTCATCGAATGAAGGTGCTTTCCACTATTTCCACTTCTTTCAGCTGTTTTGCTCTAAGCTAAGGACTCAACATGCTAAATGCTCCATATGTTCACCGTTTGGTCTGCCAGTTGGTGCTGGGTAAGTAGCGTTCATCTCAAATCCTCCATCTCAAACTCAGTGTCTGGAAAAACGCTTGATAAAAAAAGATGTATGAGGAGAAAAAACAATGAGCCAAAAGACACTAAAACGGCTCTGGTTCAGCCCCTTAAACGTCACCCTTTTGAGTTGAATTTTCAAAGTCACGCTGTGTGAATATTGTTCACACCCACAGAAGTTTATTTCAATCTCTAGTTAAGATCCCAAAGTTTCCAAGCACTAAATAAGTCGAGCTGAATTTCAGAAGAACACGTGGAATATTCCCATTTGAAAGGATAAAAACACGAGTGTGAACACCTGCGTTAAAAAAGCTGCTACAAAATATACATATAGCTTTGCAAGCCTGTGGTTGGGATGATTTTAATAACCTCAAAGCTACCGAGGGGGAAATTATAAAAAGGAGAATTATTTGCATCTTGAACATTGCATATAGCTATTTTGGTCCATTGCTGCACATAATAAAAGGAAAAATCAAGTCAAACATTTAGGTTTTTTTTTGTGCCGTAGTGTTTTGAGGTTAATTGGTGCCTCATAATAGAGTATTGTATCGCGTCGTTGTACATGTGGATCCCATTAGCGGCCGTCTCCTGAGCTGAGTTCTCCTCTTTGTTCGCCTCAGACAAGCAGAGAAGACAACAATCTCCCGTGCACAGAAAAAAAAAAGGCTCTAAATCCGTAACGCAGCTCTTTGTGTGCTTTCGCTAGAACGCATCCAGTGGTGCGCCGCTGTCACTTGCCTGCTCCTGCTGGATTGTACACACTTTATTTCCATAGCAACCAGAGCATCATAATTCGGTTTGCAGAGATCCACCAGAAAACAACATCAGAATAAAAACACAACACGCGTACCGTGTGTCAGAGGAATTAGGAAAAGATGCATTCATTTAAAATCATTAATTCAAATTAAAACAGATTCTCACTCCAACCCATGACAGAATGGCTTTTTTAAAAATTAAATTCAGAATTATATTTTCTTAGACCCCTCGGCATCACTTTGTAATGGTTTGCACACACATACCATTTTTTTTCACCCCTTTACCCTTTAATTTATGGAAACTGCTATACTAACCTCAAGGTGTATCTGTGGGCCTAATATGTATCAGATGATTATGCATAAGGCAGGCTAATATTCATAATTTTCAAATATAATGTATTTTAAAAATATTTCCTTTTATCAAGACTCTGCGTGGCAACTACGTTAAAGTTTGCAGTTTTGTCAAATTAAACATTTTATAGGATGCAAACTTCCACTTTCCTACATTCACTTGCTGCACTGAACATTGCATCTGTACTTTAAGAGACACTGAGCTGACATCCCATTAGTTGACACTGTTCAGCAATCTTCCTTTATTGTGTCCTGCCCCAAATATTCTCTTTTTACAGCCAATGCATCAAACAGGAATGCAGCCCAACTCTCTAAAGAAGCAGATTATTGGGACTTTAACATATCGGCCCCTCTGGCTTGTACTGGCTGCTGCATTCTTGACAAGGAATCATTTTTATAATTGTAGCAAGATAGACTTTGGCCATGTCAGTACCAGCAAACATGCTCTGCCGACATCGATTTAAATTGGTCCGTCTTGTATGAAGCTCCTGAAGGGACGCGAGGTTGAGTTTCCACAAAAAATCCTGTTGACGAGTCGGAGAAAACAATGGCCTGGCTCGTAGCTCTACTCTTTTTATTTCTACACAGGAAGGAATCAGAGCAAATAATTACAAGTTTACCAAATCTACCACGTGCACTTTTCATCCTATTCATCAGGTGAAAAGGTTTGAAAGCACACGCATAAATATTTAGCTCTTTAAAGTAAAAAACATCTCCAATGTCCATGATAAACGTGTATTCATCCCGAACTAATCAATTTAAACTAAATAAATGGGGAATGCTCAGATTAACAAACATTGTGTTTTGAAGCTAAATGCTAATTCTGCAGCCCTTCCATAATTTTTGTCAATGTTCCTTTCAATTTGGTTTTTAGCACATTAAGAGGATGTTTTAGTCATTTGTGTCATTTACTTAATTTTTTAATAACTTGTTGTCTTTTCGTGTTTATTACGGCAGCATGAATGTGACACTCGTCATAATTAACAATACTCTCATTAACACTGATTAGGGAGTTTGAGGATTTGATTAAGTGCAACGGACCTCGAGTCCACCGCCCTAGGAGGAGAGCCACGATGGAAGCTAAGCTAACCCAGTTAGGACCTAAGGATACTCCACTACCCAGCACGCTCCTGGCTCATGTCCTGTTGCAGGAAAATAAGAAGGATGAAATAAGACTTCAGACTAATCTAGCAACGGGAGCTAGGTGACTGCACATCTTCAAAGAGACCCGGGTCCGGGATCCAGCTGGACTCTGGATGGACGGACCACAAGACGGGGCTCAGGACTCCATGTGGGACGGGAGGAAGTGTTGACACCACTGGCACTCGGTGTTCAAACAGTCAAAGTTGATTAACAATGTTTCCCTGATTATCCTTCTGGAGAAGTGTTTTATTGCTGCTGATACACATTTTAAAAAATGCACTTCAGGAATGCTACGAGCAAATGTGCTCGTAGCATTCCTGGAGTGCATTTTTAAAAATTATATATATATATATATATATATGGGATTTTCTTACAAGAAAAACTACCACCGGCACAATGCTTCTCCTCCATCCATCACTTCCTGTTTCAAAACCATTTATTTCCTCACACAATGCTTTAGCCACGGGAAAATACTCCCTGGGAGCCGGCTCCGTCGGACTTCATGCAGTCGAGCTTTGTGGACACAAGGCAGGTAGCAAAGTTAACAAACCTCCTTCATCAACGTGACGCTGACTGCTGCGTATCTCATCCTGCACCGGGGGGGTGAGCGGCATCGGCCCTGTTCGAGAACACGGAGGCCGCTGCCGCGGAACAGCTGCCCACCGAGATAACAGACTAAAATGACGAAACGTGTTTAAGTTGGTTTAACCCGCACGAATCGCTGAGTCAACCTACACAGGAGCTGAGGTAATGTCTTATTTTCTTTCTAAGTTCCCTGTATTGATTATTCATGACTGTACGCCCGTCTTCCTTCTTTGATCTGCTGCCAGACTGCTTTTATTCCCACACCATGTCCCTCCGAGTTTAAATGAGAAGCTTGTTCCAACGCGCTTTTACTGTTTTGAGAGTTCAGCTCGCCGCTGCACATAAGTTGTTTGCCTTTTTTTTTTTTATTGTTACGGCCTATTAATAATTCATCTGTTTTAAAAGCACTCTGGCTTCACTTCACAAAAGAACTGCCAGTGAATTAAATGAAACTTAAATCATGGCAGGGCGTGGTTTATTGTTTTCTACCTCCTGAGATGAGCGATGCGCTCTCATAAAGCATGCTAGTCCTTTGTCCCCTCTAAGGTAGGAGGTAAATATTAATGTTACAGAGACAAGGATGAACTTTGCTCCTTTTTAAAAAAAATGTTTTATTGCAATGTCCCGTGAAGTAAAATGTGCCTGTGTTTCTGTAATGGACCAGTGTTTTTGCATGTTTTTGCCACTTTTACTGCAAGTCAGATGTACTTTGCATTACTGCTGAGCACATTCCACAACAATCCATGGAGTATAGATTTCAGTTTTTTTCTGCTCCCCAGCTCCAAACGTTTGCATTGCATTTGTATTTCAGTGTGAAATCAGATCCAGAGCCTTGGAACTTAAATTAATATCTGTTGGTTTACCCGTCGTTGTGGAAATCATCTCTGCTTTTTATGTTTTTATGCTCTGGTGTGACGCAGCAAATCAGTTTGCACTCATAAGTGCACGACCGTGCAATAACGACCGCATCGGGGCGGAAATTCATTTCACTGAATTGACGACATTGGGAGCGAAAATCTCTGCAAGTTTATGTTGAAATTAATGGATTTTTTGTGGGAGAAAAAAAAACATGATGGCAGGAAAAAAAGCTTCATAAAAAAACTGTTTTCTTTTGGAAAAACACTCAACGATGAAAAAGGTTCTCTTTGGAAGTCAAGGACCGCAGCAATTGCAAAAAGAGGCAAGGCACTCCAAGGCCTGAATATTACACTATTTTTTGGATGAAAGCCTTCATCAGGATGAGTTTAAATAAAATACCAACACAGACACTTAAGTAGCGCATGGCATGACACCGATGAACTGCAGCGTGTTGATGGAGACACGAGGGAGGCGGAGCCACAGACCTCACACAGGAGATCAATGACGTTCCCACACAGGACGCCTTCCCCTCAACACAACCTAATACAGTTCATGTCAGTGCCTTGAAGCTTTTAAAAACACTTGAGATTGATGATGCAGGTTGCAATGCATTAAGGCATCGTTTTGCAATGAAATTCAAGTGAATTCACAAGTGAACATTGTAAGAATATTACATTTATTATTGAATGATTCACTCAGATCCAATGAGAATCAAACTGCACTGTTTTAAGAAACATAACGCAAAAAGGCTCAGGATTCCAAAAATCCTAAAACTGCATCATGTGTAATTGAAGAAGTTGACATGGGGAGTAGGTCAAACTGGACGAGGAAATATTCAGCAGCAACAGAACGTTACATCATCAAACACACCACGTATCCGTCAGCTGTGTGATCCCGATCAGATGACTCCGTGCTACTTGCCATCTTCCGACGTTTGTACTTTTTAAACAGAAAACAATCAAAACTCCTGCACAACATGATTGCTTGATGCCTTTATTCGCCGTGCAAAAGCTCCCAAAAAGGGATGCTGCTTTTTTGCATTCTGCGTGAAAGTACTATTTTTTTTATTGATGTATTGACTTTTTTTAATGAATGAAGAGTGTTTAAATGCCTTAAGGCACAAAGAACAGAACCACAAACTACATCCTCAAATGAAGTTTCGTTGACTTCATTCTCCCACAACGGTATGCTTCAAAAAAGAAAAGGAGACAGAACTTGTGGATGCTCAAGGAGTTTAGAGAGTTTCTGAAATATGAATATATATATATATATATATATATATATATATATATATATATATATATATATATATATATAAGTGCAGAAAGTCGAACAGTGTTGATACGTAGGGGCCTCGTATAAAAGCTTATCGCTTTCTGTCTTTAAAAAAAGGTAAAATGATGCTTCCAGGTGGAAGTTTCCATCACACACTGCTGCACAGAATATCGGCCTGTGGCCACTTCAAGCCAATGAATGATGTTTTTACCCCCGAGGCTTCAAGTTTAGACTGACAGATGCAGGAAAACCAACATTGGAGGCAGATACTGAAGCTGTGAGTCCACCGGGGGCGATGCCTCAACGGAGAAACAGCTTGCAGCCATTTACCGATTATTTTTGGTGACGAAATGACCTTGAAACATTTTCACTTTTATTCTTATTGTCTTATTGTTTATTTTTGGTCTGTCCAATTTCAGCTTCCACCTTCATTTATTTCCCATTTATCCACCAAACAAAAACGCTTCTTCAAGAAACAGACTCATTTGGACAACAAACCGGTTTGCTTCTTGCTAAAACATATTTCATTCGCCCTCCGAGAGGCAAAGTGCAAACAGAGAAGCTCTTTTTCAGCGGGAGAGAAAAACTTTTCTCCCTCGTTATTTCTAGTCACGTGCCGTTCAATACTACCAATCATCGCAAATGATGCTCCTCTGCCGTGCCGAGCCAGGACTGCACACAAAGCTGGAAGCGCCTAAAACCTGCTGTGGGGATTAAAAAAAAAGAAGCAAAGCTTTGCATAGCTAAACAGCGAGATCCCCTCGAAGCCGCAGGTCTTTTTTTTTTTTTATTTGGGTGCGCCATCTTCACGAATCAATGCTGACATCAAATGTGACAGCTATAGATTTAAACAATCTCGTCCCGGATCGGAAAAAACTGAAGAAAGTTGGCTTCAATGTTTCCTGGCTCATCGACTCGGTGTGAACCGGAATCGCTCTCCTTTCCCTCCTAATCTTCGCTCTCTGCCGCGTCGAGAATCATCAGCACTTCTGGCACCTGCAGCGTCTTTTTTTTTTCTCAGTTTATATTATAAACACGTTATCTATCGGAAATCTCTTTCACACGCTCTCTCACACCCCCCTCCTAGAAACTTGAATCATCCTGTAATAAATACGGTGTGAGGGGGAACTTGAGTCTGGCGGGAGGAGATTACTATTACTGCTTGTAGAATTTTAAACATCCATTATCTCAAAAACTGACCTGATTTAATAAGCACTGCAGCACACTGGGAATAGGCTATTAAATCTATCTGCACTTTAATAAATAAAAAAATCACCTAAATTATGTCGTTTTCAACTGGAAGTCCTCCATTTTCCCCACAACGCAGCCTGCATCACTAAGTGAATCAGTCTATAGGAGGCTGAGACGTTTCCCCACATCCGGAGGAAAAATGACTGATTTTCATTGCTGATTCAGCCGAGTTGACGCAGAGATGATTTTATAAGGACGTATTTTTTTCCTCCGTGTGCCTGTGTCAGCAAAGGTGGAGATGATAAAATAATTGCTCCAATCTTTTATGTGATGAAACTTCTATTTTTTTTTTTTTGCATCATTGACAAATCACACGTCTTGTCGGCTGTGTAACATTTAAATCACACAGCAGTCAAACGAGAAGCTTCCTTTGCAGGATGCTGCACGATCACATCTTTTTTTTGTTGTGTATTCGTTCTCGGCCTTCAAATCTACAGTATTACAGCAGGAGGAGTGGACTGTACGCCTACGCTGCTTCACATAAATACAAACCCTCTTCAAGCCTCTGTAGCTGACGAGCCGTCAGAACGTGAATTTACATCGCCGTGCTGAAGCGAAGGAAGCAACAGCAGTTATTCAAATATTGCTATTTAGGGCTGCAATAAAAAAAACATTCATCACAAAAACACTTTGCTGCTTCTTGTCCTTCAGAGTTCAAACCGTATGATAGATATTATGACTGTTAACACTGATGTGGTTGACGTTAACTTGACTGACTGACAAATCGTGACTACCGAGTGAGTCACGTGACCAGACTTATAGTCAACTCTTCGTTCCACGTTCTAGTATTTATTATTTTCTTTATAGGTAGAGCGGGTCTGACTGCCCTCGTTAACCTTCAAATAGACTCAGAGATAATTAGACCCAATCCAAAATGTGGTTATTAAAACAATAACCAAAATAGAGAGGACACTTGCAATGAATTTCATAGTTTAGGTTCTATTATTCGGATACGAGGAACCAACTGGACCGGTGAAGACCTCAACAACGCAGACATGGCAACCCAAATCTGTGGCTTTGATGGCTGACTTTGAATTGGAATTTTGATGCAAATAAAAAGCTGGAGGAATCCTGCTATTATGAAATTGCCTGAAAAAAAGCCACTTTCATTTGGAATTTACTAATTAACCCAGGACACTTAATGATTTTATTGTTAAAATTTCATTCTCAAGTTTTGGTTGCAAAAATGTCAAAAGAATAATGAAAAATCCTTTTTATATTAAATATTAAAGGATTGTTTTGTTTATGAATTAAATAATGATTTCTAACACGCTGTGTGAAGTTTCTTCTGCAGTAAAACACGCTTCATTCAAACCTTTTCCACATCCGGATGATAGATATAGAATAAAGAGTTGAGTTGTGTTGCAATTCTAATTAAGATACCCGGTAACAATTTAAATTGTTCCATGTAAGAAAACCGAATAATGACTTGAATTCTATTGTAATACTCCATTCTAATAATAGTCTTCTAGGAGAATAAAAACACTGTCCATGAACAAAGAACATGTTTTCTTTTGAAAAATCATAATATTTTTGTCATTTATACATCTACTTTGTCCTACGAGTACATTATGCACGGTGTGATTAATATTTCAAACGTTACTTGATATTTCGCCAGCGTTCCCGAAAACATTCAGTTCCGTCTTCTTTCCCGGATCCAAAATAAGATGTGATCTTTTTTGTATTTTATCATCTGTAAAGCTTCTGCGTGGCTCTCCGTCTCCTTTACCTGCCAGTAAAAGTGAATCTGTTCCTGAGTTCCTAACAGCGTCGCCTATAGCTGCATCATTTGAACATAGTTAAAAACATCCCGTTGTGTTTAACCTGAAGAAGCTGCTCCTCCGTGTGCAGGATTACACACAGAAAACAGAGGAAATGTGCATCCATCTTTAATCCTGAGAGGAAAGACACTTATTTCCTGCTTTTCTTTCTTCTGTTGGACAGTTTAACTATTTCAGAGAGATTCAACGTATGTTTCCTTGCCGTGTGAATACTGCTCCTGTTTCATCTGCCCACTAAGCTGTGAATTAAGTGACACTTCATCTCCTGGCACATGCATATCCATATTCCTTTTTTTAATCCTGATTCCCCATACAGCCGCTTTGATGCTGGTAGCGGAGCACAGATTCATCTCTCAGCTCAAATATGCAAACATACGACGTATTTTATCAGATCGCTGTCCATTAGAACAGAGCACATGATTCATGAGCTGTAAGATGAACAGCCAGGCGCTTTGTGTGTGTGTGTGTGTGTGTGTGTTTTCTTTTTCTTTTTTAGCACCATGGCTACATTTCTTTCAACAGCTGTAATCGTATTCGTCTGCTCGATTGCTTTGACTTGCTGGAGTGGCTTCAAATCATCTGAACTCTTGATGGAGCCCCCCCCTCAAAAAAAAAGCATACAAATAACTCAACTAGAGGACCCAATTCTGCTCTTGGAGAATGCAGATTTTTGTTTTCTGCTCTTTTAGAAGAAAATCAGAAAGAAATTGCGGTTCAGGGCGTGATTATCACGTGTTTATTGCAAAGCTAATTAAAGTTGGACCGTTTTGCAAATGGAGGAGAAAAACCAAAGTAAATAGAAAGAGAAGAATAGAAGGAGTCGACCGACTGCAAGTGCATAAAATGACAAGGGAAATAAAAAATAAATCCATAAAGGGGCCCTCATGGGTTTGGATGGTGTTTATGTGTGATTGCAAGACACACAGACTGCAACACTGTGACAGGGAGGGAGAGTGAGATATCCCACGTTGAATTTCTTCCTCTAATGATCCCAAACTGATTTGGTTGAATAGTCAGAGCTTGAATTTGAAATGATTAAAATGTCTCGAGAGTTAATACTTTCAGATGAATCATGATGTCACATTTGGAGCAGCAGGTAAACATGTCAAGGGCAGAATGTTTCTGGAGGTTACTTAACTATTATGAAATTAAACAGCCATGAGAGGCCCTGTTTTTCCTTCCTTCCTTCCTTGCTTTTTGCTTGCCATTTGTGCATCATGTAGTCTGGACTGATGTAACGTAGAAAAATACGTACAGAAACAACGTAACAGGAAAGCCCTTTTCCTGAACCCAACTAAGTCGGTTTGTCTCTGTAGTTTTTAGCGTAGTTGTATTTCAACATCATAAACAAATGATTCCTTTTTTTCAACCCAAATCAAACCCTGCCGAAGAGCAAAAACATATTTTGCAACGAGAAAAGCCTTCAATCTTTCGATTAATAAATCCTCTCCAGTTCTGATGTAAGCGATGCTACTGCAGCATCTACGCTAACCTCTTCAGGATCCTAAGCCCCGCCCATATCTGCCAGTAGCTCCTCACGGGACGCCGAAAGGTCCGTGATCTGGCTTACAAACACAAACTCCTCGAAACCTGACAAGATGGATTTTCGTCCAATATGTGATCCGACAATTCTCATGTGATCTCGTGACATCATGAGAATCCGGCTGCAGGGTAGGTCACAAACTCCAGGACCCCGCTGCTTCACTTTTAGCTGGTTCCCGAGGATTCGGAGCAACAACAGGAGACCCAACTCCCCTAAACATAATGGTAGATAATTATCCAAAGCTGTGACCCACATTGAACCTGCTGGAGGGAGACGCAGCAGCCAACAGCGTTGGCGTCAGGAATAAGAGCAATAGTGAGGAACTCACAGTTTGCAAAACGCCAGCGAGCGCATTTTCCAGTCAGCTGGGAGCCGAACAAATGATGCAACAATGAGCTCATTTAAAATTTGTTTAACCATGCAGTCATTGCTAACCGTCCTGTTGGCCTGAGGACGGAGGGTGTAGACAGTCATGATGCAAGGTGCTGCTTATGAACAGCTAAAGATGAGTTTCACTGGGAGTCTGACAGTTACAGCCCAACCAGCTGACTTTCCATCCGTCCGTGGTGCAACAATGGAGGCTCCATCTGCGTGGCTTTAATCAGAAAGTTTGTAGAGTTTGCATGTTCTTCCCGGGTTTTCCAGTTTCCTCCCACAGTCTAAAAAATAAATGCATAAACATAACCCAACTAGATGACAAAGTGGTCTACCCTTGGAAAATGTGTATTGTTGTTTTTTGTTCTTCAGTAGAAAATCAGAAAATATGTTTGTGATCATCGCATCTTTATTAGCTAATTAAAGTTGGATAAGAAAATTGGCGAGGAGCAGACAAACTGGAAGCATAGAATGACGTGGGAAATAAAAATACAATATTTGTAGGGTTTGATGATGGGCTTTGACCCAGAATTACTTCACACCTCTGAAATCCTCGTCTTGCTGCATGGTGAACGTAAATGCCAGATGGTTTGTTGCACAGAACTATCATTGGAAAGTTGTTTTGGAAGAGCCCGGAAAATACTGTATATATATTAGTGTAGTTGTATTTTACCATCGAAAAAAGAGAGAAGAGAAACCGGTTCGGTTAATTGATGACTCTAAATGTGAGCGTGAACGGTTTGCCCGTCTCCGTGCCGGCCTTTGGTAGACCGACCCCTAGTCCAGGGTGAACCCTGCCTCTAAATACCCCCCCCGGTGCCACCCAAGCTCCAGCCGGGAACCTGAACCGGATCAACATCAACAGATAATGGTCTTTTGTGGAGGCCGTTCGGAGGCCGTTTCAGTACAATCGGCTTTCTTCCCCCCACAGCAATGTGGAACAGCAGGAAACAGCACAGGTGTTACCAAACAAACAAACAGCGGCTTAATTGTATTCAGGAGTCACAGCGGGGCCACGGCCGTGTGACAGGAATCCCACATCCACAAGACACCCTGAAGCTCAAAACACTGTCGACGCAGGTTTGTGTTTGCTCCATTTCCCTGAATTGTTTTGACATCATTCCTAAATCTTTGTGGCCAACAGAAAAAAAAGATATACACTCTGCTTTTGTGATTAAACCAATTAAAAATATATTTTCACCTCCCATCAGCTTTGTGTTCATCACGCCAGATGAGCAGTTCTTGAACAAACTGCGGTCATGAGCTCCGTTGAAGGATAATGGAAATTCATACGCGGTTCATATGAGCAACATGATCGGCTCAGATTGGCCTCACGACAGTGGCACTTGTAACCTAGCAACACCTCGCTGCAAAAAAAAAATGAAAGTCTGCTTTGTGTATATTGTCGGAGATATCAGAAACCTGTTACCTAGCAACATGTCAAAATCACTCAAGGAACAGAGGGATCGAAAAAGCATAACTTTTTTTTTTCTTTTTTTAAGAAGACGAAAGGTCTCAGTGATAATGATCCTGTCCTGATCTCACTCTGATGAAAAGGAGAAATTTCTCCTCGTTGTTTCGGAGCTTCCTCCACAGCAACCTTTGTGCATCAAGTACTTCAATTTGTCTGGATTTTGGTGAAGTTTTATGAAGCAAATGACATTTCAAATCTAAAAATATAATGGAATATAGTGCAGCAAGGGCGTGTTATTACCGCTTTCAAACATTTATTCTCCTGAAGATACACACACACACACACACACACACACACACACACATGCACACACACTTAATTAAACCAAGCAGACGGCAAGCTTCATAAGAGGAACCATTGCGTCTATAGTTGCATTCTAGCGTCTCTTCAAAATAAAAGTCCTCTGCTTCTTTCATATTTTTTGGGGGGGGGGGGGGACAAATGTATGTGATGCAAACATTGAAGTCGACATGTCTGCTAATTCCCATTTACATGAAAAGTTCCCGATACCAGATAAATTAGCCATAAATTGTAATTGCTTACCGGTAATTGGAATGTACCATTTGAATACTACACATTCAGGTCCTGTGCTGATTGGTGCTGCTGAGGAACACTGACGAAGCATATTAGCAAAAAATGTGTTGCAGCGATGCAGCAGCGGGTGCACGTGGGCAGCTCCAGCAGCACACCGGTGTCAGCATCTCACTGTAAAGCGTCTCTCAGGTATTATTGTCTAATTAGTTTGGGGGTTAATTGAGTGGATCTGCTGTAGATCTGTTGGGTAGAACAGGGAGTCATGCGTCAGGATTCAAATGCACTGAAGGACATTTCCTGTTTTTTCATCTCTTCAAGGACACATAATCCGAAAAGGGATCTACAACAAGGAGAGAGACAGGACCCCCGAGTCCCCACTCTGTCTTTGAGGAGTTTGAGGATATCTGGGGGATTGGGAATCAGCTTTTTATGTAAAACAGGATTCTCGGGAGGAAAGACGTGGAGAATGGGGCAGTCCTTGGCCCGGACCCCCCGTCATCTATACTCTGGATGGATGGAGTGATCCATAACAAGAGGAGAAAAAGGTGTTGTTTTTTGTTGTTTTTTAAATCAGAGTCAAGGACAGAAAAGCAATACAATCATGCGGGATGCATCTTAAAATTGTCTTAAGCCTACTGTCCTAGTTAGATATAAATTCAGGTTTTTCCATCAGACGAGCACCATGTGATCATCAAACACCGGCTGAGATATGAGAGGTCCAATATCAAGAAGTTTTGTTTTATAGCTGTAACTAAGGAAACAGATTGTTTTCATATTTGCTTTGGCGTTGATTGACATGCATGAAAGTGTATTGTGTTTTTTGTTTCACTCACATTGTTGTTATTGCTTCTGTTTGAAAAATAAATTAAATCATTTACTTACTTTTTACTATGTTAAAAACAGATCTCTCTTGTGAATGAGACCCCCGGTCTCAATTAGATCACCTGTAGTAAATAAAGGTTAATTAAAAAAATAAATAAAAAATAAAACTTGTATTTGCTAAGTGGTGTTTCAATAAATGGGAATGGTTAAACAATTGTAACAGGCTTCTTGTTGGAGAATATATAAATAAATACAATATATATGTTCTTCTGTAGTGGTTCTTTGGGTGTAGATAATAATATAGAAGTGACATCCTTCCCTCGCTCTGTTTTCATCAGCCTGGTTTTATCGCCGTCTTTGATTTTATGAACTCTCTCGGCTCTTTCTTTGCATGCAGAGGAGCCGGAAACCTCAGCCGTTAAATAATACAACTCAAAACGGCAGAGGCTCACGGAGACAAGTCGACATCACCACATTCACTAGGGATCTCCAAAGCTGCACCAGCTGACAGCTGTGGAAAATAAGAGGTGGGCGTGTTTTTTGAAAGGGCATCGATACCAAACCAAGGCCAAACCCCAACGTCCCCCCTCACAGACTCACGGACTTTGATGTCCCCGAGGGTTCCGGTCTGTCCCACGGTCACATGGCGGACTTTTTGAGCCCTTTATGCCCACTTTCCATAAGTCAGCATTGATGCTGACTTTTCCTGAGGGAATTACCCACAGTGAGGTTACCAGGGGAAGCCTGGAAGAATAATAAAAAAAGGTAAACAAAGGGGATGTGTGGAATATTAAACAACATTAAAGATTGAATATGGAACATAAAACACTTGAAATCATAGGGATGTCATCATAGGTTACACACCTATTATTATTTATTATCATTATTATATTACACACCTGGTTTAATCATCAACCAGTTATTTCAATGTATCTTATTGAAGCCGTTTTAACTAAAACAATAAATAAATGATTTGACATTCACGTCTGGTACGGGATGATAAGATCCTGGAAGATGTTCAGATCAGGCTGTAAAACATGAAATAAAAAACAACACTTTTAGATATGTTTTGCATCATCAAAGTAAAGTGACATGCCGAGTGCTGTCCCATTTGTATTTTTATCATTTCAAGCCCTCACAGCCTCTCACACTCAACCATCTACCAGGTGACGTCCGTTAAGTCCCTGAGGGTTCAGGGCTTAGACCTTAGGGGGGACATTGGGATTGGGCCCGAGACTTGTCAAGCCGCCCCTTGTCCAGAGTCGATTAAAGGGAGTAAATTACAAGCTACCCAGCAGGTGCGATCAGCCCCCCAGTGCCCCCATGTTTGAGGGAAAAAAAAGGCCACTTCAATCTACTCATTTCTTGCCAGATTATGTTTTTAAGCTTTCCAGCCTTATGTTCCGTCTATCTGATGCCCCTCACGTTGACCCCTTTTATGATAATTCTCTTGTTTGGATCTGCCTGGCTGGTTGACTTAAGCCCGTTTCTTTTCTAACCAGGATTAAAACCTTTTTTTCCCTCGACGGAGCCATTACAAACTCACAACAAACATCAGAGTGAGGTAGATGAGAATGCTTTTTCCCCTCATTAGACACCTGGCCTTTGGGCTGTTTAATCTGTCTGCTGCTTTTTTTTAAAAAGTAAAAAAAGGGAATGAAAGGAGCTGATGTGATTGGCTATTATTGAAGCTTGCCCCCAACTCCACCTGCCGATGCTGTATTCCTTCCACTAATGTTTTCTTCAGCCTTTTTACCCCCCGCGTAGCCCCAAAATCACTCAAATTTGTGGTTCATACATCATTTCTCAGGGGGTTTGCCTTTTCCTTTGTGGAATTCAACCATTCTTTTGGTGTGTAGATGATATAAACTTGGATATATACCTTAAATATACAGGTTTTCTAGCAATGTTTAATAAAGCAGAGTAGGTACTGAGCACAGTTGGCATTGTCCTAATATTCTATGCAGTTTAGTTTCAGATCTGCACTCCTACAACCATGCATACCTCTATAGTAACAACTCCCAATACATTCTACCTGTAATATTACTATGTGTTGTTTTAAATACATCATCTAGCCTCGGTAGTAAATGTACATGGAGGAGACTGACGTGTTAATGGTTCCCCGGTGTGACCCGTACCCATGACCAAAGACACCTCTGAGCCCGATCGTTCTCCTTGCCCTTACAAACTTTTAATACCTCTCAAGGCGTAGCTTAACACGGCGGCGGCTGCAGCGTAATTAAATATCCTGCCGACACTAAAGCTAAACGCCGACTGCAACAAGCTGACACTAATATCCACTGATGCGGAAACAGCTTCAGCTTTTTTCACATGAAGGACATTAATGGACTTTGCTGGTGACAAATTCGACCACCGACGAACGATCCGCCGCCAGCTGAAATAACGTGAAGTCAAATGTGGATAAAAGTCTCGGTATTAAGAAGGATATTAAATATGAGAAGCTCCAAAACACTACATATGTTCCCTTTTCACCTACCAATGCAATCTTTGCAACTTTAAAACAATCTCTTACCTTCATTATTGTCAATAGGATGTGAAAAAAAAGACTTTTTAATGTTTCATCCTTGATAGAACTTAACTTATAAGTAAGTGACTTCTCGGTTCTTGTGAAGAATATTAATCATGCATGAGCAACAAAAATTGTAGTCTGGGATCGTCCGTTATCCCTTTTTAAATGTCAAAAAAGATGGAACAAATTGTAGATTATGAATGAATAATGTTTGGGAAATGTGATATTTTGCCCAGAGCACAAGCATACAGAACTGCAGCGAACAAAATATAAAAAACACATAAAAAAACTTGTTAAAAAAGGAGAGTTCAGTGAGTTCAACGTTACTTTGGATATTGTTTTTCGAGTTTAATGAAATAAATTGAACATCTTAAATTATGAGGAAATGAATTTCCTGAAAAGAACACAAGATTTATGTGATGTCTTATCTTATCTGAAATGTTCTTGTTTTGAAGAGACAAAACAAGTTTTTGTTCTTAAGATACATTTGGTGACAGCTTTATCAATTTTGTGAAGAGAAATATTTATATCATCACTGTGAACTCAACCAGATTCGATGAAAACTTATGAGTTAGTAGTACCGTTTAACCCAACAATGAACTAAGAAGTTTTCAGCATTTCTATGGATCAATGTTTTGGAGTGAATATCCAAATTAAAATTTCTGAGTAAACAGACGGATGCAGTGTCTGACATTAAAATTCAACTTTCAGGTTCTCTCAGGTCTTTTTCATTCCCTGAAAATCATTGACGTCAACTCTTTGACAAGTAAGACAATTAAAAACCCAAATTAACTTGCCCTTCACTAAGCTCTGGCTCCCCGCTGCTACCATGCAGCCCACACTGCACAGACCGCACTCCCTGAACAAATAGCATCTCATTCTTTTTTGAAAAAGTGAAAAAGCATTGTCAGAGAGATGCATAGTGTTACATTTTATAAAGATAGAAGCTCTATATTCACCGTTTTCAATCACTCCAAGACAAAAGCACGTGCTAATGCTAGCTAATGATGTGCTAACGTACTCTGCTTACGTTAGCTCCACAGGTTTTCAACACAGACATTTTGGAAATGTGTATCTCCCTCTCCCCAGATAACTAGTATCATGTACTTGAGTATCAGTTTAGAAGTCTCAGTTTTCAGCTATATTGAAATAACACGGCAAAAATTAGGTGAATAGAGCAGAAGGAGGAAGAATCAGGAAAAAAACATTAAAAATATATTTTATGAAAAACACATTTCCATCCAATAACCATATACAATCATGCAAAGTATGGCATTTCCTGATATCCAAGTACCCTAAAATTGTACTCAAGAACAATAAATTAGTGAAACTTGCATCAAGTACTTTCCACCTATGATGTGAAGATTTCGGATATTTCATCATTCAACATTAATGTATTCTCTCTGTGATGTGTTGGTTGCCTCACTTCCTGTTTTACTTACCTCTCGTTCCCTGTGTGCGATTATTCTCGCCAGCCTTACCCGTTCCCTTGTGTCCTCCCCAATCACCTCTCAGCCTGCCCTCCTCGTGTTTACCCACCTGTGTCTCCTCTCCCAATCAGCCCCTTGTGGATTTAACGTGGTTTTCCTCTATTTCTTTGTTAGTTCGTTCTGTTGTTGTGTGCCAGTCTGAGCTTCCAGTTTGCAGAGATGTTTGGATTTTTCATTCGCCACCTTCATTCTTATAATTCAATATGTTCTGTTCATGCTCATGTCCTTGTGTTGATCCCAGTGTTTCTCTATTATAGACCTTAGTTTTTGTCTTATCCTTTGCTTTGGGTCCTGAACTCATTTCCCTAAATCCTGACTTGACTTGAAGTACTTATCATATTATAAGAAACATCTGTTCAAGTGGAGGATTGAAGTGCTGAGAATCCTTGAGCTTCAAAAAGAAGTAAAGATTTTCTCCTGAAATTGCGTTTGTTTGAATGTTTCATTTTATAACCCAAGTTTCCAAGGATTCTCCAACCTCCTGCCCGGCTATTGCAGGTTGGTTGCCTCATCTGAACGAGTTTAATTTCTAAAAGGGAGTATGTGTCCCCCCACTGTGGGAGTGAAATTTTTCATAGGTGAGAAATTTCATTTCATAAGCTGTCGTATTAAAAAGTGAGTCTATGCTCTTTTGCCAGTGTATTCGGTAGGCAGAACTAGTCTGATACAGCCGTCATGTCATAAATCCTTCATGAAGGTTATGATGTTGATTTGACCTCATCATTTTGGAGAAGGTAGTTTAGGCTTTTCTGTTATTTAGCCTGGCCTCTGATATTATTCTGGCAAATAAAAGCCCACACATTTAAACTTTTACAACCAAATTATTATTCACGGAAATCCCTAAATGAGGGACTTTATTTGGGGAGCTGCCCAGCCCTGAAGTCACAGGTAAAAACTGCATTCTTTAGTCTGGCCCTCATCACATATCTGGTATTAATGAACTTTTACCAGAGTCTTTTTAAACACTTGAATGTAAAACATCTGTCCTTTTGACACGTTAGAGTGGCTGCTTTGCCTTTTCAGTCCACACATGGCAGTCGCCAAGGTGGGTCGAACAAACACAGGACTTTCATCCATGAGATCACTGTTGGTGTCCCATGTTGACATGTGAGTCCATTATTCATTTTGAAAAGACATGATAATGACACACTACATCCAAAACTGAGGCTAGAGCGGTACATACAGTCATAGTTTCGAGTTTTGGAGCACTGACCAAGCATGACCAAGCATATACTGTATAATCATGCTTCATATAATCCTGTTTCTGTATTTCTACATTTGCATGTTGAGAACTGATCCCCACGTTGAACGTTCACACCCAACGTGGATCATTTCTATGACCGACTTGTGGCTTGTTGAATTTTTTAACATTTTACTTTATCATCTCCAATAGAACATTCACTTTGATCAATTTGAAACAAGCCATTGCTGCTAACATCTCGTTTCATCCGACACTGCGTTATCCCTCCAGTGACTTGGAGACGCTTCCTTTGAGACTCGACATACATCTATAGAATGACTTATGGCCTCTGCTCCTCTCATCACAGCCTCCTATTCGCTCAGCTACAAGAATCAGTCCCATTGTTTAACACTTCTTCCATCAAAAAACAAGCAAAATTAAAAAGATGACGATCTAATCTAATGAGATCAGACTCTAAAGAGCCATTTATTAATTATAGAAGAGACTTTTAATGTGGAAAAGCAGATGGTTTCTTCAACTCTGTGACCTCCAGAACAACAGTCTTGACTTTTTGTCTTGATAGCAATACATGAGGTATTAATTAAAAGTCTGAGGAATAAAATCAAATAAAACAAAGGATGTAGAACGGAGAGGCCGAGCATTTTGGAAATGGCATTTTTCCATTAGGATTAGGTTTGTTTTAACTGTGATGACATTCTATATTTTAATTTATGTGATGAGTTTTGACAGAGTTCAAGAAGCCAAACGGGCTGGAGAGTCGTCACGGAGGAAATACGTTGAGGTTTCAAATTAAACGAAAACATTGGGGGGGAATAAAGTAGTCAGGAGGTTTTTCACACAGCAAAACCAATCGACTGTGCACAAATCATGAAAATGCATTCCAGACTTGTTATATCATATCATCTTTCATTAAACTTCCAAAATGAAAGCAAGCAAATCCCCTTTAAGCCTGGCAGCTGATTGTTAATTGAAATTAATGGTGAAATGTAAGGTGGGAAGTAAAAAATCTGAAACTCTCCTTCGGCGGTGAGGTAATGCCGTAAAAACGTCCAGAGACAGTATTTTTTTTATTTTATGACTTCACAGTGTTCAAGCCCTCACACTTGAATGGTCCATCATAAGGAACAATAATTGGATTGAACAGAATGCAAACCTGCAGCAGACGTGACAGGAAACAGAGAAACGCTGTCTTGTTGATCTCCTTGTTTTATCCCACCGGTGATTCATGGCATGAAACAAAAAAGGCCGACCGTGGCTAATTATTTCATCCAAAACATACTTCATACCTCTCTGTGCACATGTTCAAACCCGCCGGGGAACGTATAGCCAATTTATTATTGTAGCGTCCAGAAGCAAATCGATAGATTCATGTTTTCCCCTCCACACACTTTACTGTCCAATCAATTTTTCGGGCTGATGCACCTCTAAAGAAGGTGCTTTTTAACGAAACGCAAAGATGGTCAATATTTCTGTTCTGAACTGCAAATTCACTGGTGGTTTAATTCGACACAACAGATAAAGAAAATATTCATAAAAGGAGGACTGCAATGCATTTGTATTCAGTGTAATATACCAGGCCTGCCACTCATGAATTCTTTTTTCATTATTGATCAATCTGTCTAGACTTTGTTCTTTAAATGAACAGATGCTTATTTATGCATCTCTATCAAAGCTCACAAAATGATCCATCAGTTTCCCAGAATGCAAGGTGACATCGCATGTAAGATTTCCAAACCATGAATCAATTGATTTCCTGAATCAATTTAAATTGCCAGTTTATTCCCCCAGATTATTTGTTTTAATATTACGAGTTTATGTTTTTGAAAACATTCATGATTTGTTGAAGTATATCATTAATGTTTTTCGTCAATTTCACACAGCTGTCAGAGGTCCAACAATACTGTTTTCGACATGCATTTCCCCAAACCCATCCGTGGTCCTGAATTTCAGCTGTCTAAAAGTTGCTCAAATGAGCTCTGCTGAGAACAGGCTGTTTGTGTGCCTGCACCTTTAAATGCTAATGAGCTGGGAGTTGACAGGCTCAGGGAGAACCAGTTTATAGGTGTAGAGACCAGAGAAAACCGTTTTTTCATAATATGGGACCTTTAAGTTCAAAGTTTACGAATTGAGAATTGACTTTTTTTTGGAAAATCAATGACATGGTCCTACCTCTGCTTTGTAACCATATTGAGAAAAATGTTATGCAAATGTTATGCTTAATATTTGCATAAATTATGCAAATATTAAGCGAGACAAATTCTCTTGACATATTGCATAAATTATTAATAAAAATGTGACTCATTTTTTGTTGATTGACTAATTTCTTCCACACATTTATACAAAAATTTGCCACAAAAAAAGTGAAATACAATTATTTTCCAATAGATTGAACCCTTACACTTTTTTTTAACCAAGCATAAAGAAACCTGATTATTCGTATCCCTGCATATGTCATTCTAATATAATCCACGTTTCTTTTAAAATCAGAAGAGGATCTTCGACTTCACATCCAGAAAATCGAATCTACAGAGTGAACAATTGAGGATAAACCCACTTTGTTAGTTTCATGGATTTCTGCACTTACAAACAAATTAAATTGTTGCTAAATAAGTTGTTTCACTTTATGTCAGCATAACGGACGAACGCAGGATTCTAAAACAGCATCTCATGTTAACGTGAATAACACACAGACACAGACACACACACACACACACACACACACACACGCTCTCTCTCTCTCTTCCTCCGATGAACTCCTAATATTCTAGAAATACAGATTTGCAGAGTCGAGTATGAAGACAGGCAGAACCTGTTCACTTATTCTGTTTCATAGTTCATCTCTCTCTCACACTTTACTCCACCACGACTGTCAAACATGCTCTCTCATCCATCTTTTATTTTCTATATTGACTGTCAAGCTGCCGTGACATTGTCTGGCACAAAACACTTTAAATATGCATCGCATGGGCGTCAAGTTGAGTTCAGCGGTGTGTTTGTGATGCGAGATCTGGCAGGAGAGACTATCGGGCTCGAACAGGTACAGTACTGCCAACCCACTAACAACCTCGGAGCTCTAATGGATAACAAGGACTTCAATAATAGCGAAAGGCACGCGTGTCACGCAGCGGTGGCTCCCGGTTATTTTATTCTGGGATCAACCACGGATTAGATTTTTTTTGTGCGACTCCGGGCTTTGTGTGTTTTTGATCAGAGTGCAGGTTCTCAGATAATCGGCAGCGCCTCCGCGGGCTGAGAATAGCAAACGGATGCTGATGTCATTCTTTGCTGACAGCAGGTTAAACTCAAATCATCTCCACAATCCATTCAGCCCCCTTTTGTGTTTGACATCTAATAAGCCTGGACTTAAATTAAAAGCCCATTAATGCCACCTAATCGGGCTTCGCCGTGCTCTCTGCGCCCGCTCCCATCTCACTTCCTCCACGGAGGAATTAGACGGGGCCGTGCCTTCCCCATGGTGCTCACTGCACAGTTCACTTCATTAAAAAGAAAAGAAAAAAAGTTTCAGGACAGGATGGGAGGAAGATTCGATGGTGCTGCTAACGGAGAGCCACAAAAGAAGAAAGACAGACTACTCTTTTTTGCAGCACAATTACTCGCCATAATTACCTAGTGTTTGGCCCCGGGTATTTCAGCTTGCAGCTTTCGAGAAACCGGACTTCACACTCAATACAGGGCCTCGTTTGGGTCCTGAGCAATACAGCTGCAATGACATCGTTGAATCCTCCAGCAATGTGAAAAGTTGACGCCTCATTGGGGTGCAAAATCTTTAACATGAACATCGGAGAACAAACTGTAGTCGTTGAGGGTATAGCGTCGTCACTTTCATTGAGGGAATTACCCACAAATCATAGCATTGTGACGTTAAACATGGGGTTACCAGGAGGTAAACAAAGTGAACGGTACACGGGTGTTCTGCATGGCATCTTTCATTTACACAGGATCATTAAGGATTTAAGATGAAACATAAAAAAAGTTTAAATAAAAACCCACACTTTGAGATAACATAAGTAGTGTGACATGTCAAGTGCTGTCCCATTCATATTTATACCATTTCAAGCCCTTGCAGCCTCTCACCATTTACTAGGTGATGCCAGTTAAGTCCCTGAAGGGTCAGGGTTTGAGGCTCTGCACTTCCTTGGGTCCTCAGCTAAACACCCAGCAAAACACCCAGCAAGCATTAAGATGATCGGATGAACTGTTGTGAAGAAGGAAGACGACTGTTTGGTGCTCATTCTGGCATTTTTAACCACATTAACAGCTGGTAAGAACATGGAAACTGCATCGTTTTATATAGATCTGGATGAGGAGAAGGTGTAAATGCATGAACACAGTGTAAGGACATTTTGCCTTACTCTGTTATGGTTAATAAAATGGTGTTTTGTTAATTGAGTGTTATTGATGGGATCCGAACTCTGCTATCTTGTATAAAAGTTGGATTCCCTACAGACCACAAACAGGATCCACACATCTTTACAGTTTGCCTCAAGATAAATGGACTCCCTAAAGCAGGAGTGTCCAATCTTATCCAAGAAGGGCCGGTGTGGGTGCAGGTTTTTGTTTTAGCCCAGTACTCACACACCAGATTCAACAAATACTAACCTTGGTCTTCAATCAAGACTGTAATCAGCTGGATCAGATGAGGTTCTTGGATAAGATTGAACACCCCTGCCCTAAAGGATCTGGTTTGACACATTGTCCCCTGGCTCTGAGGGACCCAGATGCCAACCCAAGACACTTGGGTGCATTAGGCAACCCTGCTAATTAACGCCTTTCCATCCATTTCTTTGATTCTGTTGCAGAATCCACAACAGGAAAAACAGCATTGGTCATTTTTTCAACAACCTTATGTCTAGTTTGACATTGTTATGTTACCACAAAACCTCTTGAGCATCACTTGACGGGTGAATAGCCAGGTGTGCAATGGACATGCTTTCAGAGGCCACTGACAAATGTGTGATCTTGTTATTGAGCTACGAGTTCTTCATGCCTCCATTACACCTGAGTGTCTCAACCTCAAGTGCAATAAAAGAAACACATTTTTATCTTAAAAAAAAGCTACTGATCTGATGCTGATATAATGGATTTCAAAAATAGTCCAAGTACTCCGAAGACTCCGAAGTACTACACCTCCCATTAAGTCATCCTCTGAATTGTCTTGTTGTATGACAGGTAAGAGAAGCAGAAGTGTTCAGGGACACATCCGCTCCTTTTGTTCACAAGCTGCTTTGATAAAGAAATCTAAAAAATACATAATGGAATTAATTTACCCTGATGTCCATTAGTTCTCGAATGCACCTCGGGACCTTGTATCTGCTGATTCTCCATCAAATTTTGAGTCATACTGAGGAAATATTTTTCTAAGGAGTTCCTCTTAGTGCGAGACAGCGATGACAAAGTGCCTCTAAACCTATTGCTTTGGAGAAAAATACTGCTTTGTGGCACATCTAATTCATCAATGCACCACTACACCCTATTTTTGCCTGCTTCAAAACGGTGATGGGATTTTTCCCTCTGCAAACAATCAATCTCCAGAAGAGGCTGTTCAGTACCTGGCAGTTTGACTTGGTCAATTATCTGTCAACTCAAGTTATTAGCAGCACTTAAGCTAAAAAATTAATCATTGAAAAATGTTCATAATTCAGCTCATAGAGGACTCTTCACCTGAACGACATGGTCCTCTTAACCCACACGACCCACGATTCTCCACCGCATTACCTTCCTTCCTTCCTTCCAACATCTTGCCAGTGAACCAATCACAGACTCATCGCTATAGAAGTGTTTTAAATTAAAGGTTGCAGCTGAGGAGCCACTCAGACATTTAGCAGTCTTGAAAAATCATCCATATTCTGGGGCTCCTGTCAACCTAACTCATTACGGGTTTCCGGCCCATCGATGCCCCATGGCCTGCAATCATTTAACTCTTCTTCCCACCTAAATTTAAAGTGTTGTTTTATACTGTAAGCTCCGGGTGGCAACCGTTAACCTGCATTCTTTCTAACAGACAGCAGGGGGCGACTCCTCTAGTAGTCAGATTATACTGAATTATGAGTCTGGGAGCTGTTAGCAAGTAAAAATGAGCTGATCCGAAAACATAATCAACATAAATATCACATTAAGATGCAAAATCTCACCATTTAAGTTTGCATTTTTGGCTGCTTTTTAATCAACAACAACAACAACAAACAACATGGTATGAAGCTGCTTGTTCACTGCAGCCCTGCTCTCTGTTGCGCTCACATTGAGTGTCAGACTGGCGTGTTGCAGTTTATACTTTTGGTCCTAAAGCAGAGTTCAGGTCAGCGAGTGAGTTTTGAATCCAGGATCCGGCAGAGGAATTGTTTAGTCATTGCTATTGATCAACACAGCTTTCAAACCCTGCACACATAATATATTAATGTGCTTTTGTCCTAAAAAAGGGGGGGGGGGGGGGGGGGGGCAGTAAAAGCATAACGGCCCATCTGCTAGATGTTAATTAGGCCTATATTTGAAATTGCAGCATTTATGAGCGCTCCACTTAGCGGGTGCACTGAAGTATGTCTGAGTGTGGGTTTTTTTATGCCCATATTTGGACATATGAAGCAGAGATTAATATGGATGAGCGACTATTAAACAACTCTTTCACTCATTTCACTCGACAGTGTTAAACTGCGGTTAAAAAGCTGCACATTCATATGGTTAATACAACTGCAATACATGAGTTTAGACAGCATTAACTGGTTACATAAGGCAGTAATTATTATTTACTATTATTATTTGTTATTTTTAATTAATCAAGGACCTGAAGTAGAACTGGTGAGAAAACATCTCAAATAGGACTTAAGACAGAAGACTGTATTCACTGTTGTTTGCAAGTGATCAGACATCACCAGCATATAGATGTGTAAGAGTTGTTGTCGTAGGGACGAAGGCGTCGGTAACTATGGCAACACTGGTGGCGTCCAAGTATGATGAATGGAGGTCTATTGTTTTTCCCCTCCAAAAATCACGCCTTCAAGCCACGGTGCAGTACTTATTTGGGCGTTTTGCTCAGCACTCCAGTCCTTCTGGGTTCAACAAACACAGGACTTTCACCCAGGAAACCAGCTGTCCATGTCATGTGTGAAACTAAAAGTAAAACGCTAGGCGTCACGTTATCATCAACCTCACTCTTTTTTCTAAACCCAACTACGTTTTATTGCCTAAATCTGATGCTGGAGACGTACCTCACACACCTTATTTAGCTTAAAAAAAGAAAGAAAGAATGAAACATACAGTTTTAAAAATAAATAAAAAAATAATAATTAACGAATATGTATGAAAATTTGTCAGTACAGAGAGATAAATGACAGAAGTTGTATATGCACCAGAATCTAACGCCTCTACAAATAGCGTTGCACTGATACTAGAATGAGTAGAAGTACATTTCAGTACTAATATGAGTACTAACACCATTACAGTTGAACTAAGAGACTCAGAGGAGCAGCTGGTCACTTAAGGTCAGCCCACCTTAAGTGTTGCTAAGCTTTTTCTATTCTTTTTTTTTTACTTTATTCCTGAGCTGTTGCTAACGTCGGGGCTAACTGCTACATTCACAGCTGTAACTCTTGAGTAAATGTACTTAGTTACTTTGCAGCTCTGCTTCACTCTCGACGCGTCTCAAATGTAAACAAACATGTCAGTAAATGAACAGAATATGCTCTTTGATGTGAAGCAAGCGGGGCGTCCTTAAGACGATCATGTGTGATAACGCAGGTTCTGTCAAAACAACCGATGGGGAGACGCGTCTGACCCCCCTCCCTCGTCTCTCGGGTGCGTAGAAGCTCGGCATAGATGGAGTCAACATACATGTGAGTTTCAGGGTTGACTAAATCATAAAAAAAGCCTCTCGCGGAGCATCGGCAGACATCTTGTCTCCCATGGCGCCGCGGTGCGAGCACACTTTACTGCTCAGAAACAGCTCTATCTGTTTAATTATCCTCCTCTGAGGCATCAACTTCTCCACTGCCACCCCCACCACTCATGAATTAATGATGCACATCTCTGGTTGTTATTAGTAAGCTGCACTGGGAAACAGACTGGTCGAAGTTAATTTGAGAGTCAAGTCCAAAAAAAAAAAAAAAAAAAAACCTGGAGGTGGTTGTTGTTTTCCACTGTAGTGACTGTTAAAACAACAAATATAAGCCTTCATTTGTTTCAACAAGATGCGCAGCCCTTCAGGGGCCACAGTGCACTCTTCAGATACAAGACCAGCTGGCTTGTTTTAAAGTTGTCATGCTGGATACACAGCATGTCGTGTGAATGAGAAGTATGGTGGTTCAAAAGTGGGCCAGGATTGAGGATTTTGTTGTGTACTTGTGTGACAGTGGCTTTTGATTTGATTTTTAATGACCACTATTAAGTAAATTATGTCAATAAGCAGCAATGATTCCCCAGATTTCATTAGTAAGAGGCCTGAGAATCAGTTTCCAACCACATCTCACATGTGCTTTTACAATGAAAATCAAAAGGAAAATAAGCTTTTTAATATTCTGTCCAGCAAGCTTTCAAAATGTTAAAATCCTCAAATCAGTAAACGTTAAGACACCAAATAAGTCTCAAAGGGGCCCGAGGACCAGAGTTTCTGTCTGAATCTGCTAAAAATGAGGTCTGCAGTAAGTCAACGGAGGACCAGAATGTGCAATTCCCCACCTCTCTTAAGCCCTAAAGAAAAAAAGGTGTCATCACACCCTGATTGGCCAGGCAAGCTGCTCTGAATTCTTAATTAATAGCCGGTCTCCACACACTGCACAACAGGTGATCCGGATAACCCTTCAATCAACTTGGGGGGGATTGTGACATTTAGCTAAAACAATCTGGGTAAAAGTGAAACGACAGCAAGTAGCAAAGAATGAGGGAACTGCCACAGGAACATTACATTCATGTCACACAGTCACTCCTTCCTGCAGAAATCGAGACTGTTTTAATGACGGTCTTTCTCACGTAGAGCTCAGATTCCCCTCGCAGGAGGGAAATCAATGCATGGATGAAGACGAGAGTGCATGTATGCGATAATTGTGCAGCAGAAGACGATGTGCAATGAAATCCTTAAGATCACGGCTTCTTAGGCTGCACTCTAAACAGATACAGTAACGTGTGCAAGTTCAACACTTCACCTGCTGCCTTGTGCACCGACTCGAGGCAATGATTGATAGGGTGTAATTTCAAACCAAACGCTGCGAGTGAACCCGAGGACCTGCATTGCTAAAATGCACTTGCCATTACCTGCAGTAAACACCTTTGTCACCAATAAATCACGAAAGCCCTGAAAACAATCAGCTTCTGACCCCGAGTAATACAATCAAGTAGGAACACATTATTTTTTCAGCCAAAGTTAGAATAGATTGTTATTTCGCTTGAAAGATTTTTTTTCTTTGTGTTGTTCTTGTACTGATTTAAAATATGGGGGAGCAGTTGGACAAACCGATCACCGCCAGTGAGATTTAGTGTTTCAATCAAAATTCAAACTTCTGAGAGGTGATGCCGATGATGAAATGCCTTAAACTTGCATTCTTTCTGCTGGCCACCAGGGGGCGACTCATACAAACATTGAGTACATCGTAAACATGAGTTTATGGTCTTAATCTCTAGTTTCAAGTCTTCTTCAATCCAGCATGATGATTATTTAGTCAATGATGGTCCATTTAGAATCAAACAGACCAGAGAGCAGGGGACGGTTTAGGGGGCGGGGCTACCTGCTGATTGACAGGTTGCTACCTTACTACAATGCAGTTGACTACTAAGATTGGTTTAAAGTTGACCTCAAATTATGAAGCTAACTTTGTCAGCTTCCCACCCAGATGGATCCAGATCCAGCCGTCGGGACATAGGGAGGGGAGCCAAATCTGATTGGCTTGTTGAATCACATGTTTTCTGATCCAGGTAGCCTGAAAAAAAAACCTGACTGGGTTGTTTCTGAGGTTTTTTTATGTCCCCTTTAAGGTCAAGTTTCCAGGGGCTTTATGGGGGAGACATTCACAGAAACAGGATATCTATAATCTATAGAGCCGTTAAAAAAAAAAAAAGCTATTACTGGATACATTTTTATGTTTGTGTTTCTTCTTGCCATGACTTTCCTGGACTTATAGCTTGGACACACACAGCTCAGCATCCAACGCTTTCTCATCCAAACTCATCACACTGACACCTGAGCAGCATTATTAGACGCCCAGAGACAGTGACGTGGTAGAACGGGTGAGATGGTCAAACAAACACACGACTTTCATCCAGGAGGCTGCTGTTGGTGTCCAATGTGAAAACTAAAAGTTAATGTGAGCTCATTGGTTTTTGCTGCCTCAACCTTACTTCTTGTGAAGATGGAAGTTTATTTTGAAAAGACAGCATTAACTGGTAATTTGAAGATTGGCAACACTGAAAACGTGTCGGTATGAGACATGATTTGGTTATTTCCTACTGTGTTATTGCTCCATCACCTTTGTAGATGTGGATCTTAAACAGTTAAAGAAATTGAGTTGTCCGGCTGAATTTGGTTAATGACTGCTGGGAATTGTCACGGACAATCTGCACTCTTCTTGTGTACTAGTTTTAGTTTGCTTCTTTAATTTATGCAGACTGAGCATGCAAATTGGGTTTCTGCCCCATAGCATGAAACTTTTTTTGTTGACCTGGTTTTTTGTTTTGTTTTTAGCTTGATATCTTTTGCTCTTGTAAGGCTTTCCCCTTTTCTTATCCCTCATCTAACCAGCTATGTATGTATTTTTTTTATTACATTCTTTTTTGCGGCATTAAAACTGTAAAAAGAGGTTAAACGTGATTAATCTGAGCCCGAAAGTTTACCTTCTTAGAGCCTGGCTTTCTCACTATAGACCTGAGATTTTCCCTCTTTATGAAACTTGATTGTATTTCTAATAAGAAAATCAAGAGGAGGACTATCTCTTTGTTTATATGGATAGAGGCAGTAGAGGGATATGTGTTGCAACATATATCATTTCTAGATCGAGGTCAAAACTCCTCAGGTTGACCCACGCTGCATGTTAGCATCCTCCTTGGAAAACAATCAAAGATAAGAGCAGGTATTTGCCATGTTTTATAGATATACTGCCTGGACAGAATATAGATGTATAGAAAAGGGATCCAGCTGATTGGGAAGCATACAAACAAGTCCAACTATAATAGAAATACATATTTATATTTCAAGACATCTGTAACCCTCATCAGTTTTGTGACAGGATAAAAAAAAATATCCAAAAGCTCTGCTCATCCGTGTTAATGATACACTTATCCATAATTACCAATAATCACTTCTCCTCATTTCCTTAATCTAAATGATCTTATTAGCAAGTCAACTGCCTGTGACTCATTTTATTTTAGATGTATTTACTTCGTTAAATTACGCATGATGTTTCTGCTCCTGAACCTGATGGCACAAACATTAGCATCTGAAGTGCTTATTTTTCTACTTGCTGATATTTAATTAGTCCCATTCTACTCGTAAACTTCCACCTATTTGAAAGCATGCTGAAGTTACTCCACTTCACAAAAGGAGGAGATCCACTGGATCTTAATCATTATAGATTGTAGTATCAATATTTTATCCCCATTTGAGTCCAGATTTAGTTCATGTTAGTTTATTAGAAATAAACTAAGAATACTCAGAATACTTACTTTATTAATTGCTTTACTTCCCATGTAAGAAAACAACCTGTCTAAGAGCTTTTGTTTGACATTATTGACGATAAACCATTATGAACAATTCCTTTAAATGAAGTCCACAGTAATATTTGTAGACTTCTCCTGACGTGTCATTGTTTCATGTATGAAATCGCTGCAGATGGAATTAATTATTCATCAGTTGCTTCTTGGATTTTAAACACATTTACTTCAACTATCCTTCAGACTTAAAAACAGCTTTTACTTCCGTTCATCACATTCAGTGGTTGCTTGGACTTTTTAAAGTAGTTGGGAGATTGAAGTTTAAAGCAACCAGATTGCATTAGTCTGCCCGACTCAGATCGATGACTTCTTTCCGTGACTCAAGGACTTATTTGCTCGTTTCGTCTGATATCTGCTTGTTCTCGAGCGCCAATACCTTCATTTTCAGTTCATCAAGTAGACTCTGTACGTCGGCGTGTTATCTACCATGTTAATACTGTGTCTGTGTGGTTATGGATGGCGGGAGAGCCCGTATGTGTGCATAATGTGTTGACATTGGCCACGCCGATCGTTTCGAGTGGGTAAATTGTTTCATTAACTACAGTGTTGTGTGGCTCCTCGGAAAAAACGAGAGGCTGCATCTCATAAGGGGTTTTATCCTCTAATTCAATTTAGAAATATTAATAAAACGAGTGCTACCATAGAAACCACGGCTCCTCTATCATCTTGATGCAGCACTGCGCTTGTGAGGAAAAGCCTTTGGCTGATAAAAAGGTGTGGCGTGCTACATTTGTCAGGATTGCCTGGTAACTTAACGCCGGCGGATAGTATTCATTGCATATCCTGCACGCTGTAATAAGGGAGAAATTAACTGAGGCACAATGACTTCAGATCTCCCCGATCATCGGTGTCACAATGCTTCAAATGATCTGATTTCAACACAGGGATGGAGTTCATTAAAGTGTTTCTGTTTCTGCAGAAGGCTGCGTTCGTCTCGTAATCACTTGCTGGAGAGCACTTCCCCCGCCTCTACAGCAGCGTGGCTTCATATATCATGTGAATCATGTTCTCAGGCTGAGTCTGATATGATTCAAATGGGCAGATAAGTACAATAAGTAGGATGTCACAACATGAAACGGAATTGAGTGCCTGTTTATCGTACCGTCTCTACCGACAGTGTCCATTTACCCAATATGAAAGCAAATCTTGACCACATTGCAGATGAAAGACGGAAACATTATTATAGATTTTTCAACAGATGCTGTAAATACCTGGGGGGAAAAAAAGTTCTAAAGTTGAAGAGAAATTCTAATTTTCTTCTGTTTCTGGGGTAGGAACTTTCCACCATGCTGATACTGCAGCATTTGAAGGGCCTGTTTGGTGGAAACTGTGCTGGTTCCCACGGCAGCGGCTGATTTACATTTGGAGGAGATGCTCTGTCAACTCTCCGTGGTGAACTACCAACTGTCCTGTATCTCCTTTGAATATTAACACAATAGCTTCCCTTCTTTTCTTCCAAAAATCAAACATATTTTGGGATAAAACAACCTTCACACAATGCATTTGTTCACATATTCACAAACAATAAGGTTCTGTACTTTTAGTGATCTGTCCCTTCAACATTTAACATTTGGGAGGGGGACCCACCACACTATTATAAGTTTGCTTTATCAACGGACATTACAAACTATCACATAGATATCTGGACCAACATTATGAGTCCTGGAGAATAGTAGTAATTTCATCTTTTTTGTTCTGTACATATTTGAACAAATAGTGCATTTGTTTTTTGTTGCCTGATTATTGTCATACAAATAGAGCACTAATGAGGACTCATTGTTGGTTTTGGACTCGACATGAGATTTGTATCTATGAACCCAGAACTGATGTTTTTATTTTGTTATAAATACAAAATTTGACCTTAAAAACACACAAAAAGAAAATAATAATAATAATAATGTTTCACTATTTTTGCACTTGATTTTAATGATGCTGGGGAGCAAGACATGAAATAAATGAATGTGAGTATCGAGCTCCGCAGTGCAGAGTTTGGCCGTTTCCTCCCCATCAATCCCCCCGTGATACCGGAGGAGACTTATCAGGGAGGAAACAAGGCAAAACTCACTCATGCCTATCTATTTATTTTTTTTGCTGTGTGCAAAAAGATTGCAATTCAAGGCTGAATTGTCAGCCTGCACCCTTGATGACTTGTTCTCATTTAAAAACCCTGCAAAGCCTCACAATTAGAGCTCACGGGTCACACTCTAATATTAATAACATGATGACTTTGCACTTCCTCGGGTTACAATAGTCTTCGCGAGTCCATCCGAGTCCCCGATAAAATACATTCTTACGTCTTTGTTTCGACTCGCCTTTAATCTCCGATCAGTGACAACGAGACATTTGTATGTGTGAAGGTTAACAAACGTGACCTTTTAACCAGCTAATCCTCCAGATGCAGATCATCTGGGAGGCAGACTGTTCCTGAGACATGATGGGTAGATAAAAGCAGAAGGTCAGGAGCTAATATCCCTGCTACACATTTTTAAAACTACTCCGTTGTTTGTTGTTATAATGAAATTCACCAAAGTTAACTCCCTGCAGTGAAGACTTCTAAAGAGGGAAAAAAATCCTATTGATCGGGTGAGTCGGGGGGGATTCTCCCAAGCATTTTCACAGCGCATTTCACCGCATCAGCACCGCCTCGGGGCACGGCGGTGAAAGCAGCAGTACTAGTGGAGCTCTGGAGGAGCAACGTGGAGGAACTTGATACAGGTGAAGTGAATATAATGACTTAGCTTTTGACATACCGGGGAGACCGGAGCACTTCACGGCTCGGTATAGCAACATCCACATACCTTGATTCCTTGTTAGAGACTATTGATCCCTTCGGCTTGAACTTCTGTGTTTTAAAGTGCAGAGATTTTAAAAGATGCCATCGTTCATTTTCATCGTCTCTCACCTTTGAAGCATCATAAAGGATCTGCTTATTTTTTGTTTCTTCCTTTTTTTAACCGATCTGCAAAAAAATATTTCTTTTTGCAAAAATAGTAGCAAAGGTAGATACAGATATATATTTATAGGAAGATATGTTTGTTACAAGTAGAGACGGGTCTGATTGCAGCTGCAGCTGGACGTAGATTACTGTTGGGTTTTTTTGCCATGTCACTTGATTGTCACCCATTGGCTTGTGGACTACTTTTTTGAAGCCTGGAGTTCGTCAATTGGGCCTTCGCCATTTGGGATTTTTGTAATTAGTGTCAGAGTTTGAAGCTTTGGAGTGCTCCACCATTTGCATTGGAGTGAGAACTTTGTAGTTCTGTAGTGTGTGTGTGTGTGTGTGTGTTGGTACATTCTCTGCTGCGATAGCACTCGGGCTGGTTAAGAGTGGTGAGTGAGGAGTCAGCAGGCAGTTAAAGGTTGTAATAAACTCGGCAATAAAAAGACGTTTTGATAAAAAAAAAATGTGTGAGTCACTGCAACCAAGAAAAGTGTAGCCATAACTTGTCATTCAAAATAGCAGTCTTCTGCAGCAGGATGCGAGATTAGCTATGGACAGACAGAGAGGTGCACACTCAGTCAGGAACATAATCCTCCTGGTTAGGGAGGATAATAAATCACACTAATGACAACAGTGGTATTAGAAAAAGCCAACTGCAGTAAAAGTAGTATATCTTTAGTCGTAATGGAAAGAAAGCAGTAGAATTACTACTATAATTCAACATGTAAGCCACATCATACTGAGTCATTCCCAGTGCCTCCCTGAAGAGTAGCTAAAATAAGCTTTATTCTACTCTATATTATTATTAGCTTTAACTTTATAGTGGATCTCTGCACAGTCTGCAGCCCGTTTGTTAGTTGGAGCAGTGACGTGGGGATTGATTTGAGGAGAGATGACGTGAACCGATGCTTTAAAAAAACATAAGGCTCTCTACGTTGAATGAAACACAACCGGAGTAAATCTGTGTGCTTAAGATGGTAAATCGAAGGCTGAAATAGATGTGAAGCTCAGGATTTAAACATTAAAAGGATGCTTTATTTTTACAAATGCAATTAAAGGGATATTTTTCTCGGAAAACAACAAGACACTCAAATTTGGAATAAGTATTTCTTGACATTCGCCAAATTAGTCATTTACTACTGGCAACTTGGCTACAAGCTGGCACCGAGCACTGCTGGCAAAGCAGTTCAAGGAAGACAAACACAACAAGTCAAAAGGTAAAATAAAAAATGTTTCGGCCCCAGAACGGAACATGAAGATGCATAATCACCGGGCGGAGACTTACATTCTCTTGTTCGACGGGCCGAATGAGAAGGAGGCCCGTCGTAGCGCTGGAAGCACCAAACCTTATTTCCCAGTCTATCAATTACAACGACATGATTAATCGCGTTCGGAGGGGTGGGCTCAGGTCAAGCAGCACTACAACCGAGCACTTACTGGAGTGTGCATTCATCAGATGATAATTAATAGCCAGGAGAATAGTGATCTCAGTGCTCAAGGGGCTTTTACAAAAGCCTCCACCTTTTATTTAGAGCTGCAACCTCCAAATTATGGAGGTGATGACCTTTTTTTGAATTGAGTGTTTGTGTCTATTCAATTCGATCCATCTTGGATGTTTCACAGATGCAAACAAATCACATGGTTGACGATATTAAATGTCAAGAGGGCTTCAAAATGTAGTGAGGACACAAACAGAGGAAGCATCCATCTCCTCCGGTAGCTCCGGAGTTGAGAGAGTGATGTCTGAAAGAACGGCGTCTCGTGGAAAACCGCCCAGTCCTCCGGTGAAATTGATTGAAAGCGATGGAAAGAAGTCGGCCTCGGAAAATAAACGATGAAGCCAAATTGATGCGCTGATGACCGCACAGTTAATAATTCCTGAGCGTTAACGATCAGAGCGGCAGGAACACCTGTCGGGGGCAGCGATTACAAAACGATCAACAGAAGTTGAATAAAAGAACCTGGAGGAGAGGTGAGTTAATCTCAGGCCAGATGATCTGATTGTTGATTGTTTCCACGATGGAGCAATAATACGCACAGCTGGGCCAGATCGTTAACCGATCCACTGTGCGGGAGAGAGAAAGGCCTTTTTTTCTGATTGCGCTCAAACTAACGGAAAATAGGGGGAGAGACGATTCTACGGGATGTTCATTAAAGATACGAGAGCACACAGTGTGCTTATGATGTGTAATGGCTGCTATAAAAAAAGGGATAAAATAACAATACAGCGAGTGATAAAAGAGAGAATAACTGCTTCCCTTAAGATTGTTTAGACCAGAAGCAAAGAATTCGACGAGCAGGGCAAAGATGTAAACTTAACTTTAAGGTGGGTTATTTACGACGGCCCCCTGCAGGCGCTTTATGGACCAACAAGTAACAAGACAAATGGGTTGAGATGGGGAAGGGGTTTAGTTTATTAACCTATTTTAAAATGAACTAAACAGAAACAGGAAGTGTTTATGGTTCCGGCTGCTAATGTTTGTCTGAAGTGAAACCGCTAAGTCGTCAGAGGGGGATAAGTGCTACTTGCCTGTTACGTCACTGTACTGAGAGCTACTTCCCATGCAGTCCCACTCCAGTGACCTCATGACTCACATAACTGCAGTGGTTTCCCCCTCAGCATGCAGTCCACAGGAAACACTTCCTAAAAAAAGAATGGCAGCAGGTTTAAAAATATGTTTATGCTAAAGTGACAAAGTGACTTCTAGCAGCCGTAGTTGTTGGAGCGAAGAAGGAAGGTGATGACAGAGCAACAGTAAAAACTTTTGTATTTTATAGTATGGTCACCTTAATTGTTGGTACCATGACAACAAAAAAACAAGTTGTGTAGTGGTATTTACCAATCTGGATTGTTCTGGCCTTAATTCCCTAGTTTTGGAGATATCTGCCACTCAAGATAATCCACAGACCTTTTTGTGAGCAGTTTCATGGAGGGACTATTTTCTTTCTACCGAACTACACCCACCCACCAACGGTCTCATCACGCAGAAGGAAGTGAAGCCAGCCGTGTGGTAAAACTAACCGTAAGACCCAGAATACATAAACAATATTTCCATAGTGATCCGTCAAAACATACCAGTTTATTCTGACTGAGTTGTTTACAGTTTGACTCTGATTAGCTTTCTATTCTGATTATTATTCTTCATACATTCCCAGGAGCCTCTAACCCCCAAGGTTCACTGAATGTGTTTGTGGTGATCCGACTACGATTCTCTGAATTCACTGGGGAAGAAACACCAAACAGCAGCCTGACACTCAAATAAAACAAGGAAAACAGAAGTTTTTAAGGCGGTAAAATTATTTAATTAAAGTATGGTTTACAGTATACTGTACATTGTTATTTAGTCTAGACGTGCAATAAATAATAAAAATAATACTCATCATTTCTATGAGTGGGCAGTACAAACATTGTGAACATGATTAACATCTGCTACTGCAGATATTCTGTTGAATATTCTCTCTAGTGCATCTTTATGAAACACCAGCTTTCCTCTGCAGGGTTTTGTGTGTGTGTGTGTGTGTGTGTGTGTGTTTTCAGCCCTGAGCAAGATGTGAGTTTTGCAATACAAAAAGGAAATGGAAACCATGTTTAGATCCCCCTCTACATGAATCCGTCTCTTTAATTTCCCTTGAACTTCTTCTTCAGTGCGTTTTATTATGCATTTCTTACCTAAATCCCCCGTTGTAAAGGACATTTCTAATTATTCTCAGATTTTATAATGTTCTCATCTAGAAATGAAGCAATGCAAACGCGTGGTTAAGAAGCAAGTATATCTGCAGCCTGAAGGAATTTGCAAAAAAAAAAAAAAGAAAAAAAAAAAAAAGTGCACTCATTATCCTTTTCCTAATTATGTCATTTAGATTTACATATTTCCTCATAGTCCAGGATTTATCGCTAAAGAATTACCCAACCCAGCTTTGTCTTTGTGCACCTTGGAGCATCACCGCCTCTCCTCCTCTACCTCATTTCCTCCACCAGAATACATTTTTTCCCTCCTGTCCTCAGGTGATTTCCCTGCCAGCCCTAAGAATATCATCCCTTTCCCCAACAAAGTCAGGAAAAGAGTTTCTCATTGCCTTCAAATCCCTTTCCCTTAAATAACCCTCGTATAACACTGCAAGGTCCCGTCTCTAATCTACTACTTTCTCCTGTCTTTCCGTCCCTGGGAAGTTTGCTCTCGATGCAGCAGCGGCCTGAAAACCCATCCTGGTAATATCGGACGCCCTCTGAAGGCTTTGTTATTGTCGGTGTCAGTCACACCAGCGTGTTGAAAATCATCTGTCACTCCAAATCCCCGACTCACTCAGAATTACGCTTCCATACTAATTTGTTTTGCCAAATAAGTTTTGTGCAGGAGACGTAATTGCTGTCAGGTTTATGTTGATGGAAGCGATTTGATTTTGACTCATGCAAGATTTAGGGTGGAAGCTGGATATTTAAACCACAAAACCCAAGTTTCCCATCCGGAGCCCTGAGTTGCCGAGCAACAAATTCTCATCGTGGTTTGAGTTAACACGACATGTTTCTACAAACATTAAAGCATTAAATCACTTTGGAACTGTTTGTGATAGAAACTTTCTGTGTGTTTGTGTGATGCCGTTTTGACTACTGTCAGGTGCACACACACACACACACACACACACATTACGCCCCAAATCCAATTTGGTGTTGCAGCTGGCCCAGGACAATATCCAATAAATGGCTCTAACTGTCTGAGGGTGGGGAAGATGTATTTGCTACAAACTTCACACAGAGCTCCAAAATACTAACTTTTCAAACTGGAAAAAAAATAAAAATAATATAACCTGGTTAACTATGGAGTCATTCAACAAAACATTTCTTCACTCTTATTAAAAAAGTGATAGATGTTTCTGTCTCCTTAACCAAACGCTCAGAGTTTTAAACACAGCCATAAAATATCTTAATTAGTTGCTAGCGCCCGATATTGTTTTCCAGGAGATAATATTGTCAGGCAAACAAATTAAATATATTGGTCAGCGAATGTTTTCCATTTTACTTCCTTTAAAAAAAAGGTTTCTCATTAAGTTGACAAAGGATGCAATTCAGTTGGCGTCTCATTTCTCCCCTAATACATTCACTGTTGCAAATTAGCAGGAAGTACGAGTCGTATCTCGGAGACAAGGTTGGTCACGCAGTCAGGAGCCGTTTCTAATTGTGCTGCAGATGTGAAAAAAAAAACAAAAAAAAGCATTACTTTAACATTGGAGGTCGTTATAATAATGGAATATGACCAACATAACACTGATGGAGTGTTCTTCAATGAGCTGAGGTAAGTACAACTTCTGCAGACTTCAATCAGCTTATCGGAGAGAAAACAACCAACTGCACAAAACTCCGGATGCCTGAAGCCCAGCAGATCCCATTTCTGGATTTACTGCTTCTTCATCCAGCCATCCCACTGAGCCACTTCTGTTCTTGTGCCACATAAAACTCATTGGCATCCTGTAAACGCAGCTATGAAATCTCCTCCAATACTCCAACATAATCACAGAGGGGACATCGCCGTGAGAAGGTGCTCAACGTCTAGGCACCTTTTGAACAGATGGCATCAATTAGATTTCCATCAACTCTACGAGGGGAGAAGATGAGGATGCAAACCCGCCTGCCATTAGAAGGAAGCCGGCCTCTCTCTTTCACAACAAAAGTCCAGCCGATTGTTTTTATTTGGACGTTGCTTTATGTTGCCGGGATGAATGAGATTACTTTGTGCAGACGATCCTCTGGAGGCCTGAGGTGAAACTTGGCTTAACTGTAACTAATGCATCTCATTAAAGAGCTGGACAGGATTTCCCCCAAGTGTTGCAGCTCTACGTGCCAAGTGAGCTCCAGGCTTGGCGTTGCTATATGTCTCAAATATACATCATTTACCTTAACTCCCAACGTTTCAATCAGACCCACTCACTTTTTAAAATCATTACTTTTTACCATGTCAAAAGTCCAACACACCTGTCTGCCTACTGGGCATTATTTTCAGCTTCCATTTCAAAAGGTTAATTTCAACTGAGCCCATCATAACAAGGTCCCCTGTTCTGATAAATAAAAGCGTGACTGGTCCTCAACAATGTAGTTAATTACCAGGATGTTGATTTCTGTCACTTGACAAAATGAACTCTAAATAGAACGTTGTTAGGACTTGTTATTATCAATGGGAAATAATTTAATAGCGAAGGAATAATCCATGATGGGGACATGAAGTGTATTGGAGAATGTACTCTGACTACAGTTGTCTTCTCCATTTATAGCATTGCTGATAACATCATCAGAAATTGCAATTGTATGCGAGCATAAATAGATCATCTGAATTAGTCATGGAATCAATGTATATAATATTAGCTTTTTAATATGTTCAAATATCTGATCAGACAGGAGCCAACCATATGTACCCATATGCCTCTCTCATGTTATTTAAAAGTATCAAACCACATGTTAAAATGTATCAGAATACAGGAAATAACTCTAATCTGTTAAAAAATGTGTGGGGAAGGACCCCCAGACCCCACATTTATTTTTCTTCTGACGGCCATTCTTCCAGTTAACTCCTATCTTAGCAATTCACTGTAGATTTTAAACTTATTTGAAAAAAAAAACCTGATGGTGCACTATTTTCTACTTTGATCAACTAAAAAGTTGTGATTCCTTCACAGGAAGTCATTTAACAACCCAACTGGCGAACTCGACTCTATCTTCCCCGACATCAGAGCCATTGTTTCTGCACCACAGTGTAACGCATGTAGTTTACTTAATTCGGATCCACCGCATAATTGTCGCAGCGCGATCCTTCGAACGACTGCTGTGAATATTGCCTCCGACAGCTGTCGAAAGGCCGTGCAACAATGATAACAATAGCAATAGCTGATGGGGAGGGAGAAAGATCCAACGGAGGATGTAATGGGCTCGCGACCCACGAGAGCTTTCTCCGAGGCCGGATCAACACGCTAGCTCACAGTCGCGTCACATGGACACTATTCAAGGCTACGATTGAAGAGTTATGTGATTGTTTGTGGTTAGGGTGACTTACAGGCGCTTGTCAATAAGTACTGCACTGCCGTTTGTATAAAGCCCACAGATGTCTCAAATGAGGAGACAGAGTATGAAGAGCAAAATCCACTGTTTGTGTGAAACAAAGTCTACATTTACTTCCCAAAGTTAGGAACAGACGGACTTATTTCAACCCAAACCATTTCCCCCTTCATCTAACAAAGTAGTTTTGTTGCCTCAATAGGTTCTGCACTGCAGGGGCTTTTACTGGATATTCATGAAAGAGTGCACAAACACACACACACACACACACACACACACACACACACACACACGAAAAACTTTTTGTGAGATATCTTACGAACTGACGGGATTAAAAATGGCAACCCCATTTCATGGTCTCAATCTCAAATTTCAGGTCTTCTTCAATCCAGCATGATGTTCATTTAGTAAATGATGGTCCATTTAGGCTACTTTTATTGTTTGCACCTCGTTTTATTGTTTGCACCTTGTCGCTTTTGCACAAAGAAATAAAACACCAAGTTCTGAAAAATAGTGGATGTTTAAAGCCGGAAAGTAAACAAATAGGCTATAACGAGGCTAACGACGATATACGTCAAGAGTCTCGGTCGGTCGGTCATTCTTTACAAAAAACATAGCGCCCTTTCCCGGTGTGGCATTGAATTGCATTTCGACACGTAAACCCAACGCAGAACCATCACGGTCTTCAAGCAACTGCGTGGCCGTTGCGTGGCCGTTGCGTGGCCGTTGCGTTATCACTACGCGGAAGCATAATCAGGGCTTTAAACTTCCTGTGAAAATGGAAGTTTTATTTTGAAAAGACACTATGCATCTGAAGAATGACAAAACTGTTTCTAGAGGGATAACAGGCAGTGTCGCAGTCTGAAGCTAAGGAGTGGTACGACTGTGTTGGACTATAAACACAAACATGAGAGACAAAAAAAAATGTTTTTAAATAGAAAACTTGAAAAGACCTTAAAGACACAGTGAGGAAGAAGAGGTCCTAGACAAAGTTAAAACAGGGACCTCCCATTGGAATATTCCAATGACAAGTAGCAAACCAAGCTGTAGACACAAACTCCGGAGGGTCAAAAGTTCAAGCAGCCAACGAAGGAAAAGACCAGTGGGCAGAAACATCCAGAGTGAAATGGCCTGGAGCTCCTGACCAAAGGGGGAGCAGTCAAACCGGCACCAGACGGCATAAAAAGGAAGAGCTGAGGGGGATAAGATGGAGTAGTCGGAGGATGTGATATACAGTATCTGACTCTGGAGAGGGAAAAGGTGTGGAGTTCACAAAGACAAAGAGACAAAAGTGGTTTAAGTGACAGAAAACGGTTGTTGTGTGGAAGAGAGACAGATGAAAAGAGAAGCGGAGCCGGGATCAGACCGATCGGAGTGAACGTGTCAATAAACTACAAGCAAACAGCATCATTTGATAGAACCGACTAGAGAGAGTCTTTGAGGGGAAAAAAAGAAGAAAGGAGATATGACAGTATTTTACAGGCAGCACTTTAAATATGTAGTGTGCTACTCTTGAAAGGATAAGTCTGCTGTTATTTCTTTCCTTTTTTTATTATTAATAACAATTCCCCCCGAAGAGACGATAACCAACAATGAATTTGTCATTCCGGAAAAACAAAAGAAAAAAGAAGAGATTGCTTGTAAAAGCCACAGCTTGATTTTTGCTGATGCTTTTGGTGCTGAATCAAGAAAGGCTGCTGCATTTTGGGAGATATATATTATATTAATGCAAATCAGCAGAGCCAGGGTCAGTTTATGTCGGTCGGTTTCTGTATTTACTTTCAGCCTCAGAGGCCAGAAAGCCACAATTCAGAGGAAATCAATGTATCCTTATACAACTGATCATATAATGTCTTACAAAAAAGTAGTTTTTCCATTTATTCATATTCTCAATCCCACTTCGTCAAATACTGACTCTGACACTTCGACCTACAGTAACCTAAGTATCCCTTTTAGAGTTGTAGATGTGTTGAGGACGGTGAGTCACTCATTACATGCATGCTGTCGTTTCAAACTCAACAAAGTTTGTCTTAATAACGATGGATGAAAGCGCTGTGCGTAAGGTATCGGACCGGGGGGATGAGTTCAGAGCGACACCGGGTTCACTTAAAAAATACCTTAAGGGCAAAAAACACAGTCATCACAGGGGGGCGACTTATTCCAGCCTGCCAGAGGCGACCAGCTGCCCCCCTCGGGCTGCTTCTCTGACACCTGTTTGACTCCTTTTTAATTTCTGCCACTGCTGGACCGACCGCTGAGCGACTCTTCTGCACACAGTTCAACCCTTACAAAGTCAAGACTGTAACCATGGCAATGAGCTGTGTTTACAGTTTCTCAATTGTTCACATGCTTAGGAAAGGTAAGGCAAGGCAATTATTTGTAAAGCACCTTTCAACATCAAGGCAATTCAAAGTGCTTTACATAAAACATTAAAAGCATTGGAATGAAACGCATAAAAATAGAGCAAATCAATGATAATGGCCACAACCTGTAACTCCGATTGAATTTATAAACTTAAACTTAATTTATTTATTTATATAACCTTATAAGCCACACTTTCTTTCCAAACTACTATATCTCTTCACATGGGCAAACACGTGTTACACAATGGAAAATAAGAGCTTTAGCAATAGAAGGGCTGCAGGTGAGCTCTTATGTTTATACCAACGTAGAAGAGAGAGGCATTGAAAGAGTGAGGCAAAAGCAAGACCGGGTATAATGGGATGTGGTAAGCCCGACTGCAGCTCAAAGGAGACCAGGAGCAGCTGGTAATGACTTTGAATGCCAAACACAGCAGTGCAGGTAAAGCAGCAGGAGATGTAGGAGATTTCTTTTTGGGGAATAAGGTAAGCCAACGGTCCAAACAGACTGACCAGCAGGAGGCGGGCAGAGGAGAGCGTGGAACGGTAAAAAAGGTCTCTGGAAGGCAGAAAGGGTCGGCAACAGGAAATCAGTGGGACACAAAGTGCTGGACGGTGTTGCATTAGTGACCATGAGCGAGTCGGCAGGAGAGGCTGAAACACTGGCTTGATTGGAGACGGGGAGCAGCTGTGTGCAGGTGAAAGAGCTGACTGATGGGATGGGAGTGGCTGGGCATGCAGACCTGGGACACCATGGGAAGACTGGGGCCACTTTGGTCGACCATGGTGTAATGATGAGAGTGCACTCTAGTACTGCACATCAAGACAGTACACAATAAATACTGAAGGAGTGCTGTATATTCCTACATACACAGTATTATTAAACAATGTTAATGAGCTGCTGTAACTGTCTAAAGTACGTTTCTTACTTAAATGTCCCACTTTGTTGGGATGTAATCATACTTTTGGTTTATATTATAGTGGCTTTGTATTATAAAAATAAGCATAAGTGTTTTAATTTAATAGTGTTTCACGTACTACATAGTATGTAGTTGATGTAGTGTTGCATTGGAAACACCACCTGGTTCATAACAATGCCTGTTCATTTGATGTTCTCTGTGTTATTGAACAAAAAATACCATTTGGAGAAAAGGTTGGTTTCATTATATGATTAGCATTTTGTATGTGTACGTTTTTCTAAATATATTTTTAATTCAGATTCTACGATGTGAGGATTGTGCCACATAAAATTAATTTAAATGATGTGATTTGAATTTGTGTGCTCCTTTTTTATTGTCACGTCCACTAGTGATTTTATAAAAGTGCCTTTTCATTTCATTACAAAAACCCTTTAAAAATTATTTTGATATATTCAAGCTCTCCTCAGCCACAACTTCAAAAAAACCAACACGGCTTTCAGTTTTTTGGTGACAGGCTCGTAGGAACGGCACGTACTGGGAATCAGATCGCTTTACAGCCAAACAGGAAAAAGAGCTACGTGGTCTCAATAGTGAGAAAAGACTAATAACAAAGACTGAGATGCCGCCACGAAATCTGTCACATTGTTTGCTTATTCTTCTGAAATAGAGACAATGAAATACAGCACCCTAGACAATTAATGTGTGTGGTTCTGCTGCATGTGTCATTATTGGATGGTATTATTGGTTATTCTTTTTTTCCTGCTTGGGGAAATTGATGTCAAAGTGACTTGTCCACAAAAAAGGGGTTTTATCAGCCATTATTTAGGACGTGTTACCAAATTGCTTGGAAAAGCCACGATGATGGCTCTGAATGGGCAAGCAGGTGATGCAGTGCAGCGACGCTGTACTGTGCATGTCTGACCACCGCACTGAATCACCTGCCTGGGCCTCTCCTCCCATTCTGGCACATTAAGTTCAAGGTGACTTGCTAATTCCAAACAGGTGCAGGCGATGTTAAAAAATAAATTAAAAACAGGGGGGGCTCATTGTGCCTGATGAATATGCCATTAAATGGGCATAAATCTCCCATCATGCATCGTGTATCATTACCAAAAATGGCGTATGGCGTACTCTCGGTCATGACAGTGAACGCCTCGTACGCATGAGAAATGACAAAGAGACATGTGATACATGAGTTCACCGTGAAAGTTCAAAGTGCTCTAAAGTCAGAGCCTGTTTGCAGCTCACCTTCTTAAAATGTGAACAAGTTGAATTTGTCACAAAGAAGGAGCTTATCTTTTCGTTTTATGGCAGGAAGTCAGTAAGAAGAAGCTTTGTTTAAGAGAAAAAACCCAAAGTGGGTCGAATGAACACATTCGACCCACTTTGAACGTGGAAACCTTTCCTGGTTTCCACGTTCAACCAGGAAAGGAGTTTGTGGAGTTATTTAGAACTTATGTTATTTTCATTTTTACTTGGAGAGGCAGCGTCCAGTTTATTATGCTTATACTGTACTTTAATTTCTATTCCTTTGATATTCTTGTTTTTATTTTTATTTTTGATATGCATTTCTTTACAATGCTTTATGCACTTTGAATTACCTTTTTGTTTAAAGGTGCTATACAACCAAAATGGCCTTGCCTTAGTGTACGTACTTATTTTAAGCCCAACCTTGATGTTCGTCCTGGACCTATCCGAGTGGTTTAAACCACGTGTTTACTGCGACCATGATGGAGCGTTCTAGTTCGACCCGCTGGGTTAGAAAGTAACATGTAGTGTCCTGGATAAGCATCAGAATGGGTTGGATTGGAAGTTGGGATGAGAGCGTTCTGGGCATGTTCATACAACCTGAGGAGGGAAGGTGTGATCAAGACGCCTGCAGCAAGACAAGCTCGGCTCGTAGCATTAAAAGACCTCTGCATCTCAATGTCCTGAGGTGAATTTCAGTCCCAGTGTGTCCCTGGGTCACAAGGCCAGGATGTAAAAAGGAAGGAGTACACATGTTGGGGAAACAACTACAAAATATAACATCTGCTGACGATGCATCTGGCTCAGATGCTGTTTACTGATAGCAGAAGGTGGTCCAGTTGAGTTGTCTGGACACAAAGCGCACATCACATGATCCGAGGGGTAGAAACACGGCACCAACCAGAGTCGATCTCTCCAGTGACATCATCGGACGCTCAGCATCGCTGTTTCAACCTCTCTAGGCAGCCGTTAGCTCCCGGTTGACAGAATAATGACAGGATGGTGACAAAGGTCAACCATCACGGTGGAATAAAAGACAGAGATGTGGTGGAGAGCGTGATGGACGGGTGAATGGGGACAGGTTTGTGGCTCACTAATAGTAAAAAGGCCAGCGGGGCCAAGACTTCTTAGTCACTCAGTTGCTGCTAGGATACAGGCGTCAGTGTGCAAGTATCTACCGTCAGATTAGAGCGGGAAAAAACTATTATAACTGCTGTTATGTATTCAATAGGGACAATCGGCTTGCTGTTTCCTTTCTAGATGGACTGCTAGGCGCTCGCTATCTGGGACCTTTCCTGGGTCTAGAGTACAGCAAGTCCATCTTCATGAGCTAAAATTGGTTCCTGTGAAGCGTCAGGTTACTGGTCTCCGGTGTGTCCCCGAAAAAAAGAAGAAGAATCATGCCTTTTTAATTTTCCAACTGAATTCCCACTAATGGAGAGTTTAATATTTCTATTATCTTGCAGTATTTTTCTGGAGGTCTAATAGCATTTTTCAATTAGAGCATCAATCCTCATTTAGGGACTTTATTAGCTTATATACCTTTAACTGGTTCCAGTCAGCCTAATGCTGGCTCTGCATCTCAGCAGGCAGACACACACACACACACACACACACACACACACACACACACACACACACACACACACACACACACACACAGGCTCTCGTTCATGCGTTGAGTGGCGGCTTGAGAATCATTCAATTTACAATAGAACCTGAGGTCAGTTCAAGTCTTCCAGTTTGGCAGTGAAAATGTACAGTAGCTGAACTTCGCATCGAATGAAAAAAGCATTTTATTTCAAGTTGAGTACATTACTACTTTTGCAACCATCTACTGTGTAATTAACTAAACACATCACAGATTACAACTTCTCAGTAGAACATTGACTTTAACTTGGAATATGTGGAAAAGGGAAGAATCAGTAATAAAGTCATCTTTTCTCTATTAAGAATGGCAGGACAGTTTCACAAGTATTTTTTTTCTGTAGATCTGCAGCTAACCCTGTGAATTCACCCCAACTGTATTATCTTGCTTAAACCATGCCAATGGATTTTCAAGACAGTTCAAATTTTTTGGAAATGTGTTGAGTCACATTTGTTTTTGCCATCAGCAATGAGTGTACTTAGCTTAGCCTGTCAACATAATCCGCCACCTTCAAACCATCTTATTCTAGTAAAGAAAGTGTTTCCCAAAATGTTTACTTTTCCTTTGGTTGCATCCAAACATTTGCTTGTTGTTTGGCCAGTGAGCGTTGGCCTGATCGCATCGACTAGTGCAGTACGATGGTCTAACTGTCGACAGGAAGTGTGCTACACTGCGAGTCGACCTCTGCCAGCCAATCTACTGTATGAGAAGTTAAAACAAAAAAAGGGGAACGAGTACAGCATGCAGCTGATTGTACATCATGCCTGCACGAACCGCTGGGAACAAAGAGGACAAATGTGCCGGTGGAGGCCAATTCCCACCAGATCCCGGATCGCTGCAGGCCCATCTCCACAACGATAATGTGTACATCCATCAAAACCAAAACTGTCACGACGGCATTTGATTTATTTTCAAAAAAGTACAGAACAAACGCACACTTTCGGCCAAATCTCTTCCAAACCTTGTCTGGAACGCCCCTTAATTTGTCACTTGGCCTTTCGAATAATGGTTCTGGGGGACGGAGGGACAAGCAAATCATTCGATTAAAGCAGGGCATTGCAGTGAGTGTGGAAAACCAGCCTGATGGGGAAGTGTTCGGGATGTGAGGTTTTGGGACAATGAATATGCAGAGGGAGGGTGAGACTCTCGCGGTTGGCACAGGTTCATTCCCCGCATTCGGATGGCCTCATTCCTGTCAGAGCCACAGCGGCACAATGTCCGTCTGGAGAGCTAAAAATAGTACGAGGGGCAAAGAACAGTGGAGGATTGTGCTCTCTTAAGGCTGCACTGACCCGAAATGCTGTGTCATGACATTTCGATCTGTTCCTCAGACAATACGAACCGACCTCTGACGGGACAATATGTCTTCTTTCATAATGACTTTGTTTTTTTACCGTCAAGCACTCAACCCTGCTAGGGAAAAAACCATGATCGGCCCACAGAACACTCCTACTGATCATTACAAAGTCCCTGCAGCATTGGAGGGTTTTTGATGGCTCCTGGCTTTTGCACTGAAGAAGTGATTGCCGTGCTCGTCTCCTCCATTGTCGCCTCCTCCCTCCCACCTCTCCAGGAGGTCGCCAACACTTGAGTGTGCATGTTCTGCCTGTCCAGACGTTGCTACGCTGGTTTCTAGGAATTTGTGCTGCTTTCTTAGGTCAACTTAAAGACACACAATTGGTATGCTTGACTCAGGCAGCAGCTTTCACCCTGCTTTCTCTCCCTCCCTGCAGATAATGTCTGTTTCATCCTTCACTACCTGCTTGAAGAACCTTTTCCAGTCAATGTCAGTTTGCCTTTCATCAAGATAATAGATTGAAAAGTGGGGAAGCTGTTAAGTTCTTTCCCTCTGTTGCTACCTGTCCCCCCGGTCAGCCACGGTACACTTGATCCTGCTGAGTTGCATCCTATGCCGTGAACTTTCTGCTGCTTTTGATCTGGATGTCCTAAACTTTGGTTTTGAAGTGAAACATGGGCCGCAGGAGATGACTTGTAGCTATAGCAACGTCTGAAAAAGGCCCCATCTGACAGATGTGCGAGAACATGAGCGCTGTACAACCTTTTTCATAGTGTCATAGTGATTATTATTGACATGCACCAATATAAATATAACATACTTGTCCAAATATACACAAAACAACCCTAGAACAGACTTCCAAGAACACGAATCACATACAAAACAAACTATAAATAGAATTTAAATACATCAAATCTAGACATAAAATGAAATCATACAAAACACAAAACAGATCGTGCTTATTCGAAAGCTTCTGGGGAAAAAAATACCCCTCTTTTTCATGCTGGACCTGTTGTTTAGCCTGATTCTACTTTTGGAGATCTCCACCCATCCTAATGAAAGTCAGATCCAGTAGAGAGTAAACACTAAGAGAGCTAAAGTTAATTGATTGGCAAGATTTCATTTAGGCTGCAAAACATGAATATTGGCACAGAACAAAAACCACAAAGAATGGTATTGCATACTTCATTATGAACTGCACAGAATAATGAGCACAGAGCTTGTTCCTGTTACGGTGCATTCAAACCGTCCACAGGGAACACGGAAAGAACAGGACGCTTACATTATTGGTGATAATTGCCATCTACTCATAACATATAATCTTATGTGAAAGGCCAGCAAACAGTCTCTCTGTGTTAATGGTGAGATGGAAAAAACATCTCTGAATGGCTGGTTTACATTTTCAAGATGAAATAACTTGATGTGGAAGTGGCAGTAAAAATCAGCAATATTAATTTATGCCCAAATTCGCTCTTCTCACATTTTATAAATAAGGCTGAGAGTGAACTGGGTCATGATGGTTTGTCATTTTTTTAAGTGGGTCCCCAGTAAACACGACAGCCACTGCTTCAGTGAGTGAATGCCTCATTCTCTGCGTAGAGCTCCAGTTTGCTGCGTAGCAGTTAGCGTCAACGCAGGTGCGACTCTGAAGGAGCCGAGTGGAGACAAAAAAACAGTGTTTTCTGGTGATTTATCACTTTAAGTCAGGTTTGCTTTGCTGTGTTCCTCTACAGCTGAGATCAATGTAATGGATCTAAATCCTGCATCGGCAAACAGTACAGGTGCACCTTTGTCTGCAGAACATGTAATACTACAGTATGGGTTTTTGCATTAGAACCTCTGGGGTTTGTGTGTTTTGTCGGCAAACAGCATTATTGTCATGAACCATATTGGGTTAAGGTGAGTGTATGCTCACAGGCCTGTGATCAGTTGCAGCCTTTTATATCTCGGACAGAAAGACACCGGTGAAGTGAACACTAAAGCACAATGCTGCACAACGGCAAAGCTAAACGCTATTGTAATGGATGTTTCCAGAAGAGACTATTATCTAAAGGAGTCGGCATGGATGTGATTTTATTTTAATCAAGCTGCTTATCAGATACGCCGATGTGAAAAGGAGCTGAGTTCACGTCACTGTGTTTTCTGACAGACTTTAATAAATGTGATTAAAGCCTTGAATGCGTCAGTCGTCCCTTTGTCCTGTTTTTTTAGTGACATTTCATTTCTGGCTTTTGACTAAAAGAATGTCATTTTTTCATCTAAATGTTTATTACCAGATCTCTGTGTGTAAGTGGCCGATGCTGCTGTGGTTCATTCTAACTTCCACAACGATCCCAGAGCAACTGCTGACCTAAATTATGTTAAATTTGCAGTTACGATTTCGAAGGAGTTAACGCTCTCTCTCTAAAAACCTTCTCTCAGGCCTGTTCTATTCACAATTAGTATTTCTAAAAAGTAAAAGCAAACAAAAACCCAGCTGTTGTTTAGCGAAGAAGAATGTTAATTTAAGACCTTTTAAAGATATAACACACACCACAGTGAACTCATGTATTTGTGATTCAAAAAACAGGAGGAATTAAACCGTACATTTTTTATGTTTTTGAACAAACCTTCACAACGATCATCATAAACCTACCAGTACGTGCATGAAATGTGCCCTCTGCATTAAACCACCCATAGATGAGGTGCTGCTCAAGGACACTTCAACATTCTGACAGCAGGGATCGAACTCTAAACCTTGTTGTTTAAAGGACAACCCACAGCCGCCACAGTTTAAGGTCTTGCTTTGCTTTATTTATCTCTACTTACCTACTTCAGAGGAGCAGGTTTGACCTCGATACGGTCGCCATCAGTCTTCTGTCTCCAGACTGGAGTTCACCGTTTGTCTCTGTGCCAACGGGGCACCAAACACATATCTGTCCACATCTTTTACAGCACATTGACAAACCATGACGAAGGCTATCGTTATCTAAAGTTTGTCAGATATGAATTAAAAAAAATAATATATGAAGGGTTTGGCTGTGCTGTTGCAGCTGCTTAAATGCATTGGCAAACAGTAAATCAGACCTTATGAGTTCAACTTTGCATGTAATACAACCAGGCTATCATACAGATGGAGACAATAGATTTATATAGTTTGCCACTAATCATTTTATCGTTTTGGTAGCATTTAAATTGCTATGTAGCTGCTTTATTAAATAGTATTAACCTATGGCTATCCATGGCTAACCCTGGTATTAACCCGATTCTTTTGTTGGAAGCCCAAGGACAAACCGGAGAACTCTTCAGTTCACAGATATAGAATTTATTCAGGTCACAGGTAAAGTCTGGCAGCGCTGGGCTGGGAATGAATGAGCTCTCGCAGGATCTCAGTCAAGCGAGCACGATTTCTGGGTGCTGGTCACATTTTATCTTCCGTACAGAGGTTGGACTTTCACACAACCGAGTCTAACTGGCCAGTTATCTCTGACGTGAACAGGCCGTCACGTGAACTTACAGAAATGTAGTATGAAACATGTACGGGTGTTGTCCTTGAGGCGTGTATCTATTATAGCAAACCTAACTGAAACATCAAAGAGGGCCTTGAAGATACAACGGGTTCCTGCTTCAAGTTAAATGTCACACTGTTCTAATTAAATGAAAGCAACCAGAAAGTTACGTGAGTTCAGTGAAAAAGTGCAAATCTAAAGTGCACAAAATAAAAGCCAATTCTAACTGCCCTCAATAAGTGAGCAACAATTAAAAACTGTTCCGTGCTTTGGGTCGGCAAGAAATGACGTATGATCTGTAATTAGTGAGTCAGTCCGTATCCGAGAATGAGCGCTGACGATCACGAAACCACGCTACTAACCTGCTTTCATGTTCAGTCGAGGTAAATAAATGAATCCGCCTTGATCGTAAACATGACTCCAAAAATCGCTGAATTCCTCGTTCATAAAAGATGCGACACGGAGACAGGAGCTGTTCAGTGTACACAAAGCCATTCTGTAGCATTAGCATGCATTATTACTCACAGTTGTAACGGCATGCTAATGTTCTGATGTACAGTAGATCTAACTCGGCTTTTATATGAAGATCAAAGACATCAAAATCTTGCATCTTCCTCTCAGACACACACATCCGATGCTCTGGGCCATTGACGGCCTCACACGGGGAACCTTTTTTTAGGAAGGGGCCTAAACACAAAGTGATGCAATCTATCCGACACATCCTTCTAAAAAAAAAAAGAAAGGTGTGATCGGAGAGGCTAACTATTCACTCTTTTTCCTTTTTTTGTTGCCGTGCTTGAATCCTCTTCCCTCTGTGCCGGTGCCTGGATGATGAGGGTGCAGCGAGCATTAAAGGGGCTGCTTTGAACAAAAAGATCCGATATGAAAAGGAATGGGATATTAGGGGGGCATGAAGGGATCGCGGAGAAGCAGCTCTCCCTCCCTTGAAGCCGTCGTATAATTAGATAAAAAGGTAGACGCTCTGCTGCGAGTCCGTCCCCGTTGAGAATTTCCCGCGACCCTTCAGGTCGGCCTACAGATAGAACGAGGGGGATGCAAGATGTTTCTACCTTCATGTCAAGGTGACATCACCTCACAACAATGAGGAAAAAGAACAGAGAGTTATGCTGTAGGAATATCGTATGAGGATAATTTCATGATGAGAAGAAAGGAGACAATACAAGGAAGTGTGTAAGGTAAAAGCAGAAACATTGAAGTTTCCCCCCACGATGCTTTCAGCCTGCTGCTCCGGACAAGCAGTTTTAAAACAGAAAGTCAGGGGTTATGCTAACCGCCATGCCATTTTCTATCATCCTCTCCTAACAATAAAGTTGGAAGTTTTTCATAAAAGCCACGTCGGGAGGCAAAGCGAATGAGGGGTATTTGGTTAAAAATGTCTTGACATCTGTAATCTCTCACATCTTCGGCAACCGCTGTTCTCTGAGAAGAATCGATGTAATGCTTGCCAAAATATCTTTATCCCAAAAATCTCAAAATATAAATGTTCTTTGCCTCCAGTTAGACACCCCGTGTAGTTCAATAAATCCAAGCTTGACATGCCTTAATAAGCATAGGTGCACATTTTCCCCCACTTTCAAATCTTTTTGCCTCATTCTGACCCAGTTTTTTTTTTTAACAAACCGCGTGTAAAAGACTGACAGGCGAGCTCAGAAACTGCTCAGAACCGTGTAGAATTGCAGGCGTCGCAGTCCTTTGGGCGATATGTATTCTTTGGATAAATGATGTGGAAAAAAGCAGGGGTTTTCAGTACAGCAAACCATGGTTGAAAATAAATCTAAAAATCACACTCAGTGTTTCATATCACTCTGATATGATTCAGTTGACATGTGAACTTGCGCGATAACAAAATCCAGAACAGACAGGAAATTAACGAACTAACTCAAGACGATGCGAGGATACTTTGCTTCACCGTGGAGGAGGCTGAATCGGTGAAATGAAAGTTTATCCTTGAATGAGCTAAATTTCTTAACAGCATTTTTTTTTTCTGGAAAACATATCAACGGCCCCCTATTTCCATTTTTTTGTTGATTCAGAGAAACTTAAGGTATAAGAATTGAATAGCCCATAAGAACGTCATAATTATATATATAAATGAAATATAACACATACACAGTATGTGGTTGATGAAATTGATTTACTGATTGTCAACTAAACAAATACACACTTGGTCAGAAAGAGCAAGTTACAAAAGGTGTTACTGCATTGAAGAGAAATGTGTTATTGCAATGCAGAGAAATTGTTATTGCATTGCAGAGAAATTGTTATTGCATTGCAGAGAAATGTGTTGTTGCAATGCAGATAAATGTCTTGTATCTGTTCTTCTTTTGATTTCCACCTCACAGATTTAAGACAAAATGAAGTTGTTAAAAACACAGGAAAGGAATCCATTCAATTTAGAGTGAACAATACTGAATTACATGTTTCACAATATGATGAAAGGTGAAGCGTCTTTGGCAATTGGACCCCGTGGTGACATACAATATCTATGAGGCAGTGATTGACTGATTATTCGATCCATCCACCAACCCTCCTGCCTGCCATAAGAAGACTCCCACACACTTTATACTATGTAGATGATCTCACCATCCACTGATGCTGGGAGGGTTTACTTTAGAGGAAGCTGAAAGCCTGGTGTGTTGCATGCGGCCGCTGCAGGGAGCCGCCGTGCACCGGTTTCTGATTCCGAGCTGCATTGGAAATCCAACTATTCAACTGCCGATATTTGTCGACTAGGGAGTCGACAAAATACAGGCCGAACTGATCAATGTGCCACGATTTGGTGAAACTAATAACATTAGCAATGTTCTCTTTATGTGCCCTATTGAGTCACGCCGGCCGATGAACACACATCTCAGCAGGAAACCAGAACCGCATCCTCTGGATTGAACACGCTCCTCATTAATGTTGATTAATGACGTCTGTGCTTCTCACAAGGTAGATCAAGAAAATAAAAGATAATTAAAGAGAGCCTACAGAGACAATAGGGTGCCCACTAAACCTTTGATGCTTGTTTTTTTTTAATAATGAGCAAAAGTAGACTTTAAGATTCCTCACACAATGAAGGAGGAAGCATGACTCACTAAACTCACTCATCTCTGCCTCAGAAAGCAGAATAGAAATAGAAAGAAATAGAAAACTAAAATAAAAGTGACCCGTAATTATTTCAAGGTTAGTGTTTGTTTGTGGACTACAGCTCTGAAGAGTCAAGTTCTGCATTTTGACTGCTTGGATTCTGGATCCTGAATCTTGGATTTGGGCCATTGTCATGGATTTTTTGCAGCAACCTTACTGGACCTGGATCCATCTGGATTCTGGTGTGAAGCTGCTAGTGTTAAAGTCATGTTAGTGGATAATTGCATTGGTAGCAAAAGTAGCAAGGCTGCAGTAGCAACTACTGGAGTCGCCCCCCGATGGCCAATAGAGAGACTGCAAGTTTAATTCCACTTCCGCATTGGAGTTGCTCTTCAGAACCGGAGGTTTCTTACCTGTGATGGACTAGAGACCTATCCAGGTCGCCCAGTGTTAGCCAGGATCGATTGATAATGGATTCATTATTTACTAAACAGAGAGCATTTTTTTTTTTCTTGAGTCATCCATCCATGACTTTCAAATTAGCACATTTTCTTTGGTGACATAAGTTAATTCCCAGCATGCACAGCTCCAACCAACCTCAACTTGAGCTCAGTTCTAATCAGCCGAAAATAACCGAACACATTTGCTTGAGTGTGAAGGTCCTGGAGGATTAGGGAGCGAACTCCTTCACGCTTAAAGGAACACAGCATTGACTTTTGGTGGAAAACTGGACTCTGTGCCTTGACCTTTCCTCTGCAGAACTGCTAAGTGATAAGAACGTCACACCAGTGGCTGCTTTGGTACTGAACAGAAGCTTGTTATTAATGCAACCCTGTAAAACTGTTGTACCTGCCTTTAACTAATGTGAGGTACAGAGTAGTTTAATAGCACCCCTTCAGCATTGAATTTGATTGGACAAAAGATGAACACGGCAAAGCCTTCAACTTCAGTATTGTTATATACTCATCTTAAATGGGATGTGTAATAAAGCTCAGACCTTTGGTCAAGGACTTGTAACATTTTAAGAATATCAGTATAAAACTGACTTCATTATTCAAGGCATATTTCAAAATGCTCAAAGAAATGTAATTAAGTAAAAACTAGCTTCCCGTGTCAGAAACCATAACTATCAGGTTTCTGCCTCGCTCACCCTGCAGCCTTTGGTCCTCCTCGCTCATATTATTCAGTCTGAGAATGGAGCTCTGCTTCCCCTGCATGTGAAATATGGCCAAATATGTAAGCTAAGATGCACTATAACTGTGACTCTGCAATGCAGGAAATCCCTTGTGGATATATGGTGCCGTGTGCCCTTCCTCCCACACTGACAGTATACTCAGTAAATCAGACCGTCGTGGGCAGGGGGGTTACGCCAAGCCTGCCTCTCTTACGCCTTAGTCTGCCCACAGTAAAAAAGAAATAGCAGTTGGTGGCTCCGGCTTGAGAAAATATGAAATCAATGTAATATAAACTAAGATAGATGCTTCAATTTATCATTTGAAAGTGCCGTATAGCGAACGCTGAATTAGGTAGCCCCTCGTTGTACGCCGGCCCTGGTGTATTTATTCTGTTTTACATAATTGGAGCCATTGTTTGCCCGTGCAGCGTGGTTTACTAAATGCTGAATGGGCTCTTTCAAGGCAACAAGTTCAGTTGTCCCATTAGTGTTTGATTGCCAGTACAAAGCCCATTGTTACCAAGATTGATATTGCAAGTGGACATTGTTTTTCCTGAGACGGGTGTGGAACTAGGATTAGATGCACTAGGAAGGCAGCATGTAGTGTGTGTGTGTGTGTGTGTGTGTGTGTTTAAATTGTACAGCACTTAACTTTTGGGGATCAAGATCTATATCAGGCGTTCCAGATGCAGCCACCAAGGACGTCCCCTCCCTCTGGGGGCCCAGGTCGATCCGTGGCAGAGCCGTGCTCTGACCTTGAATGAAAGGAGGTCCCCCACGATGACGTCGTGTACGTGGCGCCATATGTGGGAACCAATTGCAATGTTTTATCTATCCAGTGGGTGGGGCACAGATGAGCTAAAGTCACGGAATTAGGGAAAATAAAAATGGGTCGTTGTACAATAGCATCAATAGCAAATTAATGTTAATGTTATCATTAATATCCTTAAGCTATATGAATACATTTCAAATGTTATTAACCTTAAAAAAAGTGAAGACAATGTCAACGTAATTATATAATTAACTCAAAATTGATTAAAAGTACAGACATATATAATCAATTAGCTTGGAAAACAGCAGAAGTATTGCCAGTGACTCCGACAACGGCAGGTGTTTTTCGGTGTGATTCTAGCGAGTTCTCCTAAATCAATGGTATTCCTCGAGGAAGAACCGCACGAGCCGGTTCATGGTCAAAGTGTTCTTTTCCCCATCATGATACTGAAGACTGCTGCGGGCTAATTAATCACTTACTCACTTACGGACGCCGGGCCGATGGTCAGCGCTTAATTCATTCACCGAACTGAACGCAAATTACACTCGGTTCTCGCCCAGTCGCGTTGTTCGCATGAAAATGAGGTCTCACGAGTCGTGGCGGCGCTTAGTTTAATTGCATGCTTTTATGCAAATCGGGTTCAACCTCTTTAGTTCAACAAGTGCTGTCAAACATACATCCTGAATACAGACGATTGTAACGCCGTGATGACAGGATGCTGACGAATATGGATGGTCTGATGGGGAAACGGCACTGTGGGGGTTTGCTTTCATTTATGATTTGCTTTCAGCTATTCAATATCCTTTTTTTATGAAAAATAATGTGCAACGATCGCTGTGGAACACTTGTTGTCAGAGAACTGAATGTCATATGTGTTCAGGCCTAAAAATAAAAAGAGGACTGTCGAATCATTAATAGACTTCCGAGCCTCGGTTTCGACTTTCTGCAAGGACGGTCGCACAAACACGAGCTGTCTTGGAATCGTAATGAGGGAAAAGTTTGGATCTCCTTTCTCAAACCTCCTCAAAGTTCTTGATTTTTGTTCGCGTATTGAGAAAAATTGAGAAAAGACTCAATTTCGAGGGGTCGCAGGAGTGTTATCGGTATCGGTACTCGGTATCGGCCGATACCCACAGCACGAGTATCGGAATTGTATCAGGAGGGAAAAATGGTATCGGAACATCTCTAGTTGAAAGCCCAATGAGTGAGACACCGGGCCATTTATCACCAAATTAATAATAAATATATTATTATTATTTGAAATTGAATCCCAAACAACCTAGTTTCAAGAAAATATAATATAATAATATATAATATATAAATAATTTTTTTAACATATTCATCCTTGTCTCTGTTCAACCTTGATGCTTGTTTTTGTTCTCCTCAATAAAGTCTTCTCTCCATGCAATGCAATGTTTTAGAGAAGGAATTTTCAAAGTCTGACAGCAGACGAAGCTTGAAAAAGACGCCCTCTCACCCCTTCTTAGTTTATTTGACTATTTTTTGCTCAATTCCCAGATGCCTATGGGATCACGATTATGTTATCCGTTTGTTATTTATGAGTCTTATTGAGAAAGCTAAGATAGTCTAATATTCAAGGCACAACACAGGAATGCAAAATGACATGTAGTTGGAGCCCACAAGAAAAACAGAACAGAACAAATACAGTAGTACATTCCTATAGTGCATTTTTATCTCCTTTATCCAACACTTCCTTTTCCGGTGTTTTTCTATAATATGGCATTTAGTGCTACAGTAATTAAAATAAATAAAAAAAACTACAAATTAAGACAAAAATCACATGAGCTAAGCCGCAGCATATACATAACTTCAGACTATTAAAAAGGTCTTTTTTCTATTTATTAATTTCTGACTGGAAAAGTGGGGAAAACTAATAAATTCTATTGTATAGTTTTGGGGAATCTAAAAAACAAAAACACACATATTCAAGCTTTTCTAAGTCATCTTCTTTCAAAAACTTGTGTAATAACAAATGTAATTATTCCTCCCCTGAATTCCCGAAAGCCTGCCACTTTAAAAAACTTCAGTTTTGGAGATCGCCACTTACACAGCAGTGTGGGAAGACACGCGTTCAGTGGGGCCTTAAATAATAATGAGTGCCCAAACAGCATTTTCTGGCTCCGTTAATCACACAGTTGGAGTGATTTGATTATTCTCATCACAGTTTTTTTTTACAACCGACGCCTTAAATTCAATAATAATGATGAAAAATGAGCCTTCTGCTTCAATCCGTCTACATTCCCAGCGTGCAATACGCTGGAGCACCTGGTCAGCAGATCCAGACGACTGAGTCTTGGTTTATCAAGTGGTGTGAAGCCTTCAGGTGCACTTTCAAAATAAAGGTGAATACCAAGTGAATGTCACAGACTCTGCAGCACCACCAAGACACAACATGCTTTGTTCTTGAGAAAGATTCACAAACGAATGAAACATTTACATGATGCTCGAACTTTTGTTTTGCTTCATACATTTATCCAAATTTCCCCATTCTTGCAGTAATTATCTGAAGGATGAGTAAGGCATTGTTTGGCCTGCTGTAAGACACAAAAGGAATAGGAAGTACAGTAGGACTTGTTATCACGGGCATGTACCAGTACTAATACTCACACTGCTCTAGAAAATCTGCCTCTTCTTACAGCTGGTTTAAGCGGAGTAACATCCTGTTAACAATCCCCTTTTGTGTGGTCTGTTCAGACATCAAAGGGGATTAAACACCATCGGAGCCTAGTATTGGAGGGGGGGGGGTTATCCAGGGAATGTAAACAGTTACTTTTGGGAACACGAGTATGTAATTGGAATTCAAGGATTTATTTTCACACACAGCATGTCGTTCACACTAGAAATATCCACTCGAACTTGGTGTGCAGCTGGTTTAGGACAATGCTGCATCCTTGGAGCGCTGTAACATTGGGGGGGGGGGGGGGGGGGGGGGGGATTCAGTCTGCTGTAAGGCTGCAGCACTTTAGTAAAAAAGGAGGCTAGAACAGTAGGCTCCTTGTTGCCATGGTAACCCTGCAAGTATGTGTGTGGAAAAAGGAGATGCTTCGAGGTGAGTTGGTGATGCAAAGTGATTTGACCACAGTGATTTGACCACGTAATGTACACCCCCCCCCCACACCCACACACACACACATGGTGTTGGTGTCATGGCAGATGCCTGTTATGGATCCCAGTTTATTTTTTATTATTCTGGCTTTTCGAACTCACACTTACTGTAATTTTTCCTCCTGAAGCGATACTTCAGGCTGAAGGGCGCTGATGGGACCATTCAAGGTGGTAGCCTGACATGTCTGATGTGGATATCTCCATTTAACATTCCCCCCCCCCCCCACACCCCCCCCCCCCCCACACCCTCATTATTTCAGAAAGACGAAGTGCTTTGATCTGTGAGGGAAAACCTCCAGAGAGTCGTGAAGAGCGCATATGATGCATAATATATTTAAAATTACTGTAGTTCTGAGACCTCCTTATGAAACTATTATTATCTCATATGACCTCTAAAACTAACACCAAGTTCAGCAACTTGTGGCAAAAATCGACTGATTACAGGTCAAATGCACCGAGTTGCTAAGAAGTCATCAATGTCAAGATGTGATTGACTGGCAAACTTTAACATCAGACAATATTATATGTATTGAGTTGTATTATTAAAGTAAATTTCAAGTGTGAAATGGGAAGGAAAGTGCAGTCAAATTGTGTCTGCTGAGTTCAGGGTTGTCATTGCTTTTTCCACGTTATTTGCACATCAAATGTTGTTTTTTTAGGTTAAAACTTAGTACAGCGGGTTCACAGGGAATAGGGAAAGTGTTGATCCAGTTTAATTAAACACTTGTTGTTCACAGATTAAGAGTGGCGCGATTTAAATCCGGATTTAAAAGTGAAATAAGCATAATGTTTGAATTGAATAGTTTTGGCTTTAATATAATTATCTAACAGAGCTAAATATATATATAAATATATATATATATATATATATATATATAAAGCTGTCCGATCCTAACAACCCCATTGAAGTGCTGCCGTTTCATCACTCCAGCTTAATAATCAGCGCTCCGTTAGCTTTTAAATGAGAGTAGTAAATTAAAGTAGCGTGCCATGTTTTGTGCTACTGCTGTTGCTTTGTCCACAAATGCCGGGCGCTCGTTTGGCACCGCTGCTACGGAGCAATATAACCTGTTTTGCAGACATTAATGGCCGGCTTGATGCGCCATCAACAGGCTGTGTGGATGGAGTCGTCTCAAAAAAGCTTCTGGATTTTTCTGCGGCAAAAAGAGACCAAAAGTACTTCAGAATTCCATCTGGGAGGCAAAAAAACAGCAGATGGGGATGTTTTCCAGCATCATTTATATTTAAAAAAGAAAACGCTCGTCCTTCAGCCATCATCTGGGCAGCATTTCTCCATAAATGATTATTGTTTTTGAGTGTGTAGGTTGGAGGTATCGCAGCGTGTCGTGTTGGTAAAAAAAAAAAGCCACCCAGCGAAAAAGAAGATGAAAGGGTAAAAACAAACCCCATTCTGGCCTCTTTATATCTCGTTCCTTTCTCACGCTCCCACCCACACCCATTACAAGATGTGTGTTGTTGTTGATGTTTATTGCTCTCGCTGCCGGCCATGTAGCGCTGAAATCCCTGACCGACACAAAATCCTACTCGGAGTTCCAACAAACAGGCACCCACAGGACCCAACGACATCAGTGCGGTGGAGAGCACCGTGGGACGTTCCACAGAGCTGGTGGGGGGGGGGGGTATCATGGCGAGGACAAACCATTTCTAGATGTTTTCAAGAAGTCACGGTGTATTTTTGCAGGTGGATTTAATTACTCGTGTGACTTCTAACGAGCCGTATCATTCTAAATCAAAACACTCCCTCCCTGCAGCGAGTGTGCTTCTCCTTCCTGGCCTCATTACGGAGAAAACTCCACTCCAAGGCTTCTCCCGGCTAGCAACACGATAAGTCAGAAGAGACTTTTACACCTAATGGTTTGGAGACTTGTTTTTGTTGTCCCGCGTCGTCCTCGGCCTCCGCTGAGCCACGCAGTAAAGATTTATCTTTTGAGGGCTCACTCACGCGAGGCAACTAAAGTTTGTTTGACTACTGTGATTCTCTGTAAAGGTTAAGAAGGTGATTCTATTCAGAAACAAGTTATATTACTTGAAATCCTCGTGACTTACTGATAGCAATGAATACATTAAATGCTCTGACATAAAAACATTTAAAAAATGATTGGACGGCCTGCTCTACTCTGCCGATCTCCAGCAATCGTTTGAACAGAGGTCTCGAAGAGGGGGGTGATGTGTTCGTATCGGTGATGTGGTCATAGTCAAAGTCTGCTGGATTTCGGCAAGGAACGGTTGGTGCACGAGCATAGGCACGGGTACGTGGACATGACGTCAGCAGTAAAGTTGCATCATGTTCTCTATTGTGATTGACTTTTCTGGAAAACCATGTAAGTCATGCGTTTGTCGTATTCAGACGTGATGACTAGGAGTGGGTAAAAATATCCATACGGCAATATATCGCGATACTTTGCCTCCCAATGCAATATCGATTTTTCAACTCCAAAGATCGGTTAAAAAAAAAAACATTCATGTTTAGACGCGTCGTGTGAATGCAGTACTTTATCCTTTTTCATTTTATTTTCAATATTTATTCCAGTGAATTTCATGGGAATTAATAAAATGGAGAGGCTGTTTTGAATGAAATAGTTTTGACTCAATTTGTCCTCCGATCAATATCATCTGACGTACATATACAGGTACTTGTGTTTTCATCTTTATTTATATCGCAATATCGTGATACGTATCTTATCGTGACCAAAGTATCGTGATACGTATCGTATCGTGAGGGTTTTGCCAATACTCACCCCTAGTGATGACATACGTACAAAAGGCGATCAGGCCGAGGTGCAGTATGGACGAACCGGCCCTAGAGTGTCCTTAGTTTTTCCACCTTAAACGACGGACAAACGGAGCAGTTTCTTCTCACCAAGTGTTGGATTGCAATTTGCCCTGAACCCCCCCCCCCATCTCTCTCTGTGTTATTTGTTTGATCTGCCGTGTGATTACAACACACCGTGCTGCTCGTGTCAACACAAGCAGGTAATTATCACAGCGTGGGGCGAGAACATCAGGCGCGTTCTGTCATTTCCCTGCACATTAACGGTCGTCAGAGCGGCGCCGCTTTCTGCACCAAACATCGTCTTCGTCGTCTCTTTTGCACGAAGGCGTGGACTCGTTCCTTTGACACGTTAATGACTCGGCTGTGTCTGAGGCTGCAGGACACGATGCATTTCCGCCTCTCTCTGGCGCTGAGTGCCACTGTGGCTTGATTTAGAAACCACTGATGTATCTCTATACGCTGTAATTGCACGCTGGTTTCATTAAGATCAATTTATCAAATTCCGGCTGTCTCCAGACGTTCCTCTGCTATTCTGTTTGATCTGAGAAACCATTAGCTGAGCAAGGAAATTAAATGTCTTTTTGTTGGAAATGTTTCCAGGAAAGCAAAAAAAAAAAAAAAAAACAGAAAGAAAAGGTTTGCAGGTAGAGAGGTTCCCCAAAATACAGAATAGAGTTTAGAGCTATATTAATGCCATTAGCTAATTGGATGATTATATTCCTGTTGGATTAGATATGTTAGTGCATATGTACATTCACACAAATACATACTTCAGTACTACTTTAGCTCTTCAGTTTACTTGAGTAATTCAATCCTCTACTACTTAATACTTCTACTTCCATGAGCTTCAGAGACAAACATTTTACTTAACTTTATTTTATAATTTTTCAGATTAAGACTAATTACAAATAGATTATTCTACTAATGAGTAGATAGATTAAATAAATGAAGCTGCAACATTAAAGTGACGCATCGATAGTTATAATGCAGAAATATAATAGATAGCATTCTAAAATGAGTCATTCTGCATAATAAATACCTTTTCTTTTGGTCCTTTAAGTATATTTTGATGCAGATACTTTTGTACTTTTACTTAAGTAAAGTAACAGATCTGAATACTTCTTCCACCATTGACAGAAATGTGTCTTAAACCTTTTCTTCGTCGTAATCTTGAATGTTCAACCATTTATTTCCAGTTACTTTATGATAAATATTTAATATTTAAATATTTATTTTACTGTATTGTAGCTTTTAAGGGGGAAAGATAATCACATTTAATTACTAATTGAGCTACTTCTGAAATTCAACACTTCCTGTTTTTCCCGCACCATGTCACACGGGAATCCATTACGGATATTAAAAATCCAGATGTTTGATCTTTTCAAGTGATTCAGTTGGGAACGATGATGTCTTTGTAATTAAAAGCACCACATTGTGTTTCTCAGGCTGCTGAAGCTAAAACTGAGACATTTACACGCACATGAATCATTTAAGAAAAAGACACAATAACCTTTCAGGAGGTTAAGTTACAATATTAAGCTTGAAGACAAAACAGCACTTGGGTCTTCATTTAGAAAGTCCCCTTGTCTGAAGTCTCCGGCAAACAATTGACCTTGCTTCAGAGGTGGAACAAGTTTATCCTGCAAATCAAATAGCCTCGACAAATTATGGTGCATGCAAATGGAGGAACTTGAGTCATGACGCTTGAAAGATAACAGCATGGTGTGCATGAACGAGTCTCTCTGTGACTTTTTCCTGGAATCGAGTGTTTCCTGTGTTCAAGAGGCGGCAGTAACGATGCATTCAAGACCTCCAGGTAAAAGAAGGGTTCACCTGAGCGACCGTTGAGGCACTCGGCTTCTCTCCAACATCCCAAAATATAATAATTAAATAATCTAATAATAGTCTTTTGAATGTCAGAAAAGGAAAATAAATGTTCTTTTTCTCTTCTTATTTTTTCAGATCAGAGATATTGCATCTACTATAATTAAAGACAAATAGAAGCTGAAAAACATGACATTTGGAAAAGGTGAAGCCATCAAAAGTTCACTTATTGCTTGAAAATGTACTTTAACAAATTGCCAAATATTTGAAAATAACACCAATCAGAAGAGTGTATTCTCTGTTATCGTGTGATTGCGTGCATGTGTGTGTGTGTGTGTGTGTGTGTGTGTGTGTGTGTGTGTGTCCACATACACATAACAGGCACCACTTCTTGCATTCTCAACCAGATGCATTCTTTTCTTTCAAGACTGAAAAAGACGTGTTTTCAGTTTTGTTTCATTTAAGATCCTTTTGGCCGCAGCTTTCTCAGCATGTGCACATCTTCTCTGAAGAGCAGGTACACTTGGCTTTAGTCTTTGTGCAAGAAAACGGAGACACGCTGCGTTGATATGGCATCCGATATCAGCTGTGTATGTTTGTTTGCACACACAGAGGAAGAGAGTGATTCCATGTGTAGAATATTCTATCTTTAAGGTTTTAATGACGATTAGAGGAGACGCTGGTGTTCTGTGTATGATCTATAGCAGGGGAGGATTGGCGATCTATAGCATAACGGGCCCTAGTTTCGTAGACCAGCGCAGGGCGGCGCAGGGTGGCGCAGCCGGCGCAGTGCAAGTTTCGACCCGCGCAGCCTTGCGCACCGTCAGTTTGGCAGTTTGGTGGATCGCCTGCGCCAAGATGGGTGTGGCGGCGCAGCAGGGGGAGGCGTCACAGATTCAGCTTGGCGTAGCGGAAGTTTCGTGGCAAAAAGCCTCGCCGAGACTGCGCTGAAAGCTCGCCAGCTCCAACCTGGTCTACTTTCGGCGCAAGGCGTAAATAAAGTCATCCAATGCGAATCACAGCTGGCGGAGTGGAAGTTTGGCTGACGGCGCGCAGTGCGCACACGTCACCGAGACCTCACAGTCAGGTTTCCACAGTTCCAGGCACATTTAAATGCAATAAATAATCACAACAAACACTATTTAATGCAACCCATTGAATCAACACGTGAATTTATATCTATATAGATTGTCCCGTCACATCTGACGTCAGATCAAAGGCGGATGGCACGCGTAACGGAAACTCAGCCTCTCGGACCAAAACATCTCCCTCTCTCTCTCCTGTTTTTTATAATATCGGCATTGTTATTATTATGATACGCGCGCGCGTGATGCGCGTGGTGGGAGCGCCGGCGCTGCTTCTGTCATCGGGTTGTCAAGTGACGGATCTTGCACTGAACCTCCCCTAACGCATTAAAGGAGAGGAGAGGAGCTCATTTGATTGGTGAAGATCTGAATCGGCTGTATTAATCCCAGTCCACGCCTCGTCTCCTCCTCGTCTCCCACTCACGCCTTCTTCTCCTCCAGGCGGACACACCCCGTCGGCGCGGCGCAGGTGCGCTGAAAGCTGACTGCGCCTGGTCTACGAAACTAGGGCCCAACAAGTGCGACTGACAGTGCGAGCGTCTGTTGTGAATCGGTGACGCCGCGGCCGATAACAGTCATCAGCATCGTAAGGTCAGTGTCGGCGCCATCACCACTCCCAGACTACAACGGGGTCAGGGAGAGGCAGGGCGAAGGCGGAGGAGAGAGAGTTGATTGCAGATTTGGAGGTGGTGTGAATAAGGTCAGATTTTGCCTCACTGTTTTGTGAGCGACTGTAAAATCAAACCTCGAGCCTAGTAATCCCCTTTTTTATATTTAAAAAGTGCAGAATACAGCGAATTCATCCCCATCAAGGATAAAACACATTAAAGCCTTGTGATAACCATGTTTACTGGTACGAACTCCTCCCATCCTATAAAACAGTACGTTTATAAGGGATCCTATACGATGCATCTTTATATCTTTGCCTCTTGCAGCTGTTGTTTCTGTGCTGAAGGGCACTTTGACTTTAGCTGAGCAAAGAGATCTTGTTTTCATCGTTGGTGACTGTTTTTTGTTTTTAGGGCTCATTATTTTTTCGTTTTATGTTTTGTAAAATAGAAATCCAGTCTGTTAGTGTTCTGAATTTTAGATGAGTTGAAATTAGATGAGAGGACTTTATTTATTCTTGAAGCAGGGAACACAACAGTTGGACACACAGGGGGACAGGATATGGGGGTGAAAATGCTTTAAGAAAACAATGTTTGTATTTTAAGAACTTTATAATTTTGTGTTGACTTTGGTGGTCCATGTGGACAAACAGAGCACCAGAGCCTCTTTATATATATATATATATATATATATATATATATATATATATATATATAAATATGCAGTCCTGGTTCTGGTTGTCTCATGACTCTTTTTCCTTGTGTGTAAATGAAGGTTCCTGAACATTTTTACCGCCATTCACACATAGCCTTGATTTTAAATTGAATAGGTAAACCAGGCATTTTGAAGAGAAATAAGTTTGATAAATAATAATGAGATTGTACACTAGCCTTTTAAATTATAAGCAGATCATAATTATCAGAATGATAAGACCATTTAGGCTTCCTCGTGTGGCTCAAAGGTGTACTGCATCTATAAAATGTTAAATAAAAGATTTATGGCGACCAACATAAAATCTCCCGTGACCCACCCGTGGGTCCCGACCCGGTCTTTGGGAAACACGGATCTAGGAGGCATCAGTATGAAACTGTTTCATCACCAATTAAAAGTTCCTCACTCTAACTTTAAGAAAAAAAGACACACTGCAGTTATTTCACAAGGTAATAACCGCTCCAACGCATTGTTCAGACACTATAATTGATTTCCACTTATAATACTTATGAACCTCTTTTCAATCAGCCACCCACCTCTGTCTTAATATCCACAGCATGACGGAAGTGAATCAAATCCCAACCTTCCCATATAACTGCACTCTCCTAGATTTAGTTTTAAATAGTTTGGTTAATGACGTGAAACAAAAGAAAGAAAAAAATATACGAAAAAAAAAATACCTGCTGTATTTCACAGAGAGCCTTACTGCATGTGACATCTTTTAAATTAACAATGAAAATGTATTTCTGTTCAGTGGCTAATTGATGAGGTCTAAATGAATAATCATTTCAGAAATTAGATTGATTATCAATAATCAGACATAACAAATGACTGTTGCATTGTCAGCAAACAGTTTTGCCCAGTAAAGACCATCTCTGTCGCATCGTTATCCAATTATTGCAAGAACAAAAACTATGGTGTCAAGGTGGGTGGCAGCAATGAGAGAGAGAGGGAGAGTTAGAGTTCTTTCATGGCTCTCTGGGCTTTGATATTGTGAGACGAGCCAATAAAAGGCTGTTCAAAACTTCTGCTCAGAGATGAGAGAAAACTCAGACGGCTAATTCCTCAGGTTTACTGCCCTTCACCTTTTAAAGTAACTCTGGAGGTCGTGTGAAACACTCGGCCCACTTGGTGGCTTTTTTCTGTTGTTGTTGCTGATTATAGTCTATTTTATCATCACAGATGTTTTTCTTTATTGTCAGTTGTTCTGCCACATCCACACCACATCCCTCACTTTCTCATACTCAGCCTCGAGTTCTCACGTTCAGTTCAACTTTGATTTTTATTTGTCAATTCCTTCCATGTACCACATACAAGGGAATCCAAACGTGTCTCTCTGTCCTATGCACTGCATGAAAAGTGGGATTTTCGTCAGTTAGCGGCCCTGTAAATTGACGTGGAAGTTCAGGTTTACGACTGCAAACGGCAATTTGCAGGAAACACCGAAAACTGACGTAAATTGCCGGGAATTGACGTGGGCCTTGCTTGGCAGTTGTCCCCCCATGACCCCCCTCCCCGTAATCCTAGGGGAGGCTTTCACATGTAAATGAAAATGCTGTGAGCTATACAAATCCAAATCAGGGTAGCAGGGGGAGTTTTCCCCCAGGTGACATTTTTCTGAAAGGTGTTAACTTCATTTCATCTTCATTCAAAGATATAACTTAATTTCATCTTCATTCAAAGATACACAAAACAATTTGCTTCAACAATTACTTTTAATCAGGCTTTGCCACAAAGGTAAAATGTACATTCATGCAAACAACATCACAGTCTCCTAGAGCTCAACCACTGTGCATAGTGGCATGACTACAGTGACCCTTTCTGTGCTTAAATGCACAGTGGATGTGTTAACCACACATCTCCCAGCAATGCGCTCAACAGGCAGAAATGATGCTGGGTATGACGTGTCTGTTCCCTGCAAGCTCCAAACTTCTATTGGCTTTCCATAAAAATGTCTGTCCGGATGGGGATGAAGCCAGGAAACTTGCGCAGTAACAAGTTTAAATGCAGTACCTTTTGACACAACATTAACAACTATAAACTGCTTTATAATGGCTGGTCGTAGTTCTGCTAGAGGGTCAAGGATGGGTTCATAGATCATAGATCTCGGCTGTGTTCGAAATGCCATACTAACGTCCTACTCGTACTTAATTGTGACGTAAATTTGAGTACGTAGTGCGTTCACATACAATAATATGTGAATTTGTGCACGCGAGAAATGCCCGGATGTATACTGCATTGGCAAGAATTTCTGAGTACAGCGGACCTTGCTAAATCTACTCAACTTCCCAAAATGCATTGCGGCTCGTCTGACTTCACAAGTTTTGGATAATGGCGGACGACTGCGGTGATTCTGGCGAGGAGCCCGACACAAACCGCGTACACATGTAAGTATACTGTAACATGACTTTTACGTTTCCAGCTGACTTTTAAATCGTATTGATAATGAACGTTACTTTATTGTTGTTGGCATTGTACGTTAACGTTACGAATCGAAGGTCCTTCCAGCCGGCTAGCCTACTGACGCTAATTTACCATTTAGGGGTTAGCGAGCGCAAGCGAAGCGGAAAATGTGCCGTTTTTACCGACGTTAACTAATAATATAGTGCTTATGTTAAACCGTGGTTATATATTTACTAACGGTGATTAATAACGCCGTGCACCGTTGTCCGTTAAAGGGACTGATGCAGACACCGGGCGCCTCATTCAGTGGGGGGAACGAGGCGGAGACGTTCACGTTCACCGGCAGCAGGAATGCTGCTCTGAGAGGCTTCACTTAAGAAAATGTGGTTTAAATGTTATAATTCTTATATCCAGGACTGCTGGAGACTCTCAGGATGTCCCAGGACTGCTGGAGACTCTCAGGATGATTGCGGTAAGAATATGTTCGGTGACTGCTAGCTAAGCTAAAATTAGCAAAGCAAGCCCAAGCTAAAAGTAGCTTAAAAGCTAATAGTCCAAGCTAAAAGTAGCATAGTAGCCTTGTAAAAGAACAAGAGAGAGGAACCAGTGTAACGTTAAGTTGCTTTGTTAAGTGTACGTTGTTGGTCTTTTACAGGAAGCAGTACGCCGTCTTCACAACTCGGAGACGAATTGTAGGCGCTACGAACCGGAGCAAGGGTACGATTTAAAGAATATGCTTTCATTCTGCTGTATAAGGAAATAGATGCGTTAACAGTAGATACCGATCTTAACTGTTCATTTTGTTTTCACAGACGAACCTCGCCTCATAACGAAGCTGTGACCTCTTACTTGCTCGGAGCTTTGTCCGCAAGTCTATGACGCTGATAGTGACGCCATTGTGTGTAAGTAACTTTTACTGTTTTCTTCTTCCTTGTTTTAATTTTACTGTGACTTAAGTTTTCTTATTCATACCACTCATTTAATTGTTTTCCAGCTGCCTGTAAGACATTCTATGAAACGGTACGCAGGAGCTTCAGACACACACAGCCTGATCTCGCATCGCAGGCGGAAGCTGTGAAGAGGTCAGCTCGGAGTCGTTCCAGGAGAAAGAGGGTAAGACTTATTAGACTTATTAGATCCGTCTTTGGTCAATGTGACCAAACCTACCTAAACCTATTTTCAGGTGCATTAATAGATGTGTTGTGTCCATGCGCAGTGCATCGCGCAGTACTGATTGTCTTTATTGATTGTTTTACAGCTGCTGGAAGCGAGACTGAGTGTGCTTGCTGGCGATGAGGCGGACCGTTGGAAGTGCGCCACCACAGACATGATGTCTGATGAGGAGGACGGCGTCGTTGGCGGGGTGTCTGGATGGATTGTGCGACCTCCATCCTCTCGTAGCCAGGAGCTCACCGAGCTCTGTGCGACTCTACAGTCGCGATTAGAGAAGACTCCCAAGTACAGGGCCACGCACAGCAGGCGGCTGTAAAATTGACCAAATTCGGACAGAATGTCGCCAGTTCATTTGTGTGTTGTGTTGTCAATAAAGCTCTTTCTTTGAATACTTCCTCCTGGCAATTTTTCCTTTCCTCAATAAATTCATTCATATTTATATTTATAAATAAATAAAAATAAATGTGTATATATATATGTATAAATATACATATATATATATAAACATATGTATATATATATATGTGTGTGTATATATATATATGTATGTATATATGTATATATATATATATATATATATATATATATATATATATAGTGATAGATCTGCTAACCAATCACTAGTGATTATTCTTGTTTAAAAGACCCAGTGTGACCAATAGTAACACATCTGCCAACGGGGGTGGGGTTTACATTTATAATGACTCATCAGGTTGACCAATAGTGACAGATCTACCAACGTGGGTTGGCTTTACATTTATAATGACCAGATCTGCCAACCAATCACGAGCGATTATACTTGTTTAAAACTAGTGGTTTCATCCAATCCTGAGTGAGGATATTCAAGCCATCTCTGGCCAGGCGGGGTTTCGCCGCTATTCATATGCTAATTAGAGCCTTCGCTGTGGTTCGTTTCCGACAATTTTCGGCACAGACGAACGCGGCGTTCGCAGCCTGTAAATTGTCGTTAACTCCCGAAAATTAGGGAGATTTTCGGGCGTTTACAGGGACGAAAATCCGACTTTTCATGCAGTGATGGTAAGAGTAACAATAAATAATAAAGTGCACAACATATGAGACATTTACTAATACCAACCCGTGTGCATGTCAATACTCTCATGCTTGGATGTTTTCAAGCATTTTACAGAGAGATTCCTGTCATGGTCTGAATGGAACAGTCCCGTTGTCACGGCAACACATTGTAACTTTTTGTTGGGACACAAGCTCCAAGTTTTCAGAATCGCGTGCATAGTTCAATATTTCGTGTTTCCACCGGAGACGAAAAAGAGGACGTGTTCTCCACGCCGTCACCCATTAGGCTTCTGACTCCAGCCTGACTTTTTAACGAACGTTCATCGGTTGCCATGGTGAATCAGCAGCGGATTGCCACTCAAATTTGAATTAAAACAAGTTAGTTGTATGTTCAATTAGCTAAAGACAACATTGCTTGCAAGGCAGTAAACATGTTAATAATAATAAGTGGGGAGAAACTCAAACTTCAGCACCGCATTTTTATCTGTAAATATCATCACATTTTGTAATACTGCAAATATATAAATATTGCAATACTTTCATTGGTATAAACCATAAAGCCAGAAACTCAATCACCGTTGTGTTTCCTCCTTTGGCAATAGATGGAGACTTGATGGAAATAAAAACTTCAGACGTTACCGCTTCAATTAAAATATAAATCTAATGTATGGAAATAACACTATATGTATAGAGACTATCATACCCCACGGGCAAATACAAACTTGTGTTATTTTTATTCCTCCACAAAGAGGCAGGTGATCTCTTGACTCTCATTCACTCTGTTTCCTCCGGATAAAAACAACATCATTTCCATATTCAGCTCTAAATGGCCACAGGATCGGGAGTTTGCTGCCTGAGGCTTCATCTTCTCGGTTTCAAGTTCACACATTAAAGTTATGGAGACAAACCCCACGAGAAGAGCACGCCGAGGCTTTTACTTTTTTGTTTGGGAAGAGACTTTTTAAAAGTAAAAGCTAATGCATTTTGGCTCTTTGTCTTCGTTTTCAGCAGATGGACTTAAGAAATATTTGTAATATTGTCGGTTAATTTGTGCAAAACAAATTATTCATTCAGAATAACGATTTAAAAAAATACAGGATATAAATTACCATTTTATGTGCACACGTTATTAATTTGATGGCACAAATTTGTAATTTATATGCAGGAACTCTCCAAAAAACTTGTACACCTGCTGGGCCTGGTGGAGGCCGACTCTTTTTAATAAAAACCTCGGAGTCTGTGAAATACAGCCGGTATCAGAGCGGCTCAACTAAACACCGGGTATCAATAAAAACCCTCAGTAGAGGACGCCGAGGACACGTTGGCCTCCAAGCTTCAGAAGAGTCTTAAGGTGCTTTAAAAAGTACGTTTGTATCACAGAGTGTGCTGAAGGAAGTTACGGCTACTGGCGGGACTAAACCAAATCCAATTTATTCTTCAAATAAAAAAACATAAAAAGTAACTTCTCTTTCTCAGAAGTTGTTTGACATGAAAATACACCAGTGATATACTATTAAATTAGGGGGGCAGTGTTACAACCTTAAACTTTATGTCTCGGGAACACAAGAGTTTACCGAGCCGTTGCAAAGAGAAAAAAGGGGAATTAATGCATCAAGAAAAGAAGCACTTTAAGTGTAACAAGACATTTATTTATATTGAAATCATAACTACTAACTTGCCACAAAACAAGCAAACTAAACAGCCAAGAACCCCGACAAGTGAACTAGCAGCAGCGAGAGACAGCCCAGGACTGAAGAGGACGACGTTCTAGCAGCAGATATACAGCGGCTCTGATTGCTGAAGGACATTCAGGTGTGGAGGATCAGGTTTTGAGAGAGAGGGGGGGCGTGGCAGACCTGGAACACAGTGTCCAAAACACTCACTGCTCTTTAGTGAGTTGATATTATGTATGTGTTATGTACCATCATGCATTGCTCTGAAGGGAAAGTGACGGGTAGAGTAGAGAGGGGACGCGATTGAGACAAATTAACGAGCTGCAGCACAAAAAAATGTAAATTTAATGTGAGCAGATCAGCACATCACAACACAGACGGTCACAAAGTACTTTGAATATATTTTTAATTTGGGGAAATCCTACTGCCTCCACATAACGGCAGCGTATGCCACTCCTGTTCCTACCTTTCAAAATAAAAGCCCTAGATGTCCTGCTTACATGAACTTGAATTACAACACATTATTTAAAAAATGTATTATAAAAATGTGATATATATTTTTTTTAAAGATTAGTTGAGAAGTTGTTGCAGTTCTACTTATTTCAAAAACATTTAAGCTGAAAAAACCCTTAAGAATAATCTGCACACCAACACACTGATGCTTTATTATTTTGAATCTCTGTAGACATGAAGGGCAGAAATGATTTGGTTGTGTCACCGTCTATGACACTCCTTCGAGTTCAGGAACGAGCTTTATTCCTCCTGGAAACATGAAATGATTTATATTCATGTTTGCCTCGAGCTGCTACTAAGAGTCACTCGCAATTACAGAGTTTACCCGAGAGGTTGAGAAACGAACGTGTCTTCGCTGAATCGTTTTTTTAAGTAAAGATGTCTTAAAAAAAAGTCAATAACTCGTATGAGAATACTGTTTAAGTGATATAGTTCAACATTTAATAGTGTGATTCAAAGTCCAGTCACGATGGCTACTGTGACGTGACAATGTTGTATAAAACACTTATCTGTTAAACTGTGATAAATTACACTTCATAATAATGTTGACACTCTGCAGTTTGGCTTTTCAACTATTGTAATTCTAAATGGAATCATGTAGTCTAGCAATATCACCATTCATTTAAATAGGCTCTTGCTGCTGCTGTTTAACACTGCAGCATCAATATGAACATCTAAACCTGCAAAATCAGTAGAAGGCATTAGAAACGTCTTTATTTTGAACCATTTTGTTCTTTCCAACATGTATTAAATCCACTGCTGACGTTTAATAAAGTATAGACTTCTAGCCTGTATGGGATAGGATGCTTATGGTATTTTTTCGGCGCTAATTGTTATTTTATTTTTAATTTAAAAAAAATCTACATCACCTTAACTGTACGCATCGAGTCTCAATTTCAGTTCAGTTCCTGTAGAAAGATATTGGTATTTATAAACTGACATTGTCTTCCTGGCTAAATTTGAGCATTGGTGTTAATTCAGACGGACCACAAAGCTCAGATGACATCGAGTCGAAGCCACATCTTCACACATTTTCTCTCTGCAGGTCCAGATGTCATCAGGGCGCCTGTTTAAGCTGCTTTAACCTGCCTTTACCCTTCACCGCTTCCTCTGCAAGCCGCTTACAGCCACCTCCGTCCCAGCTGCTCCTCTTCATGCCGCGTCTGACTTCATCACGATGATCCTCTGTCCTGAACGCAATATATACAGGGTCGCCCATACAGATGGAATCATTTGCAAATGTCTTGTCTTTTATAACGCCAAACAAATGTTATGAATTCATTAATTTCATCTGGGTAATTGTGGCATATAATGTAATCATTGCACAAGACTACTTAAGCAAAGGTGGTTCGCCCAAATAAATTGCAGAAGTTCTTCCATAGTCTTAAATTTGACATTATATCTGCAGTACACATTTGGGCCACACGAGGAATCCTGAATGTTGAAATATATTTTTTTATGCTTATAACATTGAATCAAATGTGAAAGGTTAGCGTACATTCTGCCGAGTCATGATGAGAGGAAACAAACCAGAAACACGATGACTCAGCCTAAATGCATTTATTTGGTCATTTATAAATTATATATTCTCAATAACACGTGGCTGAAACAGAGTTTTGCATATAACTGTCTGGTTTGACCTGTTTGAGATAATATAAAAGGTGATGCAGAAATGTAGATGGTCAGGAAGGTTTCGTTTTCACATGGATGAGGCCTGCCGTGAACTGGGTCACGATGATTTGTAGTTTTTCTTTAAGAAGTTGGTCCCTGGTGGCAACATTTGAGAAACACTTCCTTTGTATTGAATAATCCAAACTATCCCTTTAAAGGTGCACTTGGATTATTTTATTTATTTATTTTATTACCTATAACATTATATGTTGTCAAACAGCCATTTCCAGATTTCACCCTTTGGCAACCAGATGTGCTGTACATCTGGATAAAAGCACAGAATACTAAAGTATCCATTTACAAAATCTCCTGAAACCAAACAGCGTATCTTACACTAATAAACGCTCAACGGACGATAACTGGCCCACACACTCTTCATTCTGGAGAATATATGGAGTCACTCTCTACCACACCACCACTCCGAAGCCTTGTCCTATGTGCTCTTCCTCCTCTGTAATGTCAACCTGTAAAAGGCTCAGCCGTCGCCCTGCGGGGGTTTGAGGTGGAGCGAAAAAGACATCTGGATCCTCTCGCTTGTCTGCTTCAATATCAGATACGGGAGATTATGGAGGAGAGAAACCGTCCACCTACGGTGACCTCCTCAGTGGTAAAAGCATGCTGATGCTCTGAAGCAGGAGGCTTAACAAGCGAGGGGGAGCTTGTAATAAGAACACAGGGTGAACCCTCCATCGCTGAGAAACACACACTTTTCTTTCTGCCTTTCCACCCCAATTATTCCCCACATAGTCTAGTCTGAAAACAGGGTGTGTTGAAAAATCTTTGATAAACTGATAAATGTCGCTTCGATGGCATGGAAAAATACATTTTTTGGCGTATTGATTTTGACAAAACCATTTTCTGATTTTCAGCTACCAGTTTCTTTAGAAGCGTGAGTTATCACAAGATTATTGATTTTTAAAAATGTCAGTGGCTTATAACCAGGAAGGCTTGATGATCTTCTCCTGACCCAGTCTGGTGCCCCTTCGCTGTGCTAATAAACATGACCTTTTGAAGGGGACACGCCCCAGGCTGAATACAACATTTATCATGCACTCGTCAATTTGGAGATTATATGCTGTTTTGCTTCCATAACATGTCTTCTTTCAGACTAGTGGAAATAAGAAATCACACACGTAGCTGTATACTTTTGTATATTTGCATCTATGTGGTTTCTGCTAAATTAATCAAAAAGGTAGCTACCTCATTTGCATATTTAAATTTCATAATTAATAAAAAAAACTGGGGAGGTTTCAAGATGATATTTAGTTGAAAATGTCCCCTTTTCACCCGTATTGCCTTCAAAAATATACATTTTTTTTCTCTCAGACTCTGAGCCAGAAATCTCCTCTTCCATCCACCAAATGGGTCGTTTCCATCTATATTCTCAAGGTTTTTTACAGAGGCGTTTGTTCATGTATCATTCACAACCGGATTGAATAGCCTGAAAATTTTATTACCAAAAACATGGCAAATATTTTGTTTTTTTACGGCCTTCATTCTGTAAAAACCATTTGACTCCAATACATCAAGAAAATGCAACACATATTTATTGATTTTGCTTCTTCAAAGATAGAATTTCAGAAAACTACTGATACAAAAATCTATATATAATAGTAACATACAGATCTTTAAAGCCCATTTTCTCAGACTCTGAGCAAGAAATCTTCAGTTTAGTTTATTTATTTTTTTTACAGAGGGGTCTGTTCATATATCATTCATAGCTGGATTTATAGAACATTTTATTCCTGAAAACATGGCAACATAGCTTTTTTCCCTTCCTTTTTTTGACTGTTTTATGGAGCGATGAAAGGAGGCATTCTGTAAAAAAAAACTTTAACCTTAATATGTCAACAAAATTAAACAAGAACTTTGAACTTGGCAACATAAGTTTCTGGAAATATGCAAATATTTGATTAGAAAATGTCTCAGTTGCATGTTAACATACAATTTCTCAAAAACAATACAAAACAATATTGTCTTTATGTAAGTGACTGTGGAGGTTTAATGGTGATACCTATTAATAAATTATTTATTTGGAGTCATCTTTTTGGCTTTGTGCCTGCTTGTTCTTCATGTAGTTATAAAGCACTGGAACTCTATACAGATGAATCTCATTCACATAACATTATGACCAACTTAAATTAAACCGTGATCATTCATTTTGATTGCAGCTTTAATTAAAATCATACCTCATCTGCTGGTTTATTAATAGTTTAAGCCTTTCCAAATAAGAGCTGGAATATATGTCAACAATAATGTTCTTCCCGTAGAGTTAGACGGGTTGCCAGAATTAGTGGGCTGCCAGGTTTCTGTTTGTTTTGTAAATTGCCGAGTAACATAGATTAAACGAGGATTCATTCAGCACAATAAACACTAATCAACGTACATTCCATTGGGGCAATTTTTTTTAAATGCCTGTGTCTGCAGAGTAATACGACTCCTGAGATTCTCCACCGGCTATCAGCGGAGAGAATTCTTGTTGGAAATATGACAGCACCTATATCTATGTTTTCACAGCGAGCATGCTCTTGTGTCTGTGTCAATAATGATTCTGAATAGTTTATCTTGTTATTAAACAGACTATTTCCTACTGATGCCTCTATATGACCTCCAGTTGTAAGCAAGTCCGTTGGCAAGAAGATAAGCTGTTATTGTTGATTGTTTGTATGTGACACATCTACCCGCTGCATTATGGGCAGAGAAACAGACGTAGTTCGATAGAGTGGTAAGTGATGCTAGAGGGGTAAGTGATGCGAGAGGTAAGTGAGAGGGGTAAGTGATGCGAGAGGTAAGTGATGCTAGAAGTTTGAGTGATATTAGAGGGGTAAGTGATGCTAGAGGGGGAAGTGATGCTAGAAGGGTAAGTGATGCTGGAGAGGTAAGTGATGCTAGAAGTTTGAGTGATATTAGAGGGGTAAGTGATGCTAGAAGGGTAAGTGATGCTAGAAGGGTTAGTGATGCTAGAGGGGGAAGAGATGCTAGACAGGTAAGTGATGCTAGAAATTTGAGTGATATTAGAGGGGTAAGTGATGCTAGAGGGGGAAGTGATGCTAGAAGGGTAAGTGATGCTGGAGAGGTAAGTGATGCTAGAGAGGTAAGTGATGCTAGAAGTTTGAGTGATATTAGAGGGGTAAGTGATGCTAGAGGGGGAAGAGATGCTAGAGAGGTAAGTGATGCTAGAAGTTTGAGTGATATTAGAGGGGTAAGTGATGCTAGAGGGGGATGAGATGCTAGAGAGGTAAGTGATGCTAGAAGGGTAAGTGATGCTGGAGAGGTAAGTGATGCTAGAAGGGTTAGTGATGCTAGAGGGGGGAAGAGATGCTAGACAGGTAAGTGATGCTAGAAGGGTAAGTGATGCTAGAGAGGTAAGTGATGCTAGAAGGGTAAGTGATGCTAGAGAGGTAAGTGATGCTAGAGGGGTAAGTGATGCTAGAGAGGTAAGTGATGCCAGAAGTGTAAGTAATATTAGAGGAGTAAGTGATGCTAGAGGAGCAATTGATGCTAGAGAGGTAAGTAATGTTTAAGGGATGAGGGATGCTAGAATGGTAAGTGATGGTAGAGGGGTAAGTGATGGTAGAATGGTAAGTAATGCTAGAGGAGTAAGTGATGCTAGAATGGTAACTGATGCTTGAGGAGTAAATGATGCTAGAGAGGTTAGCTAGTGGTTCTGGAAATTCAAACAATTTTTAGGTCATTTTTTTGAGCTAAAGTTTGTCTGTTTCACCGTGCCACCTTTGGACTTGTTGCAGTCAACCAGTCAACAACAACTCATGTGTTTCCTCCCCTCCCTGTCCTCCCTGTAATTTACTCCACTCCTTCCCCCATCCTGTCCCGTGTCGCTCCAATGCTAATGCCTCTCCAAGAACCAGAGGCTCTAACAGAGAGAAGCACACCGGGGACGATTTCTACTGGACAAGCTTAGAAAAACACTGAAGAAACAGTGTCGTAAAATGCTCTTCCTATATCGAGAGAACCTGAAGACGCTGAGATGTAATTTAAAAACAATGCATTTACTCTACGAGAGGAAAAGAAGTTAAAAAGGTAATACAACACTATTTGTTTCCAGAGTCGAAGATTAAATGGCCGAATATGTTCTTCTCTCCTATCCTGACATCCGATCCAGAACGATTTGTTTGGTATTCTCGCTTAAAAAGGTTCTGTACATTTTAACTGTAAACTCGGCTGACCTGTTCTCCTCTGAAACACTGGAAAATGTATGATAGGTTCTGAAACACTTACAAGGCCAATCAGACTGATCCACTGGTCTCTGGTCAGCCATACTTGCTATTTAATCGAGCCATTTCAGTGTCTGCATTTGTTCTGTTAGTTTCATTCCTTTAACAGAGAGAAAATAGTGATTACGCTACAATCAGAGTAACTAAACGGACAGAAATAAATACATTTGATTAGGTCGTCTAATGGGCTTCTTCTTTTAGGCACTTTAACTGATCAAACTGTGAATGTAAGAATTCAAAATGTATATTGATTAATGAACCATTCTTCATCGTATCACTTGTGATTGAGACGTTCTCTTGCAGATGATGGTGGAGACCAAAGCTGAGGTAGAAGAAGGGCAAAAGTGTGATTTATTGTATGCATGTCAAACAGCCAATCAGATGGCTTTAGATAGATGATAACGCTCTCATCATGAATTCATTGTATTGTTTATTAAATGGTAGAAAATTCCCATCAAAAAGGTCCCAAGGTCATCATTTAGATTGTTTGTTTCAAACCCATCGAACTCAAAGATATTAAGTTCACAATAACAATAACTTTAGTTATATATTGTTTTTTTAAGACAAAAGTTACAAAGTGTTTTACAGAGCATAATTAAATTAAAACAATTAAAACAAAACAGCAAATCAATTCAAACCATGACTATCTTTAGGATTTTCTGGTTAAGAGAAATTAACGTTTTAATTGATTATCAAAATAGATAATTAATGCACAACAACAACGGGGCTTGTGTTCAGTATTCATCACTCGTACTTTTCCACAGAATTTACACAGTGTCATCGAGTCGTTGCTTATTATCTGTTTATTTAATTGAAACTTAAGTTTTGTTGAGTTGCCAAATATATGGACGCCTAGAGCAGCATGAATTCCACCTTCTTTTCAGAAACAATTATTTTCTGTAGCCGACTCTCACACAGTTTTCTCAGTGAACAATGTGCAGTCTTTTTCTTTGTCTGCACAAATACACATATTAAACTGACATTTCTGTGGTCTTAATGAAACACAGTTAAATAATGGTGTTTTTTGTGATAACAGCTAAAAATCAGGATGGATATCGCCACCGAGGTGTTGATATACACCGACATTTGTGTGGACTATCCTTCCTTTGTGAGTCTGACGGACCCGAGAGGGGAGGATGGTTTGTCTCTGGCGGTGTTTTGCTGTACATTAGGCCAGCGAAGGTTACCCGGAGCCGTGGAAGCGGCAGGATGTGTTTTTACGGCGTGGGCATTAATGAGAGAGTTGACAGCTGTTATAAGTTTGGGATGGCTGAGGGGCTTAATGAGCATCTTCTCAGCGTCTGAGACAGAGGGGCACCGTTTTCAGCAAAGGTCTGCATATGTTATTTGTAAATTATTCAAAAGGTGGTGTGTTTTTCGCTGTGCCCTTTTTCCAGCCCTTTGGAGAAGGTCTGCTATTAGTGAAATATGCTATTCATCAAAACTTTAATGGAGCCCAGTTGTTTACCAAAAATATTCTGGCTGCTCTCAGTAAGATATTCTACATTTCTACATTCCACATTGTAGAGCAGAAGCAGTAAGTGACCAGGTACATATTATTTTTCTTTAATATGTTTTAGACATTTTTTATGTGGTATTTATTCTATTCATCACTGGTTTTACATTTCAGAACTGTGTCCGTAAAGTTTGGCTCATTCTGTAGTTTGTTTGTCTTCTGCAGACTCTGCCTCTTTAATTGCACCTCGGGGACAAATAACGTTTTTTTAATTTAATTCAATCAATCAATTTACAGAAAATTGTGCTGCGGCTATTTTAATAATCAATTTATCGTTTCAATCAGTTTTTCAACCAAAAATGATGCTGGTTCAAGCCTTTTAAATGTGATGATATGATAAAGCTTATTTCTACATTGTTTCACGCGATTTCACACCTGACCATATTTTGGTCCGATAAGCTGATTCGATTTTGGTGGTCAAAAATCTCACAAAAACATACCTTTGGCTGTCGCTCAAGAATTCATATGCTATTCATGATAATTCCACACAATGTCTAATAACATATTGGACAGACAACACATGACCGTAATAACTCAAGTCTTTGGGCCCTAGTTTCGTAGACGCGTGATTGTACGAAGGAGAGCGCCTGTCAATCATCCTCTAGTGGCAGCCCACCAAGCGTGCAATACTGGGAAGCGGCGCGTCCACTCGCATTTAAAACCGCCCCTGTGGACACGTACCTGAAGGCGTGAGTGGGAGACGAGGAGGAGACGAGGCGTGGACTGGGATTAATACAGCCGATTCAGATCTTCACCAATCAAATGAGCTCCTCTCCTCTCCTTTAATGCGTTAGGGGAGGTTCAGTGCAAGTTCCGTCACTTGACAACCCGATGACAGAAGGTACGTGTCCACAGGGGCGATTTTAAACGCGAGTGGACGCGCCGCTTCCCAGTATTGCACGCTTGGTGGGCTGCCACTAGAGGATGATTGACAGGCGCTCCTTGCTACAACCACTTCATGGCTGCACCTGATTGGACGATCGCTTTCACTGCTGGCCTGTCTGCTCTGGAGTTCACGCAGACCAACATGGCAGCTCATTTGAGAAATGTTTTCTTGTTTTAAGAAAATAGTTCAGCGAAAGGTGTTTCTGAAAACATTTTAAGCGAGAAATAAGCTATGCAGTTGCTGAATCTGTCTTTATTTTAGATCGACCACATTCAGTTTAAAAGATTTTAGCGAGCGTTCCCGAGGCGGCGAGTCGAGCCCGGCGCCTCTGATTAGCATAAAGTACATTCGACTTCAACTTTATGCAAATGAGGAGCGGCCAACTCGCGCACCGTCTCTCGACATTCGCCGCAACGCTACCAGAATGCATTGCACGGCTTTTCACATAGACAATGAATGGGACGCGGGGAAACACCGCTGTCTGTGGACACGTACCTTTACGCCGGCTCCACCACCCTGCGCAGCCCTGCGCTGCGCCACGAAACTGGGGCCCACTATCTTAACAAGACAGAACTGAATTGGGTTTTGCTGTGATGGTTCAAACAAGTGAGCAGAGAGGGATGTTATTCCCTTTCTGCTCACAAACTTCAGAGGACAGAGAGTTTAGTTTGGGTTTCAGCGGTGTAAAGAGCGGAAAATGAGTTTTGTAAGCCAGAAATCTAAAGGCGTCTTATTGTTATTGATCAATAACCCAATCCAGTCTGGGCAGATAAACTAAGGTCATCTTGTCCTATGAGGCAGTAAAACCTTGAAAAAATCTTATTTTACAGGAGCTGTGCCAGAAATCTGTGTTGTTGTAATTCCTTCATTAAATGAGGATGATAATCTGTGTATTTAATCACAGACAGAACTGTCCTTACAAATATAACAAATTATTATTTTATTTTTTTGTCATTTGACCTTCAAATCACGTCTGTTGTCTTTAATAAGGTTAAGTTAAGGATGTAAAGTAATACGAGTGCTGAAATGAATGAATACCAAACACTATTGTTTTTAAAAAACACTGTGGTAATTACAATCTTTCGTTTTTTTCTTTCATCGCTCATTTGAAGAGGAAACATTCATTTGTATTAATTGAAGAAAGTATCCATCATTGTTGCCAGAGAGATTTATCCAAGACTGGAAATTGTTTTTTTTATTTATAAATTCCAGGCTTTGCTCACGGTCTGCTTTGTATTAAAAGCACATTTAACCAAAATGTACCCACATTTGTTGGGATTATAAAGCAAAACATGCGGGTCTTTCATTTTGAATTCAAAAGTAGTTTTATCTCTGTAATCTATGACTGCTAGTCAGTTTTATCCCCATTTGTCATCTTTTGCTTGATACTCATAAGAACAGTTTAGCTTAAAAGGAACTTTTGACTGTTTATATAACCTCAGCCTCAATATGATTCTGAGGCCTTTTAATGAGCAAACAAGTGAACGAGACCAATGGCGAGAATATTGTTGTAACTGGGTCTCGCTGGTCTGCTGGACCCCACTGGGACCCAGCACCCAGAACCAGAACCAGGACTGCTCGGGGGGCAGACTCTCAGACCCTTGAGAGGTTTTCTAGAAGAGAAGTTAAGTAAGTTTTTACTTGACATTTTATTTACTAATGGAGAATCCTCAACGCTGCAGTGAGTTGAACGAGTGTTTGACCCTGAAAACATCTCCTTGATTTTTACAGAACGGAGTTGAAAGACGTTTCACAGTTGGCCAGAGAGCGACAGCAGGGAGTCGGAAACCGCTGATATTTGCAAAGAGACACGGGAGCAGAGATGGAGGGAAATTATGACATCACCCTTCAAACGGCGAGGACGAGCTCAGCAGGTGAAGAACTGTTTTTTAGAAGAGCAGATCATCTTAAAATGTTGTGATCTTGAAAAAGGGACAAATGTAGCTAAAATATATAAAGTTAAGTTAATAAAGCAACTGCACTATAGCTGACTTTTTATGTGCCAATGTGATAAAGTCTCCAAATGTACTGCATAATCCAACTCTGCCTTATGAATTAAACTATGTTCTTGGGAAATGAAGTTTGAGGTTTTGTGAGTCTTGCTGCCTCCCCATGTAAAGAGCAGATGATGATGAATGGGGGATTTGAGAAAATAATCCACATCCATTTGATCAATGATGGCAATTTACACAAAAACAAAATTCATGAACAAAAAAAGGTCGGAAAGTTCAGTTTAACACCGTTTATTTCCAGGCAGGTAAGAGGAAGTACAAGAAATGTTGCATTCCTACATCGTTTCCATACTGCTGTGGTTTAATTAGGTGCTGAGTTGATGGCGTTGCATAAACGGCAGCTCCTGGAGCTAATGAGTGCTCAAGCAGGAGAATATTAAAAGTCAACGCTGCTCCACAGGAGTCCTGCTCACGTGTCTCTTAATCTGGCACTCGACACATCTTTAAAATAAGCATATCTGTATAAGCTTTTTGACCCGGGTCCGCCTGCCACGCCGTTCAGAACTGACAGGAATCGAAAGCAGCCCTTTCATTCATGCAAACCGGGGCTGACAGGTGTGTCCAGATGAATGATATAATGATATAAAAACAGCATCCGTGTGCTGAGAGGTGATTTAACAGACGCAGCCGAGCGTGACAATTACTCAGGAATACTCAGGGAGTTGGATTGATAATGGATCGCCTACAGAACACATAATGGTGAGCTTAAAAAAACATCAAAATTGATTCTTACATACGGCCCTGAGAGAGTTTGTCTGCATCGTGGAGCTCTCCATGCACACATGACGCCGCTGATCTCAGACAGGGTTTACTGATTACGAGATAACTCCACCTAGAGGAAACTCCGGATGGGATTCGCACACGTGATGAGAAGATTGGAGGAGCGAGACCCAACGAACCTTCGATCTCCAGGAATCACGGCAGCATCAGAAATACATCTGCACTCCAACGCGAGTCGCGTTTCTACTACGCCGTATTTGGGTCACTGTAGGAAAAAAAAAAAAAAAAAAACGGAGAAAAAAAGGCGAATTTTGCTACCTTATTGCGATGCTAATGGCATCTATGCTAGCTAACTTCCCATGAATGTCACATTTAATTTTCTAATTAAGAGTGATGACTGTTGATGGTTATTGTTGATTTTTAATACGGGCCAAATTGTCATCTAATGGGTGTTGATTGATCAGGTGGTTGGGCCAAGATGCTAGCAGTAGCTTTCACTTGTTGTCATAGCAACGGCAAACATCCGGTCAAGCAACGTGTTTACTTCCTCTATGACCGCGATAATAAAGTAGTTTTTCTCTGAATATTGCCCACCTCTCTTGTTTTTTTTTTTTTTTTTCCCTACAGCGGCCCTAATACACCTTCATACGTTTCCATTCATCTGTGGAGAAAATGTATTCTTTCTTCGAAAAAGAAAAAACGCTCAATGAGTTAAGGTAAATGGGGGCAAGGTTCAACGTCCGTTTACAAACTCTCACACAACTCCTGTTCAGCCCGTCTCGACAAAATTACGTTCCCATTTAACTGAACTGCACTCTTGATTACACTTCCGGGAAAACAAATGTATTCCCGACTGAAAAATTGCCATTTGAGACAGATTCAAACAGAAGAAAGCTAAACGCAACAAAGCAACTTGGTTTCGGTTTTTTAAAAAATAAGGGTTTGGCTTAAAATGGCTGTGAAATTCAACATAAGATAAATCCACAAAAGTACTTTTGTGCACACTGGACACTAACAGTCGTCTCCTGGGTGAAAGTCCTATTTTTTCTGACTTCCTCAGACTTGGACTAAAAAAAAACAGAGAGACATAAACCAGGACAAATTACATTTCCCTGGAAAGGAATTCATAATGCATGACCAGGCTGCTTGTGCAGTATGTCATATCTGCAATACTTCCCAAACATGCATCTTCACTAAAAACTATCTGCTCGAGTCCTTCTTGGTCATTCAAACATTCATTTAGTGAGAATGAAACGGAATTCAAGACAATTTTAAAGGCAATAAATAGACACATTTATTTCACAAAATGAACCAAACAAACGTGGAAAGTCGGTGACCAGTGATGCATAAGTGTGTGGCTGAAAACAGGAAAACAGCAGCTGTGTTGGGGAGCTGGAGGTCCTCGTTCCTTTGGTGAGCTTTTATAGCTGGAACCAGACCCGGCCCAGGTGTGGCTCATCAGCTGTTACGAGTCCTGAAAGTGGAACACCGGCTGGATTCGTCGTCACACACCGATGTCCCAAACCACCTGAAGCGAGCATAAAAAAACTTTAGAAATTCCTTCCAGCTTTTCGGATTCATAATGTGCATAAAAAGTACATTCATGGAAACACGGCTGAACAGAGGAAAGCTTCACTTCCAGGATCCTGGTGTTGTCACAGCCGACCGGGCAGATTGAAGGGAACGGGGTGACCGTTAACTTTATTAGTGACACCTGAGTCAAAACGACGGCTCTGAAAAATTACCTTTGATGGGTCAAACTCTATTTTTTAATGCAACCTGAGGTTAAAAAAACTTTCCCTCATGAGAGTTTTAAAAGTTTTCTTTCCAGGTATGTTTGTGTATAAATATGCATTTTGACTGAAAAAGAACGAAAATGTATGTAATTTATGGGACTTAATTTGAATGCAATAATCTTATCCTGTTGAATTATGTTGCAGAATTAAAGTTCCATTCATCCACGACTCGTACGTTTGCTGTGATTTTACTGTGAGGCAGCATCATTTCACAAAGTTGTTAAAAAGCCTTACTGTTGTTATGTATTGTTAATTTCTGTGTTAAGGTTAAAAATGCCTCCACTGGGGAAATCCAACGCTTATATTCGCCTAAATGTCGACTGAAATATGTATCCGACACAATGAAATAACAGCTGTCGGCTTCTAAATGTTTCACAAGCATGCTTGATGCGGATCCTAAAAGGCCCCGCTTCAAAAATACAAAAAGTTGTTCACTTTGAATTATTGATCAGATTTGAGTTTAACTGGGACTGTAAAAATAAACAAAACGCCGGTCGACTGGCGGCCGGTAAGAGTCTGGTTGTCTGAATAGTTTAAAGGAAACAGAAACAGAATGCTCCGTCCCTTCCTCTCGCGTTGACTCCGTCCGTTCTGCTCTACTTCTACTTCTACTGTGTCGCAGACGGACGCTTCCTTTACCTCCGAAACCATCTTTGGCAGAGAACAGATCCTGGACCTGCAGAGTGCACACAAACAACAGCCAAGTTTTACTTTGGCCCGCCGTCAAATTACTCACAGAATCACCGTTAATTAGCCACAGCCGGTGACGTCTGCCATTTCTGACACTCTTGAGAGAGAGAGTGAGAGAGCTTATGTGGACCAAACACACCAGAGTTCAGCAACTAATTGGATTAAATCTTGATCAGATTTATTCCAGCAGATCCATTAAAATATTCCAGGATCTGGATCTTCCAGGTGGTTTTTAATCGTCCAATCAGCTCGGCTAACTTCCTCCATTTTGTGTTGGAAATGAGAACAATAGCTTATTTTACCCATAGGGCAACTGGACTACGGGAGTGTATGATGATAGTTTGTGCAACAGCATGTTGTGATCCTGAAGAAATTAAAGCTTAATAAAGTAAAAAGATGCAAGCAAAATGTTCTGGTAATGCTCAAAAGAAAGATGTCCCTGTTGACTTGGTCAAGTCGGAGTAATTATTTCCACAAGCTGTAGGTGGGAGACAGAAAAATGAAGATTGCTTCCAAAAGCCACAGTGTCCCTTTGATCCAATCCAAGACGGCTCTCTTCGTAGCAGCCTTGACCGTCCTCGTCTCCTCGTCTCCCCACCGGCGGCTCTCAGGTTTCATGGCAGCGTCTGCTGCGAGGGTTTGGCCTCCAGATCTCCTGGCGTTGGGCCCTTTTGTTTGCTCTCAGCGAGACGCCGAGCCGAAACCTGGAGGAGGCTCTCGAACTTACCAAAAAAAAAGAGACGGATTACTGTTTTTAAATAGAGCCGTGCACCTGTCGGCTAACGTTTTCCAGCGTGGACGCCGTTGGACCCAAATGTCACACGAAGGCGATGCTGAAACCACAAAGCTGATTAAAAGACACACAAACAAATATGGACGCCAAAACATATGAGAGCGATGTCTCAACGATGGTGAGGATGACTAAACACTCTACATACAGTAGAACATAGTTGTATTATATCTATGGCAGGTCTCTACTGACGGGGATTCTGGACGATAAAGATGCTTGAAGTTGAGGGAAAGGCTTGAATCATAGACTCTGTTGAAATCATACATAATTACCGTTGTGACCCCCGGTACGTCATATACCACAGCTTGGTCCATGCCTCATTATATGACGTACCGTTGTGACCCCGGTACGTCATATACCACAGCTTGGTCCATGCCTCATTACATCTTTGGAATATCTTATATATGTACATTTTTTTTCTTCAAAAGTTTAAGCAACAAAATCACTTAATAAGTCAAATTTGCTCTCTAACATATTCAAAGTCTCCTAAGTGACTGACTCCTAAGTGGGTGAGCAGTTGGAAGATTTGCAGATTTCTGGATTCATTGGAGTAAATAGACTCGGGACCTGCTGCTAGACTTCTAAAGGGGCAAAAATATCAAAGTACTTATAAAAGCAATCATCAGTTGCAGCAAAAATGGACGATAATAAGATGCATCTAAATGAAAAGGCTGAATTCGGCTGCTGACTTGTACAGAGGCAGCAAGTTCAGAGGTCGTATCCGCTGACCTGATGAGAATTTATTTAACACAAAACATTTATGCCGACAAACGGCATACAAGTATTCACTAAACTGCAGCTGGATTTGCATCTTTTTCGACAGCTAGGACAAGAAAAAGGTCACCCTCTGACCTTCCCTGTTTAAATCTGATTATTATTCCACCAAAGTAAAAAAAATACACATTTTGGACTCGTCGAGCGCCTCCTTCTTCCTGAAGCGTTCATTAATATTCACAAGGCGCCGATTGCACCGCGCGACCTTTTCCTCCGTTGATCACAAACATACTCACTCATTTCTTTCCCACGAATAACCATTTATTCTTCACATATTTACTGAAAATTACAGTTTATTGAAAGGACACAGAAAGGTCAGATAACACGGATACATGTAGCTAGGAGTTACTACTCAGTGCATGGCACATTCTCAGGGAGACGACCCATTGTGAGTCTTTGGCTCTTTGCCTCTTTGGGTGTTTAAAGGCAGAAAAGAGCGCAGAAATATTAAATGTTGAACAGTTGGCCAGCCAACTTGAGCCTCTATATTTCAAAATGTGGAGGAGTAAATTAACCTTGCTACAATGAGTGACAAACGATATTCTAAAGTTGGGTAGTAGTAATAGTAGTAGTAGTAGTAGTAGGAGTATTTTTTTTATTAATTCATCAATTGATATATCACAGGATACAGTGTCAGACCTCACCGGTGCGAAAAGGGATTTATTTTTCTAGAAAGATCACACATTTAGAAAGCAGTGTCCTCACTCGGAATAAAACTCAAGATAAGTAAAACGACAAATGAACAATCATGAAACAAGTTACCAGTGCCATTGCTACCTTTTAAAAAGAAGTTCTAGTATGCATGCCGTTTTCACTATGGAGGTTTGCAGATGACACCTGGAACTTTGTTGACAATTCCCGTGTCTCAGCTTTTTGCAAACAACGCTGATATGCGTACGTATAGCTGTGTGTCTGTTGTTTGAGTGTGTGTGTGTGTGTGAGTGTGTGTGTGGGCGCACGATTATGTTGTTTTTTTGTGAGAGTGCGCAAGTGTGTGTGCTCTTAGAAAGATCCTTCAGGCGACGCAGGAGCTCTGCATCTCGGATGAAACGCCGTCCGCTTCAGTTGCGTTCGTGTGTCTTTGTCTTTTTGCCACCGCCGCCGCCTCCCTCGGCTTCCCCGCTGTCGTCTGAGAGCTTTGTGGTGGATTTTCCAGTCTGCACTTGGCTCCTTTGCTGTTTGGGTTCAGAAGATATAGATTTCTTAATGAGACTGCCACAGTAATATTCCACAGTAGGCATGCGGTGGTCCGTAATCCCGGCAGAGAAAACAACTCCTGAATATACGTGTGGTGGTGAGCAAACTTCTGGGTATCGTCATCGGATATTTTGATTCCACACAACCACACACACGGTCTGTAGTCTCAGTGGGTTCCGCCCCCTCCCGGCGGGGTGAAAACATGAGGATCTAGTGTTGTAGTCTAAACCCTTTAACCAAAGAGCCTCCGAAGATTCAAAATGGCAGGATTTGCTTCATCGGAGGCTCTTTTTCAGAATAGAAATACGAAGAATACAAACTATTTTCTGGGTGATTCTGGAGAAGTCGTCCCTCAGATTTATGCCCCAGTGGCTGATTGATATTATATTCTAATCATTTAAATGTTTAATTCCCAAATAGGCCTATTCACCTACATTATACATTGTTTTTAATGACTATTGTGTCTTTCACACATCATTTAGGCTAAAATGTGGCCATAACGTATCATTGAATTATGTAATTTTGCATGTTTTAACATCATTTTCAGAAATATATCATAACGACTGTATTAAATTCGACACTCAGATATTTTGAATAAACTGTTGTCGCGTAGCTGACTCATGTTGCTTCCTTATCACAGCTCACAGTGAAGGTTTGTTCTGGTTTGTTCTTTGTTTGGTGTGAATTCTACATTTTCACAAAAGCAACTCAAGGGTGAACATGACGCCTTGTAATTTGGGGTTTGTGTGGAGTACAAGGCATCATTATTTTTGTAATAACACTCAAGGTAGCAATACTTTATTTATCACTGACAGTCTGTTGCGATACAAGGTTTTGAAATGCTGACTTAGTAGGAGGATGCATGCAGCTACAGAGTCCTGCTGCTTTTCATTCCGGATATCACAAAAATACATAAATATATATACACACATGGGAATAAATGTAATTAACTACCTGGTGAGAAGGAAAACCAGCAGCTCTGAGGGTTTTTTTTAAGAGCAATAACAGCCTCTTTAAAGTTCAGTGTCACACTGAAACACAACGCGTTTAAAAAGAAAGAGTGTGCGTTTGGGGGGGGGGGGGGGGGGGTCCTCTTATCCTGCTTTTTCACAAATCCCCACTAACATTTTAAAGGCACAATTATTGGCGTCGCCGATATATTTCATTAATGGAATATGCAATTTTCTGGGGTATTCTGAATAATTTAAGTCACTTTGGGCAATGACATGTTTGAGCACCGCACACGGGCTCTAGAAACCAATTCCCCGAGCAAAGCATCTGTTTTGTGTTTACCAATGTCACTTTGGAGAATGCCTTCGGGCTCGCTGGCTGCCTGCAAATTATTGAGCTACACATCGCTCTGCGTGGCGGCGGGTTATAGTTCCATCACCTGGCTCGGAGCAAAACAAACTTTACATTTATCGGATCACTTTCTGGGGAGCTCGAAAGTAAACCTAATTCGGCGGTTATGTAATTCGAACAATAGTGAGTGGTACATTTCTTTTATCGTAAGTGTGTTTTGTGATCCAGCGACTGAAGGCTGGGTACTCCATGACTCTCACAGACGATTCATCGCCTCGCCTACTCTCGGCTTGTTGCCCGCCTCAGCCGCCGCCCACTTTCACGTGGGTTTGGAATTTTGCTTCTTTTGTGTGAGTCTTATATATCACATAAAGCTTCTCTGTGCGATAATCAGAGCATTCCCATAGCAACGGTTTGCTATGGGAATATATAGCAGAGTAATGTCTAGAATGTCCCTCTGTGTGTGTGGTTATCAGACCTTCTCTGGGCTTTGTCTCATGACTCGACTCCCATAGCGGATATCGTTTCAGTTTTTCCCCTTCTCCCTCAGGTTAACACTGCTAGCTCTGTCAGCACTGTTGGCTGCTAGCCATGCTGAGAGCAGTGTGGAGCCAGTAGATATGCTCATGATTTTAAATATAGCACATAGAGGGAGATCCAAAAGTTGGTAATTAAAGGGAGGATTTTTGTAAAAACTTTTCTTTGTCACTATAGGTTTCTTTTCTCAAAGACCACTCAAACAAATACACTTTACATTTGAATAGATAGTATACAGGTTTGCATACTGTGGCATAAAAGACTTCATAGTCTCTTTTGTCCTCTTTGTTGTTGACATTCTAGACAATCTGGCTGAAACCTCCTGTGTGGGTTTGGCTGCTGGTCTGTCAGCTCGTCGATGTTCAGCAGCGGCGACACGGTGGGATGAATAGACGAGGGTTTGTCGCACAGCGTGTCTCACCTTTCTTCATGTTGTACAAAAAAAAAAAAAAAACCCACAACAGGTAGCGAGGCTACAAGAATGGCCTTTTCTTCCAAAAGCGTCGGGACACAAGGCAAGACACCACTCAGGTTCTCAGTCAAAGAAATCGAACATGAGAACACATAATGAAGGCAGAGCAGTGACAGGAATAGGGGGCACTTTAATGTGGATTGATCCACGGAGACCAGAATGCAAATCGTTACTAATCAAATTGTTTACCGTGACGTGAATGGCGAGTGCCGTGCATGAGGGGAACCGACCGGCGGCGGGGAAACACAGCGAATGTTGGTTTGACACAATGTGAAAATATCATAAATCTGTGAGATACGAAGGGATCTGGTTTAAGTTCGATCTCCTAAATGCATCTTGGTGGAACAAAGGTTATATTACGGGGATGTTATCTTTTGATTTTTTATTAGCTTTTCTCAGTTATTTAACACCTTTATCTCTTTAGTATAAGCAAACGCTCCCATTTAGTTTATTTCTGTTTTCTTTTTTTAATAATGAGTTGTGAAAAGTCATCTCTTGTTGTATTTATTATGCTATCGCTATTTGCTATCAACAAAGTGGAACAGGGTTTTTCCTGGCTCAGAATGGGCCTTTGGATTGGGGAAGATGACGTAACCATGATTGGTCCGCATACAGTAAAAGGCAAGTAGTTTGTGTTTCCTTATTTGACAGAAATATGATGGCGTATTAGGGCCACTGTAGAAAAAAAAAAAAAAAAAAAAAAAAGGCCAGAGGTGGGCAATATTCCGAGAGGAAAAAGTCAAAAATGTGCGACTTTATAAAGTTACAAATTTGCTACTTTATAAAATTGCAGATTTGCATGAATGTCGCTTTTATTTTTCTAATTAAAACATCACAACGTGACAACACCTTGATTTGGTACTTTGGGTGATGGCTGTTGATGGTTATTGTTGGTGTTTGCGACTTCTCTTATTATTGCCCACCTCTTTTTTCCCCCCTACAGTGGCCCTAATATATGACGGCCTACTAGGGCCACTGTAAGGAGCCCTAGCAACTAGCAAACTAGCAAATTTGCGACTTTAACCATCAACAGCCATCACCCTAAGGACCTCAGCAAAGCGTTGTCACACGTTGGGATGAATTAATTAGAAAGATAAAAGCGACATTCACGGTTGTTTGCATCGTGATAAACTAGCAAATTTGCCACTTTAAAACTAGCAATTTTGCCACTTTAAACTAGCACATTTGCAACTTTTTTTCTCAGAATATTGCCCACCTCTCTCGGCTCTGTTTTTTCCTTTTCCTACAGTGGCTGTCGTACTAATACTGTCCACTAACATACAAAACAAATCAAACATTCTCTAACTGAATCTCTCTCTGGTGCAAACCAACAGGAGAAGTCAACCTGTCCATTTTGTCTGGATTACTCTGAAATATTCCCCGAGTCTAAAAATGGACCGCTGACATTAGGAATGCCAGACAGTCGCTCAGCTACACTGTATTGCACTGCACTGAAATGAGATGCATTGTTTTGTTAGACCATCTGCCGCTGCCAAACAGGTGTGACTCAATTCAATAATGTGACGAGAGGCGGCGGCTATGCATCTGCTTTGGCAGGCCACCGAATATCACATTCTACAGGTGACATTGGCACGCAGGAAATGAGGTTTCAGAAATGTGCTGTTGAATACTGAGTTGAATCAGTTCAGGTTATGAGTTGTCATAAAACATGGTTGTCATGTGACTAGTTTTTGACATGTTGATGATGAAAAAACTAAAAGTTTTCTTTTAAAAAGACCAAAAAAACAAACAATGAATTGATCTGCTAAGACGTATTTCATGTGCAGCTTATTCCTCCGTATCATAGACATCCATCTATTCATGCATTCATTATCTGTAACCGCCCATCCTTTCAGGGTCGCGGGGGGTCCAGAGCCGGTGCAGGTGCACCCTGGGACAGATCGCCGGTCTGTCACAATTAAGCTCCTGGTAGAGTAACGTAAACTACAATTCCCAGCTGTTTTATAAAAATAATTTAATGACCAAGCCTTTCAATATTGTGAGCCCTTTCTTTTTAAAGATTTATGTGTTAGTGTTGTTTAGTTGGAAGAAGTGGGCTTTTGTCTGAGTAGAGACGTTTTTTGCGGCAGACAACATTGTTGATTTTTGGACTTTTCATCCTGACAATAATAAAAAACAAAATAAAGAAAAACATCAACCCGTACGGCATTTTTCCCCCTGATTAATGATTTCCTGCGAGGCCCGGGGAGACAGAGATTTCACAACAGCAACGAGAGTCGGCGTTGACACGTCTGCAACTGCTATTATATAAGTTTGAGTGAAGCTCACCTGCTGTGGCTCCGGTAGCTTTTTACTTTCTGGGGCTGATTCCTCCGTCTGATTCTGGAAGCAGTCGCCCCCGGTCTGTAGAAGCAGAGGGAGAATGTGTCAGCGCGGAGTTGTCAACCCTCTTTCAGCTCCGCAGTGAAAACACAGACCAGTATCAGGGACTAAAACACAGACCGGTATCAGGGACTAAAACACAGACCAGTATCAGGGAATAAAACACAGAACAGTATCAGGGACTAAAACACAGACCGGTATCAGGGACTAAAACACAGACCGGTATCAGGGACTAAAACACAGACCAGTATCAGGGAATAAAACACAGACCAGTATCAGGGACTAAAACACAGACCGGTATCAGGGACTAAAACACAGACCGGTATCAGGGAATAAAACACAGACCAGTATCAGGGAATAAAACACAGACCGGTATCAGGGACTAAAACACAGACCAGTATCAGGGAATAAAACACAGACCAGTATCAGGGACTAAAACACAGACCGGTATCAGGGACTAAAACACAGACCGGTATCAGGGAATAAAACACAGACCAGTATCAGGGAATAAAACACAGAACAGTATCAAGGACTTTAAAGCAGACCAGTATCAGGGACTTTAAAGCAGACCAGTATCAGGGACTTTAAAGTAGACCAGTATCAGGGACTTTACAGCAGACCAGTATCAGGGACTTTAAAGCAGACCAGTATCAGGGACTTTAAAGCAGACCAGTATCAGCTCCATGTTTCATCGACTTCCTGCTTCGCCTCTAGAATCTTCACATTAACTCGGTTTGATTTATGACGGTAATTAAGGTAAGCTGTTTACATGTGCACTGTAGAAAAAACATTTATATTAATATTACAGTTTTGTAGTGATTTTATTTATTAGTCAATTATCAGTAAATTAATCAACGACAACATTAATAATGAATGATGAATCACTGTTAACGATTAAACAACGATCCTGTGTTTTCTGTTTTTCGGTATTTCAAAACTTTTTCCTCCTCAAACGTGTTTCACCCCGACACCTAAGGGTGCTTGGTGGGCGTGACAAAGCGTCCTTGTTTGATGGCCTGGGAGTGACATCAGCAATGTTTGGGCTGCTGGTCAGAAACAAAACCAAGCAATTTGAAGACGTCACCTCCGGCTCGGGGGGCATTTTTTCATCCTTTTTTCTGACATTTCATCGACTACGTGATCAATCGTGTAGTAACTGATACGGGAATGAATCATTAGCTGCAGCCCTTCAGGGGTGCGTTGATGTTATTCTTCTAACAGAGCTGCACATATGTGTGTCACACCACCATGACGACCTCCGACCTCACGCTTTATGAAATATAGATTTCAAACAGTTACGTCCATCTACGGACAGTGAAGGGATCACATTTCATTTTTTTAAACCGGGAGCTACAGACGCTCATACTGTCTGGCCTCATTTCCTCCCACAGAGGGGGAGGAAGGGGGGAGGAGGGGGGGGATGTGATGTGTTCACAAGCAAACACAATATCTGAGTGTCTGTTTTCAAATACGTCTCCTCTCATCTGCACCGCAATGTTTCCACCTCCCGCTGCCACAATCATACAATCAGTTATCGGTTAACATCGTCTTTGGCATAATTTCATTCATGAAAAAGTCTCTTTGACACGATATCCATATGGTGTCAAAGAGATGGCATCCCTGCATCCTCCCCATGTGTCCTGTAGTGGATCCCTGCTTACTTCAGATCCTGTTTAGTGTTGCCTTTCTAACCGCCGACTGCTCACGCAGGATTTTAGACAAGCCGGTCTGTGAAATCTGAATATGAGAGGTCAGTGAACGCCTCAATAACTGCTTTTAAAGTGCCAGCAAAGCCACTCAAATGTTTTCCGATGGAGATCCTTGGTATGTGTTTGCTCTGGGTAAGTGTAGCTATGAGGGGAAAAAGCTCCTTTTGACCCCTGACCCTGTCTGGCCAATCGTAGCACTGCATCGGCGAAAAAAATGGGGGGGAATAAAGCTGCGTTTTGAGAGCAGGAAACGGTCGATTGGCCATAATCAAAAGTTATTTATTGTTCCGTAGCAAACGAAAAAAAGCAAACCCCCATTGTACGTTTCTGCTAAACACGTGTCTTGGTTAAGGTTAAAAACGTAACAGGTGCTGTGACTTGAGTCTTTTTAAAGGGTTTAGAAGATGATGCGTCATAGAAAGTTAACCTTCGTGTAGAACAAGACATCATGTGCATAAAGGTCCCTGACAACAATTAGGCATACCTAAGACATGAGGTTATACAAAACTCTTATAACAGTAGTCATCGTCACGTCGTCCTCGTCTGTGTAGTCATCACAAAATTCTTACCATAACAACCTTGCCTCTAGCTTGCTTTTCCTGGTGACTCTGCTGTCTGTCGATTAACGAAATGATTAATCACCTCCTTCTTACCAGAGTCCATGAATCATACGTCACAATGCAGACCTGAATCCTCTGGTAATGAGCACTAAGAGCTGAGTCAAGGGTAAAAGTTGATCCATGGAAACGTCTTCACTGTCGAGATGAAACTTTTCTGGACTTAAAGTTTTCCATTGATGACGTGGATGAAGACATTTGGTCTCAAATGTCAGATTTCTGATGATGGACGGATGAACCTGACGGACACGGACACGCCCTCGGGTCACAGACGCCATAACGGTTTATTACTTGTAAAGGCTCACCTTTTCCATTTGGCAGGCTTTCACTCCGCCACTCTCTCTCCTCGTTGCTGCCACGTTCTCGGGTGATTTACTGCCTGAGACGATTCTCTGAACTTTAGAGATGTCCTGTCGGGGGAACAAGAGAGGACATTTCAACTCGGGGTTCAAAATAAAAACATAAAAAGGTGTGAATGGCGATTCAGCAAAAGTAAACAGTTGTGACTCAAAGATGTCATTTAAAACTTAAAGAGAATCAATCAAATAAAAAGGGCTTGGAGGTGAACCAAGAAGTATTTAACCATCACCACATCCAGCATTTAGATTAAAAAGTAATATTTCTACACAAATATATATATTTTTTTTACCCGATTTGAATGCCTGCAATTAGAAGCCAGACTGCACAACCACACCAGCTGTTTCTGAGCTCCGGTTTACAAAGCAGGTATAAAATATGTAAAACTATTCTAATATAAAACCAACAGCTCCCTCTGTGAGGCTGCACTCGCTAAACGCTAACGTCAGCATGCTAACGCGCTCAGCAGGTATCGTGTTTAACACGTCCGCCGTCCTTGTGGCAACATGCAACCGTTAGCTTCAACAAGCAGCTGAGCTTCATGAAGAAATACATCAGTATTATGTTGTTTTAAAAAAAATGTAATTTCAAGCAGTAGCTGGTTAACAGCACACAGCATGACAGACCAACACATATATCACAGACCTATATAAAAGAAAATCTAAAAGCAGATATTAAGTGCACATTAAATAAAGTGCAGCAGCTCAGGCTGTATATAAACTATACTAGACATGCCTCCAAAGCCAGATGGTTAACTTGGAAATGTGTTGTCAGCCGCCCTTTTTCCATGTTATGACAGAATAATATCAACCATTAACCTTTTCAGTGTGGAGGAAAGTGGAAAAAAAATAAAAAGTTGTCTTTTTGTTGACAGGTCTCATTTTGTTATGAAATGAAAAGCGATGCGGCGGTGACTCGTACGTTCCCGACGCCGAGACCTCCGAACCGGCGTGCAAATCTTCACCAGTTCAGCACCGAGTGGGGAAAAAAAAGTAATCAGGATTCTGCGAGGGAGGAAAGGTTCGGGGGCTTTACTGCTCCGGGAGCTCCACATGATGATGGACAGTGATGTTCCAGAGAAGTGACCCGCTGCAAAAACAGCCAGAGCAACGTGGAGATAGCAGGATAGGGAGAGAAAAAAAACAAGGAAGGCGAGATGAGCAGCCAGAGATGAAAAGGTTCTCTCTGGAGTGCCGCCGCACAATCTATATCACTACACACCTGAAATGATGTCAGAATGAAAAAGCTTAAGTCCTGCGAGGTTGACGTGCTTTGAATCGGGCGGTGGGAGAATCGCTCCGTGCTGGAGGCCAAACTATGGATTTCAGGAGGGTTACATCTTCTGTGAGCCTCTTTTCTCTCTCAAGTCATTATTGGAATACTGATGAGTCATGTTTTCACTCCACTCACTCCTATATATAGTCTGAATAAACTCTAACAATCGGGCACTGCCGGTTTTGCTTTGGTAGAAGTATTTTGTCATTTATGTACACTTGTTGGTGCAGTGAGTAATATTCATGAGAACAAGCTGTGTGTAATCAGAAATATTCATGATGAATGGGTTTGTGTCGGTATACAGCATGAAAATGACATGATTCATCCGAGGAGCTTCTATCACACAGCATTTACATTCTAAAGGGTAGCGTGTTTTTTTCTTTAATTCATTTCTAATGGGAGCGACGCGTATTCACGCTGCGCTACAAAGACAGCAGCAAGACGAGGAGCTGAGCTTCTATTCGGAGCTGCATGTTTGGTGTTTTCTCTGGTTGTTCACATTTGTGATCAAACGTGTTTTATCACCAGTATATTGTGGTCTGACTGCATATGATGTATTCTTGTTTTTACTGTGTACTTTATGGTGTACCAAACAATTGTCTCTGTGTGTGGGATGAAAAAAGTGATCAGAACAAAACTCGCCGGTCTCTGTGCATCCTGGTGAGGAAGGGCCACAACATGCACTCTACTGTGTGGAGACATTTCTTTTTTTTTTTTTGCAGGATTTCCGGAATCATAACAACCAAACAACCAAAAATATCTCAGCTGAAGAGGGCTGAGCATTTCCAGAAGATTGTCTGGCATTTTCAGCTGGGAAAAAACAAATGGATGGTCACGACCCACGTTTCCAGCAGAGGAACTTAATTGTTGTGCATCGCTACAATACATTTTTAATAGACGTGTTTTGGGAATCCGTGGAAAACAGATCTAAAATGCAAAAAAAAATTAAATAAATTTAATCGATAGACTTTGCCTGAACCCTTTGCAGTGTAGTACAGCATCTGAGTCCAGCATCTGAGTCCAGCGTCTGAGTCCAGCGTGTGCCCGCTTGACCCTCTTGCAAGGGGAACGTTGACATTATTGAGGGGACAGCAACAAACCAATCAAATAGGTCGCAACAATCTGCAGGAAGCTGACGAGGCCCATCTATTGGCCGGCGGCTCATGTGGGCGTCGAGACGAAAAAATTCAACACAAGAAAAGGCCAAACTGTCAACTGGCATCCACGTCACGTTATATGAGGATTTATACTTTCTCCTGCCGTCTTCCACATATTGTTCAGCTGAAGATAAACTAAGTGTGTACAGCCTAAGTATCTCTCTCTCTCCTGCAGCAGGCGGGTACATGGGAGCCTCCTTAACTGGGTCAAAAGTTCTCTCTTGAGAAACATGAAACAAGATGGTCACAAGTAGAAACAGGCAATCTTAACCTGTCACCGTCAAACTCCATTCTTACCCTGTCAGCTCAAACAACATCTTCCTCGGCAGCCTCGGTGGAGGCGGCTGGTGATAACCGTCACAACCACAGACGGTATACAAGGAGTGGACCCCGTCGCCATGACGCCACCGTTTCAAAGAGATCACTATCATGACTTCCACGAATTGAAAATAAACTGTATAAGGGTTAACGATTCAATATGAAAAGACAGACAACTCCCAGACCGGACAAGGTAGCCCCGCCCCCTAAAGAATCCCCTGCTTTCTGGTCTGGTGGACTCTAAATGGACCATAATGTACTAAATGAACATCATGCTGGATTGAAGAAGACTTGAAACTAGAGATTGAGACAATAAACTCATGTTTACAATGTTTACTGAGATAATACATCAAGAGAAATGTAGGACCATTTTCTCATAGACTTCTATGTAATCAGACTTCTTTTTACAATCAGCAGGCAATTAGGAAGAGTTTCAGGCACTTCTGTTTTGGCTTCACTTTTCAGAACCGGAGGCTGCTGCCTGGTCAGAAGGACGGGGTCTAAGGTGCTGTTCTGTCTCCATAACACCAGCGATTCTTCAGCGGAAGCTTATGAAGCTGAGAACCTTTATTAGCACAGAATGTTCTGATTACATTTTAGATCTGTGGATATATCTTTTGTGATATAATCAATACATTTTCAATGTCTTTTATGAAAGCCAACTTACCAATTTACCTTCAACCGACAGACTGTGATAGTTTAATATTCAAGAGTTTTCTTTTTTTAATGTATTGCATTAATAACAATTATATAAAGGTTTGGTGTGTAGGATCTGTCAGTATCTAAAAAAAATAATACACAGAAACATATATTCTTTGCTTATAGACCCCTCAAATGACTGTTCCCGTAAGTGGACTTATTAGTGAGTGTTTTCACATTAGGACCATGATGCAAATGTAATCCCTGTTCAAATTCAGCTGATAAATATCTTTTAAGGTACTTTGTTATTGTCATCCTATCAACCACCTTCTATTACTACAGACAATAAAACAATCATGCAAGTAAACAGTAAGTGCTGAGAGCAGGGCAGTGAAAAGCCCGATTCCTCCTGCGGCTCAGCGCTCCGAGCATCCGAGACATCATCTCCCATTACTTTGATGAAAATTGCATGCTATCGGACCACAAGACCTGGCTCTCTCCCCAAGCCTGTTAAATATGAAGCAACTTCCACTCCAATCCTGCCCATCTCTGCATCCTCACACAAAATGAATCTTAATCTCTGTGTGTGTGTGTGTGTGTGTGGACAAGGGTCTGGGAGAGTCCTGTCTGTGGCTTCCACCAGTGCTTCAGGGCCCATTATGTAAACTCAGACTATAGGGTGAAGCTACAGAGTGGTGTCACCGGGTGCTTGAACAAACTTCCCTCCACGTGCATTTTAGTCTAAGTGTGCTCGCGAAACTCAAAATGTTTTATCATACGTTTAGTGGATGAATGCTTCCTCCATATGTTAAATGCATTGGAGTGCTTTATTCTATTTATTTTTTTACTTTTTTTCCATCAGTGGAGGCGGTATTGTACGACGGCGTTATTAGGGCCAATGTAGGAAAAAAGAGAACAGAGCTGAGAGAGGGGGGCGATATTCAGAGAAAACATGTATTATGATGCTAACAATAATAATAATAACCAGTGCTTCCATGCTGTTAATAAGCATAATGAAGTACATCATGCGGTCATCAAAGAGCCAAGCTTTCAGCATTTTGCCTCTCAGTGTTTTCTTTCTACAGGATTTCTCAGCTGTGAGCTCTTTGGCTCTTTTATTCACACTGACTGATTGTGTGCTTTTTTTACTACGAAAATTCAGATAAATCTGTCAGTGATTTAAATGAGATTCGACCCACCTCCACATGCACATGGTAGAGTGGACAGATGGAGCGCCCCAGTCATTTTTACAGTGAGGTGGGAGGGAGGGGGGGGGGGGGGGGGGGGGTCAGATTTATCCGACAGCCCATCAAAGTGTACAGCAGCTACACCAGATAATGGAGCAGGCGACTGCTCACGAGTGGCGTGCTGCTATTTGTATGCTAATGAAGTCGGAAGTATAAACTTCATTAGCATAAAATGAAAAATCAACCCACACCTATACCATGCATTTCCCTTTACTTCTTTTTTTTTGGGGGGGGGAGGGGTTGAAATGATTTGGCTCACGCGGTAATGAAGGGAAGACGACGGGCAAACAGACTGTTTTCTTATAATGGGATCATCCGGTTTAGCAGGAAACACGGAAAAGGGTTCAAATGTGGCCATAAAGTGTCAATTATAGGATATTGTGTTGTTTTGTTGGACAGTGGCGACGCGGACGTAGATGGTGCGAATGACGAATATAGAAAGAAACAAAAAGAAAAAAAGAATCCTCGCCAGATTGCACTGAGGAGAGAAAAGCCTCTTAAAGAGAGAGCTGCACACCGGGATCATGGCAGATAAGGCAGCGCGCTGCTGTGGCCGACTTGATGATTTGAAAAGTTACTGCAGCTTTTCAGAAATCAGAACTCTGATTCAACTCGACGTGACTGTAGAGGGGTGAGGAACCGCAGGTATGTGACACAAATCTCCAAGAAACAAAAGTGTATATTCGACTGCAGAGACACTGAGGAAGTATAACTTACATTGACTGGCTCAAAACAAGAAGCGATATCTTCTCTGGAGGCATAATCCTATTTCTTTTTTAACTACTAAAAGGGATTAAATCCTGAACCCTTCGTTGAGTCTACTGTGACCTTGACTGTGAGAGGCTCCAAACAAAAACCCGTGTCAGATTGAGTTAATCATTTCACAGAGAACAGAGTTTAAATCCAATGTAGACTCCCATAATGCCCGGCTCCTCAAGTAAATGGGGCTTTACCTCCAAAGCAGCACAATGAAATACAAAAATATATATATATATATATTTAGGACCGATGCTGGATTCACACACGTTATTATTCCGAACAACCTCTGGAATCGTGTTTGCTCAACTGTTATATTTGCTTGGTAATTATTTCCTCGGCCGTTTCTCTCCGGAGAGCGATACTCGAAGGCATCAGATTGACAAATAGCCACTTGAAAAGGAGGTAATAATCGGCCAACACTTAAATTCACATCGTGGACAGTGCATTATGTGTGCTCTGATGTGTGGTGAGGTGAACACTTTCTGGCACCCGAGTTGTATTCCACGGTGTCACCGGGGAGGACGGGGAGTCGCCGTGTGAAATGAATTTCAATTTTAAAAAGCTTTTTTTTTAAAGTCGGCTTCTATGCAGAGTCAGAGGGGGAAATGATGCTCTTCCATTACGGAGGCAAAGTCAACTCCAACCTCGCTTTCCATTTTCACAAAACAAACTCTTTTTCATCCTGAGACGTCTGGAACTGTGTTTCAACCAAACGGACCAGATATTGAGAGGCAAAGTCAACACTAGCAGAAACACACAGGTGACATTAATACGATTAATGAGGGCCGCGCTCCACTTGGCTCTCCTTGTTCCATGGCATGACAATTGATACGCTTAAATGGAATAGAGCCATCACTAATGGTAATAATTGCACCTGAGCTTTACAAGAAAAAATGTCTCCGGTGAAAAAGGCCCTTTGGTCCAAGTCTTGTACAACCAGGGAGATGTGGGAACGCGTCCTGCCCTCCTCCTGCGTTGTTTATTCCAGGCCTCCCTAAATAAAGCCGTGTTGTGAATACATAAACTCTGCAATCATCCGTGATTACCACGACGACGAGGATCCACGGCACAAACATAAGTGACTACTTTGATTACGGCTGCATTCAATGTTCGCTGCTAACATCATTGCTTAGTTAGATAACCGCGTTGATATTTAAATATAATTGTAACCGCAAATTTGAAACTTCTAAGTGGCCGTTATAATGTGTCCACTAATAATACATCTCCTGGACTTACTCACTTAAATATAGCTTTTGCAAATGCAACGTCTGGTGTGTATTTTTTTGCTAATTTCACCTTTTCAATTTAAACATTAAAGGGTTGGATATACACTGTTGCCCATAAAGTTGGACTATTTTGTTCTCAGACACAATCCTCTGTTTATTCTTATTTAAATGCATCAGTAATCACTTCTGACCAGGTGCGATGATTACACTGTGTGTCCCAGTTATCCAGCTGAAATTCATGCATAACATTTGTTAGGTGCTATAAAAGACAAGACATTTGCAAATGATTCCAACTTCATGGGCGACCCTGTATATAAATTGGATTTAGAGCATTAATATAGCTGCAAACAACTATTTGTAAAGTTATATTGGAGTAATGTTATCCTGAGCAGAGAATCCAGTCGGTGTTGTAATTCTTCTTCTTCTCTGTTTTTTTAATAGCTAGACAGACCCCGCTTGCTTTTTAGTGCTTATGCTGTTGTTTCTGTTAGCTGCAAGCCGCTGGCTCAGCTGTCACCAAGTTGAAAGCTGTGTTGCCACAGTGAGCACCTTTAACAAAGTAATAAGTAAAACTTAATCATCTACATTAAATGAGCATCATAGTAAAATGACAAAATAAAATCGAAGTTGTTAAATAAATAGAAATGTGCTTCCCAAATGTTTTTCTGATTAGAAAGAAATATGAGCTAGTGACAAAACATTGTCACCTTGATTGATTTAGTTACTAAAGCTAATTAATTTCTTGCAAATATCTTCCAAGAGATGGAGAAGAGATGGAAAATGTGATGAATTAAACTATTTTAAAATCAAGAAAAGGAGAAATGTAACTGCAATAAATGAGACTATAACTAGTTTCAGTATCTCTCACAATATAAATGTGTATCTTTGCAGAGCACACACACACACACACACACCTTACAATGAGACAAGGTCCTCATCTACAGTAGATATACGGCAGACTGAGCACATCACTCAACCGTTTCATTAAATATATATAAGGAAAAGTGTAATTTTTCTACAATAACCTCGCGAGCGGAACGGTGAGCTACCTTGGCGTGTGGCTGCTGAAAGGTGACTCTGGAGCTGTTGATGAGCGACGAGTATCTGAACAAGTGGGTGGAGGAGGTGGGGAATCTGTGGCTGCCGCTGGGCTGGTTGTGCAGGACGGCTGAGAAGCAGATGTGAACTGTGTCCTTCAGCGCCTTCAGCTGCGATTCCTGTTCGCAAAACAAAGTCACACACACACACACACACACACACACACACACACACACACACACACACACACACACACACACACACACACACACACAAGCAGATTTTTGTCAATCCCTCCGAGCCCTCCTTCCATCCATCCACATGAGAAATTAACTTAAGTGTTAAAGCCATTGGCCATGCTTTGAAGTGACTTTAGTGCAGCTAGCAGGCGTCGTTAGGCGGGCCGTGGAGCGGAACTCATCAAAGTAATAACAAAGAACTAATGCTCCAGAGATCGTTTACTTTTAATCAATAATAATAGTGGATGGAATGATTGGTTTCATCAGTTTTTTTACGGCAGCGCTCCAGAGCTGAGCATCCCTCCCCAATGCATATTTAACTCACCCAACTTTCTCCAGGTGACAGCGTAATAACCACGTATAACAATAACAATATAGCCCATGAATACAAAACTGCCAAATGACCTCAACCTGCCGAAGCTTAGCTATTTTGAGAATGTATCCTCGGTAATTAGACCGCCATGAACATGCAGGATTTAAACGGGTCAGATCAGTTCAAAGGTATACAACTTCAAAATAAAAGATGACATAATTACAGCACAGAAAATAATAAATCAGCATTTTTTCCTTCTGCCATATTCACCTTATCCAGCGCCGTCTTCTCCAGTTCTTCCTTGGCGATAGTCAACTTGTTCTCCAAGTCCATCAGCTGCTGCCCCTGCAGACACACATGCCTTCTGAATCTTTGTTCTGTGCACACAAAGCGCCCCCCAAACACCATCAATAACACAGATCCACTACGCAAAAAGGATTGAGCACTTAACTTCATGCACGTTGTATCGCCTTCAGCACTCAATGAATCTCTCGTGTCTTTGTAGGGAGATTATAGCGGCGTAATGCTGATGCACTCCTAGTTTGATTTCTAGCAGTAAAATGCTTGGGTGAGTGATGCCGCCGGTTTGTTTTCACGGAAACACAGAGAGCTGCAGGATCCAGCGGGTAAATGTGTGAATGTGTCCTTTAGACTGGAGGAAGGTTTAATCCGGGCGGTTATAAAAGCAGACCTGCTGGAACCATCAAAGCCTCTTAATGAGCCGATCATTAGAGTTCAACAACACACACACACACACACACACACACACACAACTAGGCTTTTTGTGTGCGGAAATGAGCCAATTTAACCTCATACGGGTTCCATCCGAGGAGTCTTTTATTATTGATAAACTCATTAGTAAGAAGAGAAGACACTACGGTATAGCTGGTAATGTTTTTAAGTATTTCACGTGTCTTTTGTAGCTGCTGTTAAACATCATGGACTACAGGTGATGATCACGTGCACCGTCCCTGTAACTTTGAACAAAAAGAAAATAAAAAAGTACAATTTTCTTTCCATGCTGCCCGTGTCTATAATGCATAATAAAAATAAGCACTTTATAACATTTAATACATTATAAAGCTTGTTTTAATGACTTGAAGGTCAAGTATTATAAGACTTTATACTTCCTGCTGTTTTTCTGTCACATTGTATTAGAATAATTAAATAATAAAGACTTTTTTTTTAATAGTGAGTTATAATTATAGTCATAATGCATAATAATGTGGAGTTAGAAGTTACTTTCAGTGGCCATTTCTTGCTTTAAGTGAAGAAAATCATAATGTATTTCATTCACTCTCAGTGAGTGCACAGCAATTATTATTAAGCCTATTATGATACTTGAACTAATGCTTAATAATGAGGTAAGATGACTATTTTAAGGGAGCTTATGACTCCAAAGTGCTAAAAGTAAATTCTAACATGTTATTATATATATTTTTTTTCTTTTTTCTTTTCTATAGAAATGACGTTTGACCTCGATGTGAGTCTATCAGGCATCATAGGGGCGTTACAGAAAGTCTTATGGAAACTTGGTATACGACTTTGAGCCATGAACTTTTAACGGCCATCTTTTATTGGCCTCTGAAAATGAAAAACTGCATGCGCTTACATCGTGAAACAGCCAAGGTCAGCTAAGCCAACAAACAGGAGGGTGAGTGTTTCAGAGATGGGTGATGAGTTTTATAGACTTCCTCGACACAGTGGGGAGGTGGGGCGTGTTTGCCGTTCATCTCATTTTCATCTCAAAGTGATCGTCGTGACGACGGACATGTCTGTCACCTCCACCACTCGACGGGGCGGCTGGACTCATGTTTAAGTTTCCCCCTGACGGATGAGTCCCACGGCGACACTCAAGGACGGGCCAACATTCACCACCAGTTAAAGCGAAAAAAGAATCAAATCTTTTCTCTCAGAAGATCTATTTTTTCTCCATTTACTGGGAGTTTTTGGGGACAATTGCACAAAGTCATTTGTAGCTCTCGGGCTACCGCTCAAGAGGGAATCCAAAAAGGTAATAAAGTTTGAGGAGCAGTTCTTTAATCATCAACACAAAGGGATTGTGTATGATCTCTCCACGTGGCAAATGGCAGGAGTCACTGATGCACGTTTGGATTACTCTCAGCGTGATGAGATCCTGAAGGTTACGGCCAAAACAGTCCAATTTCAGAGAGACTCGGGACATATTATTGGATATAAGCCGTGAAAGCGCTGGCGGTGCACAGACCGGTCTCATCCCCGAGGGATCAGACACCGTCGCTTTGTCTCGGCCTTCAGCGTCGGACATAATCGCACAGGACACCCGACGACGACGCACGCCGCAGCATTAACCCATCCGATGTAAACGCACCCACGCCATCGTTAGAAAATGCTTCAGGAGTGATGTAGTAAAATAGAAACCCACACTGGGTGGGCGGGTCGAACAAACATCGGACTTTAAACCAGGAGACCGTTGTTCGTGTCCTAAAGTGTTTAAGTCATGTTTGTGACCTTTAGTCGCTTTACATTGTAGGTATGTTCATTTTGCTGCTGCATACATGCATGTGATTGGTTGAGAGGAAATATCGCAAAATAACTTGGTCAGTGTTCCTCAGCATTATAGTGTCAGTTTTGGAAGTGCAATGCGACGCATCCAGATGCTAAACAGTTGCCTCCATGCATGGCACGTTGCCCCGACGACCAAGATGCAGCATCATTCACACACACACACACACACACACACACACACACACCCAAACACTCACACACAGCGAGAGAGAGTGAGAATGGGTCGCTTTAAGAAAGTGTTGAATAATGAATAACAATGAGTCCAGGCTGGATTGTATCACGAGCACAAAGACAACGAATGCAGGTCCTCCTCTAAAAAAGGATCCGTGTGTGTGTGCGTGTGTGTGTGTCTGTGTGTGTGTGTGTGAATGCATGCATTACAGATGCGAGGCATTACCATCCATTACACAGAGCATCATCAGTGGCGAGTCCTCGGAGGCCTGCGGGCAAATCGCCGCTGACCCAGAAACGCTGACTCTCAGGGTTAGTGGCTGCGAGTCTGAAGCCTCCATGCTTCTGTTCTGAATCCATTACGGAGGTGTGGGGTCAGTCGGGTGCTAGTCACTCTGCACCTCCATCCAGCCCTCATTTTTCTTTTTCTTTTCCTGTTATGTTTTTTTCTCTTCACTTTTCTAAGCTGGAGGAGAAACCGCTCTAGGGGTAAATTTGAAAAAGTGGACTGACAAAGTGAGGAAGATGTGAAGGCTGGAATTGCGGCTCCTCTGCCAACGCTGTGTCTCGTAGGGAAACACGGCGGAAGGCACCGTCGGGTCCTCTGAAGTTTTTAATGTTTTTGGCTGAACAAGTGATGGGGGAGGGAGGGGGGGACCTGCCTGTGTGTTGTGTTTACAGGCATGTACTGGGACCGCAGAGTCTGGATTCACTGAGTTGGATCTGTTTTTTTTTTTGTCCTTCAAACCTGAGGGCATTTAATGAGAAAACGCTGAAGAAAGCCCTGATGATGCTGGCTCCTATTCTGGTACTGTGGGTGTTGTATGTGCTCATATTGTGAACGCAACACGCTCTCACCCAAACTGATGCTCGGTCCGGACACGTCAAGCCACTTGGCAGCGAAATAACGCAGTTAGGTTTTGGAAAAACATTGTGGTTGGGATCAAAATAAGTAGGTTGAGTAGGTGATTCTATTCAGAAACACTTTCTGTTTTATTACATGAAATCCTTGTTACATACAGATAGCAATGAATAAATGCAATGCTCTGACAAAACAAATTAAATAAATGGCATCTGTTGCCGTGGCAGGACTGAAAAAAACCCGTCCAATCAAAAAATCAGGAGAACATAATTGGACGGCCTGCCTGGGGGGGTGGGACCTTTTTCGGTTCGGGGGTGCGTTCAAAGTCAAAGCCTCTGTGGTTTTTCCAAATGACCTACTCTGCCTTTAAACTAAGTACAATGTCAATAATGTAGCGAGCTGCATCTCATATAGAAGCCGGGGTGCTTTGTTCATCGCTATCAGATGCAGATGGGCGTAACAAAGCATCTGTATTGAGGAAACATCACCTCAGAATGACAACGGGCTGGTGAACCCACATTATCGCATCAAAACCTTTTCTGTCTTTTCTGGTTTGAGAATGCCTCGTCTTTTATGGCTGTACCTGTCAGTTCCAAAGAAATACTGAACGGGTTCCCAAGACGACATAATCAGGTTTTGACGTTTCTGTATTTTGTCTTGTGAGGTTGTCGTGTTTTCGTGTACCGTGACACTGAGCTGCAGAAGGCAGTTTGATACGGTACAAACAGCCGTCATAACCGATTCAGCTGCCTTGCGGTCAAGGTGCACTGACTGACACCCCCCCCCCCTTCCCCTCCCCCCGATGACATTTCCGAGTCTCGAGTGACTCGTCTCTACTTCCTCTTGCCTCGTCCTCCTCCTCCGGGGCCTTTTTTGCATTTCCAGGACAAGCGAGAGGGATCAGGGAGGTCAGAGAGGCGTGATTCATTTTCCTCTGACCTTTCCATCAGATAAAAAAAGAGAGACAGTCATCTCCCTAAGACGACTGTTAGTGAAAGACAGTCCCGCGTGATAAATTAGCCTCATCCGTCCGCAACCGCAAATCACCAAAAGACCATAATGTCTTTGAAGGTCCACGTGCAACGTTTTGGTGACATTGAGCAATAAGGTTGTGTTGTTGCGGGTGACTGATGCAATTTTGGAGACAGCGATTTACGAGCGGTGACACCAAAGCAAACAAGTCAATGCATCTATCATTCACCGGCTGGAAATAGAACAAGGGACGGGACGTCCAGGGACAAAATATTCAGCCGTCGGACGACGAGCCTTAAATTCAGTGTGCGAGGCTTAAATTAATTTATGTCTGACACGGCTTCAGGAAAAATTATGGCCTGAACACATACGTTTAAGAAACGACATTCGGGGGGAAGTGTTTGTGGCGGAAATGTCAACCGATATTTTAATGCTGCAAACGAGGCCCACAAAGGTCAGTCCAGCAGGAAATGCCAATAAATATTATTGTAGTAGCATTTAGGAAAAGTGCTTTTGGTAAAGCTGTGTTTTTCTTTCTTGCATCCCAAACTTTGAAGACAATAAAGTTCAAACACGACTCTTACCTCTTTTACCAGTCATCTTAAAGCATGGCTGCTGGACGGCCAGAACTGTTATCATAATGTTTGATGTGTCTATGGTTTATTGTATGTATGTAATATTTGTGTTTTTAGATTTTATTTTATATCATTCTGTTATTATTATTATTAGAGATACAGTATGTTGTTGTAAACTGCTACTGGATGCTTGAATTTCCCTTGGAATCTATCTATCTATCTATCTATCTATCTATCTATCTATCTATCTATCTATCTATCTATCTATCTATCTATCTATCTATCTATCTATCTATCTATCTATCTATCTATCCATCCATCCATCCATCCATCCATCCATCCATCCATCCATCCATCCAAAAAAAAATTAAATCTACAAATATTATGTTAGCAGTCAAATCAAAGAAAATTTAATCTTTGCAATGCAAGGGGCAATAAATTAAGACGAATTATAATAATCATCTGTTGTGTAAATACCATGTTCTTTAACTGGGACTGCTTGCAGAGTGTATATCTTTACTAAACCACCACATCAACAGAAGAAAAGGGGAAAAATGGAGGTGTATAAGTCAGTTATGAAATGGTTTTATCGGTCCCATGAAGCAAAATGGGTTTGACACCACTGCTCTAATCCATAATTGTGTATAAACTTCGCCATGTCATGTCATCCACAAACCTCCCATGACTCATGAGGATGGGCCGGATAGCAGTATGTGGACTAAACTCCGGCCAGTTGGCTTCGGCCGCATGCTGCTGCTGCTGGGAGAGACTTTGTAATTGCGGACTGAATTAATTGGAGTACCTCGTGTGATGGGATCATCCCTTTCAAGGTGGTCTGAAGTACCCATTTACCCCTGGTCTGGAGCTACTGTAAAGCACCCCCCACCCCCCCTCAGTTTGAACTTACCTTAAAAATTAAATCCTTTTTCCCGTACCGCAGTTCTTTCAGTTGAGCCTGGATTTTTTTGGACTGCAAGGAGGAGATAAGGAAATAAGTGTTAGCTTATTCAAATGGCGAAATTGGTTTTAGATCACGTAGCAGGATTCTGCCAGCTGCAGCAGAAGAGTCCTTTGTGAGTGTTCCCTGGGCGAAAGCTCTGGCTTAAAGGAAGCCTCCACAGAGAGGGGAGAAAATATCAAATCTCCCCTTCACTGAACTGTATAGTCCACACAATAATGCAGTCATGCACTGGCTTCTTGCCCACTGTCTAAACCTGTATTCTCACGCCCAATACACACATTGCCGCCGCCGCCGCACACACACGGCGGTTCCTGGGTTACGACTACTCTCTCGCCGGTCATCGGTAAGCAGCACACACACACAAACCGCCGCCACCCCCCAAACAGACACCAGCTCTTGCCGCTCCACATCAGCGGACACATGGAACACAGAGGCTGTCTCCGAGATGGCTTCATACACAGCCATCCTCAAATCTCCTCATGATGTGATCATGAACACCGTAAAGCCGCCACGCAGGACTCTGCAGCCGCCGCTCGCCGAGCAGCCGCCTCTCAATGCGAAGCCTTTACGTTTACAGGACTGTGACTGTGATTAAACGGCATGCAAATAGAATTGCCTTTGCTTGGATTTGACAAAGGCAAGGTATAAAGAGGGAGAGATTGATAGGTCATGCATGATATTCAGTCATTATGTGCGTTTATTGGAGCTCACAGAAGAGATTAAATTATTACGATACAATGATTTTTAAAAACCATTTGTCTCTTTTTTAATCTATCTGTATCTCCTCCTCTGTATTTCCGTGTAGGCGACTTTCCATCAGCCTGTTTTTTTTTTTTTTTTTTACATGGAAACACACAAACAAATATCCCAAACGTGTTTTCATGCTTGGTTGAGGTGGAAAAGTCGGTCTATGGATTAAAAAAAAAAAAAAAAAAAAAAAAAGATCCTCTACATAGCTGGTCGAGCCACATGCACATGTGAGTCTTTGTTTGTGGTCATACACACAGGTTACAGGTGTGCGTTGTCACGGAAACGTAGCATCCGTCCTCCAGTTGACCCCTCAGCTAAACTCTGTTTCACATTGCTGTGTTCGGGGTCGTGTGGAGGCACGGCCTCAATCATGGATTTGCTCGGTATTTCATATAGAGCTCCTTTAAGACGTCACTGAAGAGCAAAGAAAAAAGGAACCACTTATTTTGTTGTGCTCTCTTCTTCTGTGATGGTTAATGGCCACCAACCAGAGAAGAGACTGTATACAGTATATCCTGAAAACTAAAATGTGCATAACATTTTTATGGAATGTGTTATTCCGTATCTATCTCCATCTCTGTCTTTATATCTAACCATCTTCTATATGAATCTACTGTACACGTCTTTCTCTAGACCTCCGTAAACCTCTCGCGCTCCCTTCCCATCCATCTTTATACCTCCTCGACACAGACAGTAAAAAAATGTGACATGAGGTCTAATCCTTCGCCAAAGCACACAGAACCCGACGCCGAAGGACAAATTTACTTCCAAGGGTTTAGTGTACGAGACGAGCACCTGTGCCTTTTTTCTTCTCATTTTACGAGAGTCTTTATCGCGTTATTCCTCTTCCCAGGGTGCTTCCGCGTCCCGAGACACCCATCTCCTGTCATGTGTAACTGGGAACAAAAATTGCATCCCGCGGCTCCTCGTGAATTGAGAGGTTAAATAAACACAGACTCCAGAAGTCCCAGCTCACAGAGAGGTCGAGCTGTGAATTCCATATCGGGATCGTTACGTTGTTTTTTCATGACCGAAAATGTGAACAAATTACATTTTTTTTATTTAGACGCTTTCTGCTAATGGAATGAATCACATTAAAAAAGAGGCAGAAGATGCTGAGTTTACTTCTCAATGCTAATATCTGGATCTCTAAATGTGCTGAGCTCTCAGACTCGCCGAAGCATCGGTCTATTATTTATTGGGAATAAATCATGTGAGCGGAGACGTCGGCCTATCAGAGATACAGGAGCATCTCTCTTGTTGATCCTGATGGTTTGAATCGAGCAAAGGGAATGACGAGCATCCCAAACAGTTACAACCAATACATTTATAAGCTTAATGTAGTTTAATGGCTCTTCCTTAACCTTTAAAAATATATTAAAATAAGATGTCTCATGAGTCATCGTCCCTGTGAGAATGATGGGAAAACTGTTAGATAGCAGCAGTCTGTCGCAAGGACAATACGTGTGCAAGTACAGTACGGCTTCTAGGTTTATTATTTCTTTCTTAAAAGTGATGAGATCAGACAAACAGCATGCCACTCTCCGGAGAGACTCGCTCCTTTGAGATTGTAATATGTTTGCGATGATGTGTTCGTGATTCACACACTCTTGTTTGGTGTCAGTTGGGACTCGAACTCTGCAAACTCGGTTAACCTTCAACAAGTGACAGCAATGTGTCGCTATGTATTATTTAGTTCACCAAAAACAACTATATAAAAGTGTAGGCAAACAGTTGCTTATTTACATTCAGTCACGCTGTCATGTTTCTGTCCATACTCCTAAAAAAACATACGTCTCTTTATCTGCTAAATCCTCCCCATGTTGACCAGCTAGTCGTTGACTTTCCTTCGTGACGTCACATATATCGCTTTGTTAAATCCCGTTTTGAAGCCTCGAGTTCGACATTTTGGCCATCTGTGGACTGTGGAGGAGTAAAGGGTGGATTTGCCTTAAAGGTAAAAAAAAAAAAAAAACCCCAACGTCTCCTCCTGCAGCGGCGTCTCCTTCTCTCCCTCTCTCCCCCATGGTTACTATGGCAACGGGCATCGGTGTCACCACGTCATTTTTGTAGGGGTTTAATCCTGAATGTTAGACCCGAATATAATTTTAAATGTAAGCCGATGTGACGCTTGAGAGGACAAGCGCGATATGTTTGAATGTGGGACAGTCTGTGTAACACAAACAGCCTGTCAGTATGAATGCAGGTCTCTAGACTTACTGTGTGTGTGTGTGTGTGTGTGTGTGTGTGTGTGTGTGTGTGTGTGTGGTAAGAGGTGAGTAACACTAGTTCCAGCAGTGAAGCAGACTGCAGGTCTCCTTTTCAATGCTGAATTCGTGTACTTTGCATGTTAAAAATGGATCAAAATAGAGCTTGTTTACATAAACATCCCAGTGTTTCTGTCAGTTTTACTTATTTTACTTATTATCACTCTGCTGATCTAAAATGATGTTAAAAGTGCTGAAGAAATAAAGAAGGAAACTAGAGAGTGGAGTCACGGTCTGTAGGTTCATTAACAAGCAACACAGAGTCGTTTAATCCACTATTAGTATACAATTATTATTACATTATAATAATTATTAATATTTTTAAATGATGAGTTATCTTACATGTAAGCACCTGTTTCTGAACCCACCAAAAAACATGCCCTCATCCCTTGTTAAGCGATGAAAATCACCCAATTTTAAATCTGACCTCAGCCCTGTGATCCAAAATCTATACAGAATAACACTTATTTCCATTTTTCCCCTCCATATCTTGCCACATTGTGTATATGTCCAATTAAAGTGTCTATTTTTCATAAATCGATTTCAGTGTCAATAACTGAAAGGTGAAGCAAACAGCCTCCAGTATATACATGACAGTATGTGAGGGCGTCTTGAAATGGAAACATGGAGATGATAAACAGATATTGTAAATATTTATAAGTCGCGGTATATTGACGCCTCTCTAATTCATCCTTTGTCACTGCAGAGCTTTAAGTCAGCGGGGTGAACTAAAAACTGGCTCACATTGTTACTGAAAAACATTGCTTGTGCTTTTGGGTGAAGAAATACTGTTTTGTGCAGTCTGTGGTCATAATTCGACGTACCATAAATCCACAACTGCTCCACGTAACATAAAAGCAGGTACATGACACCAGGCGGGGAGGTGTGCAAAGTTTCCCAGACACCCTCAGCATACATCAGTGTCTGCGCTCGTAGCGGGAGCTGTGTAGCAGCAGCATCAGGGGCCGGCTACATATTGCTCTATTTGTGAAGCGTGATTGGCTGAAGCATGCGAGCAGAGGCGGACCGGTGTCTGGTAGAAGGGAAGCATGCAATTTATTCTATCATATCACAAGAAAAAGTTCCTAATTTGTTTGTATATTATATTATATATGTGTCCAGCAACATGTGCCCATTTCCAAGTCGTTTAGCCCACTGAACTAATTGGTTGTGTTGATTAAAATATTGGGGTTTGGGTTAAAATAACCACAGTGGTGCAAGTTGTGTGACAAATAAGTCAATGTTGACTTCTGGTGTCACACAGTATCTGGACAGCAGTCTCCAGGGTGAAAGTCCTGTGTTTGTATCTCTATATTCCCTGGAGATCACGATTATGTGGAATATATATATATATGAATTTATTTAGTACGTTATAATAAATACAGCGCATTGGCTTTCATAGGTATAGGAACAGCTGCCCTGGACAACTTATTATCGTGTTATCATAGATCATGATAACATATATATATATATATATATATATCATATATATGTCAGATTTTATCTGAATATGTTTCAGGGTTACTAGATGTTTTCACCTTGATGTAAGAATGAAATGAAATTGTCGTGATGACAGAGATGCAATGGTGGAAGTTTTACAACATCCAATTCACGACCATCAGTTTGACCGAGGAGGAAACAGATGATGAATTCATGCTCTTGTAGAAAAAGATGCACAACACGACTAAACGGCATCTCTATTGCCAGGCGACCTCCATCACTGAAAGGTCTCAACCTTGACTTTGACTCCGAGTCCCCATGTGTTCCTCTTCTGATGAATCAGGTCCAGAGCAGCACCAGAGATCTGTTGGGTTTCCTTTCCAATTTCTCTGGCCTGCTGAACTTGGGAAGTGTTTGTGATTGGTGAAGTGAACAAACACACAGCCGAGTCAGGCCGGTGGCTGCCTGCCAGCGAGGTTCCCTCACTGAGCTTCACTGAGCTTCACTGAGCTTGTGACCCATCTCCCATTCATACTGTCATGTTTGAACATGGCCCACAAGTGGGTTTCCTAACCTGTTTGAAATGCGTCGTCTTCTCTCATGGAGTAACAAGACCACGAGTCCTATCGGCCCCGTTAAACAGGAGCTAATAGTCACAACTGCTCATTTCCCCCAAATGGACAACATGCCTTTGAACCAATTGACTAGCTGACTTAGAAACTGCACAGTTGTTTTGACCGTTATTACATCCCCACACTCTCACTATAAAGAGTAAACATGAATAATGATAACCAATATTATAAAGCGACCCAATATTAAAACATGAGGCAAAGAACATTTGCAATACGTTAGACCCTTGTTTCAAACTGTTTGTTTAATTGGCCCCGACTTTTTAATTAATTAAGGTTTAATGAATCAGAAATTTATTGGATTCCTTGTTATTGGAAACATACACGTTAAATACATTATAAATGAGACATCTTGGCAGTGTTAACATGAAATCTCATTCTTTTCATCCTCTCATCAGTAAAACAAACAAAGTGTTATTGACTGTTTTAGACTTGGATATGATGGTATTTAATGTTATTGAATATTTTACACAATATTATATGACACATTATTTCTTTCCCTGCACTAATGCAATCTACTGCAGATGGAAATTAGCTTTTAGCTATAATCTGGTACAAGCCATCTTTTTACTCCATGTAATTAATGAACCTTTTTTTTAAATAATGCTGAAACCCTAGCAATGATGTCAAATATTCACCAGGTCCAGATCCCCGAATACGACGATTTGATGGATTGGCTGTCAGTCGGACAAAACAAGACCTTGAAGATGTCGGGCTTTAAGGAAACTGCGACAGGTAATTGGTACCATCTTCAGACCGTTTGGACCCATTGAGCTAGAAAGTGACGCAGAGAGGTAATGCCAAAGTGTCCAAATGTGACGAGCTGGGAAAGAGAATGTGTTGCTATCGGATACAAAAGGAGCAGGAGTCATTATTTGATTGAGTTTACTTGTGACCTGACAAGTGTGACACGTCTTTGCTGAAGCACACACACTTTTTAGTTTGTCCTCAAACATTATCGTGACCTGTCTGCATTACTGATTTTTTATTGTTCTTTTTATTTGAAAGGGCAAAGCAATTTCACAATTTGTTGTGGAATCACCTCACTAAGTTATAGTCAGCGACGAAACAGCAACCATTCAGTTTTCAGTCTTTTTTTTTTTAGCTAGATTAAGTGCACCAAGCTTGATCCTCCACCTCATGTTCCAAGTCCTCCCATACATAATGCGTGTATTCCTAAAGCCAATTTTTTTTTCACAAGACGAGAACACAAATCACAACTAAAGGAATAAAAGCTGCCGTTTACTCATACAAAGTCGTGGGATGCAGTCATGTGCAACAAAAGGAGCTTATGCTTACAAAAAGTTTATCCAAGGCCAGCTAAAGAAGATCTGGGACTAATCTCAGTTCTTTGGACATGGCGTCAAAGCTCTCCGTTGTTAAGATTCAAAGATTTTGATCAAGCTTTTTTTTTTGCCCCTCACTCAATGTTCTGAAGAAGTCTTAATTGAAAAGAGCTTTGAAGCATGAAAATATGATTTCTAGACAACAATTAAGTACAAGTTTAAGGGCATACATGTTCTTCAGGGTTATCCAAGTTCATCTTTTGATTTTTTGTGTTGACACCGACAGTGAATAGTTCAACACTCTCCCATACAGTTTCCATAAGCAGAGGAGGTATTAGCATATAGAAGCCGTAAACAGACGTTGCGTTTGAGGAAGCTTTTCTCACTTTTTCAACATTCGACAAACTTGCAGAAGAACATTGTCATCTGCAATTTCCTGCTCCGGTGGCAGTTGTTTTGCAGCTTTAGAATCCATCTCTTTCTGTGTTTCTTACAGTGTGATTACGGGCTCAGTCTGTAACTCTTCCCCTTTAATACATAAATAACTTCCCAAGATGAAAGTCGGGGCATGTAGGAGCGCTCCTCTTGCTGATTTACTTTCGTCTTTATAGCCTCCCGAGGGGAACTGAAGATGGTGACCTCCGGTGATCTGCCTGTGTTCAAGGGAATTCCGGTAGCTATTCGCTCCCTAAAGAGCTCCAAGTTGACTTGCCTTGATAGCACTTCTGTAGGAATAATCTGTCACACAAAGGACCACTGGACAAGAATACACACTGAGCGTACATCAGTACATCAACGTCATCTGCAGCTACAAAGCCGACCGTTTTATCAGCGCTCTGATCCTTCCTTTTGCTGTCGCGGGGAATAATCTGATTCTGTGCAGACTCACCGCCGACTTCAATCGGGACCTTTTTTCCTTTCCTGAAATATCATCATCAGGTCTCGTTGCGTAGTCAAATGGGGCATCATCATCTGAGAGTGTGAATATGTGATGATGGCTTGGATAAGCTTGAAATATCAGGGGGGTTCAGCTGCAGGACTGGTGGAAGGAGAGAAGCCTGTAATTTCCAACACCAATTTCCTCCAGAATAACCTTGGTGCCGGAGCAGACTACAGTTCGGTGAAAAGCTCTTCAACTCCAAGATTTCGCAAACAGTAAATTATCTCTGTGGACGTTTATGGCTGCGTTGTGCATGTAATGTAGCCCGTCATTGCTGATGCTATCAGGCCAATAGCAAGCAGGGATTTAACTATTATTGGCCAAATATTCAGTATTTTTCAATCATGATTGATTGGCTCTGTTGCAGCCGCACATCTGTCTGTTGACACCACGTTATAGCCTCACTCACTGACCCGCCTACAGCACTATCTGATTGGTTGGGATGGTTAAGTTTCATTGGTAATAGACGCAGACTGGAGCTGCTCTGTGTTTCAAACTCATAGAATGTATATAAGAAGTGGATGTGGTTTACGGACAGCCATGTTGAAGCCTGTTGCCATCTTGGTTTTTGGCCGTCCCCATCTTGTTTTTTTGGAACCAGAAGTGACACGAGAGTGAGGAGCTAAATACAATAAAACACGGAATAAGACATGTTTCTACCAGAATGAATAACTGCAATAATCTGAAAACTCATGGTGAAAGAGTTATCAATCACAAGGTAACTACACCGTAAAGCATAACTGCTATTGGACTCTAAATGGGCCATAATTTACAAAATGAACATCATGCTGTATTGAAGACTTGAAACCAGAGATTGAGACCATAAACTCATGTTTACAATGTTTACTGAGGTAATAAATCAAGTGAGAAGTAGGGTCATTTTTTCTCATAGACCTCCGTTTAATCGGATCTCTGCAACCAGAGGAGTCGATGATTTATTGCAGGACTGTTGTGTTGGACCATATTTGTTTGAGATGCGTATAACTGCCAAGCTGGCAAATGAGTGTATTTTCCCACAGAGCACAGTAACAGTGCTTGAATTGGAGAGAAGTTATTGACAGTGTTATGTTTCAGGTGTTCAAAGATGACTAACAATACATTGAAAACTGGCAACTAATAAACTTCCCTGGCAATTAAAAGCAAGCAAAAGAAAGACTGACCTCAGGACCGACTAAACCTACTTAAACATGACATGAATTATTTCAGTTATGGACGTAAATTAATTCAAGTGAAAGTTGGCCTCTTGACATCATCACATATTTGTGACATGTCAAAACCAAATCAAGATCTCTTTCCTGGATCCGTAATTCAGAATGCAGTTTTATCGAAACGTACTTATTAGGAGACGTGAAGGAGGGGCGGGCCAATTAAGTCATCTAGGAGCATGGGTTAGTAATTCAAGGGCACCAATATTTATTTAAAAATCACAAATTTGAATTCCTTGTCTTCACCTGAAAATGCAAACACCTACCGCTGTCATTCAAAAACCTTGGTCATATCCTGCATAGCATTGATGAAGCCTCATCAGCCCCAGGGGAGGTCTGGCTCAGGGTCTTTGTCAGGGGAAACCTCCATCTGCACAACAAGGTTGCCATCTATCATCCTGCCTGCATCAACAAACTGCTCCATGTTGGAAGAACCTAAAGTTATTCCACATACTGTAGCCTGGGATCACCAACCGCGTATCTATTGAGCCCACGATTACACAGCAGCGGCTGCACTCACTAAGGCGTGTCATCAGGAACCCCCTGCAGGACCCGCCGCCTTGTGAGACCCTGCATGGCTAAATTACAGCATGAGCATCGGTCAGCAGGACGTGTAGTTCAAAAGCTCAGCTAGGTAGAGGTAGGTGACGGCAAAAATGGTTCAGACGCTACGACCTGAGCTGTCTGTTAGAGACAAGCTGCACTGAGACACACAAAACCAGGCAAGTTTGCGTGAGAGGGAGTGAGAAAGACAGGCTTAGACTTTTTTTTTTTCTTTAGTGGGTCTTTTTTGTGTGAAGTTCCCTAACTTCTTTTCATTTTAGTGAACAAGACAACATTTTGTTAACATTGCTTACAAGAGAACAAAAATGTGTCTGCAATACTTTTTCAGTCCACGAACAAGAAGCCGGACCTGAAAATGAATTATGTATTTGATAAAACAAGAACTTACTAATCTTACCTCTTCGGCATAGGCGTCACAAAGTTTGTGTCCTGAAAGCAGTTTCGTTTTCAAGCTCTTGTTCTGCAAAAGAGAAACAGAAGGAAAGAGGTGATGCCATTGGTGTATGCCCTGTGTTCTGCACTTTATGTTCCCTGAACATTTTAGCTGCGTCAGAAAAACAAAACAAAAAAAGTCTTATTTACTCAGTAAGCGTTGGCTTCTCCGGCAGAGCACTTGGCTGTTGAGGAGATCTGACAGCGATTGCTCGGTTGCCTGCCAGTCTCAGACTCGACCGGAGAGCAGTGAGGAGTGCCTTGTCGGAGGATCCGAAAGTGCATTCAAGCTCATAGGCAACTTAAAGGTCAGCGTTGGAGCTCGGGGCGAGAACCCCACTGCATTTTAAACATGATCAGCAAAGCCTTAAAATCATTTGATTGGCAGCCAGCGGAGGGATGCCAAAGTCGGGGCCAAGGGGGTCTCGTTGTTTGGTGCCAGTTGAGATCCAGGCTTCGGTTTTCTTTTTGTACAGAATCATTCTTGTTTCTTTCGACAGTGCAAGAGACACCATACGGTGCAATACAGTGCAATATTGTGGAAAAATCTTTCTCCCTTATATTTTCAAAAAATGTTCTCTCTCTGACAGAGGTAGGGCCGGGTCCTAGACCCGATCCCTCGGACTGAGAACCACTACCATGTGTCGATTATTATATGTACGTGGGTTACAGCGAGGGCAAGACAACCAGGACAAAACAAGCAAACAAACTACAACAAAACAACAACCCCATGCTATAGGGGTGCAGCTAAAGAGAAACTAGTATCACCACCTTGCAGTTGTTCACCTTCGCCAACCAGTGATGTTGCAGTTTACATCGATGTCTGTCCAAAATGTCAGCAATTCATCATATTAACCTATTACCTACATCCTATGTGTGAAATTGTCATAATTAGCATATGAATCCTTGAGTCATGGTCGAAAACGTGTGTCACATTTGACCTTTGAGCAGCAAATTCAACCTCGAGTCCAAGTTGTTTGTGTGCGTTTGTGCCAAAGATGTATAGATGTACATCCCCCCGAGCACCAAGTATTCACTGTAAACAGCACCTCATTAACGGCAGATGAGCTCATTTATTTTATGGTTATTGCCATTTTCTAAGCAATCTGGGAGTCGGAGAGGCAGACAAAGATACAGTGCATTACATGAGATTGAAACCAGAACTAATTTCTAATTTTTTAATATTATATTTCATACCCATTGTGACTACAGAAGTATCTGTAGTGGAGCCCCGGTTTCTAAAAATAAAGGTCACAGTCAAAGAAATACAAGTTTGTCGTAAGATGCAGCAACACCAAGATCTTTCTTCCTAAATTGAGCCTGAGTACCGTGCACTGATATTAAACAGGAAGTCAGCAAAGCCATGAGGTAGAATGTAACGACGCAAACGAAAAGACCTTGAGGCTGATTAGAGCGCCGGAAGCGAAGGAGTTCTCCTTTTTTTAATTGACAATGATCTGTTAGTAAGAATGGCCTTCGAGCAGCATAATGCTTAACCCAAAGTACCCATCCAGATCCCAAGATGACCCAATATCCAGATCACAAGATGACCCAATAAAACGGCACGACCAACCATGACGAAAGCTTCGCTAAAGGTCTGAAACAACTCAAAATTGGACCGTCTCCAGCATCTGCAGTGAAGAGAAGGTCATTGGAGGCAGATAGTCTGGACGTCAGTGATTTGAAATTAGATTGGCTGTCTAACAAAATGTTATTACAGTACAGAACAGAAGACCTACTGGCTAAAAAACGCATTATGCAGTGGACAGAACATGCTGCACCATACATCATAATGTATGGAACAATCCATAGATATATGAGTGCTGACTTGATTTTATAGGTTTGGACTGCAGCGAGTCTCAAACTTGCAGCGTGTTTAAACTTCTATGTCACATGATAGTTGCGGATGCAAAAACGAAGAGATGAGCTAAGTTTCTTTTAAGGATTTAGCTTCTGTATTGTGACGTATTTCTGAGTGAAAAAGGTTGTTCATTAGTTCATTGAAATGCTCATCAAAGTCACAACCGTGTCCAACTCTGTGCAGAGCCAAAGTCGTAGATTCATTGATGGATGTCATGATGTAATTGGTTGATCCTACCAACTTATCCAGAAAGAAAAACCGATTGGATTTTGGACCTTTTCTAGCCTTTTGACTACTCAAGGGGCTTTACACTACATTCAGTGTACATTCACCCATTCACACACACACACACATTCATACACACTGATGGCAGAGGACCTGCCATCTAACTCATTCATACACATGGGGTTCAGTATCTTGCCCAAGGACACTTCGTCATCTGTGATTGGAACCACCAATCTTCCGATTGGGATGAAGACTCGCCCTTCCTTTGAGCCAAAGCCGCCCCATTTTTTGGGGTAAAAATACAATTGATCTTTTTGTAATTTTTTGGCATACGTTGAGAGAGATTAATGAGGTGAGATCGACTTTAAAGTAATACTTCACCCACAAAATGACATCAATTACTCACCCTGTGAAACTTTTTTTCACAGCTTTCATTACATTTTTTCTCACGTGCCTGAAGAAGAGATATTAATAAAGGAGCCTTAGCATGTGCTATTACATGAGGAACACCTAAAGATGACACACAACATCAGATAATCAGCGCCATCAGTTTGTACCACTTCTGTTTTAGCCTAAGAAACAAACACTTAGATGCCACCTCATCACGGCAACCACTTTTCATCGACTCAATAACATTTACAATTCTTAATGAGTTTACCAATAAGCCAATTACATGTAGTCGGGGGTCTTTTATTTTTACCCATCATGCAAAAATACCCACTCTTCTCAGACACACAGCGCATTAAGATGCATAAACAAGTTAATGCAACGGTGTCCTTCTTCCATCCTTGTCTGCATGCGAATGGATTACAGAGTATGGGCTTAGTGTGATCAAACAGACTCTGGAACAGCATGAGGGTGGATGCCAGGAGGGTGGTCCTGAGCATCGCCAAGGCTGTAGTGGTGCTGGGCTTTTATGGAGGCAGTAATCTCCTGACTGCACAACGAATGGACCAGAAAACCTCAGCACAATGTTTTGCTATGTGGGAGGCAGCCCTGGGAAGATCCGCAATGGAGGGGGGGGTCTTGCTATAAAAAACTAAATAAAACAACCACTTTTTGGAACACCCGATGCACTTCATCAAAATGACGTACCTCAAGTGAACCAAGTGGATTTATTTGAGGCTGAGGATTAACAATATGATCTGACTTTCTTTTGGGATTGTGGAGAAAAATAAGCTGTTTCACTGTTTTCATGAGTAAAAAGTGAAAGAACAGCAGATCTCGCTAGAAAGGTAGAGTGCCGAGTCTTTCGTCAGAATCTCCAAGCAAGTTTGTTTTCACCTCTAGTAGCAGTTGTTTAAAAAAAAAACCTGTATTATATTATAGCCAATTATGGCTCATAGATGGCAGATTAATTGAATTTAGGTGGCGAGAACACATTCGGCCATCGCGGCGCTGCGACTCCGATGATAGATCTGCTGCTCGATGTCAGAGACAGCTCAATGTTATCAGGCGGCGGGTTGGCTGTGAAGCACGGGGACAGTTGGGACACAGGAGGGGAAGGGAGAGGGTGTCGCCGCCACCAGCTGGCCCTCAACATCTGCTTGTAAATGATGTCACCACCTGCACAAATATCACGCCCATGTCATCGTCATCGCTGTGGTGTAGAGCGTTTTTGGTTTATTTTCTCCAGAATTAAATCTTCTCTTCTATGGATGGAAATTTTCCACAAAACATTTAGGATCAATCCTGCTGACTTTTCCTCTAGCGCCATCATGTGGTTTCCCCAGTCGTGTCAACCTGTTTACAGCACTGCGATTTGGTAGGCGGCAAAAAAAAGCTACATCTAGTTAAAAAAAAATGCCAGTTTCGCACATACGGTGCTTCCTTTGCAAGTCAAATCTCCCTCCCATACACCCACACACACACACACACACACACACACACACACACACACACACACACACACACACACACACACACACACACAGTGCACAGTGTGTACTCCGACACATACAGTACACTGAGCAGAGGGGATGAGCTGGGGTGGCAGGTTGTTTGTGTGATTCAGTAAGGGAAAACTAGCCAAGTATAAACTCAACTCCTCACAGTAGCACCTCCATCTCCCCCCCCTCCCGACACAACGACCACCATTCGAGGACACGCTGAACTGGCAGCTGTCAACAGACATGACGTGGTTCAGCCCCCCGGGACACACACTCTGAGTGAAAGTGAGATCCTCGGGAGCTTATATGTCACAACCCATTATGCAAAACACGATGCAGTGAGCCACATATGTCATAACGTGTTATTCCCTGCCGCGCCGTCATTGTGCCGACCTGGAAATAAAGGTTTTTTTTACAGTTACATGTTGCTCGTGTTTCTCATTTATATGATGTAACACACATATTAACGCCTATCTCCGGCTCTCAGCACAGTTATTATCACGGATCCAGGACTGATTTCATGTCCCACGTTGGCTTCAAATCACACAGAGGAATGATGGCACTCTGAGATCTGTACCTGCTCTAAGGAGATGATTTTCATTGCATTGGTGGCAGGTTGTTGGGCCAACGGAGAGCCTGAATCATGGGACGGATTTTATTTTTCACTTATGGAGAGTGTAACAGCCCTTCAAGTTGTGATTTAAAAGGAAGGTAAACGTGATTAATTCTCCAATTCATCCACCAAAACAAACAAACTGAGGGGCCGGCCAGAAATAAACAAAGGAAGAGCAGACTCCCAGACCAACCCACCAGGACCGTCCAAACCAGGGGGTTAAACCTCTACCCTAGCCCAACAGAGCACCTAAACCCATATTGAAATGAAGCCACGAAAGCTGAACTACTGCACCCATCAGATAAGCATAAATCAGAAACATAATACCTCAGCCAGCCTCCTGGCTGACTGACAGCCCTGCTTGTCTGGTGGACTGCAGTGAGCAAGGCAAGAGAGAGACCAGAGCCTAGTGCCCTACCCCCCTCTTATTGGATTTCCCCCAATCAGCCAGACCGCTATCACCTGGCAGGCAAGCCGATCACCAGCCACGGTGACACATCCTGGCCCGTTCAACAGAAACAGCCTAGTGGAGGCCGTGAATACTGCAGCGGCTCGAGCAATCGAGTGAAATAAAAAGTCATTTTCCACAAAAGTTATTACACATCATGTGCTGATATCTCCACATACATCACTGTTGGATCTTTTTTTTATTGTTTTCATATTTCATATCAGTCAAGCTCCTCCCCCCCCCCCCTCCCCCCATCCATCCCACATTTACAGCATAGAGTGTGATAGTAGAGATTAATTCTGCCATATTGCATATTTTATGTCTTGAACAAATTCAATTTCCGCTGCTAACCGGACAGATCGGCCCACCCACTTTCGTGCAGCCCTGACCCTCCTGCGACTGCAGCGTTTAAATAAATCATCAAAGGTGCGATGGAGGTGGAAGTGAGACTCTCGTCTCCAACGAGTCAGACTAGCGACTGCTGTCACAACATATTTCAGCATGAAAAGGTCAATAAGCATCATTGTAATGACAACAACATGACAAGATGTTTCTGTTGCATGACTTGCTTTGATAACTTTGGCGTCTCAATTGTGGAGAATACGACTTCATTATGCCATCAATTAAAGGGCACACAGACCCAAACAGCAGACTCTGTTCCCAGAGGAGGCCGGCAGGCACGTTTTCAAATACATTCAGTGAAAGGTGTCGTTAACGTTCCGTCTTGTTCGGAGCAAGACAACAAAAGAAAAAGAAATGCTTCATCATGCAAAGCGTATCGTGTATAATATAATTTCAATTAGTGGAGAAGGCCGTGAAAACTACACCCACTGTTACACTCAGCAGCCCCAGAGGAACAAACGCTGGTTGCATTGATGCTTCTCACCACATCTCATTTAAGAGGTTCAATTTCTCTTCGAGTCTGTTAAAGAAACAAACCACTGTTACTACATGTCACTGTCAACATCGGGCACCTAGTTTACCAAAATTGCTTTATTTTTGCGATATAGTGAACCAGAAAACCTCAGCACAAATGGATTGGAACCACCGATCGTCTGATTGGGATGAAGACTCGCTGTTTTTTCGCTAAAAATATAAAGAAATTGATCTTTTTGTAATTTTTTGGCATATGTTGTGAGAGATAAATGAGGTGAGATTGACTTGAAAGTAATACTTCACCCACAAAATGACATCAATTACTCACCCTGTGAAATATTTTTTTCTCGCGGGCCTGAAGGAGAGATATTAAGAAGGAGCCTCAGAGACAGCTCAGAAGTACCACGGAGGTCAACGATTGGCTGAAAGTTACACCTCGGTCTTGTGTGAATTACAGGCTAGTACTGAAACGACGCAACAGTTGATCCATCCATCCATTATTTACCGCTTATCTTGTATTCAGGGTCGCGGGGGGGCTGGAGCCGATCCCAGCTGTCATTGGGCGAAGGCAGGGTACACCCTGGCCAGGACGCCAGTCTATCACAGGCCAACATGTAGAGACAAACAACCATTCACACTCACATTCACACCTGAACCCGAGCCGACCCGGGAATCGAACCCGGGACCCTCTTGCTGTGAGGCGAGAGTGCTACCCACTACACCACCGTGCAGCCCGCAACAGTTGATTTTAATTATTACTTTTATGGATTTGAATAGAGTGATACCATCATTTTAGATCAAATAAACAACACAGTGAAGGTTGGATTACATGAACCCAGAGACTTTACAGTCTCCTAGAGTGTTTTTACACTGACTGGCAGTGAACGGCGTTAAAAACAGGTAGACTGAGCTTTACTGAAGTTAACACTGATAAATATGAAATCTCTGCTCACAGACAGAAGTCAGAATGAAACCGGTATCGTCCTTTAACCACATTAATAAACTCCTTCTACCTGTTTATTCAACCTGCAGGCAACAATCTGATATTTGTGAGACCTTAACAGTGGCACATTTCTTTTTGCTTTGTAGAAATTGGTGTGAGAAACAGCTTGGAGCTAAAAGGCTCTTATTCACTCTGTTTGGTCGCAGTGGTGGGAGTGATGGCGGATAGTTATCTGGCATGGAGAAGTGTCACTCTCCATGTCTAGACTTCACTCCAGACGGCTAAACGAAGGGCAATCAGAGCGTGAGGTGCTCAGAATTAACAAAGACGAATCTGCCTGTCGTCATCTGAAGAATCTGTTTAAGCCTTGTGTATCTCGAGAAAAATAGACTAATCAGTGACATGACTCAACGTTTAGCAGAATAATGGACGCTCTTTGTCGTGTGTAATGGTTGTATCACGGAGACCTTTTGTCACTGCATTGATTTTTTGATGTATCCAGGCTACTTTTAATATTTAGGTCTTTATATCCTTTTTTTGTTGCAGACAGAATAAATTGCAGGAATCCACAGACGAAGGGAAATGACAGGGAAGAGAAAAGGCTGTGGAAGACAGAGAGAGGGAAGACACAAACAGCTGTTCTATGTGTCTCCCCCAGCTGATGTTAGAGAATCATTTATACATTCTAAATATACTTAGCACTCTGGTCCCGCTGAAGTGCTCTGACTGGGAAATGAATGCATTCTAGTCAGACCCAACTTGTCAAATAACTTAGTCACGTCACTCACAGGAGTCGCTAGTCTCAAGTAAGTCATTGGACCAAAATGTAATAAATGAACATCATGCTGTATAGAAGAAGACTTAAAACTACAGATTGAGACCGTAAACTCAATGTTTACTGAGAAAATAAATCAAGAGAGAAGTAGGACCATTTTCTCAGACTTCTAATCTGACTCCAGAGGAGTCGCCACCTGATGGCCAGTAGAGAGAATGCAAGTTTAATGCACTTTTCTAAACTCTTAAGAGCCAGAGGTTGCCGCCTGGTTGACACCCATTGAATAATTTCTACAAATATGAATTGGAAAATATTGATTTGTCAAAGTATTGGACAGAAAATAATTCAGTTGTTAAACTACTGTTAATTAATTACGCATGACACACAGTTGTTGAAAGCATTGCAATGTTTGTCCTTTGAGTTCTGCATGTCGTTTATTTTGATTAAAAGTCATGGCGACATCGATTGTAAAAGCCCCAACAGCTTGTAGCATTTCACAAAAGAAATGACTTGGATGTGGATAATCCCTCACTGCCGGATGAGGTAAAAAAATGTAAAATGTTTTGAAAACTTTTTCCACCCTGTAAGTTTTGACATGCTTTATGTTAAAGGGGCTTCCAAACAGGTCTGTTCATAAAGCAGAATAGACTCAAGAAAATGACGTTTTATAAAAACTTAGCTTGTCGTTCAACGTCAGCTCGGCTATGGAAAATGCTAATGAATAATTGACATTAACCAATTCTCAGAGGACCATATTTTCCCCTTATCTCCATTTTCTTCACACCGTTAAAACTGTTATTTATGTATAGCAGCTTCAGCAGTTTAATCTCATATTCAACTGATGTTTCCCTGGATCGTGGTTTTCCTTAAATAAATGAAGACATGCATTCATAATATATACATATAGTTAAAAAAAAACATTCTGGGGTCTATCTATGTGACAGCCTCTGTCATATATTAATGAACAGGTTCCACACATAACATAATCAATTACAGTCTCTGTCTGTTCAGTCCGACAGGCTCGTTCGCTTTCTCAAGGAAAAAAAAGAAACTTGCATTTAAAAAAAAAAAAAGAAAGAAGAAACTGCGACGGGTCTTCAGCACTTATGTAGCTGTCGAACTCATCCAATATATATTGCTGGCATTAGCAAAGCAAATGTTCACTGTGGATAAGCTATTAAATATGACATACCCCCAGACGTCTTACAAGGCATTTGGCAGCTTTAGCTGAACTCATCCTGCTCAGTTTGTTAAGGACTCTTGAGGTCAAAGGGGGGATTATTCTTAAGTGAAAAAATTGCTTTCTTGACACTGTTTCATTGTTCTGACACATAATCATATTCGTACAGTAAAAACACGCCCATGTGCGTTGGAAACATTTGCAGTCTAGTCATTTGAAGATTCTTCAGTACCTGCCCTCTGAAATGAGCAAGATAAAGCTTTATGTTCATATCCAGTTCTCGATGCTGAGGCGCCACCATAGAAGCTCGGTCAGTGACTCTAAACAGCTCTATATATAGTCCATAAAGCAATAAAGTCCACCTAGGGAGGAGGTCGGGATGGATCAAACAAACCCAGCACTTTCAACAAGCAGCCAAAAGTCAACGCTGACGTACCTACATAATAAGTTACGTACATAATAAGTTACGTACGTAGAGTAGTTTAACTATGTAACTAACGTACCTGTTTTAATCTAAACTACCATGTTTACCTAGTGTTGCCTAACCAAGTTGTTTTGCTCCACACGAGGCAAATTTGCTTCTAACCGCGTCTTTGCATTGACTTTGCATGCAATAGCGCTGCATGGAAAAACTACCCCACACTGTAACTAACTTCACTCCCGGCATAAATACCTAACTAGAGAAGCACACAGAAGGGCACTGTGTGTTTGAAGGACATATAACATTTACATTTAGGACATTTAGCAAGGAAGAGTGAGAAAATAGAAACGAGGTTTCGGTCCTTATCTGAGTAAAGTAGTAGCTGTTCAGCAAGGATCCCTGAAGTACAACAGTGCTATGAGCAAAGTGCTATAGGTGAGAACATAGAAGTGCATCTTTTTTGGGGTGAAGTCGAGGTGAGTCTTGAGTCTTTGCAGGAGACTCACCTGTTATATAAGATGTCATAACATGAAAACAGGTTGAACACCTACAGATAGAAGCTTAAGACTACATGAAATATGGTGCATTGTTATTGGCTTTATCTAGTTGTTGACCAACTACAACAATAGAAAACACATGAATGCATCATTTATAATAATCCAATGATGTAATAATATAACACTCACTAGAGGACAAATTATCATGTATGAGTACTGACACATGTAATACCTTAGATGTTGCCAATATGAATATCATGTGACTTTTTCCTTTCAAGACTTTTGCTTGTAATCTTTTATTTTGCAGCGTTGCTTCTTTTACTTTAAGGACGCGTCTCCTATATGGCGAGCATGAGTATTCCAGCTTATACTTTATGCAACACAGAAAATAATAAGAGTTATGTGTCTTTCCCGGAACCCTTTCAGTTATTCATTCAGCCCAGATGCACCACTGTATTATTATTATCATGCATTAGATTTTGCCTTGGATGGAAATATTGTCCACATCCTAATTTGGTCTGACCACATGCGTCTGTTCGCTGCTTCCTGCCAGATATTCCTCCCTGAATAGCTGTTGAGTGAGAAGTTGTGTTGGACGCTTGACAAGCCTTCAGGCTATCCGAAGAGAAGAAAAAACAGATTAGTTGAACTCTATTGATCGTCGCGGGGAAATTGGGAAGGCTGTGCTTTAAAAAAAAGGAAAAAGAAGAAGAAGAGTTGAAATATTCCATGTGAAGTCTTCTGAATTACCATCAGCATAACAATAGAGCTGCAGCCCGTCTCTGCAGCAACCCACCTCTCCTCGAATCTCTTTCAGGTCATTTCATTCATCGTCATCGCTTGTATTTGTTCAAGCTGAATAAAAAAAAAAACGGAAGAAGGGTTTTGACAAACCAGGTGGAAACGATGACAGCGAAGCCTCTAACGCTGCGAGTGAATCATCCGAGAGATTAATTGAAGCATAACAAGCGCTAAAATATGAAAAATGCCCAGGCTAATTGATATTACTTCAAATTGGATAAATCAAACCAAAACATCCTCTCTCTGACTTTAAGTGGTGGAAGAAGTCGCGATGTGATCAAGGTTCTTTCACTTTGATATTTCCTCCACAGCTTTAATACTTTTAAACTGATGATGGAACGCCTGAGCCCGCTGGACATTACGTCCATACTTGGTCTCAATCAGCCTCAATTACTGAATCTGGAAAATTCTCTCATTAAGGTTTCAGAGTTGCAATGAGGCACATTTAAAAAAAAAGAACAGATTTTTTTTTTGGAGGTCAGGCAAAGGAGTCGCCTGTGCCTGGAGTGATAGCAGGTTATACATTAATCATATGGTTGGGTGGGTAGATTCAATTATTGGTGAGCAAGAAACTGAACTCTAAACTGTGTGTGGAGGAAGATTAGCGCCTACTAGAGCTGGGTAATGACACATCACTGTTGCCATGGTGAAAGGTGAAGATCCAGGTCAACACAATGCTGGCATATGATGAACTTTGCATACTGAATTATCAAAGAGGGCGATTTTGAGGGGGGAACTGTGCTGGAAGCCAAAACTGATGAATGGCAAATGAGTATTTGGAGCTGGCATAGTTGTTTAAAAAGTATCCCAAACAATCAATAAGCTGTGGATGGGAGGATCGATCATGCTTAATGGTGTTTAAAATAATCTTCAGCCCTGATACCACAGGGATCTATTCTCTGTTTACCATTAGAACAATCTGGAACGGAGCCTCACGTTAAACGTTACTTCTGTGGATTCACAGTGTTGTACTTGTAGGTTATGGTACACATGGAAAAACCAACCAATTTAATACACTAAGCTGCTGTTGCCGAGAGATGTGACACTTTCTGTGGCAGTGCTAATGTATGTACATCTCCTGGAGAACGGAGGTGTTTGCTCATGAGTTACGCTCAAATATTTGCGAGGACAGAATGAAGGATGGAAGTCGACAGCATCGGCTGTACATTACCAGTGTAAGAACAGTTTTAAACATATAAACACTTATAAAGTAGGACAAAAACTATGTGCACTGTTAGACAACGTAGAACTAAAGGCTTACCTCTTACTTGGAAAGGTTTTACACATAAAAGCACATTTTACATTACTTATATGTAACATATAAATAAATAAAGAATACCTTAGTTATACACAAAACAAATTGTTTTTCTTCATCCACCACTGTCTTTGACAGAATGAAGATGAAATACATGCTGGTTTTCACACTAATCTAAAGTTGTGAATACAATATTGACTTACCATCCATCACCTTTAAGTTGATAAGATAAGGCTTGTTGTGTTTCTGGCCAACTTGTGTCTCTCTTCTAAATCCTGAGCTAAATATCTGGCTCTCTAGCTGCTAAATGCTCCACTATGTTCCCTATGATTGGTGCTCAGGTAAACAGCGTTGTGGGTTTTTAGTGGAGTTGTTGTGATTCCGATACCAGATTTGTAAACGCCTCCAACACAGCCCAAAATGCTGGATCTGGTATCGTCGAGTCACGTTATCATGTAATTTATCAGGTAATTAATGCTAAAAAGGAACAACAACACTCTCAACCTGATCTGATGTTTTCCACAATGAGCTTCAATAACTGTAAAACTACATTTTTTAATCAAATTTATCAGATTTCAACCCAATGAGATACATTTTGGTATGAGGAGCATGGCTGGCATTTTATCAGCCATATCTCCCTGGAATATTAATCTGGTCTCAGCCGGAGTACAATAGAATGTGCAAACAACCACTGTGATCATTATCTAACAGTTTTATCAATTAAAGAGTTGTGAAAAGTCACATTGAACTTAAGTTTAAAGAGTTTCTGCAGTAGGTTTTTTTTTATTTATTTTGCCAGTAATTGCAGTGAAAAATGCTGATGAGAGAGGAGTCCTTTCAGAGTTTATGCTTTAATTACAGGCCAGTCGGCTGGAAAAAATGTTGGCCTTGTATGTTTCTGCCAAGCACCGAGAGCACTGATACATTAGTGTGGACGTTTTTGGCTTCGGCCGGAGCGAGTGAGGCACAACAAGCAACACGCAGAGCAAGCCACGCCATATGAGATTAAGTATAGTAATATCATATAACAAGCCGAAGTTCATGTGCACCATGATCATTTTTCTCACCATAACCAAGTATTTTTGTTGCCTTAACCCTAAAAAAAGATCTCATCTTGATCGCCCCCTGGTGACTGGCTGCAGTTAATCTCACGAATCTTCACATATCAGTGGTTTAATCAAATGTTTCTTGACATATTTAGTGTATGGAATATCATGTTTCTACACAGTGTTGCCAACTTGGCGACTTTGTCATCGGAATTTTAAGACCCTTTTGGTAACCTGCTGCCCAGTGAGTTACTATGGTTACGGGCATGGGTTTGGCCAGGTCATTTTGTTGAGGCTTAATCCTGAACGTTTGAATGTATCCCTGAATATGATTTTAAATGTGAATCAATGTGGAGCTGGACAAAAAAAATGAAATGTGTGTACGTGCAGGAGAGTCTTTATAACACAAGAACCTGTCAAAATGAAAGCTGGTCTCAAATACTCTGATATCTTGACATTGTCTGAAGGGCTCAAGTCATTTTAAAATTGAACGCCCAGTGCAGCCACAGTGTTGATGAAAAAACATCTATCTATAATACAGTAGGGGGAGGAATAAATTAAAATAAAATGTAATTTTATGAGCATGTCAAAAAAACAGCCTCCATCAGTCTTGAGGCATTTGGATGAATTTTTTTGTAAAAAATAAAATAAATAAAAAAATAGACCACTTTATAGCGTCACAGCTGAATACCACAGAAAACTGGTCACTTGTCTGGAAGCTGAGTGCCAGAAATCAATACATGGCAGGCTGTGAGGAATAAAGCAACGCTGCTAAGTGACAGCGTGACACCGGGCCTCTGAAAGCATGCCGACCTGTCTTTACCTCCCTCAAACAAGTTTCTTTGATTTGAGTTCAGTGCCCACCAAGCCCACACAACCACAACCACACACACTCAGTCAAAATCTTATATTAAGTACAAAACAACGTGGAGAGTGACACAAATTTAATCCGAGTTCGAGAAGAAAATTCTCAGATTTAATGCATAAATGTAGGAGCTGCCAGCAGGTGGCTGAGTTACCCAGACAGACATCCCACACACTGCAAATGAGGAAGAGAGATTTCTCTTCTTTCACTTCGAGTTGAAGCGAAAGCTCAGAGAGTCGCATCTCTTTGATGGCGAGGGTAACTCTGTGGCTGATTGTCACTTTGCTTTCGCTGTGGAGTCGAGGGTCGATGCGATTCAGAGGGTATTTTTCACGACAATGCAACAATATATATAACTCGGGCTCATCAAAGCTGTTAAGCAGCGCATGGCTTCAGTCGGAGTTCCTACTGTCTAAATAAGGACATCCGACTATACGTCTCAGCCGGCAACGAAACACTTACTTTCAGGTCAAAAGATGTTTTGATGGAAAAGTCTGGTTCTTTAGATGTCTAGGCTGCATACATCTGCATTTGAATGATTATGTTTTTTAACACATAGCTCAGGCCTGCTTTTATATAGAAATATAGTCATTTCAATGCTGTTGAATCAGCTGCTCTACATAAACCACATCTTTATGTATTTCAACCTGTTTTTAACTCAGAATAACTTACAATAGCCCACCAAATCAGTAAAGTTTCAAACTTGCTGCGATTAGGGTAAGTATACCTGCATTTATTTTTAATTTCTGCTTCAAAATTTACTCTCATGTGGCATCCTCCAGTTCTGAAAAGTGAAGCCAATGCGGAAGTGCCTAAAATTACATTCTTCCTCATGGCCAGCAGGGACCGACTCCTATGGTTGTTATAGAAAGGCTGATTGTATTCAAGTCTATGAGAAAATAACATATAATAATACAAATTTTACTAACATATTTTCAATCATGCATTGAAGTTTGGCAGCTAAAAGACTCTGCTAGCCTCAAAAAAACTTTTAATTTTATTTTTCGGATACGGAGAAACCTTCTCACACTTCAGTGGTAAACATAAAAAGTGATTGCTTGTGTGAAAATATTTATATTAAGGGGTTAGCGTTAGCTCTATTCCGTTAAGTTACCAGATATGCCGGGAATATTTTGCAGACACATTTTTGGACTCAAAGGCAACTTTGATAGTGTTATTAATTTTTGATGTATGTGTGTGTAGAGACCCCATACTGTTAATACTGAATATTCCCACTATTAAAAACAAGTGTGTATGAATGGTACAAAGGACATTCTGTAAATCTATAGAAGTTTCTGTTTTAGGGTTGAAGAAAAAAGGTAGCTGTCATTTTCTGCCAGGACATTATCTGTTTTCCTCTGGAGTCATTTCTTACAGTGTAGCTGCCACAGACATAAAACTAAAAAGGAGTCCTATTTGTCACATATGAAGCTGCTCAGAAACTGAATAGCACCAGATAGAAAATCCGACTGTGACTGCATCCCGATTGTTTTTCTTTGTATCAGAGAACACTTTGGAACAGCATGTGCTGCCAAATGACAAGGTGTTTTGGACGTTACAATTCATTATAAATGAAGAATCCTTTGATTACGCGGTGCAACAATAGATCACAGACTTGTTTATGTGACTTCCAATGTTGTGTAGAAAATGCTTTATGATTTCACATAATTGGACAATCCCAGGGTGTGAAAATTATACATGGAAATCCTGAAAGTGAGAAATATTACCTGTGAATAAAAGAAGATTGCTGTATTGACTATTTCACAGATGGTAACAATTTGTCCCATTTTTGCATATCACAGCACTTTGGCAATGTTGGGGGAAAATGCAGATTTAATACAACGCCCCCAGGTCCTAGAGGGAACACCGCCTCCTGTTAGTATGAGACACTGAACCGGCAACTCCAGATTTCATTACAGAAAAGCTACTGAAGGATTACTGTACTTCATCATTTGAATATATTCTCTAAATAGCCTTTTTTTTTTTCTCTTTTCCTCCCACAAACTGCTAGCTATGCCTTCTGTGTTTATGTGCAAACTCATTCTGGAAAAAATGTTAGTGCAAACACAGATTTAATGAGGCAAAACTATATTTGCCGATCCCTAAACTCTGTTGAATGGGGTTCAAAAGTTACTCACCCTGACGTCACCTGTTGCATAATGACTCAACGAACAACGATGCCAAGAAAACATCTCCAGCTTAACTGCCTCTGCTATAGAAGACACTTTTTTTTTGCATCCTAACCCAGATCACAAAAACACTCAAATCCACTGCAGGTGTGATTCATCCTGCTTGTGGCATCTAAATCCCACAGACTCTCAGTCTAAACCCTGCCACCGCAAAACTCCACCTGCAACTTGTCTTCATTAGTCGCAAGACATGTTCCATCCTGAAAAATGGAAAAAAAAACTATTTCCAAAGTGTTTGTCTTTTAATTAATTCTATGGAAGAAAACGATGAATGCCAAATAAATTAATGAATGAATCAAAACAGCGGATTCTGCATTAAAGAGCAAAGGAATCAAATTGATCACTTATATCCCCAAAAGAGCACTAATCCCAGTATCTACCGTGAAGCACTGCCTTGATTAAGAACCCTGGAGAAATGAAGCAATGGTTGTTGCTTCCTCCATAATTAATTGCAGCATTGTCGGTCGGCAGGTGACGATTGTAGTGGCTCTCCATTTGGAAAAGCTTCCTGTCAATGTGGGCGAAGCAGACGGAGACTCAGCGTCGAGAGTCATTACGTCTTTGCTCAATAGAATCAGCAGCCGCTTCAAAGGGAGGAGCTGTTGGTTCATTGATATGAATTAGCAAACAGCCTTTATTTACCCCTGGAGACGTTTTTGACACTGATTGAGAGAAGAAGGAACGTTAACGGACACGTTCCATTAAATGCAAAGCTGTCTCAAGCGTGCTTGAAGTGTGTGTTTAATAAAGCCAGGACTCACTGACATCAATCCATTCATCCATCCATCCATCCATCCATCCATCCATCCATCCATCATCCATCCATCCATCATCCATCCGTTCATCCATCCATCCATCCATCATCCATCCGTTCATCCATCCATCCATCCATCCATCCATCATCCATCCGTTCATCCATCCATCATCCATCCATCCATCCATCCATCCATCCATCATCCATCCATCCATCCATCATCCATCCATCCATCCATCCATCCATCCATCCATCCATCATCCATCCATCCATCATCCATCCGTTCATCCATCCATCCATCCATCCATCCATCATCCATCCGTTCATCCATCCATCCATCCATCCATCCATCATCCATCCGTTCATCCATCCATCATCCATCCATCCATCCATCCATCCATCCATCCATCCATCCATCATCCATCCGTTCATCCATCCATCCATCCATCCATCCATCCATCCATCCATCCATCCATCCATCATCCATCCGTTCATCCATCCATCCATCCATCCATCCATCCATCATCCATCCGTTCATCCATCCATCATCCATCCATCCATCCATCCATCCATCCATCATCCATCCGTTCATCCATCCATCATCCATCCATCCATCCATCCATCCGTTCATCCATCCATCCATCCATCCATCCATCATCCATCCGTTCATCCATCCATCCATCCATCCATCCATCCATCCATCATCCATCCATCCATCCGTTCATCCATCCATCCAGCCATCCATCCATCATCAATCCATTCGTCCATCCATCCATCCATCCATCCATCATCCATCCATCCATCCATCCATCCATCCATCCATCCATCCATCCATCCATCCGTTCATCCATCCATCCATCCATCCATCCATCCATCCATCCATCCATCCATCATCCATCCATCCATCCATCCATCCATCCATCCATCCATCATCCATCTGTCTGTCCATCCAGCCATCCAACCATTCATCCATCCATCTCACACTATAAATGTGTTCTCTCATAAATTTACCACATTAATATCTAGAATCTGTGTTTGTTTCTCGGTATACTCTCCCGTTTCCCCAGTTCTTTAATTATTTTTCTGTATTAACCTACAATGGTCCTTAAACGTGATGATAGAATCGGGACACATACGGCAGGATTGTTTGAAAGAAAGAAATGCCTGAAAGAGAAACACTGAACCAGCAGTGGGCAGTCGGGCATACGGTTTACAGAACATCTGCCTCCAACTCCAACTACCTGGGAACGTTTTCAACGCATTTTAATAGTTGATACTATCAAGTTTGAACAGAAATTATCCTGATGACAGCCTCATTCATAATTCTTTTACTTATCAAAAATGTGCCGGGAGCTCTGAATTTGTAACAAGCTAGGTGTTGATTGTGTTGGTCGTCTTGCAATCAGCTCTTATGAAAGTCATGAATTGCTCTTGATTGCACCTGTGTTGTTATTCCGCTGAGATGCTATATTTATTTCCCGTTCCCGTGTTTGCATTCATGCGAGGTTTCACACCCATTTGAGGGACGCTGCTCTTTGTCAGAAGCTGCTCCGTTGTATTTCCAGATCCGGTTGTTCGGAGCTCGCCTGGCTCAATAATATGAGTTTATGACTGTGAGATCCTTGTGCCACTTTCATTTAGTGTGTATGCGTTTGCATATTGTCATAGCAACCAAACTCACATTGATTTGCTGTTAAGATTATATTTGCATCTAAATGAAATACCCAAACGCTCCCAGCATCTGGGATTATTTAAGAAAATCAGAACAAACTGAGGTGATTTTTTATTTGAGCATTTCTGCATTTTACATCGTGGGGAAAATGCAATTTTCTGCACCTTTAGCTCGACTGTTAGCTCACATGTCTTTCACATTATCCAGGTCACGGCGGATGAACGAAGTTGTGATTAAATCCGAATCCACATCTTATGAATTCTCTGAGAGTTCATGCTCAGATCATCACGTCATGGCTGTTTTCTTTTAGCATTGAGAGCCCGAAACACAAGTCTGCACCAGTTTGGGCTGCACAGATCTATTTGCACATCCTTTGGGCCAATAAAAACCTCCTGTATGTACAATTTGGAGCAACTGCTGTATCCCATTTTCCACAAAAGACTCAAGACCTGTTCAGACTTCACCTCGACTCTGCATAGCATGACTCACTTCGTTGGACTCTCCTTTGGACGAAAGCGTCTGCTCAATGCCCTAAATGTAAATGTATCCCATCCAACATTTTCCAGATACAACCCTGAATTCAGACGTGAGTGTTTTCCTCTTAGCTTAGCATGCATGCTGTTTGAAACTGGTGCATGCATTCCATTGCCAGCTGAAGCATATTCAGGTAAGTGTTTACAACACACCATTATATGCACTCTAATCTATCAATGCCATCTGACTACACGACACTTTTTTCCTTTCATTTGAAGGAAACACTCTCGCTGGATGTCAAGGCCTCCTGCGTAACAAGTGGAGCCCGCTGTCTCCGACATGTGAGCGCAATCGATCAGACTGTACATCACCTGTCCGCTCTGTGCGAAGGAATGACACGGCATGCCATCGCCTGTCTCGCTCCATTTCACTTCCCCCTACTTTTAGCAAGGAGACTTCACTGCATGTCAGTGATCATATGTGTGAAATTAGTTGTGATGGAGTCTCAATGGTCTCGAGAGCCCTTTTTGTGCTAATGTGGTAGCTTTCCGTCGTTGAGTGGAGGAGCGAGAAAGCCATTTATTTCTTCAAGGAGACAATGGCGTGCAGCTCAGTGTGCCGTGTTGAAATATGACAAGAAAATGGGTAATTATACTATTTTTTCCTCTTTTCTATAAAACAGAAAATTCAGGCATTTACTGTCCAAATGTTAAGAAAAATCCCAGATTAATTTAATGTCCTATGCAATACTTTCATGCTCTCTTTTTATCTGCATTTCGGTTACTATTTGAAGCACTTTTAACCAAAAACTGAAATGAGTCATCACATCTTTTTTAATGTTTGCGTTTTATCTCTTTCGGAAGATCATGAACAAGTAACTTCATGGTATCAGTCATTGGTCTAATTAAAAACACGAAACTGCTTGACTTGCTGGACTATAATATAACACTTGTGTATTAACTTCAGTGGTTTCATCTGTTTCTTCTTTGTCCTGTCCAACGCACCTAAAGATGTGGTTTACATTTTCTGCCTACTTCAATTTCTTGGCTTTTGTTGTTATTTTTCAGTATCCCTGAGAGATCCAGTAAAATGCCCTGGTGCACCATTCCTTTCTGCCCATTTAGCCGGTGAAATTACATCAGGAACACATGAAAAGGAAAGAAGACAATGACGGGAAGCCATTTTGGACTAAAAAACCATCAGCATCAGCAGCGAGGAGCCGAGTGTGTGGCAACGCTGTCTATTATAATGCTCGGCGAGAACCTGATGGATCCCAGCAGGAACCACGTCAGTCTGTAAATCATCGTCCGTCAAAATACTCATAATAAGCCCTGAAAGCAAATCATTGATAACAACTTCACAGTGAAACGCAGCCATGAAGCTTCCCCCCCGCTGACACCACAACACAGTTCACAGCGATGTGCAAATAGAAAACACATTTTGAATATAAACGAAGGATGCAGTTAGCTTCACGCATGATTATCTCAACACAGAGTTGAGTAATTGTAGAACAATACAGGATGTATGATGTGGTTTTAGTCTTTTATCGATACAAAAGGGTTTTACAAGTACTTCAGCGTGCTAATAAGAGCAAAATAAATGAAAATTTGAATCAACATCCCTAGTTTCCTCAATAAAGGAACATTATAATCTTCATATTAGACTGCAGTAGCAATAAACAAATCTATATCATGTATATTCTGAGGCTTCTTACCATAAAATAAAATGCACATAGCGTGCACTGAAATCTACGACGGTGTAGTAGGGCCACTGTAGAAAAAAAAAGAAGAAAAAACGGAGCCGAGAGGTGGGCAACATTCCGAGAAAAAAAGTTGCATAATTGCTACTCTATTACGATGCTAATAACCAGCATTTATGCTAGCTTACTTCCCTTGAATGTACGCATTTATTTTCCTAATAATACATCACAATGTGTGACAATGCCCTTAAGGTCCTTAGGCTGATGGCTGTTGATTATTATTGGTTTTCTTTTTATATGTGGGCCAAATTGTCATCTTGGTGTTTATTGATCAGGTGGTTGTGCTAAGATGCTAGCTGGAGCTAGCGGACTAAGATGCTAATCTGCGACTTTATAAAGTAGTAAATTTGCTACTTTTGCTACTTTTATAAAGTAACAAATTTGCTTTATAAACTCGTAAATTTGCAACTTTAAAAAGTAGCAGATCTATAACGTTTTTTTCTAAGAATATTGCCCACCTCTCTCGGCTAGAGACTGATTTTATCTGCTTCTGGTAAAAAGAAAATGGTTTATTTTTTATAAATAATAAAAGCAGTCACATAAAAACATATTTGCCTTTGAACACTTTGAAAGGAAGTTTTGATTTCCTTCCAACAGGTGAACATTAACGGCTATAAATGGTAAATTGTGGGTTTTCAAAAGGAAAAACATGTTTGAGGTCACAGTGACATTGATGGCGGTGGTCAAACGTCATTATGTGAGATGTTTCTTCTTTCCTAAGGTGCAGCGTTGGGAGCCGACTAAATCCGGAAGGCTAAGCAGAATGTCCTCCGTCGTGGCAAAGTGATAATGCTTAAACACTTTTGACCTTTTGAGTTTCTGCACACAACACATTTCCTGTGACTCACGAGCGCAATAGATGCATGGGAATTATTCTCAAGATTCCCCGCATGTAGCCACAACTTAAATGTCAGAGCATCACAGATGTCAGGAAAGTTCACGCTTGTGTTGACCACGTATGACCCATGTGGGATTATTATAAAGGCTCCTCGGTCAGAGAGTCCCAGATACGTGACTCTGGAATTCCAAATGTCATCAACGAAGCGGTGGAACGACCGTGGAGCGGTGGATGTATGAAAGGTGCTTCCCGTTTACTCTCAGAGAAATAGACGTCGGCAGGGTTTTTGGTACCTGTTCTATTTCTAAATCAAAACACTGTTTAGGAGTAAAGAAATCCCTAACTGTTCAGTACGGAGTCAAATCATGGTCTCCTTTATGGGTCATTTAGTCACTAACCAGCAATCTGCCCTGGAGTGCTACCAACGCATCCAACCTACCGCTGTGGAAATCACTTGATTGACTGCGGAAGCCTCTCTACATTTACGTCTGATTACAGAGTTAAGTATGCGAGAACAGAACAAAGAAAATCAACTGCTAGAGTTTTTTAATGTATGCCTGAACAATGTTCTTATTTCTTAAGTGGATTTTCGACAGTGACACTCACTGATGCACCACCTTTTAATTAAACCTGCAGGTAAAAGGTAATGTTGTCAAATTTGACCAAACACACCAAGCAGGGCATCGTTCATTTGATCCTTTGTATATCTTTCGTGAGCTACTTCAATTCCCGATAACACCACAGAAACCCACATGCTGGCAGGTAATCAGTTTGATCGCAGTAAATTGATGTCATTATGTCATCATTTGGTTCTTCATTAGAGATGCTTTATCACGTTACCAATGCAGAGTTTAGTCAAAATTGGGCACAAATTAATTTGAACATCTGGCAAAAATCATTTTTTCTCACTGCAGCGGTGAGTGAGCAACGTGATGTGGCATTTATTTTAGTACCCCATCTTTCTAAGTCATTAAATTGCATGCCTGCCTGCGGTAAAAAGAAAAGAATAAAAAACATCCCAAGTACTGCTACCATAGTGTGCCTTCTTCATAAGGCACATTACGAGCCTTTTAATGCATTAATTATAAATAAAACATCTTAATAGCTTAGCATACTTGTATAATATCCAGGGTGGCATGTGTTCTTGAAACACAGTTCATAAAGCCGTTTAAATCATGAAAAATGTGCTTTATAGCTAATTGTGAGTTAATGACCTCATAAGTGTGTTCACTCACTGAAAAAATGAGCTGAACTTTGTATTTGCATTTCTAGTGAGAATAAAAACTCCTGTCGTTAAGAAGCAGGTCTCCATGTACACCTTGAACTGAGCAAAGGGTCTTCCATATATATATATAACATTCAGTCAAATCAATTAGCATGATGTTATTTCATTTGTCTGCAGAGGTTTCACTTTGCTCGTCTTTTTCATGTATCATATTGAACTTAAAGCAACTTTAAAGGCAGCTGCCACCGACGGAGCTGTGTTGCATTTAATAGGCCAATTTTGTTGAGGAGTTTTTCTTTCTTCTTGTTGTTGTATTTTCTTCACTTTCTTTTTATTCCTTCAGATAACAAGGCAAACGGAAGATAATGCGGTGTCATATATTTTCATTAACGGCAACAATGGTATTTGCCAGCGGAACTTCTTCTTTTTCTCTCCAGCTGTCTGAGGCATCAGCGCTAAATGTCAGACTTTGGTGTCAGCACCACCCGAATCAAAGAGAGACAGAGAGAGAAAAAAACCCACATCTTTTTAGATGAATTATCTTTGCACTGATGTTCAACCAGCATGCAGATAGAATTATGTTGCAGGAGAGGCAGAGTCAGAGCGACCCATTTCTCCGACCGCCGCACGCCGCCGCGAGAGTTTGCAATCCCGAATCGTGATCAAAGACGGACTCCGGTTCATCGTATGGCCACCAGTGATGGAAGGCAACAAGCTCTCACCCCAATCCTCCAAGGTATTTGGCAAACAAAGCTCATCATTAAACGTTATTGAAGTAGACACAGTGGCGGGAGAGACGGTTCCTGATTGGTACATTAGCATCGCGGCTACATACGTAGCTCATGAAGGCGTAAACACGAAGAATTCATGATTATTGCAGATTCATACCAGCCTTTAAATGATGCTTTAGACGACTCACCTCTTGCTGTAAATCCTTGATGATTTTGGTTTTTTTCTCCATCTCCACTTTGAGAAATTTGATCTGAGAACAGAGAGGACAAAAGGAAGCTGGTCATACAGTTTGTTTGTCATTTGGTGGATGAGTTTAATGAAGGTGGCGGACGCTGAGCGCGCTGAATGAAAGAGATTGCGACGATCAACAAAAAGCAGTGTCAATATGTGCTTTACTTTCCACTAATATCAAAGGATAAAGCAGACAACAGTCTGTCTTTTCGTTGTGAAAACACCAAAAACCAAAATGCCTTTGTCTGTCTGATCAAACATATCTGTTACCAACGAAGACATTTCATCTTTAACAATGGGTTACGCAACATTACTCAAACAGAAGTAAATAATGGACTCATTTTAGCCACGGATTACGCACATTTGGTGGTTTACTACGCGTCTACAGCGGCGGGGCGGTGTGAGGGATCGACTCCACATAAACTCCCGTTTCATGGTGGCGAAGGATTATTTCAGCCAACGCAACAGTGTGGCTCAGTGATGCTTTTTAAGCAGCTTTTTGTTATCGTGGAGCTCTACGGTACCGAGAATGTAGCTACAAGAGGCTTTGGATTGGGAGAGGTGGATCGTCGATTCCCCCCACGTAGACTTGAATCATGGCAAGCTGCCCAGGTATATACACACCTGTGCAATTTTTAAACTTTGTTTTATCCATTCAAGGGAAAGAAGCCACCTGCGATCGGTTAATGAGTGGGCCAACGTGAGATTGGTACTTATTACTTAGCCTATCACTAACCCTAACCCTGAGGAACCACAAACCACACATTCCCAAGCAGAGGGCATGAAAGGTCATGTTCAGTGTCGCTGCCCCAGATACAAAAAGTATAGGAACATATAAACCAGAAAGAAATGAAAAAAGAACACAATTGTGCATCATTCAGTTTGGCAATTAGTAACTGAATAAAAAGAGTGATTAAAGCCTCAGCCATAACATTAGCTAAGTGTACTGACTGCTTGTGATTAACATCTAATTTACTGTCTTTAATTGAACCTGTATGAGCAGCGCTGGTGAGTTTACATTGAGGCAGTATATTACACCATAAATGAACACCGTTTCTTACAAGGGCCCTTTTGCTCTAGTGACATTTTCAAACCCGTTTCTTCAGCCGGCCACCCATCAAGGTTTCAAGACGTTTCAAGTCAGATTAAAAAAAGCAAAAAACCTTCTGTCACGTTTTATATTTCTCTCGTGTCCTACAAAAGTAGTTTAGCATACCAAGTGACCAGAGATGTTCCATCCGAGGCTCTCTGATTGCGGCACATTCGATCCGCTCGGGCGTTTGTTCCTGCAGCGAGCGACTACCTCCTCTCCACTGTGTGCCTGATTTAATAGCCCATATGCTTATCATGTCAGGGTAATATCTTTGTTTATCGCAATCCTTTTATCATGAGCTCAGCGTGTCTTGTTGGTGCAGGCCCGTGGCTCGTGTTTAGCAGCCAGACAGAGGTTCAAACGTCGACTGCAGATGGCAAACTGCTGCCATGGGCCGCGGCGTATGTTGAAAAGAATGAATTATCGGCGTCTGAGAGGGATAGATAGGCTGAGGTTTTCTGTCCCTCTTTCTGCTTTTCATTCTGAAAAGAGACGTTTTAAGTGTCCTTGAGAGAGGTCATCCAGATAGTCTGGAGGACAAAGAGGAGCAGATTCATGGGGCTGGTGACCTCATACCGGGTCTGTACCCTGGGGAACTGTAAATCCAGCCTCACCAGTTGACTCACATCCCCGTGATAACATCAAGGTTCATGTTTTAGCCTTTCAGTCACCGCCACAGCTCCCGGGAATGGCTAAAAAAAAGACATATTCTGGTAGGGTTTTAGGTCAAATGGGTAAAAAATAGGAGGTATATAATAATCACATTGTTTTATTTATTTAATGTATTTTTAAGCTAAATAAATCTGGTCTTGCTCTAGCTTTTGAATTGTAAAGAATAAAAGTGTGTGGAAAAGGGAAGCGTAGCAGGAGGATACTGAGTTGGGCTAAACATGGATGGACACATGAATACATTCTACGGAAAATGTGTTCTACAGTCAAGCTAACAGGCTCACACATTTTACCTCACTAAGATTTACAAAAGTAGCACAAAACTCAAAGTAGAGCTGAGGCTGATGGGAATATCATTCAAGAACTCCAATAAACCAAATTCACTCTCATCAACCAAAGTATTGGACAGGTTAAACGTTTTGACCTGGTATTTGATCTAGATTAAAGGGACCAGACCTCCAGTTTTTCCGGGATTGTCCCAGTTTCATACTGGTCCAGAGTCCTGACAAATATCTATGTTTTATAAACATGTTCTGTCCCACTTATTATTACCTAACCTATTGTAAAAACAATCATGATGCTGGCGGTTAGCTGTCATGCCGAAGAGAAAGTCGGAGGATCACTCTGTCCCGATCTTAAAAGTACCCGGCGATTCAAATTCTACGTTCTGTCCACTATTGTATGGTGTGTGCATAAGTGTGTACATGTGTGCGGGATCCCTAAACCCAACAGAAACACAATTTGAATTTGAAAAGACACTATCCACGTAACAAGTTAATAGTGACACGTCCACTATTCACCCCAGAGGGGTACGTAGAGTGTCTCTACAATAATCGTCTTTGTGTACCTTTTGTGTATCACCTATCTCTATTTTTATGTAGGATTCTACACCAAGAAGTTGGAGAGGCACCTCGCTCACAAAATTTAAAATATTTATGAAAGCTTGAGATGTGCAGACAATCACAGAATGCACGCTTAACGTCTTCCTCATGCAGAACGCTGTCTGAAATAGAGATGGGCCTGAATCTCATCGTCCATACCTAGCAGCATGTTTAAACACTTTTTTTGGCCTTCTGCTTTTGGTGGTTTTTGAACAACAGAAGCTGCAATAAATATTTCAAAAACAATTTTTGCAAGTAAGGTGCTTGTAACATTCATAGTGTTGGTTCTCTCTGGAGGGTTTCTTTGGAAGCCCCGTTTTCTCAACTGAATTTTCTGTGGACACGAGGACTCGGGACCAGATACAGCGTTTCATTGCTCTATTGAACTTGCGTGGCATTTGCATGCTGCAGAGGTGTTCATATTAATCTTCAATCTTAACGGGGGTGATAAATATCATTTAACAGAACATAAATGTCAAACGCAAACCATAAAGCTGCGCGACTGATTTGTTGCTGTTCTTAGGAAAATGGCGAGAACGTCACTTGAAATTGTTACTGTACGATTGTTTAACTCGCATAGAGCAGATTCTCTTTTGACTGTTGATCGTCATGTCGCTGTGCTCATTTAACCTCCTGACCGAGCCGATGCCGGAACTATGGCAGGAGTCGCATTTCATTAGCATATATTGAAAACCCCCAGAAAAAAACTCCCAAGGCCACGTAGCTGTCAGCGCACCGAGACAGGCTTCATGCTGATTTCTTGATAAGGAGTTCATTGCGGAACAAGAGGTGGTCTCTCTGAATAATACGAGGATGGAAATGTGGGGCGATACAGTAAGAGGGCACACGCAGGAACACAACACCTCCGTCGACAATGCGTTTTAAATTTGTTATACCAGCAAACGTGTTACAGCATGGTTTTGGAGGCCATGGAGGTCAGTTTATACAACAGGCAACATTACAGCAGCTTAACCAATGAAGGGTGAATGTTTTCCTGCAAAGCTCCGTTTTCCAGAGCACTATCATTTTAGTTCCTATGTTCATTTCTATTTATGACATTTGTCATCGGCTTCTATCACAGCATAGTCTTCCTGGACTCCACACAGTAAAATCATTGATAGATTAATTACTTATGTATTAATATGTGTGGGAATTAAATTATCTTACAAGACAAGAATACGATAGTTTGTAAGCAAAACATGTTCTAGATGAATGGATGTAATTTGTCACTAAGAGATGATTCATTTGTTTCTAAAGTGCGTAGATACTTGGTGTCTGATCTGATTTGAACAATGTAGCAGTCTTATTTTTAAATAATTCGAGCAGACGGCTGAAATTGAACTATCATCATTGATTCACTATTTTTGTCTACTAGAGTTAGCAATGGTAACATTATCTGTTGACATTGAACGCCTCTTCAATTTTCCTCTATAATTCTGTCGATATGCTGTGACCATAAAGAATGTGGGGTCAAGATCATTAAGTGGTGATTTAATTAAATTTGTTTGTTCCAGCTTGAAGCCTTTCCACTCGTCAATATACTCTAATCCGCCACTGATTTGGATTGACATATAGTTTTCATGAACATATCATACATATTATGCAATTTAGGCATAAAAACATTGGTTAAGTCTTTACAAGTGAGCGGAGTATCATCTGCATACATGATTGTTTTTTTTGTTGTTTTTTTACAAATCATGACTTTTCAAATTACTGGAAATGAAAGGATTATTTAATCGATTTATTTGTTGACCAACAGAAAACTAATCATCAACTACTTATCGCCAATTATCATATTAGTAAGTAATTGTAAGTAGAATAGCAAACATTCATTCCAGCTCCTTAAACATGAGGATTTACTGCTTTTTTAAAGTGCCTTTCACGTCGTAAACATTTAAGTGGTTCCCAGTCTATTTCCTGTTGCGTTGAATTAGAATGACGTAAGCTGACAGGAGATGAACGTGAACCCAAGCTGTTGCCGACTAATGCAATTCTGTTGAAACGGTCGGCATGATGGTGCATTATTGAAACACAATAAGCAATGTCAACACATCACCCTTGACTCTGCTTGTGCATTCTTCACCGTTTGTGAATTAAATTTGTCAAATAGTGATCAAGTGGAATTTAATTAAAGGCGGTGTGACAATCTGTTGGCTAGCATCTATACAGATGGAGAGGTGGATAGTGTAGATGGAGAGATGGATAGATAAGTACGTGTTCTCAGGTGTTTGTCTCGTCTCATTACATTCGCTGTTGAGGTGCTAACGCAAAGCTTTCTCTCCCAATTGCCGAGTTCCAATTAACCGTTGTGGCAAGGAGGGGAGAGAGAGAGAGAGCACTGGCTGCTGGGTAATGAGCGTAGATCACCGAGGGGCCTGTGTGACAGGTGACGGTGGCGGTTAGAGGAGGCCGGATGTTGGCGGTCGGGTCGACGCCGTCTTACCGTGGCCTGCTGCTTCTCTGCTCGCTCGTTGGCCTCATCCAGCTGCTTCTGCAAGGCTGCCTGGAGGGACTTCATCTCCTCTCTGTCAAGTGAGAGGGAAGTGAGAAACACTCTGTTAGCACAATCCTCCTCACACTCTCAGAGGCCCCCACTGCTCCGCCACAGAATGGCTTTCTTAAATGTACCACTGTTGAGAGCCATTTTGCACGGGAGCTCATTTATGTGAGGCCATTTTCATTACAGTGTCTTCGGTTTACTTCTGAACAAAGAATAACAACCCAGTTCACTAATGTAGGCAACGGGACAAGATTACGGCATGGGTTGGTTTCTGTTTGGAGACTAGGCGGACCACACTGGCAGAAATGCAATCTGGGAACGCATCGGCTATCATCTGGCAATGATTTAGCTTTTTATTGGTTTAAAATGAGCTTGTAAACTGGCTACTTGTATCTCAAGTTGCTGGTCAGACTGAAAACAACGAGCAGAGAAAAGGTAGTCTTGGCCCGGATATCCGCCGGCTGCACTGGAACCTCAGAAATCCAGCCCTTTGGCCCCCAGAGGCTTATCTGTCGTGAGGCTGATAGCCAGCACGCTCCTAGATCCTATTGGAATAAATTAACATCATGACACTACATGAATATATTAAAAGGTGTTTATCGGTGGTGAAGTGGAAGTTTGCAACCAACTGAACTTTGGTGGTCGACGATTACATGTGAAGCTGCTGGTTTGTCCATTCGGATCTACCATAGAAACATAAAGAGGAGTCGCTCCACACATAGATATAAACATACATTCTCCAGACTTATTAATATTGTATATACTTTCTGCCAGAAGATCCCCATGAACGCTACACACTGTTCCTTTAGGAGTACATTGATTTAATAGAAAAGACCTTGAAAAGATCAGATTTCACACATTCAAGTATCCAGAAGCACATTTTATTTTTTGCGACAAATCGAATGTCAGCTTTGCCTTTTCACATGACAGATGATGTGATAACGCAAACATTACCACCTTATTGACTATGTGATTGGCGTGTGAATGAGGAGCTCTCTTGACTGCTGTGAATCACTTGTGTTAAACTGATCAAACACATTCACACATTTAAAGGCGCTATTGATAACTAGCTTTGATAACTAGATCTAGCACTCGTACTCCCCCCTTCCATTTCATTCACGTCTCAACACAGCTGTTGCTCGAAGCCCTCAATGGGTTGCCAGTCCGTTGCACAACCTGTGTTTTCATGCGAGTGGAGTGACACTCAGACAGACTCAGTCATGTCAAGTGATGAATCTTTCGTGGTATGAATTCATTTTGCAACATGTAGCTATACACTTGGGTTAATCTGTGCAGTGGTGTTTCAAAATTCATGTAACGTCAAACTTTTCAGTTTTTTTCCACACTAACTGGCAACCCCAAAGACTCTTGACCCCTGACTATGCAGAGAGACCACGTGATACCAACGTCGTTATTCTATTGGCTCACAAGCCTTGCTTGAAGCCGCAGCCACACGTCACACATCTACACAGAGGTAAACAAAACATTCATTTTGGACCCGGCAACATTTTTTAAAATGATTCATTCACAATGGAATTTTTTTTTACACGAGAAGTGATACTTTGAGTCTGCACCTTTCTCAACGCTCTGTGGATGAATTTTTTTTTTTTTAATTATTCGTTTTCATAAATATGTTCAATCATCAATATGACCTTTGACTTGATTGACATTTATCACACTTCTTTTCTTCTTTGGGGTCACACTACTTTTTCTGCATTCATTTTTCATTCAAACAACTTTGTCTGCAGCGCCTGTTTATTGAATGGATAAAAGGACAGTTTAACAAACACACCAAATACAAATATCGTCAATGGAAAAGGTTTCAGATTGTAGAATGAAACACAGTGTGCAGTATTCATAAGGTGGTATTACGGAGTGGAATACGAGCGCTCCACACTGATTTTATGCTCGCTGTGTGAAGACTGCATTCTTTATGCGTTTAACATAAATGTTAATGCATCGGTATGCAACGGCTCCTCCACGACCGTTTGATGCTGCGGATAACAGCAAGGCGTGCTGAATTATGCATCAAGTGGGCGAGTGATGTGGGTCAGTGGCTTCAGGAACGCTGGTGGAGATCACATCGCCAGGCAGCCCAGTTAAATTAGAGTTAACCGTCTATTTGCTATTTCCACGCACGGCTGTGAGTTTCCTGTGCGGCACGCTCGCGGCCAAGCAGCCGGTGTTTGTGCGGAACGGACCTCGCAGCTCATCAGACGTAAACACTCGTCCATTTCAAATGCTGATGGTCTTGTTTTCTTGGCGTGAGTTCAGCCGAGCAGACATTTTTCTTCACAGCGACCGGCCAACCGCCACGGCTTTGGAATTTCATTTCTATCCTCATCTCCTGCTTGGAAAAGTTTTGTACAAACAGGATCAAAAAGGCGCCCGGACTGAAGGAGAAGAAATGCGATGTTGACACAGCGTGAACGAACAGAGGAGGGAGAGGACGAGTGAGTGCAAATAGGTGGAAGTTAAATCAGCAGAGTTTAATTGTTGCTATTGACAACTACTTAAAACCTTCAAATGCAACATTTTTCAGCGTCTGCGTCCGGTTTGGTGGTAAACACTTTCGTTGCTGCATTACAGTTTGCGGAAAAACATATTTTCAGAAAAGCAATCAAATCGCTGTTAAGGGTTGTCAGAAGCAAATTACTTGCAATGAATCACCTGTCGGCATCCGGCGTGATGGAGTCAGTCAATGATCACACTTGGCAGATATGGAACTCTGAAGTTGGATTAATAACGCTTTGAGAAAATTGCGGCTCACAAATCCTCGGTAGGCAACATTGAGCCGAGCTGCTGTTTTATGTTTTTTGTAAGGTCTGTGACATGTGAGAGCTAGCGTGGACTGGTGATAGGCTATTGATTGGCTATCAAGATACTGCACACAGAAGGCTGGACTTCAATCAGGCTGACATTTCAGAGAGCACGGAGGCCACAAATGACTCCCGATCATTAAAAGTCTCATTACACACAGCATTAATCAGACAATCCTGGGTTACTGGTGAAGCACTTCAGGAAAACATTTTTCCAGCACGTTTGCAAAAAGAGATAAAAGCGCTTAAATGGCTGATGCTTTCTGAACAAAACGGAGAAAGGGCCTATTATTTTTGAACATACAAGAAAGGATTTCTGGTTGGATCATGTACTATCCACCTGCTCCTGTGTGTGAAAGCAAACAGGGCAGTCATAGTGAGTGAGCCATTATTTGAAGGCCTGTAGCTTCCTGCTAAAGCTGCGGTCCAATATGGAAATACAGAGGTACGAATGAAGGATCTTTTGGACTGACTGTGAATAAATCGAAAGGTCAATTAAAAAAAACCAAATCAATCCCATCTATCTCTATGAGACTGAATCCAAAACTTGTGTATTTCATGGTGCATATTTTTTTTTTCTACAGTTGCTTTTCAATATCTGCTCATTTCAGATGCCAATAAAAACAAGCCAAGCAATAAAACAGTGCCTTTTGCTCAAGCAATTTGTAGATTTATGGTCACATGAAGGTATGGATATTGATCCATTGATCCATTTTAGCATAATGTCCTGCTGGACACACAAAAAAAAAAGATAAAGAAGACAACATCTGGGGAAGGATAACGGTTGAGCTGGCTTGTGATGAAAAAACAGGGGTAAACATAACTTTGCTGTCAAGATAATGTTTGGACAAACATTCATACCCAAGTTTCAGAAATGACATACAGTCGCTATGAAAGGTATAGAACCTGAGCATATAGAATGAGCTATAGCATTACACTGTATTAGGCTTTACTAGATCTTTCCTTGAGAAATCCACTCAGCCTCGGAGCTCTAGTATTATTAGCTGACCATCATGACCTGACCATTAAGCCTTGCATTAAAGGAAATGGATCACATAAACACATGTGGACTCTTTCAGTCACCCATGCATGATGGGAAACCAGCGCAGTGAAGCTCAGTATTTACACTCGTCACAATAACATCATTCTTTGACGCCCTCGTTGGAAATGTGACCACGTTATTAACTTTATACGCACGATTACACACATAACGAACCCGTCTCCAGTGTGTGGAGTTGAGTGTGGGTTTGTTGTCGTAAATATTACCATGATTCGGCAAAACTTTTCGGTAGAATGCCCAAAACAGCCCTTGTACGAAAGTTTCGATTAAAAAAACCTTAAGGAATGTTCCACATATTTTTTATAATTTTTTTCCCATTTCGGACCTGAAGATAAATGAATTCCAAGGATTTTGCCGCTACACTTTAACGTGATTAGTGTAGGTGAGGCGAGCTAGCAGCTTGGGGATTGTTAGCATGAGCTCCAATTCAGCCAATTAGCTCAGAGAGTCAACAGACAAGGGAAATTAATTCTGCAGTACTTAACATTAACCTCACAAAGGCAGCTCCCCAGGTCGCTAAATTCATGAGTCATACATGAGCAATAGACGAGCACAACCTGAACCAACACATCACGAACAAGGAGGCACCCCCTTGTGGCACTATTTGGCATTACAGTATATATAATATATACCACACCTGGCTGTTGCAACACGCAGCAGAAAATTAAGCTCAGACTTGATTTTTCTTGGCAAAAATGCACCTTGGAGGTCATAGTAAACATCCACCCTGTAGAGTTTATGTATCCAGGCATTGACCTTTCATAAAATAAACAGATATTTTCTACCACAGTTGCCAATCATTTGTACTGGATATTCAACAGGGAGAGTTTCACGCTCATCCGAGCTGTAGAAGGGCTGCATCTCTGAGTCATGTGATATTTTCTACGGCAGTACACTACTATTGGTACCCTATAAGGCATCCTTCACTTTACCTCTGTTTATGGCTGAGCTCCAGGATCCTCTGCACATCCTTCTTAGCCACCGAGTCGTCATTTTTCAGCGACTAAAAGAGAACAGAAGACACTCAAAGTGAGAATTAGATCAAAGCACCCACAACAGACAGAGGAAAGCAGATATAATGTGTGCACTTTCCTGAAACCGTGTAGTAAATGCAAATTCAAAATGTACCCAGATTTTCAAGGTTACGTTCAAGGTTAAGTTCCTTAAATAAGTAAGACATGTAGAATACTGAATTGGAATTATTTTTGAATGATGCAGCAGATCGCCCCCCCCCCCCCCCCCCCCCCCCAAAAAAACAACAACCAAACAAACAGATAAAACCCATAACAATCAGGTGATGGATGTCTTCTAAAAATCCTAACGAGGGTACTGATTGGGTTCTGCTGGCGCATAAGCACCTGCCTGATGGGTAATTATGGATTAGTTAGATCTCTGATTGCCCGACAAGCCCTCCAAGATATTTTTAATTTGTTATGAGCTGAACAGAAATTTCCAGACTGCTAAGAAAATATGGACTTAAAGGGAGAGAGATGTTCCCTTTAAATGGCGCTTGAAGGTGATATCGGTGGCAATTAACACGTTTCTGGGGGGAAATGAAGAGCAGGGACCGAGAAGGCGGCCATCAACAGCTCCTGACAATAATACAAAAACTGAAGTTAGGGAAATAAAACAACTTGGAATTGTGTTATATTAACTGCAAAATTGCATTTTCTCATGTGGCCACGAATCAAATGAAGACTTTAGCAATTTAATAGCCTTTTTAGTATCTGCAAAATAGGGACGATGCACATTTATTTTGTTAGGTGAAAACAGTTTGCAGTTCAGTTTGGTTGCAGCATCAGTTCAAAGTCTTCTAATAAACATTATGGCCATTTTCCAAAGCTATTATTTTGGTACGTAGGACATAGATTCAACAAGCTGACTGTGGGTTTCTCTTCATTACAGTGTCACGAAAGTTATTGTTGACTTTATGATCCATCACACTAATCAGCTTTCATCTAATTTGTATCCTTGTGTGTTTGTTTGAGTTATGATGTTGATGAAGTGGACTACACCTTTGTGTTGGATGTGAATGAACAAAATGTTGACTGGATCATATCTGTGACTCCTTCCCTCTGTCCCATCATTATTACACTGTTTTCATTGTGGAGAAATAAGTCGTGTATGGATCTTCTGCATGAAATCCCTGGAAAAGCTTGAAGAAAATGGGTCGACATTCTTTTAAATGACAATACAAACAACAACAACAACAAAAAACAGCTATTTTGAAACGTAAAAGTCTTATGTGGTTATTTGTCATATAGTCCCTGTCGTTGCCACAAGCCCACAGTTAGGTGCCGGGGCTTAATATCTCCTATTGTTGTACTGACGACTTCACAAAATCTCCCCCCCGGTGCTGCTGCCAAGAATAAGTTTCCCATCACACAAGGCTCGATAATGAGCGTGGCTGACCTCCACCTATGGGCTACTTGTTAAATCTATACACACCAGCTCCATCAAATCCTTCCAAAAAAACAACACAACCGCTTCTCCCCCCCCCCCTGTCGACTTGCTTCTCTTGTAAAAGTTGAAGAATTATTTTCATGTAAATGATGTTTTTCTCCCTGCAGAATAGATTTGTTCCACGGCGCCCGATTCCAAATCTAAGTCAACCTCTGCCCTGCCCAGCGAGCTGGCGCCGAGCCCAGGGCGAAGAGAGATGCCAACCTCTCTGGCCTGGAGTGAACAGACATCAAAGCCGGCTCCTGGGATGATGATAGCCGGTCGGCATGAGCTTTATACACACACATGGAACGTCTCACACACACACACACATGTGCAGGGAGAGAAAAAAAAACTGCATATCCATCTTTTGATTATTGATTTTCTGACAATCCTATTGGCCCACAAGAGTGGCCCGAAGCCCAGCAACATCCGATGGCCTGCGAAGACGGAATCATTACTCAGACTCCAGCTTTAGGAAGAAACGCAGGACATCTGGCACCCCGAGGTCTAAATGTCCAAGAGGGAGGCATGTTTTGCAAGATCATTGTTGCATACGCTAATGCGACTGAAAACTACTAAATGATTCAAATATCCGAATGTATAATTGAGTTTCTGTTCATTCCTTGTCATTGCCAAGAGCCGTAATGAAGTTGACCTGCGCCGACTGGTGAGAAGCGATGCTGTACGTATCTGGCAGCGAAGATAATTGTGTTTTGTGAAATGCTCGCAGAATTATAATATCTAATAATGCTACGTTGCTCGATAAAACATCCAAGACCAGTGTGTTTGGGGGTAGCAACAGATAACTCCCTTCTCAACAGGGATAATAATCCTCATTACCGTCCACCTGAAGTTGTCTCATATTTTATTTTCCTGCTCAACATTATGCAAAGTCAGTCGATGTAGGATTTGGGGTAAACATTCGAGCATCTTTGTTTTAAGGCTAAATTTAATTAGGGCAAATGGAAGTATAACCAACATCCAGCGCCCGTATGCATATGAAGCTCCAGCGTGTGCTTAAGCCAGCCGTTATCTCTTAAAAATCCTCTCATTCAAGCATTCTGAGTCATAATGTCCTCGCTGTCAATCCCGGTATTAGCTGTTCTCATGAGCTGGACTCTTCCGTCCAATGAACACGACCTTCGTTGTTAGCCTCATCAATGTTGCCGCTGTGTCCTCTTAAATATGTTTGTCTCTCTTCCTCCCCATCGCCGCCCAGTTTTCACAGATTCATCAGCTTCATCCCCCCGAGTCTCAGCGGAATCATCAGCCCCCATCACCAGCGTCTGGACTCCGCGGGGGGATTCATCTCGCTGCTGCTCAGGGCGGACCCCCCCCTGACCCCAATCTACCTGTAGATTTGAAGACTCTATCAGGACTTTATTATTACACATTATGTGTTTTCTTCATTTTCTTGTCTCTCCTCATTGAAGCAAAGTGTTTGGGTGAAAGAAAAAAAATCAGCTCATTGTTGTGACAGATTTGTTTCCATCCTAGTTTAAAAAGAGACAAGAAAACACTATTTTACATTCATTAATGCAATTTGCTCCGGTCATCGTGTCATGCTAACATTGTTTTCTGTAACGGGACAAAGATAAAGGGAGGTCAAAGACAGACCATTTGGGTTGTACCTTTACCAACTTTCTAACTTGCTTTGTAAGCTTTATGATCACCTGACCTCTCTGGTTTGGTGCCACATTACACCTATTTTAGGTGATGATGCTATGTTCCTAGAACCTCAGGATTACTTTGGTGAGTTGTTACTATCTTATATACTGTATATAACTGGCATTGATCAGTAATCACTTTAATTGTTCCTTTGTAACGGGAGGATGGACCAGTTTTGTTTCGTTCATCAGCGACTAGAAAACGGCCCCTTAAATCACTCTAGCTAGCTTTGTAGTTTGAATCAGGGTTTCCTGCATTTCTTTTCTGGGGCCCCACTTTGTAAAAAACAACAAACCTTCACGGCACAATAACACAAAAACACAATCTAGGCCTCATCTTTAAATCACGAGAAGAGAAAATAATGTGTAAACGAACATTCCTAACCTTTTTTACATTTTCACCTGATATTGTCTTAAATAGGCAAACCAGACATTTTGAAGAGATACACATTCGATAAATCACAAATCCAGTTGAAGTATTTGTTATTGAAAACATATACATGTTAAAAGCTGAATAAAAGAGATAAAATAAATGCATTTACGTGGAGTTAACAGGTTATCAACAGGCTACTTTTCTACCTATAAAAACAAAGCTAGCTTATAAGACTCACTATCACAAATATCAGAAAAACAGGAACATCCAGGCTCCCTCATGGACTGCTAGGTATAAATGTTAGAGGACTATGGATGAAATTCTGCAACTTTATTTCAAGACCCAAATGAAATCTCCAGTGACCCACTTGTGGGTACTAGCCCAGTCTTTTTTTGAAATGACAGGTTAAGAAGATTGAATATAGATCCGAGATGAAACTGGAGAAAAAAAAATCACATCTGTCTGCTGCTTCAGCACCACGGACATCGCCATGGATTTATCAATGCAGCACAGGTAGGCTGCTGATATTTTAGAACCGTGGTCAGGGTCATAGATTGTAACCGGCACAAACCTCAGTCAGATAAAGAATCAATGAGTCTAGAAGACTAGACTAACATATTCAAGTAAACAACCCCTCTGCCCCCTTTCTCTCTGCTTCTAGAGGATGGAGGGGGGGAGGGGGGGTGGCAGGATAACAATGGGCAAGGGGGATAGCATCTCTCCTGATATCGTCTACTGCGTGATTAGCAGGCAAATAGAACTTTAGTTTTCCTACAATCAATCTATCGATGCTTACAGTTAAATGAAAATTACATGGAGTAGTCCTGTTCTCCTCTAAAGCTCAACTGGTGTCATGAGTGCTAAAATAAGTGGATTTCCTAATTGTTCTGCTTTTTTTGTCCCGTCTCTCCATCACTTATCCAGAAACCACATTTCCAGGAACACATTGCACACACACAGCAATGGGTGGGCTCACCGAATTGAAAAACATTTGCACATTAATATTTAATAAGAGCGAGCTGCTGTACAACAGCCTGATTGAAAAATAAGCGAGGAGAGTCATGGGTTTCCCCTTTATCAGATGGCTGAAAAATGAGGATGGAGAAATTACCTCCGATTCAAATCCCACTAAGCCTAGAAAGCCAGCGGAGCCCGCTAACATGGCCGCATCTTTCAGAAAGACACAATACATTTCCAACCTGCAGGTTGCCTTTTATGCTGTCCAGCTCCTTTGATGTCTTGGAGAGCTGGTGCAGGATGCTGCTCCGCTCGCTGAAGACTTCCTTCAGCTTCTTTTCCAGCCCATCGTAGCTTTGTCTGTGGAGAGAATGGAGAGAGTGAGATTTCACCATTAAATGTCTGCCACTGGCTGAGAGAATTCACTCTTTAATGGCACCCTCTGGGAAAAAAAGGTGTTTTAAACTGGATTAAAAGCACCATTGTTAAAGGGGAGAGCAAGAGGAGAGAGAACTAATATCTACTCAACACAGTGTCTGGCTGAATGAAAGAGGAAAGAAAAAACTTCTATTCCTTTCAATCAAGCAATTTAGTGAAACCTATTTTACAGAGATGGGTCTTTTGACCAGAGGTATGCCCTTGCATCTCCAATTTGAACATCCATGTCGTCCATCCAATTATTAAGAGGGGAATTCCACAGGGCCAATTTGTCAAATCCTGTTTTTCTCTTTGCAAAAACTGAACTGTATTGAATGGCACTGCAGAGGCGTTCTTCTCCTTTATTACTGGACCCACAGAGGCAAATATCACTTGACAGCATTTTTGCATGAACTATAGCTGCAATAAATGTTTTTCTTTTCTTTACTTTAACGGCCACTGAGTGATGCACTGAATATCTGGGCAGAAGGAAGATCGGGGGACACAAAGAAGGGATTAAGGGACCTGTGGACAGGAATTAGAGCTCAACAATCTTGGCATTCGGTGGCTCCTGACAACTTAATTTCCATTTAATTGTCACAATCAGAGATAGAGTTACCGCATGTTCCCGTTCACCGTCTGACACAAATCTAAAAACTGAAAAATCTATTTTTCATTTATTCTAACATCCTTGTTTACTCAAGGACAGCAACAGCTCTTTAGGGAGGTGTTTAAAATTAACTATTTCGGAATGTGTTTCCCTACAATAAAAAGAGAGTCAAGGCCCAACATTTCCCATAATGACCACACATTTGATTACTTTGATGACCCCTTGAGTCTTCTAATTATTAAGAATCGATCATGGAGGTCTACGTTTCTCTTCTGCCGATACGGAAACAAGAGGAGATTAAGAGTCAAAATGTGAGCTTAATAACAACCGGAATCAAGGAAAGTTTAGATTTTTTTTACCAGGAAAAGTTGCATTTATCAGGGAATCAATGAGTAAAACAGCCCTGCTTTACTTCTCACTCGCTTGATTTTAATTTGGCCATTTCTTTGCAAGTAGGCAAAAATAAATAGGATTTAACAACAGAATTGTACACTGGGACCGAGAAAATCAACAACCAGAGAGTGACGCAAATAAACCAATTTCACTCATCAGCAGGCACAATACTATTATTTGAGAGCTAATTTGAGAATGATGTGTTGAGGTTAATAATCTACAGAAAGAGAATGCAATATGATTTGAACAAGCTGTAGTTTACTGAAGACTAAGTTGAAATGGATAATAGGTATGGTGAAATGGGTTGGAAAGTACAAAACTTAGGTTTTTCACAAACATTTTGCATTCATGCTCTGCAAAGATCCTCTAGTTGTAACACTTTCTGTAGAATAAAGAGCTGAAATAAAGGCGATGCTGGGATCAAGGCAACCCTTTGTCTGAATAAAAAGATGTAAAACACTGAGGTTAAACACAGATTATTGGTTTGTTGGTTAAGCCGGGAAAAGTTAAACTGCTTCAATTCAATGTTGACTTTGTTAATGCTTTTGACTATGAACATAACCATAACTGCATTTATCGCCTCACAGATGTAAGCCTCCGCCAACCAATCATAATGCAGTTTACATCCACGTCTATTACAGGGAAATGACAGGGAAATATGTGATCAGTGAAGATTCTGCAAAAAAACAAGATTTGTGTGGCATTCTGTTTATCTCAAACTACATTTACTGTTGCTAATAAGCAGTTGATGAAATTTTAAGCAGAAATGCTCAATCAAGAGATACACCTCATCAAAGTTTAAAATCTGGAAACAAATAAATAACCCCAACTGCAGCAAAAACCAACACAGTTTTTTCCACAACAAAAAGGACAACAATCCAAAATTATTTGTTCTGCCTACTTCCTCATGAAATCAGAAACTCCAAATGACAGTTTCGAGGAAATACGCTGAATAATCCATTTGTAAATACTTAATAATCACAAAATCTCAAACTTATAGGTCCCATGTAGGCCTATCACTTTCTATAGGAGACTCCAGTAGAACATCCCTCACTTGTTACTTTAGGTCCAACATAAAAATGCCCGTGGAGGGAGCCAAATCCTGCCACATTATTCGAAATCCATGGCTTCCCTTCAGCCTGGGCCGTCTTCCAAAAAACCTCAGCACACACCGTGTCACAGATCCCAGCTGCAGATCATACACAATAACACATAAATCAGTAATAGAAAAGAAACACCTGGGAAATAAATAAATAACACTGCATACTGAATCCCACGCATGCCATGCCAACATATGGCATTGGCGGAGAATTTATTGCAAGTTCAGGCAACGGAGGGGAAGATGGCACGAGAGATTCCCCTGTCTGCCATATTATTCATCACCCAACAACAGAACGGGCCCTTGGGTATCTGTGAAATGAACAACGCCCATAATTTGAGGCCAACTGACAAAAGGATGTATATCACACGGTTCTTAATCCCACTTACTACAACATACAAATGGAAACAGCTGCACAGTTTCACCATGACCCCCCCCCCTGCAAGAGTATAACTGTTCCCGCCTTTTACAAGTCAGAGAAGTGGTATAAAGCCGAGCAGAATACCCAACAAAAAGGTGTATCAGAACTGGCACCACGAGGGACGATGCAATAAAGCAGCGGTGATGAAATAAATGGAATCTTTCATTTCAGACATCTGCAGCTTGGAATCAGTCCCTGGCTGTCCTCCATGAAACTCATCAAACACCCGAGACTGAGGAGGAGGCATCAGTTATTGGATCAGATTATTGGGGACAAATATACCCTGGTCCTTGAAGTCGCAGCAAGGTCTCCGGGTTATATGATGCTGACCCTGCGGTGGGCAACGGGGCTGCTGAGGCTAAAGATACGCCACTGAACACTACAGTCAACATCCAAGCAGTGGCTCAACAAAGGAAGCCTGGATGTTGGCCTCCTGCCTCATAGTGTATGCTGGAGCCGATGGGCCACTGACAAAGCCCTGTAAATACAGTATGCACATATACAGTAGGGCCTGCAGCTTATCTGGATAGGCCACTACTGCAAATAGGGTTAGGACGATATAGGACTTGAATAATATATCTAGCATGCTATCATGTCAGAGAATACTGGAGTCTGTGGCGTGACAAAGCATCAGTATGTGACACCCTGGGACTGACTGGATGTAGCTGATTGTTAAGGGGTTGTGTTGCTATACCGATATCCTTTTATCACATTAATTTATTCATTTCTCCATCTGTTTTGTGCTTTGTTATACTATTTGTTTATTTCTCAGCAGCATATAGAACCGGGAAATCATTCCTTTGTCGTATTGTTTCTTCTGTTGATACTATAAAAAGAATGATACAATAAAAAAAAAATACAGCCGCAAGCGGCTGTTCCAGGTTCGGGACCTTTTTTTTCTTCCTCAGACAGAAGCAGCTCAATTGCCAAAATCAAAGCCGCAGGCGGCAGCGAGGAGGTTTCAAGCCTCACAAAGTCCCTTCAGATGGTTTAATTCTGTCTAAAGAAGACCCATCAAAGTCATTCATTCCTGTGCACTTGGGTTCATGTGTCAACAGATAAATAAAACACCGCAAGTGAGTTTGGTTATGTTTGGACAGTTTGTCATTGATTTATGGCCAAACGTGCACCAGGCTCATACACATGTCTGGAAATAGTGGCGCCCCCTGTTGATCGATTTCAAAATAGTTTTACACACATGGTTCAAAGTTGTCAATTTATGTTTTATTGTCGTATTTGTGTTTACTGTAGTAGTGGTACATTTTGAACACACATTTTAGGGTATGTTTCCTTTTGAAGATCATTGGTCAATATCTCAAAAACATTATAAGAAATAATGTACATTTATGTAACTTTTGATGACCCTGTTCAAACAATTATCCACAAAGGTTTTTATAGCAATCTGATGAATTTTGAGGATATTTTTTTAAGCTGAAATGGCAAAACGAGTCTGATATGGTTAATGACAGTGCCACATTGTAGCCGATTGGAGTCATATTTCTTGGGAAGCACTTGACCATCGTATGTATTTATTTTGGCCAATTTCGTGTTTCTAGCTTGTTCCAGCTCACAGGAGATTGATCCATTGTGGTAAACAACACAAATGAACAAACCGATACAAACTCAATGGGATTCTACTCCTTCAGGGCTTGAACCCTAAAATAAAGTGCATAGGAATCACAAAAAGATGGCTCCATACGTGTAGAGGCTGGTGAAACTTAACACAAGGACATTAAGGATATCATCCACCATCGTCTGCTTAGCTATTAGCTACAGCCAAATAATCACAGAGGAGCTCAGTGTGTTAGCGTGTCTCTCCCTCCCAAACATTCACTCTCATTGCTATTTTTGGAATATTTGCAGGAGAGAGTCGGCGCTTCAGACAAGGACAAATTAAAGGATTCCCCTGGGCTCAGTGTCTTTGGAGGCTCCTCCACCACCAGACCCGCTATTTAAAATACCCACCCAGAGCTGGAATCTGAGCACTATCAATCATTCCAAGTAAGTAAGCAAGTAAGCAAGTAAGTAAGTAAGTAAGTAAGTAAGTAAGTAAACAAGAAAGTAAGCAAGTCTTATGTCTGTCTTATTTGGCCTTATGTATTAAAGATGTATTACTGACATGACTCCCTTTTAACCAAATCTAACCCTGAATTGTCTGTCACTCTGTTACCAAAATAAACCGACTTTTAAATGTCCTTTATTTATTTTGGTAAAACCACCTGATTGCACCCTTGGCTCTCTGTCTGCAATGTATGTTACCTTAACTGACTGGAGCGCTGTTGGAAAGCCTTGCAGCCTATTTCTATCTCTAGTTTTGTGTGCTGGTTTGTCAATTTATGTACCAGAATAACCAAATACATGTTGTTTGATTGCTGTTGGAAGAAGTACTGTCTGCGTAGGAAACACAGCACAGACAAAAGTGAAACATGAGTGGTAAAAAGCAGATGTGGAGGGTAAGTATGAGTGGTTTAAGTTTATTTTCTCACTCACTAAATGAACATCTGATGAAAGTGGATGTGCAGACTGTGTCAGAATTCCTCCAGGGTCCGGCGGCCGCTACTTCTAAGACTTGGACGAGAAACTGAAACCAGCATCCAGACAGCGAGTGTGCGCTGCCAGTGTCACACATGCTAACAAATCAAAGTTACACATTTAATATTTTAAGAGGGCAGCAGTCACAGAAACTCACAGCTCCTAAAAGCATAAAAGGCGTTTATTTGCCGTCATGCAGATTATAGTCAGACAGCGGTTTATGCTAATTCCAATTTTAGGCTGGATTAATTATGCCATTAGCAGGGGGCAAATAGTTTTAATAGGGGGGGGGATGCCTGAGGCCTGTCAGTGAATGAATACGTAGCTATAGTAGAGCATGACCACCGTCCAACATCTGCAGCAAACGTCACTCATGTTTACCAACTGTTGTGTAAACATCTCTGACAGCAGGGTATTAATTGCATGCATGTCAGGGGATGTCTGCCACTAAATCTTCTTTAATTGTTTGGTGGGGGGTTGGTTAAACAATTGGTGGTGAGGAAACCAATTTTACTCTGTCAACAAAGGTCAAAGTATCCAGGACATCGATTGCACATGAAATTTCATAAAGTACTTAGAAAGTTATCTCCACGCCTGCTAGTTTTTCTGAGGACATGTGGATATTTATGAATATTTGGGCAATGGGGTGCATATTTGTGAGGATACTTGTTCTATTTATTATTTTATTTGCATGTATTACTGACAGCATCCTTTGTTTTTGACAAAGACATTCAGAGACATCCTCCTGGGTAATATCGTTAGCAGCATGTCACTGCAGCTGTTGAGGAATATTTTCTGTTTTTCAGGGCTACTCATATAATTTGCTAAAAAAATAAATAAAGCTTATTTGAACAATTTAGCTCACTAAAAAAAACGATTATATTGTTAAGCAAAAAAAAGAAAATTTTTAATTAAGGTTAATCAGCTGGTTTATTTCTTGATAAATCTGCAAAATAAGAAGTAAGTGTTCCAAATTTGTTAAATTAAAATGACAATCTGATTACATAACTCAAATATGACGATCTGAAAACAAGTTCTCTCCAACAATGAGAGCCTGGATCAATCTGCAAAAAAAAAATAATCATTTAGTGGAAAGCAATTTCCATTTAAGTATTTTATCATTTACTGTAGATAGATTAAATTAAAGTGGTGTAAACCAATTTTACACATGAGCAATAAATGCAGATATTCTGCATATCTTTCTCTTCCTTGAGTTATGTGATTGAAATTGAGAGCAGGAAGAGTAATGGATTTCCTGCCTTCAGATGGGAGTTTGTGCGTGAGTTCTGACCTCTGGTTAATCATGTAGACAGTCCATTTAAATATAATAATGATTATTATTGTTATTCCTTCCAGCCTGTATTTGGGCAGTTGAAATGAAATGACAGTGGCGGTGATGGAAATGATACGATATCTCTCCAATTTCACATCCTTGAACAGAGTGAGTCCTTCTAATTTGTTCATCACTTAAGTTATGTAATTTTCCACCAAGGGATGCATTGAAATAGAAATACTTAACATATTAAGATGAATAATTCAATGATTACTCGCAGGCATTTTCATGCATAAGTAGATGCCAATTACTTTCCCTTGACATTTAGCACTCTATCATTCTCCGCATGCACTTGGAAACAACACTGCTTATAGACAAATAGGTTCAGTTGTCACATACGAGGCACAAACGAGACAAAGTGCAGATGACGTGAGATGTGAAACGTAAGCCGGCAGAACAAAAGGATGAAGGAAAGTCAAGCAATGCAAGAAAAAAAAGATACCTGGAACATGAGCTTCTCCGTGAAAATATCTATAATCAAATAATAATAGGATGATTTCTCTGTGTTCCTTGCTCAGTCAAAGAGAAAAGTGTGCACGTCTCTATTTTCTGCTTTTGTTGAGCTCATCAGACTCGTCTCTCTGTTGTCACGTACGATCACAGTGACATGGGCGGCGACGCGAGACCCAGCATGCCTGGAAAAAGCTGCATATGCTTTAAAATGAACCAGGTCGAAGCTCTTTCTATTCTCTTTCTGACTAATTACACATTCACACCGTGTCTGTTTACCATACGTTCCTCCTGTATTTTACATAATGCATACATTTGGCATCAAGGAGATGCTCATTTTCTATGTCAGGGGGGTATTAATGTGACTCATCCCGTCTTCCGGTGGCAGAATCTCTCAGCTGGGGGACCTACAGTATATATATCACACACAATTACCGTAAGAACTCTTATGGTTGCCAGCTTCAATTACATCTGAGATTTGAGTGCATTCAATGCAATTGTGGATATCCTGGCCTTTCCAAGCTGTGCAACACTGTGTTTCCAGCTTCAGTAATTGTTGTGCTATAATCAAGCCCGCATTGATCTTGTGCTTTTTGTTGTTGTTGTTGTTGCTGTTTTACTCTGAGAGGCGGACTCTGGCAGACATCAATACTCGCTGCTATAGCGGACGACAAAGCAAATCCCTTTTTTTGTGCGGCAGAGCTTCACCTTCTTCCTCAGAGACATTCCACGACAAACATCTAATCCAGGGTTGTTCCCGGTGTCGTCGGAGAATGCTACAACAAGTAAGCTGTTCTACACCGGGGGCGACACCTCGGGACACAAACGCTACCAGTTCAACGCTGAATGCTCCAACCTTCATTTGGTGGAGCAACAGCTCACTCTGTGACAGCAGTGCTCAACTTGTAGTGTAGCACAAATCCACCTACATAGGTCTAACTTTCACTATATAGTGAAAGAAGGACTAAATAAAAAAACTTCTTCTTATTTTGCTTTTTTTGTATCCTCAATTTGTTCATATTTTGTGAATGCCTATTGATTTCTGGGATGTTTTCCTATGTTTGCCTCTTGGACTTGTTTACACAGTCCGCAAATTGTCCGTCCAACCCAAGGAGACATCATTATCTTATTCGATTTGATTTGAGGAACATAAAAAGCATTGATTATTACATGTTTTATAACCTTTTTTAACGATGGGATAAATCAATTCATGGGCTACATAAATACGATCCATTGATCCTGAATCTGGAAAACCACGTTTGCTTTGTTTACCGATCATGTAAGATAATTCAGCATAGCTTTCCTAATAAGAATAATCAAAACAGTTGATTAAAGATACGTTTTCCTTATCAAGAATCTATTAATCTGCTCCAGTAATGCTTTCTTCATGGTGGAGAAGGCTTTTTAATGCGAGGTACACCTCCACTGTAAACACTTCAGCAGACTCTAATATCTGTGAATGAAAGTAGCAGAGGTCTTTATAGCAGAGGTACGACTGCATGGGTGTGATGTAACTGAAAGAACTGCAATACAAAAGCAAGGATCCACTTCTCGGCTCCGTCTTGTTTCTCCCTCTGCCTGGCCGACGCTGAAGAATTTGTGAACTGGCAACAAGCCGGCAGATGCATCAGATTCACATATCAAGGGCAATCAGTGGAGCCTCTGCCCGACTTCCAAGTGTCACTGTGGGAAAACCCGTGAGGACAAGTCAAGCCGGGCAGAGCGGAGGAAGGAGGGGCGGCGTGAGGTGGAGAATCCTGAATTGGATGACGGATGTGACTTGATTACTGGTTAACTACCCCGGTGGTGCACCGCTCAGATCTGGATGAGAAACCCGCTGGCAGCTGGATTATCAATTTGGAGTCAGCAGGACTCTATTGGAATCTATTGTTTCGTTCCAGGCAGGCCGACAGCTAAAGGGGCCCCCGGTCTTCAACTGAGCCCAGAGACTTGGCTCTCCCCGGCTCTTACTTGCCTCGGTGATTTGCCACCTCACCGACTCTTTCACACGATCTCCTATCACGCTTTTCATTAAATTCATCAGCGTTCTGTTGGTCCACTGAAGCATCTGCACCTGCCACAAGATCCACAAACCAGCTGGAGTTAAGACCTAGATGATGGGGACTCGAGGCAAAGTCGAACAAGCGGAGAGAAGAACATCTTTTATCACCGCAGAGACACGAGAGGATAGTTGAGACGAATGACGAATGTTTGGATGCTGTGAATTTCCATGATTAACTTTGAAGATTTCAACTCAACGGTTTACATTTTTAAAAACACAAACAAAGTAGACACAGTCCACCCAGGAGGGAGAACAGCATCAGCACTCCTAAATGATATGCATTTATGTTAAAGTGACATTAAAGACCTCTAGACCTCTGGACTTGTTTCACTGAGGACCTCCAGGGGCGGAGGAACATGGACTTGTTTCATTGAGGACCTCCAGGAGCGGAGGAGCATGGACTTGTTTCATTGAGGACCTCCAGGAGCGGAGGAGCATGGACTTGTTTCAATGAGGACCTCCAGGAGCGGAGGAGCATGGACTTGTTTCATTGAGGACCTCCAGGAGCGGAGGAGCATGGACTTGTTCAATGAGGACCTCCAGGAGCGGAGGAGCATGGACTTGTTTCATTGAGGACCGCCAGGAGCCGAGGAGCATGGACTTGTTTCACTGAGGACCGCCAGGAGCCGAGGAGCATGGACTTGTTTCATTGAGTTTCGACAGAAGCAAAGGCAACGAGGGCTCTGGTTTGGCTCGTCTCCATGACAACTTGAGACCGTTCTTGGCAGAGATTCACGCCACGGCACTGAACACATGTATGTGGGTTTAACGAAAGACAGAGATTTTTAAGGATTCTTTTATTTGATATCGAACAAGAAGCATTTTTCAAAAAGGTTTGGTGTGTTTTATGGATGTTTGTAATACTCAGGGGTTAAATACATTAAAGTACAACAATACTATTTACTAAGACGGCTACAAAGGAGGGAGTCAGGTGACTAGAACATCAATCTGCACATGGAGGAGGTGTGGGGTGGACAGATGGACGGATTCCTCGTTCACTAATTGATTATTCCTTATAAACTCCAACACTCAACAAAACAGGCTTTCGAGTGATATGGGGTGACAATTTTGTGTTTGTGAAGTCTGTCTTTGTAGCGATATTTCAGAGAGTTGTGCATTTCCATCCTTCTCCTCTCCTATAAATTGTGTTAAATGTGTGGTTTTCAAGCTCTGGAAAGCACCAGTGTCTCTGGTGGATATTTGTTTGGGTATGTTGTCTCTGATGTTGCTGCTGGTTTTCCACAAATCATCCCCGGGCAGAGAAAGCAACCCACACACAAGTTGCAGGACTGTGATTTTCTGAACACTTACAAGCTGCAAGCGGCTTTTTGTCTGACCTCAACAGCAAATTTGACATTGCTTCAGTGGGAAATTGAGTGTTCTGTGTTTGCAGGCGCTTCACAAAAGGACACTCGATTATTGATTTCTTTTCTTTTTTTTTTTTAAAACAACATATAACTCATCAAATCTCTGGATTGAATTCAATGTGTATTGACGTAGAACTGCTTGTATTTAAATACCCTTGATTCGGTTACAGATTCTCCTGCATTAGTCAGACCGACACTGATAAACACGCTGTGTAAGTTTTAAGACGAGCAAGCAGTTTATAACATAAAAATAGATATTAACCGATTGGAATTTGCACTGTTTGCTATTTTGCATGATTTATGTTCCTAATGCTTCATGATACAGTGAGCGAGTGGAGGGAAGCAATCAGGACCACCATTAGAAGTGCTGCAGGATCAGTGTATTAAACACGGTGCGGAATGAATCAAACATTCATTGGGAGGTTGATCACACACATCCCGCTGGAAATAATCACTTTCTTAATGGAAGCCATAACGGCTTAGTAAGTCGCCATAAATAGCATTTTCCCATTGGTCACGGTAAAAATAATGAAAATGGAGAGACCCCACCTAACAGCTGGTATCCTCAAATAGGACACACCATAGCATAAATATATAATATATATAAGTAGCCTCTCAGCTTCCAGGCTGAACCAGACTTTTACACAATAATTAAGCTATAAACTGTGTCGCGGGATCGTGCAGGTTTCAGGTGATGATGATGGCGGGGATTCCGAGTGTTTAATGCACAGCTGTGTGATCGTGCCGCGCGGCGACTCGGAGGGAGGAAGCTCGCTCGCACCTGTTAACACCAAAGGGTTGCACATCAAAGTGCTTTTATTAATAAGAGACACTTTTGGTTTCATTGGGGTGTTGAGTGAGCCGCTGCAGTCAGGTATTCTAAACTCACCATTTAAACCAGGTTGTAAACCAATTACCACACGTCGTGTGACAGCAAGTCAATGTTGACTGTTGTTGCCTAAACCTGACGGAGTAGTTTTACTGGTTTTACTAGACTTAGAAAAACTTGTACATGCCTTTATTACTAGTAGGCTAGACTACTGTAATGGTCTCCTTGCAGGTCTTCCGAAAAAAACTGTCAGGCAGCTACAGCTTGTTCAGAACGCTGCTGCTAGAGTTCTTACAAAGACCAAAAAATGTGAGCACATTACACCAATTCTTAAATCCTTACATTGGCTCCCTGTATGTCAGAGGATTGATTTCAAAATCCTCCTGCTCACATATAAATCACTACATGGTCTAGGACCGAAGTATATCACTGATATGCTCCCACTACATAAGACTTCTAGACCACTAAGATCTTCTGAGACCAATCTGTTAGTGATTCCAAGAGTAAACAACAATCACGGGAGAGCATCATTTAGTCACTATGCAACAAATGGCTGGAATAAACTTCCTGAAGATGTTAGACTTGCCCCAACTCTGACCACTTTTAAAACTAGACTGAAAACGTTTATGTTCACCATAGCTTTCTGCTAAATCTTTTAATGTCTGCACTGTTTTTAATTATTGCAAATGTGTTTTTATTCTCCTTTTCTTTCTGTAATGCATTTTTAAATTTGCCTTTATTTTCTTTTAATTCTTCTATTTTTTTTTCACTTTGTTGTATGATGTGAAGCACTTTGAGTCTGCCTTGTGTATGAAATGTGCTATACAAATAAAGTTGCCTTGCCTTGACTTGCCTTACTGCTTAAACTACGTAAAGCTAGGTTGGAAGTTTACTTTGAAAAGGTAATGAATGTATTTATTGAGTGGAAACTGTCCCGTCCACAGAAGTTTATTTGAAAAGCCTGTTTCCAGTCCATCTTAGTGTGTTGAAGCTATTTTGAACAGTGTTTTTCCAAACTAAATGAATGTGATGTTGCTTGAATTTAAATTTGTTTACAAAAGTTATTTTGAACCCAATAGTTTAGTTCCGAAACCTGAGCGAGGGTTTTTGTTTGAATTCTCAGATTTAACCGTGTGTTTACTGCGACTGCAACGTCATGGTTTAATTTTATTTTGCTACGGAGAGCATTCCAGTAGAATTGACAAGTTATGATGATGTTGATGTTACAAGCAGAATCTGTATGTTTCCTGTGATCATCGGAGTTTATTTTGAAAAGCCAGTTTCCAGTCCATCTTAGTGTGTTGGAGCTATTGGTGCGTTCCAGTTGTACTCGGAAATCGGAATACCCGAGCTCCGAGTCGGGAATTTCAACTGGAATGAGCCCCGAGGTCGGATTTCCGACTCGGAAAGTCGGACGATCCACACAAGCCCGACTTGACATTTAAAGATGGCTGCCCCGGTTGTAAACAGTAACGTTACTGATGACCGATCAAAGGGCGATCGATACTTTTTGTAAACAATTAAATACGTAGAAAGACTTTGTGTTTTCTCTTAATCCACCGTGTTTGCAGGTTGCAGAAGGACCGCATATTTGTCCAGAAGGTGTTTATATTCGGACAAGGCAAGCGCGAGAATAACTTTTGTAGATGTAGCCATCTTGTTTCCTCTTCCGTTTTTGGCCGTTGGCTACTTTTTCCGACTTTGTAACTGAAACGCTGATAACTCGGGCGTGACGTCATTCCCAGCTCCAGCTTCCGACTTCCGAGGTAAATGGAACGCACCATATTTTGAACTCATGTGGTTTTCCAAATTAAGTGAATGTTTCGTTGCTTACATCACAATTTCAATTTCCGGAACCCAAATAAGTGGTTTAGTTGGCAAAACTTGAGCAAGTGTTTTTGTTTGAATTCACAGCTTTAACCGTGTGTTTACTGCGACTGCAACGTCCTGGTTTAGTTATGATCATGTTGATGTCACAAGCAGAGTCTGTATGTTTCCTGTGATCATGTGAGTTTATTTTGACATGCATGTAACAGGTATAAACCGACAAGCCTCCCCTGACACTGAAGCTGCAGTTCTTCAATGTGTGATGTTACATGCACATGGTGTTTTCCTTTAACGGGACCACTGGGAGTCTGCACACGGTGCATGCAGAAAGGACAGGCGGTCTCATCAGTGTGCTGACCGGGACGAGATCCTGTCGGATAAACGGCGTGACGGACGGCGGCGTGCTGATAGAGGTGTCCGGGTCGGAGCGACAACCTTGATTTCCTGCACGTAAACAACAGTCACAGATCACCTTCAGCGTCGACAAATGGAATAGTCTCGGGACCAGACGCATCAGTCGTGTAGGTCGAAGCGCCTCATTGTGTTGCGAAACGCACAAACGTCGCCAAATCTGCCTTTTAATCAGAGCCCCGTTAAATTCCACATAAACCCACAGCATAACAAGGCATTAAATGTGTTGATGCGGTCGAGCCAGAGATCCTCTCCTCCATCTGCATGGATTTCATATCCAATTCCATAATTACACTTATTAGCATATTAAGTACAAAATCCAACTCTAATCTGCAGGTCGTTTAGATCACTGTTCATGAACTACAGCACATTATGCTACATTGAAACCGAAATTATCTCTCTTGCCCCCAAAAACCACCAATTTGAAAAAAAGAAATGAGTGAGGTTTAATAGAGGTCTTCGCCCTCAGATGAGAAGAAAGAACTTGCCATCAGTGGCCTTGCTCAAGAGCGACAGGGAAACCATTAAAATATGGTTTTATTCCATCCCTACATAGATAATTATCCAGGCACGTGGGAAATCCTCAGAAGACGATGCTATCGCTGCCTTGCCTGGTAGCCACCAGCAGTGAGAGCTGGATGCTAATTGACGAATGCGGAGAACAGAACAGGGCTATTTACAATTACACCAGGGTAGAAGGAAGTCAGGCTTCTCCAAATTGATTATTTTATGAGCAGGAATAAGAAGAACCTTCAACCACCATAGACATTTTTTTTTAAAAAATGCTTCGAGGATAAGCTTCAAACAGCATATCATAGAGTTACTTATTTTTTCCAGGAAAAACATTAATGAATATAGATAATTAAATTGACCCAAATATTCTTACTTAATAAACACAGGCGGGTCTAATAAAAATCCAGTGGAAGACTAAATAAAAATCTTCTCTTCATATTTTAGGTTGTAATGATCGATGCAGACTTTCCAACATTTACTGAAACCCAAGTAGAACCTGTGTGCGCTCATATGTGCTTTTATCAGAAACAGTAATTAAGTCGGCTTTGAAACGTGAATCCAGTGGGTGCTTTCAGGCAGACCTTTCCCGGCATTTTTCTAAAAAGTTCAGAACACATTTCCTTCCTGCCTTCATGTGGGCTCAGCGCTTTGTTGCCGTGCGCTTTGTTGCCGTGCTCCCCGGTTCCCGGCCTCTCAGGCTTTCGCCGTCCGTTAACATGCTTAACGTGTCGGATTGTCTTTCGGGGCTTGACCCTCGTCCGGAACGCATTTCTGCATTGAGAAGGCATCCGTCTCTCTGCTGGCTCAGGATCTGTTGCAGTTGAGTGAAGCCGCAATGGAAGTTTTCACAAATTGCGTGTCTGAAGAATAAACTACTACTTGATTATTTTTTTTTGTTGGGGAGCCACTTTGCCCCCCGAGGCAACGACACTATTTGAAATAGGCTCATCATTCATTTCTCAAATCTCCTGTAATAGCCCTACTTGTCCATGAATATTAATAGCATTAAAAAAAATGGTCATATCTTGCAGCTTAACACTGATGAAAACGCAATTTTAGTGTCCATTTGCATAACAGTGAGGTAAGATATGGGCATCATGTGCTGCCTTTAACCGCGCATGAAACAGGATTATACAGACTTATTTCTAAATGGAAAGATTATGGTCACACTTATTTGCTGGATTAGATTTACCAGTATAAACCCACACGTCGTACACTTTCAGCGTTAACTTGCTGACACTCTTTATTAACTTCCTGCTTTCAGAATTTTACCACAATAAACCGCATGAGGCTCAGCTGCATATTGTGTTTCCCACTGAAAGCTAGCTTGTGTTTGATTCTTGTCAACAAAAGACAAATGCATAGTTTGTATTCTAGATGCATTCATCAAAAAAAACCTTTGTAGACCAGGATGTGTTTGAAACCTGCATTGTTTGCAGCCATGTTTGTTGGCTGCCGGTCTTCCTCATCCCTCAGCGGATTACCACGGATGTGCATCTCGTTGTCTTGACGCACGGCATACAAACTAAACTCATTTTCATCTGCTCAAGTCAGATGTCAGGAGAAAAATCAAACCTGTCCGCTACCTGCTCAGCAGCGAGCAGCAGACACACACAGCCGGAGACCGGCGGAGACAGACGGGTCCCTTCACGAGCTGATAGGAACCGAAATAAGAGCCGGAAAAGAGTGACTATTAGACTTCTGCTTGTCAACTCTAGATGCAGACATAAGTAACAGTTTAGTAGCCTGTCAACTAAATGTATGTATGTATGAATGTGTTTCATTTTGACAAGTCAAACTACTATATATATTACTGTAATGTATCTACACTTGTCATATGGTTGCCATGCAAAGCATATATATAGAGATATAATTTACATTTAGTGGGAATCTTCAGGGACATTATTTCCCTTTGAAGTTAAGCATTGTAAAAAAAAAAATTCACACAGGTCTTAAGTATTCATTACAACTCACTATGTTTTATGTTTTACTAGGCTTTTATTATAGAAATATATTTTTTTATTAACTGGCTTTCAAATTGTTCCCAAGTTAAAAGCTCCAAACTGACTTTTAAGGAAACTGCCTTGAAAATAAGTCATCAAAAGATTACGATCTAAAACCAGAGATCTTCTTGTAATGCGGCTCGACCAGCCAGTCGTTGCTGCCGCTGTACGACCCCCATCTTCCACCTTGTTCTTTGATCCCGACGACATCGCTGTGAGGTTTCCTGAACGCATGTGATGTTGTCGAGGCGACAAAACCAGGGCTGACACCTTCTGGTCCGTTGATAATCACTCGTACGCTCATTTCATAACGAGAGAAACACTTCTTAATTTAATATTTTCAGGGGTATGTATGTGTGTATGTGTTTGTGTGTGTGTGTGTGTGTGTGTGTGTGTGTGTGTGTGTGTGTGTGTGTGTGAGCGAGCTCATGTCTTGAATGAAGGCATTTGCTGCTATTCAACAATTAAGAACACCGTTTGGAAGAATTTGTGGGTTTGTGTAGCTTAGATGGTCTCATAGTGTGGGCGGAGGGTCCAAAGAGCACTGTGGACAGCTCTCTAGCTGTAGCCAACGGCATAAATATCAGTTGTGAATCCTGTGCAGCTGCATAGGGGCCCAGAAACTGTCAAGGGCCCAATGAGGCAACTTTTTTTTACAGCTTTATTATTGCAGCTGGGCACCCTGTTGCATCATCTGTTTGAGGCTGTTGGGCCGCTGTCCGTGGTGCTGATCTGGCTGGTCTTCTCTATCTCGGTGATTTGAGTCTGATGTCATCTTTTAAGCTTTATTAATTTGATTAAAAATTAAACACACACATACTGAGTGTATCCACGGCAACTTTTAAAAAATATGTTGGCATCCCCACTTCAGCCGTATGGAGTGGACCTCAGTGAAGCTGGCTGCTGGTTGCCTTTTAAATCCTCCGGTTTTCATTTTATTACTATTGCTTTTGATCTTCTAGTAATATTATTAAGTTGTAGCACAAACTGTAATTATTTTGCAATTTACCATGAAGACTATGTCCTTTGGGGGTGGGAGTGTGGGGATTTTCATTACTATAACCATATGTATATACGGGTATATTTGTATATGTATAGATGTCTTATTTGTATACTGTGCATACTGCTTTCACCATATACCTTCACAAAGACTGTGTAACTATCCACATAAATACAAGAGGCCCTTCTGACCACCTCTGCAGATGAGTATCCTAAAATGCCAGCTGTGGAAATAAAATCCTGCCTGGGAACTTTGCTGCAAGTCATGCCCGCTGTCTCCAAACGTTTTGTCTCTCTCCACTGTGAACTGCATAAAAGAGTAGAAATACATATATAATACATGAGAGAAGTGCAGCCATGAGACCTTTTTTTTTTGCTTGTTTGATCTTTGGGAGTCTATAGAAGAGGAACCTATGATTGAGGGTATGGTGATTTATTAACAAGTAGGTTCAGGTATTAAATGAATTGCATTAAATTCAACTTATACAACAAATAGGGCTCTAACACAGCATCTCGTTTGGTTCCCTCATCAGGTTCAATCAGCTGAGACATTCTATAGGTGAATAGGTGTCGAGCTGGGTTTAATTTCTCCTAATAGTTGCCTCAGCACACGGTGGATGAAAACGGAAAGCAAGTGTCCTTTCGCTTAATTGAGAGGATGAAAACATCCCCGTGCCCTTTAAATGCTCACCCCTTACTAATGTAAGCTCTTGAAGTGAGGTGCACTGAGTTTAAATAGCCTCTATAGTGGCACTGCTTAAAGGTTCCTCTGACTTATGGCGTGTTCCTTTTACCTTGTAGTTCTTCAAGCGATCAATGTCTGCAATGACCCCTCAGAGAAGGGTCTCAATACTCAATCTGACATGGGCCCGGAGGACTGACCTGTGAATGTGGAGCTTTAGAAATGATGCGGGAGGTTTGTACCGGCGTCACAAATATCAATAGTAGTAACGTTTCTCTTCAGGTTAACAAACAGAAGATCAAGCAAAAAGTGAGCCAAAGCCAAAGCTGAAATGCCACAGGCTTGCATTATTTCTAATGGCCAGCAGGGGGCGACTACTCTTGTTGCAAAAATAGGTCAAAATGACCCCAATTCTCACTTGATTTATTATCTCAGTATAACATTGTAAATATAAGTTTATTGTCTCAATCTCCAGTTCAAAGTCTTCTTCAATCCAGCATGATCCATTTAGTAAGTTATGGTTCCGTTTATAGTCAAATCGATAAATCAGGGTATGCTTTAGGGCGGGGCTACCCTGTGATTGACAGGCTGCTACCACGGCGTTGTCCAGACTGGCAGTTGTCCATGTTTTCATCTTTTCAGATAAAAAGTAAATGAACACCATCAACTTTGATACCGGCGTTTTAAAGGTGTGCTGTGACGGGGCTTCATTTTCAGGGATCTGTGGAAAATGCACTGATGTCAGGTGAATAAGAACTTTAGTTAAGGTATTTTTTGACCCACAGGTTTGTTAACTAGCTCCCTACTAGGAATGAAGCATCACTTGAAAGTAAAAGCAGCGCTGCATTCATTTTGGGGTGAAACGTTGTGGTAAAATTTCACATTGCATCGAGGAGATGTTGTGAATGGAAAGGTCTTATTTTAGCCGTAATCATGCAGCAATATTTTTAAGATCATAATGACTTGGTTTATTATTTGCTTATAGAAAACTGCTGGTAAATATAACAGAGCACTGCTCTTTCACATCCTGTGTTTTCTCACGTTTATCATTCATTTTACCTCGTTTGATTGTGTAGAAGAAAATGTGTTACCTTACATTTCTTATTTGTATCCCATTTAATGTTCCTTTCTCTCGGGAACATCAAATGTCCTGCTGAGCTGTTTCTATTGAATTTAACCCTTGCCGTCTTGATGAAAAGACTCTTTGATCATTCCCTCTTCCTGAATGGTCTCTGTCTCAAATACATTGATCAAGGCCCGATGGGTGACCCCTGTTATGACATCGTCTAGCTCTCCTGAGAACGGTCACACCTTGTAGACATCCACAGATGTCTCTTCCTCTGCAGAGAGACATGTGTTGATTCAATGCAAATCCACTCATGACGCCTTCCCTTTTGATCTCCCGAATGTTCTGTATAAATCCACCAGGCCATTCGACAGACTGGATCTTCATGGATACACTGTGAATTTCTTTTCTGCACTGTCAGTGATTAAACCTCATTTGAACCAGCTACAGAATTGGACCTGAAGAGTTTTCTTCTACAATTGGAACCTCCAGATCATCATCATGTTATTGACCGAGCACACAGAAACGAGAGTGAAAAGCACTCCAGCAAATTGCAAGCAAACATCCTTGGAGGATATATTTCTTCATCTGTGAACACATCTGTGGCGTGGAGAAAAAAAGAGACGTCGATAGCAAAAGTAACACCAGGTATGAAGGAGGAGACGAGCCTGTTTGAAGGCGCAGCGCTGTCGCCGACGTGTTCAAAGCTTATCCATCCTCTTCTGACAGTAATTAACTGAGCATGGACTGGCAGCAGCTAATCCTTGGCACTCATGAGTGTGAACAAGTTCAGAGGAGAAAATAAGAGACTGTGTGATAAAAAAAAAAAAAAATAAATAAAAAAACGGGAGGTCGTAGTGCAACGAACAAACAGAGTGACTGGTTTTCATGGCGAATCCCAAGAGATGTGTTTCCACATTTGTGAGGAAGCAATTTGAAGAGAGCACATCTATTTTCACACGGAGCGAATGAGCACGTTACGACTGTTTGGGGTTTTTAATTCAGTTTGACTTTCATGGATTTTGTGCATTGCGTTTGACTTGGTTCACGACATCCTTGAGCTCCACAGCAAGCAGACACTGAAAGGAAATGTTGCTTCTGTCCATTTTAAATGAATCACTTATCTTGAATATGTCGCTGTGAAAAACGTCCTTACATTCCTTAGAATTCCTGCTGACCTGAAGCAAACACATGGGGACGTCTGACGTTTGTAAACTTATAATTGAGTTATTATTAATACGTATACAAACATGTTTCACACACAAGGACGACCTGCTCTACGAAACATCACAGCAGAATGTTCTCAAAACAATATTACGTGTCTAATCAACGTCGGCTGAAGAACAAAATAGATCATTTATATTATTATTTTACATAAGTTAAAATAATAGTTTATACATACATTTAAATAAGCGCCTGCATGACTTGATGAAAAGTATACCTGAAGGGTGAACGGTAAGTTCACATTTAATATGTGCAATTTATAGCGCAAGGCGGTCGAATCAAACAGTATAATGTCAACATAATTATGAAGTGAAATTCATAATTAAAAATAATAAAATACACAATGAATTAGTTAGAAACTTCGGCTAGGATAACAGCAAACTACTTGCAAATGGCTCCTACGACAGGTAGGGACAACTCTAAATAAGAGAAAATAAAAATATACGAGAAAAAGTTTGAACACGGCAAGTTCTCGTCAACGAGCACATCCGATGTACCGGCTGTTCAGCGTGAATCAGTGACGACGGCTTTCATCACCGTGGGATTGATTGAAACAGTCGTCTCACTTCTGGAGAGCCGCACAATGTGCTTCCCACAGTGAATAGTAACAAAATGTGACGTATGCTCGATGAGCCCCGGTTTTCCTCCCAAATTGGACAAATGGAGGAAGAATTACATGCTGGGCATGAGAGACGCTTCCATCACAGACAGGTCTTTAATGATGTCTCATCTGCATTTTTCAATTTGAGCGGGGCCCAAAATAGATCGTCGCCGAGCTTTGTTGAAATGAGTCACGTTTAAATGGATAGCAGCGAGACCGTCGCTCATCTATACAGGGCTACGTGTCCGTTTTACTGATGTTTCATATGTTTATCAAAACTGATAGTCTTAATTAAATGATAATTTCCTGTTGAACAAAAGTAAAATACAATCAGAGGGGATTTGTTCATTTATTTCATTCTGAGTTATCTTTTTTTTTTATAGAAACAGATTAAGTGTTCATTTGGATGAGGGTTTTGTTGTGATGACAGATAATAGCATAATAAAATTAACTAGGAATAATCAGAATGACTATTAATAATAATGAGAGAGCTGAAACAATTAATCAAGTAGTTCATCTCCAAAAAAAGATGGATGAGTAATCTCTTAAGTAGTTTATCAGGTACATTGAAAATATTTGTTGTTTCAAGCTTTTCAAATATAAGAAGTACTTAATCAGTTGTATGTCTTTGTAAAGTCACTTTAGGCTCTGGAAAGTTATCAGGGATTTACTTTGCTAGCCTCCTTAACACACTAAATAATGAAAGTAATGAAAATAATCATACATTACAGCACATATTATTAATACACATATGTCCACACGCTACCTATAAAACTGTATTGCATTTTAATAATCATGTGGAATGATGTCATAATACATTTAATTGCAAATATATTAAAGCAGTCACATTATAATTAATGCTAAGTATTATTCAACGTTCCAAGGACTATGCTTTTTTTTTTTTTGCTGCATGTTATTTGCATAATACAAGCATGCTATTTGAATATGCCATGTGCAATATGAGGCACTATGTGCACTGATGGTGCCCCTCTCCCCAAGGTGCCACACGCCCTGCTGAAAGCTTGGGCAGAGGCTCGGCCCTCCACTTCAGATATTGGCTGAGCCGGTGACAACACGGCGCCACCGCCAGGGACTATTAGCATGTTGGGTAAATTCTGCAGGGAGGCTGAAGAGCACGGGATCACACGATGATGCCTGCGAGGAAGCGAGACGGATAATGGCCTAAGCTCACGCTTCCGTTCGGGGCCAGAATGCCTCGTTTGTCTCTCAGGATTTCCCTTTCTACCTTTCAGTGTGGTTCTCCTCACAGTGTCTCCATTTCCTTAAAACAAAAAAAAAAAGTGGAGTAGGGAGCCTTAAGCGCAGCCGACCCACCCACCCAGCCACCCAGCCACCCAGCCAGCCATCCAGCCAGCCAGCCCACCCTCCCTCTTGGCTCTCATGTCTCTTTATGTGAGTGTCAAAGTCGAGAGAATCTCTTATTCCCGTTGCACCGTGTCCTCCTGTTCATTCATGACCTTTAAGATTAAAGATAAGCCACAAAGACTTAGCTTCAGTCTTTTTTCCTCTTTTTTTTTTTTGACTGGTTGGTCTTTGAAGATTTAGAATAACATTGTTAAGCAGCTCCAAATGTGCAAATGAAGCATTATGAGCTGATAAATCAATGCTTTAAAATGTCTGAAGAATAAAAGGAGGGGATGGCAGAAGCAGGAAACTGTGATATATATATATATATATATATATATATATATATATATATATATAAACACACACACACACAGAGTGGCATCATCCCCTTTGCCAAGACAGAACAAAATCTAATTCCAGCTGAATTTGTTGATAATTAGGAATAAATGCGTCATTGGGGTCAGAATAAACGACACACTTACACTCAACACAGTGTCACCGGAGCCATTTCCTCTTCACGTTGTGTTCATAAATAAATGAAATGCAGACATTTCCACAGTAAGCTAAGCACCGATATATTGACTCACATTTCACTCCGGAGACTTTAAAACACACAGTCAAATGCTTCCCCTCCATTCGCAGTAAAAAAATGAATCATGTGTGCAAATATTTGACAAACTGCGGCTCAGCATTAAAGGAACTACTTGGCAAATGTTGGCTACGTTCACTTTATTTTCGCGGTATGGATAAGAAATGAAATGAAATATGCCTTTAGCTAAAATTAATGCAGATTTTTATCTTTCCGTCGAGGTGAAAGTTGGCTGCCAAAAAAGAAAAATAGAGAGTACTTTGCAACATGCAAATAGTCTTTACGGTTATGCTCTCATTGGATGTTTGTGATTTATCCGTCCATTAGTCTCGAGGAAGACTTAGGAGATTAGATGTTTCGAGTGATGTAAACGGTAAGATATCACTTAGCTGATATGGCCGACGGTACTTAAAAGTTTCTTTAAAAAGAATAAAAAAATTGGACTGTGAGTTTGTGATATTTCGGGGAGAAATAAGGGTTAACATCGTGGAGAGTCGACGCAAACACAATGCACAAGTTCTTCATTCGATAAGCTTGTCATCTCAATTAATGTCCTCCATCCATGTAACAGATGACCGGACTGTAAGAGTCGTCAATAAGCGTTTCCCCCCCACTCACTGCCTCAACGCTGCCAAGACTGTTTTCCCAGACACCCACAGGCTCTGTTTTCATACAGCGAAGTCGTGAGAAATGAGATGGAGATGACATATTAAGCATCACTCAATATAACTAAGCTGAATTATGTCAATGAGCTCACACTGCTGTCATAAAAACACGGAAAACTGATTGGAAGGATGTTGTCATACATGCTGTCTGAGCGATGACATCCTGCTGTACTGTTTGTATGTTTTTAAACTTTATTTAATCTTTATTTAGACGGATGCTCGGGTTCTCCAGAGAGACCTGGTTGACAAACAACAGTAATGTGACACAACGCTACAAACAGACTAAACAGAACACAAAACAAACTGCAAGAGTGTCAAAGTTACAGCTAAGTTGAGCAAACGCCCACCGACGAACAGAGGACTTTCATCCAGGAGACCTCTGTTCGTGTCCCGTGCAAAACTAAAAGTTGTCATGTTTTTATTGACATGTCGCTTGTGTTATTAGTCACATGACTCATGTTAGTCGCAAGTCACGTGTTAACCTTTGAACGAAAATGTCATAACGTCTGTTATGATTTGATGCTTTAAAACAAACTTTACATGAAGAAATTTTGAAGTTAGCCAAATGTATTTCAATTAAAAACTTCTGCTTTGTAGTCCATTTCATAATACGGACGGAAAAAGCGTCATCAGACACATTCAGCCTCCATTCAGTCATTGTTAAAGTGAATATTACAAACAGTACATTTGTATTCATATGCGTTGTCATTTTTCTAGTTTACTGGTACATTAGTGGGCTGGTTTCTAAAGAATTCCTTTATTATTAATCCAGAGAAGAAGAGAAGAAATAATTCATGGTCTTCCAGTCAACTCACATCCTCCACCAGTTACTGTCCATAACACACAGACTGAACACGTTTCCTCCTATAAATATTTACTGTATGTGGACGCTGCTTTATCTCCGAGTGCACATATAGATTCTATCTGTTTGCAGGGTAGTTTGTAAGCAGCAGCTGCCAGCCACCCACACACACATACAGATCATCTAGAGGAAACTTCTCTCATGATATTATGGTTGCAACAAACAGACAACTGAAAATAACAAAATGGGAACCAATGTCATTTCTTTATGAGCTCCTTTAAACGTGAGGGAAACAAGTTGTTCAAAACATCCTGAGCAACATAGTAACACAAAGACAAGTCGAAGACATTAAAGAAAGATTAGATCATGTGTAGGCAACGTCCCACTCCGACTTCATCACTGCCGAACCTAAAGTCAAGCCATTTTCTAACGATGAGACTATTGGATTCTCTCCACGGAGCGATAGCAGTGTGTTGCTGCTCACCGGCGCTGCAATTTGTAAAAAGGAGTCTCAGCGGAGAGAGTGGCAAATAGAGAGACAGAGAACAAAACAACATCCACGATTAATCCTCATTTAAAATTTCATTGTTGGGTTCAGCTGGAGGTAGTGTTTACCAAGGGGAGAAAAAATAAGAAAAAGAAAAAAAAAAACTTACTGAAGCATACTGAATAGTTGGTAATTAAAGTGGTAAGTGTCCGAGGTCATATTGAGCCAGCAGAAGCTGCAGTCGTGTGGTAATCTGGTCCTATATCCACTAAGGGATAGCAGGACGTGTGCTACTACATGTTGCAGCACCTTTTCTCAGGATGATTTGGGATGTAAGGGAGGATGTGATGTCCATAATATCCTTTAACAGCTGGAAATGTAGTATATAGATAGTACATCGCTGTATAAACACACACTCCCAGTATCTATTATGTACATAATGCATATGTGGCTGCAGCTCTGGGAGGTTTGCAGGAGGGTGAGTACTAGTGACCCAAATATATCCACCAAAATACTTTCTTTCCACGTCAAAGATGGGTGTGGCCACAAGGATCCCACCAATCAATGGAGTTTACCTTCCAAAACAGGACTCCTCTGTTTGCAAATAGAAGTGTGATTATAAAGGAGTCCATGAGAAAAATCACCCTACTTCTCACTTGATTTACTACCTCAGTAAACATTGTAAAATTGAGTTTATGGTCTCAATCCAGTATGGAGCCGCCCGCGGCCCTGGAACAGCAAGCAGGCCGGCCCAGCCATGGGAATAAAGAAACAAATGCTCTGATCTGGGTCCTTGTTGTCTGAGATGGTTTGTTCCATAAACTCAAGGTCTCTGGATGCAGAAACAGAACTATGTATGAGTGTCTGAATATCAATGCTCAACATAATGGACGATATTGGTATCGGACCCTCGGTAACGTCTTACGGTACACACTGAGCCCCGTTGTATCACTTTGATTTGACGTAGCATCAAATGGTGTCAAAGTTGAGTGGTGTTGTGAAGAGAGGATTTTCAGAGCCAACATGGTTTTTGTCTAGAGTAGATGTTGTAGGGACAGTCTCCCCAGATGAAGGGTCAGGTGGTCCGCTTTGCTGCAGTAAGTACATTTAGTTGTTCGGCATGTAATTTGCATGACTTTATATACAGTCCACAGACTCCCGACTAACGCTTGAGGACATGAAAAAATAATGAGTTGCAAAGCTGATGGCTGAAATGGGCAACGAGCTCCAACAGAATCACCGCCGGCGCCCCGAAGACAACATCGCTCACGCGCTCGCACACTTCGGCGGCTAATTCGGGGCACGGCGGAAACACGACGTGCAATTTGCAGCTCTTAGCAGCCGAGCGTTTTTTAAAGAGACACACTAATGAATGCGAGCACAAGTGTTTACATCCATTTTATTAATTAAATAGCAGACAAGCCAACAATGTAGCAGCCTGCTCGAATAAAAAAAAACACACCAAATGATCGGGGCCCCCGGGAGACGGCAGAGCAGGAGAGGCCCTTGCGTGGCTGCTGGTTTGACTGTTGCGGTACATTTGTTTCCCGGCGGATCCCAGTTGATGCATCGTCACAGCTGCAACGTTTGCGCTTGACCTTCTTTGGAACATCCATTCTGTGCCCGACGTTCAGACAAATCTACCTTATTGAGTATTCTGTTCCCGTTGTGTGAAAATGTGCGTTGCATCTCATTACAGTGTGATAGAAGAGGAGTATTATGTGTCATTGCTCCGAACCAAGTACCCTTTGAAAAATATTTTGACGACGGCCTGTTGGTAGAGGAGGAATTCATCTGCTAATTTCCGGTGAATATTGCATGAAATGACGTTATTTCGGATTTCACATTCCAGCCTTTTAAAGCGGCATGATCACGGGGCTGAATGTTAATGTAAATGTACAATGCTGTCTTTTGTGTTACGCAATCACTGGAAACAAAAAAAAAAAGAAAAAAGAAAAGAAAAGAAGGCCAGCCAGACCTTCAAAGCTTCAAAGAGACAATTAGACTGTTGTGAAATGAAAATGAAATCCCTGTAATGACAAAAAAGCCTTTGCTGGATAAATGGACATAATAAAAAAATAAAAAAATATATCTAAATATATACTGGGATGGCTGGAAAAGGTTTGCTCAGCTGAATCGCAGCCTCTCGTGATTGCTGGAATGTGCATGATAAACACCAGGCATGGAGCTGTGTTCATTTGCTCTATTAATGGACTACAACGAGGTCTAGACCATGCAGTCATGCACATTTGTAACCTCAAGGGAGCCGGCGAACGGGTATGCATATGAACACGAGGCACGACAAACGTGCTTTCATTTAACGCTGGAAATAAATCCTCCGGCCAGATGCTGCTGCGACTCGCCGGCCTTTCGCTTTCTTGGCCGAAGTACAACTTTTCCATGAATCATAATATTAATCTCTGAAGCATGGCATATGTCTGTCTTCCTACGTGTATCGTTTAAGAAGCGCTTATCTGATCTACTTCACACTCGGTGGGTTTATTGCTGTGGACCCCGCGGAGTGCTTTTTTGTGGAATTTGGTGCCAATGAACTTTGATTAAATTGCGAACTCCTCGTAGCTTCAGGGCTCTGCGGACTTGAGCGAGTCATCCACGGTGAAGCTTGCCAGGCTCATTGACTTCAGTTCACTTTTTTTGCAGCTGGAGGCCGGATGTACAAACATCACGACCCAACGCTTCCTCACTTCCCTGCAGGACGTCAGAGACCGGCAGCCGAGAAACAGGGTCGCACGCACGCCAAACTAGTTATAAACTCTGCATAATGCCTTAGGTCTACGTCTTGATGTGATAGCGGACAACTAAAGACGATCTTGACTTATTAAGTCTGCTTCCATGTGAGAGGTTGAAATAAGGACGCCGGTGTTGCATTAATCAAGCAGATGTTGCTGTTGACCGACATCAGCCGGGAGAGTTCAGTCCTTTAACAGCATACAACAGGTTGCTACTGTTTTGACATCAGAATCTTAAGTCGTGGAACAATAGGCAGATATATGACGGGGATGAAAAGAAAAACAGACGACGCTCGTGAGACGAACAAGACAACATGCTCAGCTGACGGTAATCAAAAGACAATTTGACAAACGAGGGCTGTACCGAATGGTTTGAAGCTTCATTCATAACGTTGACAATCGAATTATTATTATTAATAACTTACAGAAAGATCCGCCTTCTCTTCCCCTCGCTCACGCAAACACACACAGCAAGCAGCTGCAGTTATTGTCTCAGTCCTAACATCAGATTTATCAAAGAAATATACATGTGATGAAAATTCAGAACATGTTTTTATCTAATGGGATATTGCTGCTGGTGTTGTTGTTCAGCCATTCAAACACAACATTTGTTACTGTGGTCAAAAAACCAGAGCCTGTGTTGTGGTCCAGCAGCACCATAAATTGCATTTATATGACCACAATAACACAAAGTGTTATTTCCCCCGTCTTTGAGGGTGATGACATCATAAAATATGAGGACAGACATTCGTAGCTTCATTTGAAAATCTCAAATAAAGCGTCAAATGTAAAATAAAAATGTTTAAAGGGGACATTTCATGCTCATGTTAAAGTTCATCCTTGTTTTTTGGGGGTTTCTACTTGAACATGTTTACCTGCTTTAATGTTATTTGGCGGCATCAAGCTGTGAAGTTGCAATCAACTGACACTTATCCAATATGCCAAGTGTTTAACAGGCCGATGCCAAAGAAAACACAAATGTCTGGTGTGTGTGTGTTCTGGCCTAATGTGGAAAACATGGCGGCCAGCTCCACTTTCATCCCCACTCACTAAAAGCACACGGATCTGGAAAGTCTATCTGTTTACGTTGCATTCTGGTCTATAGATCCCTTAAATGCTGCACACGGTTCCTTTAACAACATGTCATTGAGCTCTCAGTTTGTTTTTCTTATAATAAGCATCAATCGATCATTTAATACATGTTTTATCTCGATTCTCAGTCAGTGTCAGTCATCTTCTATTAATATTAATAAGTGAACAACCTTAATGACCCCAACACACATACACACACACACACACACACACATTCAATAAAATATGTCTATGGTGACGCATGAACTCTCCTCACCATCACCCCATGAGACGTTCCAAACTTCAATAACACAAATCCGTAGTTGTGATTTCCTATACGAAGCTTCGTACGTGTTTGCTGGAGGATGTTTACACTGCTGTCAGACGAGACCATTTAGTAATCACTCCGTTTAATGGCGACGTCGCCGTTCATCTCCAACTAATGATGCTACATCCAAGTAACCATCAGTTAATTAACAAATTAATTAATGCAGACAATCAACAGAAACAAATACATAAGACCCAAGGTGCAGAAGCTACAGCTTCCCAGAGTTTTCAACTGCATCTCTTTGGTTGTCGTCGGCGAATGGGAGTTGGGCAGTTGCCATGGAGATGACTTTATATGCACGCATGACATATTTAAGATTTTCATTAAAAAAAAAAAGTTCCCTCCAAGTTCAGCAATTACATTTCAATGACGCTGGATTTGTAATGGATATGTATGAAGGTGGACATATTTAAAAAATGATGGTGCCTCAGACTGATTTATTGATAAATATCTTGGATCCATGAAGTGTAGATGTTTACCTTTTTTTAAAGTGTAAGAAATGTGAATATGCTAACGATCCACTGTGTAATTGTTTGTTTCACCACGGCTATTTAACCCGCCATATTATTACAGTGCTAATGGCGAGGATTAGGCATTTCCAGCTATTCCAGAGTTCATTTAAATAAGCCAATAAACATCTACTGTGTCCTCAAACCGCCTGCCAAACAGCGGTAGACTAACTCTACAGTAAATTACCCTCAAAATGAAGCCAAACAACTGAAATCTAGATTAGCGCTTGTGATATGCCTGTCAGCCGTGTGCATCCGAGCGAACGCCATGTTGTTCATTAGGAAAGACTCGGACTGGGATAATAATTATGTAAAACTTTGTACTGCCATGACAGAAGCTTTGGAGTAGAAATACGCCAGGCTTACATGTCATAGCAATAAAAACTAAGACAATACGGTAGCTATCATTACATCATACCAAGGACTTAAAACTGTGTGTTTGCCGGGAACAATAGACAGATTACTCAGAGGAGCAGACACTCTTGTACCAAGAACAGTCCAGTGTCGAGCAAATAATCCCTTGCAAATACCAAACACAAAAAAGTGTCCTTTTTTCATTTCCAATGTAAGATAACACAAAGGCAAACACATCTATGCCACCCAAGCGTTCATTGCTCCAGTTTTTTGCCACCTTAACGCATCATGTAAGTGATTCTCTTATGGAGGGAGACGGTTGCCGGGTGTGAAAGGAAAGTCAGGCAAAGGTGGGAAAGTGGCCTGAGGGACTGTGCTAAAGACAACTTCAGGTGACGGGGAGACAGTCTGAGGCACGATAACGCAAGCAGAATCCCGATACAGGACTGCTCGAATCTGGTTCGGATGTGTGATGTTCACTCCACCACTGTCTCATAAAAGGTCCCTCGCAATTGACCCTTTGCTAAGCCCCGCCCAGCTACTCCATCCAGCTGTCAGAGCTACCATGGAGTCCACACGGTCACTAACTAAACTCCATAAATACACGTATCTAGTTTTTTTTGGAACAAGTGATTCCAGAGAGAAGCACAATATGTGTCAGAAGGATACATCCAGGATGTCAAACTGATTTAGCAGCGACACAAACAGGTTCAAAAGATGAAGATAGAAGCTAAAGACGGCAGATCGCAGTGTAAAAGTGAACCACTGAGTCACATGTTGAGGTCTTTATTCACCGTTACAATCATTAAAAAAGCAAAAGCAGCATGTGTAAACATTCAGTACACCTTCAGTAGCTAGCAACTAGATGTGCTAATGTACTCTGCTAATGCTAGCTCCACAGCCTTTTTACGTAAAACACTTCATTAACATGTATCTCCTTCCAGCCTCCAGCCAGATTTATTTATTTTATGATGTGTATATTGTCTGTGTTTGCAAACCAAATTGCCCTTCAGGGACAATAAAGCCTATCCTATCCTAACCTATCATATCCTATCTCCACGCAACAAGTATCACTATTACAAATGTAACCACGACAAGATCGGAATTCACTGAAGACGAAAAATATGAAAAGACTACATGAGAGCCTTTGGAGCAGAGCTGTCGGACCCTGGGTTGAACCCGACCAATGGGACGCGATAATTGGCTAGGTCGAGGGCATGACTCGGCGAAAGGTCAATTTCCTAAAAATCCAAGGTGACATCTCCAAATATTTTTAGTCTAGTCCTTGTGTAGTTTAATATCATAGAAAACCAGCAAGAGGACATTACTGCTTATGAAGTGAGTTAAACCATTAATCTGTAGGTTGATTAATGGATTCATCTCTAAAAAGACAATAACATGAGAGGCAGAAAGGAAACAGGTAATGGAGGCCAGCCTGCTTTAAAAAAAAGATTGAGGGCATTGCTTTAAATTGGGCTCGCTGCTATTATTTTGGTTGATTACCAGGCGTCTGTTAAACCCCGGACACGCTGGGATGCGTATCCTCTTTGCATAATACTGACAGGCAAAAACAGAAAATCACTCACGGTAGGCAGGAAGTCGGTCGTTCTGGTCTCATTAGCCTCCTTATTACAGAACAGAGTTAAAGAATAATACAGTGTTTTTTTTGTTTTTTTGCATTCCTGCTTGCTTCATGCTGCGCAGTGAGATACAGGGCCTCATTTTCCTCCTCTTAAAAGATGTCATTCGCTGTCAATCATTCTCGTGTTGTCAGAAAAACAACCTGCAAGACTTAAAAGTTGCCTGAGTACGATTATCTCCTGCGGCAAACATGAAGCCCCTAATTTGGTTTCATTTCTCATTTCCTTTTGACTGAGTTATGCTCTGCTCATAGCCAACCTCCACAGAATGGAAATAAAGGTGAGAGCAAGTATACGCTCGGTATCCAATTAATTAGGGCCACACAGCTACAACGTAATGCAACAGCGGTGCAATGCATCCTCCTGTCATGAGGGTTGTAATGCTCACTTTTGTGGAAAATGTTTTCGAGGGTTGAGAGTGGAACTGTTGAGCCAACACTAGAGAGGAGTCTTTAAACTGCTAGGAAAAACAAGAATTTGAAAATCTACTATTCCATGTGAACTTCTACCGAGGGAGTTTGTGTAACATGATGGGAGGCTATAAAACAACTACAAATGGACCTTGTGGTGAGATTGTTTGGCCAACTGTTTTAGAGGAGGTCGTTCTGCTTTATGTTCATTTTGGGGGGGAGGGGCAGTTTGTGGTGCCGTCAAATTGTGTTTCTAACATCGGTCCAACACAACACTTAATTTGTTCCTCATCCATTTAAAATAAAAAGAATAATATAGAAGTCTACAGACATGCCAGGCACTCTGTATGAACTTAGCATAATGAGCTAAATGCTAACATCAGCATGCTAACGTTGGAATGATAATGTTGACATGCTGATATTGAGTAGGTATACTAGATACCATGTTTTTACCACGGTTACTGTTTTATTTTAGCATGTTAGCATGCTAATGCCTGCTATTACAGCTGAGTCTGTAGTTTGCAATTGTATGTGAATCTTATTAAACATTATTAAAATCCATCCTAAGGGGCACTTGAATGTTTGTACCAAATGTCAGGAATGAATTAATACAAATTCAATAGATATGTCACAAAAAAAACACAGATGTGAACCCTCTAAAAAGAAAAGTCAGGGAAGAACCAAAGTCATTAGGACTCCAAGGCCCATGCAAAAAAAAAAGAAATAAAACACTCACACAAACCGATTCACTCTTAAGTGCAACCACGAAGGTCTGTATTAAATGTGCCAATACATCCTGTAGAAGTCGGGATATTTCACAGGATAAGTGAAAACCTTGCCCCGCCGGCGGCTCCTTATAAGTCAGCGGATCACATAAATCGCCCGGATTCATCTTTCGGGGACGGTGGGATGTCTGTACAAAATGTCACGGCAATCCGTCCAATCCGCCTTGAAATATTCGAGCGCGGGCCGACGCGGTGGAAGCGCCGAACCGAACTGAAGGGTACGTCCAACGCCGGCGTGTCTGGAGCCGTGCTGCTAGCGTAGCTTCAAATGCAGAGCATGCAGCATGCCAAACGCTTGGGAGAAATACAAACGACATCAAATATTTCCAGACATTCCCTCAGTGGTCAGTAACTCCGTATGACAGTGGCAATTATTCCCGAGGGGGCCAGCAGGATACCCGTGACGATATGGCCTCGGGCTGGGCAAAAAAAAAAGCCGATTTCCACGGCACATCTAGAACCAACTGGATATAGATGTCCATGTTCTGTGCTGCTGCTGATTCCCTTTCTGCTATTTGAGGCAGTGGCCCTCAGGTGGCTCCTGAATGTCCACCGTCTGGGAGAATGACCACATCAGGATGAGAGACACGCTGTAGCACGGCTGATTTAGAAAACCGGCAGCTTTTCACTCTGAGATCAGACGTCGTGGTGTGTTCATGAAGAAGTGATGCCGTCTGTCTGCATTCATCAAAAAAAAGACTCATGAGATGAGACTGTTGGCTTGACGATCACGCACAGACACACAACATCCGCTGACCAATTCGTACCTTTGAATGATAATTCAGCCTGCGCCAATGAGAGATATTTTCTTTGCCTCTGCATCTCTTAGTCTTTGTTGTGTGTTGCTCTTGATATCAACGCCTTTATTGTGCAAACAATGAAACACTTACTAAATGACACCGATCAGTGCTGAGGTAGTCAAGGATTATTTGCAGTATCCATTTATCTGCCAGTCGCTCTATAAAATGTCAGAAAATAATTAAATATGCCAATCACATCGTAAGTGTTCACAATTATACGTCATGTAATAATAAAAATAAATATATACATAGCTATTTATGAAGAAGAAGTGGAGGAGAAGGATGTTTATTGTCCTGTACAGCACTTTGGTTGAATGCTGGCCGTTTTAAATGTGTTTTATAAATAAAGTTTGAGTTGAGGAGGAGAACTAATATTGCTGGTAGTAGTATAAGTCATAATATACATATTATGACAGAAAGGCTGCCAATATGACCATTAGAAGTCCGATTTGACTATGAAATGTGATTAAATGGCTCAAATTCACCTGGATTTTCTAATTGTTACATTATGTGGCACCGATTGTTATTTTAAACCCCGTCATGCCACACCTCTTTTTATTCTCCTGTGCCTCTGCTCTGATCCACCACCTGTCCACACAGCTGCTATGCATTAGCTCATTCTGGTATTATAGAGTTTTTCCTCACCCTGAGTCTGAGCTGTCTTGTTGCTTCTCCATTTTTCCATCCCAATCTTTATCTATTCATCTGACTGCTTGTAATATCCCTAGTATTTCAAGCCCTTTCTCTCATAACATTGACTACGGTGCATTCAAACCCTCCTGCCTGCCTTACTTGACAGCTGTCATGTGGTCATCAGAGTGCAATACACCCCAAAAGTGGAGGGAATAAAGGAGTGACATGTTTATGTTGAACAGTATATCAGAGGAGGACTGCTGTCCCCCCTTGGGGCAGGACCTCTTCTTTCAGTTTATTGCAGTCCATCTAATCATGCTCGTATGTGATTGGCCAAAACATGTACCTCTTTGGTTTGTTACAATCAACAGATTACATTTTTACATCATGTTGGTCCAAGGATAATTCTGAAATGTCAACTTCAATCATGACCGCTGCAGTGTCCCTGATGAACTGGCATTAAATCCACACTGTGTATCATACAGTAACATATTGGAAAATAATTGATAACATGTAAATAGTGAAATAACTTATAACAGATTATGGCCTTTATAAGGGAGTCCGCATTTCCTTTTGTCAAATTTATGTTTTCCATTATTTTTAATTGAGCATTAGCTACTTAGCTTGGGTGTAATAATAACACTACTAATAATAATTTTCGTTTTAGGACTATAAGCTTTAGCATAAAGGGCATTACAGATTATAATATTTACAGAATATAAATCGAAACATCAGAAACCTGTGTTGGCAAGCTATATAGAGAGAAATACCTATTAGTTGATTCACCAGCCGACACACATTTATCGAAACTATATGACTGTTATGCAATCACGGCGATGCAAAGAAGCTCATGTTTAAACACTGATTTGAATGCGACAAATGCACAGATTTGTTCCACCGACCAGATATTCCATTAGCTAAACGAGGCTCACGCACTGAGTGCAAAGTGCAAATTATATTTTCGTGTCGCCGGCGGTCCGGAGGCTCGCCGCAGTCACATTCCACTAAATTAAATCTCGGGGAAAGTGTGATCTTTCAGAGAAGGTCAATGCGGCGACACTGCTGGACCTCTGGATTGAGCAATCGTGATCAGAGTATTTGCAGGGACCTGAAGGCCTTTTTTTTGCTTAATGTCTGTTGTCTCTGGGCGGTAATCTTTTATAACAGCTAGTGTGACATTGCATGGATTCCACACCCGTTGCCCAAATCCCTAAAAGTGATTTGCCATTAACCTTGAAACGGTGACTGACTTTCCTTCTTTGACTGTGGAGGCTTGGAGCACTTTTTTTTTTTTGCTTGCCACTTGATGAGGAAGCGAACAGCCAAAAGTCTTAATATGTCAGCATGCAAGAACAAGTATTACATGAGAGGAATGCATGGGTCTGCATATTAGTTCAAAGGACACTCACAGCATGTTATTACAGAAACGGGGACCCAGTGATTTAAAAAGGAGCAATTGAAATTCCTCAAATTCATTCAACAGCAAAAATGGTGAATTATGAAATCCACCGTTTTGGCCACTTTGAAACAATTTGCTTAAAAGCCCGCCGCACTTTTGGGGGTCTAAGGAAATACAAATTAAAAAAAAACAATTTGTAAGCACTGAACACAAGTGTGAACACAGTGTTACTCTTACAAAAGAATAGTTCATTAACAATACAAAAATACGATAACTCAGTTCAATACGCGGAGGCGTTTTGTCACAACGCCCCGCTCGTATGGTGGCTAATATTAGCTTTAGGTAGAAATAGCTGTATAACAGATATCAACCTTTATTGCACTCTACAATTTTTTATCACATAGATAACTATTAAATTAACTAAAAGCAACACAATCCAATGTGCCAGTATCCTGTAATTGTCACTGTCACTTAAATTGTAAATTTTTTTGCCCTCTGCAATTTTAGATGCTAACAATAGACGGTTAAACAAAGAAAGATGCAAATTGAAGTAACATAATCAGAAACGCCCAAACTTTAAGTCCTCAGTGTGGGTCAAGCTCAAGGGCTCGACAGTAAGGGTTGCCAGGTTGCCGTTTGTCAACCGTTTAGAGGAACTGGCAAGCACTTTTAAACAAGTAGATACAGCAAACAGCAAAACAAGCACCCCGAGTATAATTTTAATATTTGAATATTGCTGTTCCAATCAGGACCAGACAATACTACACATGAAGGGCAGTGCACCTGCTTCAGTGTTAACGAGTACAGACGTCTTGTTTCGGAGACAATGGTGGAGCAAATTAAGTAGTTTGACTGTGGGTTGAAAAGTTGGACTGACCCGTCAACATCACAGTGAACGTCTTTGGAGACAACGAATACTGCAAAGCATCGACAAAACATGACGTGTATATATGTGTGTCACGTTTTCATTCTTCAACCGACATTAAACTGAAAAGTATTTCAACTATAAATATATGGCAGCCATATTTTCAGTTTGAGCGCTGAGCGACCAAATCTCTGGATGGCACATTGTTCATTACGCTGATCAATGACCACTCTAGTTAGGACCTCCCAGCCTGATTTATTCAAACTCCCAAACAGGCTTTCTGTTAAAAAAAAGTGTCAAGCTCGATGTGAGATAACTCTGATGACATTGTCGGAGTCATTTCCTCAGACTTCGGGATAAAAGCTCCATTTGGAGCCGAAGAGGGCATTAAACAACTGTTTTCACAGGCTGGATATTAGTCCTCCTGACAAGTGAAACCAATCTTCATGTGTGAAATCTGTGGCCTGCCAATTTAAAATGCGTTGCGCATCATAAAGACACTTCTTCAACAAAAAGGGCCGAAACAGGAGCATCTTAATATCCGGAAACATCAATTCCTGAAGATGATTCCCCGTCAAACGGAATGAGACGACTGTCTGTGCCATAGTTGCTCTGAAGGTCAGCCTCCGCCAGTCAAGTGACGCTCTGACCTTCACGGCTGCTGCCGAATCAATAAAGAAATCTAATCAAGGCGTTAGCCGGGGTTCAAAACCAAATTATGTCCGAAGAAAGGAGCTTAGGATTCGTGAGCAACCTGTTAATTCGGGGGTTCAGAAAGTTAAGTATATTTCATTAATTGGCGAGCGCATCAATGTTTGCTTCATCTGTTCGGCATTATAAGAACATTCGGGGCCCTCCTGAAGGCTCCCGGTTGCTAATCGTCTCCGAGTAATGCTCGCAGTTAATCTTATAAAAGCCACTGTCAAAAAGTAATTTTACATTAACAGTGCACCCACAGGAAGCCCACTGCACTTGCTTTTACACGCACATTTCACAAAGGTTCTTTTTATGCACGGATTAAGGAGATTCGTCGTGGATTTACTGCGAGTTCACGGTGTTTATTAACCGCGTACTGTACGTGTTGCCCTTGGCGGCGAGCACCATCAGTCATGCTGCATCATAAAACCGCAGTCACGTCGCTGCCCTGCGGTTTATGTTACATCCATGTTACGACGGCTCAATTTGTCAAACACACTCTCGGCATGAATAAGAAAGAAAGAACGATGTACAACTTGTTGATTTACCAAATAGCCATTTTATGATGTGACTAATCTGTGTTTCTGTCACAATAGAAATACTCTGAATACATGAAAATCACTATCACATTTCTAAAAATGATGGGCGACGGCAAAGCTGATAACATTTTAGTGGAGGAGGCAAAATTATGTGTTTTTTTCTGGAATTTACAATTTAATACATAACATGTAGCTCGCTCACAGACGGAGGCAGACATGTTTAAGTTTGCAATTTTACATTTACATTTACATTTAGGTCATTGTCCAAAGCGACTTACAATAAGTACATTTGTCAAAAGAAGGAAACAAAGAAACCATATCTGAACAGGTGAGTCTTGAGCCTTTTTCGGAAGATGGCAAATGACTCAGCTGTCCTGACATTAGTCGGGAGTTTGTTCCACCACTGAGGACCAGAACAGAGAAGAGTCTGGACTTTGCTGAGCGACATTTGTTTGATTTCAGCGATGGTGGTACCAGCCGGCCAGCTGAAGTAGAGGAGCGAAGTGCTCGCTTCGGGGCATGAGGTTTGACCAGTGTTTGAAGGTAGATGGGTGCCGTTCCATTGATGGCCCTGAAGGCCAGTGTCATCGTCTTGAATTGGATGCGTGCTGCAACAGGGAGCCAGTGGAGATCACGGAGAAGGGGGGTCACATGGGAGAATTTGGGTAGATTGAAGATAAGGCGTGCTGCAGCGTTCTGGATGCGCTGCAATGGTTTAGTCACAGAGGCCGGGAGTCTGGCCAGGAGAGGATGCAGTAGTCGAGGCGGGAGATGACCAGTGCTTGGACCAGGAGTTGTGTTGCATCCTTTGTGAGGAAGGTCCGAATCCTGCGGATATTGTAGAGGGCAAATCTGCAGGTGTGGGCCACAGCAGTGATGTTGGGGGTGCAGTGCAATGCAACTTAAACAACATAAAGAAGCTACATTGTATAGTTGCATGAATTACTAGAATTACTACATGCAATAGAAGTTATGAGATTCTGTCAGACTGTTTGTTTTTCCTGTGAATTGACCCTCTAATTACATTTGAAAACAGCATAAACATGTTAATGTAAACTTCTATATTTATCTTGGCATTGCTTGGCATCTGCAACGTCTGTGCTTTATTACTATTTTTCTTTAAGTTTTGAGTTTCTGCACTTTTGGCTTTATCTAATTATGTTAATGTGATTTCTGAGACTACAGTTAAATATAGAGATAAGGCCATCTGTTGTTGTTGTTGGATGTTGGGTGTGAAAACTTGGTGTCTTGATATAATTTTAAGATAGCACCAAATGAAAGATTTTTTTTTTTTTTTTTTTTTACCAGCTTGCCAAAGGAGGGTGCTTCCAATTTATTGGCCATGGTCATTATTAACTTGCAGTCCATTTGTATTCGACAGCTTGCAAACAACCCCGTCTACAAAACTACGTCTCAATACAGCGAAACTGCATTATCAGCAATGCTAGGAAGGGGGAACATATTTCTTCTGGATTATTGTCACCCGTTCCAACTGTTTTAAACATGTGGTTAATATGGTAAATTGAAACAAAATATATATATTTTTAAAAACAAAACACAACATGGTTTGGGTAAAAACTCATGTTTGTATTATTTAAGCTTCAATATTTCTAATAATTCAAAATTGATTTTGGTTGAGCACAGGACACAAACAACAGCCTCCTGGGTGAAAGTCCTGTGTTTATTTGACCCGTCCATCCACCCTAACCTCCCTTCAAATATTCCGGAAACAGGGATGTTGTATGATGAATTTGAAAATGAACGGAAAAAGACATTATAATCATCAGTTTCCAATGACTTGTGGTCTCTAGCCCACAATTAAGTCATAAAAATAAATAACAGAAACTCTACCTGCAAAATGCCGGTTCAATAACAGGCATTCTCATAAAGGATTAATATAACAGGCTTTGCTCCACCATCAAAGGCAGCAGTGCTTTGGTGAGATCCCTCCCTGTGGAAAATCCTTTTGCCTCGTGGCAGATTGATTTGAGGGATTGGTTGGGCCGGGGCCGCTGCACATTTCACCTTGGTAATGCAGTTCTTAGGTGAGTGTTTAGGGTTTATTGTGGACGGGACTTGGTATTCACAGCCGGCCGCGTCGCCATGCATGATAACATCGTGGATGTGCACGAGGTACAGATGTGAGGCAGCGCTTCATTCAAGACCTCGCCCGCCCGGTCACTCGCCGTACAAGGTTTTCCACATTTTCACACCAATCCGCCCGTGACCGGGAGAGACTGAGCACAGCCGGTTTGGTATGTCGGTCACATTCCAGGCATCTTCGTGTCGTTCTCATCAGTTTCCCCCCCAAAGCAGCCACTCTATCAAGTATCTCCTTTGCTGCATCTTTCCAGCTCCTTGAACAGGACTCCTCTATTAAGAGATCGTCACTCCAGGGTTCTTAACTAGGCTGAAGCATGTGATTTCATTGCATTCTGGGAGATAGTCGACACACTATCAAATAGTCAATACACATTTTGAGCGGCACTGAGCATCTTGATCGCGGTTACCGGGGTGAGCAACATCAAAAAAAATAAAAACCTCCACTCGGAGCCGGGAAAGAGAGCACAGAGGCAATACTTTCTAAATGGCTATTAAATAGATCTGCCGCCCAACAGAATTTTTCATTTTCACACTTCATATATACTTTTAGTAGTATTTGCCACGAGCTCAGAGCACCTGTTGCTCAGTCCGGTGCTTTTTTTTTTCTCTTTCCAGCAAGATTTTCCTTGAAGTTACTGTATTTCATGTCTTCACCAAAGGTTCAGGTTGCTGCTATTGGCCACAAAGGCTTCCTCCCCACAGCGTGTGCTTCCTGCTCGTTTAGTTTCCTGCCGTCTTCTTTCTGTTTAACATTGCATTGCATCATTTAGGTTTGGGGAGTCGTGGAACGATTCATCAGGACTTAGCTCTGACTTTAAGCAACAAATCTGCAGCCCCAGAGGTTTAAAGCGGACTCACTCAACTGGCGGCTCGCGGCCCCGAATCCGGCCGGCCAATCCATCTCCACCTCCTTCATTCATCACACAGTGACAAACAAATGCAGCAGCCACTTATTTAGACCATCGGAGCGAAAGTGAAGAATATACATAACTCTATTATACTTTAATTTATTTCCCATGCATGCTGATCAGAGTAATCTCTGCCAGCATCTCTACCTCTCAGGAGCGTGAGAGAGAGAGAGAGTTACTATGGTTACGTGCACGCTCTCTCTTGCTTGCCAACAAACCGTCCTTGATGCAGACTTGGTTTATAGCACCTTCCGTCTAACTAATCAAGACGAGTGCAGGTGGCTGTTTAATCCAAACACATGTCGGAAATTGTACCCAATAAACAAAATTAGCATAATGTAAAAAAGGAATTAATTTGTGAGTATAGAAAGGGGTGAAGAGTCAGGGGTCCCTTAGCTTTATACAAAAAATTGTGCCCCTGAACAATGTATGATTTGTTTAAAGGCTACATAAAAACAATAACAATAACAAAAAAAATGTATTTCACACTATACTGAGAAGTAATTTACTATATTATTGATGATTACTATATGCTTCACCTTCTCCTCTTTAAACAAACAGGAATGAGAAAGAGATGAAGAGACAAAAGCATGTTGATTCTATAAGAGTGGGAAATATTAGTCTATTAATCTTTGGTTGTAAGACCTGACAGAAAAATAAGCAATGCAAAGAAAATGGTCGGGCTCTGGGAAACTGGGATGGGCCACATTCCAATTAATCAGCAGATTAAATAATGAGATTATGAATCATAGGTCGAAGCCCTAAATATTATCCTTAGTGATGTTTTATTTTGTCTTAATGCTATTTAAAGATACCGCCAGTCTACTTGCTGAGTATTTGTACCACCAGGAACAAGACGCAGGAAGCAGCAGGTACAGGGAGAATAAATACGACCACTTTCATCTGATAAAGGCGATTACTGTCTGCATCTCACACTGGTACACAGACGCTATTACATCCGGACGGCTCGGTGCATACGGTTCGTTCTTTTGTTCCCTGCATTAATGTTGATATAAAACAGCATTAAGGTATTTTGCATGCATTTGTTCGAGCTGAGAATGTTGGACATATAGCGACAGAGATAACTGCCTCTGACACGTTAATCTCCAGCAATAACACAAAGCCAGCACTTACACAGTGTTCCATGTGAAACGGCCTCTTGTTTCGTCTAATTTAGCTGAATATTGTGTGGCATCGTTTGCTCCCTCGAAGCACACTCTTTTTGTTTTGGCTCCCGTCGTTCCCTGGCTGAGATGAAATACCTGAAACTTTTTTTTTCTATGCACACGAAAAAGGCTTATTTCTCTTCAAACTGTGTCAACAGATCCGTTTGAATCGGTGTCGGTGAGTCACTCCTCCTTTGCCAGGATAATCCGTCCACCTGACAGGTGCGTGGCGTTCCAAGATGCTGATTAAACACCGTGATTATTACACAGATGTGCCTCGGGCTGGCCACGACAACAGCCCACTCTAAAACACATTAAGTAGCTGCTTTGAACTATGGATTTCACTCCAGCTGTGGCTACTGATATGTTACGTTTTTGGATTCATCCTTAAAGAATAAAAAGTGCCAGATTCAAGGCTGCAGTCGGGTCAAGCCAGCATGCAAATTACCCCCCAAAAAAACTTCAGACATCTGTGTCGTGTGATAAAACTGCACTTCAGAATGGCCTTTTATTGTGACCAACCCAAGGCACACCTGTGTAATAAGCACGCTTTTAAATCAGAATCATGATATGCCATCAGGTAGCGCACACGTAAAGCCCCAAAGATTTAAAAGGCTACAAAAAAATCATAAATATAAACAGATTTGCAGACAGAGAAGTCATCATTACGTTATCAACAGTTGAAAGAGCCTCTTGAGTGCAAAAAAGTAACTTGTGTTTAATCGTAAAAAGGAAAGTATCTCGGGGCTCCATTAAATTATAATAAGTCTGAGATGCTATTCACTTTTCCGACTGACGCTTAGATATCAGTCACTGTCAGGAGCGGAGGCGAGTAATGGCGCACAGATTGCAGAGGACTCGGAAGAGAAAAGCATCAACAAGCGTGTCTTTGTGCAGCCTCGCCGCTTCACACGAGCCTGCTGGGGGTTGCTCCGGGAACTCTCATCTAAAATGTACAATGTCAGTTCTTTTTTTTTTTTTTAAATGTAATACAATTTGTCTCAAGAGGAACAACTCCTCTTTATTTTCTCTTGTCGCTGAAAGTGTTATTTTGTTACACAAGTGCACTGATTTAAGAAAAGAAACACCACAAAGGCGCGTGGGTGTTTTTCTTTACAACCACTTTAACAGCATTTAACAACTTAAACTGCCTTAAACTCTGAACCAACGATACGACTAAATGCGACATGGAGATGCTTATTGGACGGAGTAATGGCAGATTTGTGTATTCTGCTGAATGCAACCCGTTGCCAGCTCATAAATCCATTCAAGGTGTTTCCTTTTTGTCCTCCAGCAAGATTCTCTTTGAAGTTACTGTATTTCATGTCTTCACTGGGGGTCCACGCTCGGTGCTGTAGACTACAAAGGTTAGGTAGACCTGTTTGGAGAGTGCTGCAGGAATGAGTCCTAAAAACCCAGAAAGTGAGCACCTTCGCACTTCCAGACCCCTTGGTGTCAAAGTGCGAGGGTCTGTGGTTCACACAAGCCGGAGCTCAAGTGTTGTTGTCTTTAAAAAGTCGGTTCCAGTCCGCCTTCATCGCCTCGTAGTTCGTTTGTTAGCTTTGCACAACCATGGAAGTAATGTTCCATTCCTGATTATCTTGTGATTATCATTAAGTTTGATGGTAAATTCTGTGTTTGCCTACATCATTTCCTCATCCCTACAGCATTCTGTAAACTACCTGCTTCACTTAGTTTCCTTCTGTCTTGTTTTGTTGAATCCCGTAAAGTAAATGTGATGCTTCGTTTTAAACCAACACATCTGCAGCCCCAAGGGTTTATAAAATAATAATAAAAACTCCTATTTATTTCACTGTGAAGTCATTGATTACTACATGCTTCACTATTTCCCCCTAAAAGGAGATAAAGACGTTGATGAGCCTCAGTAAAGGAATGCACATCTCTAAACATTCAAATGAAACAAACCAAAACTAAATACTAATGAAGCGTGTTGATTATGTAACGGCTGAAATGATTAGTCTATGAATCAATCTTTGGTTGCTGGACTAATGGTGTGACAACATAAGCAATGCAACGTGGTGTGTTTGGGCTCTGGGAAAGTGATGGGACATTTTTCACAGTTTTGTGACAGTTAATACACCAAACTATTAATCAGCAGATTAATCAATGATGAAATTAACCCTGAGGCATAGCCCTTAATATGGATTATATCAGCCATAAATCCTGCAGTGAGGTTTACTTTTGTCGCAGTGATAGATGGGACTTATTTTACAGCAAACATGGCCACTGCTGGTTTACTGTACCCTAGGAGGTTTTTTTCCTCATCATATCAATGCCGCCACTTCGACTTCATGCGATTACCAAGCAATGATGTCAATAACATGTTGGCCGCCACCAAATTTGCTCTAAATGCATCGAATTATGTGATAAACTTTGAAATTAAAGTGTCCTGCAAATGTTTGAGAGCCCAAACCCAGGGGTTATAGGTGAAAAGATGCAGTTGATTATTATTGTTTACTTAAAAAAAACGCCCTCATGCAACTATATCAACAGATGTGGTGTGGTGCATTATGGGTATCCAGCCCATGTTACTGATGCTACATTACAGTCACATCTCACAACTCGGAAATTTACAGTAACATTTTTGCATATTTGTATCTGTATTTAATTAAAATAATATAGTCTAATAATGATGGTTATGAAGGCAAAGGCAACAACACAGCACAACTATAATAGGTTGTAGTAAAACCTGTTTTGCATGTACATTGAGGTCAAATAGGTCACAATGTTATCAGGTAGCTGGTAATATAAACAATCCCTCAAAAGTCTGTTCTGTACTCGAAAGGTACGTGGTAAAAATAAATAATGCCAAGAATCAATCCCCATCAGAAACCGTGGTCGGTCGTGTTTTTTGTTACTCGAAGGACGCAAGTTGGATGTTTCATCTGGGAGATTTCCAACTCCCGAGTTGTCTGGAACTCAGCGTGAGTCCTGTCCGTTTTCCTGTTTCCGTGTTTCAATTTCATTCAGGCCAAACTCACAAAAGAGAAGCTTATTTTGGATGAAACCCTGAGGGAAGCAAAATAATAATAAAAAAAAAAATCCAATCCATTGCAGGACTTTTTTTCCAATTAGCTGTATGAAATCCCGTTAACGCTGACAGCTGGAAATTATGATGGATGCTCTTGATTTCTCCATCCCTGATCCATACCAATCAAACAGGTGGCCTACAGGTCACACTGCTCCCACGTTTCCCCCACATTCTTCACCCAGGTTTCTTTTTTTTTTTCAGGATTACCAGTCAAACACAAAAGTGTCTCTAGGGAGGTCTAGATGATGTGCCAAGTGCAGACTGGGGGATAATTAACTCAGCTTTCCAATTAGGACAAAGCAATCCACCGAGGATACAAGCAGAGAACGCATAAACACTCAAGCATCCGTGTGGGAGGAGGACAGGGACAGGCAGACAGATACATAACGAGGGGGAATTCTACAACATAATGATTAAACACATAATCAAATGCCACCATATGTGATTGATGCTATGTTATGTGTCTATTCCAGCGTACTCTATGACTTCTCCCCTCGTTGGTATCGCCATAATAGTTATTTTGCAGTTTGCTGCACACTTTCAGTATATTTCCATGTCTGTGGTTGTCCTGTGGCACGGCAAGAAAGCAGTAACTGATGTCATGCTACACAAAATGGACAGATATTGATGTGAGAAGATGCATTTTCATAGGTACGTCTAAAACCCACACCGCTGATATAAATAGTCCCGCTGAGGAGAAGGTGTTTCACTAAATAGACTCTGTAGACCACAGAATGTAATAGTTCTTCTTCCAATAGGAGTCTTGCTCACAGTATAGCATTTACTTAGCTATAATGACGTTATACAGCCTTGAGAAAAAATGATGTTATTTATTTTTGTTGCACAAAAACAGGGTCGAGTAAAGAATACTGGTCCTTTGGGGTTTTGATTGCGGTTTCAGGGGGTTGCAAACGTTGGGACTTAAATAATCACATTATAACAGTCGCCTCGCTTCCCCATCTTTGACACGGTATAGATCACATCAGTTTTAACCTCTTGTCTTGTAATGATTTCACTGAGAAAGGTTCAACTGTGGTCAATCTGTTTGTTGGCTGCTGCTAAGCTCACAGAGGAGAACGGCACACTGAGGAATAAAACACATTTGGCTCACACTCGCCGATACTCTTTTCTTTCTTCTTAGGGAGATACCGAACACATTCGCTCTCGTTAGGTGGGAGGGAAAACACACACTGAACAGGATTCACATTGTTCAACAGTTGTTCCAAATAACTGTATATACATATGGTTGTGATGCTTCGTCATGAATACTGATGATGCTTGGATATTCATCATCATATCCAAGTCTAGTGACAGTGGCTGGGCAGGAGAGTCATAAATACAAATTATCTCAAATGTGAACATCTGAGAGGCTAAATGAGAGAGCTGTTGAAAAGGTCTCTCAGCAGCTCCATTATTCACCTCCTCTACAGACCAGGGAGCGTCGGTTCTTAGGGTTTTATATAACTTTTATTCAAGAATGTGTGAATGTGTCAACGTATAGGTGGAAGCCAGATTTTTAAGGTCAATTCCCATTCTATTTTCACTGTAGTGTTATACGGCATGCTTGTGTGTCTTCTATCCACATGCCTTTCTTCTTCTGAACTTAAAAGAGCAGACGTTTGGCTCAAAATTGGCGAAAAAAAAAAGGTGAAACTTTGGGCAACACCAAATGTTAACCATTGTGACTGCGGAGTTGTTTCCTCTGAGCTACTGTAAGATACGGGGGACTGTCTCCAAACTCTCAGTGGGAAGACAGCATGTGGGTGAAAAATCAATTAAACCAATTTGCTCCAGCGGTAGGAAAACCTTGTTCAAACAACCATTTGCATTTGTAATAAAGCAAATGAATAAAAATCCAGGCATCGTATGTGGTGTGGCTCCCTTGATACTTGGATATGAGCTGTGTTTTATTGAAAAATGATCTAGTATCATTGTTTATTTAATATTTCTGTTGTTTAGCGTCCAGAAACATAATTTCTCTTGAGCCCAGATGTACGCTGTGATGTCAGTGGGTGAGCAGGAGGGTTGTGCTGAGCTTGGCTGTGTCTGTAATTACAGTCGCTTGTGAAAAGACGCTTTAAGACATCAGATATAATAACAAAGTTGGAGACTTTAGAAGAGAAGTTTGGGTGTTTTACGGCTACAGAGGAAACCCATGAAGTTGTAATGGCATTGGTACCGTCACTGCTACGCTTGTAAAATCTCAAGGACTTTAAAGTGTACTGTTGTTTAAACTTCCTGCTCTTTCTAATAGTACATTTTGTCATGGAAATTATCTGTCCTCAAATATGAAGAAAAAAGAACACCCATGAACATGTGCATAAGAGAAAAATGGGCAAAAATCATGTTTCTTTAGTTGAAAATGTATTTTGAGGTCAAAGTTTGACTACAAAAATGAGTTCATCCTTGACTTCAAGTGGACGTTCGTGCCCAATTTTAAGAACATCCTTCCAAGCGTCCACCAGATATGACAACAATGGGACGGAAGGACATGAACCATGTGTTGGTGTTGGACTGAACCAAATCAGTTCACCTACAGACTATTAATGACACTGAAACTGTCTTAATTAATAATTAATCAACTGCAAATTACATATGAATGATTTCAAACTTGATTACTACACATCACATGACCCTCCGTGCACAAGGTGACTGCCTTTTTGTCTTTTTTTTTTTTGGTAGATCCTGCCAAACAGCAGGAAGGCCGTAGATGAGAGGCATGTGAGTAGGGGGGAGTTCAGCGATAGCAGGGTGCTACATGACAGTGAGACAGCTGGAGAATGGAAGTAAGAATCCATCAGCCCGCGGGTTTCGGTGTTCTGTGACAACCTGTCACTGTCTTTGAGTTCCACTCCTTTAGTTGGGAGTGCAAATCAGCCACACTTCGTTCACAGGGTGGCATCGTCCATCATTAACGGAGAGAGAGAGAGAGAGAGAGAGAGAGAGAGAGAGAGAGAGAGAGAGAGAGAGAGAGAGAGAGAGCCTCGTTCTGGAAACACATCAGATGTGAGAAATATCGCAGGGATCGAACGGTGAGAGAACGTGTATCCACAGCTACGAGTCCGCCGTTGCCGAGTCTATTCATGTCTTAGAAGTGTAAATGCCCAAACGGATCCTGGCAACCGCATTATGGTGCTTCATTACATCACATTTATGTATGCAGTCTTGTTTCTCTATTTAAAGAGACCGTGGTTTTCCCACAAAGCACATATTTGACTTTTGCATACAATCTGCGGGGACTAAGAACCAAACGAATCAACAGATCAATACATTTCAAATACAGATGAGGTACTCTCAGTATCTGTATGAGATGCAGTGACTCCTCCAAAGTTTGAACACGTTGAATGTTCCCCTCTACGAGTCTTCATATTGTCTTAGTTTGTTAGTGAGCTTGCACTAAGCGGACTATCGAGCACTTTACTGTAAGTCAGTTGCTCCATTTGTCTAATAATTATTCTGGTGGGTTAAAGTTGGTTGAAGTTAGCTGAAGGTCTTGTGTACTGCAGATGCTAAAGGGGGTCTCTATGTATCGGTGCAATGCATGGAGGGCCACTGAGCAAGTCTCATTATTATACGAAATGGAAAAACCCTAAACGGGGTGGCAGGGAGATGGTCAAACGAACACAGGACTTTCAACCAGGCGACCAGTGTTAACATCACAGTTGTTGTCATGATACAATTTGATACTATTGCTTCTGTTGATACTGCCACTACTGATAATGCTACTACTACTATACTACTACCAACACCAAATGCAGTTGGAACCCAAGGGCCTGGGCTGCTGGAGATTTCTGCCTAAAAGCCTATTAAGGCAGTTCTTTCACGCCGCCGCCGCTGTAACGCTTGCCCCTGGGTGATGTTGGGAAATGTATCAGCTCTGAAAATCATGAGTGTGTTCTGGTCCTGCTCAATGCGTTCAGTGTCCTGAGATAACTTCTGTAATATGACACTATAATGATTTAATTGAATAATGTTATTTTGAAGTGTTTTTTTTTACGTTACATTGTTTATGCTTGACTTTGTTTACATGCTATTTTAAAGACCGACCATGATGTCCCTAAACCTAACTGAGTGGTTTTGTTGCCTAAAACTTAGCAAGTGTTTTTGTTAATTTTCCCATAGTAGCATGTCATGTTACCATAGATTACAAAATTGCTTTGGAATGGAGCCTATATTAGACCTTTTCTCACAATGGGAACTTTGCCAAGAACCCATAAAACTATAAGATTTCTATTTTCTATTATCGGCAAGAAACGAGTACCAGGTCTGATTCCTGTGGGGAAAAAAAGTTCCAGATTGTCCTTTGGATAATTTACTGACAAAGTGATTGGCAACAGAATAATAGGAGTCACACAACAACTCTGCCTCAGTGTGAAAATATTTGGATACTCGAGCGTTGCCATAGTGACGGTGACTACGTGTCCTCAGTTGTCTGCAGCAAGTCGGCTGATCCTTTGAGGAGTGTAATCTGATCAGAGGCTTTAAAATCGGAAGGTAACACAACACCAGTAGGTGTACGACTTCCACACAAGCGTCTCACAATGACTCTACGAAGGGGCAATGGCTAGCAACGCAACGGTTTCCAATAATAACATCAAAGAAGATTTTAATTTGCCGGGTTCCTGCAGCCGTGAATGGATTCCCCAGCTCCGCGTGTCAGGTGTGCACGTGGGACAACGGCGGGAAATGTGCTTTGTCATGTCGTTGCTCCATGACGGCGCTTAAGTGGTTCCTGCTCTTAAACCAAACCACTCAGCAGGAGCAGGAGTCAGACACTCGTCAGGAAAATGAAAAAATGATTATAAGGCGCGTCTGTTTCCGCGCTCGCAGTGAGAGGAATGCGTGGGCGTCGAAATGGGCGACATCGAAAATGAAGAAAAAACAAAACGGCAGAGTATAAATAGTGGCAGATCATCGCAGCAGCTACTTGAGAAAAAGAAGTCAGCCTACAATTTGAAGTCGTTACATCACCAATTTTTATCAATTTCTCTGATTAATTTGATGATATATTTAATGCACTCATGCAATCAATCGTTTAGAGCTTGAACACTTCACTGCAGGATTCAGGAATTCTGATATCTTTATGTAACTTCAGAGGTAGAAGAAGCACAGAATCCAGCAAGCTTTCAAACATATATGATCAGCTTATGTGTGACCTTTTTTTTTAACCCCCCCTCCCCACGCAAGGCATTTTGAAGCGCCGAGGAGAAGGCGATTTATTATCAATGCCACCCCAATATGTGAGTGGAAATTTGTCCTTTTTTCTCCCCCTGCTGAGATAAACACGTCTGCTTTCCATCTGCTAAAATGTCATCCCTGTTTTTTTTTGGCATTGTTTTTAAATGAACCGAGTTGCCAAGAGATTTTATCACCTACGTTCACTTTGCTGCAAAGCATGCACAGAGATGACATTTGTGTGCCGCCAAACGGATACACATCAGGTTTCGATGCACAATTTCATACTTTAGATTTTAATGAAATCAACGACCCTCGTTTATGAGGAAAACCTGAACGCCTTGCATGAAACACGTCCGGTAAAAAGACAAAGGCCACAGGTTGTTATCTGCGTCTACAATTATGAGAGGTTGAACTCTTTCCAGAAATCTGACAAAGGCGTTCTTGGAACGGTTGTCGTGCATTTGACATTGTTAATCTCATTATGTAAATACGATTGATCGGGGCCACATTCAAATCGCCGAGGGTGGACCACGAGGTCGAGCTGATAAACTAATTCAAAGTGAATATACATTCTTTCTCGTGAGGAGGTGAAGGTGATGACGCGGGCGGCTCGCCGTTCGCCGACGATGTATGTCCCGGTGGCCTTCCAGTACATTACATTATTCTTAAGGACAGCTGTCTACCGGCGTATGAATATGTACCCCTGACTCCCATAGGGGTCACTGCAATCAATGCCTCCCCCCAAGGATTGCCTGTCACCTTAGATGTCGGGGTAAAAGCATACTTAAGTGAATGAAGTGGAGTGGCTCACGTAGGCTCAACGGGAGTTCTTGCCGTCTGAAGGGCAAGGAGGGTGGCAGCCATTGATTTGGGAGGTTTAACATGTTCTTCATTGGGACAGAGCGTTGTTTGTGTCACTGTGACGGGATGACCCTAACGTTGGCCACAATGGCAATAAAGAGACAATCTACCCATGTTCTCTCCCTTTGTCCGATGCCGCATAGCTACACAACAAGTGCATGGAATTGTATAAACAAACTGCAGGAATCCTCTGGAAAACAGACGTTGCTGTTGGAGGCGCCTGCAACAGGGCACCATATGTGCTTGCTGAGATAAAACGGAAGGGATGAGCATACCCCCTGTAGGTAAATACTCATCAGACCAGAGTATTGGCTGCTGTGTTTCCAAATTATTCCATCATTTACTGGCAGTGCCAAGCACTGTCCTGCAGTCCCTGATATCCTCTGACGAGTTTGGACCCTGGTGGGCTGGAAACTGGCTCAAAGAAACCCTTTCCGCATCCCTGGAAGGAGCGCATATGTCTCTTTTTTTTCTGGGTATGTGGCCACTTGATTGTTATTCTCGTTTTAAGGAGCTGCCTGGACGATACTAATGTCATTTCAATGCAGCTTTCAGGGGTTTTCTTTTTGCTCGTAAAAGGTCTAAAATATTACAGCGCTGTGCCTCAGCCCCTGGATTTATTCATTTAGATTTGTGCCCCCATAACACGCCCTTGCCTTTCTTTTTTGCAGCTTTTCATACTGCTCATATCTTTGTGGTAGCTAAGTGTGTGTGGAACTGCCCTCACAGTGCACGACCACTCCAGTATACGCCTTTGAAGATCTGGTGGAATCAGATATCGGTACAGAATTAATGGATGTGGACATGGACCGCTGATAAAAAAAAAAGACTGCACGGAAAAAGTGCAACTGAAGTCAGGGATCACCTGTCAGCCGGGGCATGCAGTATTCATACACCGTGATATTTTCAGTTTGCATGCTGTGAAGCATAGGAAGCCCTGCTGTGCTCATGGCCTCCCCATAAAAATTCAATTAGAAGCCACTCCATTGTCTCATACATAGCACAGTGGATTGTTCAATGAACTTCAATGCAGCCGCCTCGCATACGATGAGTTTGTATGCGCCGATGAGGATTTAATAAAAGATTCAATGGGGTTTGGTTTAGTCTTTTGGAAGATAAGTACTGTACTCGGGTTGGCGATGGGAGCAGGGTGTAGTTTATACATGCAGACCCTCTGTGACTGATGTGATTGGGTTGTCAAGGGGCCGCTGTTATCTGCTGGTGTGTGTTGCGAGTCAAAGGCGCCGTAACTCAGAAATCACGCGCCACCTGTCCTTTGTGACCCACTTGGCGTTTGTGATTCCTGAATGGAGCCGGTAATGAATCACATCAACACCCGGCGCCGACCCTTTTCCATTAAACGTCGCGATAAAACGGACTTCTGATTGCAGAGCTCAATTATGCACGAAACATTTATCTTGTTGCCGTTTTATTTCACAACATTTTTTTACTTCCAGGGAAAGACCCACGCTGCACCGACGACACCCGCCTCCCCGTCACATGAAATACTACGTGGATGTGTTGGCCGCAGTGCTTTTTAACCCGGTGTGACAGCACTAGATTGTGCACAAAGGAATTCACAGAGAATGGCTTCAGCAGCTACACTACGCGGGAGGCTTTTCTTTCTTTTTTTGTTAGAGTCCAAGCCGCCCACCGAGCCCTGCTTCCAGCAGGAATATACTCAGCATACTGAAGCAAGATACCAAGGAGATGCTGGTTACTGTTGGTGAAGGTCGGCTTTTTACTTCACATGTACTTTCATGTAAAGTGCCGTGCAAGATAAAAGACCACATACACCTATATTTACACACTGTAGGTAATTTAAAAAGAGAAAATATTGACAACATATATAACAATATATATGTAAAAATAATATTAAGATGTTATCATGTTTTTACTGTGGATTTTATGCAGCTGCCAACATTTGTTCTTTGCTTTTTCTAAAATTAAAACATGATAAACAATGATAAAGTAGCTCCTATTCCTTTCTGACAGGGTGAATGAACGCTTTGTTACATTCTCTCTGTGATCGCGCTCTTTATTAACCCCAAAGAAATCGTGATTTTGCACACAACAACGTGCCTCACATCCGACTCCATTATCTCCCGCAATTAGCCAGAAATGCTGACTGAAGTGCCCTTCATAAATATTCATGTGAATGTTAATTAACTTCTTTTTCTTTTTTTATTATTATTTCAGTTATTCTTTTTGTCTCTGAAAATGAAAAAAAAATGTAAATGCAGAATATACCAATGAAAATTCACAGCGTGAAATGAAGTGCAGTTGTGAAAGTGATGTATTACCTGATAACATTTTTTTTTTTGGTACCACTGTGTATATTATAATGTATAATGCTGCCAATCCCAAGTCAGCCATCTCTATTAAAAGAGAGAAAAAAAAGAAAAGAAAATGAACCCACACAAAGGTTAAGTCGAAGGCTGCACATCTACTGAGCCGAGCTGTCACACATCTCATCTGGATAATGGGAAATCCCAATTAGTGGCACTGAGCGAGGAAAAGAGGGTGACATCAACATGACATCAGACATGAGTCTGCAGCAGGTGCCTGAGGGGGAATCTGCCTTTCGCATTCGAAAAAAGAAGGACGCCAACCACTCGTTCCATATGCCAGGTTCATTAGGTTGGACGAAAAAAAGACTAAATAATGGATTTTTATGTCATTTATCATTATTTTACTTCCAAGTTTTTCCATTCTGCATAATTTCAATGTCTATTTTGGTAAAGTTGACTCGCTATAATGTGTTCTACCTCAACAACCAACAATTAATAGAAGTCAACGATGCATACCCGTTCATAAAGTATCGTAATTATCGTAAATATTCTCAATAGTGACTTGAAAAAACTTTCTAGCTCACCATCATGGTAGAAAAGTGAAAAATTAAATCTCATTTAAAAACAAAATACAGGAAGTATAATGTGTATTATACATTTATCATTATTTTCCTTCCAAGTTTTTATGTCATTTATCATTATTTTACTTCCAAGTTTTTCCATTCTGCATAATTTCAATGTCTATTTTGGTAAAGTTGACTCGCTATAACGTGTTCTAACTCAACAACCAACAATTAATAGAAGTCAACGATGTATAAAGTTTGTAAAGTATCGTAATAATGCTAAATATTCTCACTAGTGACTTGAAAAAACTGTCTAGCTTTCCATCATGGTAGAGAAGTGAAAAATACAATATAATTTAAAAAGAAAATACAGGAAGTATAATGTGTATTATACATTTATCATTATTTTCCTTCCAAATGTTTCCATTCTGTATAATTTGAAAGTTGACTCATTATAATCTAACAACCAACAAAATTCACAGAAGTAAACAATGCATACCCGTTAAAGATGGGTCAAAATAATATTTCACAGTGGATCAAGATAAAACATACTATCGTAATAATGGTAAATATTGTACAAAAAAAACTGGCTCTCACAAGGTTGCCATTGTTAAATATGTATTCATCTATTTATGCCGGTAGACCTTATGATTTATGATTAGCACTAAAAAGGATGTTCACTAAAACCTTCATGTGATAGGTTTATTTTGTATCTTATTTTACAAACAGGTTCTGTTTAAACCGCCTCTCTGTCAAACCATCATCTTAAAAACGCTCTGAAAACCTGCGACTTTCTCCGTCTTCTCGGGCCTTTGGCTTTCTGGCAGATTCAGCTTTAATCTCCTTTCATTCATTTCCCTCTCCTTGTTTAAATATTGTTTCATACTTCAGGGTCAGGCTCTCTTTGTCTCTATCCCCTCAAACTGTCTCCCTGTCCTTGCATGACTCCTTGAGTTACCGCATGTCAGCTCTGTAAGAATGTTTGCGTGACATATATAATCTTGTTCATGAATTAAAAAGGGTTCACTTCTCTTTAGTCTGTTCTTTTCTAAAAAGAAAGAAATGCTATAACTCAGAATAATGTTACTAGCAGGAAGATGAGCAGCGGTAGTGACTCACTGTGGTGGTGAGACAGGTGTCTCCAGCATGTTTGCTCAAACTAAGGATACAGGAATCTGTGCTGCTCTGCTAGCAGGTACGTCACTGAGTCTCAAACTGGACCTCGACAGGTAACTCACCTAAGATGCACTGCAGCATGTATTCATTCCTGAAGAAATATCCTGGAAGGATTATTTGTTTGCTTCATCCCTCCATTCAATCAACCATGAATGAATTTATATTATCTGTGGATTACAATAACATCATAATTGCTGTTGTGTGTGTGTGTATGTTTTGTAAAACGTTAAGAGAAACTGACTTCAGATCAGAAATAGGCTTTTTTTTGGACTCCCCCCCAAAGAGGTTTTAGCCAGTCGTCCAAAATGATAAGGATTGAGGATAACAATAGGGATTCAAATCCTCTCTGAATGTGTTTAATCGGCATTTATCAAACAACTGTTAATAGCCATGGCTTCCCCTCTCATCCACAGCTGCTTTATTCTCCAGCTGCTGCTGGGTGAACCAGCTAAACTGTGTCGTTGTGACCGGACGCTCCTCTGTAAAGCTAAGGGGCTGTACCACATCCTCACGGTGGTTTTTAACGGCGTGTCTTTAATCTTAGATCTGCCGTCAAGCTTGCCCTGGCATGTGCACATAGCGTGCGAACAGTAGCTCGCACCTCTGGCGTTGATTTGTAGTCCGCGAGCGGAGGAGGGTGAAATGCTGTGAAGCAGGACCTCTGCCTCCCGTCTCCCGACCCCTCACTCAAACTCACTCCTCTCCTCCCTCACCAATGTTTTTTTTCCAAGCTCTTTTCTTTATCGAAGTTCCATTTACTCAAGCGTAATAACCTTTTTTTTTGTCATAATAATGCAGAGATTTCTGTCAAATAAGGGAACACAGACTGCCTTTACTTTATGTGAACTGACGGTGTTTACTGTCGTGTGTTGTCACCCCCCCCCCCCCCCCCCCCCACAGGCTCATTCTGAGCCAGGAAAAACCCTGCAGAGAGAGATTATGATACACTATTTGTTCAAATCACTGCTGGTAATTTCCAATTTCCTGAGAATAAATAAAACAACAACTTAATCTAAACTAATCTTTTGTTTTCCAAGACACACTGCTACAACACTGCCGTGGCAGCTGAAACAGTAAAGCTGTGAGCCGATGCCAACAAGCTGCCGACTAGTGCGTCCATGACATTTTAACTGACGTCATGTCGCCATGGAAACCGATAAATAACGAAGGTAGGTTTTTTTTAATCCAAGATCCGCCGATAAAAAGCGCCTTACATGAGTTAAAATCTGAAAGTCTCAAACAGGAGGACCGATGAGGTCGCTCTCTATCCGAGCACAATTACTTCACTTCTTGTTTAAGGTATGGCTCTATCTGTTGGCCCGCTGGAGGGCCGTGACAGGAATGCCAAATATGTATCTCTGCAGTGAGAACGGTTTGGATTCTGCAGTACAAACAAAAAACTACCTTTACCTGTCAGAAAGGGGTTCGCAACACCACTGCAAGCGCTAATTAATAAACTAATAACGAGGATCTGATGCAACGATCATGTGTGCTGTGAAACCGGTGGGGTTAAAGGCAATAATGTGTGATATGTGGCTGAGAACAGGAGTCTCAGAAGAGTTATAAAGCGGTCGAACTCTGTCAGACGTTTCACTAAATTAGCCCCATGATATTTCCAGAAGCCTCTGCAGTGAGTTATCTCTATCCATATCTATATGCACATGAATCACACTATCATGGCAAAGATGCGGAGAAGTAGAGGCCACATGTGTGACCGTATCTCTCCGTTTCTACTGTGATTTCTTCACATTTCATCTGTTAATTATGTATTTTTTTTAACTGTGTGTTGTGCTTCAGAATCCAACTCGCCAAAAGCCTTGAAAGAAAGAAAACTCTTCCTGAACTATAGCTGCCCTCTTCCAAGTGCAACTGTGATTATTACTACTGGAGGCATCGTTGCAGACGGTTGAAACCAAGCTCCTTTTTTTAAACACATAATCAGTGGAGAGGATCTTTCCGCTGCCTCGTGACACTCTTGATGGGTCCCCCCCCCCCCATCCCTAGGAAACGGAGCACTTTGCTGAGGGACCTGCCGGTGAAGCCGCTACATCCCACTTTCATCCGGGGAGCACACCGGGCGCTCCCCACCGCTGCTAGCCAACTCCGCCGCGTCTTCATAATTGGCACTCTTCGCCCTCATCAGCTTCCTCCCCCGGTCTTCCAGCTCGTCTAAACTGACGCACTGGGCTTTTTAAAGTTACCTCCGATGCAAACCCATCCGTGTTCCGCTTATTATTAGATGCTTAGAGAAATGAGATGACGTGGTATGGAAGACTGAAAAAAAGGGGAGGGTCAATTACAGTCAGGACTTTCAAGCAGGAGGCCGGTGTTCCTGTCTCAGGTGAAACACGAGTTTTAGGTTTTATTTTATGCTGAGAGACCCCTGCTAAAGCATCTGCTTGAGGATTTACAATCTAAAAGTATCGGGGTCTTTCTAGACCTGGGGTTTTGTGTAAACAATCACACAGAGAACATGGACGTTAGGTATGAACCCGAATCAGAATCTTCCTCTGAAAATCTGCCGGCATGAATATCAGTGAGTGATGATTTTGCCGATATAAACGTAGTCAAATGTAGTCCGCCACTGTTTCATGGCCATGGGTGGATCCCCTCGTAGGACCTCTCCTTGGATGTGGCCCTCGCCGAGTGCATTTCCTCTGTGGTTCTGTAGTGCAACCTACTGGGAAAGGGCCGGGTCGAAGCTGGCATTACGGCACCCCTCATCTGGACTCGCTTGCTGCCTCTCTCTCTCTCTCTCTCTCTCTCTCTCTCTCTCTCCCTGCTCCCGAGGCGACTGTCAACCGGGTCAGACTGTATTCAGTGAGTGTCTGCAGGGATGTCAGCAACCCACCGACCCCTCTCGACACACAGATCCCGTATCGTTTGCCATATCTCCGTGTGGATGTGATTTCTGTTGCCGTCTCATCATCGTTCATATCCAACCAATGCGTTTATGATTACCGTACATCGTTTACGAGTCTTTCACATATCTAGCTTCTTTAAAAGAAGAAAAGAAAGGCTTGTCTTGAAGAATTCCAAGCTGACTGATGGGTAACTGACGGGTGATTGGACCGGTTGACTTTCAGGGTAGATGAAGAGATACCAATCAGCCTAAGTAGACCAGAATCCTGTGCGCAGTGTGCCTCGCTGTTCAGACCTGGTTGCTGATTCAGTGAGTCTCACCCTCTTTTTTTCTTTCATCTGCATTTTCTGTGGCGTACGGAATCTACAAACTGCTTGTATTTTCCTTTGCTTAGCATTCCTTAGCGGACCTGCCCAGCATGCACTTGGCATTAATTCAGCTATACAGTGAGGTGCAGCAGAAAGCACATAAACAGACCATTTAAAGAGCCCTGCCCTGTTTGTCCAGCATGCGTTTATTATCCCTCCTCCAGTCCGTGAACACAAAGCAGCAGAAGTGAAATGAACTTGCTTAAAAGCTTTGTGTATTAAAAAAAAAAAAAAAAGAGAAGGTGTTCATATGGAAAGGCAGCTCAAATTCCCGAGAGCACAAGATCATTGTTAATCCGGTTAGGTCGGAAGTAATATTTTATTATTAGTCCTATCCATTTAAGTAATGGGATTCAGCTCGCTATGCAGCCAAGCACTATATTCAGGAACCTGTTGTCAACTCAGGTTGGGAGGTGCTGGATTAATGTAAGTTGTGTAACATATTACACAAGCTTTGAGAGACTCACAGGATGAACAGTCAGAGATATGGGGACACCAAAGTGTGCTGCAGAGACTCTGCTAAATACTGCGGGCTGCGAGGTAAAACCACGATATTACTAAAGCCAATGGGCTCAGAGAAAACTGCTGACGTTTACGAGCCTCAAGTCTTTTCTCTCGTAAAAAAAAAATGGATTAATGTATGATGTGTTGTGTTTTTTGTAAACAGTTGGCATCAAGTCTTCTTTCTATGAATTACACCTGAAGGAGTTTTTTTTTTTAAATGAGGGGCTCTCAGATTCAAAGGGGGGGCGGGCGATGCACACAGCATGTGCCGGTGCAGATCTTTTGTCTGGACCGACGCCGATAAGGAGAAGATTGACAAGGTCGTGTTCTGCACAGGTGACCATTGTTCACGTCTATTTAAACCTGTCACGTTTCCAGCTCGACACCATTGTTACTGCCCAACCTGCATATCGGATCCCATGTGGAGCCTTTGTTCCTCCATAATGATTCTGTTTGTTTGGCGGTTTAAACGACGCAGTACAGCTGCAAAGGAGGGAACAAATCATGTAGTGCAGTACATTTCTGATAAGGGATTCATTGAAATAATGCGACTAACTAACTAACTAATTATTTTTCATTGATTGGGGTGTATGGGAAGCAAAATACAGTTACCTAAATACCCCGTTAATATCTATTTTGCTTTTATAAAGAAGCATTTTTTGGAGTAATTTTTTTCTCTCATTCTGGGAAAGATGTTTTAGGTTTTTTTTCAGTTGAGGCACTCAAATAGTGGCATATTGACAATAAATAACAAATTTAATAAGAAATATCTATGATGTGAATGTAAGCCAATACCCAGGGTGTGTATGTTACGCCCCTATTGAACTGATCATTCATAGAGATGAACTGATCGATCAGCTTCTGATAGAAACTAGTTTATACGTCACGACCCCAGTATGTCAAGGTCTCAATAAAACCACCACAGATTCATATTTCAGATGGAACCTGAAAAAAAAAATCACCTGGACAATGAATTTGTCCACGAAACAACACATTGACTCATCACTGGAGCTCTAAATCTATAATTCTACTCTCCTTCCCGTCATTTTTGTTCATTGAGAAGTTCTTCGTGGAAAATAACACCAACCTGTTTTCACCGTTTGGAATTCACAAAACAAGTATGCATTATTCACTCACCAGAATGAAGACATTAAACCGCTTCTAGCAACAGAGCAAATTATTCATCACGCCTGCGGGTGGGCAGAAACAATGCGCTTTGTAGTGCAGATTCACACCGACTGCACACCGGTGTGTCCTCACGCACGTGACCGAGATGAGTCTGATCAGTCTCCAGGTGAAAGATGCCCTGAACTTCCTGATCAACACTCGCTTATAAAGCGCTGTAAGTAGAGGTGTAACGATTCATTCCATTAATCGATGAATCGATTGTCAGTCCTATAGATTCTACTAAATCGATCTGCTAAAATAAATAAATAGAATGAATCGTTTAGGCTTCACCAATAATCGATATTAATGCTTTTACTCGGATGAATCGTGATTCTTATGATTTAATGTTTTAATACGTTTAACGACACTCTCTCCCCTGCCAGCATGTAGTCTATTGAAAAAATTTAAAAATAAGAGAGCAATGTTTAATTACATTTTTGTATTCAGCATAAAATATTATGCAGGACTACTTTTTTATAGAATAAATATGTTATTTTTCACCTTTCAGAAGAATACAGATAGTCTCACTCACATTATCGCATGTTTATTTCATGGATATAGAATTTTGGTTACAAGTTACTGAATCGAATCGTGGTTTACAGAATCGAATCGAATCGAATCGTTACAAAAAGAAAAAAAATTGTCCTTGAATCGAATCGCCAACTACTGTATCGTTAATCGAATCGAAGTGAAGCCAAAGATTCACACCCCTAGCTGTAAGGTTTTGCTACATTAGACAATATTTCTTGTGCCAAATAATTTAAACCATAAGCCTTAAGTTTTGCCAGAATGTGTGTAAAAAATGCAAATGTTTAAGATTTAAACAGTTGACGGGTAGATATACGTACTTAAAGATTAACGTTTTATTGTTTGAATGTGGCTGATGTGACCAGTCATACATGGAGCATTCTTAATATTCATATCCACTTGTATTTAAACCAAAATAGGTAATGTTGATCATATAGGACGCAGAAATAAATCTCTATATAGAAAGTCATATAGAAATGTGAGATCTTATATAAACACAAACTAGGCTGTATGGACTCAACTAACTTTGGTTTTACATTCAATTAAAAACATGGATCAAGTCCTGAGCAGAGCCAAGTCCTCGTCAATCAATGGTTGTCATTTCAAATGAAGCAATACTTTCAATAGAAATTACAGGTCGTGTTACAAAAACCAAACGGCCTTTAATATTTTGTTGTAAGAAACAGAGCTAAAAGCCATGATAGTATGCATTGCATTATTTCCTAGAGGAAAGAGTGTTATGGCTATTGCAACAAAAATCCATAAGTCATTATCGCTACTTTCAAAGATACCAGAATCCTTTGAGGAAAACAGTCATTTTGCCTCTGCAGGACACGGGAGAGATGCTGGTCTACTGCTTGCCATCACACCTGGCTGTCTGATGGCAAGATAAATTGAAACTACACTGGAACTAATATTATTTTCTTGTGAGATTTTCTTTTAAGAGGCTAAAATACATTTTGCCCCCGCCCCCGTCTACAGCAGCACATTACTTTCCCCTGTGTCAGTACTCTTGTCTGCTTCTCCATTTCCTAGGTAATACACTGACTATGTATAAGTACCTCATACAACCCCACCTCGATAAATCCAAACTATCCCCTCAATCATTAATGTGATGATATTAATAAGAAGCTGGTGAATATAAAGGGCTACACTACACTAAACACATATTTTTCTTCATTGGAGAGATTCACATCTGTGATATAACGGGCTCTGTTCTTCTTGTACGTGAGTAAAACTGGTGATGTGATGTTGATTTAGTGTGCAGAGGAGCACATGGACACATTTAAATGGATTCGGAGCAGAGACTATGCCTATCTTTAACAGTATCCTGGAAGTAGGTAATCCCAAAGGCACGCATCTCTCCCCCAGGGGACTTTCATAAAGCTCATTAAATCAGCGTTAATCCAAACACCTGTCATCAAATGCTAATTTTCCAAACACGCCAGGGTGCTTGTTTTGGTATAACTTATTTAACATCTGAGGTGAGTTCTGTGAAAGCGTCTCCAGACGCCCGAACGCAGTCACGGATATGTTCGCTCTGTGAATTCTGATGTGGGTCTGATGTATTCAGATCAGCAACCGAATGTCCCCAATAAACAGCCGCAGTCCCCAAACTCCACCCGCGTTTATAGTATATTAAATGGCTCCAGTGTAACTGGGCCCCTATTAGACAGATTATAAGATTAGAGACACATTAGAATGCATCTCTAATCCCACAAGTCAAGTCAGGACAGTAGGCAAGCCGAGGGAAAGCTCTGCGAAAAACACAGGATCCGTTTGACCCGACGACACTGATCTGTGCTGAGACGCACGCCGTCACCACCTTGTCATGGTGATAACACGTCAGGTGGCGTTTCAATCGGGATTCTTTATTTCCCCCTCTCTCTCTCCACAGCTTATTCCTATAATTTCCCTCAGAGTTCATGCCCATTATGTGGGGAATGTGTAGGATATGTTCAAATCCTTGGCTTGCCTTTTTTTTAATAAACTACAGCTCTCTCCCATTTCTCTGTTTCGGTGTGTGGGAGCTCCGGTGCTCCTGGGGAAACGGTGCTTTGCAGCAAAATTGACATTCACTGGAGTGTGCCCCCCTCTCCTGTCATTTTGTCAACACCATCACTGTGTGGAGCTCAGCCAAGCAAGACATCTGACAGACAGGCAAATGGGAGTGGTGGACTTCAGCAACATAACACCCTCTCGCTGCCCTCTCTGTGCCCAGTGGCGAGGTTCAATGCGCTTCCATACACACACAAAGGGGAGGAAGACCACATCGTGTAACCTGGACTTCCTCTTTTACTCTCTGCTAGTTTGCGGAAAAAAAAGAAAAGGTGAAGGACAGACAGGGATTGATCAAAGAGATGCAATCAGCAAGAGGGTGAACCGCATGAGTGGGTTTCCATTTGTTGCCACACAGTAAACCTGACACTAAAAATTGATTGGCAAGTGACAACAGCCCCCCTTTTATCCAGAAGCAGCACCAGGGCAGCACTGTTTCAGGGTCAAGAGTTATGACTCAGTGGGTGTTTTTTTTCTTTCTTATACCAAGCTCACGGAGGACAGCATGTTTCTATCTGTTTGGGAGAATTGACAAATGCTTAAAAAATGGCAAATTGCTAATTAAATGCCATAAATGCATACTAAAATAAAAGTTCAAGAAATATAGCTGTCATATAAAACTGGCCTCAGTTTAAAAAAGTGGCCACAAATTCAGGCTAATTGTGTCCCTTTTGTCCGAAGCCTTTTGATTAACGACGTCTCCGACTCCTCACACTTTCCTCAAGACACCATTTTTCTTTTCGCGGCGCAACGAAGCGGGAGTCTCCAAAGTGCCGTCAAAACACTGAGGTCGGCAAGCATAAAATCCTCAATCAAAATATGAAACAAAAACATTTCGCGAGACGAACCGCCACCGCGGGGGCAGAACTGCACGCCACCGGTGTGCTAAACGCTGCATGTTGCTGCTGAAATCCCTTCCCCTTCTACATGCACACTGAACAACCCACTTATCAGTCAGGTGTCATGGCAAAACACTGGAAGAAAGAGCGATAGGGGACTCGCATGGAACCAGCACTTGTCAGCCAGGATGGATCCTGACACCGGAATATGCTCAGGAAATGATTAGATAAACATAACAGAATCCGCCCGGGCGTCTTGGAGGAGGTGTGCTGGCGGCTGATAAAGGATTCAGATTTATGTAGCCTTCACCCAAAAGAAGGAGATATTATGTTTCTTGAAAAATGGTACATCGGAGCTTTGGCTGTGATGTACAGTACACTCAGCAGAGAGCGCTGAGCAAACATGGAGGGGGTTAATAAAAGGCAGGAAATGAAACACGGCACCGGTTTGGCAGGTCGTGTGTTGATATCTTTGGGAATCAATTTTCAGCTCTTGAACATAAGTTTGTTTTGTTTGCCCTTGAATATTGACAGTACATCTCTGTCAGACATTTGTTTTTGTGGGGGGTTTTTCTGACTGTGCCATATGCAGCGACTGCCTTTGTAGATGCTGTAGCTGGTTTGTATATGAGGAGGAAAGAGCCTAGTAATCAAGTGGGCAACTCAAATATGTTTTGTTGAATTATACTCAAGACCACTGACAGCTGTGGAGTAAATTCTGGCAGCTCAGACACTCATCCAACCGGTGCTCTCAACACTGATCAGACCTCAATTACTCAACGACATGGTACCGACACGAAGGCTTACACTTAGCCCGCTGTACTGCACCAAATTAATTTCAAATTTACTTCCAGTCTCCACTGCAACAACCCACGGGGGACAACTGTCGCAAAAAGAGCTTGAAATGGCCCACAACAGCACAGAAGCCCAAACTACAGTATAGCAGCAGGACTAATCTGATACAGCACTGCTCACTTGAAACAGTAATAATTCCTACTGGGAGATGGGGACACAACACAACAGCTGAATGCAGCAGGTTTGGGTGTTTATTCAATTGCCTTTATAAAAGTGGCCTCCTCTGAAATCTCTTATCTTGCAACAAAATGTTGGAATCAGTGCCCTAATGTACCTCGATTACCTGGATCAGCCATGGTCTACAAATGGCTGTTTAAAGATGCTATATCTGAGGATTGGGAGCATTTCTTTTGCCTCTCAAATCAGCGATGCCTTAGCCGGTGGCTCGCTGCTCACGGGGCTAACGGCACTTAATGTGCTTTAAGTGCTCCCTTTAAAACAGTCAATCATGGAGTCCTCGCTCATCCCCCTCGATCATCAAGGGCTCTCGGCTTATTATGCTGATGCCTCTCCAACAAAACCTTTTTCTGTCGCCCCTAGTTACTCGTCTTCCTCAACGGCTCAGTTGAGCTGCGGTGTCCCTCAAGGCTCCGTTCTTGGCCATCTTCTTTTCTCTGGGCCAGGTTATTCAAAATCATTGTGATTTTGCATATTCATACTGAAAAATCTTATCCTAGCTCTCCGATGTTAAAGCCTGGATGTCCCAAGATTTCCTTTAATTCAATGATGCCAAGTCTGAAGTCATTCTATTTGGTCCCCCAATTACATCCCCCAATTCCATCAGCTCTTTTTGTGCTAATCTTGGCGGTTTATAATATTTGATGCTAACCTCTGTTTCATTGATCAACAAAAATGTTGTTACAAATGAAGGTAATACCTAAAATGAGGGCTTTTTGCTTTTTTAACAATTCTGATTTACAAACAGGTCTACATAATTTTTTCATCTATTTGCAGCCTGATTACGCCAATGCACTCTACTTGGTTATCAGCCAGGGTTCACCCCACTATCACCAGAAAATACTACAGCTTCAACCATGATAGACCCATGATCACATCACCCCTGCCTCCCTACACCGGCAGCCTGTTAGTTTTCAAATCCATTTTAAAATTGTATTGCTCACTTTCAAGGCATTAAACGGCCTTGCCCCTTAATACATCTCTGATTTATTGACCTGGCATGTGCCCTCTCAACCATTAACATCCGCAGATGGAGCCCTGCTAGTTAGTCCTGGGTCATGGTTTGTGGGCGATCAGGCTTTTTTATTTTTAGAGCCCCCACACTATGGGCCTCCTACTCAGACACACTGAGTTCCTAGCTTCTTTTAAATGCAATGTTTGATGACTGATTATTAATATCCTCGTAATTGTCTTTACTTCCTCTGTGTTGGCTTTATGTTATCTGCCTTGTCTGATTTGCTTTTGTTAAACTGTGTACAATGACGTTTAGGTGATTCAGTCTGTTTTGCTCACTGATTTGGTTGAAAATGAATCATTGTACAGTGTCAAATAAAGAGATGTTTTTTTTCAGGTTGTCTTGTATCGATCGTACAAAAACAAAAAACCTCAAATACCATCTTGTTAAATGAAATATAGCCAAAAATGTTTTTAGCACTTTAGCTCTGGGTTGTTCTTAATTGTTTGGGAGAGAAACACATATTTTTCATTATCTGAATGAGGGCATGGTTTGGAAAGAAATAACTGAATTCACTGAATACTTCGACCCTAAATTAATAGTGCAGTTGTCCGACTGGACTGGATTCTTTGCTAAATGTGTTCCTGGTATTGTGCCCAGTATTCTTGCTGGAATGCATTTTACATCACTTTACTGGCCACTTGTTCAAATTGAGGTCTTTGTACATTTCCAAACATTTGCAGGATTTTTAAGTCTCCAGGCTACTTTTGTTGTGAGCAACGAGTAGCAAGTCCGTTTTGCTTGTGTTCCATTCGAACCATCAGCAGGCTATAATTTGGAATCCATTGCCAGCAGTGAACCTACATTACCCTTTACTCAACAGATTTTGCTCGGGGGAAACATGTAATGCAGTGTATACTTAACAAGGGTGAAGGATTGTTCAGACATGAACAAATGAAATACTTCTCCTCAATCAGTGCTGTGGCTTTCAGAATGTAGAGTATTTACAACGCACTTTAAATGACGGGGAAAATAATGAAAGAGGACTGCTTCGGTCTCAACAGAACTGGAGCGCAGAGAGACGCTGTGACACGATAAATATATTGATAAAAAAAGGACCAACCGATGAGCGCTCTCTGTGTTTTTCTTGCATGATCTGAGCATTGTGTGTAAACCTGTATTATTCATGATTCTCATCATCCATTTCATCAGAAACCGATAACTCCACATTCTCTGATCCCGCTGATATGTAGTGCGTAATGCCTCAGAGCACTCTGGTTCACTCCGTAGTGAGCCAATTAAAACCGCGGCAAAGAACGAAATGAGGTGTTCGGATGGATTGCTGGTGGCAGCTTGATGATTAGGGAAGTAGTCCATGACTGAGAACTAAATCCCAAGAAATTTTAGGCCGGGAAAATAAAAAGGTGGAGAAGGTGAACATGTAACCCCCCTTCTTGCCATTCTACTCCATGATAACTACTGTAGAGCAGGCACTTTAGTAACTGCTTCAGTGGAGCTGTTCAATAGAAAGCATGTGATCTGTGAAGGGCAGCTCCCCGGTGTGAAAGAGTGTAACTATATGAATGTGAAGCACAGAAGACCGTGTCTGCTTAGCAACTCCTTTAAATAAAAGTTTTTTTTTTTTTTTTTTAAATGTCAGGTGGGAGGCGATGAAAAATAAAAATAATTTAAAGGTAACTCCCTCGGTCTGATTAACACGTTGCCTGACATTTCAACAGTGTGCACTGTCGCTATGGCAATCAATGGATCTGCGGGGGACAAAACATGTAAAACAGGATTCAAACTAGTTTGAACTAGTTAACCTAATCGTTTAAATCATTCCAATTCTTTGTAAAGCATGTTTTGACATTTAAACTCTAAGTTTAAACACTGAAAGATTCAGCACTAATTAGCAAATGCCACTGGATATTTAAAAATGTGTTAAGTAGTAGCAGTATTCAAGTTTATGCACAGTACTAAAGAGTAGCAACAGGTTTTAGACTGAAACCACTCAGTTTTTACTTCACATAGCCAATTTGTCCAATTACACAATCATGAGTATATTTTAAATTAGTAATGATTATGGGTGCTGTGAATACACCCACACAATAAGAAAAAAGACATTTATGCTACTAGACGTGTGTGTGAAATTCTCAAAATTAGCATATCAATCCTCATTATCAGTCATTATTAGTTCATCATTGAGTCCAGATAGTTGTTTGTGTCAAATGTGAAGATATTCCCTGAAGGTGAGTTTGAGATATTGCATTCACGAGGAGGAATTTGAGAACTGAGATCCAGCAAGATGCCTTCAGAATCTTTATGTACTGGAAAAGTCAGAGTCCATTGAAATTAAAATGTGACCCAGAATTTTTAATAGTAATTGGAGTGGTAGTGATTGATTGATTGATTGATTGATTGATTGTTTAGTTGAGAAACAGAAAAATTAAAAATTAATCAGCGGTTACTTTGATTAGGTTTGAGAATATATAATCCATTAATCATCTTTTTTTTAAAGCAAAAATGTCAAATATTCATATTGTTGTCGGCTTTTGCAATAGAAGGATTTACAGACTTCTCTGTTTAATGTAATTGTAAGCTCAGTATATTTGGGTTTTGGACTGTTCAACTGATCATGAACTATCATGAAAATAATCACTAGATGCATCACCAGATAGTAGTCAGCCTCCCTGTTACGACTTGATTTCACCTTCTTTGGGACTCAGTAAATCCATTTCTTACGTGAACGACCACAAAGTACAAATAAAAATGCAAGACCGTATTTAAATGAGAACCCGTTGTCACTTTCAAACAGGGTGAAATCGCATAAAGCGTGGAAGATAAATACACATTGACTTAAATCTCAACGCGTGACTGACATCTACATTAAGGACATATGACAGGGGCGTCAGTCGACATACATGAGCAAATAAATGATTCATTCGCCTTTAGCTTCAAATGGAATACTTTCAAATAGGAGGCATCCTATACGTTGGTGCTCAGCTTTTATTTATTACAGTTACACACCTTACACTTTACTGTAAAACAAAAAAGCCAAGTATTCCCATTAATGACTCATCGCTGACAGAACATGAGCATCGTGTTTACAGGGACTAAACAATTAAGGGCCTGCCAATTCCAACAGTGACTGTGACAACTCAATATCAATACTGACAGCAGCAAAGGACTGCAATGAACTGCTGGTTGATAAAGCAATAAAGATTCACATCAAAAACCATTGCATCCTTAAACCAACGACTATATTAAATGTGAGGTAAATAGAGAAGACAGCAAAACAATGAGTAAAAAAAATATTTCAGCGTTAACAGAAAGCTGGGAAAGTCTCTCGGGATACGAATGCTTGTTTGGATAACAATTGGACACATTTAAAGCTGCCTTAATTGATTGTTTTATGGAAACAATTTGACTTGTTTTTTTGTGGGAGGTGTTGCCCGTAGTGATAAGCCCACAGAGAATTACCTCCATGGGTCTGCAGCCGTCCTGCAGTGTTTGAGCATCATTCAGCTGTTTCTTTTAGTTCCCCACCAAACTCAGCTCTTAACCTTAAATAGGTGCAGCAGGCAAAAAAAGAGAAACGATTAAGTCTCACACTGCACTATCTCCGCAGCAGCAAAGAGTGACAGATAACGTTAGTTATCCTCCTGTGTGAAAACATAGCAGGCTAAAGAGTCAAATATGTTGAATAAATAAGAGCTAAGAAGGGAAATAAAGATTTATGAGGTGGCCATCAAGAAATATAAAAGTTAATGCTGTGCTGCTGCGGACCACCTGGAGGGAATTTCTTCAACCACATGGACTCAAGGACGAACTGATTACATTTTGGTGATCAAAGGTTAAAAAGATGAAGGTCATTGGGACCTCATGTCCGTCCCGGTCTCGTGCTATCAGCTTGAGTCTTTGCTCAAGAAAGAATTACAAGGTACAATTTTGGCCATAACTCAAGAATATATGCTTATTATATGACAATTTCACACAAATGTCTAAAAGGATAAAATTGTGAAGTGGTGACTTTTTGGACAGACATGCAATGCAAACTGCAACAAGGCATAAAACGGCAGGGCGGCCATTCTAGTTTATTATTAAAAGAAAGGAACATATCCTCTCCTGATATTTCCCAATCAGCTAGAGGCGTCCGTGTTAGAGACAAAGATAACAAAGTAGTGGAATCTCAATGGACTGAAGTGACATTTGCAGGTACGCTTACATGCTGTTTCATGTGCTGCAGCTGAGGAGCTAATTTGTTTTCTAGCCTGCAAACTCCAAGTTAGCGGTGCAATTTTAGATCGTTAAGATGCAGGACAACGGCTCGTTGGGGATGGGGGGGGGGGGGTGTTGTCCTTTAACCACAAGGTTGCGGGTTGCATCCCCGACTGCTACAGTCCATGTGTGGAATGTCCTCGTATGACACGTCAAAAACCCAGAGTTACTCCCCGAGCGCTTCACAGCAACCTACTGCTCCAACATTAAAAATGCAGAGGTCAAATTTCAAGTTAAAGTGATCATATTTGTGCGATTAGGATCATAATTATGATAACAAAAAATATTAATCACCCACCCGTTTGGTTTCTGTTTATTCTCATAGGATACGTGATTGACAGAGCAGATAGGTATGCTGCATAGACAAAAAGGGCAACTTCATTGCAGCTAGACTTTAAATGTTCTCTGTAGGACATTCAGAACTCGAATATAGCAGCAAACAACTATATGCTATGTAAAGCCAGAGCAGGATAATGGCATCCTGCAGAGAATAAAGTATCTCTCCCTCTGTGTGTGTTGTTATCCGAGTTCCCCTGCTCTTTATTTTGGGAGCATGCATGTCGTGGATATGCTCATCCTCCGGTTCTCCCCCCAGGTTAACACTGTAACAACTGTCAGCACTGTTGCCATTGTTAGAAATGTTAGCACTGTTACCTGCTAGCTGCCGGCTCAGCCACCACCATGTTGAATCATAGACGTGCACTGAATGTCTTATATTGCCCCTTTGGCATACTTTTACTGTACTGCAAAGACAACAACTACACATTCTGTGTAGGTTATAGGCTTTTATAATGTAAGTGTGCATATTTACATGTGTGTTTGGAAAATTCAGTTGCCAGTTTATTAGCTACACCTGGCTAAAACGGCTAAAACAGCCATGCAGTGAATCCTACCTTCATGTAGATAATAGTGCTGAAACTATGTTAAAAAGGTGTCTATGATCTCATTTCACACAGCTTAAGATCACTTGAAATTTGCAGTTCATCTGAAATGCATTCATTATTGTGTATGTCATTCTTAGCTGCTGATAATGTGAAGGCATGTTTCTTATAATTCGGTTGCAAGCCTTATAAGATCCAAGTTTTTTGAGACAGTGTTTTAGAGACAATATCATCCTGCTAAAATGTGTCAATGTGTGTTAACACTCTCCTTCATATCATTCCAAGCACAGTCCTCTTTCTTTTTTTCCTCCTCCTTACACCAAGCAAATATTCGGCTTCTGTATACTACATTACAAGATGATGGTATTCGATGATAAACCTTTGTGTTCCTGGGAAACGTGATAACAAAAGTAATCTACGGAGCACACTTTCCCTGTTTGAAGAGTAAACACTGCTGTCATTTCAAATGTCTTGTGAGAGCAACAAGAGCAACGGCACAGTCCCCGAAATGTGGCCTTGAATATAAAATGTCTACTCTTCACCCCGCACCGATCGTGATCCTTTTAATTACTTTATTTTTTGTAGGAGCCACCCAAGGTTCTGTTCATTGTAACCCACTTCATTACTGGCATGTGTTCAATGTGGTTGCCATGGTGTGACCATTATGCCATGTCCTTTGAATTTCAATTATCATTCACAGTTTTTTTTGTTGAGAACATCACCGGGCTGCACTGTAATTGTCTCTCCTTTTCAGGGGTCCAACTACCCCTGGAGGTCACATTTATTATAGTCCCTGCTGTCACGTAGATGCCGTTTGATAGCATTATGAAAACAAGAGCGCGGATGTGAAATTGTGCCAATTATTGTTTTAACTTACACACGTACAAATGTTTTATGTTGCCCAATCGGGACACAGATCACTGCCGGCCATTATAAAAGTCACTCAGAGGTTGCCCTAGCGGGGTAATTAAGCAGATGCCCATCTTGTAAGGTGGTCCATCACTCCAGTTAGACGCCATCACCACTTGCCATCTAACTGCTGCTCTGCAAAATGCATATCCACACGCCAGTTCTCCTGAAACGCTGATGATTGTTGGGGTATAAATAAAGCAGCAGTTCATTTAGACCAAGACGGAGCTCTCACTTAATTACGATTGAGGCAAAGCCCCACTTCACGGAACAAAATATAGTAAGAGTTTGTTTGTTTTTTGTCATCCAAGTGTTGAACAATGCCCTGGGATGAGAGGCGGATTACATCCATTGAGTCATTATCCCTGCTTACTATTTGCCACCCATCATCGACAGACAACGGCATCTTCCCCTGTTCAATAGTTAAGTCTAATTCCATGCTTGCTCCACACTTGACCTCTAGTCAATACCCAGCTTCCCAAAGTGTGATTACAATATGGTCATTGCATTATAACTGGCAAAGCAAAAACTAAATTCAGCCCCGAGTTTCTCTCCGGCGCTCGACATCTTGTTATTCATCGTCGCTTGTAAGAAAGTAAAGATCGGATGCAAATGATGATGTGCGGAACGTTTTCAAGCCGGCGAACATGTGACAGACAGAGAAGAAGAAGGCATCTGCCTTGGCGGTGATTGAATCGGAAGCTGAAGATCCTTCAGCGATCGCTGTTGCACAGTGTGAGTTTCTATAACAAGAAAGAAATAGTGGCACTGTTGTTTCTGCACACGTCGTGGTGGAATTATAACAGATTTCATCACTGACTCAAAGTGTCATGGATGCTTATAAGGATAACACGCTGCTCGCAAATGTTATCACACAAGGAATATGCTCAAGGTCAACCACATCATGTAGTATTTATTGAAACCCTGTCTCCATTTTAATTGCTACGTCTTAGAAACAATTTGCATTTTCATGCCTGACCCTCTCTAACAATAAAAGTGAGACTCCATTTAGCTAACAATATGCTCATATCCACAGGCAGGCATTGGTATGGAGCAACACTGCTGCATCTGCACTCTATGTATAATCCAAGGCTCTGTGTAGTCCTGCTAATTGCCGTCCAAATTACTCATAAATATTTGATGCTGTGGAGATCCCACCAGATCTCTCTGTTTCCAAGAAGCGCCAGCGAAGGTAAGAAACATCAACGATGGTGTTGAGAAAAATGTGTCCTATATGTGCCAAAAAAAGGAATTTGTGAAAGTGTAAAAATGGCCAAGCTGTTTGTTCCACACGGAGAAGAGAAAACAAGCCAAATGCAAAAGAGCAGCGCCGCTGTAGTAGTCCTCTCAACCCTGACCCAGAGGTAGACAGTCATATCTCACGGGACGAGTGTCAATGCAGCCTTGTGTTCTGGCTGAGTACCAATTGATTTCTGCAATGACACACAGCCCTGCACCGCCATTATCTGGCCCCCGAGTAATCCATGCAATGCGTTTAAATCCTTCTTAATCAAGCTCTCATACGAGCAGAGGCCGTCAGTACAACAGTTAATATGACACATTTTACAGAGATGATGAGATGATGATGATGTCAAAACTGTGAATTCTTGTATCATCCGTATGTTTTTTGGGGCCTATATTTATTTATGTTTTAGCTTTGATAATAATATTCAGTGTGGATATAGAGATGCCTTTTGGATTCGAAGGCTATAAAACAGAATTAAGTGTCGACGAAGGGCTTAACGAAATGCTGCTATCGTTCACAAAAATTGAAATGGTCCCTATTTCATTAATTCTCGTACCTTAAGGCGACTCTATCAGGTCGCACAATGGAGGTTGCGGTTAACATACGAAATGGATTCTCTCATGCACCACTGATGTGATGATAGTGAATCAAGCAAAGCGAAAGGCAGAGCAATAGACTAGACAGCTCCAGTCACAATTCATTTTCCTGCTGCAGATACACCTTGCAGTCAGTCTCTACAGCGTTCCACTGTTACAACTAAAAAAAAATACAAATAAATGAGGATGTCACAAATGATAAGCCTCGTGTGGACCCCTTGACCTCCAGCAAAACAACGAGAATATGACAGGAGCTTGAGGAACCAATCAAGTCAACAACAAATAACAAAAGAAAGAAGAAAAAAAGGTTTGGACTGCGGGATGAAAAGCAGCGTTCCCTTTGCTGTTGTTTGTGGTTTTGATGACCAGAAAAGACATAATGAAGAAATAAAAGCTGATTATTCTGAGTTTGAAATGAAGTACAAAGAGGAGCAAAAGGACAACATTCTGTACTGCTTCTAATAAAACCTGACAATGTTAGCAATAATTAAACCGATTTCAAGAGCTTTACGTTGAATGCGTCATTGCCAACTGATGTTGCCTCAGCAGAACCACTCCAGGGCAGGGCTAGATCAAAAGACAACTACCACACTAGCAGATTACTGCTGGCTATTAAACGCATCACTAATTCTGTGCATTTGACCGAGAGACAAAAAAACCTACCAACCACTGCAGGAGGAGCGGGGCAGTGATGGAGCGGACAAGTGAGTCAACTTGCTTGACCTTTTATCGAAGCCATCCATGGATGGCTGTCGGTAAGACAGGTCTTTAGAAGTAAGAAAGTAAGATTTAGCTGTCCTTGTAGTTGCCTTGGACACCTGGCTTTTGGATATCGGTACACGTCCGATATCCTTGTTAAAATAATCTGTGGAAGCAACTGGGATCTTTCTTTGATGTGGAACGAAACATCAGACATCTGTTGTTTCTATACATGATCCAGCTTTTTGAGGTGGTTTCAATATCAGTTGTCAGTGTTGCATCCTTAATTAAAATGTAAAAAAAGGAAATGGCCATCTGATGACTCTTAGTCCAAACCACTGTCCCATAGTGTCCATATAAAAATGTATAGAATACAAACTATCATTATCAGGTGTTAAAGTACAGGCATTCTATATTCAAGTAGAAGTATGGATACTCTGGTAAGAGTCAAAGTACTGATTCAACTTTTTTAATCAAGCAAAATTAAAGTTTTGTCAGACAAATAAATAGTGAGGGAAAGTACAGATACCTGAACGTCGGGCTGAGAACGGACTCAGAAACAAGTAAGTGCTGAAAGTGAGGAAAAGTCTTCCCACTGCTACATTCAGGAAGTGCACATATTGATGAAAAAGTAGCCATGTGCAGCGATACACATTGTGAATCCTTGCATTCAATAAGTTGACGGGTTGTTCAATGCAGTGTGTATAGGCAACGCTCAGTACTCACAAGCCTGAGGAAGATCCTGGTGTTGAACAGCGACACAGCAATAAAAAAGCCTTCTAACAGGAGCTTCTTGGTGTGCACATCTGCAAACACAAACGCTACCAGCGAATCCAATTTCGCCTTGAAGCTGTTTCATTTATGCAAACAGTACAGCAGGATGAACATTTGACCACCGCCTTGCTAAAAAGTAAAGTATTATAAATAGTATAAAAAGAAAAAGCCCGTCAGAATGAGTGAAAGTTAATTAATAATGGGGAAAAAAAACACAAGCTTTTTCTTTACTCAGGTTACATTCAGCTGAGAAAACTCAACTCTTCACGGAGGAAGAAGCTCCGTTTTTCATCAAACCTTTCAGTTTATTGTAATAATACACTGATGAAACTGAGTGATGTCAGAAGACCCTGATTGTAACATTTCTTGTTTCACTAACTCGTAATCAGAGCCCATTCATTATTTCAACCCTTCCTCCACCAAATTGTTGTAATTACATTCCCATTTAGGGCATTTTAAGATTAGCTGGTGAAACCTTTTGCTTCCTGAAGGCAAATTGGGCATGTTGCTTTGCAGGTCTATCAAGGACCTGGCACGTGTTCAGTTTTACTTTCCTATTTTGGGTCACAAAGGTATCACCTTTTCCTTGAAATCCCCTCTGCCTCTGACAGAACACAGCCTTTCTGAGTGGAGTTAAAAGGCAACCTAATAAAACACTGATTATATCAATGCGTTCTGGTAATTACTTTTCATGACATTCCCCCTCAAGAGGTGGCATACAATCTGTGCTGACCTGCCAAATTACCAGCGCGATGCCTCCCTCTCCAATTAGCACCCAAAGGGCTCACGATGGTACGCACTGTTTAAAAATGAACTTAAGAGACACGATCTTCAATAAATAAAACTTAAACAAGCACATTGCTAGTTTCATATGTTGGATAAATAAATGAACTTATCGCTATGCACAATTAATGCTCTTAAAGCTGTTGACTGAAGCTTATTCATGTATTTGAGTGTGTTTAAGGGTTTGCTAGTGCTTAATTTGTTGACTGCTGTTAAAGGTTAACACATCGATACAGCCACTAGTTATATCAGTCATACAGCACTAAATAGCGATGTGGTATTGACAGATATGTAAGATGTAATAACCTTGATTTCTTTCTTCACAAATCGTCTATAAGTCCTCGGAACAAAACAAGAAACAACTCCCATCGTGGCCATGTGTGTTTGGCCACAATGTAAGAGAATGTAGGTATTTCTCTATTTAGTTAAGTTCAAAGCCACCATTCTTCTGCATTCCACGTTCAACTGATTCGCAAAGAAAAGATTGCAATGGCATCAAAAGAAGAAGAAGAAGAAGAAGAAGAAGAAGAAGAAGAAGAAGAAGAAGAAGAAGAAGAAAAACCCTTTTTGGGCACTGAGCAGAGAAGGGCAAAGGCAAGTTTTCTAATGCATTCCTTCCTGCGTGTGATGTCTCCATGGTATAGTCAAAGCCTTGGATTCCCTCTAACGGCTCTCATTAAGGCAGCAGTGGCAGGCACCGGCTCAGAAGAAGGATGATTTTCTCAATGATTTAATTATCAAAACTCCCCGTTTCCCACATTCTCTCTTATTCGTTCTTCTCGCCCATCACTCTTCCTCCGGCTTCTTCCGAAGCCTTACATCGCACACACATTACATAGAACGACACACACACATGCATACACACACCTGCTCTTTTTTCAAGACACTGCAACACAAGTAGCCTTGTCCTTTTTCTCAGCCTCCCCCCCCCACTTCAACTTGCTCCCTTCCCAGACCGGCAGGCACCAAAAGTCCCAAAAAGCAACGTCACCACTATTCAGAAGGCAGTGAATCACCAACCCACAAAAGGACAAGTGTCTCTCAGGCTGCCCAGAACTAACAAAGGTATCAGCCAACACAAAAAGAAAGCTCTTCCTTCCCTTCCTTACAAGTCTCTCATGCTTGGAGCCTCTGCCCCCGAAGCATCGCGGCTCCGGCGTCGGGGCAGGACTGAGCGGACCGTCAGATTAGTGATCTAAGATTTCACTGCTGCACGATTTGAAGCCCCTCTTTTGACAACAACAACAACATCAACAACAACAACCTCTTGTGGGTCTCTTACCTGGTGTTGAGGCTCAGAGCTGGACAGAGAAGCAGTAAGCAAATAGCTTGGATGAATTTCATAGCTGTCTCACACTCCCCGTTCCTTCTCCCTTTTTTCTCAGATGCTTTTTTGCCTTTCCCCTCGTGTGTGTGTGTCTCTCTCTCTCTCTCCTCGACTCGCTAGCTCTCCCACTGGCTGCCTGGGCTTTTTTTTTTCTTAGCGCACTCTCTCTCTCTCTTTCTCACACACACACACATACACACACACACAAGCAGCACACATGCACCCCAGACACACAAGCAGCGAGGCAGACAGATACAACACAGTGGCTCGGAGAGAGAGGGAGATAGAGGGAGAGAGAGAGAGAGAGGGAGGATCTCTGGCTTTAAATAACACGGGGACACGGACCGACTCGCTAATGGAAGGGAGCGGGTGGGGCTGGAATCAAGAGAGGGAGATGTGGGAGTGATATGATGTCAGCGGCCGTGCAGCTTTCAGCTATTGGTGAGAGAGCATTTCTCCGGTGCCGGTTGTTCCTCTCCACAATACGCCTCTCCATTCATTCCATGCTGCCCGTTCACTAGCTGCAGTGTGATAGGTGGAGAGAGGGCAAGAAATGTTCAGCCGCACGAGTGGACGGCCCCGGGGTCGTCACAGTTCGGCTCAGGCGAGGCGCTAATTGATTTAAGTGTAATTAGTGCTGAAGCTCTGTACTGTACCGTTGTTAACAAACGCACAATGAACGTACAAATCAATTACTTTTAATTACCCAAACTAATTGAATGATGTCAAGTATCATATACATCTCTCTTTTTTACTTAATGAAGCTTTTTTTTAAGCTCCCTTTGCTTTTCCAGATAAACGTTCAATAATAAAGAAATTAATGGATTTTTAATTGAGCTACAATTGACTGAACCTAAAAAGCTTTGTGGAGTAAAAACTGGATGAAATAAGTAGTTCAAACAGCAAACTTTTGTCTCAAAAAAGTAAAAGTAAAATAGAATTCTAAAGAGAGATAGATCTTAACTCAAAACATTGTGAAGTTGCATTCCAAGATAATATGATTTAGCAAACTGGATAAAATCCTCTACAAGAGTAACTTTAATGTATTGAGATACAGCATACTGATATGAAAACATTATGGAAATAAAACTATTCATGGCTAACATAACTGTATTGGAAATGTCTAATTTATTCAGAATTAAATGCTACTATTACTACTATATTACTAACTAAAAAAATATACATAATTATTTTTATTCAGAATACCTGAAAATCAGGACATTTCATCACACAGATGCAACAACTATATACTAAAAATCAATAATTAACATAAACATGTATCTATTTCATTGCTAACGTTGCCCACAATAGTCTTAATACACCATCAAATAGCTGCAAATGTTTGACAGCAGATACATTTATACCAGCTGGGTGTACATTCACCCCCCAGCTCTACAAAACACATTACATTTAAAAAAAAATCTCCCATGGGTCTGTGCCAAAAGCGTCATTTTTGTGCCTCTTGTGAGCACAACATAAAAATCCATAAAATAAAATCAATATATTGTCGATGGATCTTCCCACACAATATGTCATGGTTTGTTAGGACAAAGTGCAACCCAGTGTTTGGGAGTGAGACGTGCAGCTGTCATTCTTTAAATGACAGACGGAGAGAAGACGTGGAGTCATGGAATCCCCTCGCCTCACCCCTGCTGGCCTCACTTGCCCTGCAGACCACTTTGGAATGCGGGGCTGACCTCATGAAAGTGAGAACAGCTCAAGAACAAAATGTTGAGCGAGGGTGCTCTCCAAGCCATGTAATACAGGTAGAATATTAAGCAGTCCATACAAAAAGGTGGAGGTCACACACCATAGGCATGATAAATGATTCCCATTACAGGTTTAATAGACTATTGGGAACCCGGCAGCATCCCCTTTTCTATACTGAAAGATTCCCACCCATTTATTTGGTCTAATTAGAAGTTCATGCATGGAAACCCATGGTGACCAGTTGTAATGAGTCTGCTAGACCGCGGAGTGCCTTCGTTACTGGGGACAGCGTTCTAGGCGGACCGCCGTAATCTGTCTCAATCATGTATCGCATCATCCAGAAACTTGTAGTCCCACTCCTCCGAGCCAACCTGTTGAGCATCCTCTCATAACGACGAATAATTATGAGCATGAATAAAAACGAGCATGAATTGTTGATATTATGCAAGATTATATTTGGTTAAATCCCCATAGCTAAGCCTCAATGTCACATCAATTTGATTTTTTTATATGTTTGTATAGGAATGCTTCATTTGGATTTGGATCGTGCCTGAATGGGATGCTTTGATTTAGTCAAGAAATCAGGCGATGTTTAAATTGTTGAATTCGGCGTGAAACAAAGAGACATGTTTCTGTAAGCCCGTCGATTGTTTATAAGATAACAGGACTCTTTTTTTTTGCATTTTTCAGTCCTTCAAGCAGTTTTTCGTAAACAGAAGATCCCGTTGTTCCGTGGCAGTTGAACGTACTGATTCCTACATATTTCCAAAATCACTGCCGACGTCAGGCGATGCCAGTTTCTTCCCACGATCTGAGCCACTTTAATGCAACATTCTTAGCTGGAAAGCTGTGATTCTAACTGAAAAATTAAAAAGGCTGCTGTGGAGCTCCATGGGGCATACAAAAAAATATTATTCTAATAGTTTTTTTTATTTTACACTCGCACTTCTTCCAATCATTTGTTGATGCCTGGAAGTCAAAGTCCCAAACATTCGCGGAGTGATGCAACGGAAATGTCGCGCGCGGGCAATTTTCAACATTTCGGCTACGACGTAAAAGTCTAAAGTTAATATGTCAGCTCTTTTATTCCTGCTGTGGTTTCAGTGGGAGAAATGATGAAAGTGTACACTGTATACTTCAGCAGCACAATGGGGGCTTCAGCTGGCAGATGATCTGATAGAACTGTAGATAGCGTTGGTTTGCATGAGTCCGAAAGATGTGGCAGGCCTGGAAGTTGCTGTTCCACTGCTATTGTGGGACTTATTTTGGTGTTCTATTTACTGCTGTATATTTTGTTGGCATAAAGCCTGTGTCTTATTTATTTTATTATGCAATTTCGGCACTACTTAAACTGCAACTGTGCATGAAATGTGCTATATAAATACAATCCCTAACTGTTACAGTTAAGTTCAGGTTGTGTCAGTAAAGGTTCTCACAAGAATGGAAGTAGAAATATGTGTGCTTGCAGGGCTTGCTGGGGATTTTGGAAGAAGCTGCTGTTGCCTACCAGCTGTCAAAATATAGTAGGCATGGCCAACGAGTCTTTGAAGCCAAACTGTATATTCTTTAGCTGAATCCAGCATAAAAGGGCCACGAGCGGAGCTGTTTTTGTTTTCTTTTGAAAGCCTTTATTTATCCATGAAAGGGGTTTTTTGAGCATTCTCCACACTAGATGCTCCTATTTAGCAAAAACCCTGCCTCCCATTTTAAAAGCACATGGAGCTGACAAATAAAACCAATACTATTCCACTAAGTAGTGTAGATGGACTGGGCAAACTGGGTTAAGAGCCTTACTAAAGTGCACTTATTGTGGATATTGTTTCATGGGGATTGCAAAGCATGACTCAATCACAAGTTCACATTTCCCTCAACCAGAAACCTTTTTTTTTTTTTTTTGCCTTCTGGTCACAAGCCCTTGTCTTCTACCTTCAGGCTACAAGAGTCCCAGCAGACAACTTTTCCACTTGTCTGCAAAAACATACCCAAGGACAGTGATATTGACTGACGTTTGCCTGAGTAAATCAAGATATCCGGCTTCAGAGCGAGCTAAAATAATGGGCTGTCAGCAACGTGGCTGCTTTCACTGACGATTGTTAGCTTTCTGCAAAGATGCTCCTCGTTCCTCTTCTGCCTTTTTCTCTGCATGAATATTTAGCTCGATAAGATAAGTTAGCGAGTACTGAAATCTCCATAGTCCATTATGTATGTTTACAGACGGGTTGCACTCGGAAAGAGAAGAGAAAAAATAAAAATCCAGCATTCCCTCGCATAAATTTCCATTCTCAACATCTACAGTGCCATTCAACATTTTGTGTGGAAAAAGGGAAAACAAAAAAGAGAGAAGTCTGGCAGCAAAGGCTGAAGCTTAAGGCAGTTCCGTGTCAGTTGGTTCGTTCTCTCGGTGCGGGAGTATGGAAATGTGCTTTCACAGAACGGCTGCTGCAATAAACCCCCAACATCACGTCTGAAATGTTTAGTTTCTCCAAACAAATGAGAGGAGATTCCACAATTGGTCAGTTAGCTGGCGATGGACAGGAGGTGGAAAACACAACAACCTCGACGATGCAATTATGTCAACTCGCCTGTTTATAAGGAAGATGGGAATGCGTTGCTGTCGCTGAGGAGCAAAAAAAAAAGAAATACAAAAATGCTGCTAATAACAAAAGGAACTGAATCAGCTAAAGTCGGTAATGGACTCAAAGAGCGCAATAAATCATGCATTTAACACATGGAGACAAAACACCGAGAGTACTGGCCTGCGGGTGTCTTAAACGATGTTACAGCAACTCTTTGCTCTCCCCTAACCTCCGAAAACACGCTGAAAGCATTGTTTGAATCCACCGAAGATGCCGAGGCTGAGATACCAAACACGTCAGGCTGAATTAAAGATCTGCCAAATGATGCTCGAGTATCTGTGATCAATTCATTTCTAGCCAAAGTAATAAAGCAGCGATTGTAATATTACTATGATTATTGCAGTTAATATACAGCAGCTTCATTTAAGTCGTGGAATAAACCTTGATAATGAATTGATAATGTGGTGTAACTACAGCACTTAGGATCGCATTTTACTGGATGCGAAAGGGAGAAAAATTGCTCGAGGAAGTTGAATTATTTAATCATTCGAAATAACTCCAAAAATACAAATTATGATGGTATTCACATTCAATTTTGAAATAAAAAACCACTGCAAACTTTATAAGCCCTTTTACTGTGAAGCAACAGTCCCATCACATCGATACTAATAACAGCAGGACAGCCGAACACGGCCATCAGACCGGAGTTAGAAAAACTCAAAGTCAGAGCAGGACACCCACAATCAGCGGCAGGATGCCAGGACACCCACATTTTAAGCCAGTGAACTGGCAGGACACCCACATGGAGCTGTAGAAGGATGCCAGGACACCCACTTTAAACACTAAGACATCGGCAGGACATCGACGTTAGCGTCAGAGCAGCTATTGATTCCTACGACTGTAATAACAAAGCCGGCACCATCCGAGCCGGCGAAGACAACCTCCATCGCTGTTGTCGAAGCTCTGTTCACTCCAGTGCATTGTAATGTCCCAGTGAGACCCCGGAGCAGAGCCTTGGCCTTAAACCATGGCGATGCTGCCACCGGAGACGAGCATTTTGTGTGGGATTGTGCCTCGGTTTATTGTAATTCCGTGCGCTTGTTAGTCAGTGAGCTACTTACCCTGCATCCGCCGAGTGCAGGCGAAAAGTGCTTAAACGGCTCACAGTTTCTGCAAAATTATTCACCCGTGTGATTGTTCTAAGAAGACTATTATTAATTAAGTTAATTGTGTATAATCAAGTATAATTCAGTGCTGAATATACTTTACATTTTAGAGCCGGAGTTGATAATCTCACTAAGAGCAACTCGCAGCAGAATGAGCTCAAAGTCCTACATCAGCAACATTCCCTGCATCTCATTTTTGAGGCGAGGAGGTGGCGTGGTCCAAACTTTAGTGGAGCAGATGCAAAGATTGGCTTGTTGGTAAGGGAGGATCGTTTTAACTGAGGATGCCTTGATAAGGGCAAGAAAATGGACATAATATTAAACCTGCATGTGGGAGTGTTTTTCGCTGGGAGGAGAGCATGCGCCAGCTCCAGAGAGAGACCGTTGCATCTGTAGCATCAAATACAGGCCGCCAGCAAACGAGAACAATTAAGCAGCTTATTACTTCGTCTACACACTCTTGTGTAGGGAAGCACATGAGCATGTATCACTAGATAATCAGTCATTAACACTAATTCACCAGTTTAAGCTTCATTTCCAGTCCACAGTGGAGAGAACAGTGTGCTGTGATTGTAATGCTACACGGTGGTTGCTGAAAAAGTAAAAAGTCGACAGACTCAGAACAGATCTTGAAAGATAAGAGCTGATTTAAAACCGTAGATGCCGCTGTTATAAATGCGGTAAGAAATGCCAGTTTCATCACAGCGTGGTCTTGTATTTGAGTTTACAGCTTCAAAAAGTTGATCAGAATGGTTGACTGTGATATCGCCGTTTAAAATGCACGAAACTGCACTCTGCTGCATATCAAATGAAGCCCGAACGTACAGGTGAAGAAGAATCTGTTGATGTTGGTATTTGTCAAAGTAAAAAGCAGTGCTCCGTTGATTTAATTTAAAAAAAAATTTAGTGTAATGTTATTATGCTTCTGGGAGACGCACCATCCACAAGCAACGTACTTATTTTGATTATTTCATTATCATTTTTGGCCATAATCCTGCACTCCTGGACAAGCTCAAAACACATTAGCATTGGATCGTCTTAGGTCAGCAACACAGATGTGCTTCATCATGTGTCAAGGCCAATAGGAGGGTAAAACAGTCCTATTTATCAACCACTATGTGGATACAGTATTCCATAGAGGTACAGTTTTCCATCTATGTCTTCTCTACGTGCCTTAGCTCTGGGCAAAGGATCTATTAATGTGTAGATCTATCAACATGGATCTCCAGTTCCTGCAACGTCTTTGCCATGTCTTCCCCCTCCCAAGGCTTAATGTTCGGACATTCATGTGTTCCATGTTTCCGTACCATTAAATGACCATTTGTGAGACTGATTTCCACCACGATACCCGCTCTGGCTCTCAATGGAGTCGATCCGGCCTCCGACGGATGACCCCGCAAGATATATCGGTGAATTACTGCTTAAGGAGACCACTCCTCTGAAATGCTGTCACTACTGCCTACAGGGGCCTACAGAAAAGGTTGCAGGAGTGCTAAGGTGCAACGCTTCTTGCAAAGCATCTTGTGTGACTGTTTACCTTCAACAATCTCATTAAATATGTATTGCATCAGTCAAAATACTTAACCTGCTTTTTGTTTAATCCTCATATTTCCTGCGGATAGCAGCCTAGCCACTTGCATATTATAACATTAACTTGCAGTTGCAATTTTCAAAATGTAAAAAAACGACAACAACAAAAAAAAAAGCCAGACAGATGCCAAGATTCTCATCCGTCATGCTACGGAATAGAAAATTGTTCTGCAGACGGAGAATTGTGGGAGATTGAATTTGTGAATACGTTTAATATTGATTTGAGCACCCACTTTGCACCGAGATGAGGCGTCCCTCTTGGAAAAGCCCAAAAAAGACAGAATAAATCACTCAACTTTCTCATGCCTTCCAAGTAATTGTCATTGGTGTTCACATTGCTTTGCCATCACATGGCTGGGTGGCCTTAATACACCGCTCTAGAGGGGAGGAAACAGTGAAGGACTGCGAGAATACAAACGGAATTGTCTGAGGTGAAAGGATGAAAGGATGCTCATAACTCAGAGGCAGGCTGCTCTGTAAACTCACTGGTGGATTTCTACTTCCATCTTCAGGTCGCTCCGTAAATTGCAAGTGAAGTCGCCACTGAATAATATTTTCCCTGTATTGGAATGAAGCTACAGGATGCACCAAAGCTACAAAAATCCTCCTTTAAATAGAAAGTGTCCCAAAATGCATTAGGATTTATTGATGCTTTATAATTTGTATTCTCAAGCTGCTGAACCCTCATTGGTGAGGCATCTTTAAGAGCCGGCATAGTCGCTCCGGTTACCCAGCTGCTGCATGACCTGGATAAACAAACTGCTGCAGAGACAGCTGTATTAACAGCATGCTGCTGTTGTTATGCTGGATGCAGAACCTGCAGGGACTCAGGCTCTATGAAGCTTAAATGCTAATAAAGGGAATCGTGATTCTAAACTTATTTTCTTTCCACTGATCCAGGCAAAGTCCTGAATCAAGCATCCATGTTATATGGGGTTTAAAATGCCATCTGTGTAGAATAACGTAATACCATTAATAATACTGTTAGGCATGGGATGATATGAAAACATAATGTGATGCTTATCCTGGAGCAAAATAATTATGATTCACATTGTTATCTGTAACATGTTTCCTGTAATAATCAAAATATGCTTAAGACTGTTAATATGGCACATAAACATACAGGTATAACTTTATATTATGTTAAGAAACAAATATCTGTATTGTGTCACAGATAAGCCAAATGAAAAACAAATGATTTAGCAATCTTAAATAAGGTAATCATATATAATAAGATCTACCGCATACATGAATCATACAAATATATATTACATACATACATACATATATTTTAAAAAATGTAAGTTCAACCTTGTGCAATCTGTTTTTTTCATTACATGATACTTCCTATATTTTTAAAATCAATTTGTATTTTTAATTTCTGTACATGACGGCAAACTAGACCCCTTTAAAGTCAATCATGACGATATTTACGATTATCCCAATTATGGAAATTCACAAAGATTAAATTAGTGTGTGTGTTTTTTATCTCAAATCAAATATTGTTAAATCATAAAGTCTCCCTGTATATATGTCAAAGATTAAAAAAAACATAGTTCCACATGTTTACCATATTAGCGAACTAAAGTTACTCATGGCAACATTTACGATCATGAAAATTCAACTTGTAGTGAGTCCTATATTACTGTTTACAGTGATGGCATGGCTATGGGAAGTTACATTGTGGTTTCTCCAACTTTGAACTGGGAAGTGAAAGGTGCCCCCAAACCTGGGATTTAAGATAACACTGATGGCAAGCTGGTCATATCTGTAATGTCTGTCTGCAATACATACCAGACTACAGTCAGAGCTAAAAACCGTACAGGAGGAACAGGCAGCAGAGTTAAAAGGGTCGAGCCCAGACCTCCCGTCAGCCAGGAGGACGTATCTGAGCATCTTGGAGCCAGCTGCACCGCTTAGCTAAATGATAAAGACTGACAAACTGCAGCTGCGCAGCTATAGGGAAGAGAGAGACTCAGCCGATGGGAGCCAACAGTAACAACCCGCAGAAGTGACTTCCACTTGTAATTGTTTTTGTCAGCTCCTGTTGTCCATGACAGCACGGAAGGAGCACTTCTTCAAAGACCAGCTGAAAGAGACAAATGCCTCCGGGGCCGAGCAGCTCACCTGTGAATAAGCGTTTCCACAACCTCAGCTATGTTTGAAAATGACTTGCCGTCTAAAAGGCCTTTCCACGCCTTTTTTGGTGCCATTATTTCCCATCAGTATATTTTTTAGAAACTGTGAATGTTCTGCGTTATTTTTGGGGGGAGTTTTAGGAGACTTCGCACCACGAATAAAGGCAAAATTAATTTCTCCCTTTAACCTTGACAAAAGGCAGCGCAAAACAGATCCGCTCCTCACCTTTCACAATAAAAGCCTGAGACTGTTTACAAATCCAAAATAGCTTACAGTAACTTAGGCTAGACAACGATATGCTTTAGGCAGACTGTCAGAGGGTATTATATGGTTTAAAAGGATCCCTTTAGCTGTTTCTCTGCATGTGTAAATCTATTGGAACCTTTTATCGGAAAACTGTTGGAAGTGCCGTGAATATGAATGTGAATATTTCAACGTGCGTGTCGTTTATTCCTCACATCCCCGGTGTGTAAAGCCCTTAACCGCATTTTCGACACAATTGATTGGTAGCAGGCGAGTACGATTATCAGGAAGGAAACAAAATGGACTCTGGGGTCAAGTGTACTTGGATCTGGGCCCCAACACTTACTGTATATAGTAGTTTTGTGCAGAGCTGCATTGTATTGTACAGTGTGTCCAAAGATAAGCCACTGCCAAGTACTATAGTTAAGTACACTTCCTCTCCGTACATTATACTATTTAAATGTAATGCAAATAGTCCTCTTGGAACCGATCCATCATGTTGATCTGACGATGGAGGCGGACTTGTTACTTGGCAGATTAAAGGTGTTGTGTTCAAAATAGATAAGCCCACAGAAATATGATGAACAGGTATATTAAGTAGTTAGACTCAGTGCCACCTGGACGAGTGACAATAAAAGTGAAATGCTGCTCACAAGTTAATGCATCAAAATCACTGTGAGGGAGACCATTCATGTTAATGAGAGGGTTTTACTGTGATCAAACTTGTCTGTAAAACTGTTGATGACACACTGTCCAGGGTGTACTCCACCTATTCATTCATCGTCTGTGCTCTTAGCTGTCTGATTGTATTCAGTTGTAATGTCTTTAAATGCCTTGTAAAGTAGTAAACATGAATAGTTTTACTGATTATATCATCATTGTTAAATAAGTAAATAGTCAACCGAGGCCGTTTCCTGACTGTTTTGAATGTAGACGCAGTAGGAGATGTTAGACTAATGACTAATTAATTAATATGAGGGTTCTTTAGAGCTGTACGCTACAATGTTGACTGTTTTATGTTTTTATCAAACGCCATCTCTAAACCAGTACAGGTAGGCCAAGTAATCCAGTGGCTCTCCACAACCATTGAGGAAAGAGAAACCACTTAGCGGGGTCGAGGGTCATGCACACCTTATATTGCCTGTAAAAGCCACATTTTTGTTCCTCAGGCACATTCTAATGCCACTATCCCATCATATACAATACCCTGACGTATTGTTTATTTAGCAGTAGATAGTTAACATGTAAGGAATTATCATAAAGGAGGATTATGCTTCTCGTTCGCTTTTAGCCCACAGATTGAAGAAAGCAATTCATGATTTTGGCTGGCATCTTTCCTGATAGCCTCCACACCTCAACGCTCAGCCAATCAGGTCACGGTCTCAGAGCTCCGGAGCAACACGACATGAACACACGCCACCACACATCTGCATGCAAAGACAGATGCAAAGACAGATATTTCCATCAGTACCGAGAGAAAAAAAGAGAAATTGATTTGATGATGCTACTTAGAAAATTGCACTTTGCACACACTGAAATTATGTTTGGTCGGCAGCTGTATCTCCATGTTTAACAGGGCCAAACAAACAATCAGATATTAATAAAACATATTATTTCAATGCGGCATTTTCATGATTGGTTGAATCGAATCGGACAAATTAAAATTCGGGGGTGAAAGGAGGACACTTGGCGCTGGCGAGGCAGGCGGAGCGTTTGGCCCGCCGGCCGGCGCTGATGGCGGCTCTTATGGCCATGCCTGGAACCGGCCTCGCTTCCACCACTGCTTTTATGAGGTATTTAACATTTACAACTATTTTATATTCCATCCATGCATATTTAATAAAGGCGCATTTCAATGCAGTGTAAAAGTGCAGAAAATCAGCCCGGTATATTAACTCAACAAAATCAAAAATATGTTTTAGTCTAACGAATACTTAAGAACTGGGATGCCCAAGATGCTTTATATATATATATATATATATATATATATATATATATATATATATATATATATATATTTATTATTATTTTTTGTGCTGCAGCACAATTCCATCATTTGTATTCAGTTCAACTCAAATGATAACATCTCCTCGGTTCATATGAAACACAACCATGTATAAGTTAACTGTGTTGACCATAGAATTGTGATCATTTAGCACAAGACATAGTGAAGACTATTTCACAGCATGGAAAAGTACCTTCTCACCCTGCTCTACTAGGTTTCCGTGCCAGAGGGAAGGAACTGAGTTCCCCATTAAGGGGACGTGGAGGACACTCCAGCACAGCTCTGGCTGGCCTGACATCCCGCCGTTATGTGGCTGTGACAGCTCCAAGTAAATTTGGGCCTCAGCCCTCCAGGGTCCCGCATAACCGAACGGCTCTGAAGGGAGGCAGGTCCCTCACGTCGCGGGGGGAGAGAAATACTTAGAGCAAGCAGCCCGGAGCAGCTGTCATGTAATTCAGCCGGCGTCAGACACGGATGGTGGCGTGTGAGCTTTCCTTCGGCCGCGCTCTTTAAGAGCGATGAGCCGTTGCAAAAGCTCTTTGTTCCAACTAAGTAGACAGAAAAAGACAAAGTCAGCAGTCTGCTGCCCGCTTCATCCAAACACTCAACTCTGCTCTTCGTTCAGCATGCTAGCATGGTTGGATTAGCATTTACCTTTACTCTACCTGAATGATTGACTGATATGTAATACATAAATTGTTGTTATGTGCAATGTGCAAAAACTGTTAAATGGAATTATTTCAGATTGTTTATTTGTGTTGAAAACCGGACTTTCTTCGTCTGACTGTTTCACATCAAACATTTCAACCTCACGAGCATCTCTGTAGAACGGCCCTCGCCTTCACCAGAGAATAGATTTGTAATTATGTCCTATTCAAACTATGATCACACAGTCAAGGAGACTAATGAGAATCATTAGACCACTCATTCCTCTGAATGGTCTTCTAATAACCAAAGACCGGAGAGGATTTTTAAAGGGCCACATTCCCCGTATGCTGCAACCTCTGTTCCCCCCCTTACTCCAGCATTTTAAAGTGTGTTTAGTAAGTGTTGCATATGACCATATTAGATGACCATATTAGATGCTGACTGCTCGTTTTGGTCACGTCGGAGACATTTACGCTCTGATTAAATTGTTAACACACCAGTCATAATTGTTGTTTTAATGAAATCTCATATCCTGGCAATCATGCTGGTGATCATCACTACTGTAGTAGTAAGGTAGAAGCAGGAGTAAGTGGTGGTTGATCTTTTATTATATAATATATTAAAGTTGCAAACACAAGTTAATAATTAATGAATGTTTAAAATGAGATGAACCCATTGAAAACTGATGTTGACACACTGCATCATTTGCAGTTGGAAAAAGTAATACATCAAAATAATCAGCATTTTGCTGCAATAGGACCATATCACTACTTATTGTGATGATATTGTATCATGGAGGCGACGGTGAGTCCCACTATTATTCCCTTTTTAAATGTTTCATTTGAGACCGAAATGTTGTTACCTTTTACAGCTGTGTTTTAAAAATAAAATGAGTTTGTGCTGTTCTGTAACTCACAAAGCAGCAGAAATATCATGATGACATTGTGCATCGTGATCGTCCCCCACATGAAAAGTCATGACATGATATGTTTACCAGCCGATACAAACTCCAGCACCACCAGGCTGCTCTTCAGTGACAAGATCAGAAACGTGGTGGGAGGTTTTGGAGCAAAGAGAAGAGTTCAGTGCAGCGATGTGTCCCACTGCACCAGAGCTTCTTAATATTTCTTCACACGCATAAAAGGGAAGTTTAAAATATGCCAAGACGCCATCAGTTGCATGTCGTCTTCTTTAAATATTCACATAATCTAGAGAATGTTAATAACTCTATACTTCAAACCTGTATGAAGGGAAATGTTGTTATTATGTATCTGTTATTTTGTCCACTCTCCTCCAGTACACTTACATTGGTTTTGATTAAAAGAATGATCTTGGAGTATTGTACTGTGTACATACTGTATACATTTGTCCATTTTTGTCTGTTTTAATATTTAATGTATGTATGATCTGTTTAGTATACAGTATCTCTTATCCCTTACTATTGTTGTTTAATCAAAATTAATTCATTAATTAAACGATATATATATATATATATATATATATATATACACACACTACAAGTACATAAAATGTGCTAATGGTTAAAGTGGCACCCTGAAATTTACAACTGACACTTGCAAGTAGAACCAGATGTATAATATATTAATTATAACTTTATTTGCAAATCACGTTTCATGCAAAGCCCAAAGTGCTTACCAAAACAGCTTAACATAACAAAAAAACTGAACAATGCCGTAACGTTTTCCTGACTTGCAATAACAAACAGACTAATATATACATAACATATGTTTAATTGGTACAAAGAGAGACGCGTTTTCAGCTAGTGGTGCACAAAAACCATCATAAAACTCCAACTAAAGCAAATGAATTGCATTCTGAGATGCAATAAAACCAGAATTGAAGAAACACAGGATTCCTTTCATACTCTCTCATGTAAGGCAAGGTCACGGGAAATGGTGCGTGACTGCCAAGCACTGGAAGGTGGACATGGTTCACAGCTTACACAATTATACACACTTTGAACACAATCATCTCCGCGCTCACTGGCATTCTTCCTAATTCTGGGGACAGGTGTTCTCTTTCTTCTGCACATCCCCTCGCTGCAGCAGGAAGGGAAGCAACGTCTTCAGCAGATATGTCATGCTCAAGAAGCGCACGCATACGCTGTTCTTTGACATGCTCCCAGCGCAGTCAGCACCGAGACAGGAGAAGCTGTCGGTTTTCTCTTTTCTGAGCCTTATTCACAGAGGAAAACTGGAAATATGTCCAGCTTTATGTTTTAATATAATGTTGGACGTGTTTCTGTGTCCGGCTGTGCTGCCAGTGGGTTTCAAATCCTGACTAATGATAACGCTGCTGCTGCGATGAGTGGGCGATAAATAATGTAAATGTCAAATTATGTTTGGCATAATTATAACGTGGGTTCAAACTGTAATGAGTTGTAGACAATAGCAATAACTATTCTGGTTCTGTTTGACTCCAGGCTTACATTATTCACAAGAAGCATCAACATGCCGGAGAGATTGTCTAAAAAAGGTATTAATACAGAAAGAAATACAGAAATACTTATTGGATTCTACACGTGCCATTGCGGCTCTGATCCACATGGTGGTGCTCTTTTATTAATTTTGGCAAACAAGAGAAGTACCCTCTCAATAATTGTACCCTCCAGATTTTTTTATTTGCTTTGTAGATTTAGATTGTTTGGCTCAGAAGATGTGGTGTTAAAGTCATTGTTTGGACTATTTAAATGCAGCTCTGTTCACATTTACACTTGCACTGGTGTAAGCAGACCGTTCACAGCATAGAGAAGTGAAACTTATTTTAAAAATACCTAATATTCAAAATGTAAACCAACGATGTACCGATGTGCATTCACATAGCATCAAATAAGGGATTTGGGTTGCAAATCTAAATTGTTAATCTATCTCCAAGAAGATAAATAAGCACCGTCCATATCATTTGGACAAATTAAATGTGCCTGTGCTGATGGGCAATATGAGTCACTGCGTATTTCATAATGACTCGGTGAGTCACAGTATCTTTCATTATGATGATGAATTAAAGATAAGCTAAGAAAATAAAAGCAGAATTCACATGTTTTGCACGTGTGTGCTGTCGAGTCTATTCAGAGGTGCTCATTTTGTTACCTGCTTCTAACTACTAATAGATTTCCGAGGAACCAAATAATTGAGGAAAAAAAACATGACAAAAAAGGAGAAACAAATAAACTGGGAGGTAAATGTGTGTGTGTGCCACTGTCGACCGTAACGACCACCATAAATATTCTGTTTACCCTCACCCGTCACCGGCTGCCATTATGAATCTGAATCTAATGTATTCAGGGTCATATTCCCTCACCATGCTCTGGAGCTTTTAGTCGTCTCCCACATCACTTTATCGTCCTGGAAACCCATCCAGTTTGTGTCGCTGCAGCCGAGGTAAGAGACAAAACTCACAGTTCAGAAAACATCAAGGTGTTGAGACACCATTTGGATGAGTAGAATAGGGCCTGAATACAACCTAGAAAGGACCCAATACAACTTTTTGATGCACTTTGCCAATCGTCGACGAGCCACATTGGCCGATGCAGGTCGTTTTTGTTGATGTTGTGTCATAGCAGATGGTATACAAGGCTCCAGACTACTTTTTTTCATCATTGTGCCAAAAAAGAATGTATTTAAACCGTCCCGGATGCAGTGTAAAGTGTCAAATATTCAAAATGTCCTCCAAGGTGCTAAATCTGGCATTCACAGTTAAAAAAAAAAGTATTATAAGCTGCTAGAGCTATTGTTAGGACGTTAAACAGTTGATAATTCCCTGTCTAATATCTAGTGTGTATTGCTGTGAAGACATTTCCTACTTTATTCACTCAATTATTGGATTTTCTCGCCAGAAAACCTATGTTTTAAAAGAAGGCATCACAATGTAACTCATGTGGGATTAGCCGTTAGCTAATCTGAGGGAGCGTTAGCAGCGGCAAAAACAACTGCAGCAACTTCACAATTTATTCCAAACTAAAATAATACCATGTCAGTCACAATCACTGTTTGCACTGAACCGAGGTGTGAGCTAATGAAAGATTTACTGCCAGGGTCTTTGTGACAACTCTCATCAAATATACATTTTTACGGGTTCTTCTGGGGACAAATGTATCCAAGCTGTCTCCTCTTGGAACAATCCTACGCTGCCTTTTCCAGACACAACGGACCGTGAACGTTTAATTGAAACGGTCTTATCCATCCGGTCCGTCCATACTTTACACTTCGGGGGGACACTTTAATGATCAATGCTTTGTGTAACTGTCTTGAGATACAAGTAATTAAACGGAGACGAAAAACATTAGACCCATTACTCAATGCAAATCAGGCTGCCAATCACCCCTCGTCTTTTTTTTCCCATCCAGCTGCATCGTTGCCATCCTTCACACATTCTTAGTCACCATCTGTCAAAAACTAAATAATTGAGCATTTATCTACCGCTGTTAATCATTTGCTTTACTGACAACCTCGTTTGAAGGCTGTCCTTGTGGGTTGATATCTGCACTTCGACACTAACAATCGACCACGGACAAAAAAAAAAAACAACTAACTGAAAAGGTCTTGGTTGCTAAATTTATGTCTTGTCTAGGGTGGATTGTAAGAACTCTGTGATCCACTTCACACTGACTACTGTACCCCCCCTCTTTCTCTTGGGCTCACACCGCTCACCTACTTTACAGCTCGGCACTGAAGTGTTGGTACATGATGAGTGATTGCGTTTCTCCTGGATTTGCACTAATTAGACAGTCTCTTGACTTTGTAATTCATGTCAACCAGTGTTGACGCGATCAGCTGTTAGATTTGACCTTGAATCTCTAATTGCGCTGTGCAACAACAACACATTCTCACCCACATGTAAGGATCAGTGGTCCTAAGCTTCAAACTACGATGCTCAACATTCCCCTGCAGCCACATATCTATTTAAATTTGAGTTTCAATTCAGTTCTCATGAACCCAAACGCAGCCTAATGCCAGAACCGGACCCCCATAAAACAAACCCGCAGCTCGAAGACGCTACAAGAATTGGAGAAGATTTGACAGGAGATGAGATACACGGAGCCCCGTTGAGTGTCTTAAAAAAAAACAGCAAGTTCTTGAAATCATTTTTTTTTTACACGCTGGAAGGCAGTGAATAGAGCCCAGTACAGGAGAAAGATCTCTTTTGGGGCCCAGGGAGAATGTTCACAGCAGCAATTCTGGACAATTTGGTGCAGAAGGGAAAATTAATAACAAGAACATTTAATAGCAAGTGGCAAACTCTGTAGCTGAAAAATGAAGCCGACACAGAAAAACGACTGTTTTTTGAATGTTCAAAAGCGAAGTCAATCCCTGCAGACCCGCATGTTGCAGCAGAGAGAAACTGTTTTCGGTCTCTCTTTGGTAGCTAATGGCCTTGTTCCTTATATTAAGGCTAAAGGTCGCTAAACAAGTACACTACAAACAAGTACATAACAAAGAAGCCTAAGAAAGATGGATGCCAATGAATGAGACATTTAATGTGAATTAAGGATTCACCTTGATAACCAGGCTAGCTCTCTCGCATCAGTTTCTAACTTAGCGTTTATGCTAACAATACCTGCCCATACCATTCCTCTTGTCCAAATATGGTCATTTCTGGTTCCAAAAAATACGTCCAAAATACTAAACTGGAGGATATAGCGTGGTCCACAAACCAGCGGGTGACGTCCCCTCTTGTTAATAGCCAATAAAGGGATTAATAAGAACTAACTACTGGCCTAATTTCCTCATCAAAGCTAGGATTGCGTCAAAGTTTTTGGCAAATGGTTTGACAAGGTTTTAGATGATGGAGTCGTGCTCGGCCAAATATGACAAACTCAACACTCGCTCTCATTAAGCCCGAGAAACAAGTCTTTGATGTTTCAGTTCCTTCAGTCAATATTAGAGGAAAATAAAACTCATGCAGCCTCTAGTGAGTTTGTGTTTGTATCTTTTCCTGGATGCATCTTGCGTGTACATCCGTACTTTATTCCTCTGTATTCACAAAAACAAACAAACAAACAAAAGAAAAAAATGGATTCAGAGCTATGCAAACAGAATCTCATTCATTTGTTATGGCCGTATGCATTTTAACTTTTGTGTTTTCTAAAGATCTACGTTTAACTTGTGTGCTACCTTTCAATTGTGTCATCTTGACCTATTTTCCAGCGATTGGTATAAAATTATAAACTTTGCAGCAGTGAATGTCAGTTCTATTAAGAGCAGGTGACCTGAAAAAACCCTCCTTTCTCCCAATTGCAATCTGTTACCAAGGCCCAGCTATTATAGCCACTAGGACTCAACAGTGCACTGAAAATAAATCGGGGAGTGTATCTTTGAACGACTCGTGTCATGGAAGAGGTGGCTGAGAGGTGAAAGGAGCCTGCCGGGTTATAGCTTCAAGGTGGGCCAGAGACTTCCCCACTTAACCGATCATAAATTCGTAATGTGCAGCACTGGCAAGTGTCCACGAGTAGCACGGCACCTCTACCAAATTAAAAGCATCTTTATACACATTCCGTGCTCGCAGTAATAAAACGCTTGGATTTAGAGGATGCCATACTGTCAACATTGTATTAGATGAGAGAGCAGCATATATATGTCAGGCCTACGGTTGCTACATGGTTGCTACATGGTTGCTACATGGTTGCTACGCAGTTGCTACATGGTTGCTACATGGTTGCTACATGGTTGCTACATGGTTGCTACGCAGTTGCTACATGGTTGCTACATGGTTGCTACGCAGTTGCTACATGGTTGCTATGTGGTTGCTACGCGGTTGCTTCTGATGTCTCCAAACATTAAAGTAGTGTGGCTCGTTCTGCAGTAAGATCAATACTCTGCATATTCAGAGTTTTGAAGTGGATGTCTTTTTCCTCCTTTTCCACAAAATTGAAAGCACAAGTCTGCACTATGGCAACCTTAGCCATTGTCACGGTTACTCCCCTGCCTAAAAGCTTTTTTGTGTGATTTTAATTAATTTGAGTCTTGGAAAAAAAAGCACACAAAGCACTCAACCGGGGTTATGTTGAACGAAATAGTCTTCTTTAAGTATCATTAGCTGGTGAGGATGCTGACTTTTTTTAAATTCAGCTTTCGCCTCACTTTCTTTAGCGCAATTTCATGTATGTAGCCATTAATGTTGGGGAAGGCCGTTTATTTCTTGTCATTATTTGGCAAGATCACATCATGACCTTTGAGCATATTATAATTCAAGTGGCACCCAAGGGTGTGTAGGAAAGTGGCTTTTCCTGAAGGATATTCAGCCTTTCACCATCTGAAGTGACTTGCACGTGCATTAGTATTCACACAACAGTGAACAGGAACGTCCTCTATCTGTTTTGACCTGTGTTTGGTCAGTTTCCCGGAACAAGCTCCTTTTACTAGAAGCCAGAGTCTAGTTCTCACTCTGACCACTTACCCGTTTTAAGAGCTTTTTTAAGACCCTTTCACAAAATGATTGGATTTAAAACAAATCAGCTACATAAACATGGATTAGCCACCTGACTGATAATACAGATAAACTCTTTTAATAAGTCCTATTTATTAAGGACAGCAAACATCCAGAGTGTTAAGTGAGCCACCATTATCACAGCTGACTGCATATGAACAAAAAGGTTGAGAAACAGTAACTTAGCCAATTAGCCAATGGTCAGTCTTTAATATTTCAAACCATTAGGTGTAATATATATTTTATAGGCCATCAACAGCTGCATGCATGTATTCTTTGGGATTTATTGATGTGGGGGGCGAAGAGTCTGCCGAGCCACAGACAGACACTAATGCACATGCAAGTTAGTGGAAAGCAATAGCAACATTTTTTGGCACGAGAGGCTTTTAAAAGAAGAATGGCCGGGCTGCCAAGTTAGCAGCAGAAGCAGCCGGCCCACTTCAGCAAAGTAAATCTGTGCTGGTTGCTATTGGAAAAAAATATGGTGATTCCATATGCACGGATGAGTAACGGGAATAGAGTGCTTGCATTTTAATTAAGAAAGCCTTCGCTCTCAAATCAAACATTGACATAGTTTGGTATTGAATTCTGCAACGTCACAATGCAAACACAATAGATTTTTTTTTTCTGTCCACAGGAAGAAATCCAGCCACAAATCATCAGAGTCACATGGTTTCCCTGGCCCTCATCTGCTAACACACAACTAGGGGAATTCATGGCGCCATTGAATATAAATGAAGATGTCATGAATCAGCTGTCCAATCTTTTCTAAGTGGCCTTAGTGGGCACAGCACCATTCAAAATGTAGAAAAAAAGAAAAAGACCAGATGAATTCCTCCTGCTCCATGTCGAGCGGTTCTTATCCTCGGCGTCGTTCATTCAAATTTGACTCGCTCACATTTCATCTGGTTTTATTTCTTACATGAGGCATAACTCATCTCTTTTAGATTAGCTTCTAGTTGGCGAAATGAGCCATAAATATATTTTATGTTGTATTGGTGTGGAGTGCTTCCCCTTTTCCAAGTGCCGGAATAATTCTTTTCCCTCCATGTGTTTTATTGTACAGCAGAGATGTGCCCGCCATCGGCTGCCTTCAACTCTGTGTACCGCTCCTTTGTCTTACAGATTTAGTACAACAGCATTTAAAGAAGGTGCGTGTCAAAAGAAAAGGAATGAAAATGAAATTAAAATCCATTTTTTATTGATTTTTTTTTTTTTAAATCAGATGTATAAAATAAAATAGAAATGTCTTTTTCTAAGCCTTACACCATTTGTCACACTGCTCATTCGGTGTCCAGGAGCCCTTCATGTCCACCGCCACTCCACTAAATCCTCAGCCCTCTAATCTCCCATAAACACTCCCTGACTGTGGAGCTTCCTTGGCATCGCCAGCATGCGTGTTCAAGCCCCACATACCCCATTAGCACCGTTAAGCCTCTGCTCCTCAACCCCCAGCCCCAAACACACACTCCTCCCCGCAAAAGGTGAGTTTGTGTGATGAAAACCTCACGTTGCATTATGGGTGCTGTTAATCCTCAACTCCTGGAAGAAATCTCCCCAACAGAAAGTGCTTATCCTCCCCTATCCGCCGCCGTCTTAAGTTTGCTCATCGTTGCCAGCAAAGGTTTGCATCTTGCAGAAATTGAATTCCATTTGCTCTCGATCCCTGTTGTTTCATTACTCCCTCCTCCCCTTCATCACCTCCCCACACTTTTTTATGCTAATCTTTATTCCCCTGCTTTATTTGGATACTTATACTTCCCCCTCTCTCACCTCTTTCCTCCCTCACCACACACACACTGCTCTAATTGTTTTCCCTCTCTCACACGGCGGCCTGTATTCCAGTTAACCACATCATCCCGATGCCTCCATAAATAGGGAAACTACAGTAAACAAAAAAATCAGAGGGGGGGATGCTGCGGGTGCAATCAGAGAACATTTCTCTCGGTTTTCTTTTCAACTCCCCTTTCGCTGCCTGAGCTCTGAGCCTCCCGTTCTCCCAGCACACTGCAGCTCCTCCTTCCACCTCTCTCATCAGCTGCCCCTCCCTCTTCCCCTCTCCTCTCCGCTGCCTCTCCGCTAGGTGCAGCATGTATGTGAGCGCGTGTGAGCCAGCAGAGCCGCCTGTGTGTTTACATGTCAGCCTATCAGTGCTGCCGGATTTAGCGCATCTGGAGAGGACGAAGGCATTTCTCAAATGCCCCACAGACAAGGGATTCTCAACGCTGCTCACATCCCTCTTTCCCATTTGAAACGAGCCTGTCTTGAGTCCTCCATCCCTGTCTCCATGCTTTCGGGGGCATTTTGAATTTCCTTGGCAACATGGAGCTGCCTGAATTAGAATTCTCTGCATGACAGTCCTGGTAAGTATTCTGTCTCTATGGTGGGCTTTGAGCACTGAGACCCTGGATCAGATTTATTATGGTGCAGTGTTGGGGCCAGGGGATCGCCAGGGAGGGAATTAATGTCAGGAATAAAACTGTGTGTTGTAAGCAAATGGATGGGATGGAAAGAAGGGGGGAATTATTCACTGAGGAGGGCTCCAGATCTTATTTGTGCTTTGTCATTCAGATGGCTTTCATTTTTGCTGTGTGCTAGGCAATCTGGGCTTGATGATGTGTGCAGTGTAACATCTGAATGTACAGTGTTGTAGCTCGGAATATTTGCTCATGGTGTGTACATATGCAAGTACAAGTACACACGTTATACACACACCTTTGTCCTGCCTCTCCATATCACAGCTAAAGGTGTGAGGCTGAGCAGGAGGGAGTCTGTTCTGTGTTTCTCCCCGAGTGCCAGGGTGCTTGTCGTTGCTTCCTAATCCGCCCTCATTAACATTCATGTTCCTTCAAAATGCCAGTAAACTCCTCTAGACTCGCACTTATTCAGCTTAAGCAGGCTCTTGTTTTCTTTTACTCTGTGGGTTATTTCCAGTGGGTCTAAGAGGGAGCCTATGCAGGTATTTGCCACAGGTTAAGATTGATGGGGTTGGCAGTGATGGTGATGGGGGAGGCTGGGCGTTTGGGGAACGATGCCCAATGGTAATTTATGCAAGGCACCTAAACGATCTCTCATCGTTTAATTTGTATCGCTCGCATTGTTATAATCACGTCTGGAACGCTTCAGCAGACGGACGGACGGACGGGGATGAGTGGACTCTTCCTCTCTGGCGCTGACACCCTCTGAAAGCCCAGACCCCCTGACAGCCTCTGAGTGAAGGGTCTGCTCTTCACGTCAGGGCTTTATGAGCGAGACAAAGCTCTTAATTGGCGCCCTGTAATCAGGTGACAGCAGCTGATTGGAATCTTTTCTCGCGTGCGCGTGTGTGTGCGTGTGCGTGTGTGTGTGTGTGTGTGTGTGTGTGTGTGTGCGCGTGTGTGTGTGTGTGTGTGCGTGTGCGCGTGTGTGTGTGTGTGTGTGTGTGTGTGTCTATCCACCGATCCAAAGCTTTCAATCCATTTGCAACGGGCTGAAATGAGCGAGCCATGTTTATGACTGGAATTTCTGATTGCATCTTAACAAATGCTTCACTAGAACTAACTCATTATTGCTGTTTTTTCCGACACTGTCGGCGTCGGCTTGTCACGTTTGAATTGTGCATTCTATGAGCACGCGTCGTATAATCGAGACCGGAGAACAAACAAGTCACATTTTATCGCCACGCAATATTTTCCCACATTAAATTAGATTTTTAGCTAACAAACACATCACTGGCACATTCAGCAGACACGCATTCAGCCGGAGTCACATTTGTATGCCTGCTGACTATCCGTCACTTTAGCTGCTACTTTATGTTCACCAGCTGTACACCGACTTTGTCGTGTGGAGCTGGTACGGCTCTTTTTTTTTTTTTTCTCCTAAAAAACATCTGCCAGCTGTGGCTTTTGGCCGTGTGTTAACTTAGGCTGAGGTTAAGTTGATTATATTCACTTCAACACTATAAAATTGCCTGCGTTTGCACAAAGACGGCTGCATATACTTAATGGGTGAAATTGCAAAACAGACTTTGAGATGCTCTTAGTTGTATGAGTCACGTTCACTCCCACAGTCTGAAGCAGACCAATATAAATCCGTGATAAGATATTGAATTGCCTGCCAACACTGAAGCAAAGTGATCGTGTGGAATCTATAGGATCGGGTTCTTACCTATACACTTAGATAGAGTATAATTTAAGAAATAATAGGCACGCTGGATTGTGAACTCACTCCACTACCTCCATCTCAGGGGGAAAGAGCTCAAAGGGTTCTGTTCGTCAGCTGTAATATTAGGATTCTATTCAAATGTGACAACTGATCAAATGTGTATGATCTCTTTATTCCTGCACTAGTAATGGAATGATGAACAGCGGTAAAATGATTAAGACAACGCAACACGCGCCCAACACAGCGGAGCGTATGCTCGCACAAAGAAAACAGCTAAACACAATCAAAGCAGTGCCGCTGTTCTTCTTTTTTTTTTCACGCAGCGCTTTGCTGCATGCTGTCATATGCTTAATATTCTGTGACATAGCAGTCTACATAACCCTGAACAATAGCCAATTTTCTCACAGTAGGATCAAATGGGGATCATCAAAGCCAAGGTAATGTGTTTACAGAAGGATTTAAGTTTAACTCCCAGTTCAAATGGAGTCATGCTGGCAAATCGCACGTTGGAGTGAGTTACAATCAGCAACTACTGTGGGAGACACGCAATAGGTCTGTTCTAATGGAAGCATAGTGTTTTGTTCCAGAGTGTATTTAATTGAGATATGTTGCAATAAAAAAGAAATGCAAAAATATGAATGCTTTCACCAATCTTGCTAGCTAGCTCTTATCGGTCATATCTCACGTTGTCTGGAGAGGAAGGCGGGCAGATCAGTCACGTGACCTAAAAGTTTGCTACCTCAGAATGTATTCAGCCACCTTTTCTAACGCGAGATGCATGAAGACCTACGAATGGAAACACGTCCTGTGAATAATGTCACCTCCTTCCGAGGGCTCTGTCGGGTCTCTCATGGTTTATTTTTTTCGCATGTTTGAGTTTACCTCCTAATTATAGACGTGTTATTTACGGCTACAATTAGGGCACTTCTGCACATAACAGTTCATTTGCGATGCCCCAGAAAGGCATAATATATAAAGTGTCCGGAAAACATCCAGGGTGATACTATTAAAGCATTCTCTGAAACAAGATCCATCTGGCAGCCAGATGCTGCCACATAATGGGTAACATCAACCACCTTGAAAGGGAAATAGTGAGTGATTGTGTTAAAGATTTCCAGACGACGTGTTGGTACAGTGTCTGCTGGACGGCGAGGTGACAGACGGAGGCGGATCTGTCACAGGATACTCAAATTTGCGTTCTACAAATGTATTCAGAAGGTCACAGTCCTGCTGCGCTGCGGCAGGCGGCCTTCCTCATTTAAATTTAATAATAACAGCTTTATGCAAAATATGAGGCAGTCGGGGGCTGTTATGGAGGCCTGAGGTTGCCTCGTGTTTATGCTCCTGGCTGGGGTCGGGCTCCGTTATCCCGGAAACTACGATGAAATACAGTGGAGCAATCACAGTGGAAATAGTGCATATAGTCTCTTCTCTTCCCATGCATCTGTCTGTCTGTTCATCTCTTCATTCTGTCTCATTTCGGTTCCTTTTCCAGAAGAACCGACATGTTGGTTTATTGTCTTTCTGTGTTGTGAAACCTTAAATGACTGGGGAAGTACAAAATCATCCTCTGAAATCGTATTCTTGCTCTGTACCAACACCAAGGCTGATACATTCCTTCAAATAAACCACGGCAAAGAACTTGAAGAAAGCCTTTCAAAGACACTATTGGAACGAATGGTCTTAGTTTCCTTGTATAGCAGAAAAACAAGAGGAAAATGCCATGGCAACTTCATATTTGTACTGTAGCCGGTGATTATTGGCTGAGTGATTTGGAGTGAAAACCTCTCAAAATCTCCTATTGTGCTCTCTATGGAGGGCTGTAAGAGGCTTGTCTGAGGTAAAATTGCCTTTAGCATGGCATTCAGCCCATTCTTTTCAAATCCAGTCCAAAACATCTTCTAATCCCTGATGGCGAGTCGGGGATAAAGGTTTGTGTAATTTCCAGCTGATCCTACTTGACTTTCAAGAGGAATGGGTGTTAATGAAGAAAGGAGCCTCTTTTGTAGTATCACTGTTCGACTTTGTCAATGAACCAAGAAACAGATCTGCATGCTCAGACTGCATAACAGGTTAAATACACTGCTGGGGTTCACCAACATGTTTTTTGAATATATCGATCGGGATCATTTAGGTGTTTAAACATCCCCGTCGTGGATCTGAAGGATCCTGTTGATTAGCAGGATGAATAATACGATACGATCTTGATATGATAATAAATAATGTAATGCAATGCAAAATAAAAGCATCTTTGAATGGCAAATTCAAACTCCGTTAAGCAATGGTTTTCCTTACCGACACTGAATCAAATGAGTCCGCAAAAGGGTCATTAGTACTTGTGAATGAATAGCCGAGTCTGCAGCTCTGAGCAGCTTGCAGCCTCTTCCAGTTGAGTCTTTTGGTTCACCTGACTGGTTGAGTCCCTCCGGCTCTCACTGACCCCCCTCCCCGCCCCTCATGTAAAACCGTGGGCAGCTGCTCCCAGATCAAAAGCTTCCAGCTCTAAAGCTCCCACACACTGGTTGCACGCTACCTGCCCAGTGTGAAACAGCTGAGTCGTAGTAGTCGGTATCTATTTGGAGAGTCGAGAGCCTGGTAATGACACAGAAACCCATTGTTAGCACAATTTGCAAAGCCAAACACGGGGCCAAAATGAAAGTGATCACTAGACCGTTTCTCAGAATAAACTGAAGAACAAGAATTTCATTTGTTAGTCACAAGAACACCACGGTACTAAAAGTCTGGGACTTTGTTTAAATTTAATGCTAAACCGTAACAATTCCCTGCCACCATTCACCTACAGTGCAGCATGCCGGGACATTCAAAGTTAATTTTATTTTTAGAAACTGCTGTGCAACGTACAGGAACTAACCGCCTAAAGCTGGAGGTCAACGGTTCCAAATGCGATGATTTGTGTCAAAGGCAACCGAGACAGATTGACTTATTATCACACTGACATACATTCAACGTACAATAAAGACGGAGAATGCTGAGGAACTGTCAGTTCTCAGATTGTAGTAAAACGGGGTTTTTTTTATGCGAGCATGGCTGACACCCACGTTTCGACAGGAGTCTTCTCCAGGGCGTGATACGTAGGTGTCAGCTCAGAAGTGTTGACTGCTCAGGATTTCCCCCTTTGTTTTAGTACATGCCTGCAGCCGTCCACTTCATGCAGCAACTTTGTTTGCCAAGCGTGATGTTTTAATGATTTTTCTTTCTTTTAAAGAATAAAAAATAAATGTTTTGATAGCTCTCCGGGTGTTCATATCTGAGATGCGAACATACTTTATGGATTTTTCAAAGACAAAGGCGGTAAGGATTCGAAAGAGTCTTTGTCTGAGTGTTCAGGCATAATGTGCTCTGTTCATGTGTGGTTGTTGGCATGTTGACAACATTTCTGAACGTGGAGAATGCACAGAGAGCTGCATATCCATCAATATTAACACATTGCACCAACATGATTAAAGACGACTTGCTTGTTTTCTTGTGATTGTACTTCAGGTTACCACTATATCATGTTTACATGCTTTAATGCATCAACAAACACACATTTTCCCATCAGGCTGTGCCGCAGCAGCTTTTCTCAACCTCTCTCTGAAAAACTACCTGCCCCGCCCTCCTAAAAATGCCCAGTCTGCTCTGATTGGTCAGCTGGCCCATGCTGTTGTAATGGTCAGCAACGTCACCACCCTTACCATAATAATACGTTTTGTACTGCTGAGGATTATAGAAATAAATACAAACACAAAATAATAAATACATGTAGCCACTTCTTCCTCAACTCCATACAAAGGACATTTACGTTTTCACAGCAGAAAACTGCCTCCACGCTCCGCTCCACTCATGCTAGCTTTGTTTGAATGCATCACCACTTTGCGGAAGAAAAGGCAACGATTTCAATTGAGTTTGTCTAAAGCAGTTCAGGAGCAGAGTAACTCCCTTTGGAGCTCTGGAGACCTTTTACATGCACACAAACTATACAACACACTAAAGGGGATAAATCAGAACGGCATAATAGGTCCTATTTAAGGCGAGCAAGCTGGAAATGGTGCCTTTGTTGCAGCTACAAGCGGTGCATCGAAGTGTAGAAAGCTTGCCTTTCTTGTTGTTTTCTGTTTTGTTGCCGTGTCTAGTGGCAAGCACTGTGGTACTGGCTCTTTTCTCTGTACTTGTTCTTGCGGTGATCCACATGCGTTCTTTTGTCTGGTATTGTAATTCCTAAGTGGCCCTTTCCACAGCAGACATTTGATTTGTCCCAGTAGGAAAAGTTGTTGTTACTTATTACGCAGACGACGGCGTCACAATGCTACGGCCGTGAAACTAACACGACTATGTGTTATTCAGCCAACGCTATCATTTCCCCCAACTGTGACATGCCAAAATGTCTTCCTTGAAATAGTGGGCACTTTTATAAAATAAATGTTGCTACCGCCAATGATGAACTACAGCTTATCGGATGCATCGACTAGTATAAGGTGCATTGCAAAAGATGGAGGATCAAAGACGTTTAGTCTCATCCACTGAACACACAGGAGACGAGAGGAGCCTTCTTGAAGCTGGTTACTTCCAGATCACTGGTATCGAGGATGAACACATGAGATGGATGCAATTCCTACTGACTTGCTATTGGCCAGCAGGATTGGGATGCCTTTTGAACGCAGCGCCGCTCCTGTGGAGGCTCATGCACAGTCTGCGATCTGAACAAGAGGGAGTATGCAGCTACGGCAGAAGGAGCATGAACAAATCCTCTCCCAAAGCCCTGTTAAAAGCTCACATCTATCACTGCTGCATTGTGCAAGAAATACCACGCTGAGAAAATAGTATTCAAATGTATTTAAGCAAATGCAAAGAACCGCTTTCCACGGTACAGTTGTTTGTTTGCATTATATCTGGGAGTAAATAAGTATGACATTACAACAACCTGCTTGGCCGGCCTCCACCACTGCCAGCCATGATTCATGACAAGTGGATGAATGCCGTGTTGGTTGGAGTGCAGCAAAAGGTAGAGTCAAACAGACAGCCTAATGGAGGCTGTTGTTTTCCATTAACCACGGTGCTGTTTAGGTAGAGAACAGTCCCCTATGATCAACTATTCAATGTCCCCCGGCATCTTCAACACATTAATCTACGGTGTCACCTGTCAAACTGAAAACTACCCAACAAGAATGTCAAAAGCCTCCGTATCTGCCGGGATGTGTTGGATAAGTACCTTTTAGCCTTGAGGCTTGTTTGTTTTTATCCAATCACAGACCTCTGATCCACATCACTCCAAAACTAATACTACCATTCGGGTAAATTCGTCGACATTTTCTGTCCAAGCAACTGATTTTATCGTTCTCAATCCACGGCTCCTCTCTCTACTATCTTTTATGCCAAACAGGGATGGCACGATATAAGATTCTACTGGAGATCGGGATGAAAAATCTTGGAAATCACCCATGAGTGACTTCAAAAAGCTGTCAGACTTTAAAAATACAGGAAGTATCATGTAATAAAAAACAGACATAATGTTGCCATCCTTTATTTATGCAAAGAGACCCACTGACAGACAGACCCACATTATGCTTGTATGTGAATTATGTTCCTGAACACTCATTTATAAAAAAAACATGCTGAATGGCTCACTCCAGTGGCAAGCACATCTCTGATAAACACAAGATTTAAAGTGTGTGACTCTTTGTGGAGAAATCTTCCACATTTATCGATCAAATCAATTGATTCATAGACAAAACGCCACGAGTAGTTGACTCAGACTTTTCTTTGGTTTCGGCTGGTGTTAACATTTTGGATTCAGTTGTTTTAGTTCTGAACACTCATTATGCTGGATTATGAGGCGTGCAATGTTTGAAGTAGGGTTTGTTTTTGAAGGAAGCTGTCAGATCACGACCGTGTGAGAATTTACCGCGTGTTATGGAAATGTACAAATTGACACCCGTAACGGAATATCGTCGAACATTTAATTTTATTTTTTTGCATGAACCGTTCCTTCAAAAAGAAGCTCCTGTGTTTTTGCTTGTCCTCCGCTGTGATCACTGGAATTATCCGGTCTCCTATAATCTCTCTTGACCTCTGCAAAATAAGTGTAGATGTGATGTGTGCAATTACTTCTGAGGCATAAGTGTGTGCTTTCTGGCTGAGAAACCTGCTAGTTAGAGGAGACTGCTGTCAAAAAAAATGAAAAGAAATAATAGAAAGAAAGTAAGAAAGAGAGCGGGTGTTTGCTGACCCCAAACAGGTGTGTTTCTGCATCTCAACGGGAGGAGTTCCTGTACACGCACAGAACCATTTTGTCCTTCTTTTAAGCATTTGATCCTGGCATGTAGGACATTCACGCCATGCAGTTCCTTTTATTCGGGTGTGCCAGGGTTGTTACCTTTATCTCCAGCTTCCATGGAGGATTTGTTTTCATAGGATTTCTCATATCTGAGCGCTCATTCCTCTGGAGGCTGGAGATTAGCTCTCGGTGCAGTTCTTAAGTGTCTTTGTTTACCCAGCAAGTATTTAATCATGATTGCTGGTTATTGTATATTTGTAATGTCACCACTCTTGGTGTGTTAACCTGTCGCCCCGTCCACATCCACGCAACACACGCTACAAATTTGGCTTCCATTTAAATATTTAAATATCTAATATGACGCAATTCATTTGTGGCTATTAGATGAAAACAATTCTTCTAAATAACATCACATATTGCTCTACGGTGTCCTATAAGAGACTGGTTCACTGCAAACGTCCACAAACATTATCATTCATACGCAGCCAACAAGATTTTGCTGTTTGTTTGCTTTTTGACTTTTCAGTGTTTGCCTCATATTTGTCTGCTGAACACAAACATACCGGTGGACCCGATCTCTCTCGTCTTTTTAAATCCTATTGATGTTTGCTACTTTGTAACTGTAGCTTCGTTTTGGTTCCATCCGCTATTCTTTAAACAAGTTGTGTAATAATGAAAGCTGTTGGGGAAATATTTGCTGACAACAAGCGACGAGGTGTGAATTAACACATTGTTCAAGAGGTCCTCTGGAGAGTGTAATCATTTATGAGCGCCATGAACACAAGTGAAATATAAGGTGAGCCTTTATTGATGAGATGAGCCTTTATTGATTCCCTAAAGTAAACGGTTACACAGTGAATATGTCTAGGGCTTTTATTGTGACAGGGAGGGGAGAAAGGATAGGATCTAGTATGCACAACCTTTGCCAAGGTTGAAAAGAGAAATGAAGTTTGCCGTCTTTGTTTTTCAACAACAGAGACCACTCATTTTCAAAACGTCTGTTCTGAACTTCCTCAATGGTTGACATCTTTTAGAAGCGGTATACAAGCTTAGAAAAAGAGACTTTGTTCCAAAAAACAAAAAAATATTCAATGGTGAAATATTGATGACAAAAACAACAACAATAAAATATTTCAATTTCAAATGACCGTATGAAAGAAAGGCCTCCAATGGTATTTCCTTAAGATAATGCTCAAATGTTTGGAAAATAACATTCATGACCTTCATGAAAAATAAGAGCTGGGCGATGTGACTGAAATCTTCTAGTTTTATTATTATTATTATTATAATTGGATCCCAATAAGCAGCCTTTGTCAGCTATGAGGACGGGGAAAAAAAGAGACAAATCTCTGCCAAAACTGCATGCACATCGAGCAAAACAAAAAGCTAAATAATTTAATAAGTGAAGGGAAAATACTCTCAGTACACGAGCTGCATTGATGATTCGTGACAGCGGTCATGAGTTGAAACTATCCTGCAGGGACACGGCGGACTTACACAGAACAGTTTCCAGTTCTCCCTTTAATGTAAATATCCCAAAGGCCCTTTCAACATTATGCAGCACAACAAGCATATTTAACAATACGTAAAAACAACCAAAGGGCACGCATGCACTCATGCGTGTAGCTGCTCATTTGTCGATGTGAGAGGAGACGCAGAGATTCAAGGCAACAACACACTAATGGTGAGCTGAGACATGCTTTTGAGAGAAGACTATGACGGGGTGCGAGGTCCATAGAGGAAATGCAAGCAATCAAGCAGGCAGAAACACTTATCTCCATCACAGGATTTGTTTTAGATCTATTTATAAAGTAAAAGAAAAGCATTTCAGGAAAACAATTAATAGCCGGTAAAATACACAGAACATTCTCACAGCAATGTGTCAAAAATCGCAGCTTGATCAGTGGTGAAAAGCTTCAAACTAATCTTTTGAATGTGTTGGTCGTGACATGCATGGTGCCTTTTCAAAAATAAACTTCCATCGTCACAGGAAGTTAGGTTTAGGTAACAAAACCACTTATTAGGTTCAGGGAAAAGAGCTCATGTGACGAGTGAGTGACTAACAACTCGTGTGACTCGCGAGTGACAAGCGAGTCCTGTGAATGGTGACTCACGACACTAACGACTCAAGTGGCTAACGTGTGACAAACGGGTCACATGACTCACGAGAACCACATGACTAATAACACAAAAAAAACTCAGGTAACTAACAACGCTGTAGGATTTCATCGTGTATCAGTGAATTTCCATTATCAGGATAATCATAACTATTGTCTAGCTCGCTGTTATGGTAGAGAAAATAGAGCCTGACTCAAAAACATACAGGATACAGAAATACATTTTTAAAATGTATTCGTTGTGCATTATTCAGGGAGACCATATGCTCCATAATCATCTCATTGTTCACTTTTTGTCTTATTTAATAGCAATATCATTTGTTCAGGGAGTCCAGTGTCTTTCGCTGCCATATTAAGAGATTTAAGCACATTTTGATGATTATAGGGATAATATCATGAATTGCAATTATCCGGCCAGGATAATCGTGACATGAAATCTGCTAACTCGTGCTTTATACCAAGTCAACCGGTCCATCCTGTAACGGCTGCGTCAGACACCGGGGAGCACTGACCGAGCTGCGTCATTTGGCGCGGTTGGGAGTGAGAATGGGTTGAAATTCAATATAGAGCTAATGGTGAGCTGAGACAAGCATTTGAGAGAAGACCATGACAGGGTGAGAGGTCCATGGAGAAAATGGAAGCGGTCATAGAAGGGCACGGAAGAGAAACGGCTTCCACTCATACTTCTCCCATGAACATAACCATCAAAAGGAGGAATTGAAAGAATCGGCGTACGTGGAGCGAGAGATCAAGAGCTGAAATGGATTGTTTTTCCCCTTGAAAGAAGACCTTAAACCCCACTCTAAACATGCACAAGCTAAAAACTGTGTAAAAGGTAGAAATAAAGGTTATTTCTCGCTTTTTTGATTTCCGAATTTCAGCTGGAGGTCAAAACAATGTGGCGACACGGCGAGCAGATCTGAGCTGTAAGGCCAGATTACACAGATAGTACCCCTGCCCTTACTACACTCTGAATCATAAATCATGCATGCTACTCTGGTAAGGAAATCGCCACTGCATTTGCCTTGGCTTGTTTTTTCGATTAGCAAGGACATCAGTGGGCCTCATCTACATCCCTGTGCTCGACTCGACAAGATAAAAATCACATTCTGTGTTCGAGAGATAAACATGTCACCCGTATTCTGCTTTGAGTGCCTCGGTAATATTTCATCTCACGTAAAGGTTTAGCATCTGTCACGATGGATCAAGTTTAAAATGCTCTGTTTTTTAGAAAATATTTAATCATCCGATGGGACGAGTCTGCACGCCATCCCCCTGCAAATTCACCTAATCAGTGAGAGACGTCCACAAAGGATCTACGGATGGACGCCGGAGCTTTCAATCTGACAGTGTGCCTTATACAAAGCTCGATACGCACTGGACTGACACCCAGACGGGTCTGACATAAGCAGCCAACAGAAATTAAGTGTAGGCAGTGAAAATGGAAGCTACTTATCGTCCACTAGAACGAGTCAGAGCACAATACGGCTTCAGCCCCATGAATTCATTTAACTTAGAGTGATGTTTAATTTACGCTTGTGCAATAAAAGCAGATCTTCCCGATTGAGATCAGTCTTTTGTAATGCAACAAAAGCGTAGACAGACAGCCAGAGTGGTTCTAAAAAGGCACTACACCGATCATTTCGAGCACTCTTACCAAAACACTTTTGTGGTGAATGAGTAACAGACGGTATATACGGTGTCGATTCCACTCCCACGTATAACAACATGCTGCATTATCCTCTCAGTGAGATTTCCACTTTGAAATTCAAAAGACATCGCTGTTTGTTTAATTTAATTACGTCTCTATTGTAAAGTAATATACTACTCGTTTTTCACACCAATGTTTTTTTTTAGATCGTTTTCCATTCCGATAAAAATGCCAACGTAACAACCAATCACAGTGTAATTTCTCTTACTTTACATGAGCCTCTTCGACGTGTCCCACCAATATAGCTGCTACTGCAATAGCGTGATTGATGCAAGAAGTAGAGCCTGAAGGTTTTAGCAAGTTAAAGTTGAGCTGAAACGGCATTTCAGGAGTATCTATCTTCCGTACCGTGACGCATTTCAGAGTGAAGCAGGTTAGGCAGACGAGAATTTGATTTGATCGTTGAAAAGATAAGCTCTCGACCTTCTCTGGCGATTGACAGATGGATGGATGTTGCGTTATTATTGGTTGGAATTGGTTGGTCCGAGCTGATGTAAGCATGCGTCATATTCTGTTTTCAGGAATATATCGGATTTTGATATAAAAATGCAAAAAGGAAAGACTTTTTTGTCATTTTTTGGCATGTACTATTAAATAGGTGCACAATATGACAGAGGATGTGATCTAAAAGGGTTTAAAAGGCATTTTTCATTTCAACTCGACTTTTTCCCCTGGGTCAAAATCAAATAGGGATTTAAAGTTCTCTGACAATCTCCCTCTCTCCATTTATCACCGCTTGGCAGTAATCTCTGTTTTATATCACTGCAAGGTCAACAGTTCAACAGTGGCATGGGATGTGTTGAGTTTGCGAATGACTAGGGGAGTCGTGGCATTTTTCGGCTGCTAATTAAAGAGTTTGTACGAGCAGAGACTACGTGTCAGTGACATTGGCAATAAGTAATTATTTCCAGCATACTCAGAAGTTAGAAGCACAGCAGGCTGGTTATATTGTGAGACCAAACCCTTTCAATGATTGGCTGATTTTGTGTCTTGTGAGGAGAGTCGCCATAATGAAATGTTACGCAAGGAAAGGCTTATAGCTTTGTAAGTGTGTGCAGATAAAAGCAAAATTGGGATTTTCAACTGATTCTTTTTCAAAGGCTTCATGAGAAGAGAAGAGTAAGAAATGCATTTAGCTCATACTGAGGATCGTGTTAGTGGCTATAAGGACTCATTAGCGTCAGATAATGGTTCATCATTGTGAATACAATTGTGAAATGTTAGCATCACAAGGCTGGTAAATTAAATTTTAAATCTTTTTTTAAGGAAGGAAAACATTCAGGAAAACCATTATTACACTAAAAAATATAATATATCCTCGTCATTTAATACATTTGGATAGATCCCGGCAGATATGTCAACAAATGGAAACTATAAATAGACATACTGTAGCTTTTTCTTCCTGTCTTTGTGTTTGCACAGTGGGAAACATAGATACATATTCATTAATCATCAAACACATAAAGTGCTGAATGGGACACTGATTTGATGCATTTTTTATTTCTTAGAAAGAAATGACAGACATCATGTTCATAGCCTTTTGTTCGATCTTTCCTATCTGTTAAGATATGCTCAGGCATTATTCAGTTGTCATTGCCATTTGTGAACCACCACTCGACTCGACCAACTCCTCTTTTTCTGTGTCTCCCTAGGTAAGCAGTAGGATGGTGTCTGCGGAGGCAGGGGGGCACAGCTACTTGGTGGCATGCTGGCAGCCCATCCTGATCCTCATGCTGGGCACCGTCCTTTCTGGCTCCACCACCGGTTGCCCCTCCCGATGCGAATGCAACGGTCAGGAGCGTTCGGTCGTGTGCCACCGACGGAGAATGGCAGCTCTTCCCGAGGGCATACCCACGGAGACGAAGCTGCTGGACCTCAGCAAGAACCGTCTGAAAGCTCTGGGCACCGAGGAGTTCATTAATTACCCTCAGCTGGAGGAGCTGCAACTTAACGAAAACACAATTTCATCCATTGAGCCTGGGACTTTTGGCAACCTTATGAACCTTCGAACTCTAGGTTTGCGCAACAACCAGCTGAAACTCATTCAGCTCGGGGTGTTCACAGGTCTGACCAACCTCACACAGCTGGATTTAAGTGAGAACAAAATTGTCATTCTGCTCGACTATATGTTCCAGGAGCTGTACAACCTGAGGGCTCTGGAGGTTGGTGACAATGACCTAGTTTTCATCTCAACCCGATCATTTCATGGCCTCAGCAACCTTGAAAGCCTCAACATTGAGGGATGTAATCTGGCCTCAGTGCCCACTGATGCCCTTAGCCATCTGCATAACCTGTTGTCACTTCGATTACGCTATTTCAACGTCAGTGTCATGAGGGATTACTCATTTAAGAGGCTATATCGGCTCCGAGTGCTGGAGATTTCTCAAATGCCTGCCCTGGATACCATGACCGCAAAAAGCTTGTTTGGACTCAACCTCACCTCGTTGTCCATCACAAACTGTAATCTAACCATCATCCCCTACCAAGCCATCAGCCACCTAAGATATCTTCGGTTTTTGAATCTGTCTTTCAACCCAATTCATACTGTGGAAGGGAACAAACTGTTCAATCTGCAGAAGCTCCAGGCATTTCATTTGGCTGGTGGGAGGTTATCTGCCATTGAGCCCTACTCTTTCAGAGGACTCAACCACCTACGTGTGCTCAATGTATCCAGCAATAGCTTGAACACCCTAGAGGAGTCTGTCTTCCACTCAGTGGGAAACCTGGAGACTCTGGCTTTGTTTGACAACCCGCTGGCCTGCGACTGTCGCTTGCTCTGGGTCTTCCGCCGGCGGTGGAGGCTCAACTTTAACAGACAACAGCCCATGTGTGTTTCACCTGAAGTTGTTCACGGAAAAGAGTTCAAGGACTTTCCGGACAATCTCGCCTATAATTATTTCATCTGCCAGAAATCAAAGATCATGGATTATAAGGTTCAAGAAAGCCATGTGGACGAAGGAACTACAGTTCATTTCACTTGCCAAGCTGAAGGTGATCCGGTCCCCGTGATAATGTGGCTATCCCCCAAGAAGGACTACATCACTACCAAAACTGCGGGATCAAGACTTTCTGTGTCTGATGAGGGCACATTGGAGGTGCGTTACGCCCAGATCCAAGACAACGGCACATACTTGTGCATTGCAAGCAATGCAGCAGGCAATGAGACCAAAGCTGCACACCTTTTTGTGCATAGCTACTCCCCCAATTGGCCCCACCAGCCAAACAAGACATTTGCCTTCATTTCCAACCAGCCCAGCGACGAAGGCGCTAATGTGACCCGGGCCACAGTTCCATTTCCATTTGATGTGAAGACACTCATCATTGCAACCACCATGGGATTTATCTCTTTCCTCGGAGTTGTGCTTTTCTGTCTTGTAATATTATTCCTCTGGAGTCGGGGGAAAAACAATAATAAATCAAGTATAGAGGTTGAATATGTGCCACGTAAAGAGGAACCGGAGGAGCCCAGTCCAACTGAGGCCCCCATACAATTCAACATGAAAATCATGTGAACCTCGAATGGAGGCCATGTCGTCTTACAAACTGCAGTCAGGATGCATACTATCTTCGCTTTAAATATGTACTCCGTTTACGAGCGATAGAAATTGCACAGCAGCAAACGCATCTTGACACTATACCCTCAACTTCTTTTTTTTTTTACTTCAGGGACTGAATCTTTAAAAGAAAATGTTGAATTTCAAATATTCAAATTTCTGTACATTTGTACTGGCAATCCTCAATCGGTATGTTAACATGCACTCAACAATTGTGTGTAAACTAAAGTAATAGATTCAATAAATTGATCACATTGGATTGATTTCCAAAAATGAGCACAGTAGGTGGGTTACTGTCTGGAAGGAAGGTGGGGTCTTTCTATCAGCAAAAAATAAAAGAAAGATATTGCTGTAGGATCGTGGTTCTGCTATTTTGCTTTGATTGATGTACAAAGCACAATAATCCAATATTAGAACCCAAGTTCTGTTGCTGGAAATGCAAGATGAGAGCATTTTCTCTGTGTTATATTGTCCCATCACAAGCAATCAACTAGTGTGGCATCAGGGTCAGTACACTGGAAAAGAAAAGAGATAGTGAATAAAGGCATATTCTGAGACAATAAAGATGTGTTGACAAGAAAGAAACCATTGAATTACAAATATAAACTTTTACACTTACAATTTAGAGAAAAGGGGAAAATGATCAGTATTATAAAACAAATGTTTTGAGAAAAATATCAAAATATTTAGAGAAGTAATTTGGGGAATTTGACACATGTTCCATAAAGACAGGGTTGTCTCGGTGTACCTCACCACCTTTCCATGCGTCAGTGAAAAGAGGCCTTGGGCATGATTAAGATTGTGTTTTGAGGTTTTACCTGCACATGTCGGGACTGCTGTCTGGAACAGAGCATTGTCCAAGAAAATCAATCGGTAGCCTTTACCTCCATTATAGCAATTTTGTTGACTGGGGTTCAATCTTACTGTGTACATCAGTTATAATAACTGGAGTATTTCTTAATCTGGTTAACAGTCAAATTAAAAAATATGTGCATGTTAACACACTGGATAAAAAAAAGAAAAAAGCCAGTCCTACAGTATGTGCTCCTTTCTGCCAACAAAGGACGTTTGTCATTAAATGTATTAACATGTTCAGCTATACATATTTTTCCTGTATTTTATTCTTTCCTTGTACATTATGCTATGGCACAATAGTAATGCTTTTAATGACTGTGAGTTTTGAACACAATCTAAAGAGCAGATTCAATTGGATGTGACTGAATCAAAAGAAAGTATTACAGATTCTCAGAGTTCTCTTGAAAGTCATCAGATTAACAATTTATCATCAAGTGTAACAAAGTTAATTTGTTTACCCATTTGGCAGCTCAATAATTGCGAGCAGTCTGTCCCAGTCCTGGGGATATATTGTCACCGGTGCATCCCAAAAATGCTGACATTATTCATGCGTTGCCTTAAGTAAGCCATTTTCCAGCTTTCAGCTGAGCAATACCCAATATTTATGCGTAAAATGGAGTTTCATGCCTCATAGGGATTTTATGTTGTGTAATTAATTTCACAGTCAAAGTCTGCTCTGAAGATAATGTGTTCATTAACTCTTAAAATACTTGTTTAAAAGGGATGGGCAGATGGAAATTCTATTAAAATAAATAACATTTTCTACTACCGGGTGCTTTTTTTGAATGCTAATCTATTATGAAAAAATGAGTGGGGAGACACATTTTTGATCTCTAAGTGAAGTGAGCTCCTGTGCTGCAAGTAAAGTATCTCATTGCTTTACTTAAGCAGCACACTTCACTGAACTCCCCTTAAATCCTTATCTCACAGCAGTCTTTTAATCTCGACACTTGCCAATGTGGTCATCAAACTTCATATAGTGCATTCGGATCCGGTGGTAATGTTAAACCACCGTACGCTTGTCCAAACACCCAGGGATATATGTATCTGTGCACTGTAAATCAAAATGGCTTGTCAAAAATGGGAGCATGTGATGGAATTATATTTTTTTGCCGTCACACCTCAGTTTTCATCAGTCACGGCTGCGCCTTGTAAACTTCAGCTGTCCTTTGAGCTTAGCACATGACAACATTTCTTCCTAAGCACGATAAGTCTGTTAGCTGTGGCAATTTTTTTTATTTATTTTTTTTATGTTGCGTTCGCGGCCATGAGTGCTACTAAATGGTCGGTTGTGGTGACAGCAGATGCTCACAACGGAAACGCATTCGACTGTCAGCTTGACGCAGGGGACGCTGGAAAATCTTGAAGGCATAAAGACGACAGGTTTTGTTTTAAAGGAGCAACTGTCAGCCTGATCAAAATCACTAGTGCATCAAAGAATGACTAGTTTGCCTGTGGACAGGTTCTTAAAAAAACAATGTTTTTTTGTTTTTTTTTATAACGTGAAATAAACATGACATCATGTGAAATAAACATGACATCATGTGACACTCCAAGACAAGCTTGTGCAGGCGATGTGAGGGAGAGCAGAAGCCATCTCCTGTCTGAGAACCAAACATGAAAAACGGGACTGGATGTGTCTTGTTCATTCACTTGGAAAAAAAAAAACACACACACACACATTGGCAAAGACTGTTGGGAAATTGACTCAAGGCACAGAGTCTGTAAGAATGAAGGTTTAAGCTTGTACTGACTGAATAGAGGAGCCACGTGTTTTTTTTTTTTTTTCATTTTACTTTCTTTTATCTAACCTTTACTTAACTTTTGAGAATAGAATTCTATTTTCCACAAGAGACCTGACACATCATTTACCATTTGAAGGAATGAAACACAAGAAAGATGAAATCGAATCATCAATACACACAAGGAAGGGGAAGTCCAGCTGGAACAAGGTACACTCAGTAGAAAGCAGATCTCCGCCAGGTGTGCCTGCAACCACCGCTGCTGTATTGCATGGTTGAATGAATACAACCCAAAATTGGCGCCCCCCCCCCTCGTGTATACGAAACGTATCAGATGTGCTTCCACTCGCACATCTCCCACGACAGATACGTTCCCAGTTTAATCTGTGCAGATGTCTGCACACGCTCAGGTGCAGGTGTGCGTCTCAGCTCTGTCTCAAGGTGTCAACGTGACTTGAAGCGTTTGTTTAGGCTTCGACTCTTATTTTTTCATGCATGTAAATGTGAGGTTGATGCCCAATTAAAAAAAAAACACAGAATAACTGTATCTCTGGCCGCGGCGGAGCAGCCGCAGAGCAGCAGCTGAGGGACGGCGATGCAGTCAGCTCCGACCTGACGTCTATGTTTCCCCACCGCTGTGTCTCTGGCAGTCTGGCCGCTGAGTATAGCGGCTGCGATGGCCGTGATGCACATCGGCTGAGTTATCACTTGCAGGCCCTTATCGGCCAGGGGCCGGTTAGGAGCCGTGAGTGAGGAGTCAGCAGCAAATGGCAATATAAAACAGGGCAATAAAAGGAGTTTGGAGAAAGTGTGATCGACTGCAACCAGGACGAGTCCTTGAGTATGCAGCCATAAGTGCTCACCCCAAAAATATATAATGCAGTTTATGTGGAATGCAAGATCAGCCATGGAGATGCACACTCACTCTGATGGACACGTGCACACATGTGACCAATCACATGATCCTCCCTAGGAGATAATAACTTTAATGCTCGTAAAAAGCAAGAAAGCATGAAGGCAAAAAGGGAACGTTATTGACAACAGCAAGACACAACAACAAAACGATTTCATGCTTGAGAAAAATCCCTCACTTTGTCCTCTATGATGGAATGCCCCAGTTCGATTGTTTAAAAGACTATATGTAATACAAAGCAACCCCATTTTCTTTTTTTCCAAAAGGCTGACACATGACTGACCATCTACTCTGAGTGATGAGAGTTTTATTCCACTACCACACTTCATTGCAGCAGCACTAGAAACGTGGCTCTCCAGTATAGTAACCAGTTTGTACGACTGTTTAAAGGATAGAATTTTATTCACACCTCAATTATGCAAGCTGGAGAAGCTCGCAGGCCTGCTGCACTCTGGGCTCATAAAGAGACGAGCAGTCGGCAGCCAGACGTACTGAGCCAAGTAATCACTGAAACTTGAAAATCGATTCTGTAATGAAACCAGTGTTGAGAAGCGGAGAAAAAGACGCTGATATGGGTGAACAAAGTTTATTCTTCATCAAAAAATTAGCCTCATTGGCGGCAGAAATTCCCACAAACTGGAGCTGAGCCACGGCTTGTTGAGAACACACAGCAAATTGTTGAAATCTATTGAATATTCCAAGTTTGATTAAATAACGCACCGGTCTAAAATAATAATTTCTGAATTCGTTTGGACCGACATGATGTGCAAATTTAGTGCTGTGAAACCAATTTGTCGACAAATGTATTCAAGCCGTCAAGAAGGTTTTCAAGTGATGTGAAAGAAAAATGTGGAATATTTTCACCATAGCTTGTAGAGGAGATTAAGATTAATAAGGCAGCCAAGAAAATAACCAAAGGGGAGAAAACTTAACGGCACTTCACAAGTAAATAATGAAGCTTGGGAAAAACACACGCCCAAGGACTTAATATTTCTCTTTGACAGGTGAGATGGGAGCTACATCTGGGGGTTATTATGAGCTGTCAACAATTTAAAATCAATTTGGAAGCGTGCATTGGTAATATAAGGGCTAAAAGGCTGCTTAAATAGGCATTCAAAATCTCATTTTTTGATCAATTAGCCACAAGCTCTACTCGGAAGTGTTTGATGCTCATCAGATGAAGGAGGAATCAGTCAATCAGGCTGCGAGTTGATTTCAATTTCAAGGCCGTTTATTGGTAACGAGACCAAGGATGAACAAAGGCTCATCTGCCTCGATGAACACAAAACACCCAGTGTAAATAGCCCAGCACAAGGGAAGTAGGCTCCATCCTGATGTGGGTTTCCAGCTATACAGAAACAAAAATGTCACATAATCGGGCCAGCTCAAGGTCTTATGCAATGAACTCCTATATGAGGTCTCTTATATACCACCCTGGCCTCTCTGAATACAAACAAATAGGAATATTGTGGTTATTGTGAGCATCCTTATCACAAGAATGCAAGCTTGATGGAAGATGAAGGAAGATTTACATGAAAGTATGACACTGACGGGGAATATGGATACAAAACACAGACCACTCTTCATGTTCCATGCAAAATTTCAAATAATGTTGATGTTTCTTCACTACAGTAAGTCACATGAGTCGCTAGGCACGTGACTCGTTTGTAACTCTTGTGTAAATAGAGTATTTGCTCATTTCATCAAGAACGTTAGTACAAGATAATCAGATATTTGGAGAAATCTGAGTTAGTATGCGCTTGTTATGAATTTAGACAACCTAAATGTTTATCATGGTATCTCGATATATGATTTCACCACAATGTGATTCCATTGAAAGATGAATTAACTCCCAAACCTTATGGGATGCTCTCTTTATTTATTCATATTGTTTAATATGTTCAAAGTCCTGAAATATGTCATCTTCAAGGAAAAGCAGACGCTTTTTCCGCCTCTGTCATTACTATCTATAACTGTGTACCGATGGTGGAATGCTTGTGACAGAATTAGGTCATATACAAAAGTAAAATGATGGCAGTAATTGGAAGTTCCTCTCAGACACAACAGCATTCACAAGGGTTTTCTGTGAAGAGTCCCTATTAAGAACGGCGTATTGACAACATGTACCTCCAACTACACTTTTCTGACCATTTATTTTCGCCTCGTTACAGTTTTTAAAAAGAAGACAGAAGTGGCATTTCATCACACTCCAGTGGCATTTCATGCACACGATGCACATACTTTTGTGAGTTTGACCTCACTGTGCAGAGTCGCCTGCTTACAGCTTTCTGCTGCTTAGCAACATGTTCGTGGCAAGACACGTATTAGTTACAGCCATGAGACGGAGTGCATAGGAGCATAGACTTCCCTGAATGGATAATGTGGAAAGTAGGCAGTGCAAACGTGTGTGTCTGTGAGTGCGTGCGTGTTTGTGTGTGTGTGTGTGGGTGTGTGTGTGGGTGGCCAAGGTTAACTGTCCATCTGGACTAGAGGGAGATACGCAGACGGGGCAGCTTCGTTCAGGTGTCTGGCAGGAGAAAAAATCCATTCATCTCAACATTTTTTCCAACAGACTTATTGTTTTGGGTCTAAACTGAATGAATTAAGGCAGAAAAATAAATAATAAATGCCTGACCAACATAAGAGTTACAATCTCAATGATCTCCGTTTCATTCTCTTGGGCGGCATCTGTGGCGACAAGTGGTTTGTTTTTGGATTTAACTTCCTGAAATGCTGCAATCTCCCGGGTCTGAAAAGTGAAGCCAAAGCTGAAGTGCCTTAAACTTGCATTTCTTCTGATGGCCACTATGGGGGCAACTAGTTGCAAAAAGAAGTCTGGTTGTGTAGAAGTTTATGAAAATTGACGCTACTTTTCAGTTGATATCTAGGTAGGCATTGTAAACGTAAGTTTATAGTTGCTAGTTTCATGTCTTCTTCAAATTTAATATATATATCGATATGATGTTGATGCATTGCTGTCGAAAGGTTTATGTCAATTGAGAAAACATGCAAATTGATTACCAATGAAAAGATCACAAAGACTACATCTAGACATTTCTACCTTGTACAAAATCACAAAATGAGTGCAGGTATAAGTCCTTTGAACACTTACTAAGTCTGAAGTTCTAGCTGTTTGTAATCAATCAACACACTTAATTATATTCTCCACTGAAATGTGTTTTTACTTAACCTCACCTTATCCAGCGCCTTGAGAGTTTATAATTGAGTTTACGTTAGAGTGCAGATAATATAATTTGGGACTTTGCCATCATCTTATGAATGTGGAGTAACAGCTCCAGCTGCCCTTCAATTTCAGCCAAACGTTCTTTTGAATACATGTGTGAAATGTACGACTCAAAACAGCTTTAACCTTGTCAAATTTTCAATTTTCAAAAGACTGAATATTTTGAAAGAATATTTTCCAGGTTCAACACACCTTCATGTTTGTGTAAAAGCTACAAATTCCCTGAGGAAAAAGAAATCCACAGAATATTAGAAAGCAGGGGGATAAACATGAGATGTGAGAGAAGTGGCGCCTGGTGGGTGTTTGCGGAGGCGGGGCTGTGTGCGGACTAATCTGTTATGACACGAGAATGGCCGTCCCTGGTTACTTCCCTTTCACACTTTTCTCTGGTTAAAGCACAGTATCTTGGCATAAGATCAAGAGTTGTTGATGCTTCACAGTCGGTTGTTGACGTGTGCTTCTATCCTCCAACATAAATGTGGGCAACACAGTTTAAGTTAATTGCTACTTGCAAAATGAAAAGTAATTTGTCAGGATCAATCTTGATCTTGAGTGCAATCCTACTTAGGAGGCAACTTCCGTCTATGTTTCACGTGATCTCAGTTGATTATACACACACTTTCTCATCATTAAATTAAAGTCTACTGACTGCATCTCGAAGTAAAGAGTTTTTGCTTTTGTTTATTCGGCAAATCATTTAATACTAACAACATTTTTTATTAAACAATTGCACAGATTGCGTTCTGAAACATGGTGGCCATCTTTGTCCATTCAGAACAATTGCTCATTTCAAACACGTATGGATGCTGATGCTAGAGGTGCTCGAATTTATAACATCTGGAACAATTTACGACTACCATATAGTCATTAATTACCGTGCGTCTGCCAACAGCAGCGTCTCCCCATAGCACAGTCCTGCTTGAGTTGGAGCTAACAGCTAACGCTAATGGAGGTTGGATTGACTTGCATTATGATGCGTTAAAGCTCTTTTCAGTAAAAATGTGGATTAGGCAAGGGTACATTATAATACTATCATAGTTTTCAAATGTAATCTTGTGAAAGAGAGTATTTGGCAAAAAACTTATACACCAATTTGAAGGAAATATTTTTACAGAAATATAAAATAGATTTGAAAGAGAATTAAGACCTGTTTAATTTCCTAACCAGAGCTCTAAACATGTTATAAAACATAATCAAAACTACTCATTATGAGATCTTTTAAATCAAAGCAAGTGTTTATATTTAAAATATACTTAGTCATATAATTTGAACTGTGTTGTTTAGGGTTTGGTGGAGCCAAACTGCTGAAAAATCATAAATCAAAACAATATTTAGCTACGGTATATCTTAGTCAAATGTAGTAGTAAATATATAATAGTAAAAATATATATTTTTTAAATACCACAAATAAAACGCCAGTTCGGATGATCTTGAATGAATAAATGAGCATCCAGAAAACCACATCTGAGAGCCTTTTGTGTTGAGCGATATACACAGTGAGCATTTCATGCTATCCAAGGACAAATCTCAAACCCCTCAGATCATCACATAATTAACATTCAAGCACAGTATGATGGGCGGCCTCATAAATGTGTCTGACACTTTTGTAGGGCACCAATATGTTACAGTGTTTCACAATTTTTTCACAATTTTAAATTGCTCATGGGTTCCTCACTGAGACCGAATTAATCATGCGTTGTTATCTTTATAACAAATGGGTTCACAGTGCTCTTTCCTTTTTCCTTATCGAGTGATGAAAGTGATAGAAAATCAGCGAGGCACGCTGGCAAAAACCTGCCATTCTGTTTCACTTGTTGAGTTTATTTGTTAGCCAGCGGTGACAGATGGCGTCGTGGCTTTCATCAACATTTTGTACTCGGTTCAAGTTGTGTTTGTTGGGAGTTGGCACTTTAATGTTACAGTCTTCTGAAATTTCACTGAAGCTTTGGCACCAATGATTACATTGAACTTCTTTGAAACAGATTTGGTATAATCAATTCGCCATTATGCTGATATCCAGCGGTTTTCCCCATATATCAATACGTTTCTGAATGTACATATTAAGAACTGAATATTGATTGTTATCAACCTTTGGTTACAAAATACAGTCAACACTTTCAAGATTCAACCACAGCCAGGTGTGCTTCATGAACACTGAAACATGTTTTGCCTGCAGGTATTATTCCACCTGCTCATACAGTCTGCTAAGTAATTCCTTCCTAATAAGGTGTTCAGTGCAAAACATTATCCCAAAGCTAGAAGTTATGAGGCTTCAGCAGTCTGAGTGAAACCGAGTGGGTAAAGTTACACTCTTTTTAATGTGACCTTCCTTCTGTTTCCCTGACGCAGAGTGATGCAGTGCAGTGGAAGGATTCTTCCAGAACTAGGTGATGTTGTACTAAGAGACTACATTTGGAAGATCACAATAACTCAGGTTGTTGAAGCTCACGTTGCCTTTTAAATAAACTTTGGAATGCGTCATTTGCACAGAACATGGCACTTAAACCCACTGGAATCACTATAGATTTAGTTAAGAAACCCTTCCCAATGCACTTCCAATGTATGAGAGGGGAATGTATGGATGGATTGATATCCAATAGAGGGGTGAGACAATAAAAGAATACATTATTTTTGGTCATTATCGGGATTATCGTGACTCATCTGACACAATATAAAGAGTGGATCATTTAATAGCCAGTATGAACTGGAGGGATATCATATCATATAACATATCATTTCTGCAATAGGGCAAATTAAAAGTCCCAAAGAAAATCCAAATTCCCAGCCTGCAGTTGTATAATCAACGCACCTCAAAATTTCAAGACAGTGCGCGAGCTACACAGCTTCAAATTATTTTTATCCCGGTAATTAGCCATGCCAGTTGTTCCTCAATTCAACCACCACCACGTGTTATTTCTTCCTGCCTGGAACCTTCGCGCATATATTAAGCTAATTCTGCAGCGACATGGACAGGCTGACGGACAGCTTCTTCCTGTGAGACTGTAGTCCCAGTATGACAGTGATGGGATTCATTAATCATTAGCAGCCTGCAGACATCTGACCCACACCCAATATGCCTGCTGCGAGGCCTGTTAAACTGAGCCACTCAGCTAGTGCCTCCACACATGGATACTGAGATTATTGGGTTATACAAATATAGACCTGCCAAAAGGAATGCAATGGTGTTATTGGGTTTTTAGGTTTGCTCATTTCCAACATTTCTCTCGTCAGACCCACCGATGTCGTACCAACGGGCCATCCTTCACTTCCTTTTGGCACTCAGTAATATGTAGCACAATCCATAATGTGAGTGGCCAATTCCAGAGCGGCAGAGCAGGGTGCAAAAGGGAGCAGATGATTTAAAATGGAACTAACTTGCCCTCAAGCAGGCCTCATAATTGAGAACGATAAGAAATTATACAACTCAGATATTCAAGGGAAATATAATGCATTTCAAACACGTTTCTTTTTTTGTTAAAGTTAAAATCCTGTAAGTGTGCTACATACCACTTGACATTGTGTTGTGTACTGTATGAAAGAAACGACAAGTCATTACAACGCGTTCTGGGTTGCCATGCCGCAGAACCTCGGCCATTGTAGGGACCATCTCGCAAAAAAGGTCCCTGGAGCTTTCTGAGAAACAGAACAGCATTTAAGGTGAAAGTGAGGATTCCAAAGCCAAATGCCAGGTAGAAGATAATGGTGGTATTTGAGACAAATACAGGAATGCAGCACTAGACTGGGGTTTAAACAGAAAGGAGAAGAAAACACTGCAATTTCTGTCTTATGACTATAATGGAGCTGCCGGGGTTTTGACAAGGTCGTTCATCGAGCAGTGACTCAAAAATTGCTTCACTGGGAATCTCAGGTGCTGTGATTTCTGGCTGGGGAAAAAAAGAAGATAAATCCCCTTTGTTTTTGTGCACGGACCGTTCGTTAATCACAAACAAATATCTTGACGTGGTCAAATAGTAAATCATGAATACTGAGCCCTATAACAAGTTGTGAAAAAATGTGAATTAATATTTAATAATCAACAAGGTCACGGGGGGCCTGGAGAACATCTCTGCAGTCTGCATTTTTACCTGAGCTCCATTTATTTGGCTGTGGGGAAGAGAGAGTGTGATTCCTATTCCAAATGGAGTACAGGAATAAGGCAGCTGGCAGGGTGGCTTTTAAGAAGGCTTAATAATTTACGTAAACAGCTGGGCACTGCAAGTTAGCAAACATTACTCAAGGAGCAAAAAGGAGCATTTGTTGGAGACTATTTAAGGGGTGCGCTAAAAAAAACTACAGTGTAGTCTGTAGTTTAATTTAACACTTTAAAGGTTTTTCGCTTTTTTTAATATTGAAATTACTTTTCAAAATTTGTATTAGTCACGTTTTGAAATGAAATTTCCGAGAACTCCTCACATCGGCAAAATTAAAAAGCAGAGTACTTAATTAAAAACAAGACGTCAGTATTATTTCTTCTCCTCAACAGAAGCAAATGCCACTGGTTGAGTTTTCATTAATACAAAATTATGACCAGTGTGTTAACTGCATACATAAATCAGAACCCACGAGGACAAATTGCCTTCTTGTATGCTTGAACTTTTTGACAAGCAAAAATAATTTAAAAGGCAAAAAACAGACCCCAGCACAGTGCGCACTCCTAAAACACACGGCGGTAGGGAAACACTTGACAATATTTGACATTACAATTTTTTTTTTTGGGGGGGGGGGACTTTCAAGACAAGACTTTCAATTATCTTATGCAATGGAACAATAGTTTTGATACTCTCCACACATCCGAGCGAGTCGATTAAATAATGAATTAATTCAGGGTTTATACATTGTCTAGTAATCCATGTTTTCGGTGGTCACTAGAGGACTTCCGTCATGCCATTAGTGGCCACATTCATTCCACCTTCAGTACTTGCCTCTTGAGTACATCATAACAGAAGTAAGCACATGTTAGACTGAATCATATATATATATATATATATATATATATATATATATATATATATATATATATATATATATATATATATATATATATATATATTAGGGCTGTCAAAAGATTGATTTTTTTAATCGCGATTAATCGCATTTTGTCCATAGTTAACTCGCGATTAATCGCAAATTAATCGCATTTTTTGGCACATTTTTTTCTTCTTCTTCTAAATGTACCTTAATGTATTTTGTTCATATTCTTAATACTTTTAACAACATAAGGGCAAATATACTTGATTTATGAAAATGTTTATTTAACACTTCAAATATCCCCTTACCAAAACATGGGATCAAAACAGGGTTATAAGAATATATCACAAACAATTAAAGTGAACATGTCACAGGAGAGAGTGTAACAGGAGATAAGTACAGTTAGGATATAAGTGCATTGGCTTGCAAGTGATATCTCAGACTGGACGTATTTCTATGGTAGCTCATTTCATACCCACAGTACGCGCAGATGACTTTGGTCTTATCGACTGAACCATCTGGCAGTCTTTTGAAGGTGAATTTGCCGTTCACAAATCGATTTTAAACGCGTGTGGACGCGCCGCTTCCCAGTATTGCACGCTTGGTGGGCTGCCACTAGAGGATGATTGACAGGCGCTCTCCTTTAAACAACAACTTTTTGCGAGCGTTCGCGAGCGTTCCCGAGGCAGCGAGTCGAGCCCGGCGCCTCTGATTAGCATAAAGTAGATTCGACTTATACTTTAGGCAAATGAGGAGCGGCCAACTCGCGCGCCGTCTCTCGACATTCGCCGCAACGCCACCAGAATGCATTGCACGGCTTTTCACATAGACAATGAATGGGACGCGGGGAAACACCGCTGCCTGTGGACATGCACCTTCCCCTCTGGATCAAGACTACAGGTGCCACCGATTTTTTTTTAAATACCGAGCGTTAATCGCGCGTTAAAAAAATGAACGGCGTTAAGAGGATGTTGCGTTAACGCGTTATTAACGCGTTAACTTTGACAGCCCTAATATATATATATATATATTACACTCTTGGAGTCAGGCTAGCAGTGTTTTCAAGGTTGAGGTAAAGTGCTCAGTTTGTCAACAATCCCCCTCCAACATAAAATTGTTACAAGGCACCATTTCAACAGGAAATGCAATGCATTTAGCAGACCCTTTTGGTCCAAAGCGACTAACAATAAGTACATTTGTCAGAAGAAAGTGAAACAACAATATATATCGCTGTCAGTACAGTAAGGTTGTCAACAGAACATGTGTCAAGCACTCCAATTGCTAGGCTAACCCATTGCTGGTATACAACACAGATAGCTAGGGTAAGAAAACTAAATACATGCTTTGGGAAAACTAAATACATGCTATATGGGAAAAGAGGCTGCAACAACAGTCCCAATATTCAAGTAAACGGAGTTAATATTGAGAGGGTCCGTGAGAATAAGGTTCTGGGAGTGATTATCGATGACATGTTAAGTTGGAAGCCACACATAACACAATTAAAAAGGAAGTTGGCCAGGAGTGTGTCCATACTTTGGAAAGTACAAAGAATATTAAATCAAAAAGCACTTCATCTGTTATACTGCGCACTTGTCTCTCCGCACCTGCAATACTGTGCGGAGGTGTGGGGACACACATATAAAGGCTCCACACAGCCCTTGTTAATTCTCCAAAAAAGAGCCTTGAGAATCTTACACTATGCCAACTACAGGGCACACACAAATCAGCTATTTATCGAATCAAGAATACTCAAACTATATGACTTAATAAACTATCGCACAGTACAAATGATGTACAAGGCTGCTAGCAAAACCGGCAAATACTCTTCCTAGAAAGAGAGGAGAGACACAATCTTAGAGGGGACATGATTTTCAGGCAAAGGAAGGTACGAACTACGTTAAAATCCTTTTCCTTATCGGTCACAGGTGTTAGACAATGGAATGTGTTAGAAGAAGAAGTCAAAAAATCAGCAACACTAAGTGGCTTTAAGAAGAAGTATGTAAATTCAACCGTTGACCGGTACAGATTATTGCATGAGAGTTGAAAAAGGTGTTGTGTCGGGATGGGAGCATAACTAATGAACATTTTGTACCCAAACAATAAGTTGAACCTGAGAAGCTTGTATGGTCCGATGTCAGTTGTACGTAGCAGGGAGTACAGCTCTCTGTACCACCTACTGCTGTAACATGTTATGTCAAATGGAAAATGCTAAAGATAAGATAATATTATGATGACGATTTTATCCTGTGGGTAATGGGGGCGGGACTAGATAAGCCTTGGCTTCTCCCGCTTTCCCTTTCGGCCATGTGTATTTTACTATGTGAACAAAGTGTGATGATGATGATTTAACTGACATGCCCGAAATAAATAAATAAATAAAAAGATGCTACACGATGCTAACTACTATTTTTAAGTTCCAGGATGTACAAACATACAAGTATGCTTACTGTAGTCAGTTTGCATAGCCAGGTCAAGGTTTTTTGAAAGATGCAGCAATAATGAATTAATTGCCTCCCCAGGTTTTCTCCAAATGTATCTACGTTCAAGTAGTATTGGATATGGATTCATATAACTACATTTGGAAAACTCTGATCGTTCTCTAAATGAGACAAACAGCAATGGCCCCTAATACCCTTCTGTAACATCAAGAGAATCTGCTTTAAAGCAGTCATCTGCAACCTTGGACGTTACGTCCCAGGGTATTGTATTAAGGCCCTGGCATTAGGCAGTAGGCTAATTAAGCAAATTCATTGAATTAATGGTCTATCCCTTACCTCCAGATTTCTAGATGCAGCCTAGCTGCCTTAGAAAGCTGTAACTGCCAGCAAGAAATACCACTGAGAGCAAAGAGTCAACATGATAAATCTGTGCTCTTGCTTCAAAATTCTTACTTGCAGACAACACAAGCAGAGGATTTATTCAGCGGTATTACCATTAGAACTTCGACAAGACAAGACAAGACTCTGCAGCAGGAATTAATGATGACTGACAGAGTTTTTCTGAGTAACAACTCATATTTCACGTTCTATTTTCATGGAAATAGACCCTGCGTGTATTATAAGCACCTAGGGCACAGGATGAAAGATTTCTTTTCACACAAACATGCACATGCTCTGCAAACTTGACTATTGTTTGGCAAAGATATTATGTCCCCAAAGCTCCTCATCATAGCCAGCTTTCCAATTTCAGAGGAGCTTTTCCAGTAGCTATAAATCCAAAGAATCAGAGTGTGCTTCAGAATTATCTTTCCAATCACATAGGATCTCAGGCAACCCTACAATTACAGGGAAATATAGTTGTTTTGTTTGATATATATTTGACCCAATGTGTATTTATTGTGTGTAAGAACTTTACTGTGATTGTACCAATGTTCACACTATTAGCAATTTAAGGAAACATATCTCAAAGCGGAGCTGAAAGCATTTCAAGAGCATCTAGCTTCATGACTGATCATTTGACCTTAACGCAGTGTAGTAGCGCAGTGTAGTAGCCGAAGTTGCTTTCTTTCAGTTCTGCTTTTGGTGCATATCAAGTCCTGCAGGAACGTTCCTTGATCCTTGCTAAATGTTCCACTTTCTTTGACAGCTTAGCTAGCTAGTCTCTAACTGTGTCTGTCTGCTGTTTGATGCTGAGCAGATTTGGGATTTTAGAAGAGATGGGAACGATCCAATAACATTATTGGGTTTCCATTTGGCATAATTCACTCATCGGATTCTAGACTGATCCATACAAATATATCATAATGGTATTTAATTTCTCAAGGCCGAAACAGGCGATAAACACGATAAACAACACATTACTATATATTTTCTCAGTATCCTCCAGGTTTTAACCAGCCTACCGATTTTTCATCACAGCGACAGTCTTTCAGCTCGTTAAACAGACGGTGAGAATCACTTGCCGTGCTCACAATACATATTCATTCAGACACTCAACTTGTGTATGTATATAGAGTGACTCGCCTGCTGTTTGTTTTGTCACAGTCAGTGATGGTATTTCGTCTCATTATACAAGCGATGCAAGTCACTTGCAGTGCTCTCAGTAAACCAACATTAAGGTTACTGCGATGAACCGCTATTCCAGCTTTCTTTGCACGGTAACCATAGCAACCACTCACCACATCCTTCATTCAGCGTTTGACACAAGCAGACCCCCGTCCTCGTCTTTTATCACTTCACCAATATGTAATCTGTGTGTATGAAAACATCTGATCACAACTGCGCATCATTATGTAAAGAAGCACAGGTGGTAAGTCAGTTGATCCCCGTTCACATTGTCATTTCATAAACTTATTATAAAAACATCAATTGTAGCCCTCTAAAGTAATACGTTGTACGATGTGCATCATGCTCGAAGTCTTCTACCGTTTGTAAATCTTCTTTTTGAAAGAATCCGTGAGTCGAGGCCTCAGAGAGTAGACCTCTGGTCAAGAGAATGCATACAACATGAGGATCAGTGGCGTGGCTCTGCATCTTGTGATGAATCTTTGAGCTCAAGTGCACATGTGAAGCGTGACATGCATTAGGTCACTGAATACATTTCAAATGACTTCTGAATAAAGCGCCCATTATTCAGTTACTGAGTTGCACTGCAGTTGTAAAGATCGATGAAAGCTCTTAAGCCTTGCCATTTTCATGACATACTGTATGTATTCCTAGGCTTACCAGTAAAAAAAAACTTGGTACATCTTCCCGATTATTTTTTGATCCTGAAGGTCCATCTCATTGGGAAATCAAAGATTTTATCAGGCAGGGCACTGTTTATGTTCTTAGAGTATGGTAATGCATTTACAATAACTACATCTAATGAGCAATAATGAGGTTCCCTGCTTTCACCGCCTCTGAAGGTAACATATTTAATGCATTGCCTGAAGTTTTGAAGGCCATACAAACACTAAAATAAATGCATTAGTGTACCTCGTGTCATCTCTCTATTCCCTCTGATCTTTGAAACGTCTCGACTTTCATAACATATGTATTTATTTAATCAATTAGTTAATCCACTTCTATAAATCGATATAATTCTTAGGTCCAAGGTACTCATTTCTGTTGCCTTTCTTTGTCTTATGTGATTAGAGTGAATATGTATGAGCTTCTTAAGTAATTTAGTATGCAGTAACAACACCATTCTGCTTTTTGTGTGTCATTTTACAGGCATTGTAGTCTACCGAACTGGGTATGTGGGGTAAAATGGCAGGGAAAATGGAGTAAAGGTGCATTATATAGACAGCAGAATGCATTCTCATGAGATCGGGTGGATCTATCGCTGGGTTTTTGGTCAGAAAAAAACTGGCTTTAGCATAGGTTTTTTTGTTTTTACATTAGAAATATAATTCTTTGACATCTACAGACAAAACGGACGAGAGATTAATGATCAGTCGATAATGAACAAAGTCACTAGCGTCAGTCTATCAGGATGCTTTATTCAAACTCTGGTTGCTAAGCAAACCGGTCCCTTTCCTGTGTGGCTGCAGCTGGTCGGAGCTGTGGCAATGTATGCCTCTGCTCAGGGCGCTGCTGCAGTCCCTCAATAAAATATCACATACATGGCAGGCTCACCTTTAAGGACAAAGGTTCCAATTATCTTGAGCTGTGAAACCCTTACTGCGTTCACCAAATGTGCGTAGGCAGGTCTGACTCCTTTGAGGTCTCCAGACACAAACACTTCTCTCTGCTTTAGTTCAATCAGGAAGCCATACAAGTTCAGTGGGGTCTCTAGATAAGGCATAGTAATTATTAATTTCAACAACAGGCAGCTCCTACCATGCAGCAAACCCCAGAATGTAATATATAGAAAAGTCAGACATCGTCAAGAGATCTAACTACTTTCCTTCTGAGGTGGGACACACAATGAAAGTGAATACAAATCTGTTTTTTCATTTTCAGGGATCGATGTAATTGATGGCAACCTCTTGGGTTTCTCTCGCAATAGGGTTTCTGGTCTTTGCAGAGGACGCAACAATAACCAAAGCATGCTGTCAGCGTGCAATGGTTGTGTGTTGAACCTTGAAACAGAAGGGCTGCAGCAGCAGACAGACAAGTGCAAGATAGTGGGCGTTGCAAAAAAAAAAAAAAAAAAAAGGACGATATGACATGACAAATCTTGTCCAGTTCCATTCTGGCCGACAGTCTGCGTTGAGTTTGCATGTGCTCACCATGTCAGAGTCGGTTCCCTCCGGCTTCCTCCCACGGTCCAAAGAATGGTTGGGTTAATTAATGTCTCTGAATTCTCCATAGGTGTGAATGTGGGTGTGAACGGTCGTCTGTCTCTACGTGTCAGCCCTGCGACAGCCTGACGACCTGTCATGGGTGTATCCTGCCTTCGCCCCAGTGTCAGCTGGGATCGGCTCCAGCTCCCCCCCGCGACCCTGAACAGGATAACCTGCTACAGATGATGGATGGATGGATGGAAACTTCATGGAACCATGGATCATGTCTAGTCTTGACTTGTCCAGGTAGTGAAAAGAGTTGAATATATATGCAGCTTGAATAGCGGACAAACAGTTCTGCAGGAAGCTTAAATTACTCGCTTTGAATTCATCGTAGAATTCGGGCAGTCACTGAATCATTGCTAAAAGTGTCTTACAAATTAAACAAAAAGTTGAAATGTTCTTTACGGATGGATAGAAATAGAATTTCTGGATAGATAGGAAATTTGTCACTGATTGCTCAGAGTGCTGCTTGATTTTTAAGACTTTTCTAATTATTGACCTTTCAGCGATTTAAAATTCAATGAGTACAAATTAAGACATGAGAAAGAAGGATGAAAGGAGAGTTAAGAAATTCAAAGGAAGTAATTACGACAGGTGTGGTAATGTCTCAGTTCCAAGATGCATATTTGAATTAAATGTTGGGAAATGAGCGGCACAATGTGAGGGAGAGCGGAGAGGTTACATAAAAATATATTAAAAGGGAAAGCAGAGATAATATAGCAATAGCGCTTACCTGAGCTGGTGACAGCTGAAGGTGGATTCAAGAGTGGTATGGCACCGGGCGCAGCTGCACCGCGCTCCGACTGTGATGCGTCCGCCAGCGTTGATGGCTGCCTCAGACAGCTTGTGATTCCACCAGCCTATTTCAGAAGCGTCCCTCCAATCTGCTCCGCTAAAAACATACCACGTTACATTATGCAGATGTCCATATTTTCTAAAGTTTGAACTCAAAAACAAACCTAAATCTTTGATCCATGTCGTTCATAACTGAACTTTTAATGGTTTTAACTTTGTCTATATGCTATCGCATGAAATAGCAGGAAATAACAATAATTAACATGTGTGAATGTTGATGTTGTATGCTATAATATTTCAGTGTACAATATGGACTACCTCGTGTATCTACCTCCATTCCATAAAAATCAATCTCCATTAATTGATTGTAATCATATCTGGCTGGCAAAAAGAGAAACTTTCATTGATAACCATAAAAAAAAAACGCTGTTCTGGCAAAGTTCACGTACTTTTTTAATTGTCCACTGCTTTACTTTTCAATGTGATTGCAATAATCGTGAAATACATGATAATACAATCCCCTCCCCATACTCTCCCCAATTGCAATTAAATAGTGAGGGCCCCAAAAGAAAACCTTGCCGAGGGCCCCCTGTTGTCTAGGCCTGGCCTGAGTCTTATCCTAATTTATGCAATGTAAAATTACTAAAGGCGTTATTAATAAACATTTCCTCCCAATACAGAGCTATAAACGCACACTTGTAATGCAGTGCAGAAGGTTTTGTCTTTTGTTTTTGTAATGCTTATGTGCTGAGGTGGGTATTGAAATGATGCAGCAACAAAACAATAAAAAAAGCTGCAGCTTTTTTTATTGTTTTTTTCTTTAAAGCACTTTTTAAATAACCAGGGAGTTCAGATTTCTCTAAGAAGAGATGCATCGAGAATCCTTGTGCATTTGTATCGTTGACAGGTGAATCGGAACCGAAGCGTGAGGCCAGTGAAGGTTCCTCTGGAATCTACGCACATTAATGTCTATACATATCTACTGTAGGTGATTTGTTTCTCCCCAATGTGATATTCTGAGCATTCACACATTCTGTGTTAAACCAACATATAAAAGGATAAAAACAATGCTGCTAAAAGGTCAGTCTGGCACTATGAACATACATGGACAAAACAGGAGAAGCAACAATAACAACAATACAATTTCAATAGTCACAATCTTCAGATGAGCGACCATAGATGGGATCACACATCATGAACATGCTAACCTTTGACTTCGACCTTCACTTTGACCTCAAATACATGCCTGTAAAGATTCCTGACTGCATTACAGCCGCCACACAATCTGTCCACAGATATAAGAATGTCTTTTGTGGAGGTCCTTTATTTAATAAAATCTATAAAACCAGTTTAGTAAATAAGGATGAAAAAAAGGGAAAAAAGGAAGCTTCAAAACATTCATAAAAGGATGACACAATATATGGAAAAATAAGAGAAAAAAGATATCAAAAATCAAGACACAAACACACAGAATCACAAGGTTAAAATAATGTCAGTGTCGCTAGCAAGCAAAACCTCAATTTAAGGGTTTCAATTACACGTATTTCTATGGCCTATGTTGTTATTGATTTTATAATAGGTGAGGCTATTGTAAGCCCCAATGGTTTAATGCCTCTCCTCGCACTCTTTCACTGTCTTGTCTCTTCTGTTTTGCCTTTGAATTGTGGAAAATAAATCATATCAACTCAAACATCATGAAGATAGTATTTATCGTAGGTTTGTTGCATGATTGTTTAAGGTAACCTGGCAACTGATTGGACGCTCATTACCAAACGGTACAAACATTATAAGTTATGTAAACGAAAAGTAATTAACACTTAAAAAAATGATTTCCCACTCATTACCGCCGTTTTGAAAAAGCATCACAGTAGCCCCTTTTAGATTGCCTTTTCATTGCGGGAGTATTCTGCCGTTATTCCGCCCCGTCATCAGTCTAAACCAGGGGTCTCAAACTCGCGGCCCGGGGCCAATCGCGGCCCCCGGAATGATATTTTGCGGCCCCCTACCTGAAATCAAAGCTTGGTGTTAGTGCGGCCCGCACGCATTTTTTTCACTTTATCTGCGTGAGTCGTTGCCCTGTGCGTTTTATATTTTTGAACACTTTTGGGCTACCATAGCTCAGGCTTGTGAGAACAACACGAATAAGCAATGTTGATCACTTTTACCCTAATTTCTGGAGTATTGAGCACACCTGAATATAGTATATAGTAGGAGGAAGTAAGAGAAGCCTATGTTCTGAAGAACTGTTCATGTTCTGCATGGTCTGAATTGTTAAGATTGAAAAGATTGGATCGGTTATACTTTTTTTGTGGAATACTTGAACCCCTTTTTTTGTGGAATACTTGACGCGGCCCAGCCTCACCCAGACTCTACCTCCAGCGACCCACAGGTAAGTTGAGTTTGAGACCCCTGGTCTAAACGCTTGCCTAGGCGGAAGGCGTAACAGAATATTACGCCTCTGAGACGCCAACGGAGGTCATCACAGAGCCGCATCAGAGGCGAGAGAAGTCGATACAGTGTGCCATCAAAACGCTCCGAGCACCCGAGGCAGAAAAGATGTGACATAGTGAAGACGTGTTACCAAGGCGACAGGCTGCCGGCGGATTTAACAAGCTCAAAGCGCAGATTCGAAGAAAGATAAAAAGCTGATGGTTACTCGTACGAGGCCGCCGTTATAGCCTCGACATGCTTATGATGCACAGCAACTTCGCTTGCGGTTGAGGAGCAAAAGTTCACCTTTCGTAGTTGTTTTGATGCATCAAGCTAATCAGATTTTCGACCCTCATTGAATCCGTCACATGGCCAACGAGTCCACAGATGAGAGACCGCAACCACGCTGTGTGGCGTCACACTCGTTCCGCAACGCAGGGGTGCTATCTAAACGCCGGGGTGCTATCTAAACGCAGACACCATTGCGGTGCAAACAAGGTTATATCTCAACGCTCCGGTTCGTAGCATAATTGACTCGCCTTTCCGCCATTGCCACGTCTGTCTAAAAGGGGCTAGTGTTAAATGACCTTTCCGCTAGCAGCAGCCTCAGGCCACACTTCCTCTCCCTTACAGTCCTATCACACTTCTACCGTTCACACTCATTAGCCGCGCCATAAAGGGGAAGGGGGGGGAGTCATGTGGAAACGCTAATGAATTTGTCCTGTGTCTGAAAAGAAAGAAGAAGAAAGAAAAAGAACGTCATGTTTCTGCTCAGATAAAAGACGAAGCACTGCAGGGGAAGCGCCGAAACAGCCGCTCTGTGAGCCCTCCAGCATGTCATCAACTTGAAATCTAAGCATTGCTCTTTTCATCACAATATAACAGGAGATCATAATCTGTCAGAGGGAGCAGAGCTGCAGCGTAAGATGTTTTACTTGACTGCACAACATGGAGATGAGTTTTATAGCCTATACATACAGCCGGGCAGAGAGACACGATGATGGAGACTGATGCCGCCAATTTTTTTTCCTATACCATTTACATGCCGTCGTGTCTATGAGCTCCACTTCCAGCAACAAGAGCATTATAATCCCAGACAGCAACATAGATGTCCACACACATTGTCTTTAGAAACTGATTTTATGGTATTTGAGTTTGTGAATGATCATCCTGTAATCTTTAACACAGATTTAAGATTAAAAGAAGTATATGATGCATTCTGTTCCTGGCCTCAACTCTTTTGTCTCCACTATCTTCTGATCTTGTGGGATCTTAAGTCTCATCAGCTTACACAACAGCTGCTCATTTATACAATACAGCCATACATGTAGATACTTGAAATATCTCAGCCTACTGTCATTCCACGGTCAGTCTGAGTGGATTTCTGCCGTATTCAACTGTGTAAAGTGCTTTGCCCTCAGGCTGAAAATAACATGAATTATCATTGTGATCAAGTTTCTTTTATAAAAAAGTTTGAAAAATAAAGAAATAATTTGAATTTACTAAAGTCCAAGGTGACATTCTAATATCCTACGAATGAAGCAACGCAAACGAGTCATTTTTATTTATTAGCTCAATTTTAAATAACTTGCATGACGCTGTGACTCGAAAGCCTATCAGCGTTGAGATTCTCGTCCTGTCGTCACTGAATCAGAAATAGAGACAAATCCTCATAGTAGTACAGCGAGGTACGTGTTAAAGTGTTGATGGAACAGCTAAAGTGTTAGCATAGCCTGCCTCCGATCGATCCGAGCTCCATTCGGAAAGCAAGCATTTTAAAAGCTATTAGCTTATCGTCTTGCGGGCAAAACGAACAATCATGACTGAGAGAATCATTTAACTGAATATTGCGTAAGACAAATAGAATTTTTTTTAATTAAATGATTATTCACTTCGAAATCGTATTATTATTGTTCTGTTAATTGACAAAACAATACTTTCAGCTCCACTTCACTGCTTCATTTTATTGTTAATTAAATTGTATCCCTTTATGAAAAAAATATCTTCAAGGCTGAACGTGAGCACAGCTTTCATACGAGTATTTGACTCATTCTTCCTGATGAAATGAATCATTTGAATGCCACCTGCATGACTCGATTCCCCAATCTCTCTGCAACACCACATTCAGCACTGCTACTGGAGAAGCTGTCGTTCCATGATTTCCAGGTGAAAATATGAGGACTTGGCAGCATGAGCCCTGCCTCCTGAAAATAAAGTAGGCTGTACTGTATTTCAAGCCATATTATGCCACCGCCTGGCTGTCAGGAATGCGGAGATGTCTTCGGTTACTTTGGTCCTGTCCTCGTCCCTGTCAGGGGTTTCATCTCATACGGAGTACATCATACCATTTCATGGCACTCTGGGAAACTGACGTGGACTCAGAGAAGCAGAAGCACGTTCAGCGCAGAGAGATTCTCAGATGTAGGTACAGTCGTATGATGTTGTCATATCATATTTAGCTGCTGAAAAGCACAACCCAGCTAACGGTAGTCAGATTAGTGTCTGTAGAGAAGGAACTGCCATGGCCATTATTAATGAAAGAAGAAATAGTTTCCCAAAAGCATGGTTTCTTCGAGTGGAATCATGCATGTCAGTGATGAGCATTTAGTTATTAAATGTTGTCTGACATTTTTCTTTGTGGTTTAACAAAATCAGTAACTTTACAATCATGAGTTTTCTTCACTCTTTTGAAAATATGTTAAGTCAATTATTGGATTCATGTACCACTAAAGTATTCTTCAAACAGAATTTTAGATATGGAGATTAGGCAAGACGTGGACCTCAAAAACAGTTTCAGCCTCAAGTAAACACGCTGTCTCCGAAAAGAGGATGCAAAAACACAAGTTTCCATTACGTGTAACAATCTCATTTCTGGGGGCTTAAAGTAAGAGGACATGATGTGTTTACACGCCATAGCAAAGGGAGCTCAATCAATCCGTCAGCAAAGCATGCACAGATCACTGATGCATGTCTACAACTGTAATTACCGTCATAACGGCGGTTATCAATTCCCAATCAACCAATTTGTTTAATTTAAACCTTTCAGACACAGACAGTAGGCAACAAAGCATACCACAAGGCTGCTGGCCAGCTGAGACAACCCACCTCTGTTTTTCATTCATTCATTCTCACCAGAAATATTCATTTCATGACAAAATATGTCATAATGTTCCAAAAACAACACTTCCAAAGAGTTATTCAGGTGTTTGCGTTTTGTTTTGTTTTGTTTTGAGCACTCATTATCCCATTATTTAATTCATGGTCACTCTTTCTTTATTTTAAATATTACATTTTTGTTTTGCTGAGCACCGATTGCAGTCATTATTAGTATGCATACAAATGAACATCAGAATTTATAATGCCGTTTCCGACATTCACAACCAACTTCCTGGGGAAAACTCTTGACTACAAGCATACGTTGGCATTAGATCAGACAGACAAGTCGCAGAACGGATTTGTGCGGGTACAAAATAAGCAGAGTGATATTTGGCATCGAGTCCGACGCCGTCACTACCCACAAGCCAACACCAAACTCAGCTGCACGGCAATCAGCAACTGAGAAGTGCCGATAATAAACAAACGTGTCCAACCGTCGCCGGGAATATATACTATCAAGTGAGATGGATAAATCTCACAGCCTGATATATGCAGCAAGCTGAAACACACCAGCTCTGTGGCGGATAATTATTCACTTGAACATATCAAAAAAAAAATCACAAGTTGTGGCTTAGAGCAGACAGCCTCTTCATATGAAATGTTATGGTGTGTTGATAAGCAGCAGATGACCATCAGTACATGGATATAAGCTTCAGGGTGACAAAGGGTGCAGCTGTGCAAAGAGCGGGCGCTCGGCGGTGTAGATGTAATTACGATAGGAAGAACAGTAAAGCAAGGTGTCACATAAAAGCATTGCTTTGAGTCGAAAACATTTCCTCTGAAGCGGGGGAGTCAAGCGTGCGGCCTGAGGGCCGGCCCGTCAAAGGGACCTTCACTGGTCACACACAAATGTTTCAATACATTCGCACTGCTTCTTTCCCCCATTTGTCTACTGGGGGTCGAGCTAAGAGTAGCAGGGCCCCATGCTGGATATTACAGATCCTGTATGCTCACAGCAGGTACAATACACATCACGACACACCGCTGTAATTGGGAGAAAAGTGGTCACAGTGCAGGCTTCCAATAACAAAAATCCTATTTCCTCACAGACGGTAACGGGAAGCCAGCATGATTGCTGCATTCACATCTCTTTTCGGTGCCCAGGCAATATAACGTTCAACGCCGCTTTCACACTCATTGTGGCTCGATCACGTCTCAGGCTGTGGTCATCGTCTGTTTTGCTAATGGTTTGGTTATTATGTGTAAAGGTTTTCAGGATATAGGCTAATTGTACTAATTCACATTAAAATAGAGGGGGTGGGGGGGATTAGGTATTGTATTTTAAAGGTAATTAGTCAATTATTTTACTTGTATGTGGCCACAAAATGAGTTTGCACCCCTCCTGAAAGCTGGATAGGATGCATGTGGAGAAAAATGTGAATAGCTTTCTAGTGTGTGTTTGTGACATAAGATAACAATCATGTTTATAATGACTTACCACAACATGACTAAACTCAATGAAAGCCTCCATGGGAACACACACACACACACACACACACACACACACACACACTCCAATTACTGTCACTGCAGAGCTAGCTTAACAGCAGCTTAATTACCTGCCAGCATTAGCATTGTAAGACCGCATTTAAACAGTAGTAGTAGCATCAGCAGCGCCACAAGTAGACGCACACACATACAGTATAAACAGACAACAATATACCGCACATGTACGCAAAAGTCACTAAATGGCCTCCTTACCTTGGCGTAGTGACGCAGGGACAGCTCCACACTTCAGCTGAAGTCTCTTGGGGAAAGTCAACGTCAAAGTTTTGGTGTCTTGAAATCGTCTTTGACGCCGTCGAAGTAAACAGAAGCTCAGTGTTGTTGTTTTCGAGTGTACCGTTTCCTCGCCGGGGGGGAAAAAAAAACAACAAACACATCAAACCTCCATGCTGAAGCTAGTGGTTAGCTCGTCGGGGGGGCGAACTATCTCCGAGCCGCAGGTGTTCTTCTGTCCCGGTTTGAGGCTGACCTTTGCGGCCGCAGCGACTCGCCGCAGTCCGGTGAAAGTGAAAGGTAGTATGGAGAAAACCCACGACTCGAGCCTAGGTTCGACTGTTACTTCCTGTCTTAGACTGCCTTCGAAATTGTGACCCATGTGCTAAATATTCAATTAAATTTCAATTCATGTTATTGGCATGACATTTTGAAATGTGTTGACAAAGCACAATAACATTGCATTCATCTGACACAACATTAATACTGTACAGCAATATATGACAGAATAATATAGATAATTAAATCAAAATGTTTACAAATAATATAAGCAGGGGAGATGGTGGTGGTCATCATCAGAATATGTACATTGTACAAGTATATTCTAAAGGCAGGAATAGACATTCCCAGCACGTTCTCCCAGCAATAACAGGTTTTGTTTTTTTTGTTTTTTTAATTCATGTTTTTACAGATATTCACTAGCCGTACTGTCATTCAGCACTTGTGTGAATGAACAGTAATGTGTATCCTTTCGGAGACACTTTACTGTAATTACCATGTCACTTCCTGAGAGCGTCCTTGTCATTTGGAGATACATAACCATGGTAACCCATGTGAGCAAATGATGAGCTGTGCGGTTTTGTTGCCTAACAACCTGGAGAGGAAAATAAAATACTAAGAAGAAGACACTGTTTGCAGTATTTCACATGCCTATTGATGAACCTCAAACATGTTTTCTTGTTTTCTTCTTTAAGTAAGACACTCTGTACAGTAAAGTGGTCCTATATGGACGGATGCTCACATTTCCTCTGAGGAGCTTTTCAGCTCCTTCACGGTCTCTTTGGTCTCTTTGAGCCTCTCTGATTAATGTCCTTGCATGGTTCGGGAGAGTATCGGTCCACGCTTGCCAGGTTTGTCATGGTGCCCTATTCTTTCCATTTTGTAAGAACGGATGAATGGTTCTGACACTTACATTGGACACAGGTCGATTTTTTATTTAGCCTAACTGATTATGTGACTTATGGAGGTAATTGGTATTGCACCATATCTTATTTGGGGGATTTGGTTGGCAAAGGGGTTGAATAGTATGACTATTTTGTATTGTTTCCTGCTATGAACTTTGTGTGATAATGCTCTTTTTTTAACACTTTTATTGCAGTGCTTTTATATCAAGTCACAAGCTATTACAAGTTTTCCCTGAGTGCACCCCAAATTTGTATAATTGAACAACAATTGAAAAGAAACAAACATTTGAAAAATAAAAATGAATCAAACAAAACAATAAGACAAAAATGAAAAAAATGCGGCATAATGTTCAATGATTTGCATGCTGAAATATTTCACCATAAACTATATGCAATTCATTGAAGGTTTCGGACATATTTAAAAAATCTCCTGTACATTTATAATTACTTACATTACAGAAAAAATTAAGAAAAAAAATAAAGTTCCAGTCTTTTGTAAGCACATCTAAATTAATTTTAATATTTTTTTACTTGTCTTCTGTATTTTCAGACCCAATGCATATTTTTGAGGAGCACAAAATCTTACTTTATTCAAATGAAATATCTTTATCTGACTCCACCATTCGTAAGACACTTTGAAACAATGCTTGTCTGTCTCCTACATTGTTAGAAGAGGAATTCTGTGGATTTCTAGACAACAGACAGGGAAACATGAGAAATAATTTTTAAAAAGCCCTGAAAGAACAAGGAAGACGACTTTAATGGTAAAAGGCAGGGCTAAACCATTTCATTGATTACATCTGTACTTTTGATTTGTTACTGTGCTAATCCACGGACAAAAATGAGAACACATTAGAGTAAAATGAGTACAAAACCCGCAGGAAGACTCTTCTTCTCGGGAAGGCTTGTTTTATCACATCAGGCAGTCGTGGCGACGACAGAATGAATGAAAATGATGAGCCTTTACCCAAACAAAATTGAGCACACATTTAAATTCACATTGACTGACCTTTGCAACTCTAAGGCAAGTCACTTCCAAAAGGAAGCTGTGAATAGTTTTTTAAATAGCCAGTGACTTGCTGACAAAAGAATGAGTGCCTTTTATCCTCACAAAATCCTCCACAGTGGGTTATGTAAATGTTAACTCGCGACCCTTCATTGTGTGGACATAATGTCGTATTTTTTTAAGGGCACTATGAGTCTGGAAATAGGGGGCATCTTATATAGTCAGTGGTGCAGTGTAGTTTCAAATCCACCTCACAGGACTTTGGGCTATATAGGAGCTGGTTAAGCACTTTTATCACAAGCATAACATAATTTCATATATGTTCTAAAGAGCCAGAGGGAGAGGCCGTGGAGGATATAAATAATTAATAATGTGAATATGTAGTATATGAAAGTACATGCACTAAATCAGCATTATTTTACAACATTTATGTTATATGTCTTGGTTATATTTTAAATTAAGAATTTTCTTACAACATTTTGTTATCTTTGACATCCCTCAAACATATTTTGCAGAATAACGGACAAAAAACGTAATCCTGCAGATGTCACCCAGCTTCGGGATTGTCGAGCACTTCATAAACGTCTTCAGGATGCAAACCCCCCTCTCATTCTATATTTTTATATTATTAAATCCAGAGCCCAAATTGTTGAAATTATGAGATACAATTGACATAAGATTGTCTGTGTATTTTGAATAGTAAATTATAGGTGGACTACTTGGTACTTGTATTATTTACAACAGGAGGTCAAAGGACATATTGGACATATGTTCAAATCTGTACACTGATATGAAAAATAAGGCAAAATTGTAGCAAATGCTTCTGACCACGTCAATCATTTAATTTCATGTAAATAGCGTGCAAACCATTTGATTTAGCTTGAAATCGGATTCAGCTCGCCTCGCTTAGTACGGAAACAAAGTAAAACGTTAACATTGTAGCATAAGTACGTAAATGACGTAACTTCGAAATAACCCCAAAACAAGTTGGGACACTAACAGCGGTCTCCTGGGTGAAAGTCCTGTGCTTGAACGACCCATACATTTTTGGGGGGTCTTCATCACACCCCCGAAGCATTTTCTCCGAGCGTCCAATAATGACACGGCCGGGTTTACATTGGATTTACTCGAAAGGCTGGTGCGACTCCTACAGATGCTAACGTATATCTTGTGGGTTATCGTTACCGGAGCGTATACCTTTAAGGAATGAGAATGGGTCGGCTGATTCTCAGACTCGACTGAACCTTCATAGTAATGTTTCCCCTTTTGCTTATCCCCACATGCCACGAGCTGGTTTGAATAAGTAAAGATACACAAACTTACTTTCAAAATATAAATATATAAATTCTCCGACATCCATTAAAACAAAGTAAATTCATCTGTATCCCATCCCCAACCCACAAACACACACACAACACCACCTTTTTATTCCATTGTATCACAGACTCAAAATCCTGTTGGAGCATTGTTGCCTTTAAGCCTTCGGGCCATTGAACATTTGGATTCCCAGACGGTTGAAAAGATTCAGGACAGTTACAAGCAGCATCTCAGAATATCATAGACTTGATCCGATTAGTTTGGAATAAAAAGCATCTCTATGAAAAATCAATGAATCACAAAGTCAGTCTCTTGTTCTGTTACAGCCACAATGGCTTTTCCTGTTTCATCTTTTCTTCAGTCTTTTCAGATACATTTCCACATCCTCCGATGTATCACCCAGCATTTGTTTCTCCGCCTGCCATGTTCCTGACCCCGGGGTGTTTCACCTTGCCTGCTCCGGTTTTTTGTTTTTCCTTCCCTGACTGATTACCTGTTGCCTCTTTGTTTTGAACTCATACCAAGCAAACAACTGATTCCTTTCAACTGCTCCGCTCTGCCTCCGAGTTCCTGCTTGCGAGTCCAACATCTCCGCGTTCGGAGCTGTTACGGTCGCTGCCTTTTTTCTCCCCGTAGCTATCTCATACAAACAATCGCTGCGCTTGCCTTTTCCCTGTCTTCTCTCTTTAAAAAAAGTTCATTTTTTGGTGAGTGTTCTATTTTACACTATTCATTATACATCACTCCCTCGTTTCTTTGTTGTCATCTTCTTCTCTCTCGTCTGGCTCTCACTTATTTCTTACCGCAGTTTTGCTCATTTCCCGTCCCGGTCAGGACAATGCTGTGTGATGTCAGAATAGGAAGAGACTGCTTCTGCCCCATAGCACAAGACAAGACACACACAAAACTTACACAATGCACATCTCGCAGTGCTGAGGATGTTGTCTTGGCTTCCTCAAGGCGGAGGCCCAGAGTCTTACAAATTTCTCTGCCAAGTAATTGGGGCATTGTTTTTCCCAAACATTTTCAGTCCAGTGAAATGAAAGCTGGCATATATTGCATCTCTTACATCTAGATAATAATGATGCGATATCCTCGCTGACCTCAGTGATCTGGACAAGGAAACTCAAGTGGAAGCACAGGAACAAATGGATTACCAGACCAAGCTCATCATATCCCCTCTCAATGGACTCTGCAGGCCAAACAAAGAAAAAAACTCGTTTCACTCACAGCTTTTTTTCTTTTCTTCTGCTTCTTTGACCAAAACCAAGACGTGCATTATGCTCGTATTAAAACGGTAATTTGATATTATTACATAACGCCAAGCTGATGCAACTGCTTCTCAACTCAAGTTGATCAAAGAGCAACTTTAACACCAACTAAATCATTTTCCGGACCTCCAGTAGTTCAAAGGGACACTCCAAATCCAAAAATACAATTATAATTTTATTTCTTACCAGTTGTGCTATTAGTGAATCTAGATTGTTTGATTATATGGCTGAAAGAAAGTAGTTCCTCCATGAAACTGCTCACAACAAGGCTTGTGGATTATCTTTGTTCATTCTTTTAGTGCCTCTAAAGGCTCCAACACTGGGCAATGTACACAAAACAATAAAGATTGATATAGGTAGGAGGACTAATCTGTATTTTGGAGTGAACTGCCCTTTTAAGTTCTCACCTTGCTGCAGTGATTTCGACATGTCTTGTTCATTTTGTCCCAGGTGTAACACACTTTAGAGCTTCTAAGGTGGATATTTACCCACGCTAGCCCCCACAGCGTCAGGGATAGCAATGTTTAGCATCCATCTCTTGATCATTCGGTCCAGGACCTTCATCCGGAGTGATATACTTCCTCTACTATTTCCATGAAATGTGATACAGGCAGAGGATGTGCATTCATCATTTAGCTGAAGCACAAAAAATGCACAACTATACTGCATCCATCAAGTGTAATACATCACTGTAAACATCACGAATGCAGCCCTTCACTCGAGCTGAGAGGCTCAACTGTGTCGAGTGTGAATCCAAAACCCTCTCTGCTGAACAGTGAGGCGATACTGTCACCGCCTGGATGATGTCACGCAGAGTCTGACACCTTTTCTCTCCCCCCCCCCGAACATGAATAATGCTGCATAGTGTCATGCAATGTTTCGCATGCTTCCTGCAGCTTCACACACACTGGCCAACACACACTGACGGGCTAATTCAGATGCAGATGGCTCCATCATCCTGGAAAAACAGGCAACAATGAGATTAGTCGTGTCCTTTCAAAGACACAGACTAATGGTTTTATGTTATTTTGATCTGATTAATCTGGACTTCTCTGCACTAAGTAGGTAATGCAACCCTGGTCATTTTACTGATAATAACTGCTTGTTAGGTTTAGAATTGATTTTAATATTTGACTGAGCACTCTTACTGCTGGAAGCGATGTGGCTCTTATATCTTCCATACAGTTCCTTTCCCTTTTATTCTCTACTTCAGAACACGCGCTTGCAGCACTGCCTCAATTCCCCCGACTGTGTTCTTTAATTGGCTGTAGCACATTGCTGATCAGAATGCTTCTTCTGCTCGTTAACTTGGTAAACACAATAGACACAGATTTAATACATGGCACTAGTGAGGTGGACGGAGGTTTAGAGCTGCACGACCAGAATGAAAGCGGGGATCACTTTCCCCTTCAGATTGAATATCTACACTAGAAACATAATATTCTATTATGTCAACTCATAGCTAAGTGCTTCCATATAGCACGTTGTATTCCCCCCCCCCCCCCTAGGTTTTCTTATACAATATTTCTATGGGATTCCGATGTATTTCTGAACACAAGGCCCAAGCTAAATATAGAACTTGTGTGAGAAAAAAAAGACAAAGCAATGACAGCTTTCTCTCCTGCAGCTGTGTGCTATCATCATTACCGCAGGGTGCCATTTTTACAACCGTCGATCAGTGACAACAGAAGAGGAAATTCTCGACCTCTATGGCTTGTTGACCTACCTGAGCTGGAAGGGATCAGGACATCCATCCATTTATCTATCTATCTATAGATTTATTTATTTATTTTTTTCTGTGGAAACCACGTTCTGCAAGTCAGGACTGGAAGTTATAAGTGAATGTAGTTGTAGCTGCAGGGGAAATCTGGATTTTCACAATAAAAGCATCCTGCCGGTTCATCACTGGGAGGATGTAACACAATGAACAAGTAACTTCATTTGACATTAATTTGTCTGAGAATCTCATGTAATGGAATGCTGTGCTAATGTATAAAGAAGAGAAACATTGATTACTTCCTCTTTTTACAATTATTGGAGTTTAAGAAACATGTCATCATATCTCCATCACTCCTGATTATTGTTCATGTTAAGATTTTTAATATTATACATATTAATACATATGGTTGTAATCAATGTATACTTACGTGAAGCACTATGGCTCCACACTGTAGCATAGAGACTTCTTTAACATTTGACTTGTATATAGACATTTACTATTCTTCTATTTCATTTCTTTTTAATTTTCTTCTTAAATTTTCCTCTTCATATTTTCATAGCTTTTACTTCTATTTTTGCGGAAGTACGTTGTGAGAGATCAGAAACACATTCCATCTATATGAAACTGCTGATGCTGACATCATCTGTTACCTGCCATTCAGTTTTTGTCATAATGTCTATTTATAGACACATAGCCAGACTGGAATACCTGTGTGTGTGTGTTACTGCAAGTGGAAGTAAACAGCATATCCTCCATCTCACAGCACTTTATTTCATACTCTAGAGATTTGCCCTGAAGGGGCGTTCTGGCTGACACAGCGGCGTGAACCCAATGACAAACTGGCGCTCAGACTGAGAGTGTCCCTATAAGCTCCACTACAGTGCTCTACAGTGAGTATTTACCAGGCGGCAACATCAGGTTCAAGATATAAGTGCCTTATACTTGCATTCTCTATAGTGGCCATCAGGGGGCGACTATTCTCATTGCAAATGATTGCATGGAAGTCAATGAGAAAAAGGCCCTAATTCTCATTTGATTTATTATCTCAGTAAACATTGTAAACATGAGTTTATGGTCTCAATCTCTAGTTTCAAGTCTTCTTCAATCCAGCATGATGTTCATTTAGTACATTATGGTCCATTTAGAGTCCACCAGACCAGAACGCAGGGGATGCTTGAGGGGGCGGGGCTAACTTGTGATTGATGGGTTGCTACCGTTGCTACCAAATGCAATTAGCTACTCAAATTACTTTATCAATTAGTTGTAAATTTTCCTTGAATTATGAAGCTAACTTTGAGAAGATCTTCACGCCAGATGGATCCAAAGGAACCCCAGTAGGGTTCCTGCCTCGGATGCCGTTCTGCCACTTGAGTTCGTCAGATCCGCCTGTCGCTCCTCCACAGTCTAAATATGGTCACTTCTGTTCCCTGGAGGCAAAATTCCAGGATGGCGGAGGTCAAAATGCCAAACTCAAGGTTAAACAGCAGTCCACAAACCAACGGTTGAGTTCACGATGTTCATACGGCCAATACTTGTTTGTAAAATCGTTTCATTGTTAGTTTCTTTTCTTGTGCTCTACTGACGAAAAAGAAAATTCTATAATATCCCCAGCCTTGTGCTTTCAGCTGACCGGCCTTGTCACTGTCTGGCGACATGTGTCAAGCTCAATAGGTGCAGTCCTACACTAAATAAAAGCAGCTTTCACAATATGTTCTCACAGCTTCCGTCTCTCTGCTGACAGTATCATAAGTGCAGGCCGACCCTTGCTGCCTCTCTCCAGGCCAGGCGGTGGCAGCCGGCGTGGGGGAGCACGAGCACCCCGAGGACACAGCAGCAGCAATTACACTTTACTCTTGGCATTTGAGTGACAGGGAAACTGATTCAGGAATAACCTGTAGCACAGACTAGTGTTAAGTGCTAAAAAATCTTTGCCTGGAGGGGGCTATCGGGGAGCCGGGCCAGCACAACAAGCAAGTTGATTTCCTACTTTGAACAGGGGACGGCTCCCCTTTGTGCGTTTCAGACGGCCGTAAAAATGTGGTAATCTGCTTTCTGAGACACAGCTAACTAGATGAGACTATGAGTGGCTTTACCACTAGCAAGTCTCCAGCCGGGAAAATGGATACAGTCAGTTTTTCAGATTTCACTTCAAGGGCAGAGTGTTTAAATCAGGAGATTTGCTCTTTGCAGCTAAATCCGGTTCATAGATGGGTTCTGGGTAGTGTCCTGGATTGTGTGGACGGATGTGGTCTTTATCGACATGTTGAGAACATTTTCAGAACCTTAAAGGTAGAGTTAAAGGAAACCAAGCTATCTTTAGTTTCTAAAATGGCTATTTGGTAGCTGAAAATATCGTATAATAGAGCAGAAGGCTGGGTAATCAATATTTATTGTTCCTGTGCTGAAAGTTCCTTTCCTGAAAAAATATATTCAGACGTTAGTCAGGGAAAAAATATGTGCTGTGCACGCTATTCTGCAGTTGTGTGGTTTAAATTAATGACCAAACAACATGCACACAAACATTGTAAGGAGCTTTAAATATAGTACAAATTTTAAAAAGCTTCGGTTCACTGGGATAGTTTTACAGTCTCTAGAGGTTGTAATGTACTCGTGGTGGTTCGGCCTGAAGTGGCTGTACATTTCAAGTTTACTTATGCAAAACACGCAAAAAGTGCTGCACAGGAAAGTGCTGCAATAAAAAGAAAAAGACTGCCTAAAGTCATACTTAAACAAGTTCGGCATGCGCTCCATTCAGGCTTTAAAATGCCCTTGATTTTATATTGGAATTCAGTTACAGGATGTAAATATGTAATGTGAAAGAAAAATCTGAATCGACTGCATTGACCGGCTATGAGTGCAGGAATTTGATCTGAAATCGATGACATAAACAAACGATAAGCTTTTATGTGCAAATCAGAAGTTGAAAGAAGGATTACACCTGAGGAAAAAAAGTGCCAAATAATAAAAAATATGAATTATATGTTTTCATTTAACTGGTGTTCATCAGAGTGACAACCTGTGGGAAGACACTGTGGCACCGCGGTGATGTTAGCTGCCTGCTTCCTGACTCTGGAGGTTTATAATCCTGAATGGGGGGGGTGGGGGCTGGCTGGCACCTTTTTATTTCCTGCAGTCCTGATTGTCCGTTGTAGACTGTTCCTGTCCTGATCCGAACCACACAGACGCACCAGAGCGCTGGCATGAAGAATCCAGCCGTCAAACGCGAGCCCACAATGCACGCAGACGTGCCAAATGTTTATCTGTACACATAATGCCTGAGGCTGCAATAATCTCTTTAGTTCCCACAGCGCTCAGTCTCACCGCCTCCCTTTGTGTGAGTGTGTGTGTGTGTGTGTGTGTGTTATGTCTCTTTTTCAGAGGCTGACATTTCCCACCTGTCCACCAGTCACCCTCGCTGCGTTTCCCCTTGAGCCTGACTTCCTGCACAGCTGGTCGTCCGTCTCCTGCGCTGTGTCTCCGTCGCATATTTATACACTCATTCTGTCGTGGCCCACACCAGCCAAGAAAGGAAAAGTGTATTTAGCTGTCAACAACAAGTGTTTTCTGTCACTGTGTTATCTATAGGAGGTAGAGCGGATGACGGGCGACCACGATCGGATGACGTGGGTTGTTAAAGGTGGTGTTGTGACGTTTTTCTTTCCGTTACATAACGTAAAAACTGTGGATCCTCTGTGTTTTTCTGAGGCTGAATTTCAATCCTCAATTCAGAGAAGGCTCGGGTGTGTGTGTTGTCTTCATGAAGAAGGGGCTATAATAGTATAAAGTGATTACAGGCACAAACCTTGTTTGGCCAGATGACAACAATGATCTGCAAATGAATCTTGACTGGTGACGGTGGCGGTTCTCTCGGCTCTGTATCGGCGCCGCGCGTCCCGAACGCGACGGCGGAGCGTAGCATCGCCGCTCACCGTGAGCTTCGCCCTCGTGGACACAGTTTACCCTTTTCCAAATGAGAACGGCGGTGACGAAAATGCGTCTCGACAGCGATTTATGTTTACTCCAGTGGCCTCCGCTGTCACTGGATTTCAACCATACAGAAAAATCTTCGGTGCCTTGGAGAGTCACAGCAGATTGAAGAGTCTGGGGCGGGTGGAAGATTTTTTTTTTGTGTAATATCCACAGCTCTAAAACAAGGAGCGATGACTCATAACGTTGAACGTTTAAAATAATAGACAATTGGCCACAGCCATGGAGAATATTCAATATTTGTTTCATTTTCCTAGCTTGCTATGAAGGAAGAAGACGTTCTAACCGCTACAGCGCTCTGAAAAGTCAATTGTTTCTCCAACCGGTGGAAGTCGCCATCAATGGCCACAACATCAGGCCAACTGTACATGAATCAAAGGTTCGGAAACAATCTCAACACTTCACAGATAACACACACATGATTTGTCCAAACTGCCATAAAGCATTGACCAGACAATGTTGGTGTGTGTGAGATGTTGAGATAATCTCCATCTCTGCAATGCTTTATTTCATTGTGGTGCTTGACTGGCTAGACATACGACTGCAGCACAAAAGAGAAAAAATAGCACACAGTTCTATTATCCAGCCACAGCAAGGCAGAGCTGTGCACAAGGAGCGTTTTCAAATGGGATCCTGTGACACATGGCTTCTAGTTTTGCGGTCTGCAGTGAGTTTTAGCCTTTGAGTATCTGCCGAAGAATAAAGGGTCACAAAGGAAACTGCGTCCAACTGCGTCCTTCACACTTGGGCACCCTTTTCTCAGACTGCATTCAGAAGAAGCCTTTGGAATGTGGACGGCCTTGTCATATTTTGGTCTAGTAACGGACAGTTCATAAGATGCAGCGCCCCGAACTGGGCCACACTGAATACAATAAGCTTCCACTCAGCGCTGCACATGCTGGAGACTCTTCATCATTATTAATTGGGGTTGTGCCACAAAACGCAAAACCCAACTCACCCATCTTCACACGTTATGTGTCTTGGCTTGATCAGCCACGTCTTTACACAAGAGAGACGAGTCAGTGACAATGTGTTGGTACGGCCGTCGAGGGATGGCTGCCCGTCCCTTTATGTGCTTATATTACTCATACATTTTGGAGGACTATACAGTCTGAGATCCCATGACTAATTTCTAGCGACTGCCCCGAACGCTTGGACAGAGCCTGTTTGGAAAAGGCTGTCTGTGCTACCCTGCAGAAACAGTCCAACCTTATGTAACTATGAGTACAAAGCATATGACAAGGAATCTGTTGATATTCCCTGATGCTATCGCTGTATCTCTTTCTCAGTCTCTGTTTTTCTGTCTGGCTTACATATTCTTTTTTTTTTTAGATCATCAATTAATTACAATGGAAAGTTATTGTTTGTTTCTCCTTGCAAAATAGATTAGGCCCTGCTGCTGCGTCAGCTGGGGCTCGGGAAAAAATGATATCTTAAAGCTATTGGGTTATGTTTTTTGAGAAACGTTCTTTTTGTCATATTTGTAGAAATGCTATTTACAGCCTGACAGCAATCAATAAATCAAATTCAGTGTCAGAAAGAAAAAGGAAAAACAAATTTAGGGGAGTGGCTTCAGAGGGAGGCCTGAAGGGACAGGCTGACTCGAGGTTTGTTCATACTTGACCGCAGGATCAGTTGTGATTATTCACGTCACCGGGGCTAACCTCGATTTAAACACCAACAATGTGTTAGCTTGTACATGTCGTCAAGGCACAGCTACATCAGGAAACCAAACGGTGTCAACTAAACCTTCACATAGGTGCTCTTGAGTTTCTTTGAGCTGTATTCACTGTTAGTAGCAAGCCACACATCGGCTGGTTTACTGCAGCGGTATGAACCCAAATTAAACAAATTTTCTGTCATTTAATTGCAATAAACGGATAAAAAGGATGCCAAATAAACTACATAATGACATCAATTTCAGCAGCGTGAAACATTTGCTTCACATTTGTTGTTAACGTACCTTCAGTCTTGCCGAGTTCCTCGCTTCATTTAGGGACTTTTGAAACACTCATACTTCTGAAGCTAAAGAAACTATTTAAAAACCCTTTGGATGATCTTGAAATGCATTGTCACATAAATGACAACAATTTTCTAAGGCAATTAAATCTCTATTAAAATATTCTGGAGGTGACAGTGACAATATTCAGATTGCTTATTTGGTCTAAGCAACAGTTTAGCTACTGACTACTAAAACTTAGACAAATATTTGCATTTAATAAGCTTTCCCTGTGAATCTTTGACATTTACGCAAAAAAAAACCCTCAAACAATTAATCGATTATCAAGCTGGTTGCTTCATCAATATTACATTTTAGTAAACATTTTATTTCCTTCACACAATCAAATATATGGGTGACCTTCAAGATAAATGGCCTTTCTGTATTCATAACAAAAAGTCAAAATGTAACAGCCAGAACCAGTCAGAGTAGTGTTAATTGTCTACCTGGCAACAGATCCTGTCATCACGTGGATGCCACTCGACTCCTATTAAAACCCGCTGCAGCACATTGTTTCCTCCTCCTCGGACCAAGGTCACTGCAAAAGAAAAAAAAAGGTCCACGGGGGTAACCTTGTCAAACTAAGCCGCATGTGTCCCCAGAGTTTTCTTGGATTACACCAACACCACAGTCGACCAAGTTACTTTTGAACTAATTAATCACACATAGGTCAGGGGAGAGGCATCATTTGCAAGCAGTGACATCTTGTGTATTAATCCAGTTCATGTTATAAAAGTATTATAATCAGTGATTTTTTTCCCCCTTTTTATTCATATCTCATCCCTCTGTTCCCTCAGCCCTACATTCCCACAGCACTGGGATGGCCCTCAAGCACATGTTGTTGCTGGGGACTCGAGGAAGTGCAATGTCTTATTTGGTGTAATTTGTTCAATACTGGTAAACTCTGACTGAACAAGTGAACAGCACTCTGTGCAGCCGCTGTTTGAACAGGCACTGCAGTGTATATAAAAAGTAATAGGTAGTAATATAGGGTAAGGGTTAGGACATTCTTTATTTTATTATTAATACTGGGGAACAGATACGCTCCCCCCACAGGTACCTGACCCGATGCAGGACTAAATACGCACTTCATCATGTTTTCTCCATTAAAGTGCATCTTAGAGGGGCACATTATGTTTTTTTCCATTAAAGGGCATCCTAGAGGGGCACCTCATCATGTTTTCTCCATTAAATGACATCATAGAGGGGCACCTCATCATGTTTTCTCCATTAAATGACATCCTAGAGGGGCACTTCATCATGTTTTCTCCATTAAATGGCATCCAATAGGGCACTTAATCATGTTTTCTCCATTAAAGGACATCCTAGAGGGGCACTTCATCATGTTTTCTCCATTAAATGGCATCCTAGAGAGGCACTTCATCATGTTTTCTCCATTAAATGGCATCCTAGAGAGGCACTTCATCATGTTTTCTCCATTAAATGGCATCCTAGAGGGGCACTTCATCATGTTTTCTCCATTAAAGGGCATCCTAGAGAGGCACTTCATCATGTTTTCGCCATTAAATGGCATCCTTGAGAGGCACTTCATCATGTTTTCTCCATTAAAGGGTATCCTAAAGGGGAACTTCATCATATTGTCTCCATTAAAGTGCATCCTAGAGGACACTTCATCATGTTTTCTCCATTAAAGGGCATCCTAGAGGGCACTTTTTTTTTAATTCATTCAATCAAGTTTTTATCACTGGAAGGGGAACTCTCAAGGACACTTCATGGTAATTTATCCATTGGAAAGGCACCCTAGACGGCACCATATAAAATTTTCTCTACTGGAAGGGCACCTTAGAGGGCACTTCACCCTGTTCCTCTGGAAAGAGGGGATTTCAGGCTTCCACCAGTGTTGACAAGTTTGTAGAGGAGAAATGGATGTAATTTACTCGCAATGAGTGTCACTTCCAACTCACAGTTTAATGAGGGTCAGCACAAACAACGGGAGGCCCTTCTATACACTTCTTCTGCACACTCAGGCAATGAACACCTTTTCTTTAGAAATTCATTTTTACTAAATTATACACGAATTCATCAACAACTGTGTGCAGAAAATACATAATTAAAGACAAGTTGAAATGAATTTTATTCAGCATAAAAGGGGGGTATGCGTGAATGCAACATTACAGTTTACTGCCCCTGCTGAAGGCTTCAACCTTGAATTAATCCTGCATTACTTTATACCATAGCGGTTGTAAACTCTTTGTATACTTTGCTTCTTTCTACAATCGATTGTAAAAAATCAAAACAAATATAAATCTATTCAGTCATTCCACATTCATATAAAGGCTATTCACATACATAATTATAGAGTTTCACCTACAAACACTAACTAGTCATTATTCAAGTCACACATGAGGTTTCGAATGTTATTTAAAGACCTGTTTATCAATTAAGGAATTTAGGTATCAGGTTCCAACCCTGTGTTTTGATTTCACCCTTTTATACACGCTTTAGGCACGTGGCTTTAGTTGCTTTAAGTGTATGATTACACAACTGTGATGCAAGAGGTTTGTTTTCTTACAGTATTGCAACACAATTCCCCGTAACCTTGAGGTATAAGTGCTGTGTTTACTGCTCATTTGCTATTGTGCATCCCAAACATTCACACACGTGCTTGGGAGTGACACTATTTTACATTAAACATCATAAAATCTATTTGACAAGTAGAATATCAATCATTTGGGTTTTGCAAAATAAATGTTATGAATTTGCATTTTGTGTGAAAAGTAGTTATTGGTGGTGGGGGGTTAATGGTGTGGTGTGTTTTTCTATACAGAGGCTTGGGATCACCAGCTACCGATTGCTTTTGAGCAGTTTTGGCAGAAACAATAAAACTATGTCTGAACAGCTGGCCATTCATTGCGCAGCGCCTGGCGCCCGCAGCTCTCCGGGCTGATAAGTGCTCTGAGAGAGGTAGGGGGATGTTCATTCAGGGGGTTGAGACTCGCCATAACTTCAACAGCCAAGAGAGCAGTAAAGTTAAATTAAAGAAACGCCGCGCTGGTGATCTAGAGCATTAATAACTCCGTTTATGTTACAGCTTTATGCGCCCTGGTGAGATCGGGCGCACAACACAAGGGTGGACGCGCACATGGGCGAACATTTTGCCCGTGTGAGTTAGCCGAGACATTGACAGTGTGGTGAGGGGGAGAAAAGTTACCCCAGCGTGCAGGAGAGTAACGGGAAGCCACCATGTCTAATTCTGGCCCCTGTCAAGACAAGACACGGAGGTCCTCTGGCCTGGCGCGCGGGGGGAGACCACCGGACTTGGAGCTGTCGGAAACCACGTTTTGCGCGCCTGAACCGGGGACACCTGTGGGCAACGACGCGTTTTGTGAAAGAGACATGCCGGAGGACGGCAACACCGTGCCAGCTGTTCACCTCCACCCGTACTTATCTCATCCCCGGATGTCGGTGCGGATGTCGGTGTACAGCACCGGGGTCCGGCCAGTCCTCACCCGCGCCTTCATCCAAGGACGCGTGTATAACTTTCTGGAAAGGCCGTCTGGCTGGAAATGCTTCGTGTATCACTTCACAGTGTGAGTGTTTTTTTTATTTTTTATTTATTTATTTATTTCCATAATCATCCGCATCCTTGGGGTATTCAAGGGTATAATTGCAACTCTAAAATCCTAATTAAACAGGGAGTTAATTGCGCATGTAGAGCCTTGGAAGCCCTCGCTTACAAAGAACTGTTAATCCTGTGAATTTGAGAAAAGATGCAGTACCAGATACCACAGCAAAACTGGAGGTCCCACTTGGAATATTATAAGGATATGTAATGTCTAGCCATAGCAGATTAAAAAAAAATCTGTATAATTCATCACAGACAAGAGAAACCCAGAAAAAGTAGTTCTCGTAGGAGTACTAAAGAGATATTATGAGGATCTTTCATTTGGGAGACTATTTTCCTCAGCACCATTGAACATTTAATTTTCCAGAGCGGTTAGCATACAACGACACAGAGGGGATTCAGGTTTTTGCATTCAGTGAGTCTTTGCAACCTGACGGGAGGTTTGAGTGTTTATTTCTTCCTCGCTGACAGTGTGACACGGCATGTGAGACTACCTGATTTAATGAGAATGAAATATGAATAATAGAGCTAGTAACGAACATAAATCTTGGGAGTAATCCAGCGTGGGGATGGAATCGTATCTGCGAAAGCTCACAATATCACGAGGATGTCACATTATTGTCAGCCACAATTGATGTGACAGCTTTGTCAGGTAGCATGGAAATGGCTCCATTTCTTTTTTCTTTTTGACAAATGTTACTCATGATAAGCACCTCTTTATACATGAGTGATGTAATGCTAAAGGATACGTTTCACTGTTTTTGTTCTAGGGGTTTAAAACTGTTCAGTAGATCCAGACTGGAGGTTTTAGGAATGTGGGATATGATCTTCCAGCTCACCCCTCGTGTGTGATGTCTGTCCCCACTTGCTGGCACTGATAGCAGGCAGCTAAACTTGGCAGCGTGAGTGTGTGTGTGTCCGTGGAGGAGGCAGCGGCCCTGCCTGACGCTGCCACCCTGTGACCCTGCGGTGTCGGAGGGGGGACGCAGGGGAACTCAGCCTGTCGGAGCGGGTTAGAATCTCGGTGACTCAAAGGGAGCGTGAGCCAAACGCAGGGCGCAGCTCAGACACATTAGAACATTCCCAGGAATAAACGCAACAATGCACAATCATAGGGGGAGCTGGTGGCGGCTATGATGCAGGAAGAAAAGAAATAAATCTTTGTTTAATCCTGGACAGTTCAAATATTACATTGCTAGACTAGTTTGTGAGGTCTAAGCCAGCGAGATCAATTCTGTTTCATTAGCGTCCCGTGAAGCGGATGTGATGGGACAGTTCCCCCCGCCGGTCATAAATATTGAGCAGGTTGATCGCAAACCATATATAGTCTGAGAGCGATGGTGCACTTTGTAGTGTGATATTACAAAATTATAGGACAACATGCCGATGGGATGAATGGTCTTCTATGTTTCTAACAGTGTTTTCTATTGGCAGGAATGTACACATCAGAGGGTCGTCTGAGTTCAGGTCCAGATAGACTGCACCAAATAAGGGAGCAAATCCTTGAATTTTGTCTGTTGTTGTGATGTGAACGGGAGATCCAGGCTTAAAAAAAACACCTTTAGAAACCCACACTATATTTAAAGTTATGACAGGGGCTTTTACCTTGTTATGAAACAGTCTAATAGTATAACAATGGTGTTTACTGTACTGATAGCGATATACTGTTGCACTTCCTTCCGACAAATGTACTTTGGCTAATGCCTTAAATGTAAATAAGTATATATATTTAATGGTGCATCTATTTGACCAAAATAAGAAAGCGAGACCAGTGGCAAGAAGATTGGCTTCTTTTTTCTAGCATTTATGCTATCCTTACGTGTCCGCATGGCCAAAGTTACGTCATACCATCAGCAGGCCCTTTGTACTCCAGCGCGGAAGGTTTTCACCTGTCCTTGTACATGCAACATTTTATATCTGCGAGGATGCAGACGGATGGAGAAAACTGAGAACTCTGAGGAGCTTTGATAATGTCGGTTTGTCGCAGAGAGAAACCTGCACAGAGTATAGAAAATCAGTTTCCACATCACGATTCCACGTCAGATCATGTAAAGTCTAACCGAGGCTTTAATGCTCGTCTTTAGTGCAGGAATGTCAGACCCCGTTGCACTAAACTAAAAGGTTTTCTAAAGGGAATTTGGTGCTCAAAAACACTACCACGATTATCCACAGGGACCGCCAAAATCCACCCAAAATTAAAATCCCTCGCAGTAGCTAATCTGTGTTTCTGACAGTGCACTCAGAGTTGTAGTTTAGTTGCATTTCATTGGGTTCAAGGAGGAAATCCACATTTAGACAACCCTCTCAGGTCTGTAACACAAGCAGGGCTGTGTTGTGAAAGCAGGTTAATGGGATGTCCAACCATCCAGCAGGGTTTTTGGGGTCAGTTGGGTTCCTTGTTTTGCAAATGTTTGAGTGGGAGAAAAGCAGTCAGGAACAAGCATGGCCTTATCACTGACCCAGAATTCCGACGTCAGAGGGACCCGAGTCCTTATCAGAGGTACACTTGTGTGTTTGCATATGTATGTCAGATTATATATGTGTGAGCGTGAGCGTGAGTGTGTGTGTGCGTGTGTGTGTGTGTGTGTGTGTGTGTGTGTGTGTGTGTGTGTGTGTGTGTGTGTGTGTGTGCGTGTATGGCGAGGCCATATGCTCGCAGGGACTCCGTTATGTTATGTTAAAGCAAAGCAATGCTTGCATATCACTGAAAAATGCACACGGTACATTTTTAGCTTTATGCAATTAATAAAGTATATGGCACTCTCCCGCTGTGTGTCTGCTACAGTAAATGCAGTATTTTGGTTTCGTCCCACATGCTGGTTATAGACGTGTCGACTGGGGAGAGTTGAGAAGGAGAAACCCGAAAATCAGAAGGTGTTTTTCCAAACTCGGCTCCATTAAACTGAACCAGATGTATCCGTCAAACTGCATCAATTTTAAATTGTTAATGATTCAACAAACCCGGTGAAGAGCGGTGTGTTCTTGAGCTTGAGCTTGAGCCTATATCTTAATAACTGTGTGTGTGGGGGAGAGGCTTCCGTTATCTTCATCTTGCTTTTACAGGAGCTCAGATTCTTAATGGAGAACATAGACAAGGTCACATCACTCAGCTGTTTACCCAATACTAGCCAAAAAAAACCTCACTGTAATACATTTGATTTGATCTTTTATCACGGCGTATTCATCCAGACCTCTGCTTGGCGTTGCACTTCTTTCGGTTGATTTTGTCTTTTATCGCTCCGATGCACAGTGATGCAAACTGTTCCGAACCGGATATTTGATGGTAACAGCCGTTGACCCCCCCTCATACTATTCCTCACATTACCCCTCATACTGTCCCTCACACTGTCCCTTATACTGTCCATCACACTGTCCCTCACACTGTCCCTTATACTGTCCATCATACTGTCCCTCATACAGTCCATCACATTGTCCCTTATACTGTCCATCATACTGTCCCTCACACTGTCCCTTATACTGTCCATCATACTGTCCCTCATACAGTCCATCATACAGTCCCTCACACTGTCCCTTATACTGTCCCTCATACTGTCCCTCACACTGCCCCTCATACTGCCCCTAATACTGTCCCTTTCTGCTGTCCCTTATACTGTCCCTCATACTGTCCCTCAAACTGCCCCTCATACTCTCCCTCATACTGTCCCTCAAACTTCCTCTCATACTATCCCTTACACTGTCCCCTGCCTTGTCTCTACACCCACCGCACAATGGACTGCAAGTGAATCTGTCCGTCAATAATAGATGCCAGCGGTGCTTTGAGCTTTTGTTAAGAGTTCAGCGGTGCCAGTGTATTATTTTGTCGGTTGCTCCACCGAGGTCACCGGAGGTAAAAAAAAAAAGGGCAGAACCATGGTGCAGTTAGTAGAGAGGGGCCGACAAGTCGGATCGTCTCAGATGGATTCAAATCGAAGCACAAGTGTGTGTTCAGCATACCAAGTGTGTATGTTTACTGGCATGCATTTCAAATGCTCTGAAATAATTTAAGCAGAGCTTTTTCGCTGACAAATTACGGCCATTAGTGCGCCGGAGTTGTTCATGTTGACTCGTTTCTCTGTTGATCCTCTTTTCGACTGCCTCCGTCACATGCTGAACATAAGGTTGCATGAACTGCACCGCGTCATTACTTCTGCCATTTACACAGGTCGTTGTATTGTCTACTTCTGCTGTTCTTTCAGACAGAAGCAGACGCTTTGTTAGCCGCGTTACACACGAGTCCATCTTCCCTGAGCAGGTCTCTCCCATGGCTTTTATCTGTGTTGACGTGTGGCGTGCACGCTCAAGCCCGCGTGTGTGTGTGTGTATGCGATGGTTTAAAAGGGGGTATTTGGATTCCTGGCCGGTCTTCAATAAACCCAGGCTGTAGCACGCAGTGATAAGAGCCTCCATGGTGCAAACTCTGACTGGAAAGTATAACTCCCTCTGCGCGCAGTTTCCATCAAGTGTGCTCATGTAGAAACAAGACAGTGATTCTTTCAGGCTGTTTTTTCTGAACAATGGTTTGCAACAATATCTAGATGACAGTATAGAGAAAATGCTTTCACCAACGCTGTGCAGCGTTTTCAAGACATGCCAGGTCCATATTATATCCAGTACAGGCTGCTTGTTGCTATACCTATGGGAATTTAATGCATTGTAATTATATAGGAGATCATGTTGGATGGGCGGGTCCAATAAAATCCAAACCATAATGTTTTCCTAGTTGTTTCCTGTGAAGATGGAGGTTTATTTTGAAAAGACTATATGCATGTATTGAGTGGAAATTGACAGAAGTTGCTGGAAATTTGTAGGAGAACGCACTGAAAACTATTTGCATGATGTCATATGAACTGGTAGAGCAGCACTTGCCACTGTAACATTTTCCTTGGTCTCTCTTTTTTCCATTTCCTGTACCGTTATACTGCCTCCAATTTAATTACAATTTACCAAAAATATTGCGAAATTCAAGCTTTCCAGACAGTTTCCAAGTCCGCACATTTATTTGATCTTTACCTCATATAAAGATCAAATAAAATCCACCACTCCATGTTGTTTTGAGATCTTCGAGTTTTATTCTGCACAGTTTTATGAGTTCTCATATGCCCATCAACCATTCCCGAGTGGGTATACACACACCCACACACACAAACACAAAAATGCCACATCACTTATTATAGAAGTCGGATATTATTATTATCAATCGACTTGTGTAAGCTTCTGACTCTGGCAGTAAGGTTACATCTACACAGTCAACTGTCCAGTGGCTCCACACTATTTTTTTTTTCTTTTCTTGATTGGGCCAATCAAAGAAGTCCATCCTGTCGGCTGACTGGCCAAACGCATTCAGACGGCGTCATGTGAGTCCATTCAGAAGATTTCCCGACGCCACGTCTCCTGCCAACGGAAATGAAAAGTTAATCAGTTCGTCCTTGCCTCAATGCCAAACGTTTTCACAAAGTCTAACATTCATTATTAATTTTCTAAGATATCGTGCTTACAGACAAACATAATGAAACGGGGGCTGAAACACAACCCCGGCTTCAACTCCGATAGCGGGAGACAATACTACAGAGACAGAATTAAACCAGGAGCCGTTCCTGGAGCTGTCGGCTGAAACGCGTCCTCCAGTACCATCAAATTAAACGGACGACCTCTCTCTGACTTTTATGAACAGCGTTGAAAAGACTGTCATTTATTCGGCGTTACAAGGCACTCTATGTTAGTCATTCTAATAAAAGCTGCACTTAAAAAAATAAGGCCTTGTAGATGTTGTTGAAGAGGTTTCAGAGTCAAAAACTCAAGACCACATAAGAGAGTGTTATTATTTATTTTATATTTTTTTGGTAAAGTGTGACAGCAGCTTGAAGTATGATCTCAGAGAAAGATAATATCTCTGTGTTAAGTAGGTCGAGGAGTTACAGAAGTCTTCTTGCTGCTGCAGTCGAAACACTTGTGACCTTGAGGGGAATAAGGAGAATGTTAAGGAGCAATTTAGTGTTTGTTGATACCCTGTGTGTGTGTGTGTGTGTGTGTGTGTGTGTGTGTGTGTGTGTGTGTGTGTGTGTGTGTGTGTGTGCGTGTGTGTGTGTGTGCTCATTATTTGACAAGTTTAACATGCGCGTTGCATTTGTATGGCGGAGTTCAAAAGGTTCACAGCATTTCCTCCAGAGAGCTGTCCTTGAATGTTTGCTTAAATTCAGTCAGATATTTTTCATGACAGAAATATAAACTAATCTTATGCTGTCTTGAAACTTTTTTTTTTTCCTTTTTTCCGGAGATGTTGTTTAGAAGCTCCGAGACTTGAAATCAGACACCGACGTTGACTGAAGTTTCGCTGTTTGAATCAAAGCGTGAAGTGTTGACATGAATGCGGTGGAAAGTGAACCGAGCAGATTCGTGTTTGCACGCCTCGGCTGACGACAAGTTATGTAAAGCTTTGATTTGAGGAAAATTGAGATTTTAAGTAAAAAAAGAGAGCCGGTTGGACATCATTATCCAGTTGCATAAGAATACATTCAAAGAAAATGAGAATGATCACTGACATAAAACTTACAATTATGCCAGTAAAGTAACCACAAGGAACCAAGTGTTTATGAAATGTAATATACAGATGCCTCCATATGACCTAAGCACTATCAGCAAGGATTGGTTATTTCTATATATTGTTAATGCTCGTCATTGGTGTTCTGCTGGTCCCTTGCTGGAACTGCTGAAAAGAAGGGAGGCACAGGAGAACCATAACCTTCACGTTTCACGGTATAGTAAAATGAGAGGTTTTCTAAAGGAAATCTGATGTTGTAACGTATGTTCTGCTTTATTTCCTGCAGGTTTCTCATAGTTCTGGCCTGTCTCATCCTCAGCGTTCTGTCCACCATCGACCAGTACCAGGCCCTGGCCCACACAACACTCTTCTGGGTGGTGAGTGTTGGATTTGGTTTCATTTAAAACCTGGGATTACCCATTAAACACATGTTTGTCTCTAATTTGTCACTTTGACTGATTGGATCTACCTTTAACGGTGATAATACTAATTTGACCATCATAGAAGCCTGAAATGCCTTAAACTTGCATTATTTTTACTGGCCATCAGGGGGCGACTCCTCAGGTTGCAAAAAAGAAGTCAAATTGTTATAGAAGTCTATGACATAATAACCTTATTTCTCAGTTGGGTGATTACCTCAGTAAACATTGTAAACATGAGTTTACTAGTTTCCAGTCTTCTTCAATAGAATCTCTATAAAATTCCACAGAATCAGTGAGTGGTTTTCATTTGTAGTCCCTGTAGTCAATCTTTGGTTCACTGCAGGAAAAATAGTGTGGAGAGCAAAACCTCAAAACATTTCTTAGTAAGCAGTTAGCTCCGACTTCTCAAACCAAATGGCTGATGTCACGGTCTAAGTCTTTCATACAGCCTAGAAACTAGAGACTTTAAAGGCCTGATCAGACCAGAGATTGTTTTTGTGGTGCTGAAAGTTTGGCGACGTAGTGATTATTAATGGGGCCTGGTCACCAACAGGACACAAAGTTAACTTAATTCAAGAAATGTATTTGTATGCTGCTCTCTCACAACTGCAGTTGCAGTCTGCAGATCCATGCAGCATCTCTGCAGTGGGGACAGTTTATACTCCAGCAGACCACGGTTAGAACATTAGATGGAGGGAGACATGATATGATAGCTATTTCTTTTTTTTTTGTGGACATCTTCAAGTCTCTTTTGCCCTAAAAGATCAGAAAGATATTTTAGAATAAGTCTGCCATGTGAATTCTCAAATCACATAGTGTGAAGCAATCAAACTGTGAAAGACTGAAATCTCTCTGTGATCCTAGCAACCGCTATGGAGAGTTTTGAGGGAAAAAAAGAGAAAGATTGCTTAAGTACCAGCACTGAGACTTGTGTAATACTCCCATAGAGATTATATGGATAAGTGGAGCACTTAGATGGACAAAACAACGTGTGTTCTTGCATGTTAAATGGCCTCATGTTGTGGGGCGTAACACGACTGATCCCATCATATCTGTACCAAATGAAAGTGATGGGAACACACAGTATCTCTTCCTAGAGTCCGTGGTAGAAGTGTGCCTAGAATATGAAGACAGTCAGACCCTTTTTAATAATGCAGCGTTCAAAACATTCAAACAAATCAAACAATCAGCTCTATGGATATTTCATGAGGTAGCATGCATCCCATGCATTTCTTGCACCTCAAGGACATCCAGAATGTGCCAGGGCAAGACATCTTGAATGCAAACAAACGCTGGGCTTGTTTACAAGAAAACCCCAGGGCATATCTCGAATGATGCTGTTCGGTGATCAATGAACAACATGTCTGACAGATACTGTACTGGCGGTTTGATTGGGATTGTGAGATACCAAGGGTGTTTCTCAGGAGGGATCCTTGGACAGCTGAATTTCAGCATGAACATTACTGTTTTTCAAGTCTTGTAGGTTTCAGGAACACTGTGTTGCTAGAAATGCATCATCCGCAAAAAGGGTCATCCGCAAAACGCGTCTGTTTTTTGCAGCATTTGAGAGTAAAAGTCACACCGCTGGTGATGTCATGCTTGGCCCAGGCAGCCAATCACATCGGGCAAGAGGTGAGGCTACTTAAGTACTTCCTTCCTGTTTTGATGCCAGTAAATTTGTTGGTAATGGACAGTGGCAAATGCAGACAAACAGTTGATATAAGCGTTTTTTTTATTGCAATGAATTTCTTCAGTATGTCATGATGAATCCAAAACCTCTGCATTGCATGGGCTTTTTTCGCTTTTCCTCATCCAACAGCAAGAGAATCCACATTTCATCGGCATGTTTTCGTACTAGGGGTTGGGCGTATCGATACAACTTTTTTGAAGATCGATTCTAGCATCGTAGGATCGATACCAGTTTGAGTTCCTCTCTTCTTGTTGCACCCATTTCATTTAAGATTAAAATCGTCATCCATTGTGATGAACATAATGTGCACTAAAAAGAAAAAGCCTTGAGGAAAAGCAACGACTCCGATCGCTTCAAGCAAAGAAAATCTCTGAACTTTTCAGAAAACCATTGGTGACATCACTGTAGAAAATGGAGTAGAGGCTTGTTTTGTCCGTGTCTGTCTGTCCTGAGCTTTTATACGTCAGCCAGAACAGTATCCTAACAAAGAAGAGCCCGTTAGTGGGAGCAGATCAGCCTGAGTTGTGTGCTTGTATCACCGCTGTGTGATGGATCGGCCTCCTCCCTCCAACGTCACAGCTGTCAGACTGAGTGCTGCTCATCCATACTGAGTATGAGGCAGCATCCTCTGGTGCTCACAGTGATAAAACAATGTCAGACCAATAGACAGTAGCCCAATAGTACAGGAAAAGCATTGATGATAGTCTATCATGCAGTTGATATATTGTCAAAATATTTTTGTCTTAGAAACATTTTTTCAAAAAGCACTCGGGTGCCGAAGTTGGTGATTTTTGGAAGTGGAAAAACTAGACTATTTTCTTTAGGTCGAGTTTGTTCAGTATAATTGGTGTGGTGAAGTTTTTCAGAGCTAGGCTGGTGGCTTTGTGGAGAGGATATTAGTTTTATGTTTTGTGCGTTTATGAATTACAATTATTGTAAAACTGATTAAACCCTGATTTTATGAACAGGCTTACATGTTTTGAATATGTGTATATTCTTTTGAGGGATGCAAAATCAATTTTCCTTGATTGTATTGTACATTTTAATTCCCTGAATTCATCTAAATAGATTGCTCCATAGTGTGCTATGGAGCAAAAGGAAGGAGGACCCGTCCTATCAGGGAAGCATCCTTGACTTTGAGGAAAACCTTCCATCTCTATCTAATCTGAATGTTTTCTCATTAAAGTTAACATTGGATACAGCCTGCTGTCTTTTTACCTTCTGTGGTTTCACGTCCTGATCTTCCCTTTGACTTTCACCATCTGCTCAGCGCTTCTGTTTTAGTCTGTTTGTTCGTCGGCTGGCATCCGCAAATAGGCCTGATTCTGATCTTCTGATCGTTCTGTTACTGTTTGCCACGTTAACTCTCATTTAAATAGATCAAAAATTAGAACAATGATCATAAAACAATACCATTTAAAAAAGGCACTGAGTCGTTAGAAAGATCTTTGAAATAACACATCGTGTTAGGTAACCTTGTTTTCATGAAGCACAAGAGAGTAAACAGTGGTGATGTTAAATGAATTACACTTATATATGCCTTTTAAAAAAGGTGTTGCTGCCACCATCAACACTATCATTGTGAAGATCTTGCTAAGACCACAACATCAAACTTCAGTTTCGGTTGTCTGAAAAAGCAATTTCGTGAGATGATTGACCGAACGGAATAAAAAACAATTTAAGGAGACTTTAGGTTGAACTACATAGTTTTTTTGGTTCCTGCAAACAATTTCAGGGCGTCCCACCGGCTTAAGAGGGCAAAGGCTCCTCCTCTAAAGTCAATAGTGAATGAGAAAACTAAACCCTGAGACACCAGCTGCTGAGCACAGGAACTGTTGGTGTCATGGGAGAGTCACTCAAGCTCAGACAAAAGAAAAACCCCAAGAAAGGATAAAAAAGGACTTGATTTTGTTGGAGGAGTTCACCTTGGCCTGAGGATAATGTGATGAAGTGGTTTCAGCATATCACGGGCCGGCACATCAAAAGTCTCAAATCCTACAGGTTCATCATTTGATTAGAAAGGATTTGATCTCCTGTGTTACGAATCAGACCTGGAATTATTCGCTTGTATTAGAAAAGCGTGACATTAATGTAAATACCGCAAGATCATGAATTTAAGGGCAAAATGTAAGTTCACCCAGGAGATATTTAATCGTCTTAGTCTTCTCTTCAACGCAGATAATGACTAATTAATATTTGCCATGCTACTAAACCTAAAAATCTCCAACGTTCATCTTTTCCCATCCTCCGTCCCCAAAGGGATCATTTTTGTACGTTTTGTTCTTTCAAGTTTCAGAGATTTTCTGTGACCCTGCCACTCATTCGTTCTCTCCTCCCCCACCACGGAAGACTCTTCTTTGTCTCGTTTCTTTCTTCCTGCACACCCAAGGTTAACAGAGACCACTCTGTTCTTTACTCCGTAGCTCACTGTTTGTAGCAGTGCTGTGTTTGGCCAGATGCTTGGCAGTTTGCCCAAAAGATCCACATTCCCAAAAGGTCTCGTTTGTTTGTTTGTTCGTTTTTTGTTTTTTTTTTGGATCCCAAAAAAATGTCTTTGCTACATTTTATTGAATCCTGAAAACAAATCCTGGCAAATACAACATGCTTTAATTTGCTTTCACTGACAAAGACCCATCCAGTGACTCTGCTGTGTGAATGAAAATTGTTTTACGGGAAAGAGGGAATGAGGATTTGGGACGGGAGGGATGACGGGATGACTTGATGAGGAGGGTGAGGTTTTACTGTGAGGAAGGATCTGAGGGGTGGGGGATGTGGAATGTAAAGGACTTAGGTACAGATGGATGGAGAATGAGTATTGGTCTTTTTTTCTTAACTTAATAATAATTTATGATGATGTACTATCAATAAACAAACAGCCTCGATGGAATAGAGCTTTACTGTAGTAATAATAATAATAACATTTAAAGTTGGGGAAACTAGTCCCCCCCTCAAAAAGACCAAATTTTAGAAAAAAATGATTCCCAATTTTTTATCTGACAAAAAAATTATTATAATGTCATAAAAAACATATTTTACATAGCCTACTGATTCCTGAAATATTTTGTCCTGCAGTAATTAAGATGTACCATGTGATCAGACCTGATAACAAGTACCGATCTCATATATTTATATACAGTGGGCTCCTACATGAAGAATGATCTGCTTTGTTGAGCTTGGCTTCTCGATTGTTCAGGAGTTTTTACCACACAGAGTTCTCTCTTCAAAGTAAAATACGACATGTCAAGCTCAAATTTGCAGCCAACGTCTACAGTTTTATGACAACTGAGAGAATCTGTCTAATACAGTGGAAAGCTGTGGAATGAACCACTGCTGTTTCCAAGGTCAGAATGAAGGATCCTGCAAAAATAAAAACAGTTATGATTCTCCTCTACGCCTCTTTCAGCACCCTTCATGTTTTCTAATGTACAGCTTTTTGGATATACCATTTGCATTTTCAACCTTGAAGTAGAAATCCTCTGTGAATAAATTAAAAAATACATTCGCTTCCAAGAACAGGTTTTTTTTAACATTTTAGTAATCCAATTTTTATTTTAAAATGCACCCTGTTTTAAATTCTCTGCTGTTTTTAATCTTTGGCTCTGATGTAGAAAAACACCTCCGATCATTTCCGAGGTGAAAAGGTCTCCTGTTGTACACGAAACTCATCTCCCGCCTGAATCCCAACCAGTTAGTTTCTCCCGTCATTCACCGCAAAAAAAAAAAAGATCTTGTCACCATTAAAAATCAATGAAAGGGCATTGATTCACTTTCAACAGCTTCATTTCCAAAATCCTTGTCACTGATTAAGAGACGTGCGGAGGTAATTTCATTCTCATTCACACCAGTTCATTAATTTCCATGTGTTGGTGTAATTGTGTGCTGTAATTGATTTTTTTTTAAATCCATTGTCCTCGAGGGGCACTGGAGGAATTCAAACGAAGCCGCTTTAATTGAGAAGCTTTAATTGTCTGAGCTTCGTGTTTAGCATTGGACACACGCTGTTGTGGCTTGTTTCCGTTAATGTCTTGTGAATTAAAAAAATAATTAGCGTAAGAACGAGGAGAACATGAGGAAGTAAACCCACCATGCAGCTGGTTAGCTTAGCTTAGCACAAAGTCTGTAAACAGGGGGGGAATCGCTAGCATGGCCCTGTCCTTCTGGGTTCATGATGATCTTGTGTGTGGCTATTTCCTGGAGTCACTGTGGACTTGGCAACTAGCAGATACTCCAGGAAGCAACCGTGTTCGCCAAAAAAGGGATTTGTAGCTGCTGCTACGTGGGTGTTGCTATATCTTTGGACAGAGCTAAGCTAAGCTAAGCTAACCAAATGATTCAACAAGTGTTTATGTTTTGGCTGTTCTGCATTCCTTAACAAAACATTGCATTGTTTGCTAGCTGGCTAATTACATCATTTGTTAGCTAGCTACATCGTTTTGCTAGAATGATATGTACATATGGCTCGATATATAGTGAAAATAAAATATTATTTATCAAATACCTCAATGTTAATTTTTTAACAATATTGGTGAGTTAGCTAATCTCAAAATTCCTCAAAAAATCTTTACGTATTGAGATTTTTTCATATAATCATCAAAAATGTAGTTTTAATGATGAAGTGTAAAAGGCAAATTATATAACAGCTCAAACAATATTTTAAGTTCGGAAAATAAATCTAAGATGATATCTTACCTCATATCACGATACATTATCCATATAGCTGATGTTTATGATGATTTTGATAAAGTTTTCCCAAAAAGTTAAACTATTCCTTTAAGCACATGCATTGGAATGAACAAATATAGATACATATAAACAAATTCACGTTCTCTGTCTATCAGGTCTGAGGAACACGTAGCAGCTCTAATGAAACGATGAAGCGATGGTTAAACAGATTAAATAGTGACAAATGGTGGGTGCTAATTAACATTCAATAATCCTTAATGAATTGCTGTGTCACTTAACAAAGAAAGGAAAAAAAAGGAAGTTGAGAGAACATTATCTGTTGTGCAGCTTTTCTGAAGTCTGAGCAGCTGCTTAGGTGTTGCACCGAATAACCTGCAACATACACACACACACACACACACACACACACACACACACACACACACACACACACACACACACACACACACACACACACACACACACACACACACACACACACATTATGTCCTTCTGCCTCATTTGTCTGCTCTCTTTTCCCCTCATGTCTCTGACAGGAGATCGTCCTTGTGGTGTTCTTTGGTGTGGAATATTTTGTCCGCCTCTGGTCAGCCGGCTGCCGCAGTAAATATGTCGGCATCTGTGGCCGACTGCGCTTTGCCAGGAAGCCAATATCTATTATAGGTAGGGAACACAACCCCCATACACACACACACACAAACACACAGATGACTACACAAAGAGACGTGTCGCTCCTCACCCACACACCATATTTAAACAATGTCTGTAATACATCCTGAGCTTCGTCCCAAAAATGAGGTGCCGCAGTCAAATTCAGCATGAAATTAAAACTGTCACTGCCATATTTTCAGCTTTTATTCTTAAAATTGGAGCCTCCAGGTGATTTTTTTTTTTTTTTTTTAGAATATGGAGCAATGAATATTAGCATTCATAGTATTTCTAACCCTTCTCACCTCATCTGATTTATAGAATAATTTTGTAATGATAATTTCTTAATAGAGCACTTTCCGTCCCCATTCCTCTTTTACTTTATCCGAACCTCATGCGTAGGACGACGCCGGCTCTTGTTATGCTGAAACCTCTGTATGGTGAACATCTGCATGTTTGTGCCGTATTCATACTCAAAGTTCTCTGTCGATGCAGATCTGATTGTAGTTGTTGCCTCGATAGTCGTGCTGTCGGTGGGATCCAAGGGCCAGGTCTTTGCCACGTCTGCTGTAAGGTAAGAGACACCAAACTAAACGGTCAAAAGTATGTGGACACTTTGGCTGTTAGTAGTTTTAAAATGAGTTAATCAGATTTCAAATGAAGTAGAGCTCTGGTTCACAATTAAAACCTAATCTCTGATTAGTAAATCCCAGTTTAAAAACAAATTATAGAGTTTAGTTGGAATGCAGATGCTTGTTTGCTCACATTAAAATAATAAATACACACATTTGCAGTGGAACTTAAAAGTAAATAGGTTATGGGGGTTGTTTAACTTTTGGCTGCTCTGTATTCCTTAACAAAATCTCACACCGTTTGCTAGCTACCTGAAAGTGTGTTATTGAAATTTGCAACAGAATTAAGATTAATAGTAAAAATTAAACCGATGTTTACAGAGGGATTTAAAATCACCATTTAAAGCTAATTTTAATGTTCTGGTCTGGGAGCTGTTTTAGTCTCCACGCTACAGTGTTCTTATACTAATTGTGGCAACAGTTTGGCCAATTTCAATCACTGCACAAAGCCAGGTCCCATAAAGAAATGGCTCTCCCAGTTACCTGGAGCACTTTCCCAGAAGAGTGAGGGTTGCTACAGCAGCAGATTAATGAACATTTTATTTTGGTGTCCACATACTTCTGTATTTGTATTTGTATGCCTACATATATCAGGTCTGAATACAATGTTGGCATCTCTTCCAGAGGGATTCGCTTCCTGCAGATCCTGCGGATGCTCCACGTGGACCGGCAGGGAGGAACCTGGCGTCTCCTCGGCTCCGTCGTCTTCATCCATCGGCAGGTACGCCGCCGCCGCTTTTAAGTCGAATCACATTTTTCGAGGTCCAAAGCCATCAAGGGGGTTCTGATTGCCACTGGTGCGCTGGAGGCTTCCTGACGGCGGGGTTTACAGCCTGTCCCCGTTGTGTGTTATTTTTCGCTTCGAGTCTCCACATGGGAATGCCTATTACAGCAAAATGAATATTCAGCAGTGCCAGAACAAAAAAGCCACTCTCCAGAAGATTATAGCCACGAGCTCTTCTGCTGGAGACGACTGCAGCCCCTCTAGAGAATCGTACAGCCGAGAGACAGAGGTGGCTTTGATTATGCCCAGCGGTCCTCTGTCGGTGTCTTCCACGTCTGTGTGAAGACGCAGTGATGAAGGTGAGCAGAGTGTCGGGGATGTTGCTCATCCAGAAACGCCTGCTGTGCTTCCTTGAAGTGGCCATGTTGCTGATGAGTGAGGACGGTCGTAAACAGGCCAAACGTTAGCGTCGCACTAGTCTCCTCCACAAAATCACAAATGAACACCACTTTTAGGATTTAAGTTAGTTAGCATAATGACATTTAGTAGTCTTATCTAGCAGCCACATTTAAGACACTTCAAAATGTACGAAAAGGTAATTAGTGAGGCATTTTATATCGCAGAACAAAATATCAAAAATCTTACGCTTCTTATCTTAAACTTATTCCAGGCACCTTATTCAAAAAACCTCAAGACGAGGGAACCTGAAGTGCAAAAGTGCTGACTCATTTCCAGATTTTAGGACTCATTCCTGCAGCCCTCTATTGTTATGTTCCACTTCCTTTCAATGAACCTCCCACAAGCAATCCCCATGTCCAATAAAATAGATGGTACATCCTGTGACTGATTGAAAGCTACATATCGGTTCAAGACATTTAAAATAAATCATAGTTACTTTCATTTGACTGTAATCTAACTGAATATTCTGTGATATTGGACCTGCTATGAAAAGGCAGCGTAGGAAAAGTGTAGCGAAGGTTTAAATCACAGATTGTCTCATTTTGAATGAGTTTTTAGAGGCCTATAGAGGTAATATCATCCAGGTGAAACAGATTTCAAATGTGTATGATGTTTTCTGAATGATCCTACACCTGCATTCCCCAAACACTCTGGGATGGAACCCCCCCCCATCTGACTTTTATGTTATTCTTTATTTATGCAGATTTATTGAAATTTTTAATCTCTTTTGCGAGCAGGGCGGCGTAAATAAAAAACCCATAAAAACACAGATAACGGAACATAAAACCAAAACAGCAAAACATTAAAAACAACATAAAAAACATAAAAAATTGTCACAAAACAAAGACTTAAAAACAAACCAGTCATTTTAGGGTGAGGACGCTCAGTGATGGAATGATCCTTAATACTGTTTTTAACAACTTGCATGCTACTAAAAATAATCTAGTTTGTATAAATAATCTGTAGCTCACTGTGCTTTCACCTAAAATGTCGCCGGGAGCAACAAACATAATTTGTCCATAAGAACGAAGGGTTGGAAGAGCACAAATGGAGGCAGAGGGCCAGAATAAGTCTGACCTTGTGATTGGCTGGTTCATGATTCGTCGTGATCGAGCTTTAAAGGCGTCAGAGGTGTTACGTAAAGAGAGCCATACAGAGTTTCCGTCTCTTCAAATGTCAGATTCGGGCGCTAATGGCAGATTTTGGAAGCACGTCTTTTCCCCGAATTTGTTTTGCCGGGTCACGTCAGCCGCAAAGTGTCTGCTAAACCTCTTGGTTGTCGTCGAGATATCTCCGAATGCATTTAAAGCTATTATTTTCACTTCTAAAAGCTGCGAGCTGTGATGTTTAGTTGAAGGTGTTACAGGCTCTCATATTCACTGCCAAAGGTTTGAAGGCCAGAAATGCCTCAAGCATATCGAGAGAAAAAATAAATAAATGTGCAGACGTATGAAGAAATGAACACTCCGATGCCAACAGATCATAGTACTATTTGTGTATATAATTTAAGGATTGGTTGATGTTGTTTCCAAAAAAGGAGGCATCTGTAACCAGAGTTGCAATAAAACGCTGCCGCTCCGCTCTGAAAAACCTGGAAGTGACAGTTTTTTGGCGCCGAGGCACAAATAAGAATTTCACTCATCAGGAATTCAGCGCCGGTTCGCTGCAGCGAGCGCTCCGGCACTCGGAGCGGTTAAACACAGTTTAAATTAGGTAGTAGGTGAGTGCAGGGAGAGCGTTCCCTTAAAGAGCTCTCTCACAAAGCAGTGGTCCAATTACAGTCAAGCAGGATAAGAGCCAAACCCAATTAAACCTCCTGAGCAGATCACAATCAGCACCTTATTGAATCTGCAATAAGAATGCTTCATAATTGTTTTAAATACACCGGGAGAGATCAGCTGTCTGGGTTTCAAACTCATTTATATTGATTTACTTCCCATCCAAATTCAATCAACACCCCTCCGGTGATTATTAGCGAACAGGCTTTCACTTTCAAATGGTTTGCACTTAGCTTTTCCTGCATAAAGCCTAATGCTAAAGATTTGTTTTTGGTACTAACGATGCACTTTCACATAATTTGTACCATAATAAATATGTCGCTAATGAAGTGGTTTAGTTTCCCTAGCTTTTAGATTTAGATTTGGATGAAAAAGCCTATGATAGGTTTGGTTACACTTAATCAACCTTCTTTATAAGCCCTAAAACTCAGGATATTTTTATCCTGACATGGAATTTTGAGTACTGTGACTATGACTATTAAATGTGTCGCAATTATTTTCATGCAGGCTTTGGTTTGGACAGCATGTCGGCAAATCCCGCGAAAAAAGACTAAAATCAACAATGAACTGATCTGCTAACAAGATTCTGTCTGCCAAAGCCTGATATAACTTCTTCCTTTGTGCCTCCGTTTGTTGTTCAGAATATAAAAACACATCAACAAGCCGTCAGGCGTCTTCATTACGATGAACATGCTTTTAAGAAATCCCTACCGTCCGGCTGACATAGATACTAACTAGCACAACATGTGTGTTAATCTGTGTCTGGTGTAAAAAGTAATTAATGCATTATTTACTCCTGTTTGAGTCACAGAAGAAAGAACAACACCCAGCTGGAAATATATGAGCCGTCTAAAAGAGAAAAGAAATTATATTGTGACCCATTTTTTTTAAAGATTTATGTCCTCGGTAGGAGCAAATGGGTTTTGAGGATGAGAGCCACCGTATTGTGAAACGGACTCATACATTGTTGCTTTTGGTCTTTTCATGGGATTTGTTGACTATATAGAAAAGAAAAAAGAAAAAAAAGGCAGAATAATACCAGCCTTATCTCCTAAGTACAACATCATTCAACCCAAACGGAGAAGTAGCTTCTGCAGCTTAAAAATTGTGAATCCACTTTTAGTTCATCATCCGGCTCTGCGACGACGGCAGAATACTCAGAAATGTAATCATCAAATTCAGAGCACATTTACATGAATATTCACGTCCATATGTCATATTAATAGCAAACATAGCCACACTGGTCTCCGGGCAGTTAACTGGTAAAGTGGTGTAACTGATACGTTGGGAGTGACTCACATGCAGACATATCTTTATCATGTCGTGTTCTTTGAAGTGTTCCTGATTAAGATTGAGATGTGTTGTGTATTTGTGTATTTCAGGAGCTGATCACTACCTTGTACATCGGCTTCCTGAGCCTCATCTTCTCCTCGTACTTTGTCTACCTGGCAGAGAAGGATGCAGTCGACGCCAGCGGCTCCACCGAGTTTGGAAATTACGCCGATGCCCTGTGGTGGGGAGTGGTGAGGATCTGTGTGTGTGTGTGTGTGTGTGCATTCCCAGGGTGCCAAATACCTTCTTGATACTGACTCACAAGGAACCATTAAGCATCTGTATGAGACAAGTAACTGCGATATAAACCCATCCATGTTATTATTAGACACTCGCTCTGGGTGTAGGTGCATCGATGACACAAACACAGGACTTTCATCGGGGAGACCAGTGTTTGTGTCCCAAAGTGTTGTTGAGTCATTTTCGTTGTTATCCACGTTAGGTTGTTGAGGTTTTACCAAAGTTTACCGACTTATTATTACCCCAACCATCCAGTCTTACCTAAACCCGAGTGTTTTTGTGGCCTAAACCTGAGATCTTCAACAGGGGGACTCTAGGGGGTCCGCAGAGTTACCTCAGGGGGACCCCAAAATGATTTGATCCCAAACTTGTAATATTTACATGGGCTGACCTGGTCCAGTTGTGATATATGAAGGGAGATGTAATTGACTCTTTTTATTGCAGAATTTGTAATGCATTCATTCATCAAATAATAGTTTACGTTATATAAGTGAACTTTGATTCCACCCTCTGTAGCCAGGAGACTGTTAGCTTAGCATAGCATAAAGAATAGGAAGCAGCTAGCCTGCCTATCTCCGAAAGCAAAAAGAAAAAAAAGAGTGGCAACAATAGTTTTTAGGGAGTTTATTGTGCCTTACTATTTATTGGCGACAAAGCCATGCTAGCTGTTTCCAGACTTCATGCTAAGCTAAGCTAACCAGTAGCTTCATGACTAACTAACAGATATGAGAGTGGTATCAGTGGTGTCATTTAACACATTTCCCAAGATGTCAAACTGTCAAACATTTAATTATCCATTAATTCATTTATCTTTGGTGATGCATTTTCTCATTATAAATATTTCTTTAATTACTTAGTTTTAACATTCGTCATCACCACATCTTGATCAGTCTCCACAGTACTAATACATTATACATTATAATGTATATTGATTGTATATACATTGACTTATCTTCTAAATATTGTTTTACTCACGTTCCTGTCACGCCAACAGTACGATTCTGCACTGCCTTGTTTAAAATGGTATTTGGCAAGTAAGGTCAAACATAAACTGTCTTATCTGTACTACTGTTGTTACAGTAGGAGTTGTGTGAAAACCCTTGGGCACATCCAGTGGGCCGCTAATACACGCAGCAAAACAAGTAGTGCCGAGAATGCAGGATGAAATTTTATTTTCAGACAATAAGTCACCACCCACTCTGCTTTCTGGAAACTTCAGGGACTCTGATATATAAAAAACCAAAAACGTACACTAAGACCAAAGGCATAACCACTTCTCTCATAGAAATGAAGGTGAATTTGCAATTTTTACGCATTATACACTGCAAGTTTTATCAGGGTTGGGTCCAGTTTTACACACTCTGTATTGGGGAGTCTCAATGAGTACAAATATTAGTTATGGATGGAGGGTGAGACAAAATATAGACCTCATATTCTGCAGCAAACACTGATTGATCACAACCATTAGAGCTGTTTGTGGGTCAAATCACAAATGATTTACATGTCAAGCATACTGACCAGTAAAATGACAACATTTGAATGATTTAGTGATGAAGCTGGGTTTGCATTGGTGATGGTCGGGGTTGATGGACAGCGTTTCCCAGAAGCACAATCTGCAATGTTAAGAACCCGACATGTTGTTTGGCCTGAGAATTGTTCTGTTGTTTGAATTCCTCCTGATGCCTAAACATTTCTTATTTAGCATTCAGTTGTACTTAGCTCTCCCCTCTTTTGTCAGTTCTGGGTGCAAAAAAAAGGAACTTTTCCTTTAGTGACATCATCAGGTCAAAATTTTTATTTGTATAACAACACCTGCAAAGCAAACAAGATCAGTCTCACCTGTACGTTGTGTTAAGTACTGATTGTCAAACATTAGCATGCTAGCACACAACACATGGGGGTGAACAACATGATTCTTCCTAAAAATCAGCATGTTAGCAGTGTCGTTGTGAGCATATTAGCATGCTGAAGTTAGCATTTACCTCAAAGCTCCACTGTGCTCCCCTGAGCAACTTTTCAGTTTGATGGGTTTTTTTTTTTTGGATGGTTCAGACTTTCAGACCAATTATAGGAAGTTCTGGCAGGCTGTCATCAGAACAGGAAAAATAAAAAAACAACAAAGTAAAATGAGTGTAGGACATCTGGAGGAGACCAAAAGTTTAACTGACATTTGGTTTGACACCTTTTATAAAGAATCACACAAATTCTTTATAAATTGTCTTTGGTGAAAAAGTCTGCAAACCAATCAATGTCAAATGTGGAGCGATGCAGCTCACGTAGGTGAAAACGACAGGATGTAAGTAGGTCATCTCAAGTTTTCTTAGTGTCCTCGCATAATTGCAATGTGAGACCAAAATTAACCAAATCGAATACATCTCAAACATGAACCATGGATTAGACTTTCAGGTGTGAAAAAGGCCCTTGAGTCAAGTTTCACATCCTTGTTTTTGTGACTTACAGTTGAACTCAAAAAAGCCTCAAGTGTAAAGCTCTAAAAATAATTAAAAATGTTACGGATAGTTTTCTTTTTTCCCCTCTTGCAACAGCTATTAACCAAATGTCGACGAGTGTTGCAGCATCCCTGACAGCAGTGTTCGTTTTTTTACACAATGAAACTGTTTGAATGAAGCTTTTTCTATTAATCCCCCCGTTTGTTTTTCTTTCTCCAAAGGTGACGGTGACGACCATCGGATACGGAGACAAAGTGCCACAAACCTGGATCGGAAAGACCATCGCATCCTGTTTCTCCGTCTTTGCCATTTCCTTCTTCGCTCTGCCTGCAGTAAGTGGGAAGATAACAAAATACTGAACCGCGGTGCTTTTTGAGCTGAACTGTACCGTTTCCTTCAGGTGAATTCCTTCTGTACTGTAAGTAGGGAAACCACAAAGTGCCTCATTTAGAAGGCTTTCATGTGTGAGCCATAAAAACACATTAGAAAGCCGGCTCGCACATGTTTTACCAGCCATGGCGATGATGTGAAAGGATTACCATTAAAGGGTGTTCAGAGCTTGCATACATACTGCCATATTATTGTGACTTGAGTGCTGTAACGACCTTGACAAGCCCCCCAATGGCTTTACATTGTGCTACATTTCTTCTGCTGCAGCTCACAGGGTTACATTACACCCTTTTTCATTTGCATTTGCCTTACCCAATGTCTGTTCGCTTCAATTTGACTTTAAATATTTTCTTTATACGGAGCCCCAGTTCAATATTCATGGTGTAGTTCAGAGGTCTTCAACATTTCAGCCCCTTAGCTTGTAGAGACCCAGTGGAGGGAGCCCCTACTCCATATCGTATTAAATTGTGTTCCTTATTAAACCAGTAATAATGTGTAGTGCAGCCTATATGCATGGATAACAGTACTTTGTAATGATGTATACAATGCTAAGCCCTTAAAATAATAATATACATAATAGTAAACAAACAGGGAGATTTATATCTGCTTAATATAGGTTGTATTCATGTTAAGGTGTATTTTTAGACATATTTACATTTTTGGATGAAAAAAAGTTTGGGATCAAATACATTTGCAGTAACTCTGCAGACCCCCTAGGGGTCCGGGACCCCCTGTTGAAGATCTCTGGTGTAGTGTATGACGTGTTAAATAGTTGGCACTCAAAAGATGTTCAATTTGCAGCAAAGAACCCCTCACATTTATGTAACCAACGAATATAATGCTGCATCGTCAGCTGAGAAAAAGAACATTTTCCATCTATTCAACCCTAGTTAATGAACAAAGTGAATAACAGACCAAACTGTACGACACTAAACAGCCCTATTATTCTCTCATTTTTGTTTAACTTCCTGTTTATTTCCGTCTTCTGAATCCTGCTGCTGCTGCCTGCGAGTGTGTCGTTAAAGGGGAATTAATGATCAGTTACTGCTGCGCTGTTGTTCACAGGGAATCCTGGGCTCCGGCTTCGCCCTGAAGGTGCAGCAGAAGCAGAGACAAAAACATTTCAACAGACAGATCCCTGCAGCTGCCTGTCTCATTCAGGTATTTGACCAAAGAATACTGAAACAGAACCGGTCTCATTATTGAGAGCATCCTTTCATGTGCTGGAAGCGTTGCTTTTTATTCTCTCGTTTGGCAAATTAGTCCCGTCCAACCAACGTGTTGCCCTCTTCCCCTCCCCCGTGTTCCCTTCAGACTTCGTGGAGGTGTTTTGCAGTGGAGAACTTTGATTCGGCTACATACAAGATGTTTTTGAAAAAGAAATCCAACATCAACGCCTCCTCTCTGTCGACCCCCAAGCCCAAGAAATCGGTCAGTAACCATTTTTATATAGATTCTGCTGCTTCGTACGCTAAAACTAATGCAATATGAAGCAACAGCCCTGCAATACTGTGAATCCTGCTTTCAAAAAGGTTTATAATGGTCAGTTTTTTTGTGCGTTGGAAACTGTGGCAATTGGCGACCTGCAGTGTTATACTGAAGTCTGAAACTTTTCACTTTGTGCACAGCGGGAAACCTCCAGTGCTTTTCGGCGTTCATGTGAAGTTTTTTTTTCGAAACTACAACATTTTCATTGTGGAGCATTTTCAACGCCTTACCAGAAACAAGCAGCTATTCAGGAAAATCTGTTTTTTTATGTATTCATGTTTGTGAATAAATGTTTTGCGATTTAAATAATGAATACGCTTTTTTAAAAAAAAGATGTGTAATGACAAGCAAGTGACAACAAGATGGAAGGATTTTCTCCAGAGACGCCCCTAGGGGGGTAGGATTGTGGTGGAGTAATGCTTAGTTCAGCTGAAATACATAAATGAATTAAAACAGCAACTGGAAGATGGGGACTAGAATCTACAATGCATTCTGTGATGTTGCCATAACTGTGTCACACTGTATTGTTGTGGGGATTTGAAGGATTAAAAAGAAACTAGCTGATGAGATTTAAACTTGAAGTTTTAAATAATTAGAATCTCATTGCGGCGGTTGGGTGTGAGGGGGACAAAGGATATGAAACGGCGGCCAGCAGCATTATTAATATTGATTATTCAATTGAATATCACTACTTCTCGGGTATCAGATCATGCCCACGCTAATGCATAGATTTTCAAAATGTTGTTTATGTGTCAAAAACGTTCCCTCAGGGCCTGAAAAGGCTCGGACCATAAAGTTTTGAAAAATGTCACGACAACAGCAATATTTAACTCGTTAAATAGACTTAAATCATGTTATTGACTCGCTGCTGCACTGAGAGCCTCAATCAATGTCCATATAACATAACTCATATATTACAAAGCAAAAATAGGAATCTACACCATTGACTAGTCCTTTATTGTCTTATTAACTGTATTAAAGTCAAGCAGGCAGACTCTTATCGTTGTTGCATAAACAGAATTACTTTGGCCGCAGACTGATAAATGAGCCTGTTTGCGTTTGTTGGGCAGGTGAAGATAAGGAGGAAACTGAAGAGCACCGACAAGGACAACGGTCCCATTTCTCCCACAATTCCCAGCATCACCTTCGAGTCGGTGTTCGACAGCGGGAGGGAGCTGAGTTCGGATGTTTACAGCACCGTGGGCACAGGTAGGCTTATCTCTGATCTTTTAAACCCTCTTCACATCACATCCATATTTAACCATATATGCAATATATTTATTCCTGTAAAACGAAATATGAAGTGTGCTTAGGGGTGGGTAAAAATATCGATACAGCAATATATTGCGATACTCTGCCGCCCAATACAATATCGATTTTTCAACTCCAAAGATCGATTAAAAAAAAAAAAAGATTCATGTTTAGACGCGTTGTGAATGCAGTACTTTATCCTTTTTCATTTTATTTTTAATATTTATTCCAGTGAATTTCGTGGGAATTAATAAAATGGAGAGGCTGTTTTGAATGAAATAGTTTTGACTAAATTTTCCTCTGATCAATATCATCTGATGTACAAATACAGGTACTTGTGTTTTCATCTTTATTTATATCGCAATATCGTGATACGTATCGTATCGTGACCAAAGTATCATGATACGTATCGTATCGTGAGGTTCTTGCCAATACTCAACCCTATTACATACTGATTTCAACCAATAACATCGATCGTTCCATCAATCAATCAGGGTGACAGCGTTACATTCGAAGCCCGCCCACTTTTTAAGCCGTCCAATCAAATGCATAGTTGAAATGTCCCGTTTCCCTGGAACAGTGTAGAATCTGCAGTAGCTTTACATTCTGTTTCACTGGGACTTTAAAACCAAACATGTTGAAGAATACACCAGCATTGGATGCTACAGCCCAAAATCTATGCATGGTAGATGATAAATCAACTTTCTGAGTCATTTACATGGTTCTATTAAAGAACGTAATAAACTCTCAGAAGCATGCACGGGAATGATACTCAGTGATGATTCAGTAAAAAGAAAATGTTTGATTTGAGCTTCAGTTGTAGCCACAGGAGGAGGAGGAGGGGGAGGGGGGTAAAGTCCACCATTAAAGATGAATGAGCACATTGCAGCAATAAAGCGTGAGGTTGCATTGATGAGCCTGAAGTTCAGTGCTGCACTGCTGAACTTACAACACTCCACTCATGCCGGGGAGCTGAGAGTGATCTCCAGAATCATTCACTGCATCCTCCCGAAGTCATCTCAGGTAACCGGCGCCTTTGCTACTCGACACGTTTTACAGTTAATGACGGCTGCCGTGATCAAACAGCGGCTGAAGGGGAAATGAAACAAAATCCTACAAGTTGGCTTTCATTTTTTTTTTACAAATGTCTTTGACTTTGCTGCAATAATGGTTCTGCACACGGAGACGTGGACTCAGAAGCAGAACTCACAGGCGGCTCAAAGCAATCAATCGTTCTCGTGGGAGGAAGTTCAAAAGCAGAGATCAGCAGCGAGCGGTCTGTCAGCGAGGGCAAGTCGAGGAGGCAAAGAGCGGCGCGAAGGTGGAACCGAGGGCTGGACCAACATCGGACCAGGGGTCACCAACCGTTCTGAGAGCCTAGAAGGGTCGGGAGCAATAGCGGCATTTAACGATTGCTCCTCCAACAAATATCATATATGATGTCACATTTCCGTGCCAAAGCGAAGCGTGTTTTTACAGAGTATATAACAGGGTCGCCAGCAAAGTTGGAATCATTTGCAAATGTCTTGTCTTTTATAGAGCCAAACATCTCATTGGGACACATAATGTAATCATTGCACCGGATATATATATATATATATATATATATATATATATATATGCTGGGGACCCACAGGAGTGCTTTATTGAATTTGGTAAAATTTGCATATATGTGATACATTTGAGTTTAATCAACTTTGAACACTGCGGTGGGTGTAGGGGGGCTTCAGGGCTCTGCAGAGTTCAGCATGTCGTCTGACAGCAGACAGACAGCGGCTCATCGACTGCAACCAAACTCTTTTTCACTACATCTCGGTATAACTCAGGTGCGTTTCCCCCCCGACTATAAATACCATGCTAATTAAATCCATGCCCTACTTTACAACCGCAGTGGTTATGTCGAGTATAACTATTAAGAAATTACCTCCACTAAGTTCACCGACGAGAAACAGTGACTTGCATTTTTTTCGGGGCAGATTTCGTGATTTTGAGGGCCTCCAGGCAAACGCTGCCTTCTTCCCTTTTCACCCTCGTTCTAACTGCTAATGTTTGTGTTGAAGAAGAAGAAGGATGTTTTTATTCTGAAGTAGTGAAGAGTAGAGGAGGCAACTTAACAGCCAGCGACCTTCTGACACTAAAACCTAACTGATCATCAAACATAAACACAACACATACTCATAATTAAACATAGCTTTGAAATGACTTCATTCATTTTTTCATTTCACACATTTTATCCTTGATCGGGTCTCTTCATGTTTCCTCCTCATGGAGAACTGTATATGTTTGTAAACATTTCCTTTGAAACGATTTAAACCAATGGAATGAATCAGCGTTACTGAGGCGAAGGAGGGTTATGTTTTCTCTTTGTCGGTTTGTCAACAGGATTATGGAAAAACAAAAAATCCGATTTTTCATGAAACTTTGTGGAAGGGCACCTATTAAATCTGGATTCGCCTTGTCGGAGGAGTGAGCTCTCTTTGATTTAATGTCACACATACTGGACAACAAGTACTCACACACATACCCAGGGCCCTGAACCAGTGTGGGGGTCCTTTAGATTTATTATCTGATTTTACGTAAGGTAATTGGGATTTTAAAATATTTCACATAAGTCTTACAAATCAGCTGATTCATATAGAAGGCCACAATAAAGCTGGTGGTTTAGGTTGGGGTTTTACTGAGGTTCTGTACTTCATTTGATGTTTGATCATTCATGTATTCTTTCAAGATCGTCCTTGTTGGTTTTATTTCCTTTCAGGTTTTCACTTCTAAAGATGTATGTTCTGTTCTGTACGTCTTCAGAACGAACGGGCTGAATACAGCAAAAATAACAAATTAAATATGATTGTAAATTACAGTCATGCAGACGTCGTCATCAGGAGGATAAAAAGTGCAAACTATATAATTTTGTGTTTCTTGTGGTTATATAAATGTTATTTATGGTGCTGTTGTGCAAATCATTTGTTATGAAAGGCTAAACGGCAACAAATGGAATGAAGCATAATATTTAATCGTGTGAATTTCAGAAATCTGTCTTATTTTCTGTTTCTGTAGGTTATTATTATTATTATTATTATTATTATTGTTATTAATTCAGTGTAGATGAACCAAAGTATACGCTTGAGAAGACGGTGTGTTTGCCTTCAGTCGGGGATGAATATTGATACTGTGAGCCAATCATCTAATTGGATCATATTCTCTATTGTGCTTAGTTGTGCGTCCTTTTTTCATCTTGCAGCTCTCTCACCGCTCATCGCCGTGGAAACAACTCTTTGCTTTGCGCTCCCTTCTCAGTCCGACATCATGGCGGCGACGTCTGCGTGTGTTCTCCTCATGTTCCACGAAGATCAGCGTCTTTGATGTGGAAGCTGAATAGATTCGGCAGGTCGCGCTGCACATCCAACATCTCCAGCATGTGGCTGTTAACTATGAATCATTTAGCTAAATGCCACATTGCCATCTGGTGTGTGCTTATATCGACTGTTTGCAGAGTCGGCTCATACGCTCCTGGCCTGGATGGATTTCTAAGGATTCATAACCCGTGTTTTTCAATTCATTAGTTCGGTTTGTTTGGTTTTATCTCCACTTCACATTATGATTATTGGGATTTTACTTGTAGTTGATAAGCAGAGTTATTGGACTGGATACAGTGAATAACATGCTGGTTTTGAGCAGTGGTGGGGAAAAGTATTACTACTATATAGCCTACTGGTACATGAAGTTGCTTGTTTGTTATTGTAAGCTATTTCAGTTAATTCTACCTTCATGAAGGTTATAAGGGTCGGTTTGGTTGGAACTGTTTTAGAGTGTTAATGATACTGACAAACTTTATACTTTGTCCACTACCTTCATATGGTTACGGTCTTGTGTGATGACATCACATTTCTGATGTTTCTGAGGTTGGCGGAGGAGGGAACTGTTGTATTTATGATGTTTGAAGATTTTCACCTACTTTTAACCTATGAAACATTCTCAATTTAATATTGAAGGCTCGTCGGACCTACATAAGTAAACCAGACCGTCTGCGAGAAGATTGGCTATTTATAGCTATTCTTAATGCTTGTCTTTGGTGCTATCGGGTCAGATTCTGGGGGGGAAAATCAGATGAAATCATACTCTAGAAACTCCTTCAGCTCACAGAGGATAGACCATGAACCTGGCTTCCCTTCAAGAGTCACGCTGGGAGGGAAGGGAGGCACAGGAGAACCAGGACCAGACCTTCAAACAATGATACAGTAAAATAAATGTTTTCAAGAGGGACTCGAGAGAAAACGACCCCAAAAAACAACCCAAAACGAGTAATAATTATAAAATAAACCTTAATCTTGAACTTGATTCATGACTTCATTAAACTACTAGAACCTTAATCTCAATCCAATTACGCATTACATTCAAATAAGCATATAAACCTGTCAAACGGGGCTGCAGATGCATCCTTCCTGTAAGTGTAGAGATACAGGATTACTGCCTATGAATGACAGTGTTTACATATATGTGTGTGTGTCTCTAAATCTGCTTGTTTAATCTAATTTAACCGCCTATTTTCTTGCTTTTGTCTTTCCCCTCTCTCGATGTTTTGTCCGTGTACCTTGGATTAGCAGGATCCCACACGTTGGGAGGATGTGGTGAGCTGCTGTTGGCTTCCTCGTCCTCACAAAACCTCCCGTCCTCTCTCACTGTCCATTTCTACAGCCTCCAGTTTTTAGTCTCTCAATAACAGCATCCTTTTTGTTTTAAAGGCATGATCCTGTTGTGATATATTCAAGTTGTTTGCTTGATTATTATGTGAGCGATGAATAGAAAAGTGCATGTTCAGCACCACAGCTTGTGACTAACATGGTTTGTGTTTTGTTTTTGTTGCCCTGTGGTGAACATGATCATGTTGGTGTTTGTCGTCACGCGTGCTGCAGATTGCCAGCAGTCCTGGACGTCGTTGTCTTCCCTTCAGTTCAGCTCGCCGCCTCCAGGTAACGACATGTGTTTGATTTGAGTTTTTTTTCAGTTTGCTTTGTCCCTCCAGATGTAAATCGTTGCATCACATCTCATATCTGGGACTAGGAGGAAGTAAATCTGTAATGGCATTTGTTAAAAAAAAACACATTTACAAGTTGTACTGTGTCAGTCACACAGCCATATGTACCACAAAAAAATGGAGCCGAGAGAGGGTGGAAAAATTCAGAGAAAAAAAATTCAAATTTACGAGTTTATAAAGTCGCAGATTTGCTACTTTATTACGATGCTAACAACCGGCATCTATGCTTAATACATCACAACGTGATGTATGGCCAACGTGGCCTTGTTAAGGTCGTTAGCGTGACGGCTGTTGATGGTTATTGTCATCTTATGGGTGTTTAGTGATCGGGCAGCAACTTTTTTCCTCTGAAGATTCCCCACCCACACATTACGTGACGTGACCATTTAGCCCACGCTGCCATCTTTAATGTATTTAATGGGAAACGGCATACAGTCAAGGAGAAGACCTCCGCTGTACTGAGTGAACCCAACTGCACTTATATGAGAGAGGACGGATGTTATTATGTTGTTTTTTATCCACAGTGTACAAATGAACGGATGTTACTGAGAGCCGAACAGTTGGATACATTAAATGTTGCTGCCGCAAGGAATTATGGGACGGCATCATGTCCTTTTCATTTGGATGGTCCAATGGACGCTATACTAAAGGAGATAAGAAAGAAAGCTCTTATTGTGAGGGGATTTTCTCTATACCTGATTCCCTCAGTGTAAGATTAATACATCTTATGAATAGGTTTGCATTTAATCTGAGTTATAAAGCGTCTGCTTCTCCAGGCGAGGCAACATCACAAACAAGACACTAGCGTGTCTCTCATGGCCGAACACAAAGTTCTTACCTTTAGACAGAATACAGACGCTGTGGCATAACTGGTTTACTGCTCAAACCTTGATTCTCACGATGACCATCAAGCATCAATACATATTTCTGCATAAGACCTCCACCATCTCCAGAGGGCTCCTTGCTCCTCGGCTCATACAAATTTCCATCACACTTATCATGGCTGCCACTTAGATACTTCTGGGTCCTTGCACTTAAAACAAAAGAATTCCAAAAAAGTATTCAACCACAGTCATGGATTGCATTTATTTCTTAAAATTATCTATTTTGCATGAAACTGAGACCCACGTCAGACCATGTCTTGTGTTTAAACAACCAACTGATTGCCAAATGTAATACCTAAATCCAAACCAATATACCATGAGTTTTTATAGAGAGAAACAGAATACAGGTTAATTTACAAAAACAAAAAATCTGATTTTTTATTTATTTTCCTGAATCATGCATTTATTTATTTTTTTGCACAGCAGGGGATATCAATCAAACTGCTGGTTGGGTTGTTTTGATAAGAAATCTACATTTTTTGTCAAGTCTAACAAATCAGGTTTTTTGTTTCATAGCAAACGGCACCACGTTTAATTGAACTGAATTCCCCTTTGAACACAACGGGCGAGGTGCCAAACTGAAGCAATCAAAAGGGCCCCGTTCTCTGCTCAACCCACACATATTGATAACTGAAGTCCAATGCATGTGTGTCCTGCAGTGAAAAGAAACCCCGGCCTTTTGGACGTCCACTCACCGGGCCCCCTTCAGAGGAACTGCAGCTTTGCAGACGACCTGGAGCTGGAGCCGGAGCGATACAACGATCTGGCTCCCGTCTCCTCGCGGTCACAGTGAGTCATGTGTACTTTAATGAGCGTGCTAGGGGTCGTTTGCATGTGTTTTTTTACTAATTAACCTTTGTGATGTGTCAAAACCCCCCAGAGCGCTCCTCTCTCCGCTGCGAAATTATTCTCTATTAGCGAAAAAAACCACTCGTGCTTGCCGAGGCACTTGCACAGCTGAGAGACGGCGGCTGATATGAGGGAAACGAGCGTTAAGTAACTGTGGTGAAATGTAAGTGCACAGTAAGTGAAACAAATGGCGCGACAGTTCGGACCCGTGGGACTTTGCGTTGTAGACGGCGGGGGTAATGATGCGGAGTGGGAATTGCATGCAGCAGCCGTTTGTTGGCGAAGATCACAAAGTTGCTCGTCTGACTCCAAAAATACGCAACTAGCTGTTCACGTAGAGCCACATCAAAAAAAAGAAAAAAACAGCGCCGAGTTGAACCATTACGAGACACGACGACTTGTTTCCACAGCTTGAAAGTTTTTGCTCCTTTTGTCAAACTTCTGCAGGAAAATTGGAGATTGAATTTCAACTCATCGATAGTGTGAAGACGGTTCAATTAAGCCATCGCTATAAATCCAAGATGGCAGCGTGGATCCTTGATGTGGGGTAGTTCACAGGATCCACACTCAGCAGGCTGTGTTTTGGTAAATTGAAGACAGCGGTATTGAGAGGTTTAACAAAACCACCAGACATTTGTCACAAAAACACAAATTACCGCTCTGGTAACACAGCAGACACGGCCCTTTTATAGTGAAACTAAAAGGGCCGGGTTTGAAGCTATTAGGTAAGTGGGAGGTAAAGGAACACAGCCTCCTTGAAACACGGTTTCCATGGTGCTCACGTCGCCTTGTTTGTTTCCGTCTCGTGGAGCAGTTGGACCGATCGCAGGAGGAAAACAAAAGGTGCAAAAAGCTGAGACGAAACACTTTCCCAAGATTGTGACAGAAGTTTTAATTGAATCAGCTGAGGAATGTTGAAAACATGAATAATGCAATTTTAATCAGGCCCGAAACTATTCGGTAATTGCTGCAAAAGTTAGGGCTCAAGACGACAAGATAAGTATTAGACACTGATGTTAATTAAAAAAAATAAATTAATAAAAAAGGAATTCCATTATACAGATAGAGAAGTTACGTTAAAGTAAGGGGGTGTAACTTCTCAGGAATGTAAATTTAAACATAAACATTTATAGACACGTTTTGTTGTTTGTTATTTTTGTATGTATTTAAATTAGACATAATTGATGATTAGTGAGGGTTTTATTACAGCTTTGCCTTGATTTAGCAGCTGTGTCCCCCGTCTTTAGTCTTTGTGCTAAAATAATCCCCCATATGTTGTGCTGTTTCTTCAAGAATTATGACCATAAAGGCATAGCTTGGGTTTTAAAGGAGGGTTGTATGTATCAATATATTGTATACAATATGTTCACAGCTTTGTCTTAAAGCTATGGTCTCCATTCTGAAAATCAGTTGAGCCTCTGAGACAGATTTGAAAGAAGCATCCCCCCCCCCCCCAACCAAACCATTATAAAAAAAAAAAAAAAAAATAGCCCAACCTATCAGATAATGAAGCTTTAAAATGTCCAAGGGAAATGCAAGACTCTAGTTTGAGGGCTAGTTTATCATTCACCCAATTAAAAAGGTGAATAGCAACCGCAATCTGTTCTGCCAACATTAGAGCGCACATGAGGGATGTCTAAGGTTAAGTAGCTGCCGGATCGTTTACTGTAGTTAATAGATTTAAATGAAGGAGGAGGTGCGAGGTGGACTTACTTCTTCTAGACTTGTGAGGAGGTCCGGGCTCTAACGGCTGAAGTGTTGATGGAGCAGCGTGACAATACAGAAGGTTGACCGCACTATTATTTTATAGTCTGACATCCTTTCATTCCACGTACGAGTCCTAATTCGATTTTTAATCGTGTGTGCACCGTTAAGACTTTTTTATTGTAATGGTGGGAACGTCAGTGTCACAGGAGGAAGTAGAGAAAACCCTTACTCGGCACCTTTTCTGCATTTTAAAAAACGAGCATGCGATTAAGGAGAGATAATTAGCTCGCCGTCAGACAGCCCTTATCTGACAGGGAGAACCTTTTTTTTTTTTCTGTCCTCACAGCCACCATACTGACAAACGCAGTATAGTAGTAGATTAGTGTCACCTTCGGTTCACTTCCCTGTCAGAAAATACTCTAAATATAGCGTACACTTAAACTGATATTGATTTTTGAGCCGTGCATTTAGATGGCTCATATGTGTGTGTACTGCTGCCGGCCGGCGTCCACGGCGATACATTGGTTTCACTTCCATTTGTTACTCCCGACGTGACCGGGGACGTGACCGTAACACCGTCTGTGGACGAGCAGCTCATACAAACCCTCACTATTCACAACCGCACTTTCTGTAGTCATTAGAGCTGAAAGAGAGAATGGTGTTTCTCTCTCCTTGTGGTTACGTCACCAACCTTTTGTTGGTTTCCTGTGTGATTTCCTTCATGATATAGTTCCTATTTGATCAAATTTGAATGTCAGGCCATTGTATCTCCCCCGTGAAGAGTCCATTACGAGAACCTCCGTCTTTCACCTATCGAGCTTGACAAAGAGCTGCTCTCCCCTTCACTAGCCTGCTTCTCCATGGTAATGAATGCGTAATAGCTCCTAATACTTCCCACAACAAGGCTGCTGTTATCCTGGGCTTTCAGCGGCGGGTCAACAGGAAGTCCAATCCAAACCTAGATTTAGAAGTTTTACTCTTTCTCTGAGATTTCTACAAAAAGCAATTTCCACATAAATTTCAAAGTGACGCTAACTGATTCGTGAAAAACTCTCCGTACGCAGATTGACGGAGTCGCACCGACAAGCCATCCGGGTGATCCAGAGAATGCGTTATTTTGTGGCGAAAAGAAATTTCCAGGTAAGTGGGACTTCACCTCAATCCATAGGCTTGTTTTCTCTCAGGCACTTTATCAATGTTACCATCGTAAGCAATCCTGCTAACCTCAATGTGATTTATTATTAGCTCAGCGGGCGTGACAATTTAAAAAAACAACAACTTTGCCCCAGAAAAATGTAGTTAGACCTCCAGGTGGATGGAGGTTGGGCTTTTGATGAAAGCAGTGGCAGCGGCAGTAAGTGTTTGGCGTCGTGTCACAGCGGAGCTTTGACAGTTTCAATTGATTGCCTCCTTACATTTGCAGCAAGTAGTCTCCTTCAACCTGCTTATAGAGGGCTCGTCCCTTTTCACTCAGTCCACTAGTGTTAAATTGATAGCGAGTGAATACAAAGTACTCCATGCACAGAATTAATATTACACCTCACCAGCCCTGCAAGCGAGTTCAGCTGCAGAGATCGGGGAGAGACAAACGCAAAACCGACATGAAACATTACGGCCTGATCTCATCCCCCGGGCGTCGGATAACGGACGTTTTTTTCCATGTTTTTTCCTCTGTGTTTGATATCGACGACTAGCATCTTTGTGACACGCATGGGACTTTCAAGTAACTGCAATGAAAGCGCTCCAGCCAAAAAAAAGAGAAAAAAAACCCCCAAACACGTCCCAAAGTTTCATTCATGACGTTAAAGAAGGTAATTTGGAAAATCCACAGAGAATTGACCTTGACCGCAGAACTGAAAAAGTTCTGCCCACTTCGTTCAGACCTCCGTTCAAAGGCGTTGAACGCCAAACGAGTGTTCGCAATCGGAAAGTAAGCATTGACAGACAGGCAGGCCGTCCAATAATTTTCTCCCGCCCTACTTTTTTTATTGGACTGGGTTTTACAGTCCTGCCACGGCCCCAGATGACCTTTTTTTTACGTCAGAGCATTTAATTTATTCATTTCTATCGGTATGTTACGAGGATTTCAAGTAATATAACAGAAAGTGTTCCTGAATCAGAATCACCTACTCAACCTTTAAATTGTTTCCCTATTTGTCGCCACAACTTTATGCGCTAGTCAACAGGTCTTGGTCATTTCACATTTTTCTGTAAGTGAAAGTGCTGTTGACACATTTCCAGGTTATGCTAGTGATGTTAGAGACATCGTGATAACCCAACCTAAACCTAATATAGAGTCCTAAACCTAAATATAGAGTCCTTAACCTAAAGTCCTCTTGTTGCCGAAACCTAAGCAATTCTCTGAGTTTACGACGTTAAGCACGTGTTTCCTGCGCTACCCAGTGCGTTTGAAAATTACGTCAAGCTGCTGTGACGATTGAGACGAGAACATGTTGAACTTTGCAAACACCTTCAGAAATGAGAGAAAGGCTTTTGCCGTTTATTCTGAAAATGATTTTCTTCATCGAACCTTTCTGTTCCCGTTGCAGCAAGCTCGTAAACCGTATGACGTGCGCGACGTGATCGAGCAGTACTCCCAGGGTCACCTCAACCTCATGGTGCGGATCAAGGAGCTGCAGAGAAGGTAAGCCGCTTAATTAAGAAAGAGCTTCACGTGAATTATTACACGGCTTCGTCCAATACTCCATTCTGATTGGCGAATTACAGCGTTCTACCGTGCTAGAGGACTGTTTGTTTGTTTTTAAGTGGCAGCGACGAATTATTATACAATCAATAAAATAATTCAAAAATCAACACTAAGTAAGTAGCCGTGTAATAAGCAGGATAATAGTCATTATCGTGAAATGAATCCCTTCGGGGCGAGTTGAAAGCATGACAAATGTAGAACCTCATGAGTTCCTCTGACTGGATATATGTGTTCCTCTGACTGGAGCTTCCCATTGTGTTCCTCACAGACTGGACCAGTCCATAGGGAAGATAACCTTGTTCCAGTCGGGCTCCGGTGATGAATCACGCCCCTGCTTTCTCCAAATATATTACAGAGTAACTACGGAGTAAAACCGCCGTCCTAATCCTTTCTGTCTTATTATTTACTTCCCCTCTGAAGACCGAGCCAAGGACAAAGGCACCAACTCAATCGGATCCAGACTCAACAGGATGGAGGACAAGGTGGGATTTGTGCAACTTCGGTGGAAAGCCGTGTTTGTATTGTATTCATAGTTTGAGGCCTCTCTGTTGACCGCGCACTGGCAGTTTTACTTATCAATAACTCAAATTGTTTTTTAATAATGCAACAAAACATTCAACTTTAGCTTTGAAATGTGACATATGTGGCCCTGGTTATTTTTGATTCAAATATAAAAACTTAAACAGCTTTTGCCAGCTCGGCGGCTCAAAAAAGAGAAACCTTGATGTTGTTTTCCTTCAGTTCTTTTTTATGTCAAAAGAGAAATCACAACCTCCCCCCAAATCCGTCCCCAAGTGTGTCTCGCATTCCTTGCTTTTTCAACTGTGGATAAAATAACCAAAGAAACTTCTGTTTTGGGGGTAACCAACCATTAAAGTTTAAATTATCAAATTGAAACTTAAATGAATGTGACGGTATGTTTTATAATCTTCACAGCTAAAGTTCTGTTGCATCAGTTTGACTTGAGTAAATAAGTAATTTTGTTTGATGGGTCTTTATAGACCGTGCACAGTACAGCAGTAAAAATGTGTTTTGGCACAGGCTGAAGGTTAATACCATAATGCTTGTTGTCCCAAACCAGGTTATTCAATTACAAGAAGGACATAATTGTAACACTCTCCTCTGTGCTCTCAAATGAGGAATAAATATTATTGATGAAGTGAATCCAAATCTGGGGCGGGAGCTTTCAGTTACCAATATTTGAGTCAATATTTGACAGATAATGCACATGGACCAGACGCTAAACCGCATCGCAGAGTCCCTAACATTCCTGCTGGACCAGAGGGACGCCGGCGAGGGTGAAGGAGGCGAAGGCGGCAGGCCGAGGCCGCGGCTTGGACGGACCTGTAACGTCCTCCCCAGCCAGGACAGCCTGCCAAGTTACGACCAGCTGTCTTCATCCCCGTCGTCCTTCTCTTCCAACACCGCCGGCAGCGCCGCCTGCCCCAAGCATCCCTCCAGCGGCACCGCCAGTCAGGATGAGAGCTGCTGAAATCCTGGAAAGCAAACAGACACATTTTCTTTTTTCTCTCTTTAGTATAATTCATAAAACGATGGAGCAGTTTCACTCTAACTCTCACTTTAGAACATCTGTTTTTGATGCTTAACAAAAACATGTTATGCCATAGAAAATATAAAGTATAATTTCTGTAAAAAAAAAATAGCTTTTTACATTTGCAGTAACTTTACTTTAGAGGTAAAAACCAAACTTAGTTACAGCAATGAATATCTGAACTCGAACTGCACTTTTAATTATACGGTGTGAGGGGCGTGGCCTAAAAGGCATTAGGTGGTGCTAGCGAGACACTTTTTTGTGGATGAAACCTTTAAAATCAAAATGTTTTCGCCAGTCCCCATGAGCACACTTTTTTTCCAACATCAGAATATGATAAGGCCCCCAAAAAGGCAGTTACTCTCCATAATAATAATAATAAACAAAGCAATTACAACAGAGCTTCGCTGCCGACGTTGTCGGCGCTCGGCCCTAATAACAAGTGAAAGCTGGTGATAATTTACTTTATTTTTTCCCTGGGTGTTGTCTGTAAATATCTGGGCACAAATCATTTCATATAATCAAATGGGGCAGAAGCTAAATCCATTGTTGAAGAGAAAAACTCCCCAGCTAACTCTTGCTAAAGCTAACTAGCTTAGTATTCTTCTGTTATCTCCGCTCTTGGCTGGAAAAGACTTTATTATTTCCCCAGTGTGTTTTCTGTAAATGAGAAATATACATTCTAAAGAGCTGACATCTTGGGACATACTTTTTTATATATGTAATTAAATGAGACAGAAGCTAAATCCGTTGTTGACGAGAAACTCCCCCGCTAGCGAGACTCCTGCAAAAGCAAACGTATCTTCCTTAATAGCCTATATTTCTGTCTTCGTATGCATTTGATACATGCAGACACATTCTGTGCACATTTAAATAAAGTTTTTTTTTCTGAACAAACTTGTTAAAATGGCCAAGTTGAGGTAAAAACAAACAATGTTAATCTTCTTTAAATTGGGTGAAGAATATCCAAGCAGATGGCAATGCTTCTTTTTTCTTTTCTTTTTTTTTAGGGAGGGTAGAATAATCAGCTTAAAAAGGCATAACATTAAGGCATTTTCGTAACTTTTGATCTGTTTGCCAAATAATAGATGAATGTAAACCTTTTTTTTTTAAACCTGACTGCCTCTGGTATTACTTTCTGTTTTTATTTAACGGCTGCTGCTTTGCTGAACGTTGTCATAATGACTTGACGCATCTCAACAGATCCATATTTGAAAGACAAATAACATTATTGGAATTTCTACTCTTCAGCGTATAATATCAGCATTAGTTTCATAACCTTGATGTTCAAAGTCTTTTTGAAATGATTTCCCTGTTGGGATCTTATATATTTATAGAAGTAAAATAAATATATTTTACTTGAAATCTATTCAGGTTAATGCCAAAGACATTGCCACCACCACGGCCTCGTATACTGTGAATCAATATGCTGTAGGCTTTTCTTGTGAAAACAGATAAAATTGAATTCATCTTTAAGAGAAGAGGCCTTACATTTCAATACTTCACTTGAAAGAAAAAAAGTGTTCACTGTTTTTCGCTTTTTCTTTTTGTTTGTAATGTTAAGAAATATTCTTCCGCAGCAATAAAGAAAAAATTGTAGTTATTATTACCAAGTGTCTTTGTGTAGTGTCATGGTGCCTTAAGGGAAATTTCTGACTAAAATAAATGAGCTAAATATTTCACTTTATAGCAAGATTTCTTTTCTGTTTTGCCAGAGGTGGTTTGATAAAAGAAAAATAAGTTCAGTTTTTAAAATTAGAAAGTTAATGTTTTTCGCAGTTTTGTTTCTTCTCATCAATCAAACGGACACTTTAACTTCTGAGTTTTAGAGATTAATTCACATTAATGTTTCCTTCATAATGTCATATCACTCATGCTGACAGCAGAAGGTGCTTTGTTGTTGTGAGGCGTGGCTGACGATGTAGTGTCCTCGCTGACTTGCATGGCTTAAAAAATCATGCTCTTTACATGGGCGACCTTTGGGCAGCAGATGGTGACCTTCTCTCCGCTCGCCGTCCGTGGGGTGTCCAGGCATTCCTTCACACAAGTGGCCGTGTGGAGAAAAGGCCTAAATGACCATCTGCCTCTGGTGGCCACAACAATGGGACCCCCACCGTCTTAAAGTGTGCTGAGGGTTTTTGGCCTTTGTGCTGACCAGGAGGTGTGTGTGGTAGGGGGGAAGGGAGGGCAGAGTTTCCCCACAGGGAGGGTGTGGAGGTTTTTTTAAAAAAGCTGTAAAAAGTCATAAACACAAACAACATGGAGGATGAATCCATCCAAAACAACAGCAGCACTGTTTGTGAATAACTGGCTTTGGTTAAATGTAAAAAAGTAAAATATTTGCATCCAAGTAATTTACTTTGATGCTACTTGCTGAATCATCAGCATGAATAAAATATACAAAGCTACATGTAGATGAATTCTTAATGAATTTTGGTGTGTTATTCCACATTGAAATTTCCCCCCCAAATAATCTATCAAATATAGACATTCCAAGATGGCTAATTATCAAGTGAGAAAACTTGTTGTTTGGACAGACGCCTGCAGTTTTCTCATTAAGCTCCTTCTAATTTGGACAATTTGATCAAAGCCCGATATGAAGACGACACGATCATGCAGATTAATAGGATTTCCATTCCCAAACAGCATAGTTTTTATTTAAATGTGTGAACATACATAGCAACTCAGCTACTGTCTTAATTGACACGCTCACTGCATTCATGAAACCTTAATTCACTGATGATGTACTGAACAGCTTGTAGTGTACATCTTTAAGGGAATTGAATTAAGACACTGGGTGGAGAAATTGGGATCCCACAGGGACCCCGGTTGGGCCCGTGGGATTGTTTGATTATTGATTCCCCGACTGGTGCAGACATGAATCGCACCGGAGCAGGAGTGGAAGATCGTCTGTTCCCTAATGCAGAAATAACACACTTAACATTGGCTGTCCTTGGCATTTAGGACGTTCAAAAAAATGTAAATGCGATGTTTGCTCTTTCCTTTTATGCTCCAACACGGCCTCCTTTGCTGCGGTAGCATACAAGTAAACATGAGCCGGAGTGAGAATAAACATTAGTGGGATTGGTTTTGGGCACATGTCAATGATAATAGCTGTTTTGACTCTGAAAAGGGGGACGCGAGTGAAAGGAGGAAAGTTAAAGAAAGACCTGGGGGGGGGGGGGGGCATGGGGGGTCGAGGAGCTTCCAAAGGCTGATTTGCAGGTGAAATAGATGGCACACTCTTCTATTGTGGCCATTGTCCTGCTCTGCAGCCAGATGGCCTCTTGGAATTCTTTCGAGCTGAAACCCCAACACTGCAGGAGTGAATACGCCTCTGTGGGATTTGGCCTCTCTAATGGGCTAATTTGGCAGTTACAGCTCATATTAACGGATATAATTTCAAGCCTGACAGCACAGTCCTTATGATTGTGATTACGAAACATCTCATAATACAACCCAGAAAATGCAATTAACTCTCAAATGTTTTTTCTTCTCCTGCGTCTCACAATTGCCAAACTTGCAACTTGAATTAATTTTCTCTACGACTTTAGAGGCACATTTATTATACGCTTACTCATCCGTGGCTGCCACAAAGTCAGCACAAAAAACCAAAGATATACTTTCTCATATAACTGCATTTATATTGAAAATCTAATAATTTCTGTTCATAAATCACTATAATTATATAAGTCCTCGGGTCAGCTTTTAATGCCAGTGAGTTAACACGGCAGCTCTCGTGACGATGACTTTGGACTTTTAAAACCTGAAAACTTCCATTTTATTGGGAAAAAATGGAGTTGCATTGTTTAAATATGCAGTATAAAGGATTCAGAAGATCAGTATAGCAGCTGAGCAGAGAAGGATGTTGCTCTCCCTCTGTGTGTGTTGTTATTTGAGCTTCTCCTTGCTTTGTTTAGTGTGTTTTTTAGTGCATGTTTGTGTGTGTGCCCCGGTGGCTAGCTCATGGCAACTCTGCAGTTCAGCTGATACGTCATTGCAGTACTCACACCTTTGCTGTTGTTAGCACTGTTAGCATCGTTAGCACCATTAGCTGCCGTGTCGAGAGCCATCGAAAGGCTTTAGAAATGCTCCCAATCTCGTATATAGCACCTTTAACATTTATAAGTCAAAGCTGGCATGATGTTTATCTGCTACTCAGTCACAATGCAAAATAGACCTATTGTTTACATATAAACATATTATCTGTAACTTATTGTTAACATATAAACATAGATCTGAATATAACAAATCAGTGTTTTTTTTAAAGCTATTTTGGCACATTTTCCTCAAGAACGAATTTTCCAAGCTATGAATGTTCCGCACGACTCAATAAACCAGTTTGATGTGGTGGGTTCAGAATTATTAATTTAGCATCATGTCAACAAATTAATTTGGACTGCAGATAATTGTGTCTTTAGTCTGCATATGAAATGTTTCTATGATCTCTAAAAGGAAATATTCTCCACGGAAACAGCAGCAAACTTTTGATTATCAATCAGTCAGAAGTAGAATTAAAACAAAAAGATTTATTAAAACTGCAATATTTCTAAGTCATTTACAATTTCAATTAATTTAGGAAAACACAAGGACAAAACAGTGCTTTTCTGTAAAAATAAGCAGCTCATCCACCAACAAGACTGACACAGAGATGAAACATTTAAAAAATAAATAATAATAATAATAATAATACAAATTAAAAAAACATCTGTAAATTAATGAAAGGAGCAAAGACATTAAATAAAAGTCCATAAATACAATAAATAACAGAAAACTGTATACGTTAAGCCCTGTTCACAAATACTAAAACTGTCAATAAAATAAAGTGAAATAAATCAAATCCTTTGGTGCAGCGAGGAGGCCTCGGTCGGTCCATGGGAGTAGAACTAGAAAGTCTCTTTTTTTCAGCAGTAGGTTCACCTTATGGTTTTGCATGAAGCTGCTTCACTTGTGTGCAAAGTATTCAGGATGCTCTTGCTCTCCGTCGTCCTCCTTCTCTTTGCGAAAAAATCTGCCAAGAAAACGCATGAAAAATAAAGTTATTAATCATGTGTTCATTATAAAGTATAAGCGTGCAGCACAGACTAACACACACTGTGGGAGTCGCTCCTCACCTGTGATCCTTGCGTTCCTTCTGGGCTTGGCTGCGGGCTTTGGGAGCGTCCTCTTCCTCCGGACGGGACCCGTCTGCGTGTTGGAGATGCTGGAGCAGTTCTCCTGGTCGGCCCCTGCGCTCAGCCGCTCCTCTGCGTCGGTGCGCGGAGAACACAGCTCCTCCGCCGGCCGTGCGGACTCCCGGTAGACGGCGGCGGCGCAGTCTGCGGGGATCTCCTCCCACTGGAACCGGCCGCACAGCGGCGTGTCCGTGTGGAAGTTGAAGTTCCAGCGGCGGCTGTCCTGCTCCGTGATCTCCTGCATCCTCAGGGTCAAGTCCCGGCGCAGCTGCTCCCGGTCCACCGGGCCGAACAGGCTCCTGCAGACCGACTCTGTGCGCCTGGTGGGATTCATTCTTCTTCTAGTTCTGCTGGTGGTGTTGCCGTTCTGATCCCCCCTCCGGTCTTGCTCTGGTCATTTAAAGGCTGCAGGACGCACGGTGCTCTGTTTGGACACAATGAGTGGAGGATGCTGATTGGCTGCAGCTCTCTGAATTGGTGGATAAAGGGGGAGGAGGGGGAAGCCTATCCATTGTGTGATCAATACCCCTGAGACGCATCAATAAAATGTCCATTCGGGATACTTTGTGGCAGGGACTAGGATTTGAAGACAGGGTGCTTAGCCCCCAGGAGAAGCATACACTATCTATCTTTTTAGTCCTGTATTAGAACTACAACCAGTGAAGAAGTCAAGTAACAAGTTAAAAGCAACAGACATGGTCTTCTTCCATTCACTTCTGTTGAACAAGAGTTACTGCTATGTTAACTTTTAGACACATTAAAGCTGCATGCTTAGAGCCCGATTATGTAAATGTGTCTTAAAGTGATACCATATCTAATTCCTCTCTCCATTAATTAGCTGCAGCTCTAAAGAATGTCATTTAATTACACCAATTACTGTTCTGTAGATTGGTTCAATCAGAGTGGGATTTTGTAATGTTTCTGCCATGAAGTCTACAGGAGAATAAACCAAGACGGATTTTAAAGGTCATAGTGAAATCTGACAACATGAATATGAACTTTACCCAAATAACTGTATTTTGTATGTATTTATTCCAGCAAAATGAGGATACAGTGTCAAAGAAAAAAACTAAAAGTCAAATAGGCTTTGCAGAAATGTTTCTTTCTAAATTATATTCTTTCTACAGACGATGATGCTATGATCCTAAAAGAAAAAAAAAAAGATAAAAAGGGGGGTCCAGCCCCCTAAAATAGGCCTAACAACATCACTGCTCTGTGTTATGATATACAAACCGTTGTAGTCATAACATTTCTGTTTTTGTGTCTACATGATGATGTTTTTGTGAATGAAAAGGCTCCAGCACGCAGCACTTTAGCCTCCAGTGGAAAGTGATGGGTGGCCACTGAATGCATTTCTGCCTGGAGGCGATGAGACTAAAGTCTTCTTGCCAAAATGACATAGGAAGGAAGTGCATGGTCTAAATCAGGAGGTTTTTTTTTTGTTTAAGTTACATATAGGTCAGGACGACAGTAATTAAAAAGTCCTCACTTTAATTGCTTTTGTTTTACTCATTGAAAGAAGCGTTTTCCCCACTGATTAGAGCGGTTCTAAGTTCCGCAATTGCTTTTTAAAAAAAAACCAAATCAATTTAGCAGCTATATGCTAATTATATTATAATGTCTTCTTGATGTAACTGATTTTTTTGTGTTTTTAATTTAGCCAAGAAACTTGAGGGAGGCACTGTTCTCCACTCAGGCAGCTAAACACTTCACACGGCCCTTGTTAGAGGAATTAGAAATGCAAATAAACTACGATAAACTATGATGGCTCAGTAAAGAAGCATAAACCGACACATTATGATGGAGCACAACGAAGTGAAATTGAATGATCTTGATAGTACATGTCTCCATATCAAAGTCATGCTGAAAGTAAAATGACCTTTTAACCCTTAGATCACATCCCTGGTCATATTGTGTATCCGTTTCAATTTATTCATGTTTTTATATCAAAATCCGATTTGGACCAATGATATCCATCCATCCATCCATCCATCCATCCATCCATCCATCCATCCATCCATCTATCCATCCATCCATCTATCCATCCATCTATCCATCCGTCCATCCTTCCATCCATCCATCCATCCATCTATCCATCCATCCATCCATCCATCCATCCATCCATCCATCTATCCATCCGTCCATCCTTCCATCCATCCATCCATCCATCTATCCATCCATCCATCCATCCATCCATCCATCCATCCATCCATCCATCCATCCATCCATCAGTCCATCCATCCATCCATCCATCCATCCATCCATCCATCCATCCATCCATCCATCCATCCATCCATCCATCCATCAGTCCATCCATCCATCTATCCATCTATCCATCAGTCCATCCATCCATCCATCCATCCATCCATCCATCCATCCATCCATCCATCCATCCATCCATCCATCTATCCATCCATCCATCCATCCATCAGTCCATCCATCTATCCATCTATCCATCAGTCCATCCATCTATCCATCCATCCATCCATCCATCCATCCATCCATCCATCCATCCATCCATCCATCCATCCATCTATCCATCCATCCATCCATCCATCCATCCATCAGTCCATCCATCTATCCATCTATCCATCAGTCCATCCATCTATCCATCCATCCATCCATCCATCCATCCATCCATCCATCCATCCATCCATCCATCCATCTATCCATCATATCCATCCATCCATCCATCCATCCATCCATCCATCTATCCATCAATCCATCCATCCATCCATCCATCCGTCCATCCATCCATCCATCCATCCATCCATCCATCCATCCATCCATCCATCCATCCATCCATCCATCCATCAGTCCATCCATCTATCCATCCATCCATCCATCCATCCATCCATCCATCCATCAATCCATCCATCCATCCATCCATCCATCCATCTATCAATCTGTCCATCCATCCCTCCGTCTCTCTATCCGTCCATCCATCCATCAGTCCATCCATCCATCCATCCATCCACCCATCCCACCATCCATCCATCCCTCCATCCATCCATCCATCCATCCATCCATCCATCAGTCCATCCATCCATCTATCCATCTATCCATCAGTCCATCCATCCATCCATCCATCCATCTATCAATCCGTCCATCCATCCCTCCGTCTCTCTATCCGTCCATCCATCCATCCATCAGTCCATCCATCCATCCATCCATCCACCCATCCCACCATCCATCCATCCCTCCATCCATCCATCCATCCATCCATCCATCCATCCATCCATCCATCCATCCATCCATCCATCCATCCCTCCATCTGTCCGTCCATCCATCCATCCATCCATCCATCCATCCATCCATCCATCCATCCATCCCTCCATCTGTCCGTCCATCCATCCATCCATCCATCCATCCATCCATCCATCCATCCATCCATCCATCCATCCATCCATCCATCCCTCCATCTGTCCGTCCATCCATCCATCCATCCATCCATCCATCCATCCATCCATCCATCCATCCATCCATCCATCCCTCCATCTGTCCGTCCATCCATCCATCCATCCATCCATCCACAACACAGAGGTTAAATTTGCTCCCAGAGTTACGTCCTGTTTCACTCGGGGATTTCTACAGAACCTTAATACTCTTAAAATGCTGTTTCAGCTTAAATTTAAATTCAAATTGACAGTGAGGATCAATCCTGAAGGAAATATAAAAAAATAACTCAGTTGGTAGAGTTGGCACCTCACGTACGAGGCTAAGTCCCTTTCTGTATTCCCCCCCCCCCCCCTCCCTTCACCCTCACACTGTCCTCTCTAAAGAAAGGCAAAAAGGCCAAAAATAAATACACAGAATGTTGTCGACTTCAACGGTACGACATTTGTAAGTGTGTGTGGTCCTGATGAGAGCAGCTGGCAGCGGGCCGCCCAGCATGCAAAGCGACGGTGCACGGCCGTGTCTTGGATTGGCCGGAGGTTAGAGAGCCCCACCTCTGAACCACTTCCTGATAGTCGGGGTCGTTCACCTCCGGGGAAGGAACACCCGTCAGCTCTCACAGGTGAGCTTCAGCGGGAGGACGGCATGCAGGAGAAACAAGGCACACCTCTGGTGAGTATGTGGACGGTGCAGCCGTCTCTTACTGTCGCCCATGAAGCTGGAATAGTTTGTTTTTCAGACACGATCTTTTATTTTATTCATATTGAAATGCATCAGTAATGACTTTTGATCAGGTGCGATGATTTATATCATGTCTCCCAATTACCCAGCTGAAATGAATTCATGCATGACATGTGTTATGAGAAATGATTCCAACTTCATGGGCGATACAATATATTGCATATTGTATATGTATTCTTACATGTTCTCATAGGGCAGTGTGTGTGGTACTTATACTCAGGTCCATCATGCCTAAGTTGTATATCAAGGGTGATGAAGCAAAATCATTCTGTGACTTATGTGTGTGTATAATGGAAAATAGTCACTGGAGGATGTAATTACACAGCTGAAGAGATTGCCTTGAAGATGAAGTAGATGTTTCATCTTTTTCTTAACAACCTACAGAGATGCCCTTACATACCTGCCGTCTTCATTCACATCTAATAGAAATGTGTAAAACATTTGTATCTCCTACATTTCTCCCCTGTGCAAAACCTGATAGCTTTTTTTTATTCGTGAAAGATTGATTTTTCATCCCGTGATAATACTATTTTTGAGTGCTGTAGAATGTTTAGATTTTAAAAACAAATATTGATTCTGACACAGGTTATTGCGTGTTTTTCTTCTTCTCATGAATACATCTTTTAAATTAAATGGAGGTTTTATCGTCGTGTACCCAGAGGGAGTTGCCGGCCCCGACAGTACTACACACATCCTCGTATATACTGTAGCTGTGCGTCTGCAACACAGGTATATCAAGACATCGCAGATCATCATCTCTTCTGCTTGAGAAAAGACAGCTTAATTATGCCAGACTTCAAGAGTAAAGTGTCCTTGAGATCACACGCAGCCAAGTTAACATGATTAAAGTTCAAATATCCATTTCTTTGAAAGGAACAATGAAAGACATAGTGGTATGCAAACACTCATTAAGCGACAGCATGAGACAGTTGTACTGCAATATATGGAGGTCTCCTCTTTGATAGACATCACTCAATGATGCAAGGAAGGCAATTTCTTAAAAAAAAACCTAAATCTAAAAAGCACGTTTGCAGTGATATACTGGGAAATTTGGCACATTTAGTTTTCAAATTGAACAGAAACTGAGGTCCACTGTAGGAATGCATGTGTGTGTGTGTGTGTGTGTGTGTGTGTGTGTGTGTGTGTGTGCATAGGCGTTCGTGTCCATAGTTTTGCATGCAAATCGTCCCGTTTGCATACCCGATAGTCTTTCCCTCCCCAGATCCAGACCTGTATTCAAATAAAGGCCTCCATTACAAGCTGCTCACTTACATTACAACAGATGGCTCAACACAAATTGACTCGCGTTAACCATTGCACTGCGATTCTATTAAAACGCCGTCCTTACCCAGGGAGCCTTTCTGTCAAATAAATATGTGCTGCATGTTTTTTTTTCTTCTTCTTCTTCATCTTTTTTTTTCGGTTCTAATCATCTTTCACAAACAGCCCAAGCAAATAAGGCCGGCTGATAAAAGTCTGTGTTCACTCAGGCAAAAGGATAATCTTATCAATAATGGATGAGCTTCCTTTTTCTGAACTCGGTGTCATTTATTTGGATGAAAATAACCGTCCGGAGATAAACAGGCTGTGGCTGTTTTTCATTGTAAAACAATAACTACATGCAAACCGGGTCATAATGTCAAAAGCATATTCCAGAATGCTTAACGAGCCTAAATACTTTATTTGCCATTTGACATCAGATCAGAGGGGGGGGGGTATGTTTGGGGAGTCTTGTGGCAGCCCGCAGTATTGTGGCCCAGTTTCTCCCTCTCTCTCTCAGTTTCATGTGTAACGACTGTCAGTGCTTTGTGGATTTTTTCTAGTTCAGACATCATTGCAGGAAGCACTTTGCATATGAGGCGAGGAGGAAAATTCTGCCAACTTTGCATTGACCACAAGCACTTTCTAAGAGCCTTTTTTTCCCTCCTCTGTGAAATGAGTGGCGAGTGAGTCATAACGGATTAGAAAGGAAAAATACTATCTGTGGTGTTCCATCTGTGTACACAGGGGGCGCTGCAGCCGCAGACGCGATGTCTCCGATGTGGGGATGCACTGGAGTGGTCCGAGGAGCACAGGTAGACCCGTTCCCACCGCATGAAGGGATGTATTTGCACTCATCTCAAATAATGCTCAGTTTCTCGAGATAAACAAATAACCATCAGATCATTTGCGAGCAATCAGATCAGACTCGGTGGTTAGCACGGCCACGAATGGAAAGAGGGAGCAACACAAAATTTGCACAGGACTAAGTAGCATTAACTAATTCCAAGCATAGTTTTCTATTTTTTAATTATTCATAAGAGGCGCTCATAATTTCCAAGCTGTAGAATAGGATGCTTCTTCTGTTAACTACTAAGAGCAACAGCAAAGTGCTGCATTCTAGATGAAGCGGATTAAGGGGAGAAAAAAAGCAGCCGAACCACGTTGGATATTGCAGACACGCTGTTTTTTTTTTTTTAATTCACATTCTTTGAAGTTCGTAAATCTGTAGTTATTAATCCACAATTTATGTACAAGCAAATCATTTACTTTCTGGTAACATACATGCTCTTAGACAAAGTGGGGTTTATAACTTCTTAGAAAGAATATTCAATAAAAAAAATGTTTTTAGATGAAGAGAAGTACAACTAGAAATCAAGATTTAAAAAACAAACACTTAAGCAGAAAAAAACTACGACTTATTTCAGTAAGTTCAATTCTGAGCACATCTAGTGCCTCCGCATGGCTGAGGCACTAGGATGAGGATGGCTGAGTCGGCGGCTTGCAGCTAACAGTGCTAACGGTGGGTGCTACGCTTCCCCTGATCTGAGCTTGCAGCGTGAGCTCGCCAGTGGGCAAACTTTTACATAGTGGCCAAACGGTGGAATTACGTGATCATCCTGATCCCGATACTTTGCTCTAATAGCAGAATAAAGACTTGTTTTCCTCCCTCTGTCGATGTGAATGAACACTAGACGGAGGCTGGAACAAGGTGTTAATAAAGGCTAGGCTCATGTACCTCCTCTATGGGCCCAGTGATGCAGAAGATCCAGATATTTCCATCTGCATTTTACACTCAGAGGTTGAAACTTACTTGGCTTCATGCCCCACTGAGCAACATGCGTCGGGATAAGTAGGACACCGCCTCCGACGCTGTCTGCAGGTGTCTTCATACATCCACGAGGCTCGAATGCTCGGAGAGATCTCGGATTGCCGCACACACAGAGGGATGACGTTCCTCCCCTCTATCTTTACATACCAAACAGCTGTTTGCTGCTGTGTTAATGCAGGGAACCTTTGAAGCGTTGAGCTAATGGTTATAGGGCAGATTATTCTCTTGTATTTCAAAAGAGTGTTAAATCAACAATCTTATTTCAATGATTGCTTCACTGCGGGAGAGAAGGAACAGAGAGCAGCGTCGGTGCTTGTTTTCTAACCAACGTAGAGAGAGAAGGATGTTGCAGGTGGGTCAGAGATCCGGCTGCAGCTATAGTTGGTATAGAAAAGGCCTGAATGTGTGTTTGTGTCAGCGTCCTGCTGGGCTGCTCCTGCTGCTCCACGGTGGACGAGACGCTGGAGAGCGTAGCCAGAGGGATGGCCAGCCGGATGAAGAAGAGGGAGAAGAGTCACTGGGCGTCTGGAAGAGTGGGCGACATCGACTTCGTCGGCTTGACTAAAACAAGAGGAAAGGTGAAACCCGACATAAATACCGATCGCTATATATATCAGCGTTGGTAAATCTTTCAGAGTAACAACGTGTCGCCTTGTCTCCTTGTGCCAAGTTCGTGAGGGTTCGCAGCGACACCGACCCGGTGCAGATCTACCAGATGCTGACGGAGGAGTGGGGCCTCTCTCCCCCACACCTGGTGGTGTCGCTGGTGGGGGGGGACGAGCCGACTCAGATGAAGCCCTGGCTCAGGGACACGCTGAGAAAAGGACTCGTGAAGGCCGCGCAGAGCACAGGTTGTAACAATGGGGGACGGCCTTGGCTTTTTTTTTTAAATCAACAGAGAAACTGTTGCAGAAATAATAGAAGCACAACAGGCAATGTTGTCTTTTATTCAGTCAAGTGCTTTTTAATTGCACAATGAGTAAAAATGTTTTCTTGACTTTCAGGATTAACCCTGTAAAGCCCGACCCATCAAAAAATAGCCTGAAAATAATTTCTCATATTTTTCAAATTTTCAATTTAAAAAAAACCCTCAATGACAACGCACCAAATGTACCTGTAGTTTCAAATTTGATATGCACATTTTAACATGATTTAACGGTAATATAAATAAATAATTGTTAAGTAATTATGCATTGTTTCAATACAGCAAATATTTAACAATATAAATGTTATTAGTACCGTAACTTCTTCATATTTAGTCAAGATTTTCCCGCCAAAAGTGTGTGGATGATTATATGATTTAATGGGGAAAAAAGCCCTTAGACTGCCTGCAGTGGAATGCATATCCACTAGAGGGCAGAATACATTAATCAGGTTTAAGAGGTTTTGAAGGAAAGTATTAGATATAGTTCTCAGAAACTCGGGTAGCAAATATGATAGAAATGGTGATTTAAGTGCAGGATGCTTATGACCATATAAGGCAGCGAACTATTACAGAATATCATGTGTTCATGTTTATCCAGGATGCATTCTTGTTTGATGCACATTAGTAGAGACTTGCTTCTAGTACACAAAAAATGACCAGACACACTCGTGCCTCCAGGAGCTTGGATTTTGACTAATGGCCTTCGCTTTGGCATCACCAAGCACTTGGGCCAGGCGGTGAGAGATCATTCGTTGGCCAGCACCTCCTCGAAAGTCCGCGTGGTGGCCATTGGCATCGCACCTTGGAACATGATTCACAACCGAGAGGCACTTCTCACTCGCCACCACGCCAAGGTTTCTGCTCACGCATATGCGACACCAAGCTAATAAAAAAACACAGCACATTGACACCTTTTTCACATGGTCTGTTTTTCTGCATACCTGCAGGTGGATGAGCCCGCCGTATACACGCCACAGGACTTGCCTCATGGGTCCGTGTATTCCCTGGACAGTCACCATTCCCACTTTGTGCTGGTGGAGGAGGATCCCAGCAGACCGGGGGCCACCAGTGAAATGAGGGTGAAGCTGCTGAAGCACATCTCTCTTCAGCGCACCGGTTATGGAGGTAAAGCCCTTTAGGTCATGAGAATCCTTCACATTAAATATTAATGTCCCATTTACAAATGAAAATAACAAATATATAAACACTGAAATGCACTTAAAAGTAGGATTACAATTTTATATGAATTATGGACGCATTTAGCATTATTTTACTGTTTTAGGACAGGTGGCTGCTTCATAAACAGATAGCTTTAAAAAAAAGAAAAGAAAAAGCCCTGTTTCATATTTTATGACCTTTTCATGTGGCTTGCTATAAAATCATATGCCTGAAAACTGTAAACAAGTTCTGTAGTTGAGTAAATGCACATCTGCTCAGAACGGTGCTCTGCAGTCTGCCTGCCATTGAAATATTCTCTGTGTTCAAAAGGAAGTCAATATATTATTATGTATTTAAAGATTGAAAGTCAATCTGGCTCCTTAAGAACAGCGATGTGAGGAGCAGATCTCACCCCTGTAATAACACACACACACACACATATATATATATATATATATATATAAATTTAAAAAAATCTCCTTCTCACCCCTGGTGGGGTGGTATCTGTGTCATCCTCAAGCTCGGGTCCTCTACCAGAGGCCTGGGAGTTTGAGGGTTCTGCACAGTATCTTGGCTGTTCCTAGGACTGCACTCTTCTGGACTGAGGCTTCAGATGTTGTTCCTGGGATCTGTTGGAGCCACTATATATATAGTATTCGTTGTCTTTTTAGATCCGGGAACATATTAACCATGAACTAGTTTTCTTATTAGCTTATTCTTATTAAGTGGTTTACCACACGCAGTGATTAGGAAATAATTGATGAAAACTCTCACAGTAGTTAATGGCCTATAGTTGGAGAATATGATCATGCAGAATAAGGCATTAGTAAGTGATTTATAGTGGTTTAAAAATAGCCAATATGCTGCTAATATGCATGCTAATAAGAAACTAGTTCATGGTTAAAATGGGTTCCCTAATCTAAAGTGTTAGCAACATGTTTTTAAAGAAAATAAACACAGCAGTGTTGGAGTTAATAGTGACACTTCTTTCCAAATATATATTAAAAAATGGGGTTTTTCACGGTTGAAAATAGCTGAAAATGTCATCTATGTTTTAAATCAGCTCTAATCTTGCACGGCCAATTCTGAGATGGAGCTGATCGCTTGGGATGAATCTAGGTCATGAAATAAAGGAATGTTAACGCCCTCTAATCAGACGCCCCTACTCGCATCTTCCCACTAAGTCTCTCACTCTCTCTTTTTTACTTTTTCTCAGTAACCACGGTGTAGCATTACAATCACTGTTTTCTCCTTTGTATGGAAATCTGTAATATAAATCTGGTGAATAAGTTTAAATATGCACATACATAGTAATGTGCTTTCCTACACTGTCACAAGAGTGTGTAGACAAGGCATTAAGTTGCTTAATTCTTCTAATCTAAACGGTTGGGCTAATAAGCTAGCTAATGTGAGTTGCTAATTCCACCATATTTTAATGCTACAAATTCCCCAGGTACAGGAAATGTTCAAACGTGGACTTCCAAACAAACAAAAATACATATTTAAAAGTTTGAATAATGTGAATTATAAATATGATATATATATATATATATATATATATATATATAGTGTGCCATGTTTAGTGGCCTAAAGGAGTGTCAGGAATGTATATTTAATTGCCCAAATGCTCATCCAAAGAAAACGTACACATTCTGAAAAGATGTAAATACAGCATTGTCCCAACAATGTTCAAAAACTTGCTTTACCTCTGATTACCTTTCGATGTTTCATGCAAAAGTTGTTATGCAAAACTTATCAAAGTCTGTTTTTTCTTCTGCGAAACCCTTGGCCCGGCACATTTTTATGCACCTCATGACAAATTGATTCCCAACCTTCGGGTCGGGACCTCCCAGATTTGTGAAATGATTCTCGGCCACGGTATGCTAATTCTGTTTGTTTTCTTTTCCGACTTTTCCCCTCACGATGTTATTTAATCGTTGGACTTTTCACCCCTCGAGGCCTCCAGCTCTGTTTAAATTTAACATGTTGGGGGAACATCACTCTTTGGTTTAACTGCTCGCAACTCAGGAGACCGATGGAAACTGTGAGAATAGATTTTTGTCACTATCCATGCTGGTTTCTGCAACATCTCAACAGTGGGATGGAGTTATAATGTGAGATACTCTGATATGCATGACATAACGTGATGAATGTACTTGCAGGCACGGGTAGCTTCGAGATCCCTGTTCTGTGTCTCCTGGTCCACGGGGAGCCCAGGATCTTAAAGGTAAGGTTACATTAGTTATCCGAGAGCTTTAAAGACGTGATCACGGAGAGACCGGACATCTTTTCCGTCATGTGAATGTGCACGGCTCTGACTTGAGAACTGAGTGGCTGAGGCTGGAGAATTAGGCTCTGAATCAAATTTCGAGTTGTGCCACCTCCTGAAGACGGGTGCCAAAGCCAGACTGAGAAATAAATTCTCTCTGTTTTTGCAAAACTAATCTCTTTGGCTCGAAAGCCTCTCAAAACAACCAATTTTTTTGCAAAAGAGCCATAACCAAGATTATGGATCGCAGCCGGTCAATACAAAATCTCAGTTTTCTGTTCAGTTGAGAAGTTATTTAGTAAAAAAAACCGAGTCAGAACACTGTGTCCCCCCCTGTCTGTCTGTCTGTCTGCAGAGGATGCACAAAGGCATTGGCAATTCGACACCATGGCTGATCCTGGCAGGCTCGGGAGGCGTGGCCGACATCCTCGTCACGCTGCTGAATAGGGGCTGCTGGGATACGGACGCCGTTCACGAGCTGCTGCTGGACACCTTTCCAAGTGCCCACCACAGCACCGACATCAGTAACTGGGTCAAGCTGGTGAGAGCGGTGCACACGGCGTGGAGGCAGGACACACACACACACACACACACACACACACACACATGGATGGATACACACACATCACATCCACGTTGCCAGAAAAATGGGGCACACATGGGGAAAGAGTGTGAGGGGAAGCTAATGTGGGATTTTCATCCTTATCTTCAAAATTGTGTACGTGATGACCTAATTAAGGATATGAAGGAGGAGGGAAAGATACTCATGATGGAATATATATTTCTTTTTTAAAAGCCGACATACACAGTGAAGAGGTTGTAATTTTAGAAAACAATACAAAAAGTACATTGCTTCACTAAGTTGTAACTGACCGTGAACCTGCCAATCAGATCCGGAAGATACTGGATCACAGGCATCTCCTCACGGTCCATGACCCTCAACAGGAGAGCTCGGAGCTGGACACGGTCATCCTCAAAGCTCTGGTCAAAGGTAAAGTACCCGGGAGAGACACGTCCTGAAATTTGCCATTTTCTCTGCCCGTACAAGTTGAGAGAGACATTGTTGTGGTTGTGAAATCTTGTTTGTTGTGCGTTCCAGCTTGTAAGAGCCAGAGTCAGGAAGCTCAAGACTTCCTGGATGAGCTGAAGCTGGCGGTGGCCTGGAACCGCGTGGACATCGCCAAGAGTGACATCTTCAACGGGGACGTGGAGTGGAAGGTGAGACAGACAGTCATTTAATCAGAGATTTGTTATTAAACTCGTCTTGTATTCAGTCGTCAATAACATGGACATTTAGCATCTTTAAGGAATGAAATTAAAATATCCCACCATGCTAGTGAGGCTATACGTTTAGTGTGTTAACACACCTACATTTTCTAGCTAACACACAATAGTTGATTTAGCTGAAAAGCACAAATATCAACCTGATGGGGGCGCTAGACGGAAAATCAGGGGATCATCTAATTATGATTCATCCTGTGGGGACCATGAACATCCATACAAAACTGGCAACCCACCCAATAATTGAGATATTTTATGGTGGACCCATCAACCCACCTACATATTTCCATCCACCATTCAGTGTGGCTAAAAATCTTTTTCTAAATCTATATGATCATGTCTTTAATTTTTTACACTAAATTATTTACATTTGTATTGATGAAAGGGAGTTATTGATGAGTGTACTAAATGTGTATTTTAGTAAACCTTTTCACAGAAAGAAGCAGCTGCTTTATGAGTCGCTGTAACAAAGACATAACGTTCTCCGCAGGCGTGCGACCTTGAGGAGGTAATGATGGACGCGCTGATCAACGACAAACCCGACTTCGTGCGCCTCTTCGTCGAGAACGGCGTGAACCTGGGCGAGTTCCTCACCTACGGCCGCCTGCAGGAGCTCTACTGGTCCGTGTCGGAGAAGAGCCTCTTTCACAACCTGCTCCTCAAAAAGTACGAGGAGAAGCAGCTCCTGCTCGGGGCCGCCAGGGCCCCCGGTCCACCGGTGCACCACCCGCCCGAGCAAGGGGAAAGGAAACCCCGCTTCACCCTCTTCGAGGTCGCCAAAGTGCTGAAGGACTTTCTCCACGACTCCTGCAAAGGCTTCTACCAAAAGATCCCCACAGTGAGTGATAAAGTCTGTCTCAAAAGTTCCCGGTTAAATCATTTATACTGCGTTGAATAAGAAATCCTTTCACTCACCTGATGAATTAAGTTCCGCCGCGTATTGGCCCCTCGCCCTGATACTCATCCGTTTTGACTCGCGACGCCGTAACAAAAAAAAAAGAAGAAACAATGTCTATTTGTTCGCCCTTGTCACAGTCTGCATTTGTCCATGAGTTGTGAGCCGGAGAGAGTGATTTTTCCTTCTCGCTCTCTCCGGCGGTTTCATTTGGAAACAATAAAAGGGCTGGAAGGCACAATGAAACAGACGATATACAGACTCTCTGTGCCGAACTCGCTTCCTAGAAAACAGTCAAGTTTTAATTGTGACCTCAGCCTGCACTTGAAGGAGCAAAACATAACATCTAACCAACAAAGCTGTCGTCTATTTATCCATGCATCCATGCATCCATGCATCCATCCATCCATCCATCCATCCATCCATCCATCCATCTATTTATCCATCCATCTATTTATCCATCCATCTATTTATCCATCCATCCATCCATCCATCCATCTATTTATCCATCCATCCATCCATCCATCCATCCATCCATCCATCCATCCATCCATCCATCCATCCATCCATCCATCTATTTATCCATCCATCCATCCATCCATCAATCCATCATGCATCCATCCATCCATCCATCCATCCATCCATCCATCTATTTATCCATGCATCCATCCATCCATCCATCCATCTATTTATCCATGCATCCATCCATCCATCTATTTATCCATCCATCCATCCATCCATCCATCCATCCATCCATCCACCCATCCATCTATTTATCCATGAATCCATCCATCCATCTATTTATCCATCCATCCATCCATCCATCCATCCATCCATCCATCCATCCATCCATCCATCTATTTATCCATCCATGCATCCATCCAATCATCCATCCATCCATCCATCTATTTATCCATCCATGCATCCATGCATCCATCCATCCATCCATCCATCCATCATCCATCCATCCATCCATCCATGCATCCATCCATCCATCTATTTATCCATCCATGCATCCATCCATCCATCCATCCATCAATCCATCCATCCATCCAATCATCCATCCATCCATCCATCCATCCATCCATCCATCTATTTATCCATCCATGCATCCATCCATCCATCCATCCATCCATCCATCCATCCATCCATCCATCCATCCATCCATCCATCCATCTATTTATCCATCCATGCATCCATCCAATCATCCATCCATCCATCCATCCATCCATCCATCCATCCATCCATCAATCCATCCATCCATCCAATCATCCATCCATCCATCCATCCATCCATCCATCCATCCATCCATCCATCCATCCGTCCATCCGTCCATCCATCCATCCATCCATCCATCCATCCATCCATTCATTTCAGTATAATTGAGGATAGGAAGAGATGCACCAAACCTGCTGGAACTCGTGTCTAAATATATCCCCTTTTGATTTGCGGTTAATTACCCATCTCTATATGTTGTGTAATTATGCCGTACATCTAGAAATTGAAGCTCAGATCATGACCCAAATCAAATAGTTTCCTCTCGAAAAAGTCTGTGGATTCAACGTGTTTTCATGTATAATTTTTGAAATATCTACATATCCCGTTGACAGGCTGAAAAAAACCCCCAGCATCCTTGGCAGGGGCGAGTAATTGGTTTTAGCAATAATGGCCGTAGATTGTACAATAGATTGTGTGACTGATGTTATAATTGCATGTTTATGTAAATTGAATGCGGCCATACATATTTAATAAAGCCCTGTGCGCTAGGAGAAGCCAGCGAAGGGCCGACTGTTCCACACCCAGAAGAACCTGGCCGAGTTAGAGGAGCGCTGCGAGCATCCTTGGAGAGATCTCTTCCTCTGGGCCGTCCTTCAGAACCGACAACAGATGGCTAACTACTTCTGGGCCATGGTCAGTGCTTTATTCAGATCAGCTCCACTACTACCTCAGACTCATTGTGTTTTCAAGTTAATGAAAGTCTTAAATGTGACCGGCATCAGCAAAACAACATTCAAAACCCAAACCCGAAGTCGGTTAATTTACCTTCTGCTAGTTTGTATTCTAGATTCGGGGTGAACAAAGAGTAATAGTGACCACAGCACAACACAGCGCAGGTGGCCCGGGTCACTCCTGCCACATGAAAATGTCACTCCGGATGATATAGCCCATGCAAACGGCACATTTATGAAGACATCGGGGAACTAAAAAGCTATCTTATCTCCGAGAACATTATTCAAATGAAGGTCACGCTGCTCCATGAGGTGGCGTATCCAACGAGCTGTGAGGTCACGCAGGCGTAGCTAAAGTCCATGATGAAGTTAATGAGAAATACACCCTGACATGGGATTGATGCACTATGAATAGTTTAAAAAGACACCAATCAACGGTAATTGCTCTGTGTTTTCAACATCTTTTCAAGGCACCTTTCGCTCCTTTATTTCCTCTTTCCCGAACTAAGGAAACCAATTATTTGCAATCTCACAAGCGGTCACCCTCATGTGCTCCATTTTTTTCCCTGCATCTTATTTCAAACATTATCTGAAATTATGGTAATTGCATTCAGTGTGTGTACAACCCCCACTGCAAAGCTTTTTCACCACTCACACTCTGGCTGGGATATCTGCATTCATAATTTCATTGTTTGAAGTATCTCTCACAAGTGAAGGCCTCATCACAATTATCCTTGCAGCTTGGCTTATGCTTGCAAATATATTCCATCTATAAATGAACACAAGAGCAAGATTATGCAACGGGATGTATAGAAATGTTGTTTATTTGAATAAAGGAGAGCCTTCTGTTTAACATTTAGTGCCATTATAGTCCTGTGAAGGTTTCTTTGATAACATATGAGGCCATTAAAGGGGACATATAATGTTCATTTTCAGGTTCATATTTGTATTTTGGGTTGCCACTAGAACATGTTCACATGCTTTTAATGTTAAAAAACACCTTATTTTTCCCATACTGTCTGTCTGAATATACCCGTACTTAACTTTTGTCTGAAACGCTCCGTTTTAGTGCCTGTCTCTTTAAGCCCCACCTCCACAAAAAGCTGCTCTGATTGGCCCGTGACAACAATATGTAAATGAAACATGAATACTGATCCAACAGGGTGGATACACAAATGATGTTTCACTTTCATTAAAGGTGTTAAATTTGAAGAAGACAAACACGTATAACAACACACACAGAGGGACTTCATTCTCTACTCAGGTTGACATTACTCTACGAAATCTTTACATCGCAAACAGTCGTTTGATGCTATATTAATCCTCCGAATATCATATCGAGTCAGAACAATCGGACAGATCAAGTCGCAACAACAACAGCTATCGTTTTAAAACAAATTCTGCATGCTAATGCACTTCTGTCTGCGCTTTCCCAGTGTCATTCTAGTTTACCTACATATTGCTTCTAAACTGTTCCACCGTCAGAGTGTTTGGGCGCAGCACGGACCTGCAGTTTTTTAATCCGTGCTGGAGAGAAACCCTGCTACCTTTCCAAAACTGTTTCTGCTGGCAAGCATCGACTTTACTGCAGCTGACTGTGATATTGAGTGCTGTGGGGTTTTGGCATCAAGTCGTTTCTTGCAACCAAAAAAATCTCCTAAATAAAAATGACAGACAAAAATAAGTGCGTCCACATCTTTAATTCCTCAAACACACGCACTGCTTGCAAACTGCTGTCGACAAATTGAGTTGTTTTTTTTAGATTTTCTTTAATTTAAAACAAAATCAATTATTATGATTAAGCCATTTAATTGTGTTCTATATAGGATGTCAAGTGTTTCTAATGTCTCTCTCCACCATAAAGGAGTTTTATAAATTGGATGTGTATGAAGCGTAGGGTGAGAGGAGAACAGTATGAAGCGATTAAGGTCGGGGTAGTCATACTGATAAGAACCCCCGATGTTCACGATGATGAATAACTTTTTCTCCACAAAGTTTGAGAGTTTATTCTCATAATGCACTGAAATTAACTTAAATTGAAGCCTGGGAGGAAGGAAGGAAGGAAGGAAGGAAGAAAAATCACATTAAAAAAAACACCCCCAATGGTATGCTTTGAAAAATATGAGCAGTAATACGAGCGAAAAGGTAAAGTCTACTTTAATAACAGAAAATGGGCCAAAACACTGACAACACCCTTTTAAGCATGAAAGTAGCTTTTCTTTATCTCAGGTCTGTGAAAAACACCACTTTGGTGTCCAAGGTGAGATGAATCCACTACCGATGTTCAAAATCACAGGGTTGGACTCTACAATCATACAATCTGACTGACAGGTGTAGACAGGCATAACAGCAACTACATCTCAGATTGTTAAAGGTTTGCTCTCAACAGTGTAAATACAGGGCAAAGAGTTCAGCAACTTCAAATATGAATTATGTCAATTATTAAATTGAATTATACACCGCATGTGCCGTGTGAGTGTCTAAGTGTGACGTGGTCTATCTAGATGCACAGAGTGCATGCAGCTCTCTAAAATTCTAGATTTCTCAGATCCCTCTCTCAGACCCATTTCTTGGATCCAGCTTTTCTTTTTCATCCTTCAGGGCCCTGAGGCTGTTGCGGCAGCGCTGGCAGGTTGTAAGATTCTGAAAGAAATGGCACGACTGGAATCCGAGGCTGAGTCTGCACGTAGTATGAAGGAGGCGAAGTATGAGCAGTTTGCCCTTGGTGAGTACATAAACGTGTGTGATCAGAAAAAAAAGAAAAAAAGGACAAATGTAGCAATGAGGTACACAATCGTTGGCCCTCAAACAACAGCACAACAGCAGCAGAATTGGAGTGAAATATGTGTCTTCAAAAATGTGAAGAAAACCGTCTACCCACTGTTCTAATTGTGGCAGATGTCTTCGGGGAGTGTTACTCCAACAGTGAAGACAGGGCTTATGCTTTGTTAGTGAGAAGAACACACTGCTGGAGCAAATCTACGGTCCTCAACTTGGCCACAGAGGCGGACGCCAAATCCTTCTTTGCCCACGATGGAGTTCAGGTAACAAACAAGACGTTTAAAGACGGACATGTCGTACACATTTTCAGCTTCATATTAGTACTTTAGGTTTCTACGAGAACATTTACATGCTTTAATCTAAAAAAAAAGAGATTATTTTCCTCATACTGTGTGTCTGAATATACTTGTATTCACATTCGGTCTGAAACGCCATGTTTTCGCGCCTGTCTCTTTAAAAGTCTGCGAGACATCAAAGAGGGACATTTGTATTTTAGGTTTCTACTAGAACATGTATATGCTTTAATCTTGAAAAAAATACATTATTTTTTAATATACCTGAATATACTGTACCTATATTCAATCTTGGTCTAAATTGCTAGCATTTTGTACCTGTCTCTTTAAAAGTCTGTGAGACATTTAAAGGGGGATATGTCGGGCTCATTTTCAGGTTCATACTTGTATTAACTAAGTTCTATTAGAACATATACATGCTTTAATCTTGATATAAAGACATTATTTTTCTCATACTGTCTTTCTGAATATACCTGTATTCACGTTCGGTATGAACCGCTACATTTTTTCACGCCTGTCTCTTTAAAAGTCTGCTCTGATTGGTTTTTATGGAGCACCTTTGCGAGACGGATTTCCGTCTGACACGTGATCCTGTGACATCACGAGAATCTCGCTGCCGTACAATGTAATTGTGACACCCAAATGTACGTGCATGCAATGTGATTTATTCATGACATGTCCCCTTTAACTTACCACATATTGAGCGTTGAGTGTGTAGTTAGTTTTGCCGTCTTCTGTACTGAAATACTTATTTCAAAGTCATGTCATGTTGCTTGTCACTGGACTCTATATAATTTAACAGAAATAGACGTCCTTGTCATTACAAAGTCATCACTGAGAGATAATTGGTATTCAGTGTCAGCAGGGGGAAAAAAAGTCAGTATGCAGAAATCTGGCCGGCGAAGTGTAATATTTTATTTAAAGCACACAAAATAGTCTTTTTTTTTAAATGGGAAGCTGCTTAATGTTTTAAGAGAATGTGTTTTTCATTACAAAAAGAGAAACAAAACCATGACTAAGCATCAGGTGTTCTTTTCATGGATAGCAACTCATCAAACTGTAACTAGACAGCTGTGGAGAAAGACATTCACACATATCAAAATGAGCATTTTCATCTGTTCTCATCAGTTAACTCCCTGTATGATGCTGCCATGGATTTTCAGTCACAACACAACACACAACACTGAGGCATGAAATAATCTAAGGCCTGCGACGCCCTCTTGTGGTGAACCTGTGAAGAGTTAGTTTGTCCCTGCTGTTGTCTTTGATTTGAAATTAACTTTATACGGCAGGCTCTCCTCACAAAGATTTGGTGGGGGGCGATGACGACGGACACGGCCATCTCCAGGCTCGTGGCGTCGTTCTTCTGTCCGCCGCTCATCTGGACCAACCTCATCAAATTCAGGTGATCATGGTGCCTGACAATGTTGTTTAACCTTTATTTAACCAGGTAAAACTCTCATTGAGGTTTCAAATATCTTTTCCAAGAAGACATTGCCAAGAGGGCAGCATAAAACAAAACGCACAATTATCACACAATTAAAAGACATTTTGGGTATTTCATATTTAAGGGATTATACACAACTTCCAATACTTCCACATTCTAGGCATCAAATTAAATTTTAAGTCTTTTTGGAGGGTGTTCCAAGCATAGGGGGCAGCATAAAGCTCTTGTTGTTGTTGTGTGACACTTCTTTCTGTGTTTCTCAGTGACGAAGAACTTGATAATCGTAATAACCGCGAGCAGTTCGTGGAGTTGGACAGTCTGGACACGGAAAAGGCTTTACTGTTAACCGACGAAGACGATGACCCTTTGTGAGTGTTGGTGACCCTCATGATTTCTTGCTGCATCGCATACCAACAAGAAAGCACTTGCCCCCAATCGTAATTTGTCCTGCTGGTCCTCAAAACACCCACAGTTATATGTGTTTCTTTCCAATGTTTTTTGAATTGCCTTGTTGTTGAAAGGTGCAATACAGATAAAATGGCCTTGACTTTCCCCGTCCTGTTTTTCCAGAGACTCTACGGCCGGAGGTCCCGCTGCTCAGAGCTGTGCCTCCGTCTGGTGGCGTTTCCTGCTCCGCCGCTGGCGCCGCTTCTGGAGCGCCCCCGTCACCGTGTTCCTCGGCAACGTCATCATGTACTTTGCCTTCCTCTTCCTCTTCACCTACGTGCTCCTGCTGGACTTCCGGCCACCGCCGCCGCTCGGCCCCGGGGCCGCCGAGATCATGCTCTACATCTGGGTCTTCACCTTGGTGCTGGAGGAGCTTCGGCAGGTGATCGACCACACACTTTTAGTGATCACACAGATTTTTATGGGGTTATTTATGTTGAGGATCCACATCTAGGTATGCAGCGTGACATTAAAGTCGGCCATATCTGAGACGGAGGTGACGTGTCGTTCTCTCTGGGGTTTTAAGGATTCATGAGCCTTTCACCTTTCTGCCTGACTCCCCCGTGGCGAGCCTTCCTCCCCCGAGCACAAAAGGTCCCAGATGAGACTTTGAGCCTCGTTTTTTTCCCCAACATGCCTCTTAGAAAGGGAAAAGAAGCACACAGCCGCGGGGGGACCGAGCCCAGGGTTGAATCATGCCTCTTCCCTAAAGCAAGACAATAGCACTGTTCTCACCATATTTGTCAGAACAAGAGAGACTCGAAGTTTATTAGCTTTTATAGATGCTCTCTCTCACAACGTGAAGAACTAATGTGTTCTTGCATTAACTGATAGGTAGCAATATAAAATGTCTGGTCGAGGACATTCTAGTGCTAACGGTGCGTTATTCCACACAGTCTAGGAGTGATGGCTGTTTTTCCAGAATGCCACCACCTTATATATTAAACCAACACCAATAAATCCGTGTTGACATTTGAGCGGTTTGCCCTCAGTCTCTAACTCTGCACCTTACACCTAGTTTACAGAAACTAATCATTATGTCCTGAAAAGGTCAGACGCTATCAGCACCAGCATGAAGAGCCGAGGTAGACCAGACTCCCTTACTGCTTGTTTAAAAGTCTCTTTAACACACTCACTGAACTGGATCTGATAGAAGTAGATTCATGTTCCGATTTTATTGCATTACAACCTAGAATTGATTTTGTCTTGGTTCTAAAAAAAGAAATAGTAAAAAAAAAAAACTTATTGGTGCTACTGATTACCTTCAGAAGTCACATAATTAGTTAAATAAAGTACACCTGTCTGCAATTTAGGTGTCACATGATCAGTCACATGATCTCAGTGTATATAAGCCAGTTCTGAAAGGTCTTCACATCTGAAGCACCTTCAAACAAAGAGCACCAAGAAGACAAAGTACAGCTCTGGGTGTTGGACCCCTTTGAGCTGTATTCTCCACAGAGCTTTAAAAGCCCCAAAAATAAACTTTGGTGAACTCCAAATGGCTTTTTTATTGTGTAATTCTGGATTTAATGATGCTCTGTGGGATGTTCAAAGGTGTTTTTGGGTTTGTTTTATTTTTATAAGCCAACCCTGACTGGTGCTTTGTCCCTGACCTTTAAGAAAGCTCCTTGATTCCAGGTTTTGCAGGCTGCATTTTAGAACAGTTGTGTATGTACAGGTAGACTGACATCATGGGACTTGTGACAGCAGATCTTAGAGTTTTCATAGCAAACGTGGTGAATACATATGCATGCGGCACCTTTTCCCTTTTTTTTTAAAACAACAACAACGCTTTGTGAGCATTTGGTTGCCATGTTGTGGTTTGTTGTAGGACAGTCGGGGCTCACACACACACACACACACACACACCAGTCGATCACTTTATGCAAACAGAATACTTTCCTCAGGTTTGCTCTTGGACAAACTGTGCCATCGAGGGACCGAGGGACGGTTCTTGGTGCACTTGCCTTGTTCGGACCACAGGAGACGACTCAAGCTGACACTCTTAAGTGCAAGAGACATTTTTGAGAGTTTGGGACACTGCAGGTGTTTCTGAAGCAGCAGGAATGTGTACCTGCTAACTCCCCTCTGACACTGCAGGCGTGTCTGACTAGGACATTTGATGACCTGGCAGGAAAAAACATGACTTCAAAAAGGCATATTACAGCCTCATTTACCCATAAATAACAATTAGTGTGTGATTACATTAAAATATGAATATGGAAACTCTACAGTAGCACAAAACCTACATGAAGATATTTGTTACTTGTATTTCAGTCCTATAGCACAGCATATTATTTTAGGATTGATTTTTTTTTTAATATTTCATCAATAATACACATTAAGATGAACTATACAGTATATTTTAAATATTTATATAAATCACTTTCGACCAAATGACTAATGCCACAAAAGCACACAGCAATAAGCTGAAAAAAGTCTTGCAAAAGTCATAAATATAAGATTTCTGGAAAATAATTAGCTCCGGTTTTCTGATGAATTAGCTCTTTTTAGATGTTTCTAAAAGCGCACAAATAATTCTAATAATGAATAAATGATGTTTTATGACGCAGAGCTTCTTCACGGATGAAGAGATGAACATCTTGAAGAAGTTCAAACTCTACGTGGAGGACAACTGGAACAAGTGTGACATGGTTGCCATCTCACTCTTTGTTGTCGGGGTTTCATGCAGGTAATTGGCTCAGTATTAACGACTAACATAAAGGATGAATTTCTGCATGGGAAGAAGTCATAACCCACACAGTGAGTAATGAGGATTTTTGCAGGATGGTTGACCACACGTATGAGGCAGGAAGGACCGTTCTGGCCATCGACTTCATGGTGTTCACTCTACGTCTGATCCACATCTTTGCCATCCACAAACAGCTGGGCCCCAAAATCATCATCGTGGAAAGAATGGTGACCAAAAGCTAAATGTCACTTTTATGAAAATATTATCAGGCATAGCATGCTCTTCTTCAGGTTCCTACTTGTAGTTTCTACTAGAACATCTCTCAAACACTATTTCTCATATTGTCTGCAGAATATAGGCCTACCTGAATTCGCCTTTCGTCTTAAAGGCTCTGTTTTAGCACCTGTCTCTTTAAGCCCTCCTCCCAAAAAAGCTTTTTAAAGTCAGTGATTCTCAAAGCGGGGTCCGCCCAATAATTAGCTCTAAATTATAAAAGTGTTTTGTATTATTTAAAAGGGTCATATCTACAGAGGAGCAGACAATGTTTCATTCGTGGCAATAAAACAAGAGTATATTGTGTCCATTACTCCCACGTTGGCTTTGAGCCACTCTGATATGAATATGGGCCACACAGCAATAAGCTCATGAATTCATTATTTTTGTAAGCTGAAGCGCTTTCGACCGCTTAAAGTTTAAACGTCTGGATTTATTCACACCCTGCCAGTCTTGCTATTGTTCACTTTATGTAGTAATTTATAGCTAAATATTCCACTTTAAAGATCAATTCCTTGAAATATCGGCTATAAATGCTGTCAAGTTGAGTCTAAATACAATTTGAATAAAGGTATATCTTCCCACTGTGAGACAAATAAAGGATCATCTCATCTAATCTTAACGTGGTTCATATTGAAATTCTGTTCATCGCTCTGAGACCGGTCTGATGTATTAAGTTTGAAAAGTTTTTAAAATGCAAGTTCAAAAAACCTGCTTGTGTCTCCGATACAGATGAAGGACGTGTTCTTCTTCCTCTTCTTCCTGAGCGTGTGGATGATCGCGTACGGCGTCGCCACCCAGGCTCTCCTCCACCCCAACGACCCCAGGATCGACTGGGTGTTCCGCAGGGCCCTGTACCGCCCATACCTGCACATTTTTGGCCAGATCCCCTTGGAGGAAATAGATGGTAAATTTCAGCAGACGCTAATTTCTCTATTCATTCAGGGTCTAGAAGCTATTTTTAAACGTGTGAAATGTTTGTTTTTGTTTTTTTTATGATATTGAAACCATTGGTGCAGTCAGGGATGCTCTCCGTTGGCCTGAATGTTATGTCTTCTAACCTCATTTTCTCCGTTTTAATTGAGCACAGCTGCTCGCATGCCTGAAATTAACTGCACCAACGACTCGGAGGAGATTATCGCGGGCCTCCGGCCGCCGTGTCCCAACATCTACGCCAACTGGCTGGTCATCTTGCTGCTGGTTATCTTCCTCCTTGTCACCAACGTCCTGCTGCTGAACCTGCTCATTGCCATGTTCAGGTGAGAGGCTCCATATGTGCCGACATATGCCAGAGGCTTCTTTTGTACGTGATCAAAATCCAAAATTGATTCTATTGGCTTTTTTCTTTGCTTTTACCGTTTGCAGCTACACGTTCCAGGTGGTGCAGGGCAACACGGACATCTTCTGGAAGTTCCAGAGGTACAACCTGATCGTGGAGTACCACAGCCGCCCGGCTCTGGCTCCACCCTTCATCATCATCAGCCACCTCTCTCAGCTGCTCCTCAGTCTGGTTAAACAGCCGGCATCCAAGCAGGAGCATCTTGGTACGGAGGTTACGTCTCTATATTTCACCGTAGTTTCATCAGGAACTTATTAAGCCATTCTACTTCATTACAAAGAGGTATTGATGTAGTTAATTTATGCCTAATCTGGATGAAGTAATATTCAATTAAATACTATGTGTTTATCTCTGTCCTTCACCTGCTCTATGCATGAAGGATTGCTGTTGGTTAATTGGTTATTGGACTGCTGCCGTGTGTGTGTGTGTGTGTGTGTGTGTGTGTGTGTGTGTGTGTGTGTGTGTGTGTCTCTGTGTGTGTGTTCCAGAGAGGTTGCTGCCTGCAGGTCTAGACCAGAGGCTGATAACATGGGAGATGGTGCAGAAAGAGAACTACCTGGCCAAACGGGAGCGCCAGCATTGGGAGAGCAGCGAGGAGAGACTCAAGAGCACCTCCTCAAAGTATTTTTTTGCAGTTTTGTAAAATAATCGGTAAACTGTCATGTAGTGGGTGTATGGGAAGATATAATCATTTTAAGAAACGAGCTCAGTGGACCCAGTTGGACACTTCACGCCCCCAGAACCACAAACCGTAGCCTCGGCCCCCGAGAAGGAAAATCAAATATAACGATTGTAGCATTGAATGTGATTATCTCTGCCCGGAGGATCATGTGATCAGCTGAGTGAGTGAGTGAGTGAGTGAGTGAGTGAGTGAGTGAGTGAGTGAGTGAGTGAGTGAGTGAGTGAGTGAGTGTGCACCTCCGTATCTGTCCACAGCTAATCTCGCATTCTGCTGCAGAAACTGCATCATATTTATTTCAGGTGGCCAGTTCTCATGGTTGCGATGCCGCAAACAGTCTCAAAACACCTTTTTTTATACTTTCAAATTTTTCAAATTTTATTTTAACTGTTTTTTTTGTTTGTGACCGAGGGTTCAGAGCTTGCTGAGGATTGTCGGTGGGTTCAAGGACCAAGAGAAACGTCTGGCATCCATGGAGGCTCAGGTAAATCTGGAAAAAATGATTTCTAAACAGAACCCTGTGAACCATAATCAAGTTTTATTTTCCTAATTAACATAACATAATCTTAAAAATAATCTGGCTTTGCCTAGGTCCGATATTGTGGAGAGGTGCTGTCCTGGATGGCGGAGTGCTTCGCTCAGAGCACCCTCAAGTGTGGGAAAGAAGCTCCGAGAGCTCCGAGTGAGTCAAAGATCTGAAAAACGGGAAAGACGGCCTCATAATCGATAACCATGTGACAATATGTGTGATTATACTCTTGCTCTACTGTATGCATTTAATTATCAGTATGACATGACATTTCAGCATCTCTAAAGGACTACAAGGAAAGCAGCGCCGGCGATGCACCTCAAAGTCAGCCGGAGCAGGAAGTCAAACAGGAAGCGGGTGTCACCAGACGGGGGCACCCAGGATACGGAGCGGACAAAAGATTCCCTTACATTGATGAATAAAAGCCTAAAAAAATAAAAGCATAAAGGTGACCAGTAGCTCGCAGACCGCTATTTATGATACTATGTGTACATTTATTTTGGTAGAATGGTTAAGGGAAAAGGAGGCATTGATTTCTAATTAATAAAAATGATTTTTGGATGTATTCATAGATGTCTCCTTGGTTTTTGAGTGTTGCTGCAGGAAAGTTTGTTTTCCATCTTAAGAAACAAATTCACAAAATTCCTTTCATTATTTTTTTTTTTCAAAGTTCAAGCATTTGAGTTTAAAAAGATTTAATAAATCATCTGATAAATAATTTCTTCAGGACACAATGTTGTTGTAAGAAAAGGCTGCTCTGTATCTTTCTTATAGGAAATATTTTCACAAAGTTTCTTTAGTGCAGAAAAATATGCAACTTTGCTACCTTGAAAACATTTTTTTTATTTATTAAATTATATAAAAACATTTTTCTTTAATCATGTCTTAATATGTGGTCCAAGTCAATAGAAAACATGAAATATTAGATACATAAGATTTTAATTCAGGCGATTTCAATAATATTGGAACAACATCATTAATACCATTAAGAGTAATCTTCTTCTTTTTAACAGTCAAATTACTTTTAATGGCAACATAACAATGTAATGTTACAGATAGAGAAACAATACGAAGACACAATATATTACTGACATCAAGTAAAGGCTAAACAGGCAGCATGTCGGTTGAAAGTAAAAACACTGACCCGTCAGATCCATCTACTCTTCTATGCTTGAAATCATGGTTCGAGGTCACATTAAGCAGGAATTTGGGTTAAAAGGCACCGTAATTTCTGTCAAAATCAGAAAGAGCAACTTAGTGACAAACATGCATAGCTGTAATGTATTATGCAAAAATGAGGGCGATGAGGGAAGAGAAACTCCAATAGGTGCTGTCATTTCCTTACTGATCGTGTCACAGTGATGCCCTAAAAACAGTACAGGCCAAAGTAGTGAAGCATGAAATGCTGAATTGGGACATTAATGCACTTTGCTGTTCCTCATTCCTTTTAAATTGCCTTGCTTAAAAGCGTACCCTGTGGAGTTTTTCTGTAGACACAGTTAAGTTTCTCATCAAAATATGCCGCGTCCTCGAGGGCCAATAAATGACTTTAATGCATTTCCCGTCTCATAAACATTTTTTGCCAACGTTTCCAAATTTCCATACATACGCCGACTACTTCCTACATCCTTTGCATGAACTTTACACATTTTTTTGCCATGTTACCGCCACAAAATAACAACATGACACCGACGGATGTCATGAAGCCCTCCTTTTATTTGATGGACATGGTCAGATTTTTAACCCTTCGATATATTAAAATAAATGGACACTCCAAGACAGCATCCCATTCTTTCTTACTAAAAGTGTTCCTAACATTTCCCTGTCTTTGTGTCCATTCCACTTGCACATTTGAATCCTTGTCTGGCTGAGCGAGTTGACTGTACACATGAAAGTCATTTAAATACGATGCCGTTAGCTCTTCCAGATGTTTTATTTTTGTTTGACTAAGGATGATAACAAGTCTTTGTGGCACTTCTTCATTGCTTTACATTTATATCTTTGATATGATTTAGTATGGGAAAATGTAATTCCTGGGGAATTAGTTTCACCTGCTTGCTTTCTTCTTCACTTTTATGGCCTGTCACACTACTTTTAAAAGAAAAATAAATGTTTTATAACTTTCTGCCATCTTTGAGAACGTGTCACCCACATGCCCCCATTGTGTCTGCTGGAAGAGGAATTAGTAAAATAAAAATGCAATCCGCTGCTGAGATCTGCTTGTCAAAATATTACTCCACAGCACCTCTAGTGGTCAAAAAACTCCATAGGGTAAGCTTTAAAGCCCAAGTTATGCTTCCGCATCGACACAACGCAAGGGGGTTTGCGGACCCCTTACGTCCTTGCGGACCCCCTTACGTCCAACGCAAGGGCCTGACGTGCACCTCCCAAAAATCCTAGACGCGCGTCGAGGCGACGCAACGCCAACGCAACACCAACGCAGCGGCATTGGCTGTGATTGGTCCGCTAAATACATCCGCTGGAGACCGCTTTTCCGGTTTCCACTCATAAACACCGCCATTTAAACTTTTAAAAGGCTACTTTTATTGGTTGCACCTCGTTTTATTGTTTGCACCTTCTCGCTTTTGCACAAAGAAATAAAACACCAAGTTCTGAAAAATAGTGGACGTTTAAAGCCGGAAAGTAAACAAATAGGCTATAACGAGGCTAACGACGATATACGTCAAGAGTCTCGGACGGTCGGTCAGTCTTTACAAAAAACATAGCGCCCTTTACCGGTGTGGCATTGAATTGCATTTCGACACGTAAACCCAACGCAGAACCATCACGGTCTCCCAGCAACTGCGTGGCCGTTGCGTGGCCGTTGCATTATCACTACGCGGAAGCATAACCGAGCCTTAACACATCTTTCAAGATGCTACATTCAAAATTCAGAGCATATCTATGATCTCCACATGGCGACGGCTGTGGTGGCAGCTAGCAGCTAACAGTGCTGACAGCGCGAACAGTGCAAACAAAAGCAACAGTGACGACAGAGCTAACAGTGTTTTCCTTAAGGTGGCGAGTAGCTCGCCAGAGGGCCACACACATGCACTAACGTGGAGCTGGACCGTCTACGTGAGCAAAGCACAGAGAAGCTGGGATCACAACACACACAGAGGGACAGTGGCTTCGTTCTCTGCCCGGGAAGACGTTACTACACCATATCCTTACATAGCTAATACGGTAATGCTCTGAATTTCAAAATTGGCACCTTTTAACATTCACTGCTGCAACAACCAGAAGAGAAGGTGCAAAGTCTTGTAGTAATATTCAGTCTGCAGGCAGCACGTACACATTGAGATATTGAACTGATTAAACATTAAACAATTTACAAAAGTTGATTTTATGAAGCGTGCTGATCATCGGTACCATGTGACTACATACATTTCAAATACATTAAAAAAAGGGATGTACTCTATATATTTATTAAAACAAAAATCACACTGACATTTTTAAAAAGGTGGTAAACAAATAAATACCATACTTGCAGTGTGAAAATCTAATTTTCCTCCACCTCCAATTAATTCAAAGGAACTGTGCGGAATTTAAACACTAGGGGGCGTAACGTGCTGACATCTTAAGCCTACGAGTTTGATTTTAGTCCCTCGAAACCGAGGCCTCGGGTCCTCTAGGCTGCACTGTTGGCCCCTCGCGGTGAAGCACACTGTCAAATCGCGGCGTCACCTCACAGCGGATGAGCAGAATGTCGTCTTTGACGAACGCCCTCTGACTCAGCTGATGCAGGTGCAGGAAGGTGACGTAGCCGAATCCCTTGGGGTTGCGCTGGATGGTGGGCTTCTGGAAGGCCTGCAGGTCCGGTTTAGTCTCCATCACCTCCATGTGGTGCTGGCCCTCGGGGCCCTGGTCTAGGATGGCGAGGCGGATGGTGCCCTGGAACGGCCAGGTGAGCTGCCCGTCGAAAGCCCCTTGCATGGTGTGGACGAAGAGGGAGATGAAGTTGGAGCAGCGCGGCGCGTTGGGGGTCTGCAGGTGCAAGCGCAGGCACAGCTTGTAGCCGGGACGGCCCGTGTAGAAGCCGGGGCTGTGCTCCACCACCGGCAGGCCGGCCTCCTGGTTCCGCAGGTGAGCGGAGAAACCTTTGAGGCGCCAGATGAAGATGCCGTGACACTGCTGGGACTCCAGCTCCTTCACCGTCTCCTCCAGCATCGACACTCGGCGCCTGATCTCCGCAAGCTGGCCAGCCTGTAGAGGAGACGACACAGCAGCGAGTCATCAGAGCAGCTTCGGTGCTACATCTGTGTTTACACATGATGTGTTCAGGCACAGTAATCAGTGTAGGCCCCCTGTGTTTCGGCAGCGCTCGAGAGCCCAAGACGCAATTACTGTAATTACGCATGAAAAACAAAAACAAAAAAAAATAGAAAAAAAGTCAGTAGTTAAAGTAAGTTTTGGGCCATATTTACATATTGAAGCGAGAGACAGCTGTATTGATTCAAATAGAAGCAGATTGGTTCCATCAGACGTTGAAACGCCTCCTGTGCACACAGTTAAAATGTCTCTCTTCACACGTGTACAGCTGCTAAAACAAGGGAACAACCATCTGTGAAAGAAATAGAGACCCACCTCAAGCTCAAGAAAAATATAGCTCTGTGCTCTGATGAATGGCTAAAGCATCATGGATTTTTAATAGAGCTATAGTTTGACACTTTCCCCCAAGTGACTACAGTTTAATGAAAAAAAAATAGCAAATACTAAAAAGTATAAAAGTATCGCCTTTATGAACAATCATTGAACAATAATTTACCTTCTGAACTAGTTCTGCATGAATTCATGATGTATGTCAAGAAATTATTTATAAATTACATATTATATTGCAACCTAATAACTAGAAGTTAATTTATTTTTTATAACTTCATGTTAAATGTATGCACTGTCTGATGAGAAATTAAACTCATGCCATCCAAGCAAGATGCATCCAAAAATGTCATCATAGATTCTATGATACAAACATACAAACTGACCTGTGTTTCTTTCAGGATGATGACTTCACGCAGCTGGTGATCCTGCCTCACCAGCCGTCCGTCCATCTCCCTCAGCCTCTGCATCTCCTCGCTCGGCTGACAGTTGGCGCTGCAGCTCGCGGCTCCTCGGGGCCCACTACAGGCAGACGCCGGCGCTGCGGCTCCAGCTCCTTGATCCTCGGTGGAAACCGAAGGCCCCAGCGCCCACAGGGACTTGGGCGCGGCGCCGTTGAGGCTCAGGCCACGCAGGTACTCGGCCATGTATCGCATGTGCATCTGTGTGAACTCCTGCATGTGCTGAGCCAGGTTGTGGCGTTGCATCTGCAGAGGACAGACAGTAATTGTGACGTCAGCTCTGCAGGGCTCATGGGAATAAGGTGTAGTTGCGTGTAAAACATTTTCATTTGATCACCTACCCTTTCCTTACATCCAAAGGTGCTGAAGTTGCAGGCGATGGGTGCTTTTGGACAATCTGTATCACAGTGAGATTCCATCTGGAACAAAAATGGCATCAGCTTCATTTGTATCCGTTCATCAAATCAGGATTTAAAAAAAAAAAAAAAGGATTTCACAGAATTAATAAGGCAACCCTGGAAATAACCAGCATCTATTGCACTTCTGCAGAAAACACAGATCAGCTGTGACTCGCACCGTGACCGGGTGTGGAATGGTTCTCCGTTGTCTAATCAAAAGGGGAAGTTACCTCAAATGGCTTAAAATTCACAACTGCAAAACACTGATTTGCCAGAGGCCTTTTATTCCCTCCACGGTCAGACATCATTATAACTCACCTGGTCTCTGATGAGATCCATCTCACAGTATTGGCACGTCACACTGGCAAAGGGACACTGCTGCTCATGAAGCTGAAGTAGCAAACAAAATTGTTAGGGGACTAATCCTCCGCCCAAATACACACTGCAGCTGTGCAAGTCTCCTCTGAGAACTATTCTGCAAGAGGAGCAATTAGTTACAGTTAAGTGAGTCCCCATTACCTCGCTCTCCTCGTAAACAAAGCACGCCACACAATCTGGACATGACACCGGCCTCCTTTGGCACTCAACAGTTGTGTGCTCCTCCAGGTGGCTCTTCCTCACAGACTGTTGGCACTGTGGGCAAGGCGCAGTGGCAAACTGGCAGTTTGCCAAATGATTCTGGGAGGAAAAAAACAAGACATGGAAACAATACAGTTAATTTTATTCTGGAGGAGGACAGCAGTGGTTCAATTTCATTGTCCACACCAGAGGAAGATGCAGCTCTTTACTTGGCACCTACAAGCCAAAACAAGGCTGCACAATGTGAGGATGTCTGTGCTTCTGAATATAAATGCTAAAGTTAAGTAGTGATGGATGTAAACCATACATTACATGAATGTTATTGTGATTATTTATGGTTTACACTGTATAAAAGAGCTAAATATCATTTAAATCTTACTTTTAAACGAAAATGCTGTTCTGTTTTCGTGTTCTTGGTTGACCTGCATTCAAAATCACTCAATCAATCTTAAAATGCTCACCTCTAAATGTCGGAGCTCCATTTTTTCCGCACAGCCAGAGTTCGGACAGCGAACGGTTAGCGACAGAATCTCCCGTTTGGCAAAGTTGTCGGGAAACAACTGGTCTTCTAGGAGCCTCTCATTGTCCACGGGGCATCTCTGTCCTGTATCCCTGTTTCACAAGAGGAAGGAAACGGATCATTTCTGCAGCGCATTAAGAATATCAAGATTCTACAGGGAGCTTTTTAATTCTGGGCAGGAATGTTGATGTGAGTGAAAGTGTTGCATCATTTAGACACACACTGGATGCAGAGCACATTTATTTTTTTAAGAGAGCTGAGCAATAGCATACCGAATGGACTTCTCAATGCAGTTCTTGCAGAAACGGTGACCACAAGGTGTTTGAATGGCATTCCTCAAAGCCATGAGGCAGATAGGGCACTCGTATTTACTCTCTAGGGCTGGGTCGAACTCTACATCATAGCCCTGGAGGGGGGCGGCGGCCTGAAGACTCGTGGAGTTGCTGCTGATGAAGGTGCCAGGGCCCTCTGAAGGGCTCAAAAGGGATTCCCGTTCCTTTTCCAGCATTGCCAACGCACAGCCGGACAGCTCCCCACCGACAGCTCCTTCATAGCTGTCCTCCTCCAAACTCGCCTTATTGCTTTCAAAGGAAGCCATCTGTGGAGAGAGAGAGGCAGAAAGTGGCAAAAGAAATAAAGAATTATTATAATGTATGTAGATATTCCAAGTCGGCATCAGCAATTATTTCCTTTTCGCTACGTAAGACGGCTGAAAAGGTTTTATTTCACCTAAGCTCAAAGGAAACAGCTGGACAAAGTGGTGCGAAGTGCATAAAAAAAAATTGCTCCATCCTCTGCTGAAAATTACACCATTAGGCTACATACAATTTTGATTTTACAGGGCTCATCTCACCATAATAACCATCTTTTCATCTTCCTTCTGCTTTTGAAAAGGCAAAGAAAAGAAAAAAAATATAGCAGACTCCTTAATTCATAAAGCATCGTAGATAGATAGATAGATAGATAGATAGATAGATAGATAGATAGATGATAGATAGATAGATAGATAGATAGATAGATAGATAGATAGATAGATAGATCCATTAACACACAACATGACAGACGAACATATATCACATAATACTTATGTACACAATAGTAAACATAGATGGTTTGTGGTGTTAAAATGATCCATACTGGAATGCTTCAAGGCTGCCAATTACAATCAGCTTCATTATTGAATAATCAGTTGATATTTTTGTTTTCAATTAATTGATTCAAATGTTTCAAAGCCCACGTTTTATGTGTCAGTGAGGTTATGTGATGTCTTCGGGTTTCTGTTTTGGTTTGTTTAACATGAGCTCACCCAAAAACGAAATGGCAATACAGTCAGTGATACATCTTGAATAGTCATTAAAGTAACTATACAGCTGCATCTGTGTAGCTAGAAACCACATTACTCATGCTGCTATCCACTAGCTACACACACTTAAACTCCTGCTAAAATGTAGGTAAAGTTAGAGCTACACCCATAACGGGAAGTAACGTTTAAGTCATCCGTTTTCATAATTAGCATGATTAAAGTGGTACCTACTTAACGCAGAGACGCCAGTTATTCCATAGCAGACACAATAAATAGGCTTGGCAATGTTGTCACTTGATGTAGCAACGTTAAGTTAGTCATGCCCCTGGATGCGGAACTGCAACTTTGAACCGGACTGTGCTAATGAGCGAATAAAAAAAATATATTTAAAAAAAATATACTGACCAAAGCAGCAAACACACGTCCTCTTCAGCCAAAAATAATATTAATAATAATAAAAAAGAGCACTAACGTAGTGACTGAGTGGTGGTAGATATTATACTTTTATAATACCCACCTTTTGCCTTGAAATCGTCTCGAACTTTTCGTTTCTACAGTATTTCCTGTTTTCCTTTCCAGACGTCATCAAAGATAACCTGTTGAGTGTGTTTTTTGTGCCAGTCTCGGATGCGAGCGCCCCCGTGTGGCTGGAGGCCGAACTGTAGCGTTGCCACACACCACCACTACAGACAGAGCAAAATGAGACAGAAAAATGGCGGACCTCAGGAAAATCTGTCCTGAGTCTTTGCCCGGTCGTATCCACTATTCGCGAAAGACGTCAACCCAGGGGAAGCTTTTCATCCTTCTCTGCATACTCATAGTGGACTCCGGCGGAGCTACGACCCACTGGGTTGTCACAGAGGACGGGAAAATCCAACAACAAGTACGGCAGTTAACGCTAGCTCATTGACCCGCTAGCGCGTACGTTACGGCGGCTAGCTTGTAATGCTATTTTTCGTTAGCCCTTTAACGGTAACGTTTTTTTTTCGCTATGTGGTTCGTTAACGTAATGTTAGTAGTTTATTTCATCTTGAGAAGACCCCGGTTTTTGCCGGCTTCGGTAACGTCGCGTACGGGGAGGAAGTGTAATTACACATATTTATATTTGGCTAAGTCGGTTAGCTTTACGCTAGCCACCTCAAATCTGACGTTATCGTTAAGGTGTGTGAGGTCAAGATGACCAGTGTATTACAGGGCCCCTCATGTCAACCGCTTATTTGTCACGCCATGGATTTGAACTCTGACGTCGGTTAAAGTGACAGCTGTCAGCAAACTGCTGCCTTCATTCAGAGAGGAACTCTATTGAGTTTCCAATGCTTACATTGCGATTAGACTTTTAACTCCGTACGACTGTCATTACCTTAGATTAACCCGCCGGTTTGAATCTGTTTTCGCACTCACTGTGACTCACATTAATGTGTTTACTTTTCCTAACGCACTCGCTTTGGTTTTCAGGTTGACTCCCCTTTGAATCTGAAGCATCCACATGATGTTGTGATCTTTATGAGGCAAGAGACTCGCGTTAACTACCTCAAGAAACTGGAGGTGTGTGGTGGTCTCACTTAATCAAGTGTCGTGTGTTTCTCTTTTTTTTGTTAATCACTCTTTAACAACTAGAGTGTCTTGACTTCAGATTAGTTTGTGCAGTAAAGAGATTACAGTATGTCAATCCTGCAGGAAGGGGAGGGGGCATTCTCCTACCGCAGCTTTTATTAATTGTCCTTTGCTTGTCGTTGAGCAGAAGCAGCTAGTGGCGCAGAAGATTCACATCGAGGAGAACGAGGACAGAGACACGGGGCTCGAGCAGAGACACTACAAAGAGGATGCAGACTGTGTCATGGCTAAGGTCCCCCTTGGAGACCTGGACCTGTATGATGGCACTTATATTTCCCTGGAAAGCAAAGACATCACGTAAGCTCTCCTCGACAAAACACCTACTTACCAGCATCCATGTTATCTTTACGGTGGTTAACGGCGGGTTCACACTGGATGCGGAAGCGCTGCATTTTTCGGTGAACCGTAGCCTTTGACCTTTCAGCGTCCATGTAGAATGGACGGTTCACACGGAACGCTGCCGGCTTGCAATCTTCAATGATAGTTTCACCGTCTGGTCTACCTTCTCTGCATGTCACGAGAGAAACTGGCAAGAAAATACCGTGATAATCTACTACAAATTTATATAAATAAGGATCTCATTCTGGCAACTGATAATATATTTAATTTTCCTCCTCTCTCCCCCGCTGTTCTCCTGGAGTTTCAATTACATGGATTCCCCTCCCACATGATAACATTTCAAAATCCATGCAGCATATTTATTTGAAATAGCAGAGTGTCACTGCTGTGTGTGATTTGTTTTTTTAAAATAACCTCTTTAGTCCACGTTTTCGTCAGCTGTGTCTAAACGGAGAAGGAGCGCGATGATGAGTAGCTACACAAGCAGACCGACAAACAGAGATTAGCTCTACAGAAAACAGCAGAAAACAGCAGAATCGCTTGTTCACCGGTGTGGAAAAATACACTTCTGGTGTAAACAGCCAGGCTACCGATTGCCGTGTTAATTGACACAGCGTGGCGCTTCCCTGTACATTGTGAAGCTGGTGTAACGGATCATTTAAATTGTGTTTTCTCTCATGATAATGAAGAAATTGTGAATCTTAAAGAGATTTTTCTGCTCTCCTCCTATAGCCCCGAAGACTATGTGGATTCCCGGTCAGCTCTGCCCCCAGATCTAGAAAAGCTTGACTGTGCGAAAGTGTTTGAACTACCGTATAGTATCCATGCCTTCCAGCATCTCAGGGTGAGTAGAGGCCAATATGCTAAGTGGTTGTGCAGAAGGGAACAAGATGGGAATGACTCATGATAATGAGTACCAACTTAGTTGCCTTCAGCACACACTATGAATATTTTGTTGTGGGTGGGGGGGACTCATCAGTCACAGGTGCTTCCCACAACAGTTATTGTTTAAATAAGATTAAGCTATTTGTATTCATCCAATGTAAGCGTCCTGTTTGGAATGTATTTATCCTTTACTTTGGTGCAGCTGACATTTACAGCAACGCCATGTTTACAGTTTCAGTGGGAAATAATTTAAATGATGTAAAAACAGAGACATGCAGGAGAGAATAATACACAACCAGAAAATGGGATCACAGTTAAATCAGTCATAGGCAGATATGGGGTGAATGTCAAAGCCAGTCTTGAAGTGTGGATATAAGTGTTTTTGATTTGTTGGATTTGCAGAGTTGTCGTGTTAATCGGTGCACTAACAGCTAAAGCAAGGTCACTTCTGGTCCAGAGTTACTGAAGCATCAGCTAGTCCCTCCGGCAAGTTACGCATGGACAGAGTTCAAGAGCACCAAAGATTTTCTGACAAAGACGTTGCAGATTTATGAACACCAAAGTTTATTAAGGAAGGGGAAGCGCAGCCAACCTTATCAAATAAAATGTAGAAGTGATTATTGTAATTATCTTCAGTAATGACCCTAAGAGCTTAATGGGAAATGCACTCTAAAGGCTTAGAGTTGAGGCAGCCGCATGTCGATAAATTGCATCCCAATAATCCAGAACTAAAAAGAAGAAGAGCTCAGAGGGAAGATGGTTTTGTTTTTGTAACATAAAGCACAGCTTTGTGTTGCAGGAAATGTATATTCTGTGACCAATTTAGCAATAAAAAATAGTGAAAGGAAGGACGGACGGACGGACGGACGGACCCTCAAAACAACCCCCCGACTGACTGAAGGCAACTGATGTACCCACTCAAGTGATCACATCACATCCTCCATGACCTTCACTGGCTCCTGGTTAATCACAGGATTCATTTAGAGATTCTACTCACCACCTACAAGGCCGTCAACAACCTGGCTCCCCCACTGTCTTTGTGACTTACCCACTAGCACAGCCCCCTCCCGAGGACCAAGCACTGAACCTGGGAAGACGGTCCTCAGTCCTCGCCCCCTTCTCCATAGAACTCAATGCTAAACCTCAACAAAAAGGCCCACAACATTGTCATCAAAAACCCACCTTTGCAGACCACCCTTTCATATATATTCATATACGAACACGTTATAAATCTAAATTATTATTATGCTGTTATTTATTGTTTTGACTTGCTTTATCAGGTTAAAAGTCTAATGAGAGTTCACCAGTATATCCTGTTTGATGTCATATAGTCACAGAGATACTTTAGAAGTTGGTATGCTGTGTATGTAGTTGTGAAATACTTGAGAATTTCAGTAAGCCCTGCTGTCAAGTGAGATCATTTGTGGCATGCTTATTATGTGCACAACAGAGATGTCTCCTTTGTGTGACTCATCACAGTAACTGACCCTTCTGTGTGTTCCAGGGTGTGCAGGAGCGGGCAAACCTGACCTCCCCGCTGCTTTCTAAGGAGGATCCGATTTTTAGTTCGCTGTCTCACAGGCTGGGCCGTAGTGTGGATGAGGTGGGCCATCGCATCCATCAAGCGTTGATGAGGGTAAGGTCTGCCTTACGAAGCTATACACATGTTTAAGACCGTTTGCAGATATTGGACAAAAGCGGAATGTGCACAGGAAAAAAAAACACATCTGTTTTATAGAAATGATAAAGCATGGCAAATCCATTATATCTGCTAATGGGGAGCAGACCCATATTTTCAGGATTTTGTGTACTGTGTTAGACTGGTTAGTGATACCAAGATGTTGGAGCAATAGACAAATAGTCAGGACAAGCCCAGACATATTCAGAGTGCTAGCAAGTCAGCCCAATTAGACTCAGATTTAGGTCCATTGTTCAATGCAGCAGAACTATGTTGGAGGGGAAAAACAAGGATTTCATTGAGGCCTAAATGCTGGCAGTTTAGAAAACGTGTGTGTGTGTCTGTGCACATCTTTACGATTGTGTGTTGCAGAACTCATCGTCCTGGGTGCTGTACAACATGGCGTCATTTTACTGGCGTATGAAGAACGAGCCTCAGAAGGCAGTGGACTGTGTGGTGCGTGCTCTGCATTTCTCCCCAAGGTACTGTCGGTCCGAAGGCCACTGCAGGAGTGCACTGTTTATTGTATGAGGCTGCTCACAGGTGTTCACATTCTCACAGTGTGTGTGCGCGTGTGTGTGTGTGTGTTGTATGTCTAGGCAGCACAAGGATATAGCCCTGGTCAACATGGCCAACGTCCTGCACCGCGCCCATTTCTCAGCAGATGCTGCTATTCTTGCCCACGCTGCCCTGGACCTTACCTCAGATCTCTTCACCAGCCACTACACCTTAGGAAACATTTATGCTGTAAGTTTAAAAAAAAAACAAAGGAAATCATTCCCCTGCAGAAGCCACAGACTTACCTTCTAGTTAACCATTTATTGTGACGTCAGACCACAAGTTCAATAGTGTGCATGCTAAAGTAAACATAAAGCCAGATAGTTTACACACTTTTGTAGTCTGACATGGAGGACAATTTGAAAGCAAAATATCTCGTAGCATCAATGAGATGCTTTAGTAGATCAATGGGATCCCACTGGCTATCATCTGCCATCGCCTTTTTATTTGTTTAAAATGAGCGTGTAAACTGGCTTTATGTGACACCATCCAGTTGTACACGCTGTGTCTCAACCCCAGAAATATATAGCTCCATGACCACGGAGGTGATTTGTCTTCAGACCAATAGCTGTTGGGAATTAATGAAATAAGCTGCATTTGAATAAACTCATATTAATATAAACCTTCTGTTTGAGTCCCCTAAGCTTTATAACAGCAGTGCATGGCACTCTTTCTTTTTGTTTGGTCTATTTCTCTATTTTAATTTTGTTAACAGTGCGGTTGCTACATGAAACAAATCACTGCTTGACCCCTACTATATCCACGGTCTGCTTGACTCCTCTTCTATCGTTGACTGAGCAGATGCTTGGGGAATACAACCACTCAGTGCTGTGCTACGAGCAGGCACTGCAGGCCGAGCCAGGCTTCGAGCAGGCCCTGAGGAGGAAACATGCTGTGCTCTGTCAGCAAAAGCTTGAGCAGCGTCTGGAAGCCCAGCACAGGTACGCAAGCACTTGTACACACTGTAAGGATTTCGTTTGGGGACGATATTCACTACGATATCTAGGCATTTTCAAACGGATAGAGAAACAGAAAGATATTTTTAATCCTTTTTAATCCTAATTCATTCAGAGAAACTGGGACTGTCCACCATATTTTGGTTCCTGAACGGTTTTCTTGATTGGTCTAGGTTTCCATGACAATGTAAACACATCATTCAGTATAGGGTGTTTTTAATGATGACTGTAAAACCAAGACATTTTTCCCTGTGCAGGAAATGTCCACCCCTCCATAAGGAAGTGTGATTATATAAGTAAAAGGAAATTCCCCAGAGCTGGCAGAGTGTCAGTGTTTTGTTCATGAATGCAGATGTGGTTTTGTGCAGATACCAAGGCTTTAACATAGGTCTTGTGGTTTGGATATATAGTCATGTGACATGCTTTGTTTCCCTACTGTGCATCATTTCCCGATATTCTTAGATCCCTGCAGAGGACATTAAACGAACTGAAGGAGTACCAGAAGCAGCATGACCACTACCTTCGCCAGCAGGAGGCCCTGGACAAACACAAGCTGCTGCAGGAAGAACAGATTCTGCGCAACATTATCCACGAGACCCAGATGGCCAAGGAAGCCCAACTTGGTAAGATGCCATGCACATAGAGCTGAGAACACTTAGAGCAATCATGACGTGTGCAACGCCTGTATAAACTTCTATTACATTATAAGAAAAGAAAAGCGAGTTGCTTAAGCAGGTCAAGAAAGAGTGTGTCAACTTGTGCTGGCTGCATGTTGTTTGTGAGATAAATCCAGATGTTCATAATTCAGAACAGTCAAGATAAATCTTTGTATGGAATTCATTAGAGGCTAGATTAGGCACGCTTACCCTGTGAGTCAGAGATGTGCTGTCACGTTAATCTAGCTTTGATTTTCATGCGTATTGCTACACACACGTGGCGGTGTTGAGCAACACCTGAGTATCGTGTGTCATTTGTGCTGCAGGGAACCATCAGATGTGTCGGTTGGGTCAGCAGCAGCGCAGCCTCTACTGCCCCTTCGACCTCCCTGTGCGCTATCACCGTGGCGATTTGTTTGAGCATGTCCACTACGTCCAGGTGAGTCGCAGAGATCATACAATGAACTTAACTAGCACAAGTGTTTTCCTGAAATCCACTTTCAGTATGAAACAGTCAATTTCAGTGAACTTTCATCACTTAAAGCATACAAACAGGTTACCAGTGAAAATCTATTCCAACGGTTTCTGTTTCTCAGTTCTTTCGGTTCCCTCTCTTTGTTCTCAGTTTGGGGAGGAGGTGTCAGTGGCGTCCAGCGTGGCACTTGTGTCAGAGCGCAACTCAAACCAGACCGCAGCCAGCCCCCAGCTCCATCCCTCTGTGTCTGGAGACCAGGACCCCGCTGCTGCCCTCTGGGGGAGCCACCAGGATTACACCCAGGCAAGATGACATTCATTGTTTTTTGTTTGTTTGATTGCATGGCTTTTGTCAGCTCAGTGACCACGGAATACACCGTCAAATTAAACCAAAAAACACAAATGATACCTCTGCAATGCTAATGCACACATTGAAATTTCAGAGACCACATTTTTATCTTGCATGTTAATGTGAAAACAGTCCTAAAAATGTATATATATATGAAATATTTTCTGGTGTGTCACTGGTTTGTACTGTACTGTTTTGTCAGGAGTAACTTTCTCTCCCAATTTATTTGTGTAAATATTTACACACTTACAAAGTTCAATTACACAACATGAATATTCAACCATGCTGTTGTTTTGGAGAATGAGAGCAAAGTGTGTTTTTGCTGTAGGACATGCAGAGGATGTTGTGGCCTCAGAGGGCTGACTGTGCCCACGACTACCCAAGTGTTCCCCCTGCTCACCTGCTGCCAACTTACTACCTTCCACCTGAAACACAGGGCCTCGGGTCAGTATGCATTCCTGTATGGGGGGTTGTTTCGTGGGTTTATAGTATCAGCATAGATGCGTTCCACTTAAGCTTCAACGCAAAGAACACAGGTTTGAATTAAAGTGAGAAAACTGACGAAAAATGACTTGCGAGTACCATATGTGTAATTGTGTATCTTCAGGCCAGTGGCAACTCTCCTGTATGAGAGCAGCAGTCCTCTGACGGTCGCTCTGCCAGACTGTGGTCCCGCCCAACAACCATACCCAGCCCTTCTGCCCGCCTCACTAGACTGGCCTCTGGAAGAGAAGAAGCTGCCAGATCCCTCTGCCTCCCAGGTATCTTGTCTGCCTGATGCGGACCATGAAATACTGTGCCTTTACACTGTGTGTGGAAGAGTATCCTGTCATTAATATTACCATGTTTGATTGCAGGTACTGCAGTTACGTAGTGGGGGATGGACGCTGGAGCAGATTGGCTCCAGAATAGCTCAAGCTATGAAACAAGTAAGAGGGCCAAGTGATCAACTTTCTCACAAAATTAAGGTTGGAAGAACTGAAAAGACTTGATGCATTTGTCGTTTTATCCTGCAAAAGGGATGTTCTGCTGGCTAAAAATGAGATGCTTTTCCCGCATATTTTGTCCACTGATCTTTTGTGAATGAGAGGGGAGAGATAAACGGTTTCTTTCCGTCTGAGCTTAGCAAAATCTGCCAACACGGGTGTCAATCACCGGTGAAGTCTGATTTCATCTTTCATAGAAGAGAGTTACTCCCACTGAGTCCGGCTGAAGGGTAGTCACAGGCCTTCTCTACCATTAGTGAGGCTCACACTCAAACTGAGTAATGGTCTCCTTGAAATATCAGATTTGAGAACTTAATTATGAATCACTAATTACTTTAAATGACTCCCAATGCTGTAGTCTGAACACAACTTTAGTCCTTGATGTTCAGCGCTAACAGAAGTGTATTTGTGTGTGTAGGCCACTGTACCCCGCTGGCAGGTCCACAATGAGGCGGCTCTGTTCTGGCGGGCCAAAGGCAATGGCAGCCGTGCCCTGCAGTGCCTGCGCCAAGTGTTGAGCTCAGCCCCTCCATCCCACCGTCACTTGTCCCTCACCAACGCTGCTAACCTGCTGCTACACCACGGCTTGACCACCCACGCACAAACACTGCTGGAGCAAGCGTTGGCCCTCAATGCATCAGAGGTAAAGGCAAGAACATGAACTCCTAGGTTTGACCCTTTTACACAACACGTGTCTTACCTTTACTTTACTGATCATTTGGCCAGGTACACTTACTACATCTACTGTTAACAGATACTTATACAGGTCAGGTTAGCAGAATTTTGTTTTGGACAAAGTTATGTCTTTGTTTTTTTAGCCTTTCTATGACTCACCTGGAAAGTGTACTTTGTTTGAAATCCTTACAGCGATATGAGTCACAAACGATACCCTGCCCTGATTACCAGTTGAGCAACATTTGAATGCCACATCATGGCCAAACTTGCCTAACTAAGCAAATCTTTTCTTGGCCACTCACTGTACTCTTAGTCAGGTTTAGGCATCCAGCTGTATATCTTACTATGTCAAAAAATGTCAAAAGTCACTCAGGAACATGACTATAAGTTTGGTCCTCTCCAGTGACCTGCAGATTCTCCACATTTCAATCCAAAAGAGTCCCGTGGGAAAGATTTAAAGCATGAGTGTGTGTGGCTTTAAAAAATGTGCAGAACCTGCAAGATACTAATGAGTCAGCATGAACTAGAATCAACAGAGAAGTTTCCTTCTTCTTGTTAAATGAAGCCAAAAACAGGTCTATACAAAGCATGCTGGTGATAAACCAACCAAACTGCAGGTAGAATATATGTGAGCAGTAGTAGTAGATAATGGTAATATCTTAATACTGTATATGACTCACATTTTCACGTATGCTCCCTTGTTGTTCTGCGGTCCTCCCTCAGCCCCACACCCTGCTCAGCCTGGTGAGCGTACAGTTGGCCCAGGGCAACGTGACGGGCGCTCTGGCCTTGTTCCGCCACATCCTGGTGACGGCCCTTTCCTCCTCCTCTTCCTCCTCATCCTTCGCCGGCTGTGAACAGTGCCGCAGCAGCCTCCCTCTGCTGCGGTGTCTGCAGTTCTACCCCTTCCTTTACAATCTTTCACAGAGGCAGCCCTGCTCCGGTAAGTGAATCAAACGTACACGTCGACCTATTTGGATGGTTTTCCTTCAAATTTTAGGACTTAATATGGTTCATCGTCTTGATTTTGTCAGAGCGGGCAACTAAACTGTGAAAAGTGTGAAGTTTCGAAACATCAGCATTATTCTGGGGTGAGATTTAGGGGAATTTGAGACACTATTAAAGAGGTAATTGAAGTGAAGTGAAGGTTTTATGTATGTTTTGTGTGCACTGTATCATTTGTTTCTCAACACAAACCTCCTTGTTGGTAAATCTTGCCATATTTAACAAACATGCAGGGATGATAGTCATTATTATTTTTTTTATTTTTTTTAATCTGAACTGTGTGTAAATCTGACTGGTGGGTCTAATTTTATTGTCCTGATGACAAAATATGGACAAATAACTAATTATATGGATACGTAATTGTTTATTTTCCCTAAATTGTCCAGCTGTACGAGCTTCCTGTGCTGAGCTAGAAATTCCCCATTGGCCTTAAATTGCACTCGTGTGCTGTTGGACAGGTTTTGCACATATCGTCCGTTGAGTAGCTGTGAGAAACAAATAGTATGTTGTGCTTCTGATGTGAACATAAACCTCACCTTCTTCTTCATCCAAATCAGTAGGAGTGTAGGGAAAAGTGCTTTGAAGTGGAGAAATGTTGCCACTTAATAATTTAGCTGGCAGAAAATAGCTGATGCCAAAAATAGATGGGACTATATTTTACGCTCCAAAGCAAAATATTTCTCCCTTTTTAAGCATGCCGAGTACATGAGGTCACATAAGCACTTAAAGCACACGCCTACCTTAAGTTCGGGTAAAGGTTTAAATATTATAAATATTATAATTTTATAGTTGCTGCTGTTCCTCCCACATGTTTGATCTTCGGTGTTGCTACACGCAAACAAATGGCTCTCTGTCTTTTTATCAACAACATCATGAATAGAGTTTTTAGAGTCTTTGGTAGTAGCTAACTACTGCAATTGAGAAAAAGGTCCACGGCACACCATTATGGAAATGTATATCTTTATAATAAAAAACAACATAAATAACAACATTCTGGCAATGTTTATAATCCATGGCATAGCATGTTTTCATCACTGCCATCTCCTTGTTATCTCTTGTAAATGCTGAGTGCTACTGGGTTACCTTTTGAGCCATCCATGTTGCCTCTTGAACCTAATGTAGGTGTTTTCATTGGGCTCCCTTGGCCCCCTTTAAGATCGTGATATCCAATAATGAAGTGCACGGATCTAATGGCTCCCCTGCAGGAGCCGGTGTTTCCAAGTTGAAAACAATCGGAGCTTTGCTAGAGTAAATTGAGATAGTGAATGGAGTCAGCAGAGTGGAGAGAGAGAGAGAGAGGGAAGCTGAAGGGACTGATTTGTTTGTCCCCAAAAAAACAAACAAATGCATCACTTTCTGCCCAGGGGAGAAATGTTCCCAAGGAAGAGCTAGTGCAAAAGCTTTCCTGATGTCCCGACTATGTCGGTCAGTGACCGAAGTAGTCGAGTAGTAATAAATAAGAACCATATTTATAGACAGAAAGTTGCTTTTAATTCAAATATCCAAACGTCCTCAGTAACCTGGCTGTAATAACATGATTTTGTAATTTCCCACAGAAGAGTGGACTAATTGTTTGAGAATATTCATTTAATTCCAAATTTACTGACACACTTAATGCACAACTAAAATACCTTCCAATACATAGAAAGTGTTTGAGAATACATTTAACCTTTTTGTTGGTCGCCTGTCTTTTCTCTTGTCCTTGTTAATCATTTGCTTGTGAATGCATTCCCATTGCATTCCATCTGATAAGTTCGTGGTGATGTTTGGATAATAAGTGCTTCCTCCTAACGTGTGTTGATCCAGAGGGCGCTGCCTGCATGGCTGAGAAGGACATCGCTATACAGCTGGAGGAATGGGAGGCCAGCGAAGAGAAGCAGGAAGCCCCACCCATTTCTGCCATGGAGGACTCTTTGCTCTTTGAGAGTAAGAATATGATTTAGTTCTATATTATCCTCATTTGCTGATAATATTATTTAGTTCTATATTATCCTCATTTGCTGTGTCCTTGCATTGGATGTACTTTATTTAGTCAATGATGTCCTTTTATTATCATTTTCTTTTGTTTACTTCCAAAAAGTTATTGAGTCAGTTAGCTTTATTTGCTGCCCTGAGAAATGTATATCTATCAGATTCTAAACCGCGTTCAGTTTGTGCTCCTATTTTTATTTACTTACATGATCATATTTCCTTCCACTCTTCAGAGGTCATCTTGGACAGCAACGGGTCGGGTGAAGCAGCTGGACAACAGCGAGCTTCTCCCTCTGCCTCAGCAGCAGCTAAAATGGCCACCCCATTCGGCGGTGGAGTAGCTGAAGGGGAGGAGGAGTGGCAGCTGAAGGAAGACCTGATGGGAGCTTTCGAGGGGGCGCTCGATGTCGGAGGCAAGCGGGGAGACCTGCGAGGTATCCGGGTGCTTAAGAACGACCGCGTCATGGGCGCCCGTGCCGGCGGCGGGCCCTGCTTCGGAAACTGTGAGGATGACGATGGAGCCGAGTGGGTAAGTCTACATTCCCGTTCCCTTTTCCCACAATGGAGAATAATGTTTGAGTATGTGAGGCCTGGGGGTGTACAGTGGAACTGAGTTTGACTTCTCTTCCTCAGATCACCTTCCAGGTAAAGCGGGTCAGGAAGGCTAAGGGGGACGGGACGGAAAGTGTCGCCAGCAGTGATGACGGCCAGAACGGGGAGTCGCTGCCCGGAGGTCACTCTGTTTTGGAGATAAGTGGGCCGACGATCCCATCGCCTGGCCCTTCAGGTACCACATCTACCTTACATTTACTTTTCTCCACTGGCTCCGAGCTGCTAGACTGAGAGGGGGTTTGTGTTTGTGTTTTTTTTTAATATTATTATTTGTGATTTTGGGCAGGCCGCTGGAGGGACTACACAAGTCTTGGCTGGCCAGGGCCGGAGGAGTGCCAGCGGACACGAAGAGTTGACCTTACCACCGTAGCGAGCACCTGGTTGGCCGTGTCTGCCAAGAACATCGAGTAAGACTCTCCCTGTCCTGATCACGGTCACATTTTCATCATTTGATGTATTATCACAAGTACTATAGTGTGTAAATATAGCTGTGAATGTAGTCGCCACTGAAACATTCACCAAGCACACACTGGAAGTAACAGCTCTAATGTCTTCTCTTCTTTTTGCTCTCAGAACAACAGAAAAATAATAAATATCCACAAAACTCTTCTTTTTTAAATATGTTGTGTTTTTAGAAAATGGCTGTTCAGTTTTGGGAAATAGAAAACAGGAGCATTGCAGCCTCTTTGAAGTTCTTGCATCACACTATATCAACACCCATTTAAATGAAATTAAATACAAAATGCAGTCTTATGTTTGACTTCCCCTTTTTCCTGTCTCTCCTTTCAGCATCACAGAACACATAGACTTTGCGACTCCACTCCAGGAGCCAGCTGCTGAACCTTTATGCAACGCTAACCTAGCAGCCAGTATGCACACCCTCGACCACCTGGCAGGGGTGGCCAATCGGGCCGCCATCCACTACACTGGAGAGAGCCAACTACGTGAGGTAGGCGGACGCAGAAGCCATAGATTACAAGGATTAACACGCACGCTTTTCTTTCTATAACTAAACAGAATAGAGTCGCACTAACGGTGTTACTTGGTTTAACAATGAAAAACAAACAGACTGGCGGTTAGTTGTCAATCAAAAGTAATGTAAACATTCTCAATTATTCACTCCTTTATGTCAACGTCTAGCTTGTGTCCTAAACAGGACCAAAATACTGTAGTTTAAACTCAGCCGGGTTTAGTTCCCAACGTGTTGCTGTTTACTTTGGGAACCGTCTGGGACAGTCATATTACCTACTGTCTCTCTCTTTGTCTGTGAATCCTATTCCCATATAACCATTATGAATTATGTTTAATATACACTATAAACTAACTAGATGATGATACATTTTAGTTTGTTAGCTCTATAAGAAATATGAAAAACATGAATCCGTCATATTTCCTTTGACAATAATCGTGAAATCAACATCATACATTATCCATATTCAACAGGTTTACTTACTTAAAGCAGGTTTTATAAGCTTTGTGCAAACTAATATGAAAAAAAACAATCATAGGTTGATTTAAAGAACACACAACAGGTGTGTAGAGTCAGTGTTATGTGGCAAAAAAGGACATGATTGAATCTTATTAAATAATCACAACTTCTGAGGATACAGTCTCACACGTGTGTGTTCTTGTCCTCACCCCACACAGGTCCTGCAGAACCTCGGCAAAGATAAGTTTTCCCCTCAGTCCTTTGAGCAGGTGGGAACACGCATCGCCAAAGTGCTGGAGAAGGTAAGACCTCTCACGCGTTACAGAGAACCTTTTTTATATTCAAGTAACGTACATTAATGAGTATCAGCTGAATGTACAGCTTCCTTCTAACAACACGGTTAACTCTGATTATAAATCAAATATTTCACGTGAATGAGAGGATCAGATGACACTTTATATTGTGTGCTATGTAAAAAACACATTCAGGTGTATAAACACTTGCTAACTCTTTAAAGCGCTGTTGGCCTAATATTGCAAATTTATTTTCAGGAAGACGGCCGCTATGGTGCAGCTGTTTGTTTTTTCACAATCCAATATTTATTTTCAGTTATCAGTTGTTGTTGTTGTTGTTGAGTACATACTCAAATTTAGAATATTCTTTGACAGCCTTGGTCACAAAACATGTTCACATCATCTGACAAATCATATCAGAGCCGTCAGTTTATTTCTCTCCACAAATCTCTCGATGCATATTAGATTTGACATTTATCCCCCTTTCTTAATCCCTGACTGCAGAATCAGACATCATGGGTGTTATCCAGCATGGCTGCACTGTACTGGAGGGTGAAAGGTCAAGGCAAGAGAGCCATCGACTGCCTGCGACAGGCCCTCAACTACGCCCCCCATCACATGAAGGCACGTTGTCCCCAACAGTCAACCCACCTGATTACTTTATACTTGAAACATGAAAATAATCTCTATTCTTTGTGTTTTGTGAAGGACGTGCCCCTCATCAGCCTGGCCAACATCTTCCAGAACGCTCGGCTATGGGAGGACGCGCTCACAGTCGCCCGCATGGCAGTGGAGATCGCCCCGCACTTCGTCGTGAACCACTTTACCCTCGCCAACGTCTACATAGCAATGGTAATCCAACCGCCGCGACCTTAAAACGTCAATAACGAGTCACGCGTTGCTGACGTGGTTGTTGTGTTCCTCGCCGACAGGAGGAGTTTGAGAAAGCCATGCGCTGGTACGAGTCCACGCTGAAGCTGCAGCCGGAGTTCGCCCCCGCCAAAGACCGACTAAGAACCATTCAGTGTTACCTGCTCACCAAGAGGGAGCGCCGCCAGCCCTAGACCACTGAAGCAGTGTTGATCACAGGACGCACACACCCGACAACAAACACTCAGACACTCATCTGAGGACCACGGATGTGAAGTAGCACATAAGTAGAAGTGCTAGAAACTTCCACGTGGTTTAAGGTGAAGTATCAGGATCCATATATCCAGTAGAATCTGGGTTCTAACCCCCCAAAAAAGAAATTAGGTTTGAAACGAGTACAATTGTAGATAATTTTGCCCCACAACTTATTCATTTAAAAGCAGGACCTCTTGTTATCTAACAATCAAGAAGTTATGATTGTCAGACTGTTTTTTTTTTCTTCTTCTTTTTTTTTGCTTGACTTGCAGGAAATTAAAGGGGGATTAAATCAAATACGGTTTGCAAATTCCAGTTAATTCTTCTGCAATATTTTAATTTCAGTCTGTGCTAATTGGAAGAATACATTGTTAGTGTTTTGATATGAGGAGGTGGCATCTACAGTAGGAAGTTCTCAAGGATAATACATACTACAGCCTGGAGGTGGCGCCATGTTTTAAATTGTTGTATTTGTTGAAATGGTAAGGAATGCGCCTCTCAACTCAGAGGTTAAAGGAGTTGGAATCAAACAGTATATGCCCTCACTATTTCTGCTTCATAAAGTGGATGGGAATTCTCAATTTTTGCACTTTTTTTTCTCTATATATCATTCCTATTTATATGGGACCTACAAACTCTGATTTTGCTCCAAGGTAATTTAAATACAAAAAGAGAAAAACCGAAATACGCTATTACATTTGCTTCTTAACTTATGGGATTCATAAGGCAGAAAAAGGATTTGCCGTTGACGATCTATAAAAAAAAAAAAGTGGAATCTGTATTTAATGTACAGTATTAAAGGCAGTGTGTGGATTTCATCAGTTCATTTCTCTGCGTCAATTCTTTTCTTCTTTTTTGTTTAAATTAACACTTTTCAGCCATGCTAATTTAATCCTTAATTTACAAACTACTGTCCTAAACATTACTGCAGCCCTTTTCTAGTTGACATTTTAAAACTGACCCAATGATGGCGCTCTCCAACCTTTTTTTTATACACTGTCCTTCCATCGACTCCTACGATGGCTCCCGTTCTGCCGGACGGCTCAGGATATATTTTTTGGGTTAAAAGTGAAATGTTAAAAACAAAAAGCAAACCAGGTTGCAGCAACTTGCATATTTTATAGACGGCAAACGGCCACACATCCTCTGGAATGACTGATCTGTGAGTCAAACGTCCAAACGGTCACTCACTTTATCACACCCAAATGTTCAGCTGTTTAATCAACTTGGTTAATTTGGTTGGTTTTCAAGAGGATCAGAACTAGAACTGTGTTTTTAGTTGTAATGTATCATTTTTACTGTAAAGTACAGCAACAATACAGCACATTTTGGGTTGTGCATTGAAATTCAGGTTGAATATAATTGATCAGATTAATGCATCAATTTTAAGAGTCAGATTTAAAATACTACTAATGCTTAAGATACTGAAATCAAAATAATTTAATTTATTTGAATCAATACATTTTATTTATTTTTTCAATAATTTGATTGAACTCAAAACAGATGAGCAGATTTCCTTTCTGGTAGATGTTAAGAGTGTGATTTCATGTGTTTTAATAAAGACCAAACCATTCTGTGGTGCATTGGCAAGAGTTTAGAATGACGGCAATATCGTGAAGTTTCAAGTATTTTTGTCTTTATTTTTCAACTTTTAACAACACAAGACACTTAAGGATTTGCATGTATGTGTGTGTGTATATATATGTATATAACCTCTATTTGTTATTCAACATTTAAGTCATCTGTAGTTGCATCCAGAAGCAAATTAATGATAATTTGAAAGGTGCCCTCGCGTCATAGTTTGGTAAGTTGAATATGAGGGTGTTGAGCATCTTTTAGAACAAACATGGAACAGTGTGTCCTCAAAAAAAGTGCACATACTATCCATGTGAGAACAGCCCCCCCCCCCCCCCCCCCCCCCCTTTTAAATCGCAAAAGCTAAAAATGGCACAAGCACAGTGCCGCCTGCTATTTTTAGCCTCCTGTAAAGGAATAAGATGGCTGCAGAGGAGCTGAAGTGTATGCACAGACTCCTATAAATACAAGCACAACAACACATGAGGATGCCGATGCACATTTCCCTCCTCCCCCTTCAGGTTCGGTACCGCCGAGGACAAAACGAGAGCTGCTGCATCGCTAATGCACTTATTTATTGTTAGCCCCCCTTGGTCTATTCCTGTGCAGCCGAAACACACTCCCGGCTCTGTTTTGGAATGTTTCTCAATGAATAATTGACTGGAGTGGTATTTTTTGACCGGCCCTGTCTTGGGTGCAGTTTATAAATAGCTTGTGTGCAGCAAAGCGTGCATGGATTTGTCAGGGGCGTTAGGCCTGGGAGTAGGAGCCCTGTTATGTAATAGGCATGTGAGTTGGCACACCATAGAGACACCGCAGTGTGTGTGTGTGTGTGTGTGTGTGTGTGTGTGTGTGTGTGTGTGTGTGTGTGTGTGTGTGTGTGTGTGTGTGTGTGTGTGTGTGTGTGTGATGCTCTGTACCCATTGAGTGTTTTCAGAGTGATAGTATACTCACTGGGAGTCCTTTGTTAAGTCTGCTGCAGCTGAGGCAGCTCATTTTATTATTTCATTAGTATCACATTTACATGCACCTTTTTATGCATTTAATCCATGCACCTTATTAAATCAATATTAAACATGCATGAGCGTATACTTTACCGCTGATTTATATATATATGATGTGTTAAACAAACCCTTACAGTATCCGTGCATTGCACTGTGATAATGGTAAGGCAAATATCCTTATTAATAGTGTGGCACTAATCTGCCATTGTTTTATTTATCAGTCGCATGTGAGTCATGGATAATTAAGTCTATTTTTGTGCAACACGCATGACTGATAAAATCAATCACATTCTTTCCTAACATTCTTTGCAAACAACAAAGTTTCGTCGACTCCTGAAAAGTCATTTTGGGGGCTGAGGAACAAGTAGGCGTCATAAACGTCGTCCTGATGCAAAACTTCCGATGCCCATTACAGCTCCAGATATTTGTTATTGCACTTCACACTGTGTGGATATATTTGGCTCTGCACTGCTGAATATAGTAACACTGAATGGATGCTGCTGCAAGATATTACATAATGATAGTGAATTTGCTACGTGGACGTGAGAGGAGATGACTATTTTAAAGACGCAGTGACTGTTAGAGCGGAGCGAGGAAAGAGTGCTTATTTGAGTCTTTCATTCATTCCAAAAATGTGCATTTATTGTATTATTGTCTAATGCAGCGACTTCTCAGTTGCTGCAGCAAAATAATAGTGGACCTGATTTGAGACAAGATCTCTCATATAATCGGTTTCTAGATATCAGAAGAAAATTAAAGTGTATTGTTTCAACAAATTAAGAGAAAATAGAATATAATGATAATATATATAAGCAGAATATAAAACACACAATAATAAAATGAGAAAGTCAATAGAAAATATGTATTACATACACTTGAAGTTGGCTTTTGCAGCATGTTATGTAATCAATTGCAGTGTATGTATCCAGTGGCGGACTCAGGCTGTCTGAGTGGAAAGAGCAAAAAAAAAATAAGTAGAAAAGGGGGCAGGTGCATGTGGTGGGGCATTAGGGTGCACAAGGTTTTCAAGCACTTAAGATGGCCTTTATGTCTTAAGTGCTACTGCATCATGTTATCTCTATTTAAGGGGCACCCATTTGTGCACTGCATCTCATTTTCTCCACTGTGAGGACATCAAAGAAGCCACTTAAAATGTTTTCTTCACCAACGGGGCATCTTAGATAATTTGGGTTTTTTTCCGCACTCGAAAACCATCCAAGAAGGTACTTAATTATGTTTTCTCCCCTGGAAAGGCAACACAGGGGATTTCATCATGTTTTCTCCACTGGAAGGCCATACAAGAGGGCACATTGTCATGCTTTCTCCACTGGAAGGCCATCTAAGAGGGCACATCATCATGTTTTCTCCACTAGAAGGCAAAAGTGCACACAATCATGTTTTCTCCACTGGAAGGCCATCTAAGAGGGCACATCGTCATGTTTTCTCCACTGGAAGGCCATACAAGAGGGCACACATCGTCATGCTTTCTCCACTGGAAGGCCATCTAAGAGGGCACATCGTCATGCTTTCTCCACTGGAAGGCCATCTATGAGGGCACATCGTCATGTTTTCTCCACTAGAAGGCAAAAGTGCACATCGTCATGTTTTCTTCACTAGAAGGCCATCCAAGAGGGCACATCGTCATGTTTTCTTCACTAGAAGGCCATCCAAGAGGGCACATCGTCATGTTTTCTTCACTAGAAGGCCATCCAAGAGGGCACTTCATCATGTTTTCTCCACTGGAGGGCCATCCAAGAGGGCACATCGTCATGTTTTCTTCACTAGAAGGCCATCCAAGAGGGCACATCGTCATGTTTTCTTCACTAGAAGGCCATCCAAGAGGGCACATCGTCATGTTTTCTCCTCTAGAAGGCTAAAGTGCACATAGTCATGTTTTCTCCACTTGTAGGCCATCCAAGAGGGCACATCGTCATGTTTTCTTCACTAGAAGGCCATCTATGAGGGCACATCGTCATGTTTTCTTCAGTAGAAGGCCATCCAAGAGGGCACATCGTCATGTTTTCTTCACTAGAAGGCCATCCAAGAGGGCACATCGTCATGTTTTCTTCACTAGAAGGCCATCCAAGAGGGCACATCGTCATGTTTTCCCCTCTGGAGGGCCATCCAAGAGGGCACAATCATATTCTTTTCCTTGGAAGGGCACCCCAGAGGGCAGTTTATCACGACTTATTTAACCAAGGGTCATCCAAGAGGGCACATCGTCATGTTTTCTCCTCTAGAAGGCTAAAGTGCACATAGTCATGTTTTCTCCACTGGAAGGCCATCTAAGAGGGCACATCATCATGTTTTCTCCACTAGAAGGCAAAAGTGCACACAATCATGTTTTCTCCACTGGAAGGCCATCTAAGAGGGCACATCGTCATGTTTTCTCCACTGGAAGGCCATACAAGAGGGCACACATCGTCATGCTTTCTCCACTGGAAGGCCATCTAAGAGGGCACATCGTCATGCTTTCTCCACTGGAAGGCCATCTATGAGGGCACATCGTCATGTTTTCTCCACTAGAAGGCAAAAGTGCACATCGTCATGTTTTCTTCACTAGAAGGCCATCCAAGAGGGCACATCGTCATGTTTTCTTCACTAGAAGGCCATCCAAGAGGGCACATCGTCATGTTTTCTTCACTAGAAGGCCATCCAAGAGGGCACGTCATCATGTTTTCTCCACTGGAGGGCCATCCAAGAGGGCACATCGTCATGTTTTCTTCACTAGAAGGCCATCCAAGAGGGCACATCGTCATGTTTTCTTCACTAGAAGGCCATCCAAGAGGGCACATCGTCATGTTTTCTCCTCTAGAAGGCTAAAGTGCACATAGTCATGTTTTCTCCACTTGTAGGCCATCCAAGAGGGCACATCGTCATGTTTTCTTCACTAGAAGGCCATCTATGAGGGCACATCGTCATGTTTTCTTCAGTAGAAGGCCATCCAAGAGGGCACATCGTCATGTTTTCTTCACTAGAAGGCCATCCAAGAGGGCACATCGTCATGTTTTCTTCACTAGAAGGCCATCCAAGAGGGCACATCGTCATGTTTTCCCCTCTGGAGGGCCATCCAAGAGGGCACAATCATATTCTTTTCCTTGGAAGGGCACCCCAGAGGGCAGTTTATCACGACTTATTTAACCAAGGGTCATCCAAGAAGACACTTCATCACGTTTTCTTCACTTTAAGGGCCGCCCAAAGACCATCATATCATGTTTTATCTACCACAGGGGCATCCAATTGGGCACTTTAGATGTGTTTGTTTTTCGAGTATGGAGACACCAAGTGTGTGTAACATCTTATTTTACATATAAACATGTATTAAGTCTGCATATACGTAACATAATGTAATCTCATACGTTTTATATACAGAAAAAAATGGACAGTTCTGTGGCTTTCGTGTTTGAGGTTGAGGACACATCTGTAAAATCTCAAAGTCCTTATTGTAAAGTAGAGTACTAGTGCGGCAGCAGAAATCTATTTTCTCCACCATTTGCCCTTTTCATTTTGGCCAGAATTCATCTAAATATAGCACAAGTTCGCAAGACATTCACAGAGCACGCATTACCTTTTGCTCGGCTTTATCCACATGAGATTTACCGTCCGTTTATTTCTAGCTCAGTGTCATAAAAATGTATTGGCCTTGTGGGGACAATAGTTTTCTCTGCCATTAACACTACGGTCCCTTCGTCTTGTCTCCTCGCCCTCTTTGCGTAACTTCCCCTGCAGCCTCAGTCCGTGCGGCTCCTCAGTGATTACTGTATGTTACTCAGTGTTTGACGTAGCTGCAGAACAGTTGTCTGAACTCACTCCTGACTGCGTTAACGGCTTCGCTGTTGCTTTAGTGCCTTCGAACTGCTCTGAAGTAATTCCATCCTCCTCTCTCCGCAGCATTCTGCTGTAACAGGCCTGTTGGTGCAGCTCGGTGACGACCTTCCAGAAGAGCTTTAATGCACCTTCACCTCTCTTGAGTTCCATTGAAGGCAAAAAGAGACCTCTCCTATATTTAAATCTGTTTCATAACACATCTTCCAGCTTTTCTCCCACTTCCCTATAATTAGGATAAGGTGCACAACAGTAGGCTAAGTTAAACAACAGAGGTGTGCGTTAAAAACACACTCTCAAACCCTATGAGCATCAAACTCATTCATTCATTCATTCATTCTGTTTTGTCAGGATGACTCTGAAACAATGAAATTTGTGATCTGGGTCGAAGTTGTTCGAATGGAGTCCACACCTCTGTTCTCGAAGAGTCTTCTCTGTCTAAGATCGGCTTTCTGGACTCTTTCATGCATTCAAAATGTACTTTTTGTGTATTGATTAGAACAATTTTGGTCTTTTTAGGGGTTGAGATCTCTAAGGATAGAGTCATACACTGCGTTCAGCTGACCTTCTTGTTTGCAGCATCTCCTTAAAGGTACAGTGTCAAGCATTTAGGTGGGATCTATTTCCAGAAGGGGCTATAATATTTTCGAGTATGTTTTCTTTAGTGTATAATGATCTGAACACAAGAATTGTGTTTTCTTTACCTTAGAATGAGCCGTTTACGACTCACGGAGAAAAGTTGGCACGTGGAGAAGTTTCAGTTGTGATCTGCAAATTCACTGCTATAAATGGTGCCAAATCCTACACACTGCACCTTTAAGTCCATGTCTTTAAACAACCCATTATCAATGAGGTGAAGGGGTAAGTGCCTGTTTAGGCATGTCACGATTATCATGACCAACAGATTCACGATATTATCCCATACCCTTAAAACACTGTGAATTCCTTCTAAACATACTGGAATCAGTTTACATTTTGTTAAGAAACAAATATTTAAACATTTTTAGTGTAAAACCAACCAAATATTCACAAGGTCACCATGTATAAATAAAATACATTTTAATTTTAAAAGCAGGGTCTATGTTCCACTTGTCTATCATGAAAGCATATTTACGATTATTCCTATTTTTCCAGTTTATTATCATGATCTGTCGTAAAAAAAATCCATAGATATTCATATGGAAAACCTCGTATTGCCTAATATCATCCCTCTGTGATCACAGTCTGTCAATAACACATTATGTCTGTATGACGTATTATACATAGATTTAATTAAGATCAATTCAATTTGCATTTATAATGTCACCATGACTACAAACCTTCATAAAACATCCAAATAAAGCAAATGCACCAGAGGTTGAATCTCCTGTTAATGTAATGCCATGGAAATCCTACAGGTAGCAGCTTTAATGAATGAGACCGAGGCCCATTCTTAAAGAGACACATTGATGAAGATGATGAAGAAAGAAAAACATCCTCTGACGAGGATGAGCTCATATTATTTTTGGTGTGAGATCCCCAGCCCGCTGGTCCGGTCCGTGCTCCCGGTTCGCCTCCTCTCGTACAGTAGTAAGGCCACCGTGAGCCAGAGAAACCCGCAGCGCCAGGCATGTCGAGAATGAGAGTTAAAAATAGCATCATCGGTCGGCCAAGCGGCGCTCCGTTACTACGCGTTTCAGCATTCTGCCCCTGTGCAGGGGGGGAGTCTGCAAGGACCGGGCCTGGAATCAAACCCCTTTTTTTTCTCCTGTATAGCAGCTCCGCATCATCACACTTGTGGGACCCACTTGTGGTGTAAAACCTGAACCCGGAGTCTTTTTTTTTTTTTTTTTTTTTGCGTAAAAGATAAAGGCTTCAATCTGACATCTGGTGTTGGTTTGCGTCATGATGTCCAACGGAGCTCATCTCCACACCCCGTTGTGTGTGCGTGTGTGTGTGTGTAATACACACACGCACACACACACACTGGTCCTGCTCTCCTTTTTTTTTTGCCTCCAGTGACATGAAAGGGAGGTTTGACTAACAGCCAGTGTTGGAGGATGAGGAGGAAGAGGAGGAGGGCTGCGCCTTCCTCGGCCTATCCTCTCCTCTTTTGCATTTGCAGCGGATGTTTTCATTGGCGCGCGGCTGTATTTTAAGCCGCCGTGCAGACAACCCGAGGCTGCTGCTGCTGCTTCCACCTTCAAAGTGGGAGATTCTCCACGTGACGTCAATGGTGACTGACGCAGGAGCAGGAAGTCGTTTTCATTCTTCCATTTCTTTTCGGCCGTAAATAGAAAAAAAAAACTGGCCGTTTGAATTGACATCACGTGCCATCACGAGCTGCAAAACTGGAGCTTCGCGTGCGCATTTTACTTTTGTTTTTAATTATTTTTGTCGATAGTGGTGTTCTTGTGCGCGTGCGCGGAGCAGCAAATCATCCATTAATTAAAAGCCCCAATTCTGCACACTTCCGCGATTCCGCTGGGGGGAAAAATCCGGGCGTGCGCTTTTCTCTCTCTCTCTCTCTCTCTCTCTCTCTCTCTCTCTCTCTCTCTCTCTCTCTCTCTCTCTTTTTCACGGTATCGTCATTAAGGCAAATGCCGCCGTGCGCGCACGCGCATCCCTCGCGCAGGGAGGAGGAGGAGGAGGGGAGGGGAAAACGCGGGAGCTCGCGCCAGCTCGCAAACGCCGCACGCTCGAAATTCCTCCAAGGAACCTCTGCGAGCTTTTCTTTTTTCATCACGCGCGGGCTAAAAATAGAAACGGGGTTGGATCGTGATCCAGAAATAGATAGGGGGCATCACTCCTATAAAAGGCACACCATTGAAGAGTACAGTGTGTGCACAGTTTGAACAAGCGGAAAGCCACAGCGTTATTTTATGGCTTTTGTTGCTTTTTATTTGGTGCTACTTTTTCTTCTCTTGTTTGAAGGAGGCTCTGCTGCTGCCGCTGCTGCTGCTACAATGGTGAGTTGTGCGACCATTCCTCTCGCTGCTGCACCTGTTTCTTTATCCCTTCCTTTAAGGCTCTGCTGTGTGTGCACGCTTCTCATTCACTGCAAAATGTTTGATTAAGGCGGGATGATGATGATGATGATGGGGGAGGAAGGAGGCGATGTGACGATTTGTGTTTTTTTGTGTGGATTTCTCTTTTTTCTTTTTTCTTTTTTTTTTGCACCATGCTCGAAGGGATGTGAGAGCAGTGTGTGTGTGTGTGTGTGTGTGTGTGTGTGTGTGTGTGTGTGTGTGTGTGTGTGTGTGTGTGTGTGTGCAGCTACACGGGAATCACCCTCAGCTGTGATTAAAAAGGGTGTGTGTGGTGTGTAGATGATGATCACCATCAGCATCATCTCCTTTTCTCTGGTGATTTTTTGAAGATCATCCAGAGAGTGAGTGGGGAGCTGTCCCCTCGGCTGTGGTGCTGAAGTGCTTTCAGACCTCTTTACTTACACGGAGCATCCTTCCTAAACACACACACACACACACACACACACACACACACACACACACACACACCGTGGGCATTTCTCCTAACTTTCACGCACCCGGTTGAAGCTGTGAGGGTTTTATGTGCTCGCTCTTTTCAACCTTTAGCCACGTCCGACGTGCAAAGCTCCACGGAGAATCCCGAGCAGCTCGCCGCCCTCCGACACGCAGCGCTCTGTACCTTTTACGATCCCATCCCTTGTTCGCAGGGGCTTCTTCTTCTTCTTTTCTTTTTTTTCTCCCTCCTTTTGTTGCGCGAAGAGTCTCGAGTCGTGACTGCTAAAAGTGAGTAAGGCGCGTGCTGCGTCAGTGGCGTCTGGCTCCGGTGCGCTCGAGACAGATGGGGTGGGGAGGGGTGGGGGAGAGAAGGGGAGGGGGGTGGGGGGGAATCGTGACCGGCTGGGAAGACGCGTCCACGGAACGAGAGGCTGGACGGCCCAATGAAAACGGAGCGAGGGTGGGGCCCCTGCCTCGGCCAAGCTTGGACGACCGGAGCCGAATTAACCCTTTGCAAATAAAGCAAACTTTACTATTCATGAAACACGGAGGCTTTTTCCAACGAGTGTTTTTATTTTTTATTTTTATTTCTAGAAAAAAAGGACCCACACGGGGCAAACGCACATCACATGTCGGTGCTGTTGTGCATTTTCACGTGTTGTTGGTTATTGTTTAGTTTAATGTCGCACTGGTGTCCATAGTGAATGTTTAGGGAGGGGAGGGGGGGGGGCTGTCAGGTGCTTTGGCCTCCTGCTTAGGTGCTCTTTTCCTCCGCGTCGCTATTGGCGGACGGCGGGTCCTCCCCGTCCAATGAAAGCGCGTCCATCCCCTCCGCTGCGTGTGAAAGTCCGGCACGGCGACGAGACGCCGCCTCTCCTCCGCGCCGCCGCTCTTTTTTAATAACAAGCCTGCGTGTTGCTGCGAGAGCGACGCCAACACAACAAAAAACCTGCGGGTTTCACTTTCGGTGGCGGCGTCTTGACACGCGTAGTGCGCGTAAAAATCATTTTAAAAGACGCCCTCCTTGCACAATGTTTGGAATCTGAGAGCACTTTGAGGATGAAGACCCCCCCCCCCTCTACCTCCCACCCCCTTCCCATCTCCCCCCCACCCACCGAGGAGCCGGAGTGGATTTGGGATGTTGGCAGCTGTAGCAGTTGTCCGTCACGAATCTTTTTGCGGTCTGGGCTTGCTGTGCGTACATGAATCTGGGAAGCCCTTACCCCAAAAAGCATTCGTGGAGGATGTGAGCGACGCTCGTTTCATGCTGTCGGGACCGAGAAGAACCCCCCCCCCCCTCCTCGGTGATCTGTTGTAGCACCGAGGTCTAGGACTCGGACGACCGGTGCTCTCTCGCCGTTATCTCTCCGGCTGCGAGGCGCGCGGAATGGCGCGGGGGGGGGGGGGGGGGCACAGGTCAGCAGGGAGGATGCAAAGACGAGGGTTGTCGTCTCGCACCCCTGAACGCACCTCCCAGCCTCCCACAGCACCCATCCACGCTTGTGCCTAATTATGCATTATGTTGCTTTCTGTTGTGCTATAAAAAACGTGTTTGAAGAAATAGAAATGTTGCGTTTATAATAAAGAAAAAAAAAACTGTTTTTATTGATTCATTATCCCACATCAGATTTGCTTCACAGTCATGTGTTGGCCTCTGGGAGAGACTTATCGGTTCATGTTCGGGGTTTTGTTCTTTAAAATGAAGTGGGTTGTTTGCAGATGAGAATGCATGTTCCTTATGAGAAGCTTTTATTTGAGTTATTCTCACATTTCTGCTGACTAAACATCAGCTGTGTGGACTTTCCTTTTGCTTGATTTAAAATTGACCTTAAGTCAGGATTCTGAGGTTTTGACAAACAGGAAATGACGCACTAGGAATGATTTGACTGCAGGAACCTGAGTTGCACCTGCGTCAGTTTCCAAATTTCTTGCACTTTGATTATTTCACTTTTTTTCTCCTTCCTAATACCCAATCTACGCTTAACTACATCCACATATAGGTGTTTTGTTGTCCTCTGCTTTCTGTGCTACATGACACTCACCATAAACCAAAGCAACCCCACATCAGCTTCCCTCCTGGATCAGGAGCAGTTTTCTGTATCTTAATGATATATTTGCTTCTGCGTTTTCATACAATCCTTTATTTTTTATGCCTTTTGAACTGGCAGGTCGCCCACGTCACACACCCTGAGAGACGGCAGCAGCAGCAGCAGCAGCGACCGGACCTCAGTGAGGTCAGCAGGAATCCACAGAGGGGAAAACTCTAGAAGGGAAGGAAACCATAGTTTTACTGATAAAACACACGTGCACTTCTTTCACTGTCTTCATCTCATCGTTACACGAGAGTGGAAGTTCATTTGATTTTTGATCATCTGCAATCACAAACATACGTCATATTGCAAACTAAAGATGAGCCCAGATCACAATAGTTGCTTTCTGTTCAGCATGAAAACAGGGAGAAAATTGCTCCAACACAACATATCAAACATCCGTAGACCTGGAAATGAGACTCACAAAGGAACCCCTAAAATGTGGGAACCATCGTCTCATTCATTAAACTCTGACGTTCTTTACATTTACTATTTGCTTTAATCCTGGAAAAGGCAATGAACTGATTTATCACAAAATAAACAAGACATGCATAATGTTTTAATGTGAAAACACTGGCGTCACTCATTTGAACGGCAACGTGAGAATGTTTGGTCAAAATCTCCACCTCAGAAAACCTGAAACCCCATAAATGACACTTTCTTTAGGCGTTTTTACAGATGTGCTCATTTTTATAATCTCACTTGAATGACAGATCCCTTCAGCTTTGCACGTATTTTAAAGAGGGTCACCTCTAACAGGAGATCTGGATTCGGATCGGGTGCTGGGGTCTCACGAGCACTAAGCAGACCCCTCTCAGCTCCCGGAGTAGGGGAGGTCCTGCTTTGGGAGAGTGTGAATGTGTTTAAACCTCGCCCTCCCTGTGATTTCCCCTCCAGGTCGTCTTTTTAATCAGCTCACCCGCTTAAAGGAGAAGCAATCACAATTAGACAGAACACACCGGCCGCTCGGCAGGACGTCTGTTTCTGTGACGGAAACTTTACATAGAAGCAGTGAAAAGGTTGATTTAAAACAAAAAAAGTCTTTGACCAATCCAATAACAGAAATCATAAAACATTTGACATTTTATTTACAAGCAGGTTCAGGTCCAGGGCATAAAGATGTTGGGCGTGTGTTTTATTTTTCTTACCGGCTCACATCATTTCATCATTCCATCATCACCTCATAATATTTGTCCTCGTCCTGAAAATCAGAAGATTATTTGTTTTTTTTTAATGATTTCTTGTATTTTCTTGCGTGAGTGTGAAAGAAGTAACGTTACTGTAAAATGCAAACGCTTTATATTAAACACATTAGTTTCCCTTTAGACTTTGTCCCTTGATTTATTAGAATTTGTTCTTGTTATTTTGCCGTGGTGATCATGGTTACTTCTTGATTTGAAAGCCATAGAACAAGATGTGTATAGAGATAGAGTGCATCCATGTCAGTGTTACTCTTGCAGGTGTGTGTGTGTGTGTGTGTGTGTGTGTGTGTGTGTGTGTGTGTGTGTGTGTGTGTGTGTGTGTGTGTGTGTGAGAGAGAGAGAGAGAGAAGTTAGAAAGAGACGTATCCTTAAAACTCTATGTTCGATATTAAATGACATGTCTGCCCTCCATGTGAAAACATTTGAGGCAGCTCACAATTATCATGACGCTGATGTGAAGTTTCTCCAGAATCCACACATTCTGTATCTGCGTTTCTATGAAGTGGAAATGTAAAAGTGATAAAACGTTACATGGATCTTAAATGGTTTGTAGTTTTCAGACGAGCAGTCGGACCCTTAAACGCTGATTCAGTGGAGATCTGCAGCCGTTTCTCCTCACTCTTTGCAGGTGAAGGAAGGAAATATTCAACTGTCTTCAACTGAAAAACAATCACACACTTTAGTTGTTCAGGCTCCAAATGCAGATTTATCAAAAATATGAAACACCTAGAAATATGACATTAAGCTCGCCTCCCTATTTCCCCCCAAATAATTGATTTGTGGTCTTTTTCCCAATGCGTGTTCAGAACCTGCATCCTGGTTTTCGTGTGTGTGTGTGTGTGTGTGTGTGTGTGTTTGTGTGTGTGTGTGTGTGTGTGCGCAACGTACACCTTCTTGTAGCTTAAACTTCACTATACTATCTTCTTATGTTCTTTCCCTGTTTGTACAAATTAATTTAACATAATTTTATAATAATTTAGTCTTATTTTGTCATCTCCTTTCTCCTTTTTTTGCTCAATTATGTCATAATAGTGACTGTATGAACAACTTCAATAAAATATATATATTTTTTAAAGAAATCTAACCTGAATGATGTCCAGATTTACGACTGAATGTGCTCATTTTCTCTGTTTTTGAACACATTTACAATGTAAATGCTGAATGTATAACTGTGTGTGTTGTTTTGTTTCAGAAGGTACCATATGTTGAAATATAAATGTTTTATTAATGATGACGGCTTCCCAATAAAATGAGTGTGAAATCCTCTGTTGCGTGTCCTCGTTATTTGCTTGTCTTGTTTTAGTAAATAACGTGTTCCATGTGTAGAAAAGAAACTTGTAATCTGTGTTTGTGATGTGTTGTAAAATAACATGTGGGAATAAATATTGATAAAAGCGTTGTGAAGATGAAATTAAACAACATGTAAATTGTCCTATAAAATCCACAAAGAACAGTTTATAATAAGAATATTCTCTAAAACCATCGCTCTATGAATGTGGTGTTCTTCCTGTATGTGTGTGTTTTCACACGTCGTTCTCGATGCACAAAGCTGTATAAATCTCTAATTTAACGTCTCTTTTTTAACAAGATCCATTCTCAATAATAAACAAAATCAATGACATAATGATAAAGATTTGTGCATCAACACATGAGGCTGGATTTCTAGCTGAAGTGTGCCATGTTGTGGGATTAAAAGAAGTCCATATACTTTAAAAAAAAACACATATTCAGCAGCTGTTTTTGATATGTTTTCTTTAAGTCACACGCTCGATCAATTTCTCGGTCACCCTCACTCCCGCTCGGACACGGGGCCCACTCGCCCGCAGGCTCCCGTGGTGATGATCAGCAGCTGGTCCATTTGTGTCCGAGATGGAGCTTTAATCTAAATTTCATTCAGGTTCCTTTGAAAGCTTAGAGCCGGCAGTTTAGACTCCTGTTTACCATTGCTGCATTTCTATTTTTAGATGCAATGCTCTTATGTAACGCTCACTCTCACATTATGGACCACTGCTGTCTGCTCCACTTGGCTGAATTGTGTACTCTCTCTCTCTCTCTCTCTCTCTCTCTCTCTCTCTCTCTCTCTCTCTCTCTGTGTGTGTGTGTGTGTGTGTACTATGTTAGATTAAATTATGTCTTGTAACTTCTATAAAGTAAAAATTAGACGAAAGATCCATTCAAGGATAAACAACTTGATACATGTTTGGAAAATAAGTGAAAATAAATAAATGTGTGTCAGGGCTCGGACCCACATTTGGGCTCTTTATGTTAAAATACAAAATAATTCTTACAAATTCTCAGAGGGAATACGGTGTACAAAACATACCGTGAGTTTTTGTGTGTGTTCATTGTTTGTCACAATAATATCTGGATATTTTATGAATATTTCTTATGATTGCTAAAAAAAAAAGCACATTTCAGCATTTCTTCAATATATCAAACCGATAAAACAAGAAGGAAAGCAAGCTGGTTGCAATATAATCAGTTTAATCCGTCAGTTTCCATGAGAGCAAAAACAGAATCCACTAAAACACAGGGCCCTGGCTTTTAGGTATAAAACATTATTACAGATACATAATATCCATAATCATGAACGGCTGGGATTTCATATCTGATTTTTGCTGTTACATTTTCTTTAAATAAATAAAGCTTCAAACCTCACGATCAAACCTGATACAACAAAAGATTGATAGCATCGTTTTTGTTAAAGTAAAAATAAAGCTCGGCTTATTGCGTAAGAAGAGAAAAGTGATAAGAAAAGCATAAAATTGCTCAGAAAATGACACATGACATACCTTTTATTTATTTATATCGTGGGGCGGGCTCTGGATAGAAACAACACCAGGTGGCAGTAAATCTCAATGTGTTTTTCGAAACAGGCAACGAAGAAGAAAACCGGCCAATCAGAGAGAGCCAAAGCTTCCTGATGCGGAAGCGTCCAACGCGGAAGTAGCTTTCTCATCCTTTTGGTTTTCTCCAGTCGGACGCCTTTTGCACTTTGAACACCTCTTACTAAAGTGACACCGGGGTTATAAACCGACGTTACTGCTAACGGGGGATATCAGAGGTGAGCGGGTATGTCGTCCGGAGGGGAAGCAGTGCTGCGGGCCCTGGAGGCGCCGCTGTTCTGGCTCGGCGCTCTGACCGCGGCCTGGCTGTCTGTGTGCTCCGGCTGCCGGCTGCTGTCCGGGATCCGGGTGTGGGTGCTGGGCAACGGGCGGCTGGTGTCACCCACCAAGCTGGGCAAATGGGCAGGTGAGAGAGACCGTATGGAGAGGATAACGACATTATTATTTCGTTATTTTTATATATATTTCATTCAAACCAAGTGGGATATGAAATATGTCATACCAGAAAAATAGATAATAGTTATTAGATTCTCTCAGTTATTATTATGTTTTATTAGGATGAAAAAATTCATACATGTGTCTTGTGGTTGCCATTCTATCTCTAAACATAAATCCAAAATATAATATACAAGAAAACAAAACTACACTATTGTTTCTGTCACAGAAAATCCTTCTCTGAAAGAGTAACAGGCGTTAGCACTGTTCACTGCCCTCTACTGGCTGAAATGTATGGTTGCATCTCTGCCTCCAGTTGACGTTTTGGCAGAAATACTTTGATTTAGTGTCTTTGTTTAAATCATTTTTAGTGACAGAAACCAGTAGCAATCAACATGAGTCTTTAACTTGCATCGTTTCTCATGTACCAGCAAATCTTTGGCCCTTTCAGACTACTATCAGCTGTAGATAAGAGCATTGATCTATGGAGGCGTGCCAGCCTTTGGACAAACTTCCAGAGAAACTACAGTTAGGAAATTGTTCCAGCTATGTAAATATATATACACAGGAACAGCAGAGCAACATGATTAATAACTATTTTCTCACAATATATATGTGGAACTGCATTATATTGAGAGGATTTTCTAATATTTTAAATGTCTAAAGACAAAATATAATGCTGTCCAGTCTGTAATAACACCACCTGAATGTATGACCTTGGAAATAAACATGAAGTTTAAATTTTGAACTTGGTAAAAGTCCACTTTATGGCAGAGCTATTGTATCAGATTAGGTATTATTTTATAGGTATTACAAGCGCACACGTTTTCTTTAATGAAGTCATTTTCACGTCTTGTTCTTTGAACGTCACACGAACACGCGAGCAGCTCCGTGCCGTCACACAGATTGCATAATAATTTGACCTCGTCTGCTTCGTGTCTCACACTGGTGATTGTAAAGTCTCCTGATAGACTTTTTTTGTTGCAGCACATATTTGTTACACACTCTGGGCTTCTCTGTCCCAGCAGCAGTCTGCAGCGTTTCACAGGACGTAAAAAGAATGGGCAGGGAATGATCAGCCCCGTTTGTCATCTGGTGTAAAGTGTAGTAAATCTTGTCATGGGATTAAGGCTGGAGAGGATTATCACATCAGACTGAATGCTGTCCATCTGTCCGGCCAGCCTGCTGACTGAGCCTTGAAGTTTGAACAGACTGCCGGCATCGCTTTGTTGTTTGCTGTTCAAGGTTCACATCATGATGCAAAAAGCAGAGAACCAGATTTTTCTTAGATTGAATATCTCATGCATTTGCAGTATGTATTTCCCCGTGCTAAATCATTTTAAATGTGGATTTATTTTGTATTATTATAGCTAATAAGCTGAGCGGTTATTTATTTTTTCCAATCCGTGCAGTCACATCAGTCTGCCAGAGAAACCCAAATGTTTGAGGGTGCGTGCCGAAGTTGCCTCGGATCTTTTTTTCGTGTGCGGCTAAAAATGGAACCGCGTCACACAGGGATTTTATTTTTGGATCAGGGCTACACATGCAAAATGATTCAGAATATGCAATGAGGCCAAGGAGCCCGTTGGCCTCCGCCGCCGCCGCTCTCATTCACAAACTTTGTTTGACGTGATCGAGAGGACGGCCTGATTATGTAACGGGGCTGGAGCCATTCACAAATGGGACCCGGGATTCGGGTTCACTGGTCCCCACGTCTCACTTTCTTGAGCTTGTGTGTGTGTGTGTGTGTGTGTGTGTGTGTGTGAGTGAGAGAGAGAGAGAGAGAGATGGGGCAGTGGAACAAGGCACCATTGTAATGGTATCCCAGTATAATAGCCTCTTGCTATCCGAGACAATGCTTCAATTATTTACGATATTATAATGTAGATAAAAAGGGGACATTTGTTATTCCTACAATTGTGTCGGGTCTTATATAATAAACTATATGAATACTTATATATTAAACTATATAAATAAATCATCATGCCGTCTCCTCAAATATACATTCTAAATCTAAACTGTACACATATGAATGCAGAACAGAGTCTGTCGGAGGCACAAAATTGCATCTCTCCATCATAGCGAGGCTCCGACATTATTGCATATCCAACAGATACGGTAGGAAACCATTTTTGTTAGTTTGATTGTTGAGTTGTTGTTGGTGAAAATCCTTTTTTATGGGATAAAATAGCAGAAAATGAAAACACACCGTGGATAATTACCCAGAGCTAAACCCTAATACTCAACATGGGAACACTTTAGGGGATGGTGATGATTGTTCCAGGTATTAGTAAACACTCACTTTGGATTTTTTGTAGCAAAATGCTTAAATATATAAATGAATTATGTTAATTTATATATTTTCTGGCAGGTGACCCTGGTTCAAGTGGCATAATGTCCTTTTAATCAGGAATAAATGGACTTCATGGGACGTGCATTCAGCCACCACTTTATCCATTCCTGATGATAATTAACACTTTTTCAACCATTATCATTAATGTTGTTGTTGTGATTTTATTTCTGAGATGTTATCATCCCATGAAAATTTCAATTGCATTTCATTATTTTTAAATACTTAATTATTTCTGCATGAAATAAAGTGATTCTGGGAGCAGAGCAGGACATTGTCTTATATTTGAGTACCACAAGCTTCCAACAAACAAAATGACGCCGGCTATCAAACCCAAGACCCAAATAGTGACACATAGTAGCGCCATCATTAGAGCACCTCGCCAGTCTAACCTACATTTTGCCCAAGACAGCATTTCCTAAAATAGACCTTGTTTTATTTGAGTGAAGGGAACATGCACTCGGCTGTAAAAAGCTTTTTTTTTTCTCTCTCTGTTCCAACTGCGAAACAGTTCATTCTTAAAACAACTAAAAATAGCCCGCCCTATGTTCCCCTCGTCGTCGTGCCTGCAGACTCCGCATCGCTCCCCCCTCCTCCCCCTCCTTGCTATTTTTAGTTGCCCCCAGGTTCCCCCATGTTCGTGTTTGTCACTTTCTCTCCTCTTTGCTCCCCCACTCCCTTCTGTTTGGCTCCGCCGCAGCCCGAGAGGATGCTCGGCACCTCGGCATCATCTGTACTTAGGAAGAGCAGACGAAGGGGACGTGGCCGCATCCGAGGGTGCATGGAAGGATGCTTAAAAGGACACAAGGATGCTTAAAAGGACACTGCACAAACGGCATTTCATGAAAAATAATAATATTAATCATGATACGTCTATTAAATGCGTATACATGTCAAATAAAAAAGGTGAAAATATTAAAAGAATCAATGCTGATAGATTGGCAGATAACCTGAGTTGTTGAGAGAGACATAACATGTTTAATTGGTGCATTTAATTAAAAATAATAAAATCACAGAGACAAAAAGCACTTATTGGTTTTATTCATCTTAATGAGACCACACTGCAGTGACTAAGTGGGGTTGCCAACACAGAAGGCTCCTACCAAAAAGAAAACCCACAGTCTTTTGACAAAAAATGTTTTCTTGCAACAGGATGCATTCAGGAAGACACTGGTTTGTGTTAAAAAGGGCAAAAACCATGAATTGTTTTCCAAATATCTCAAAACCTTTGACTGCAACCAAACCAATAGATGTTTTTCCCTTCGTCCTCTCATCTTTCGTTGAGTTCAGACTGTTTGTCTTGAATAGAGACTCAACTTTTGTTGGGGCACCTTGCGTTTAGTTAATGAGCATAAAGAATCTAAAAGCCCCGCTAGCGGCCCCTAGAGGCTGCGCTGCTCTGTGCACCCAGCCAGACTGATGTGGTTTGACCTAAACCACCAATAGTCCCATCTTAAGTGCACTTCACTCTCACAAGTAGGTCTAAGCCACATCGTAAAAAGGAATGATATAACATGAAATAAGAATAATGACACACTATTGACACATAGGAAGTTGAAGAAGCATCCATAAATGTGCACAAGAATGAATATTCTTTAATCCGGGGTTACACGGGGACACGTCGTAGCGTCCTGCCTCTCCATCCCACTCCCATCCACTTTTTGTTATATTTAGCCAGAGGTGTGATGAATAGTTCCTTGTGAAAGATGGAGAAATGCTAAAAATAGGCCGCCGCTGCTGCTGTTGCTGCTGTTTGTGCCAGGCAGTTCCAGGGCATCCGTTCGCTCGACTGCCACCGAGGACAGAGAGGAGCTAACTTTCCCCTCTCCTCTTTTGTCCTCCTTATTTACCTCGTCCTGCGCTGCATATATCTACACTGACATCCAGCCCTTTACCCTTGAAAGCCAATTCATTTTTATTCTTCACTTTCCAGGGATCACTCCTCAATCAAACGGTTCCATAACTGACATCTTTTATGGTGTTGTCTGTGGTGCTGAGGTTCCTGGGGGGGGCACTCTTTGTCTGTTCATATACGCCGGTGGCCTTGCTTGCTTTCTTCCTGCACTATGAGTCTAGAGTGGAGGCGGGTCTAGCAGCAGATTAATACCCGTGGTTTGATCCTGGAAATAGATGTCCAACAAGAGGTTTTGATCTAATTTAGGGTCTATATTTTTCCTCCTGTTGTAGAGCTGTGTATGAATGATCAATGAATGAATGAATTTCTTTACATTTTCGTATTTCAAGTGGTATTTATTATTTGCCTGCTCATTTTACTGTTTGGATTCTACTGTTTGCAACAATTTGCATCATGCGAAGCACTTTGTGACTAAAAGGTGCTTTATCAAATAAACGTATCATTATTACTGCTGTGAATTTTCCAGTGAACGTGAAGAAGCCCGTCTAGCCTTTAGAGATTTAGAATATTCTCTACTTTTGTCCTGCCTATTCACACTCTGTCTGTCCTTTTGTCCCCTTGTTTTTAGTTGTGACCGGAGCCACAGATGGGATTGGGAAAGCTTATGCAGAGGAGGTAAGATTCCTCCGACTCCGAACCGATACAAGAGGTGGAGAGACTTTCTCTCTCTGTCAAACAGCATGAGGAATATTAAATAATTCAATGAGGTGTGCTCGGAGATACAGTTTTGTTGCTGCAATCCTTCCTTCTGTAAACTTGAAGGCTACATGTAATGTGTGCATGTAATGTGTGTTTGTGTATTCGGGTCATTGCTTGCAGGTTTATTGACTTGAGTGTGAATATTTAGGCTTCTGTTTGTGCACATACATGCGGCGGTCACATCATTAGAGTAGGCCGCCGCTGCCACCATGAGTATCTCTGCTCAAGACATGAGAACTACCTTTGCGAAGGTGTTTTTCTCGCAAGCTTTTTTGTTTTTTTGTAGCTTAAATAGACAAAAATGTAATGTGTAGAACATTCAAGCATGTAAATGTAATGTCCTGGTAGAAACCTAAAGTACAAATATGAAGCTGAAAGTGTGACATGTCCCCTTCATTTCAAAGTTTAGAAATGTTACGTAACCAGGAGGCCTGACCGACCCACTAATAATAATAATAATTAATAACTCAGTTTGGCTGCATAACGCAAACCTACCAGGCGGCGGCTCGGCGAGGAGCCTTCCTGAGCGAGAACGTACCATCAGATGATTGACACGGCCCTCACCGATTGGTCGGATCCACCCTCTCGGCCTTGCCCGTGACCTCTCGTGACCCCGCGGTAAACCTGTCGAATGCCCTTGCTGGCGCAGACGGATGCTTGTGACTCTTCACCTTCTGCAATCTTCTGCGATTGAGCTTGAACTCGTGGCGGATACACAAAGTTTAGGCAGAAGCCAGAATCTTCCAAAAGTCAACCTGTTTGAAGCTGAGATTATGGTTATAAATCATATACTTACAGAACTACTGACTGAACACTTTTTATGAATGATTTAATGTTCCTTTGTTTCCACTTTATTATCTACAATCTGTTGACATGTGTTTGTGTCTGCAGCTCGCCCGCCGAGGCTTCGCCATGGTGCTGATCAGCCGCTCTCAGGAGAGGCTGGATGACGTCTCCAAGGCGATCGGTGAGCCGTGTGAATATTTATTCAATATATACATTTGATTAAATCACACGCAGTGTATAAATGTTGTCAGACGTGGGGGAAAAAATGGATGGAAAGTGAAGATTTTTGCAGACGAGTAGCATATAATTAATGGTGAAATACAATATGTAGCTCAATGCTACTCTGTTTAATCCATCAGTCTAAGTAATTCCACACTTTTGCCGTCGAGGGAAATCAACAGGACCTGTGGTCCGACGGCACAAGACTGATGCAGTTCATGTGTTAAGTATGACAGCAGCGAGAGTGGAGTTCGCTCTTAATGATCCATGCTGCATTTCAGCCCCATTCATCCCCAAACACGGAGCGTTGCATCCATATTGCAAACCGCGTGAAAACAGTCCGATGGGGCCGAGCGACTCCGACTAAATGATATTGCATTGAATTGCGTGTTATGCTTTCCTTGAGTGGAGATTCAGCAGGACTTTAAAGCCTCTTGCTGGAGCCGAAAGTGAATCGTCCAATTTAATGAAAGCTCCCTCTTAAGGGAGGGATATCCTCATTGATGAAGAAGGATTATTTCAGGGTTTAATTATTTCTCTCCCCCTTTTTCCAAGCGACTATTTGTGAGAAAGTTGGTCATTTGTCAGTGCTTTCCACAGGTAACATTGAAAATTAAAATGTTTCCTGCCCTCAGCGAGCAAATGCGGTGTGGAGACCAAAACCATCGCTGCGGACTTCAGCGCTGTAGATATCTACTCCAAGATCGAACGTGGACTCGCAGGACTGGAGATCGGAGTACTGGGTGAGGCTCACTCCTCTCACTTTTCCTAGAATTGACTTGTTGGTGATGTGAGAGGCAGATTCACTGTGAAACAAGACCGACAGACGTCAGGGATTATGTTAAATGGAAGTGTTTCATGTGATCATGAAGGTTAATTTATCCTGGCTTCTTTAGCTCTCTGCTGCCCTCCTTAGATCGGAAAGATGAACAACACGCTGAACTACAGCAATGCAACCTTCCTCTTCATCCATCGGTGTAACAGTGTGTGGTAGTTAGTTAACACTGTTAATGTTGTTTACCTCTCGTCTACAGTGAACAATGTTGGGATATCTTATACTTATCCTGAATTCTTCCTCAACGTCCCCAATCTCAACACAGTAAGTAAAAGGTTCATTATTATTATTATTAGAATTATTATTATATGTACCATGGATGTATAAATCATTATATCACATTAGGAAAAGACGCATTATTTTTTTATAATTATGCACATCTGATCAAGTTCAATGATTACCAACACAGACCCAGAGTTCTACTAATGCTCTTCTTCTTCTTCTTATTTCAGTTCATTGACAACATGGTCAACATTAACATAACGTCGGTGTGCCAGGTGAGTGGGATTATATGAAAACAGACCTTTTGATCCAAGTAAATAAGGACCTTTAAACGTCCAAGAGGAGACAAGTACAACCTTCTAATGCATAAGAATTTACCCTTTAAGTTGGTATTTACTGATAGTCTTCTACTAGTTTTACCTTTTTTTTTTGTCCTTGAAAACTGAAACTGTTCCCATATACTCTTTCTCTCTATATAAGTAAGTGGTTCAGTCTATATTAACACATAAACGGAACTATAAAGCACTTTTCTTGTCATTTCGACGACTCAAGGCCTTTACGCTACATTCAGTCTCCATTCACACACCATTCGGGGGTATCTTGCCGATATCTTCAGTATCACTTCGGCATCAGATTCAAACCAACGATCCTCTGATTGGAGCCACAGCTGCCCTTAAATGTCAGTGTTTGTTATCTGGGATACCTTTTTGAGGAATTAAGTTTGTGGATAGTTTGAGATTCTTAGTTATGTATTGTAACTCCAGTTTATGACTCTATGGCTGTCGTAATTGGGCGTTTTTTACATGCTCTTGCCTTGCAAAGGCCTCTTTCACATCCGTGATGTACAACAGCTCTTCTCCCGGTTTAAATTAGCATTTCTTCAGCTGGCGTAGGTGGAGCCAGATGGGCCCACAGCTCTAAAAGGGCCATGCCTCATAGAATCTGTAGTTACCATATGTAACTAATGTTACCTTCCGTTTAGGCGTTGCCCTCTAAGAGCTGTTATAGTAAGGCAAGACGATTAACACCACGTCGGCCCCGTGTGGAGGAAATAATGTTGCAGTCTCCAAACAGAGTGTGACGGAAAATTATGCATCATATTGGTCCCCGTGCAGATCAGATTAGAGGTGCACCGTTAGGCATGTGCATAAAAGCGGCCCAATCGGGGCCACGCTTCATCTGCCCACCTAGCACGTTGAACACCGAATGAGTCGGGAAGACTTTCGATAAATCACTTAGAAACGTGTCTACGGCTGTCGTCCCCTCCGAGGAAGGCCGTGGACGAGGATGAAAGCTCTCTCGGAGCGCCGCTCTCGCTGCACATGTCGGCCAGTGGGATAAAAGCTGTTTTGACAGAGCCACGCCTGGCGAGTGCCCTCTGTGATGAATGAGCAGCTGATGCCTCTGCATGTTGCTGGCGAGTACAACAAGCTGAGACAAAGTGGGAGTCGGTGGGACGCTTTTCTGTCTCTGTGATGAGGCAGAAGAGATGACCCTTCAAGAGAAACTCTACTCAAGTTATTTTTTAAGACTATTGCTGTAAAGTTACTGTGCATCCATCCTCTCTAATAGAAGTACAGGATGCTGAGGTCGAATGCACTCATAGATAATCTTACCCAAGGACACTTCGGCATCGGATTTGAACCTGCCGATCTTGTGATTGGAGGACTCGCTCTTCCTCTGAGCCACTCCTTAATGTCGATGTTTGGTATGTCTGAATACCTTTTTGAGGAATAAAGTTCGTCTACGTGGATAGTTGATGGTTTGAGAGCCTTAGTTACGTAGTTAAGGGCCTCTTTCACGTCCGCAATGTATAACAGCCCTGCAACCATAGCAGATGCTTCACTCTAGCTGTTGTCAGGACTAGGCGGAGCGCTGTTCTGAGAGAGTAAAACGAGGACCTCTGAGATAACTAACGGCAGGTTTCCAGAATCAGCAGGTCTGATTCCCTTCAAAAAAGGCGCTTCACCAAGGTTAACACAACAGATGACTTGGGATGTGAGCCTCTCTCTCCACACCATCTACCCGGGTAACGGCAGTAGAGGGGCTCTAGCGCCCTGCAGGGGGCAGCCTTTCTTTTCAAGAAGTCACTGGCCCATCTCCACGAGGTCCAGCTGTGGCGGTTCGTCTCTGCCATATGGGATCTGCCATGGTTTCCTCTACCCGACCAGCTGCACCCGGGTCGGGAACTATCGTGAGATCCCCTTCTTCATTGCACACTAAAAGGCGAGGAAACTGCAGCTGTGGGAGATGAGTAAAAGAAATGCGTCGAGGAGCGTTACAGGCCACAGGCTGGCGATCCGCAACATCCCAGCGAGCGTGGGACTCGGTTACCACGCCGTTGTGGATTGGACCCCCCTGCGAGGCAGGAAGTCTGACTAGCAGACTCTTGCTGGTGGACCGTCGGAGGCCTCCAGTTTTCTGGCACCGATGTGCCTCTCGGATCTGCCGACGTTGTTATGATGCCTGGCAGGTCCTGAAAAGAAGGTGCCTTAGCGGCGGGCAAATGATCCGTGGAAGGAGAACGAGACACACACACACACACACACACACACACAGACACACACACACAGCACAAATACATAAAGTAAGTCACTTCTCTTCCCCTTCTCCATGTTCGACAGTTCCCAGAGCAACAGCTAAAGTCCACCCACTCTCTTTCCACTTTAATTTATGTCATTCAGCACCTCTTTAAACGGCTCCCTCTGCTATCGTTATCATTGGCTCTCTCTTTTAGTCTTCCGACCACCTCTCCACACACACATCCCACACACACCTTTTTAAAAGATGCAGATGCACACCTCCACACACTTGTCCGCCACCCACACACACTTTAGCAGACCTGTTTTTTTTGTTTTGTTGTTGTCGTGTCTGAGCTTTCACTTTGCCTTTCACACTAGTCACCTTCTCTCTCTCTCTCGCCCTCTCTCTCTGTTAAACAGATGACTCGTCTTGTTTTGCCTGGAATGGCGGAGAGGTACGTTTGTCTGATATGAACATGTCATCGTTTTATAAAGATGTGCCGTCTAAAGCAGTTATTTATTTATTTTCCATTTTTGAATGTGAACAATTGTGTTTAATGCAAATATTAACTGTTGGAAACGGCTGAAGAAGTCGTTTTACATTTTGGTTGAATATGCTTTTGCATTTTCTTGCCATGAGTTGGGTGAGGAAATGGAAACTGCTCTCATATCTGTCTTTAAATCTCACGTTTCAACTCCTTATATGTGTAAATAAGTAAGAAAAACAAAAACTTGATCCTATGTGGTTTTCATTTACCGTCGTTTGATATTGATTTTGACAAAACTAAAATAATAATTGTGACTTAAACCATAAGTCATAGCAGCACATAAAGAGTCAGCTGACCAGATAAGTGAAAAAAAACCCAAAGATGCAGCAATCACATATTTTCACATTTGACTTCCACATTTTAATTGTCATGGGAATATAAACGTTTCATACTGCACCATCTTTTCTCCTGATATTCTTATGTGATAGATCATATCTTGACGTCTGCATTGCAGCTGATTTATTTATCAAGTTTCTGATCATTTTTGTGAAATAAAGTCATCATATCCTCATACAACATGATTTCCCAACGCATACCTCCAGATTAAATATTGTATGAAAGCACCACCTGCCAAGTTGTCGATGCAAAGTCGTAAATATTTAAATATTGATCTTTCCGTATCTTTGATCTTATCAATATCTACCACCCCGTCTTTGATGTAGAACCAGAGCGGGACACACAGTTCCATGTCCTCCACTGGGATAGATCTCAGGCTGTTGGCTCATTCTTTACATTTCTTGCCAGTGTTAAAGAGCTTTTGCTCATTTTCCTGTTTGTAGGAAGAAGGGAGCGATCCTCAACATCTCGTCTGCCAGCGGGATGTTCCCCGTTCCTCTGCTCACCATCTACTCCGCCTCCAAGGTAACGTTACTATACATGCACCGCAGCATCATCAGCTGTTTACGCTGTGGCATAAAAATACATCTATGTGTTCTCATGTTATTAATTGACGATGCATCTAGTGATGATGTTCAGGGACGGGGAGAAGAACAAAGAGCAGGCCCTTGTGATGATTTTCATATTTCCATCTCGTCATCAAGCCTTTGTTCAAATAAGAATTCAGTTTAATTGAAATGGAAATAATATGCTTATTGTACAAAATCTGTAAAAGCAAATGCAATTATATGAACCATTCCTTATTTTATGTTCTAAGGATTTGATCATGTGACAGGACTATGACTAATTGTGTTCCGTTAACTAGTGAACTAGTTCCCAGGGTGCACTAGGGCCGCCGTAACTACCTTCCTCCTCTGATGATGATGGATGTTAGTTCAGCCTTGTGTGTGTATAAAGTCGGGGACGGTTCTTTTCCGTATTTGCCGTTTTTAATTGTTGAATATAAATAAGCGAGTGACTAACTCGGGTCCCGAGGTATTGTACCAATTAAACGTGTTTACAGGAGCATATGGTCGTCTCGTGTGTGTTCGTTAGTTAAAAACATCCCTTTTTCACACTTTTTAGCTGATTAATTTGCCGGTGTCTAAATTCTAGGTCGCTTTTATATCCACTAAATCCTGGTGTCAGCAAAGCAGGTTTAAAAAAAATGCACCTAAAATCCATCCGGGGTGAATCTCTTAGTTTAATGCTCAATTTAACCATCATCTCAGTTCATTACAGCTGCCATTAACATTGAAAAAGCACATTTTACCTGAACTCGCATATTTCCTCTCGGCTCATTTTTACACCGCATATTTTGGACTGAATATGTTCTTGTGCTTTCTACCCTACTGCTGTTTTTTTTTTTTTAACATTTGGTGACATCTTTTTCATACTGGGCTTTAATGACATGCCTTTATCTAATTATAGGCATTCGTGGACTTCTTTTCACGAGGACTGCAAGCTGAATACAAGAGCAAAGGCATCATCATCCAGGTAAAATTCTAACAATTTGAAGCAAAATTCGTATTAAAAAGGAACACCGTGTCACTACTTTACCAAGCTGTGAAAGCCCACACGTTCACCTACGTATTATTTTCTCCCTCAGAGTGTTCTGCCATTTTTTGTCGCGACCAAGCTGAGCAACATCCGCCGGGCTACGTTCGACAAGCCCACTCCGAAGCGCTACGTTGCGGCCGAGCTCAACACCGTGGGGCTGCAGACGCAGACTAATGGCTACCTGCCGCATGCCGTCATGGTGAGTCTGGCTTTGTGCTGTATAAACACGTGGCCTTGTGTGCTTTTCAGATCTTTTACTTTGGGATTTTCCACACAAAGCACGCCCGTCTCTGAACCGAGCACTTAAAAGGACTGAAAGTGCTTCAGCCAGTTGGAACTCAAACCCCCCCGCAGGCCTCCTCCACACATTGCAGTCCACTTACATAACGAACAATTGAAATGTGTCTGAATCTGAATGGCAGTAAAACTCCTCGCCAATTCAAACAACTGGTTTCTCTCCGGTAGTCGACGTCTGTCATGGCAACAGGATGGGAAATGATACTGTAAGTCTCCGCAGAGTCCCACAGTGCGTCGGCTGCTGTAGAACCGCAGTGACCTGAATATTAATGATCTTATTTTATTGATATGCATATAAATAACGAGGCCGTCCAGTATGTCGGTGGTCAATAAATCATTGGCGTGAGCGATCCTTTTGTTGATTCTGTGCAGTCAACAGTTATTTTTGCAGATTAAGGTAGACTCTCACACACACACACAAACACACACACACACACACGGCTCTCCCGTCACCGCCCCCTTTTTTATATTTCACCAAAGCACCAAGCTGGCGATTAAGTAGCGTCTGCTCTGATAATGTGATAATCCTCCGTCCCCTTCAGTGTTCCAGCACTGCCCCGTCTCCCCGTTTATAATCCACAGTCACCGCTGTGTAATTTAGACTTCCGTAAAGGCTGCAATCTACAGCCTACATAATAGTAGTTATAATACCGGGGCCGCCAAAGGGGTGGAAAGTGACGGGCCCTTCCCAACTTCCTACCCCACACTTCCGGCACCCATGCTCAGACCCCATGCATCTCCCACTAAAGCCTTTTTGGTAGTTCCTGCTACAGTAGTACAGCGTTTCTGTCCCCAAATACGACGTAGGGCGGAGCTACTACAGCGGGTCACCGACAAATGTCCAAAAATACATGAATACGACTTATAATAAGCAAATGTTCCTATTTGTTAAATGATATGTAGCGAAATTGTGGTGTAGAAATGCCAATATAGAATTAAAATGTGTTCTATAAATATATGAATCCATCAACAATTATTATTTTAATGGCTTAGCATTGTATACATACATAATCACAAAGTACTGTTATACCTGGCACTATAGGCTGCACTACACATTATTATTGGCCCAGTTTAATAAGGAACACAATTTTATATGATATGTAATAAGGGGGTCCCTCCACCGGGTCTCTATAGGCCTTGGAGGTCCTTGACCTGAAAACGTTGAAGACCTCTGACCTCAGTGTGAAGTGGCGGGGACCAATGGCCTCTTTCCCCACTTCCTCCCCCTTTACTTCCGCCGCTCTTGTTTAGACCACACCCCTCTTGTTCAGACCACACCCCTCTTGTCCAGACCACTCCCCTCTTGTTCAGACCACACCCCTCTTGTTCAGACTATACCCCTCTTGTTCAGACCACACCCCTCTTGTTCAGACCACACCCCTCTTGTTCAGACCACACCCCTCTTGTTCAGACCACACCCCTCTTGTTCAGACTATACCCCTCTTGTTCAGACCACACCCCTCTTGTTCAGACCACACCCCTCTTGTTCAGACCACACCCCTCTTGTTCAGACCACACCCCTCTTGTTCAGACTATACCCCTCTTGTTCAGACCACACCCCTCTTGTTCAGACCACACCCCTCTTGTACAGACCACACCCCTCTTGTTCAGACCACACCCCTCTTCGATCAAAACTTTTTTTATCTCAACCAGTAAAGTTTCCCATCATGCACGGTTGCAATACTATTGTGGTGACAGTCTGCCCACGGAAAGCCGTTAAAAACACCGGCCTCTGTGATGCGTCTCCATGACTACCGTTTCCCATGACGACACACACTCGGAGTCACAAGGTCAAAACAATACCAGCAACACGCCGTCATTAAAGGAAATGGAGGGCTCGCTTACGCAGAATCACAACACTCAACCACGTCCATCATTCATTATCCATTATTATACAGAATTAATATAAAAAATAACACTTTTTTTTTAGCTTTTAAAGTAAAATTCACATGATAAATTAAAAGCAATTATTCAATTTAAGAGGAAATCTGTATTGTAATTAATTGGATACGGTAAGTCAATGAAAGAACCATTTATGATGCTTCATAAAACTGCTACTTACTTACTAAGAGGATTAAAAACAGTAGGGGGTTCCTTTTTCAGAACCAAATCAACTGTTTAAACAGCCGCACTGTTGTCTGGGAAGCTGTTGAGTTAAAGCCGAGTTAACCGACATCGTGGCTAAAGCTATAAAGATTTTTATTGCTGTAATTCAAACGGCCTATTAATACAAAATAAATGATAAAAAAAAATTGGGGGAATTTGTCCAGTAAGATAAGTTGACCTTATTGTAAAATGAACTATAATGTTGTTGCAACAAAAACGAAGGGATTGTTTTTACAGCTTTTGATAACGGAGACAGAAGGAAGATTTTGAAAAAACACTAAAAGCTGGAACAGATATTTAAGTTTGTTGATCTATATGTACGATGTGCCGTAGAGACTCGGGCTGGAACAGCGTTTTCATTTGTTGTTGCTTCTGCGGGCTGCAAATTAATAATGAATGCTAATCTGTTATTTGTAAATGCCACCAGCTGACCATGTTATTTCCCACTCTGCAGGGCTGGGCGACTACAGCTCTGCTCCCTGCCAAGATCCTCAGCAGCTATTTGATGGGGATGGGTATGTCCCAGCGCGCTCGTTACCTTAAGAAGCAGAAGCAGGGTTAGATGGATTTGCCGCCCCGGCCGCCAGGAGCAGCAGCAGCAGCGGCGGCGGCGACAGCGGCGGCACCAGACGGAGGGGACCGGCTGCGTTTTTTGACGACCGTCATCACGGACCAAGAAAAGGGAAATGTGACAGTTTCTGGGCAACATCTCAGTCCCCCCTCCCTCCCCTCTGATACTCCCAGTCATCGAGTGATCGGCTTTAATGGGACGCTAATGCGGGAAAAAAAAAAAACAATTCCCCAAAAACTCTCCATCTGTCTGCAAAAGATGATTGAACATCAAGCCGCGGTGATGAGGGGGGGATGTGTGGATGGTTTGGGTGAGAGGTTGATGTTTGTGTCTACGTTTGAGGCTCTCGTGTATTAAAGCTGTTTTAGTAGAACACTGGAGGTGGTACTAACTTTCTGTTGACGCTTCCCAGAGCACTTAAACAACGATTCATTAAGATTTAAAAGCCGCAAAATGGGATTTTGTGACATTAATAGCTCCATGTTTGTGTTTTTTTACCCCCCATTTTATATCAGAAGTTTCAAAATTCTCACGATGACTCGGAGTCAAACTACTGAGGGATGGCTTGTTTGCTTTTTTTTTTTTTTTTTAATTCCTCTACAGTATTGATGTGATGGTGTTTAATTGAACCAAAACCTCATTTAATTTGACAAATTAAAGAGGGTGCTCTGAAGATTAATAACCAGCACAGAGGGAGAGTGTTTTTCGTTGAATATGGAAATCAGTTTTTTGCTTACAAACATATTTGATTTTCAAATTCTTCTCTATGACTGACGCCATTGTTCGGCTTATTCTCTCCAAATACATGTGATCCCTGTATGATGACCTCTGATCTCTTCACCTGGATTGTTGGATTTCCTAAAATGTGAAACCAAGCCAAATGTACATACGAGACAAACCATTGATTGTGTGAAGAATCCTTTTGAACATAGAGTAGTCGTAGTCGTTTCTCTGGTTTTTGTCTGGTTGATGACAGCTTTAAGTTCTATCATCCTCATTTGTATGCAACATTTCACTCACACTTCTGTTCTCCTCAAGGGTTAGACGTTGGGTGAATATTCTGATTCCTGTTTGGGTTGAAAGCATTTTGTTCTTCCAGCTGTCAATAAACACCGACTCTAAATAACCGTTTCACATGTCTGTTCATTTGTGCGTCGGATCACACGGCTGTGAGATTTAGAGCACGGAGGAAACACACTTTAGCTGAGAAGAACAGTTTTCTTCTTGCGTTTTTAAAATGAAATAAGTTTGGAGTCAGATGTCACATCTAAAAAGAACATTTGACTGTAGAAAGTCCATAAACTCTTCTATAAAAGAGCATTATATACACATGTTCCGTCCTGTCGCAGCCGTTCAGCTCCGTTGAACTTCACCGTTCCTCGTCGTTTTCACAGTCCACATCAAAAAAATGTGTTGCTGCCTCTCTTCCCTCCCAAACATCGCCGTCCCGTTCCCATGCCAACAGTTTCTGGGAGATTATTCCGGTGCACTAGTATGGAAGCTGCGGAAATGTGTCATCGCTGAGAATGTAGGAGGGGAGAGGAGCTGTGTGTGTGTGTGTGTGTGTTAATGTGTGTGTGTGTGTGGAGGGATGCCCAAAGGAAGAAAGGAGTGGGATGCAGAGATGTATATAAGAGGAGCTCAGCCGTGCTCAGAGTCCACAGCTTGCTCAGACTCTCTCTCTCTCACACAAACACACACTCTGTGATTTCACAGCAGAGCGAAGAGCAAAACAGGATCTCTGAAATCATCACTCATCAAGCAGAACCCTCAGGACTGAATATTAAACAGCTCTCGCTTCCTGAGAATTATATTTAATTTTTTTTTTTTTTAAAGAACAAAATCATCTCGACCAAAACTTGTGGAAACAGCCGGTCAGATACAGCCACAATTTTTTAAAACAAACAAAAAAGAAAGGCGTGAAATCCCATCTCCTTTCATTGCATCTACCTCAGAGCCCCAGGTCACCATGGCGACCAGCGTGGACACTCTCCCTGCCCATCTCCTGCCTTTGGTGATGGAGGAGTTCCCCCAGTCTCTGGCGGCGGCGGCGGCGTGCGTCTGCAGGGCCGGGCGGCGCGAGCCCCGCCTCCGCTGCGTGCAGTGTGGCATCATCGAGGAGGCGGAGGAGGAGGACTGCTCCTCCCTGGAGGAGGACCAAGCCCTGCGCTCCTTCCTGCAGACCGTGGAGAGCCTGAGGAGGAGCACCAGATGAGCTCCCCTCAAGAGCATCGCTCCTCGTGACACGTTTGACCTATTTGGCTTCCCCTTGCGACCCGGGTTTGGAGACCAGCAGATGTCCGCCGCGTGACGGAGGCAGACTTTAAAATATATATTTTGGCGGACGCCATATATGGCCAAGACACTGAAGCCCTGTGACGGAGCGCTTCCAAGAGCTAGACAAAAAAAAAAAACATTGAATCTGTATTTTCAACGTCATTATGCTGTTTTTTAGCCAAAGTATAACTTTCACAATGCCAAGTTGTCCTCCTATTATTGACCTGATTGCACTTCTGTTTCTTGATGTTCATATTGCCTGCTGCTAAGATTTTGAATTTAATATATAAAGCGGATTTGTTCATGCATTTGGTGGTCTGCCTCCTCTGTTAATCTGTTCATCACACTTCCTACATCCCGTTGTCTATTTCTGCTGCTTTAAATCTAACGAGTGTGTTTTAAGGGCTTGCAGTGAACCATTAGAATCTTTCAGGCCTTTCCATGTGGTGGCACTATTGATACACTTTTTTGCAGCACTCACCATAATGTACTAGACAACAATCCCCGCTCTCCAGTCCGGCCTAACTGCACATTAACGCCTGCCATCTGTACATTACACCCCGCTACTGTGCATCTGATTTATACATCACTGAACCGTGAACTCGTTTTACCTTCTGATTGCTTCAGAGAAACAAACAAAAGACGCAGTGATGAATCACGAGGCGGCGACGCAGGAACACAGAAATCCCTCAGCTATTTTGCAGTGTCTTCCTCTTTGAGCCTCCCCTTTTTATTATTATTTTTTACTAAATCAGACCTGTGACCAATTCATCAACATGTTTACAGTGATGGAGGTTGTTTTTTTTCAACCTCCATGTCTCCTGCATGAATGTGATACGTTTCAGTTTAAAAGGCAAAAGGAAACAATTAAGCAGTCCTTTCATTCAAGGTTACGTCACATTGCACTTTCTCAATGATTTGCAGAAAATAAACAAAAGATTTTTATTTTTTTTTGGATGAAAATACGCTCCGCAGATGTTTGCTGCCTAAATGTAGTCAATTACAGAAACTGTACGCCAGCTGCAGCCTGTTTAATTGCTTTTTGTTGTTCTGTAAATATCTGCTGCTTCTAAAGAACATGCATGAGAACGACTCTTCTGTTCAACACTTGTGTTTTCTCCCTGGGTTGATTCAGTGACGACGGCTGGTGGAGTCACAGCTTTCCCTCCTGGCAAATCATCTATAAACACCTTCGTTTAATTAACGAATGGATGAACCTACTTCATATTACATAATGACTTTTTAAGCCAGACTTGTGTTACTATTTACTGGGAGTCGACTTTTGGCTATTACCACCAAGTGTTTTAGTGATTTCATGTTGTTTAGGGTTTTAATGGATAGGTCAGAGGTTCTCAATCCTTTTGTTCCAGCCTGAAACGATTTACAAGATGGAGAATGTATCAAACACACGTAAAAACCTGCAGTTTAACTTGTTTGAAGCAATCTCCTCAAGTTTCCCTCAGATTGCCACGCTCATATTAGTGAAAAAAAGATGATCAGTTTGCTTCTAAACGTCTTCGTTCACATTTCTGTCCAGGAGCAAGACATTGCCCGGATAGTCATTTGAATTCTGTTTAATAACATGTCTAATATCTTTCTCATAGATTTCTCCTGTATTGTTCTTTGGCACGATGAAGAATATAATATTATATAAATTCTTCCAAGTGACACGTTCCCTATCTTTGTAAATTGTCTTAAAACAACGATAGAGAACCTCTGACCTAATCCATGAAAGACTAAATAACATGAAATCACTAAAACACTAAATCAACCTGCCTGTCAATAAAAGAATCAATCAGTCAGTCCAGGTAGACTAGAGGGACCGCTCAAAGTCATGGAAAAGTTAAAGTGAGCAAAAGAAATGCTGGAAAGGATGGAGCGATTTGAAGAAGAAGACAGTGAGGCGTGGTAGAAAGCTGCAACAAACTAGCCTTTTGGTTAAATGACTTTAAGTTCAATGAATTCATCATTAGGTCAAGAATGAACATTCACTGAACATGACCTGCAGGAGGGATGGGATTTTATCACACAGTGGGATAAAAGACACTCGCAATAATCCATCGTGGGGAATTTCTATTATCGGCACAATCGGAAATATCAGGATTTTTTATCTATCCTTTATTGATAATAATAATACATTTTATTCATGGGTGCCTTTTAAACACTCAAGCGTACAGTTAAAACAGGCTAAATAAAAATGAAATAAAATACAACTTTAATGCAGGGGGGACTTATGAGTCATGATCATCTTATTTATGATTTTTGATCGTTTTTCACTAAAAAGGAAGAAAAGTTGTTTTTGTCATCTGTGATGCAATAAATATATTTGTTTCCTAACAACATGTAAAGTTATTCCAGTGTGCTTACATTTCATTTTAGGTAGTTTTATGCACATTTTAATGATAATCGGGATTACAAAAATGATTCTAATAATCGCGATCATCCTCACACGTGACGCCCACGCCGCTGCTCGCCGGCTACATCAAACGCCCCCTTTTCGTCACGGCGGCGTGACGTCACCTCTACCTGCAGAACTGCTGCCGCCCACCTTTCCTGCAGCTGTTAAAACCGAGCGAACCTCCCGAGGTTCCGGTAACGTGACTTCAGGTGGACTTCCGTGCAGGAAACGGTCGCGTTTGTGTCACTTTACGTTCGTGACGTCAGCAGCCGCTCCAACGGAGACAACAACAACGTCCTCGAAGGGACCCTCGCGTTGTTCCTGCGTCACTCCCACCCAGGTGAGCTCTTCTCCCTCCTCATGTTTAACCCTGTCTGCCTGCTTCACCTGCCGCCCACCACCTGTCTGTCTGCAGTGTTTCCACCTGTCTCACATGTCTGGAACAGATTTGACCCTTAAGTGGCTGCTGCTACTCAGGTCTCCTACAGAGGGATTAGCCTGATATAATAAATTGGCAGTAGGGATGTAAACCTAACCGTTGTCCTGGCAACACGCCGTTATGATAACTGCTTGCCTCGTTGAAAACTGAATGTACTTTTATCACTTTTCATAATTCACTTCATATTCAGTCGGCTGTAGAAGTCTTAAAAACCAGTAAATTGGGTTTCTGTGACATATTCAAAAGTGCAGACTTCCGTTATTCAAGTACAAGTACAGATGTGTTCAAAGTAACGGTAAAAGTGGTAAAAGTAGAAGTACAACTTTACTCGGGGAAAAGTGAAAAAGTACAGGCTGAAATGTACTCAAAACGTATCACTTTGAAGGACAAAAATGTACTCAAAGTACCAAATAAAAATGAATTGAATTCAATTAAAAGAAACTTATTTGTCCCTAGGGGCAATTAAGGGAAAAAAAATCAATAATTCCCATCAAATGGATTAAAACAAGCCCATTTTTAAAATATAAGGAGTATTACAGGAGTGTTCCCACCTCTGGACACAGGTCCATATACTATTTCATCATATCATAATTACATCTACGTTGTACTGCTTCCTTCATTGTCAACTTTTTTTTTTTTTTTTGATCCATGAGGATCATCTGCTTCTTCTTATCTCATCACGTTGACGAGGAGACTGTCTCTTGTGATTTTTATTGTATAAATGAACAATAATCTGCTGCTGATGTTTTCCAAGTGGTTGAGATGGAGCTCACTAATAAAAGGTGTGTTCCTCCTGGTCCGGGGTCGCCCAGCAGGGGGAACGGCAAACGCCGTCGGGGCCACATTTTGATAACTCTGCTGTAAAAAAAAAAACCTCCTGCTTCAACCGCTTCTCATTTCACGAAACCCCACCGCCAACCCAGCGCTCACCTGTAGGTCTCTGGAGTCCCCCCCCCCCCCCCCCTCCCCATGGGCAGTTCATCATCGTCTCTCCACGGTTGCCGCTGCGCTGAGGTCGGCGAGTTTAGAGCCCGACACCCCTCACATCAACTCCGAAACGTAGACTCCCATCACATAATAAATCCGTTCTAAGCGAGTCGGCTGCCTGAAAATAGTTCTACATCTTCTGGGGGGGGGGGGATGATAAAATATGCCCCTTCTGCACTTCTTCAGCAACTCAGAAGGACACTTACTGACACAATTCTGATTCATGCCAGCCGCTGATACACTTGTTATGTATTCGCAGCCACTCATATTATAACCCTGACCCACATTTTATTTCCCTTTTCTTAAAATAATATAATATTTCTGCCATCGCTTGTGTCTTGGCATATCAGTCGTGGAGGTCAAACACAAGCTCTGGATTGTTGCTTTGTGAGGACGGAGAGGCCTTAAAGTAATGACAAACAAATTGGGTGTTTTGGGGCTCCGATCCTCATTACGCCGCCGCCTTCTGCCCACTGAGCACATGTACGTACATGATTGGACTCGCCCTTCCATTCCGCTTGGCACGCGGCAAAAAAAACCCAACGCCGGGTTCACTTCATTTGGGCGCCGCATGCTATTAAGAGGTTATTTGTATAAATTACCACTTCTAATTCCGAGGCTCAGCCACATTGGCAGGAGTAGCCGAGACCAAATTGAGTGTGAAGATTGGGAGGAATTAATGTCTGCTGGACTGTGAGCTGAACGCGCGCCTTTCGGCGGGCCCTCGGCCGACCGCAAGGACGGAAAAAATCTGAGCAGGATTTGTACGTTAAAGGTTGACTTAGCAAAGTCAATAATTGAGCCACTCTGTGGGACTCTGTCCGCCCCAAAGCAATCAGCCATTCTTTTTTTTTGTCGGATGAGAGGAGGGCGAGCAATCTAATAAGGCTTGTAAAGTGGCACGAAAACAAAAAACGGAAAAGGAATTTCTTTTTTTTAACGACGTTTCAGACTTTGAGAAACAGCTTTCAAGTCCGATATCATCATTTTTATGTTCCCACATATAAATAGTTCCATGTTCTGCTTGAATAGTCTTGAATAGTCATTTTACACGGGTAGGAAAGTGATATTTAAATCAGGTCTTATCCCAGTCGCTCCCACACAGCGAGGCCTGCAGCTTATTGATCGCTATCGGCTTACAATAAAAGACATATTCAGTAAAAAGGTCTACTGATTTGAAGCCATCGTAACCTTATTGTGTTATCATGATCTGGTGTGTAGTTTTTGGAGACAAGCTGGAATAAAACAGTTTGTATTTATATTGGAGCAAATCCCCTTTACGTAACACCGGCAACTCAAGTGTGATGTCATACCGCACCCTGAATTCCAATTCCCGAGGTCAATTGAACGCAGCATCACAGAGCACCAAGTTGTTGGGACTTCCACACTTCGGAGGATCCTTCGGATTTGTATCGTTATATAAATGTGATTTCCATGCGTCGAACAAAAGAGGGCGCTGTTTGTTGATTGTTTCCTCTCCACAGTCAACATTCTTTAACCATGAACGTAATCTTCCCCCGAAATCCTTCTTTGAACAGCTTGAGTCATTTCTGTTGTGATCATTTGTAACGGATTCGGAGGACGCAGTACTGACGACCTGCCGATGGGACGTTACATCAGAAAATGTGTTAATGAACGTCCCAAATCCAACGCGTTCAAAACTAATCACAGGTCACGGTGTGAATCATGATTTGAGTTGAGACCACGTTGCCGCGGGCGACCCCGATCAGGTGCTTGCGGTCACGACGACGACGCTTTTCAGGGGCCACTGAGGAACACAAGCTCCGTCAGAATGAGATTTCAATTTGTTGCAACACCTTTTTCATTCGAACAAAGAGCTGCTTTCATGATGAACAGATCAAAAATAAAACACGTCAGAGGGGGGGGCGGACAAAATTGCACAAAAGCATAACCAAGGAGGGGGGGGGGCTTCTTTATAAACATTTCATCGTATTTCATCAAAAACTTCAGACGGCTAAAACTGACCCAGATGCAGGGACAGGCAGAGTAAATACCGCCTCGTAGCACATAATGACCGTCCATGGAGGAGAATGACGGGAGCCATCAGCATCCATGACTCAACGGTTAATTATCCGGAAACTGTGATTTCTGGCTTTTAAAGCTCCATTTCAACGTGTACTGCATGTAGTTAAGATAAAACTGCTGATCTCTGAGGGGGGGAGGCGTTGCGAAGAAGGTTGTTAAATCTGCAAAAACAAGTGCAAATGATTGTGGATCGGGGGAATAGAGCCGGGAAGCAACACGTGGGAAGCAAGACAATAGACTATAACGAGGTTAATAAACAAATGCAGCCCACGATTCCTGGCGTTAGAAAGACGAAAGTGTGAAAACAGTCATTAACGTTTATGTTGCTCTCTGAAGGCCAACGCAGTGTTAAAAAAACAAACAAACATAAAACCAAAAACACCAACAACTGAAAGGAACGCTGTTCCTGCAGCTATAAGGTGTGAGGTGAAGCGCCGGTCGCGTTAATGTGCTGATCGTAGAGCTCCGTTAGCGTCCTGTAGAGGGAGCCAGGCGGTTAGCCGGGGATGTTTTATTTTAATCCACGGAGCTTGGCGGGAAAACGTTGAAGCTGTAAAGAGTTTTTTTTTTCTTGACAATGCTCGATGTGCACCACTCAGATTCTTAACTATAATCAACTTACTATAGTTTTGTTAGCTGCTCTTTGCTTTGAGATCTCTTTATGGCCGAAATATGGAAAACACTTGTAACGTTGAACCACTGAAACACACACACACACACACACACACACACACACACACACACACACACACACACACACACACAATAAAAAGGTAATATTATCTGCGATGTAGAAATATGTCATGATAGAAGCAAAGTGCTCTCTAAACACTACTGTACTTCTCCTCATTTTCTGTAAACTCAACAGTCACCTGCTGATTCATGGAACACAAATGTATTTGTTAGTACCGAGGCGGAGGTGTTGCAGTAAAGGCTGCATTTCTTAAACCCTAGATGATACCCCCGTCTTCCTTTACAAAATGCTTCACCATTTGTATTGGTTTCCACAGGATGCATACCGAATATACACTTTTCTTCCATGTTTCACTCTTGTTTTTTTAAAAAAGTAATTCCTCGTGGAGCAATTACATATCTATTTCAGCCGGAGCGACACATTCTGTTGATTCCATGAATTCCCTAACTGTCTGAAACACGTCTATAAGAGTGAGTGATCCCCGAACCTGAGCGGCTAATAATGTTAGCTGCATCATTGCTCAACCCCTTTAAATGCAGTGTGTGTGTGTGTGTGTGTGTGTGTGTGTGTGTCTTCCACATCCTCCTGACAGCGAATCGTCTTGCCTTCACATAAAACCCACTTTTTTTCTTTCTATTTTTTTTTTAGCCCACAGAGTGCAACCGCTTTTTGTATTTACATGACAGCAGTTTATTCTCCCGGAGTGTGTCCCTCTACAATTGTGTTGTTTTTCTCTCTCAAAGTGATTAGAATAATACCTTCAAAGAACAGCTATCGATAGTGTGATTGCACGCGGTAAACAAGCGGTAATGCTATTTAAATGGCACTCTCCCTCTCTCCCTTTTTGTCTCTGAAGAGCAAACGTTTGTTGATGACAGACAAAAAGTCGCTGCTTTTGTTTTCCCTCCCTCTCTCTCCCTCTCTCTCTCTCTCTCCCTCCCTCTCTCTCTCTCTCTCTCTCCCTCTCCCTCTCCCTCTCTCTCTCTCTCCCTCTCCCTCTCTCTCTCTCTCTCTCTCCCTCTCCCTCTCCCTCTCTCTCTCTCTCTCTCTCTCTCTCCCTCTCTCTCTCTCTCTCTCTCTCTCTCTCTCTCTCTCTCTCTCTCTCTCTCCGCCGTGGTGATAAATAACCCCCCTGAACTCTGAAATGTAAATGTGGCCCGCCCAGCCGCATTATCAAATCAACACAGTAAACGGCCAATGTGCCGTGTCACCAGGAGCCCGGACGCGGTGACCTTTCACCTCCTCCGGCTCGCTGGATGTAGATTTTTGGAATGGACCTTTTGGCATGATTGGGTTTTTTTTTTTATGACGGCCTGGGAACCTCCTCCGAAGAGAAAACAGGCACATTCTTCTAGGTTTTCATTAAAATGGCAGCTCCTGATATTTATGGCGTGCCGGGGGGGAAGGTGAAGGCTCCGTAGCCCGAAAAGGCCTCGCTTTAAACCGGCGACCTCAAACTCACGACTTTTGCTCTCGAGACTTTACTCCATTCAGACACGGCATGAGACATGGTTTATTTAATAAAGTGGACTTTTAGATTGGATTAGGCACCAATTTGAATGATGCTGCACTGGCGCAGTCACGGCCGTATCGTTTAGCATGAATTACAATGCAGAGATGTTGACAAAAGCCGTTTTGCAAGGTCACTTGTCATAGAAGATTTAAAAGAAAACTGATTGAAGAGACTGATTGACCTCCATGAGTCAGCGGGGAAAGAAAGGGAGAGGCACTTCACTGCTGCTGTGGAACCAACTGTTTAAACACGCAGAACCCAAACGATACTCCATCGATTATAGGCTCGTTGTTTGTCAATTAACAGGAAATGAATCCGCATTAGCTACTGATTATCGATTACTCTTTAAAGTCATTTTACTACCAAAAATGTAAAACATCACCTATATGAAATCACTATGTTACCACAAATTGGACTATTGGTTGGAAAAAAATCCCCTTGGGCTTTCTAAAATGACAAAAATAATAGTTTATTCAGACATTTTGTATTTTGTCAATCGAGAAAATGAAAAAAATTAATGAAAAATAATCTCGTTAGAATAAATTTTCAGCTCCTATAAGCTGTGACAGAAGGTTATAGCCTCTTTAGTTAGTCACTGTCTGCACTGCACTGTTAGCTGCGAGCAGCCCACTCAGCCGTACCCAAGTTGACACCCATTGAGATGCAATAGAAATGCTCAGAACTTTGGATTTAGCTCCTTTTTACTTTAAAAAGCAACAAACAACAACAAATGTATTCTTTGCATGATTCCAGCTTCTCAAATGTTATGTTTTTCACTTTTTGTTTTGAATAATCTAAATTGATCGCTAAGCCCTGATATTCATGCCGCACAGCGTTGAGATTCTCTTCCTGTCGTCACTGAATCAGAAATGGAGACAACATATTCTAGAACAAACATATATTAACCAGAGACTATCTGTTATAATTCATATTTCATTTAGACAATAATCATAATCATCATAATAAGCAGATTAATCAATATTAAAACATAGCCTCCATAACTCATTATGTAATTGCTTCTGTAGAGACCAGCAGTGAAGGCCTCCTGTAGCTGTGTGAATTGAAAGAAGCTCGTTTCTGCTGTGTGGGTCTGCCAGCGAGGCAGTAGGAGGACACATTGTATGCCAAAGTCAGTAAATTACGTTGATTTCTACTTACTCTCGGTTCTTTCGTACACTCCGCTTACACCTCTTCTTCTTTTTTTTCTTCCAAGAACAAAGTCTAGTAGTTTGTCCCTGACACTTGAGTCGATCGCCCCTCATCCATTTTAGCAAGGCATTGGCACTATTCATCAAGGGCACCGTAAGCGTTCATCAGGCGACCGATTATTCCTCCATTCTCCCATTCCTGTCCTTCTCGCTGATTTCCATCAGCGAGGTCTTGTTCCCTCGCTCTCTCCGTCCCCCCTTAATTAGCCTCCGAGCAGCCACAAAGAGGAAGTTGTGATAATGAAGCAGGGAGACGAGAGATTCCAATTTGGAGTACAGCTAACCTTTCACAGGCTCCCTATTTCATTCCTAATTCATCCTCCCAAGGCCACACTGGAAGTCTCAGTTCAACCACCTCCAAATGTACAGATTTGAATAGTGAATCTGTAGCCATGAATACCGTATTTATAAAGGTTATTAGACGGGGAACTCTTCTACACCTCTGGCAGCCGGAGACAGTCGTGGATCGTTCGTCCATCCACGATATCTCTGGAACACTTCAGTGAATTTCTTCAAATTTGGCACAAACGTCCACGTATCAATCATGTGATGTCTCGTGAACGAAAGGATTAGTTGATTAACCAATTAGCTGATCAACCAACAAGTCAAGACGAGTAGGGATCTTTTTATATTCTCATGTGTGGAGATTTGATGCTTGTCTTTGTTTCAGTGATTTGATTTTGTCAACAAAAACTATGAGGAAAGATATTCATTCAAAGAACTATGACAACACACAGGCTGCCATTTATAAAATAATAAGCTAAGTAGGCATGGGTCCATATGAACATTTCATATCACAATTATCCCGACCAAGATAATCACAATATTATCCCAATAATCATCTAATATGCTTAAAATTGTTTTGTTAAGATGCAAGTAGTTTTATTACATCACAGATGAGACACAATTTTTGTCTTAGTAAATAAGCTTTTCAGTGAAATATCAAATAATCATAAATAAGATGATCATGAATTGTAAGGCCTCCCATAAATAAATAAATAAAAGAGAGACCCGATACGGTTTAAAAAATAATAATCAGGCTCACATTATTAGTGAGCTAGACAGCTTCACCCATGACGATATTGATGATTAGGATAAATAAAATGTAACGGCCCCTCTGCAGTGGAGAGAGCAGGTAATGCTAATGCTAAAGCTAGGTGAGCAGGAGTGATAGTGGATAGCCATAGATGAGACAGACACCGGCAACCATGGTAACTGGTCACAACAATAACGATTAAAAATGCATGAACACAAATTAGACTAAAATGAAGCCCTCATGTGTTCGCACTCAACAAAAATCCCGACGTTCTGTTTTTGTGTAAATTGGGAGTTCAACGTGGTGATCTGGAAGGTTACACCGAACTCAACACTTGGACCCTCTTCACGGCGTTTTATCTTTATTCAAGCATTTCCAACACTTCAGAACATCTTTCTCACTTACATGAATCCTTCTACAAACATGCTGCATGGATTAGCCAGGGCACTTCATTCATTTAGAGCACGCGGTGAATGGGTGATTGCAATCCCTCCGGGGAGACGGACTGATAACAGGATTGATTGACGGATCGGGGGGGCATAATGTTGCTACGGCATAATTTATCTCTTGAGGGGCTGCTACGGAGTTCACACTGAAGGGAGATAATGTCATTTTGCGCCTAATAAGCTAATGGGTCCTAAATCCATTTTTTAGCGTGCATATGAGCCGAACGCCATTACCCTAATAGTGATGCAGGGACTCGGCACGGGGAGAACGGCGGTGAATGTCATACGAGTTCATGTGGGGGACGGATTATCACGGCCCTGGTGTTCACAATGTTCCTCAAGGGGATAAGATTATATTTGCTGGAATTAAGGCCCTAAATAGTTGATGAGTGATAAAAGTATATATTATGTGTATGTGTGTGTATGTGTGTGTTTGTAGCTCCAGTTTTTGTACATAAACGTCATTATTTTAGGAAAAATTGTTTGTTTTCTTAATTATTTTTGTTAACATCATCAGCCTAAAAACGGACTTAACGACTGTTGGAATCCATCAAACAGGGTTTTTGATGAACGGCGTGCCTCTGTGAATAAACCTTATGATCCACGAGACAGTCAACGCAACAGACTGGATGTTTATTGACTGTGTTTGCATTTCTACTGAGCCTCTCCATATGAATATTTTAAACATTGTGAGAAATGTTCACATTGACAATTTTGTAGCTTATGAAGATAAAAACTAAAGGAGGAAACTGTACTGACGTTTCTCAAAGTAATGTGATATGAATCAAATTTAAAGTGGGAGTTTGAGTATTTCCCACCAAGATGTTAAAATAGTATTTCAGTATGCTGCTTGTGTACAATAAATACAATTACCTGATTAATTGGGAAAAATAAGCAGATTAATTGAGTTAGTCGCATCAATTTTTAGGTTGTGGCTGAGCTAATGAGCGACCATTAATGCTGTTGAGACCACTTGAACACCTTGATATCAAAATGTTATGATATTTTGTAGAATATAATGATATTGTAGTGGTTTCACAATAAGTATCCAAACTGAGATTTTTGATAAATACCCATCAGTAATGTGGATATAATGACAAAGTCGGTAAACGCAAATAATAGTAGAATTACATCACTTCTCTGTAATGCTTTAAAATCTGTACAGTAACACTTATGTCATATTACCATATAACACTTAGATTATGCAGAACCTAAGACGATATCTAGTTTCATATCACTTATTTATAATATCAGCATTTTTAAACCAGCCCTTGCCGCTGTGCTACTGAGAATAACTCTGGAAATAACATTTCTATATTCTAAAAAAGTAATTTTCTGTAATATGATAACTGTGGGTGAATGTGTATATGTTGAGGAATGCAGGCACAACAATTATCAGGGTTTCAAACCTTCCGAAGTTTTCTAATTTGCCACTTACATTTAGTTTGATGTAGTCTTGGTTTCCATTCCCTGGTCTAGGCTGCAGTTAACCTGAGGGTCTTCTGCTGGTCTCTCTTTGTGATGGACTCGCAATGACTTGTTAAGTCTCCCACATACCGATGCTTCTGGCTACCTCCAACCAAGCAAGCAGATGTGTGTAAAAAACACCTTTTTAAAAACCAAACGACTCCCAGGACCACCATAATGTCTTTCGTAAAGCCCATTCGCACTCATCCTCTGCTGTATTATTCACTGTTTTTTTTTTTCAGTGACACTAGTGCGAACACAAAGGAATCGTCCGGGTTTTCCACTGAGAGTATGTGAAACACCAAAGAGCCCCTAAAAGCCCTCCGTGTTGAAACACATGTAAACAAATGAAAGACTTCTTCGTCAACACAAAATGCAAATGAATCTGATAGAAGATTCAATTATAATAAACACACTCAGCCGCTCGTTACCCATTCTCACGAATACACACTGGCGCATACACACTGCCTATCACATGCCCTATGATTTCATTTTCTGCATCAGGGGTTTTCAAATCCGTTTTACCCCTCTAACATGCCATTTTATGCAATTTGCTTTCGTGCTTCACTTACATGTGCTGCGTTATATCGTCATGTGGTTTCTATAATCCATTTTTAATTGTGTGCGTTTCTTATCTTAATTATTTCTTTATTGTTTATTCTTTTTTTTTTTTAGGGCTTGCTGTTTGTCGTTTGTTTTTGCCAGTGTTTCTTATCTTTTCACTTCCGACTTTGAATATAGCAGTGTGTTAAACTTGGTCAATGTCATTTCCATCCAATTCAGAGATTGGATGGACCACCCGTTTGCCCATGATATCAATAATTAATGCTGCAAACATCCTCAAAAGTTTATGAAGCACTTGTTGTCTTGTGATATTTGAGATCCCTTTCCTTTCACAATAAACGCCTTCAGCCTTCAGGCTAATATTTAAACGGGAGTATAATTTTATTTATTTAGGTATACACAAAGAATACCTAATAGGGTTGAGTTGACTTGGGAAGTTCCTAAGTCGATGCGACTTGGGTTATTTAGGTCGATACTGGCGAAGCACAGATTCCAATTTTATTGGCCAATTTCCATTTTTAAAGAAACTTGACCTTCCGATTTTGATTTTCTACAACAACTACAAATGACAGCAAGGCTGCATATTAACTTTTTCTCATCGCCACCCGCAAAATGTACTTCACATATCCCAAAGTTGATGGAATCTCTCAAAAATTCAAACTGTTATCCTTCTACTTTGTTATTGTTGTCTGTGGTGGTTATTTAAAGAATACACAATTTGAATAAGTAGGAAATTACAAGTAATGTATCTATATATTTTGCTTTGATTAAGAACAAATTAGCATTAGTAGTTTTTAATAGTGTATTATAAGCTGCTTAGAGCTGGTGTTAGGGATTAAAACGGGTCATAATTCCCTCTCTAACATCTAGTGTATATTGCTGTGAAAACATGCCGGTTCGATCCATCTTCAGGGCCATTTTAAGGTGGGCTGATCATTTTAAGGTGGACCAGTTAATACAACAGTTACTGCTCAGTGCTTGGCCAAATGAAGTAGAGGTGGCGAGGATCCAATCAAGCCATCGAGAAGACTGGATGTGCGAGTTTTCTACAAAGTAATTCTTGCTGTGCGATCGTTGTTCTGAGCCAAAGAAAAGTATTGTTGAAGTTCTATTCTAAGGGCAAGTTCTATAGGGTTGAGCCGATTCATCCTTGTTGACCGAGTAGCCTCCAGAGTAGCAAATGCAAATTCCAAACACAGAAATGCAGAGATGAGTGGCTGCAGCTTCTTCAGAGAGAAATGGAATATTTAAGAATGAGCTTCATATGCTGGTTTAAACATTTATCAAGAGTAGGCTTACTTCTTTTCTTCCCCTATACCTCAATTACATTAGTGAGACAGTGGAAAGGAAAAGCTGTGTTTTTAAAGCCATGATAAATTGATATAAGACATTTTAAAATGAAGCCATAGGAGATGATATAAAGCTGTGGTCAAGAGGCGGCGAGCAGTTTGAAGAAGGGAATGTTCAGTCATTTCTTTAAGACGGTGCAAATACCGGAACAGAAAAGAGTAACAGATTCTTACAAAAGGAAGACGTTTTATCTTCTTGACAGGGAAAATGAAAATCAGTGGAACAGTCACTCTTGAATTGTTACTTCATTCCATCACCTCCTGACATCGCTCCGTAAGACATTCTCCAAAGCTTTTAAGATAAATCATGTAGCTTTAAAAAAGAAACATGTATAGATATCACAAAGTCATGGATCAACGGAGGCTGGTTTTTTTTTTTTTTAGAATCTGAACACTTCTTCAAATAATCAGGAATGCGTTGGAGGGGAAGACATTCACAATAGAGAGCAAGCAGCAGCCTACAGCCCCTAAAACCTCTTTGAGGAATTTAATGTGAATAATATCGAAGGGAATTTGGGTTGGAAGGTAACCACAAAAGAGCACGTTCAGCAGAGCATTCACCAACCACAATAGATTTACTGCTCTAAAGACGGATTCAAAGAAATCCCGGCGGCCTAAGAGAGGTGTAATATGGACGTGAGAGACTTTAATCAAAGTTTTGGAAATTGACTCCATACCTATGTCAAAGCTAAGAAGTCAGTTTTCGTCATGATAAACAAGGTATCACTAAAGTTCCTTTTCAAAGGGCCAGTTTGAAGCAGAAATGGAATATATTTGTAATATAATCACATAACTGTAATAAACCAAGAATTGTTTGTCAGGAAGTCAGGAAACGTGTTGCATTGCCATTTTCCTACAGGAGCCCGGAATGGACAAACCATTCATGTTTTTTATTTGACGTTGATGCTTCCGACACCCTTGTGAAACTGCGGTGACGTGAGCCACAGAGTGGAGAAACGTGGTGATGGTAAGAATGGCCTCGAACCGAGGTAAACACCATTACCATGGATTCGCACTCCGCCGCTATCATTACCAGCCGTGGAAAGGAATGAGCGGAAAGAGCGGACGGGTATTAAGTTGGTTGCGAATCTGTGATTTGGTTTTGCTAGATGTTATCTAATCCTTATGCAAAAAAATCCGACCATCCACAATACAGTGATTTCGGAAGATGTATAACTCAGTTGCCTTTCTAGGAAATTGGAATGAAATTTGGTCAATGCTTCATGCTCGACTGAGATGGCTGCTTATCCTTTAATAATGCCTTCTGCCCTTTCGGAAGTACAATCAGAAGAGAGTGGAGAGTAAATTGCAATAATGAGGCGATCAGCCTAATGTTTTGAATCGCTGTGTTCATTTAATTTCAATGGTGAGATAGAAGATGTATTTGCTTGGCTCTGACTGAGTTTAGATTTTTAAACACAGATCTCAATAGTTCAAATCCCTTTAATAGTTCCCTCCTCAGCAGCAGTGTTCAGCTTTATTTAATTTCAGTTATTCAGATTCATACAGCTGTGGGATACAACCATATATCAGGTGGAACACGATCATAAGGTGCCATTGAACAACATTCTGTTTAAAATAACGCCAAGAAAACCTATGTAAAAACGTATAAAACTAATTAAGGTTTTTTTTGTTTTGTTCTACACACACTTTATTTTCTAATGCATTGCAGTCAAACACAGTTAATTTCACGGAACGTTAATTTCATAATTTTATGTGATTTTACAGAGATTTTGTGATGCATATAATGGCAGATAAATCACCTTAATGCCGCTATTATCACTATTTTTATCTTGATATGTTGTTTCTTGTAGTGACGAGCCATCAAATAATTTATCAGTTCCCCTCTGTCCTACGACGTTCTTCAGCTTCATTGTTTTGGTTTCCTGAAACACAACTCACCCCTTTTTGATTAATTCTCACCACGCGCAGCGTCGTTTTCAGCAGCGGGAAGCTTGTTTTCAGTGCAAAAGTTTTGAGAAAGTCACTGTCTGCCTGCTCAGCAGGTAGCATACAAAGTTAATGACATCGCTAAAGATACAGATATATTCCCCAGAAAGGAGTGGAGACCAAAACTGGAGAGTGAATATCAGAAAGATCAGAACCACATCTCCACAAGAATGCAAATGTTAGTTTGGTAGGATAGATGCACTGGGAAGGGGGGCATGTAGCAAATGGGCCACAGGTCCGATTACCACCGGGGCCACTGTGGTAAGAACTTAGCCTTGGTACGTGGTGAGCTACCTGGGTGAGCTACCTGGGTGAGCTACCAGGAGTGAGCTACCAGGAGTGAGCTACCAGGAGTGAGCTACCTGGGTGCCCCTATACCAATTTATACATTGTGTATTCCTGCTGAATCTGTATTGAAGGCAAGGCACTCAAAGTCACATCATAACATGTCATACAATAAAGTGAAAAAATAGAAGAATTAAAAGAAAATAAAGGAAAAATTAAAATACATTACAGAAGGACAAGAAGAATAAAAAACACATTTGCAATACAATGGACAATAAAAAAAACAGTGCAGACGTTAAAAGATTTAAAACATAAAAGTTTTCAGTCTAGTTTTAAAAGTGGTCGGAGTTGGGGCAAGTCTTACATCTTCAGGAAGTTTATTCCAGCGATTTGTTGCATAGTGACTAAATAATGCTTTCCCGTGATAATAATTTCGTACATATTTCCTCAAACCTTTTCTGCATAATTTCACCAAAACATGCCAAAACAAATAATTGTGTGCTTTCTAATCCTTTGGGGGAGTGCAGAGCTGTAACTTAGATGAATGAAAGGAAACCACAGCTGCTGTTTCCCCCCGTGTGAAGGACAAATGGACCAAAAAACACGTCACGTTTTCAACACACACAGAGCGGGTACGGAAAACATTTATGACTGGAGTGTGACTTTCTATGCTATCACTACAACTAGGCAAGATAAGTGGAGACCGAGCACTTGTGCAATTAGGGAAATGCCATTTATTTAATCAATGGTGAGCAAGAATGCCGTTAAAACCTTTCAGTTGATGCCACAAACACTGATAGGCCGTCTCTTTCTCTCTCTCTCTCTCTCTCTCTCTCTCTCTCTCTCTCTCTCTCTTTCAGAGAAAGTTCCATTTTGTAGTTAAGTGGGGGAATAATGTTGGTAATTACCTCATCGGTAATGCCAATGTGGCGTTGGTAAATTATAATTTGAAAACAGAAAAACAATTTCCTGGATACAGCCCTGGTGCAAAGTTTCTTTATGGGCCTAAGTGCGATGAATCAGAATCATTTTATACTCGTGGAAATTGTTTTTCCAACTTGAGCCACATGATGGTTATTTAATCTGTCCACAGGTGCATTCACTGTATGGCGTTCACGTTTACTTTTAAAGTAAAAAACATCACTATAAGTGAAATTAACATGGCAGTAATAATGATATAAGAAAACTGCCATCTTCCCACTCACAGGCCATTCATTTACCGCAGCTGTGATTCATTAACTTGGAGTTTTTTTACCAACCTCCCTTGATGACTTTGAAGGCCTCTTGACTTCCCTCACTGGCAATAAGCATTCTTGTCTGCCAATATATGCTTCACTTTCAGAGACCTGACTCACGGCTATAGGAGAACTCCTTTTGTTTCAGATGCTTGTCTGGTATTCCAGCTTCCAATTTCAGGTTGTAATGCAACAAAATAGAAAGAATATAACATTGAACCGTACGGTACGCCATGCACGGTTCAATACACTTGAGCTTTAGAGGAGCACTTGAACGCAGCATGTGTTCATGTGCTGCGATGGCGAAACGCCTCCCAGGTAACACCGGCAGTTAAAGACAGTTTCAGCCGATTCTACCGGTGCAGAAAACACAAGAACAGAACAAGTGCAGTGGGGACGTTCATTGCAAAAGATTTGAAGCCCTTTTCCGTAGTTGCGGTCTTCCGTCACTTAATGAAAAACGCTCTATCTACACCGCCACTGGCTGTCACCGAGCAACAGTGTCAACGTTGCCTCCGCCATCAGTCAGCTGATCCACTTCCTCAATACACACATTGATGTGTGTTTTCCCCGTAGTCCCGTAAAATATATTTTAAACATGGTCGAATCTTGTAGTTGTGTTGTGTTGACACAGTTTGATGCATATTTTATGGGAGTAGCTTGTGGGCATAGCTGTGTGGTCAAGCAACGGAGAGAGAGAGAGAGAGAGAGAGAGAGAGAGAGAGAGGTAGATGGACTCAGAGAAGACGGTTGTTGGCCAGAAATAAGCAGTAAAGTTGTATTTAATGTACAGTGTAGTTTATAGTTTGTATATATTTCCTGTCACCATTCAGGCCTAAAATACAGAGATATAATTTTTGGTCTCTCTCTTCCCTTTCCCATCTCTCTTTGGCTCTTCTATCCTATACAAGGCACAATGCATAGAAAACTACCCAATCAATGCTTTTAGTAGTTTCATTAATTACATCATTTAGATAGGATGGTAATTATGCTGGGAACAGTTTTGCAATATTAATCACATATATCAAATCTCAAAGGACTGCACTGTTCGAGTGTGTCTTTGAATGCACATCAACCTTTAATGCAAATCAAGGCGAGACTTTATTCAACTTTGTAAAATCACAAAGAACACATTTTCCTCTTCCAGGTGAAAAGTTGTAAGAAAGAAATAAAACCTTCAGGGGGCTGGTTGTGTGTTCCAATGTAGTACGCCACAAACGCCATGATGTCCTGCTAAATCAGGTCGCATTTAGCAGGACGCGAGTAGCCGCATGCTTTTCTGGCTGCAATCCTCCACACAGCAGATACATGAGCAAGGCGGTCAAAGTGCAAGGTGCAATGCTATGACGAAGTAATATGTCCCAATTGAATGCATGTTTCCTGCGACGGTGCATTCTTGATCAGGGAAGTTGCATTATGCATTATGCGATTTTGAACACAGTGTGGGTCAAAAGGATCCCCGTTAGGGATTCAAGGTATTTCATTTTCCAGCTCGTTTTGGCCGATTGCCGGTACCAATAATACGCACATATTTTCTCCCTCGAATTGCAGGAATCAATTCTCTCTTTCTCTCCAGGTTATTATGCCCTAGAGTTATAGCGATGGCCCACGAGCTAGATACATTTCAGAATGTACACATTCACTGGGAAAAATAATAACCGCTTCTATTTAAGTGGAGAAATCTCAGGTGAATAAAAAACAAATAGACTTCCCGAGGTGATAACTTACATGAAGACGGTTATTTTTTTGTATTACATTTGTATGTTATGGTTAAATATAAAATTGAGGCATTAAAGAATGCAAACTTTTGTTGAATCCAGGAGAAATCTACAGACGCAAGTAGTAAGGGGGGGAATGGCAAGAACCTCATGATACGATACGTATCACGATACTTTGGTCACGATACGATACGTATCATGATATTGAGATATAAATAAAGATGAAGACAACACAAGTACCTGTATATGTACATCAGATGATATTGATCAGAGGACAAATTGAGTCAATTTAATTAAAAACAGCCTCTCCATTTTATTAATTCCCATGACATTCACTGGAATAAATATTGAAAATAAAATTAAAAAGGATAAAGTACCCTGAGTGACAATGCACAAAATAATAATAATAAATAATGTTTTCTCCTTTTGTGTCACTGTTTGAACACTGAACTGAACCAACCACGTGATGATATTGTAGTGCATCCCTCGTCCTGATGGGTACTTCATGGCGGTCCCATGAAGCTCTCATGGATATCCACATGTAAGATAGATAGCTGAATATGGGAAGGAAAGATTTTTTGGCATCTTGATTTAGATAGCTGCTTGTTGTGACATAAAATGGCTAGAAAATGGAGCACCAAAAAACTATCCACTTTGTTGCCATACATACATTGAGCTGTAATTAAACGTTTGCCTTTGACGCCAGAAATGTTCCAATTAGCAGTTGTCTTGATGCAATTCCTGGCACACACAACATTCGTAATAGATTGGTAATTAATAAATGTTCAGCATGGGAAAATGTCAGTGGAATTGCAGTTTCAATAATCATCATTACGCTTCTCCTCATTACACAGTTGTAGATTTGTCATGAATAACACAACGCAATAGTATATAAAGCCGTCACCAGTCAGTCAAATTGATTCCTAATAATGTTCAGTGGCCATGAAGCAGAGATTTCCAAATGTTCTAAGCCTATAGGTCATAACAAATTAGAGACGCTGTCATTCACACGGCAAACTTTATTTTCATCTTTTCCCTCTGGAAAAATATCACGGCGTTATTAAATGTGCTCCCCAGCCGGCGCTCCTCGTCTTCGACGGCAACGTGGCAGAACGAGGAGGATGCACTTGGTGGCAGACTCTCTTCATTTGACTGGATTCTTTATTAGATTTTGTTTCATTTCCTCTGCTGAGTATACAGCATCGGTAGTTTGTTACCTGCGAGAGCAGAATTGCATTGTATTCGTAGACATTAGTGCACAAACATTCTAATGCAACCGATGATTAAAATGATTAGATTGTGTGTCGTCTGGATACAGACCTCCATTTTTAGTGATATCCATCACAGGAGTCCTTTGTGATTGCCTGCTGCTACGCTGTTCCTCGTCATCAATGTGAATATCAAATTAAATGTCCAATGTTTTTGACTAAACATTTATAAAATGTCTAGTGGCTGCATTGCATTAGCTATTGAAGCTTCTGTCAGTGGAGACATTGGTGTTTCTGCCTGTTTTTTTCTTGCATTTTGATTGAGTGTTGGCTGTACACAAAAAGGCCTTTTTTCTGAGTGACCCACAACATCAGCTAGATGTTTTTCTTTTTATTATAAGTTGCTGTGATGTACTCATGTGGCTGCTTATCTGCAAATCACCATAATAGATCTTTATAAAGCACATTCAAGTGTTCGGGGATGGATTTTTCCATTAGCGGTACATTAGATGGTGCTTGTGATACCACCCAGACCTGATGTTTCACACTGTACCTGACGGTTTTATGTTTTCTTTCAGCATCGTAATGAGCTCGTAATGTGGATGTAATCATCAAGTGGATAAAGGGGGAAAAAAGGAAGAAAAAGAGAAAAAGAAGCGGCGTATTAAGATATCTAAAGTCTAAGACAATGTCTCGTGTTGATATAGATACAACTGTCCATACTATGAAATGCAGTAAAAATCCCAGTTTAGGTCATTAGAGTTTTCATGAAGATGACTTAAAAATGGACCTAAATGATATTCAGTGCATTGATCTAGCAAACAAACTTTTAGCTCTGTCTGCGCTGTTGTCTTTAGCACTGTTAGCTGCGAGCCGCTGGCTCAGCCATCATCGCCGAGAGCCTTTCGGATATACTCTTGATTTTAACCGCTTCTGAATGTTGAAACAAAGATTTGAACGAGTTTGGTCTGTTAAACTCTGCGTTGGTTCCCTGTTGGATTAATTGTCAATATGTGAGGAGAAGTTTCTGTAAACGCTCATTTACTTCCAATTTGGTTGAAGCAAATATAAATAAAAAAGTAAATAGGAAACTTTCTTTCCTCTTTGCAGACTTTTTATTTTAGTTTAACAGTACTTTAAAGTTAGCTTGCATTTTTTTGACAGAATTTTGAGTCACTTCTATTTTGTGAAGCCAATTATTAAACCTTAACCTGTTGTTTCTTTCAGCAGGTCATGGTTCATTGTTACATTTATGTAAAGGATCATTGTCTGTTCCATCCATTCTCTTTTTCAGCTTCACTCTGGGACATTGGTTTCAAAGAGTTATTGATATTTTTCAGAATCCATTCTTACCTCTGACAATACTGCAGATGAAGAGGCGTTCTGTTACTTGATTTTTTTTTTTTGTATTTTTCTAAATGCACCTTCACCAGTTTTTAATTCCACACCACCATAGAAGTGTGACATGCTCAAAATCTTGTTCTTTGACATGCTATTGCAAACGAGATTTTCCTCTTTTGTGTTCATTAGCAATGTTATTCTACACTGCTTTCTGAAAAGCAAGATTTTGTAATGCAGCTCCTTTCATTTTCAAGGTCTCGTAGCCTTCTGAGGGTTTTCCAGTCGACGGTGTAATTTCACACGGCTGTCATCTCTCCTCTCACAATAATGCCTCCCAAATGTGCTGTTGATTAATCCATTAGCGGAAGCTGCAATTACTATTGTCCCTGCAGTTATTTGTAAAAGGAGAAATCCGCCATCATAGACTCTGTCGCATATCATCGCTTTGAGATATTCCGTGACGTTCGGGAGTTATTTTGTGACTAAGTGTTTTATTTAAATCTGTAATTTAATTTTTTGCGGTCCACCCACTTCCCCCCTCGACCCGACCGATACACTTCATCTTCAGTTTGTGATTTCCTTTGTCACCCCAAATGACTGAACAACCTCAGGAGAAACAGGGGCATGAACTCATTACTTGCGATCAGAGGTGGGCGTTAAGGAATATAAATGTTCCACCATCGAGTCTCTGAACATTTGGGCGAGTCTGTGATTGCGGCTGAGCCCCTTTTTATGAAATGTCTAGTGGCTGCATTGCATTATCTACTGGAGCTTCTGTCAGTGGAGAAATTGGTGTGTCTGCCGTTCTGCTGGTTTTTCCTTGTATTTGATCAAGTGTTGGCTGTATTCTGAGTGACCCCAAAATATACCACAACATCAGCCGGATGCTCTTTAAAATAATTTGCTGGGATCTTGTCATGTGGCGGCTTATCAGCATCCAGAAATAACCGCGATGGGCCAATTTGGAGCACCACGTTTACATCCCCGCGCTTATACGTGCGGAAAGTCGAAATGGATGGATCTTCAGAAATCAAAGCATCTTGTTGTGCCGTAAGATCTCAGAATAGGAATTAAAAAAAAAAGGATGATCTTAATTTGTATAGAATACCGACGATGGAAGTTTACTTTTAGGCAAAACGCAGAGAGCCGACTGGACTGATGAAATCATCTGAAATAATCCGCTCATTTAATATCAGTTTTCTCCACTCATTACCACACAGTGTCAAACTCAATGATGTAGTTCATCAGGATAAATGTCGTAAACGGTAGAGACCATGAAGCTGGCGTTCACAGGTGACTTTATTGTGTTAAAAGCTATGGATTTAACATTAGCAACATTAGTGTGTTAGCAGAAGTAGCATGTGAGCTAGCTAACGTTGTACACTATATCTGTGATGACATTTACTGCCTTGTGACATCATAACATCAATTGCATTACAATGTACAACTGAGCTGCAAATATTCATTCATTCTTTAGTCAAGTTTCTGGCCTGATACGTTTTAAAAGAAGACATTTGAACTTGATCGTGACAGCGTTGATTTCAGAATAAAGCTTCAAGTCAATGCAACCTTCGTTAGCGTTTTAGCTGTTAGCTCTATTACAAGCAGGACTGTGCTGTCTGCAGACAAGCCTGATGTTACCGTGCGTGCCGACAGAATACTATCATGCAACAGCAGCACAAACCAGCTGGTTTCTATTGGTGCCTCGCTCCTTTATAACTCACACAAATATTCCAATATAGGCCTGAACCACCAGAAAACATGTTATGTTGAGAGATATGAACTCGCCTTCATCAGGGTTGAACATTTCTGGCCTTGCCTCAGAACCCTAATCATAATAATGACACCCTGTCTTTATGCATGCACGCTGTAGATTATTTATTATTTTGGTAAAATGAGCAGGCTCCTGCTTCACTGCACACACACACACACACACACACACACACACACACACACACACACACACACACACACACACACACACACACACACACACACACAGCTCAGTGAAAAGCAAAGCGGTACCCGTGGGGTTGCTCATGGCTCATTTCTTGGTCTTGTCTCGCATTCGCCGCACACAATTCCATTAAACTGTGAGGTCTTTTTAGAAAGCGAGCGTGCTCCGTCATGTGCAACACAAACAAATGCAACCCTCAATGCACACACACAAACACACACACACACACACATTGACACACACACCCTACAGGCTTCTTTTCCTGGCGACGGAGCACTCACTTAGCGTAGCGGTGGAGTGCAAAGATTGGAAACTCAGCGAGTGGTAGGAAAGCAGTGGTATGAGAACGAGGGGACGTTTGATGTCAACAGTAAAGTCAGTCTGTACAGGCACTTTGCTGTTAAGACTGATTGGCACTCCAGAGATTGCATCAAATTAGATTCTATTTTGGGGCAGATGGTTCCCACATAGTATTTACCGAGTGTGTATTTTTGTGGGTTTGTGTGTGAAGGAAGTAAGAAACACTTAGCCTCTTCTTCTGCCGGACCGTTGGATCACGATAAAAAACACTCACAATAAGATGAATTTGTGAATTTCCACTAATATTATCCTTTAATTGTGAAGGGGAGGCTTAAGATGTATGATTACCTTATTTGAGATCTTATTGAGAGATACTTGTTTTTCACTGTAAATGATGTGTGTCCTATCTGTGATCCAAAAGTGTTCTGATTCTTTACAAACAGTAGTGTAAAGTGATCCCAGTATGTTTTGGTGCCACCTTGCCTTCAAATTAGTGATGTCCAAATGAAGCTTCGTGAAGCATTTTCTTTATTTTCTGAGCCCAATAGATGGCGCTCTCTGTTCAACAAAGGGTTGAAAGCAATGGAAATATATCGGCCTTCAACCCTTTGTTGAACAGAGAGCGCCATCTATTGGGCTCAGAAAATAGGGAGAAAATGCTTCACGAAGCTTCATTTGGACATCACTAATTCAAATCAATATATCATCAGGATAAAAACGTGAGTCGCTATTCATTTTGCCAGAACAAATGGGACATTAATACCTAGTGTACATTAAGATCCAACAATCACCAGAAAATAAGCTACTTTTGGTTCTGTTGTGTTGATAGTAGCTTTCAAACCTCCCGATGTCAACATTTGAATAATATCTCCAATCTGCACATGGCAACGATGCTTTGGTTAGGATGAGGTTATGGCAAATACATCATGGTTAACGTAAGGGGTGACCCTGAATGGTTGACATGAAAAACATGTGGGGGGGGGGGGGGGGGGCAGTTTGCATAACACAGCATTGACATTTAAGACCTTTTTTAATGATTGACAAACTTATTCGTTAGCTATTTCAAGAACAAATTAGTCATTTTAGTCTTAGTCTGCTAAGATTCCTTTAGTTTATTAATAATTTTTGATGACTTATTTTCAAGAAACTTATGAGCTCTTAACTTTGGTGAACACAATATTTAAAGTGGAGCTTTTTCTTTCTTTTTTTATTTTGAAGAACAACAAATTGTCAGTTGAATGAAATAACTCATTTGTTGAATTTCTTTGGTCGTGAAGGACAGCCTTTCTACTTTTGTTTGACAATGTATTGTCACAGAAACAAACTCTTATGCACTGATATCATGAGAGTGCAATCACATCATGACAAGTACACCCTTTCAAAGAGCAATGACACTTTAATTCTTAAGAATATTTAGACATTGGAATTGGAAAAAATCAGAACATCTGGGGGGACAAATTATTAAAACCAAACCAGACAACCGAAAATGATGAGTAAAATGGCCTTGAAGGCTCTATTAACAGACATTTCAACATTCATTCCTTAACAGGCATTCTACTACTAACCGCGTAATCTCAGTGGTGATGACCTTTTGTGAACACAACGAACAAATTAGATCCTCAAACTGTTCCCACAAAGGAGCCGTGGAGGTTTAAGACCATGATTCTGGCGTCACGTTGGGCAGAAATATTGGTGATATTCCTTCGAGGTCATGTCCACAAAGAGCATTTCATATGATAAATTGATCATTATGGTGTCATGCCCGCTCGTTTATTCATTAACATTATCGTTTGGAGTCATCTGTCTGACCACCTGTGAACGCAGCTCTCTTTTAGCTCTGTTGGTTGTCTCTAGCAACTACTGAGGGAAATCAGTTTCTTTAGCTGCTAAACATGCGACTGAGTGTACAGGCGAGTCTCTATCTGGTGCTGAGCCGGTAGGGTTGGTGTACGGTGGCCAAAAGTCAGAGTGATCCATGTGCTGAAAATCAGTATAAAGCTCCACGAGGCCGAGGGGAGCTGCACATTTGGGTGATAATTCCCTGCAGGTTCGTTGCTATGGGTAACCCCTAACACATTGTCACATTGTGAAAATATCAATAATAGCTGTGTTTTAAATAAGACAACATGACAAAAATGTTGGGTGGTGATGGGAAAATGAATTAATAATAAATTAAATTATTGGTTAAATTAATTTAGCAAAAATGTGAGGTATCCCCTCGTTCCAATGTGAATGAATTCAACATATAAATGATGTAATGAAAGTAATTACATTCAGTTCACTGTGTCACAATACAGTCACCTGTATTGTGAGCCAAAAAACAATCCATTACACGCACAAAAAAACTCACAGCGAGTGTGAGGTTATAAATACTTTTAATAAAGCGCCAGGCACCATTTCGGTCTTGCCTCCTTAATAAGTCCTGCAGGAATAATAGCCTGCATTTATGTGACAGAGCCATGAGGGCGACGCACCAGCAGATAATGAGCACGCCACTGTGTGTACACTCAGAAGTGTTAAGTGCTAACTCTGAGATCTATTTTTTTCACATATTGCACTTTGAAAACATTTTTGTGTATGGAGTAACACAGTTTCATTGTGACAAGGAATCAGGTGAGCTTTTACGCCGTCACTATTTTCCCTACGCTAGCTCCAGATGTGGTTTCCCAACATCCAATGCACCAATTTGTTTTTGGTAACGCTACATATTTTATGCATCCAAAGGGTTAGGGTTAGGGTTATGCATTTCCTTAAAGGTTTCCTGGATATATTTTAATACAAATTATACATCAAATACAAATTTCCCTTTACTTGCACCTTATTCGTCTGACCGTAAGGCTGATACTGATTTTCTTTTTATAACAAAAACTGTTATTAAACACATGAAGCAATACAGAGATATCTATATTAATTGGTCAATATATTGAATTTATTCGTCTCGCTGTGCTGATTAAATAGGATTTTTATTATTATTGGTAACTTTAATCTCCATGTACGCTGAATTGGCTGGCAACAATTACATATATTACTGGCTAACTTGCTGTTCAAAATGCTCTCTCCCAAAAATGAGTTGAAACCTATTTTCCCCCAGGAAACTTCTTGAAAAGTGTGAGGGAATTATGCTTTTTTTTATGAGCATCGTAAACGTTCTTTTTTTGGTAGAAACGCTATTCCTCACAAACTGTCGTAAATCTGATTAAAATTGAAATTTTGTCAATATCACAATCTTTAATTGATGCAAATGAAAGCTTAATTAAATTCTAGTGCGGTTTCAGATGAACCCCACTGTGCCCTTCAAGCAGCACCGAACCACAGACGGCCAGAGTTGTTTGTGGTTTGCAGACAATATTTAATTTTGGCTTCATTTGTGACGTAAAATAAAGGATTATATTCCTCAAAGAAATATCTTGGGAAAAAACGGTAATAGTATCAAATGATTTCATACCCAGCCCTCGTCATTATGATATTAACTGTCATCTGTCAAGTATGAGCTGGCATTGTCATCCCGTTTGTCATTGCCCCCTCGCTGCTGCAGCTATGAGTCAGCAGGCTCAAACGGCTGCGAGGCAGCGTAGCGCTGATGTGGCCTGCTAGTGTTCTTATTGCAGAATTGGAGAGCAGCTGTGTGCGTTAGAAACTGCAGTTGACTCACACTTAACTGGGGGTGTAGTTGGACATGATGGTTAGGGGGGTGCTGATTGGTTCCAAGAAATCTGGCTCAAAAACTCCACACAATGCAGTTGATTCTGTCTCAACTGAATCCAACCCAATTTAACCTTTCATGAGCTTTTTTTTTTTTACCGTCTGTGAGTCAGACACTGATGTGAAATCTTCACACATTTCAGCGAGACCTCGGCAGATGAACTGCACATCCTGTCACTGCTGATAATAGTGTTACAGGTGTGTCACAGGTGAGGACAAAGGGACTATTCTCCCGGTGCTTTCTTCTTCACTTTGTCTGTATTTCCTGCATTGATATGCATAACCGATAGAGCTGCTCGATCACGGCTATTATTTATTATTATTTTTGTCATGTACACGACTATTTAACGTTTTGAGTCATTGACTTTGGAGAGAAATCTTGCAATTAGAGAAACAGTTTTAAATGAATGCCATTTTGAGAGCAAACAAAGATGCTTGATATATGAAGAACTTCATGCTCACTTTTGTGCTTTAGTGGATAATTTAATGGTGATATACGGCACAAAGTCACACCCATAAAAGCAAAAACGCAGGTCCATTTTTTAAGACATCGACAATGTTTCATCAGTCGTGGCTGAAATAACCACTATTGCTGCTTTGTTCATTGTTGTGACGTATTGTAGTTGCGACTTCAACATCACCCAGAGGTGCTCGGTGAAATTCACTGAGCTGTTTTCACTGTGAATAGCAAGACACACATCGGCTGGTTTACTACAGCGGTCAAAACAAACACTTTTGTTGGGATTTAATTGCAATAAATGGATAAAAATGATGCCGAAGTAACAACATAATGAGGCCGATTTGTAAAAAGTCTGAAGTCATGGTTTGTTAGGTCTGCCTGCGAGACGATAAGCAAACAACTTTTAAAATGCTAGTTTTCTGAACGGAGTCTGGATCTATCGGAGGTAGGCTATGCTAACACTGTAGCTGCTCCACAAACACTTAAAATAACGTCATCTAGACATAAATACAGCAGTGACCTTGTTTTTTGGACCATAGACAGTCTCTGGTTTCTACACATAGTCTGGTTCTGGTCTCTGGACTAATGTGAGGTTCTATCGTAGTCCTCTGGGAGACCACAGACCGCTACCATATGGTTTGTCTGTATTTCTGATTCAGATATGACAGGAGAAGAATATCAATGCTGATTGGCGTCACATGAATATGTCAACTTGCGTGAATAAAACGATGATTCCCCCTTATTAGTGTCTATTCGCGTCTTTGCATTGACTTTGTGGGAATGGGAAAAACACACTCCGGGGTTATGTTGTGCTGTGTAAACCTCTCGTCTTAGCTGGTGTTCCATCGGTTTTATCTTGATCGCCCCGTTTTCATAATGGTAATCGTAATTGAAAATAACATTTGATTCATTGCCCAGCTCTAACAACCGAGTCACCGAGGAAGCACCTGAATGTCAGAGCGCACGTTGGCATGGCTGGAGGTAGGGCGACAGACGGCCACATCACCTTGTTTCACGCTCTGTGGTTTTGAAAAACAAACAACAACCACAGTCAATATAAAATGGTATTAATCCTGAGAAAAGTCAGAGAGTCCGGCCTGGCGGGTTCATGCCAGGTCGGATCTGGCTGGATAAAAAAAAAACTTGGAAAAGTGAATCAATAAAAAAAGGAGAGAGAGAGAGAAAGACTTTGAGATGAGCTCTTACTCTCTAACTGTTAAAGGGAAGCAGCTCACTGGGGAAAAGGGGCTGTAGCTGTGTTGAGAAGCTACCGGGCAAAGACTCAGCATGTCTTCCTTGCATGAAAAATAAAGGTTTCAAATAAAGTTCCCCCCAAACACCCGATTATGCATTCAGATTTCAAGAACTGAGAAACGGCATGAATCTGTCTCTCCTTTTTAAGAAAATATCCCAGAATCAAAGGTGTTTCAAGTATTAAACCTTGTTGGTGTTGATAACCACCACTTCATGTTTCCTGGTTTTTTTTAACACTTCAAGCCTGAATGTGATTAAAGCTGACCTTTTTTTAGAGTCTTTAACTTCAGTGGGTGGCCGCCTTTTTAAGTGTTTTAAGTGTTTAAGCATTAAAGCACACTGGCAGTTTTATAGCAGCACGTTGATGGTGGTTTATTCCTAATTTCTGCATGTTTATACCTGTCGTATTTAGTAAAATGTCTGCTTATACACTTAATTAACTAGTCAGTTTGCTGTTTTTTTTCCGTGTTTGTACCTCCTGGACGTCCTTGACATCTTTCAAAAGGACATTATCTACATGTAAGAACCCTACTGGCGGTCTGTGTGCAGCGTGTGCTTTAGTAATTGCTCATTGGAAAGCTTTGGGTGTAACATTATAACCAAGGAAATGTTGCGCATGAGAGAGAGCTGAGGTTGCCAGCAATTAAATCCTACTGTGTTAAGTCTTGCAGTTTGGCAGTGGTTCTGGCATGTAACTGTTCAGTGGTTTCTGCCCACAGTTTTTTTTCCTTTTATAAAATCCTGTCACTCAAGCGATAATGTTGATCTTTTTATCTTAAAAAATATAATGCTACCGTGGCAACAGGCGGCTTCTGCGTTGCACTTCTCGCATCTATCAGTGAAGCAAAGCATTTCTGTCTGTCTGTGGGGATGTCCTCTGCATATCTCAGGAAACATTAATCCGATTTACTTCACACGTGACGGGTGTGTTGATGGGCACCAAAAAGGAGGGCTGTGTCGAATCTGGTGCAGCGTCATGCTCAATATCGTGTACGTTTTTAATAAGCATGCAACCAGGGGCACTGTGCTGGATGTCTAGCATGTTGTCTGCAGAAGGGCTTTACAGGTATTTGACTGCGGTTCACTTTTGTTGCTGGAAGCTGAGTAAAGCGATGAGTTGTTCTCACCAACGCCATGAGCAGCAATACTGGTATTGGTACTAAATGGCCACGTTTGGAACCGGCATGCCCCCAAACAGGCACTGTGCTAGTAGCATACTTTCCCCCGAGCAGCCAACCATACCTGCAGCAACACACGTTATGCAAATCATCGACACAAATCACCCCTAGTACATTTAAACAGAGTGATTATAGCAGCTTCAAAGATCACAGTAGTCAATCCTAAATCAAAAAGTTCTGAGACACTTCCCCCAGAAAACCAGCTGCAGCTGAAAAAATAACTGTTTCAGACCTGACTACCTAAACTCTGCAAAAGCAACCCGTAGTGCTTTGTCAATAAAGGCTCCCACACACCGCCCAGACGTCCAACTGCCTTATCCGACCAATCTCCGCCCACTCTGTTACCTCTCGTCTGACCCGTTCGGCAGAAAAGTTGCGTTGTACACACCGCTTCGACGTGCTTCCGACAACACAGCAGCGTGTACGTTCTGCGCTTGCGCGAGATGCAATAAGCCTCCTTAACAGTGGGTGGCGCTAGTCTCGTGCCAGTACTCCAAAACAGGAGAACAGGAAATGACGGAACGGAGTGCAGATAAAATCAATGCACACACAGTCTTGGTTCAGTATTCGTTCGACTCAAGAAGACCTTTGTGGACTAAATACTTGGCATTTCTGGAAAGATGACTCTGGCTAGGGTGACACTGTGTGCTCTCGGGCTCATTATTTTACGAAGACGTCGTCTCAGTAGGGAACGAGTAATACGGAGAAACCGCCCCGCCCACACACCGCCATTGGATACTCTGATTCGCTAGCACACCGCCAATCAGAGTATCCAATGGCTCAGACGTCCAACAGCCCACCTCCTCAGACTTCGTATGCTCAGTCTGATCAGACAACGTCCGACGCAGCTGTACACACCAAACATATGTGTTCCCGACCTCGTCCGAGCCTCTCCAAACGCTTCAGACGTCCAACGGTTGGGCCGGGGTGTTCCTGCCTTAAGGCAGCAGCAGCTAGACGGGGTTATTAGTTGTATTAGTGTATTTTTTACTTGCCACCTATGTTCCTCTGTCTTCTGTTTACTTAAATGGTCTTTTGTGAGTGAGAAAATGGCTTTCATGGCAACTTTACTGGTTTGGTTTACTCTCACTGCTTTCATCTGTGTTTTCAGCAGGCAGACGAACCCCACTGTGCTCTACAAGCAGCACCGAACCACAGACAGCCAGAGTTAAGGCCTGTGCCCACATGGCTTCTTTTTCTGAGAGCCAACGTCTTTTTCTAAAATGTTCCACATGAGGAGAGAGTGTATATGTAGCTGCATCGATGAAACACATTGCAACGATGAAATTCTCTCAAGACTTAACAGAAAAGGGCTGGTGATGTGACAAGAAAATGGAGTAGAAGCTCGCTTCTGTCAGACAGACACGATCGTCGTAACAAAGACAGAAAAGGGGGGCAGATCGGTCAGGTGGACACAGAATGTCACTGGCGAGCTTTTCTCCAACGGCGGTCAGATCAAGTGGTGACAAGCTCCTCCACACGAAGTACGAAGCAGCATCCACAGGGCAAAAAACAATGTCAAACATCTATATGGCAACCCAAATAATAAAAAAGCAAAGGAACAATGCTTGTCTATCTTACAACGGTGGTTGGAGCGTCAACTCAAGCTCTCTCTTTGTGGAGAGAAAAATTGAGGTAATAGGACGGTCTCTATTGGGCTTTGATGAATCTAAATGAATCCCAATGTTGCTCTTGGTCAGCTGAATGTGTAAATATTCCCTGTTTCCCTTAAAGTTCATCCCATCAGTCTTATCAGAACAGGAGATTATATGTCAGTGTTGTTTCTCCAGGTTGTTTCTGCTGTCTGTCTCTTCAATCAATATTCAAACAGGAACGAAGGAAAAGCGTTATACCAAATATGCTAGTGTGAAAAAGAACAGCCTTTCTTGAGACATCATTTAAAAAATGATGATGTTCTTTGAATCTGTCAGAATTAGCAGAGGCAGAAGAATGTCAATTCAGTGTAGGAAGAAGAAACAATGGCTGTGTTGATGAAGAAGTACGTGTGGTTGAGTGTTCAGACAGTAAACTAGAAGTGAGCACGTGCAGTTAAACAATCCTAAGGAGGTTATAGAGCGACCGAGGAAACGGAGGACTACCTATCTCTGAGATATGAAACATAAACCAATTAACAGCCGTGTCTGCAATTTCCAACAAAAATCTCTAATACAATTAAGAATGAGCGATAACAATGCCAAAGGCCGCACTTGTGGTGGGACTATAACACACATTCACTCATCTGCTAAAAGGTCATTTGTGACTAAATAAAAATGAGAAATGGAGTCTCCGGAGTGTGTAGAAGTACAATATTTGGAAGCATTAAGCGCTATGAGGCAAATCAAGTTGAATATTGAAGGTTTTAAGTTGTCATTTGTGATCAAGGACTTCTACCTGGCGGTGGACGAGACTGACATTGACGGATGTTCTGAAGGTACTTAAAATAACGCCTCGTGTTATGCGCCGAAACTACGTGTTTGACACTTAAAATTTAACGTCCGAGCTCGAAAATTTGGTCAAACTGCCGTACGGCCAGTAAAAAAACCCCCTGAAATGTCACACATTCATTCCGCTAAATAGTATGCAAATGATACCGCCAGTTTGAGCCCGTTGACGCTAATTTGTATAACTGGTTTCCCCCTCCCGGTATGTGTGGCGCCCCTTTTTTTCTGTGCCAGAAGAAACATAAACACACCAGGGTGAAAATGTTTCCCTCTAGCACTATAAACGCCACACCAAGAGATTATACTTAAGTGCCATCTAATCATCCGCCACCAAATGAAGTGTCAGCATGTGTGCACAAAAGGCTCCCGTTTCGATCGGGGGGGGGGGGGGGGGAAGCTACACGGAGCTCAAAGAAACGGGAAAAAAAACAGCCCTGAACGGCGTGAACGACTGCAGGCAAATGAATCACGGCGACAGTAAATAAGTCAGACTGGGGGATGACTAACAACGCCGCAGACGCATCCATCGTGTGGCGTGTCACGCCACGATGTTGCTTCTACCGTGGCTTCGTTCCTCCTCAAATACATAGGGAGAGAGAGAGGTAGAGGAAATAGGGTATCCCTCAGGGACAGTGCTGACTCCCGGTGGAGCGACCTGTCTTAAATAAATCATTCCATTTCCATGCCCAACATCCTCCTATCTTCCTTTAATCCAGTGTGGGAGAGAGTGGAGAAAGATAGGGGAGTAAGCTGTTTGCCTTCCTCCTCTGCCTGTGTGTCGCTTTAAGCCTTTGGTAACTTGAGTTCCCAAACTTTTTTTCTTTTTCTTTTTCTTTTTTTTTTGTTGACCCACTTAAATGTAACTGTAAACCCACAAACTGGGTTGTACAGTAGAAGGGGGGAACACTTTTTGAAATGAATTTTCTGTTGGTAAACCATGTTTTTTTTTTGTTATTATTATGGCTGCAGCTGCAGCAGGTTGACCACACATACGCCAGTCATGAGATCTATTTCCTCTCCACTGAAATACAAAGCTTTATGAGGTCAATCTCATTTATTCTAAACTAACGATGAAAAAAGTATTAAGATGACAGTAAGACTGCGATATTACTGCTATTCATACTCTTTCGCTGACGTCAGGTAAAATCTAAACACGCACCTCGCTGTGTGTATTTAGAGTAATATGTGGAGTCCTTTAGGAACGCCAATAAGACTTAGAGGTCATTCCTAGTCCTGTGAACAGCGAGGCTGGTCTTAAGCTACCCTTGGCACATCCCACGAGTCTGCCTGAAAAGTGCACATGCTGCATAACAGATGAGTTGACCCTGTCAGCCGGGCCTCGCCGTGATTGACACCGCTCTCTTGGAAAAGCTGCAGCCTTTTACTCGTGCTGACAAGACAAGGTTTCCCCCCCCACACAAAGTCCCTCCACCTCGCCGAGCCTGGAGACCCTTCACTCTTTCATGTTGTGATCAAGTGCAGGAGGATGTTTGCGCACCCCGACGGATAAGCACTTCCATTCCTCGGCGAGCGCCGGGCCGGAAAACTGGGAGCGCTCGCTGGAAACAAAGCTAATGCCAACCGTGAAATAAACAACCATTTTAGATTTCTTTTTTTTTTTTTAGATAATAGAAACTTGACATGCGTTTCAACCACCTGCATTTAAACGCCCCGTGGCCTCGGAGCATGGACTCTGTTTGAGGCAAGCTCTTAAATAATAGATAGTATTACACTTCTTTTACTGAGCAAATGGTCTAATGCATCATTAACCAAGCTGTTTTTCTGGGGGTCCACTTTTAATGAATGACAAACCACTGCACACCAATTCACTATCTACCAATAGGCCTTGTCTGTAAATTGTGCGAGCAAATTTGTGTGTAAATGAAGGTTCCTGAACATTTATCTTGAATAGGAAAACAATTTTGAAGAGATATACATTTGATAAATCCAAACTTTGTTTTATGCTTGTTATTGAAAACTTACTTCAATTAATTACTTCATAAATGAGATTAAATGATTGCTTTCCCCCCCAATAAACAGGTTAGCATGTTGTAATTATCAGAACGATGCGAATATTCAGGCTCCCTCGTGTGGCTCGAATGTGAACTGCAGGTTTAAATGTTAATTACAAGTCTGTGGAAGAAATCCACACATTAATGACGACCCCAATACAACGTCTGGGTCCCAACCCACTGTTTGAATGTCTCGGTGGCCAATTGTTTTTGTTCTGCATGCCCGTATAGAGAAACTAAAATCTGCACCCCTACTTTGCTTTTTTCCAATGGTTTCTGGTGGAGTGGCATGTCTGCGCGTGGTGATGATGATCGCTGTTAATCAACACGGGTGACTCTGACTCCTTGATTCAAAGCCACCTGTTTTCCATTTCCTTTCCAATCTGCCAATCCTGACAGGTGTCCTGTGCAATTTTTCAAAATCATGCATTTCCAGGGCGCCCTGCTAGCTCGCCCGGTACAGCGGCTGCTCCGCGTACTAAGGCCGAGTCCTCAAATTCAACCATCCACTCTCTCTCTTCCCCCGTTTCCTGTCTGTTTCCAGCTAAACTAATAAAGGCTAAATACGGCCAAACTGCATCGACATTCACCATATGCATACTCACCAAAGCTTTTCTCTGCACAGCGGTGTCCATAGCATCCTGCTGCCGCCTTACGGCTACGTTGCTGCTGACTTTGCGATGCAGCAGAACAGTTATTTTGTGTGTGTGAATGAGAGGAAGGAGACGAACCCGAACCTCAAATTTGATCACGCCTAGTAAATGCTACCTTATCCAGCAGTCATTCAAATTGCACTGCTGCGGGTAAAATCATTGTTTTGTGATCGTTCTAAAATGACCAACGTTACGATATGAAAATACAGATGATTTCCCAAACCAGCAGGTTGGGCTTATTTAGCCTGACTCACTGGTTCTGGGGCTGCAAACCTACAATCTTCTGTGTCTCTCCAGAGTCTTGTTGTATCTTTCCACAACATACCTTTGGTAACGTCCAATGAGGAAAATGCCTTAAAATAAAAATAAAAAATGAGCACAAACAGCTTTGTACCACAACATGCAGCTGCTTTGCCCAAAAATCAAATGTTTTTTCCCCCCCAAGAACTTTAATGCCATGCAAATTGTCAAAGTGCGTCTGCACCCCATCGCATGACAAAAACCATTATTTCCAGCCCTCCCTTGCTCTCTGAGTGCAACAGTATGAGGCAGCCCTGTGTGAGTGAGTGACTCCCCGAGTTTCACACTTACCCGTTAAATCACATCTTCTGGCTCGGAGCTTACTCCACTCATCTCTTGGAAGTCAGCCACTTTCAACATTATATCCTTATCTTAGTTAGTGGAGCCCACCAGGAAAAGCCAAGACCGGCTGTATTAGGCCACGGAGACTTCTGCAGACTTCTGATGTAAATTCCTCCTTCGCCGAGCGAGAACATCTTTCTAGCTCTGAAAAAAGTTTATTTTATCTTGTTTTATTTTTGCAACGCTATACAAAAATTTTTTTTTTTTCAATTTGGGCCTCATATCCCTTCAGCCTTTTGTTCCCACAGCGCTTATAAGTTCAGTAACAAGCTGTTCCAATATGGTGTCAGCATGGGTCCCCGCAGTACATAAAAGGCACGAACATACGGGATTTGACTGACAAAATGACTCAATGCAGTGACGTTGCAGCTTTTCTATCATTTCTAAATGACAATGTCATAATTGTTTCGCTTTAATAGAGAAAATAAAAGGCCGTCTTTGCTTTATCCCCAGGGGAATGTCAAATTGGAAGTTCCTCTGTGTTGTCGTCCCCAATATTACAATAATTGACCTCTAACAAGTGTGTGTGGTGCTGCAATTGCAGCGTGTTGATAAGACAGACATTAATATCACTATAAACTGACTCGAAGGCAACACAAAATAGGGCACACATTCATGTTTAGCCAGCCAATCAGGATGTACCGAAGTACATTCAGACCCCAAAGTTTATAAGGCAGCTTTTTCGATTTGTAAAATGTCAAAAGTCCTGGTTTGTTTGGTCTCTTTGCAAAAACGTAACAAATAACTTTGTGTTTTCTGAATTAAGTTCTGCTTGATCGGCGTTAGGCTATGCTAGCGCTGTGGTTGCTCCATCAACACTTACAATTAACGTCATCTAAACATAAATACCTCAGCGACCTTGTTATTTATACCATAGACAGTCTGTGGTTTATACATTGTTTTGTTGGGTTTGCAATGTGAGGTTCTATCGTGGAGCTCTGGGAGACCACAGACCTCTACAACGAGTTTTGTCAGGCTTTCATGTCTCACCGTCAAATTTTTCACTTAAATCAAACTATTTCAACTCATAAGATTAAGCAAATTCGAAGATAAATGTGCATCGCAGTAAAGGTAACAATGGCATAGCAATCGATTTGTGCTGTTTAAATAAAAAATGACATTAAATCGTGGATTTGGAGTTTTCAACACACACACACACACACACACACACACACACACACACACACACACACACACACACACACACACACACACACAATTAACCATAAGCCTTGGGTTTAGAAAAGAGATAATAGTTTTGCTTTAGAACTCAACCTCAGAGATGCAACCCGCAGCTGGCCAGCAGGAGAAATAATAATAACAACATTCCACTTCCCCCATGATGCCGTGCGGCCGGATAGGTCGCAGATGGGTCCAACTGAACATTGGGTCACTCGATCCTTAGGTGGTAATAGTAACGTTTGATCGGAACAAGAAAGTATCCGAAGCCTAACATCGATTTTGGACTTTAAAGCCATAACGCTAGCTGAGAATATGAAGCGATTAATAACAGTAAATCCCTCCAAAAAAAAGTTTGTCTGGTGACCTCGGGAGGTGTTTTAATGTCGAAGCATTAAGAAAGGACCACAGGAAAATTATCACATAAACGACGGCGTTTGTACGGACGAGATTCTGGCGGCAGTAATGCCAGCAGTCCTGTAATTAGTCTGCAGCAGCACAGCAGGTATGTCTGCCTCTTCAAACGACAGCTGTCCTTTCTGCCGGCCTGGAAATGTGTTTTACATCACATGGCTGCTGGGTCTCACCGCGGCTAACGGCGTTAGAAAAACACATCTATTTCTAGGGCATTTGGACGCGTTAACTCCAGACTCTTATTGTGTTTCAGCTTTCTTTTTTTTTTTCATTTAACCATCGTGTAATCAGCTTGTCTCATTAAGATCAAGGACCTATTTTTTTTTTGCAAAGAGAGAAGGAGAAATCATACATTCAAAACACATTTACACAAAAACGCATTAATAATCAAAATCACACACATTCACACGGCATCTATCACCAGGGTTACGTTCAGTGCAGTGTGTACCGATGGGTATTTATCTTATCGCGTACAGCACAGCCTGTTTATCTCTGCCATAAGTGCCAAAGCCTTCCATTTACTAAAAACCAGAAAAACACATAAATTAGCCACACCGTTGCACCGATGACATTTTTCTCCATCGCACTGAAGTGTGGTGTATTTTGAGTTGGTCCAACACGTGCCAACCTGTCGCTCTAAATACTCGTTAGTGCACCAAACGCGTGTTAATCCAAGGGTTATAAGCAATCGCAGCACTCCGGCACGAGTAGCATTTGCTAAAAGCTAAAGTGGCCAGCTGTTATTTACATCAGAGGTAGGAAAGAAAGGGCTTAGGGCGGAATAACACATAGTTGATTTTAAGACTTTTTACTTCCTTGTGTTGACAAAGAGAAAACGGTGAAATATCCCATCTTCACTGCAGCAGAAGATTTCACTGAAATATTTCACAATAAATTCCACTATTATCTCTGCACAGGCTTTGGCTGCATAGTTCACAATATTGTGATCAGAACTGATAGTTAGGATTTTGGTTTGTTGTCACATTTTCACCTTTTTTTGGCTTTATTATGTTTTTGTTGATGCTCTTTGTAGTATTTTTAAAAAGACATTTAACCAACAGATCAGTCTGGTGTGTACGTGCCTGTGTGTGTCTGTCCGCTGCTAATCTCGCATCCTGCACCACCAAACCGCATAATATCTGGGGGAGCTCGTTTACGGCCGCATACTCAAGGACTTTTTTGTGGTTTCAGTGGTTCACACTTTCTCAAAACACCTTTTATTGCCCGTTTGATGTTGCCATTAATCGACTGCTGACTCCTCACTCACTCCTCTAAACCGGCCCCGGGGCTGGTAGAGGCCCCCCGCCAGCCAGACACAGTCGGGGGAAAACAGTTTGATCAGTTTTATTGTTTTGGATGGTGTGCTCGGCTTTCAGCCAACAGCTAAGAGGAGTACACAGAGCTGCATTGCTGCAGCAGCCGGAGACAGTTCCTCCATGCCTTCTGTTGTTGGGCAGCGACTTCACGTTCACACATGTATTGTCCAAAAAATAGACTTGAAACCTAAATAAATGCTTGAAGCCAGTTCAGACATCTGCATAGTTTAAAATGAGAACGTATCTGTTGTGATCGCGGTTCATGATATTAATAATAATCATATAAATATGCTTAAAAAAGCAGAATACACTGGAATAGTTTCACATTTTGTTAAGGAACAAATATTTTCACAGATGGAACACATCTTGTTTTTTTTAATTGAACATGTTTTTTAGTGAACACTAAACTCTATTCCTAAACCTTAACCTAACTTCCTGTAAAGACGGAAGTTTATTTTGACAATTGGCATGCAACAAGTAGAAACTTAAGCCCCGCCCCATATTTGACGACTTAGTGGGAGAATGTGTTGTATTTTATATTGTTCCGACTGAAAAGTGTATCCTAAAATTTAGCTACAGCTGAAAACGCCTCAACATATTCAATTTGTAGAGATTCTTTCCCCCTTTTTTTTCTCGGTTTGTGCTCGACCCTCTGGCCACAAAAAAATAAGAGGTTTGAAAAAAATACAGAACAAAAAAAAAAAAAAAATCATCAGAGATCCTTTTGAGACTACTTCAAAGGCAGGAGGGGTCACCCAGTATCTGCCCACCCTGCTTCAAACTCTACGCTGAGTGGCAGAAAAATACTGCACACACACTCGGATTGTTTCATAGAGATAACTTTTATCCCGGTTTTACCTTGAAGATCATTTGAGAACATTAGACACAGCTCCTGTTTAGAGCAGTGTGTGTGTGTGTGTGTGTGTGTCTTTATATTAGTTTTCACCTTCAGTCTGAGTCGAGCTGCTCGGGACGACATTGTTCACCCCTCATCACGACTGTTTGATTTTCCATCCTCTCTTCAAGGTGCCCATTAAACATACAGTCAACGCTGCTCACTTTTGCATCTTTAATGAACAATCTGCTTCCAAATTCTCTCTATTTCTGACTTATCTCCGTGCAAACACGGGGTAGGGTTTTTTTTTCTTCCTCTTCGCGCGCAAACAGCTTGTTAATCATTCCAAAAAAAAAAAAAAAAAATGTTTTCTCATCCACGCTCAGTGTTCCCATCCTCCTACGTAAATGTCAACATCCACAGCCGAGTTTCTGCTCGGGGAACGAAAGAACAGAGCAAAAGTGCAAAACTCTGAAAATCCATGTGCATCCTCTGCCATCTGTAAACGATCCACATTTTTTTAAGTGTGTAAGATTGGTAGTAGCGGTGCTGTAATGATACTAGAATAATAACTTTGATGAGAAGAAATGCATGTTTTTTGATGTTGGAAGTTTCCAGAACAAGTCGAAGAGATCAGTGAAGAGCTCTTCCCCCGCACGCTCCAAACTATTGTATGTTTTCGGTGGAGGGAGAAGTCACAGTTTCTTCCCTTTCACTTGGTGATGCACTGCAGTTTGCTCTCGGATTTGGCAGAAGCAGTGAGGGGAGGGGGGGCAGTTATGAAGGAGGTGGTGATTGATTGTATTAAATTGGCTGCGTAGAATCACACCGCTATAATATCCCCGAGGAGGCAGGACCTCGGCTTCTGTAGGTGGAACGTAGAGCTGCACATCTACTGCAGGATCTCCCCGCTGGAGGGGAGGAAGGTACCGCAGAGGTCGTTGTAATCTATACACTTTGTTGGACAAGTTCAAGTCCAGGTTTCCGTGCATCTCAGCCTTCCTCGCTCCCGTATCGGGACTCGATTTTCTTTTCAAACACACACCTCTTTTAAAACTCGGTCGTCTGTAAACTTCAGCTGTGTATCTGGAGGATTGTACCATGAGGGTGTTCAACACTGATAAAAAAATCAAGCTGACGATGCCCGTGCAGCGTGACCACACTTCCTCTTTCTCTCCTGTTTGATCATTAATACTTAGTAAGTTAAAGGACGAAGATGAAGCTGTGAAAAGCGCTGTTTATGTATATGTTTATATAGTGTATATATATATATATGTTGTTTTTTTACGTTCTCTTTTTGAATGTCGTTGAAACCATTTGCATGAATACAATTGCCGAGCAGGAGAGCGGGTCACATGTTCACTGAGGCATCCATTAACCCAAGTCTCTTGCGCTGCCTCCGATGACCTTTTTTAAGCGCCGGCGCTAGGCGACACAAAGATGATGCAGACTTGAGATGTGGAGATTTAAAACAGGTTTACAGAAAAAACGAACATAAAATGCTCCAAAATCATAGAGTTAATAAGTGCAATATCTCTTTTTTGGCTCTATCAGGTGGCATTAAATGAGCATATAGAGGACTTGTAGATACGTTGGATGTGTCTAGGCTGAACAATATGTCAGCGTCGACATCAGCTCATGCGCCCGGAGAGATGGCGTGCACGTGCAAATAGTGACAAATTACTATCGATGTTTTATGAAAAGGAGATTGGAATTCTCACAATCCCATTCGACCTTCCTGCCATCCAAGGCTGGGAGTATTAACTGTATTATTCAAACAACCTCTGGGAAGGAGAATCTATTGTCTCTGTTTTGAAACTCTTTTTTTTATATTATCTGCGTAGCGGCATACTAATGATCACCTCATGCTTTGAGTGTTTCGAGTGTAGTTGTTGGTGACATGCAGGTGTTGCCACTTTAATAACCCATCCTCTTATACACGCCTGGTGCCCGACTATGTGTTTTGTTTGCCATGTTCTGTATGTGGAGGTTGCTTTTTTTTTTCTATTATCACTATTGTATCCCTCTTCACAGGTTAAGTATGTTCTTTGCTCGCAGGCATACATTGTTAGCTGTAGCACTTCCAAGTGAAAATGATTGGACCGGGAAGCGGAGCTGATGACGCACTGACGAAGACCTTTTTTTTTTATGGCCACTTGTGGCGTTGTCGCAGATGTTGAACCTGTTAGGGAGCAGGCTGCATGTTCAGTCAAGTGGAGTGCTTGTTAGCCGGTTCAAACCGGCTTGTTTTATTTGCATATGAGCTCTTTGGAAAGTGCAACGCACGACATTTAATTAATTCTATGGAGAAATCTTTCACTTCGAGCCGTGTAACTTTCATGTTCGTGTGCATGAGAGAGAGAGAGGGAGAAAAAACAGAACATTCAGTTATTCTGTGAAACCTAATGCTGGTCACATACACTAAGGGTTGCCATTGGCAACTATTTGGAGAGAATTGTCTGCCGATTGTTGGCTTTTGGTTGTTATCAGTGGTTTAACATAAACAGATCCTGTCGAACCACAGGGCTGGACGAGCACTGGAGCTCCAATCAGAAATGTAGTGGTCTGTGGTCTCCCAGAGGTCTACGATAGACCACATTAGTCCAGAGACCAGAACCAGACTATGTGTAGAAACCAGAGCCTGTCCGAAACAACAAGGTCGCTGCTGTATTTATGTCTAGAAGACGTTATTTTAAGTGTTGATGGAGCAGCTACAGTGTTAGCATAGCCTACCTCTGAGTGTCCAAACTCAGAAAACAAGTATTTTAAAATACTCGCAGACAGTCAAAATGAACCATGACTTCAGACTTTTTTATAAATTGCCATCATTATGTAGTTACGTTCGGCATAATTTTTGTCTGTTTATTGCACTTAAATTACAACAAAATTGTTCATTTTGATTCATCCCGCTGTAGCAAACCAGCAAAATGAAACTCACCGAGCACCTCTGGGTGATGTTATGAACTCAGACAGGATGGCGTTTAATTTCCTGGTTATTTTACCCATGATTGATGAAACATAGTCTGTGTTTACCCCCCCGCCTTTCCTGACAATCACTCCCCAAATAAGGCAAGAAGCCAAAACAACAAAAGCATAAAAAATATGGAAGAAATGCATGATTACAGCCACTTTCCCAGTGTGGCTGCCAACAATCCCGAAAGCAAAACATAATAATTATTGTCTCTCCGGTTAATCATCTTCGCAGATCAGCAGGAAACGCAGCACGTCAGGTTGTTTTAGTTACACTAACTGTGCGCCCCCTAATGTGTTCGTCACGCGACGACAAACAGTCAACAACTGGTGAACGATAATTATCCGGCCAACAAAGCCTGTCAACCCCAGGATCTCCACCATCTCTTTAGCAGAATGAGGGAGAAAACAGACAAAGCACTCTGGAAAATAAGCCTCGGGAGACGACTCGACTGCTTGCATTGATGCAGATCTGTCCATAACAGCTATGACTAACCTTTTCCATCATTTAAAGGAATTATAAACTGCTCCATTGATGAAGGGGACACTTAAACCACATGTCAGATCTTGATCTATTCAAATAAATGTCATCAGTAGTTGTCATGATTTTGCCTCCGTTGCACCTGTTGTCACTTTCATATCCCTTCATATGTTCGAGCAGTGTATATGAAGTGAATTCTTCATAAATGCTCACAGGCCACGTTTCTCCCCTGTGCAAATCCTGCAGGTGATGAAAATTGTTTTTTCACAAAAGTCTGCAGCAGTTGGGGGGAACGCAAAAATCACACTCGCAGTTTCAGAAAAGTGATTGAACATTTTCCTTCCTTTTTCCATGCTGCACTACATTCTGCTGTCTATAAAGATTATCCTGTGCTTTTTTAAATTTTATATAGGTGTGCAATATGCAGCAGCCTCCTTACAGTATAGTGGTGTGAATCTTCATCCGGCCGATTCAATTCCGATAAATCCGTCATTACACGATTGAAAGGCACGACGATTCTTGATGCATCTTTTTCATCGGGAATCATTTTCATCAATGAATACGAGCAATCAGAAAAATCTGAGCTCACTTTTTATAGAAAGTTCTTTCAAAAACCACAACGACAGCAGTCCATCTATAAAAAGCACCATCTGTGTGACCCAGCTCTCTGCAGAAACATGACCAAAACAACACATTAACTAAACTTTTAATTACATTAGTTTTTAGTTGTTTGTGTGGTTTAAAAAACAACCGACTCACCGTCCATCAACACTTGGTGTCTGATGCGTCATCCCGTCCCGCCTTTGAATGGCGGTTTGACATTGTCCTAAAATAATTAACTGATGGATAACAACCCATCTATCATGGTCCGGCTCTATCCATCAAAAGGTGAAACAAATACACTCACGCTGACGGAGAGCAAAGGTCCCGTAAATTAAAACGCTTGCGTGTGTTTGGACCGCCCGTCAACCCCTCCCCCCTCCTCTGAAAACTGCCAAAAATGAACTGAAGGACTCTTTCCCTTAATGTCTCCTTCTGCCATTGCACATAAATTAAGTTGATATGTTAGAGTTGATTCTTTAATGTCTATGTCACTATTATAAGTTCATTCATTCATTTCATGTTCTTTGACCTGAATCAGAGCTACACAAATAAATACATTTAAAATGGCTAATAAGGCAAACATTCATTCTGCAGAGTTAATACCGGGGCCGGGTGATATGATATACACAAAAATCGTTATTTTCGACATTGTTTTATCTGCAATGTTCCTGCTTCAAGATGAGTTTTGCGTCCGTTGGATGACGCTTTACATTTTGATTGTTGCTGAAGTTTTGCTAACGCGGAGGAAAATAGTAAAAAATATACTGACCAAACACAATCCGAGTTTGCAAACAGGCGTGGTTGGAGATTTTCATTAACTGGCACAGCATGTCTTATTACCTTCCTCACCTTAAAAGCAATATAGACACTATAGACGACTTTAATGCAGCGTCGGGTTCGTGGCTGCTGTGATATCTCTGTTGCAGGCTGAATACACCCGGCTTATAAAGTTTAAATTATTCAGACGGTATTTTAATGTCTGCAACCTGCTCAGCTGATTTTGAGTCATGCATAAACTGTCTCATATCTAAGATAAAAAGTGACATTTATTTCATTTTTCTCTACAATTTCCCTCGAAACAGTTTGTACGACGGTTCTTCATAAAATGAGAACATTCTCAGCAGCTTTCAGTCGCCAGGAGGATAGTGTCATTATTTCATAATTCATATTTATTCATAGATTTCTAGAAAACATGCTGCATTGTGATATATAATGATCGGGATAGAAGATTTTGGCCAAATCGTCAAATTGGCCAAATTAGCCCTTGTTAAATTACAGATATCTGTCTAATAGGCCAACAGCAAATTAGACAAAACAAATCAATTTCTGTTTTTGATCTCACCCAAATACCTTTTGTGACAAAAATTTGTGGGGAGGAAATCTGTATTGAAAAATGTACAAAAATGAGAGGAAATTATATATTGAACCACGAATTACAAGAAAAGCCAAATCGCCACCAAAACAGTCCCACCAAGTTGATTTTAGAGCCATGGACACTCAGCTCGGCTCGCCGTGTGCTCACCTGGCAGGGAGAGAATGACCAGGGGAGAAAAGAAAAAGGGAGATGTAATTTGTATGTATACAAATGTCAAAATGTCAAGGCATGTAATCCTTTCAAGAGGTGCTGAGGTCTTTGGTTGGAGCTTGGCGCGACTCCAGACTTAAACACCAGGAAAAGTGCTTACTCCAAGTTCTGGAGGTGAACGGTGAGTTCTGATCCCACTCTCATTCTGCTGTGCACTCACTCTCTCTCCCTCTCTCTCAGGCTTTGAAGGGATTATTTTGGTATGAGTGCATATGGATTTACAGTAGCAGTGTACAGTATATTCTGAGTGGCACATACCATTTTATTTAACACCGGCGCCTACTTTTAAAGCACGCTTTTTTCCCGACGGGGGCCGAGGGGCCGCATATAAATATAGTATGTAATTCAACCTATTTCAGTTAAAGTCACATCGCTCCAAATCCTCACCCCATTTTCCCTCCAAAGATGTCCCCCGTTTCCTCCTCGATGAGAGCCGTATCATTCACGCAGACGCTGTCAGAAACCTTTTTTAAGCACGGAGCTGTCAGAGGCAGACGTCAGGGCAGATAACCCAGTTAAACACCAGCTGAGTGTTGGCAAAGTCATCGGAGACGAGCGTCGGCACACAGGACGTATATTTATTCTGAAAGCCTAATGAATTAGTAATTATTTTGCCCTCAGTTATAATGGAATTACTTTTCTCTTTCAAAAACAAGTTGATTCAACTATTAACGAGCAAATCTCTTGTTTTTTAACCCGAGAATGCACAAAGATGGGCGAGATTGTCCATTATGCATTTTTGTATAACTGTTAATAAAATAAATTGTATTGTATTCTCTTATATTCTCTGTATTCCATTATGAAGTTGGTGCCCTTTCCAATGCTCATATATAACCCGAATATAAAGAAAAGGGGTCAAAATGTTCATTTCCCACATCTTTTGGCGTTTCTGTTTGTAAAGAATATGAAATCACCTCTAAAAATGTCTTTTAGGCTTTTTCAATTTATTTGATACTCTCTGTACCTACAACTACTTTTTAAAAATTCTGTCCTCCCACCACACATTTGTCTTTCTCCACACACAGCGGCTGTTGCCAGGCAACAGCTCATGGCTGCATTATAATATCAATATTTACATAAAAACAATATTCAATTGTCGTCTAGGAGGCTATTAGCTAGAAGTTGCGTCATGGAGTAATTCGGTTGAATCTCAATGTGCCGTGCAGGCGGGGACGTTTCCATCGGCGACTGCAATGTGATTAGCAAACATGTAATTTTAATCTGTTACATGTGATTGCTGGGAAATGTAGTCAGATTTAAACAGAGGAGAATTTCCTTGATTGTAGGGTTATTATTCTGCTTTCACATGTGTAGTTTGGTTGATTTGGTCGGGAACAAGGAGAACACTATACAATTGTTGTTTTAGATTCCTGTTCAAACTGACTTTTTAACAAACCAAGAGGAGTAAACATGAAGTTATACAGACTGGACGGGTAACTTTCCATCCTGCATCATCGGGACCCGCCTGCTGGAATCAAATTCTAGTGACTGACAGTTAATGCAGAACGTTATTCTAATGTGTATATTTATGTTCTTAGATTTAAAGAGTTTATTATCATCTGCACAGTAAAGAAACGTGTTCTGTACAATGAAATTCTTCGCCAAACAATCTAAGTATAAAAACAGATTAATAGAAAAAAAATAAAGTAATTTAAAAGGCAGCATGTGACATAAATAAAACAATTAATAACCATATAGGAATTATTAGTATTGTTAGGCTGCAAAGTGACCTATTAAGAATATTTAAGATGTTAGAACAGTTCTGTGCTGATGTGCGTGTGACCTTGTTGCTATGGCAAGCAATATTTTCAAATATTTAAGACGGTATTTTGTTCCCAGTGCTGCTCAGAGTAATCTCAAGTGGACTGCGTAGACCGCCAGTGAGTAAGTCAGTGTGTCTAGCAATAGTCTGCATTAGTCATGTATGTAAGAGCAGGAGCGCTGATCGATAATTCATTTTGGCCTCGCCAACATAACGGCATTAACAATCCGGGGAGGAGCTGGTGGTCTTTGCCGCTAGATTAGAGCTTTTTACATTACAGGTGCCAGAGCGGAGCGGCGGGCTGTCATGGTGAAACGGCTGAACAGTCGGGTTCGTCGGCTGCCAGCTCATCAAAGCGCGGAAAAGGGCAGAGAATATTGCCGTCACTGCCAGACGCGTCTGCCAACGCAGGTAAACACATGTTTAGCATAAGACACTTCTGGTGCATTCGAGCTCCCAGCAGCCTCCACTGCAGTGGGAGTCCCACCCCCACCCACCCACCGTGTAAAATCACAGCCGGACAGTCCCATTTGGCTGAACACCTGTTTTACTGTTTATCTGTCTGTTAATCAATAAATCCCCAAAATGACCTAAACTTCAAATTATTAATTTTACACTGAAAAATCAGAATATTTATTAAATATATTCTGAAAACAAAAAATGCGTACATTCATGGGATGTTAGCTAGAATAAATGCCGGTTGTTAGAATCATAATAAACTTAAATAAAATAATAAATATAAAATATTCCCCCCTTCTACGACAGCATATTAGGGCGACTGTACGAAAATAAAAACCTAAATAAATAAACAGAGCCGAGAGAGGTGGGCAATATTCTGAGAAAAAAATCGCAAATTTGATTCTTTACTATAGAGGTCATAGTGGAAGTAAACACGTTGCTTGACCGGAGGTTTGCTGTTGCTATGACAACAAGTGAACGCTACCGCTAGCATCTTAGCCCAACCACCCTGATCAATAAACACCCATATAGTGACAATTTGGCCCATATATAAAAAAAACAACAATAACCATCAACAGCCATCAGCCTAAGGACCTTAACGAGGCGTTGTCACATGATGTATTAATTAGAAAAATGCGAAGTCAGCTAGCATAGATGCCGGTTGCATCATAGATGCTGAAGTAGCAAATCTGCGATTTTTCCTGTTCTACAGTGGCCCTAATACGCCGTCATGGAGATGAGCTGCAAATCCACATTGAAGATGAATATTAGGACTTTCCGTTTCCGGCTGATAAAGCATCGGTTAATGAGCGCTGCACCTACACTGATGTTACATACGCTCTCCTCCTCTGCAGCGTTTCCTCTACGTCAACCTACATGCAGTTTTATGGCTGCGTCAGCACGGCTTGGAAACGTGCCAGAGCTGCTCCAACCTGCACGGCGACACTTCACTCCCGCTCTTAAACTATAGGCTTCTTCCTGCAGTAATCTCGCCACTCGATAATCTCGCCACATGCGACGGCCCCATTATAATAAGTTTGTCCTCCTCCGAATGTGTCAATCTTGTGTCGTTGTTACCCGGCTTCCAATTTGTCAGCGCCAATTAGCGAGGCGGCGTTTCCTCTGCTCCCTTGCACTCCAACTCAAATGAAGCAATTTTGATTTTTGATTCAAGCCGAAGGGGGGAAATAATTGCCATAGTGTGCTCTATAGGCCATTTAACGTCATGCATTATTTTGTTTTGTTAGTTTGCATATAAATACAGCTGAGCGGTAGCTGGTGAAGTGTGTGTGTGCACGATATCTAGAATGTGAAATATCAGAATACACGTCTGGGAAATATTGTTTTTTCTTTCCTTTTGGAATTGACTTTATGTTCATCCCCTGAAAAAGCCTTAATAAATAGATTTTTTTTCATTAGATTCCACTCAGTTTTTTTCGTAATAACAATCACACCGGCTACAGATTAATGAAAGCAGGTGTCTTCTTCCAACCCAAGGTGAAACATTGGCTGACATCAGCATGTCGTTTTTTTAAAGCTCTCTCTCTCTCCCTCTCTGAAAGAGAGCTCATTTCTGGAGCAGCAACACATCATTTAGATTTTCAGCCCACATGAGAATCGAACAGACGTGTTGAGCGTATCACTTTCAGGCAGCAGCCACATGCCTCCTGCTACTGCTGCCAGTTCGCTCAGATCAACTCTTGGATCATTTGTTGCAGCAGCGGATGTCTTGTAGTGAGATTGGCTGCTGTCGAGGCAACGTGCAGCCATTTTATTGTGCATCAGAGATGAGGTTTCATCAGGAAATCGGTCTGTCATTATAGACCATATATGTTCCAGTATGAACGACTCTTTCACTTCACTAGCAGAAAACATCGCTCCTATTCAGCTGTGACCAGATAAAACGGTGCTACTCTAAATCTCCGCTGTGATATGAGCCTTTAAAGTTGGAATATGTTACCTTTTAATCACCTTTTTTTCTTTTTTTGCACCCACTGTTTTTCAGCTCTTTGCTTCTGTCGGATATCGCAATGAATTATCCATTAAATGGCATATTAATCAATCCAAATAAAAAAAAACGAGGCCACATGAACATTTCTCCATAAAATCACTCGGCTCTCTCTCTCTCTCTTATCCGTCTGTGCAGACAAATGTCTGCCGCTAGTTTAGGTGTAAAAGCTGCCAAAACTGTGAGAGATGCCAAACTAGAGTGAGAGGCAACTCTCAGAGCCGGGAAAACACAATTTTAGGCCTTTGGCCTACATCTGTTTCATAGATAGAATGCAACTTGGCAATGGCAACTCCAGTCACTAAATATTTTTTTTCTTTTTTGCAGCGAATCAACTTTTTCTTGTATATTTGCTTCTATAATTATCCCAGTGAAACGTCATATATCTTGTATTTCTCCCGTAAAACAGGATGCACATCCCATTGTTAAAAGGAAAACCGTCTCTAAAGCTACGTTCACACCAAAAGTGAAGCTAATTTTGCCTTGCGTTGCATTGATTTGGGTTCATTCCTGTCACCCAGGCTGGACGCAGCGGAGAGGAGGCGGGGCTTACCTCCATGTAGACACCGACAATATTTCATCAATCGTGGCTGAAATATCCACTATTGCTGCTTTGCATTGACTTCACATGCAATCGAAAAATTCCCTTGGGTTTTGGTGTGAACGCACCTTTTAGACTAAATCATTGTTTAAAAATCTACCTGGGGAGGCATGACCCCCTGCTTCCATTTTATATATATGTTTTCAGGTTTCTGTTTCATTGAATAATCTTGTGAAAAGAAAGAAGTTGTGCAACAAGCAACCAAGCTTCCAAGCCCGATAACAACCGAGCTTGCAGTTACGGGGTTCTTCCCTTCTAGGAATGTTCTACCGTTCATTCTGTGCAGGCGACTGGTTGGCAGCCTCACTTTTCTCTCTCACTGTCCACCTGTCTTAGGTGCAACAGGTGTGTTTAGATCCTTGATTGTACACAACAGAAGTCGAGTGGATTACCATCTGTTTCACAGCTTGCTGGTGGTCCATTTAACCTGGCTGTCTTCTTCTACAACTGGAACGGAGCTGTATTTAAAGGGAACATTTGCTCTAAATGTGCTTGTATATATGGTTTGGCTATCACATCTGTTTTAAACACAATAAGATGACAAAAGAGTAAGTAGCAGTTTTACATATAATGGCTGGTGTCGAGCACTGGATTCCTTCTCCATGGGACCTTTAAAACAAAAGTTGTATCCAAAATCACTCAATCATTCACTACTTCCTACTTTCGGACACTACTATATATAGGGCTTTTATTGTGAAAGGTAAGAATGAATGGACGCTATTCACTCCTGTAGTCAATGTGGAGGCATATTAGCATATTTTCCCAAATTCATGAATAAATAATGTGACCGTCTGTGTTGTGATGCAGTGCCCTACTAACATTAAATATATTATTTTCACACCACATATGATGGATTTGTCTGGATTTCTCTTGCACGTCTGTCATTTTTCCTTCAGCACAATGCATGATGGTATATAATGCTCGGCGAGAGGAATTCTGGGACACTTGAGTTTTCTACAGGCTATAATAATTCTCATGAAACATTCACTAAACGACACGGCCAACTCATCATGTAGGGAGTCGTGAGTGAGTTCGGACAGGTAAACACCCGTTTTCAGGAACCTTGACATGTTCTAACCAAGGCTGGTTATCGATGTCGATCCAAAATGTGATCCAAAGTAAGGCCAGTGTTGTGTGGGAAATGTCAATACAGTTTAAAAAAGGCTTTAAATGGACTGAAAATGGCATACAATTAAGTCGACAGCTAATGGGAAACTTTCAGCCGGTCCCCCTGCAGCCAGCTGCCACCTTATTTGGGTTTCTCTGGTGAAACGAGGAGGCATCGTATAGATAACTCCTCATTACAAAATCACGAATCAGCCGTTCCTCCTTCATTGCTGTGCTTTCAAAGTAGCTGCAGGAATAAATAGAAATGGGGCAGCAAAACCGCATAGATTAACAGAAAATATGTTTTTTTTCCAGGGCTGGGTATCATTTAAAGAAAACTATGGAGCTTGTACCAATACCAGTACCCTTAACTAGATACAGATGCCAACAGAGTATTTCATTCAGAACCATCATGTAAATAGAAGCTGTATGTGTCACAGAAAGGTAATGCCCTCCAGGTTAAAACTGTTGCTGTTTGCTGCACTGTTAGCTGCTAGCTGCTGGCTCAGACATCTGTGTCTAGAGCTGTATGCTTGCATGCAATCCCGGCTTCATTGGTTGGAGCTTTTGCAGTTGTGGGTCAATCAAATGTCCCATTAAATCTAATGGCGCTTGCGATGATTGGCTGCGAGAAACCTAAAGTCTTTTTTTTGTCTAGAGCGTTCCACCGAAAGGATTGATTGCAGAAATCGTTTGACTGTAGACGTTTCAATCCGACTGTTGTTTTGGTTGATACCTTGATGATACCCCAGTTTGCAGTGCAAAAACAAAATCGGCTTTCATTCACATTATATATATATCAAATAAATACTTTCTTTGTGACGGTATGGTTTTAAGGATACTGGCATTGGTACTGGTATCGTCTTTTTTTCAAAGATACCCAGTCCACACCTCTGGCAATGTGCACACAAAGTAAGCTTTCACACACCGCCTCTGCAGCAGAAGAGGCAGAACTGCCGGTAATGATGCTGATGGTTGGCTTTTGTATAAACCACCATGCAGTGTCTCACTATTTAATGAGCCTAAAGTGGACTCGCTGTCTCGTATTTCAGATTGTTTTTGTGTTTTTTTTTTACCTGTTACCCGTAGCAACGCGGTCACTCTAACACAGCCTCTTGTGTTGTTTTGCTAGTCTACGCCTGAATGCTCCTGTTTTCCTTTTAATGTGGTTGGAAAGAGTCCACGGCCGGTGCTGCTCCGGGCCTCGTTGAGTCGGTGGACGCCACAGGAACCTCAGACATCTGAGACTTGGCAATGTACTGATAAACAACTTGTCTTTTTAATGAAAAAAAACCCCAACAAAATTCACAATATCCTTGAAGCAAATGTCCATACTGTGTCATTTCTAGATGTTTTTTCTCAGTATCTTCTGTGGATGCGGTGTAGCTCTGCAGCTGATTCTCAAGTTTAAGATGACCAATGCTTCACGGCAGCACATGAACGCACCACACACGCCGACTCACAGCCACAAAGGAGCAACCATGACTATCTTTTTATTTCTATTTTTTCTCAGGTTAGGCTCACAAGCAGCGGGACTTTAAAACTCCTCCTAAAAGACTTTTCTAGATCCAGAAATGGAGCCGAGTAGTAAAATTGAAATAAATACAGGGAAATACAAGGAGTGTGAAATTAAGTTCACATCAAATGAATGATTGCAGAAAATAAATGATCAACTGATTCACCGCTTGTGAAAATACTTCATCTCAAATCCACATAACCTCCCGGAGATGAACGAGACGACTGCTCAGGTTATGAATCGGATGCTCATTTCGTTGTGTCGCCTCCAGACTAAAGCACAATCAGTTAGCATATTAATTAATTTGCTGGAAAAAGCCATTCTAGCGTTCATGACTGACCATACATACCATTCAGTGTCTAAATGAAGCCTGCACCAAATGGGCAGCCATCAAGTGCTCCGTGAATGAAATGGAAGCATTCCCAAAGGCAATTGTGACCGTGAGCCATTGTTGTGTCATTTTGGGGGAGAGTGGAGCTTTCATAATGAAAAGCAGTCTCTTAACTGAAGTGTTTTTTTTTTTTTTTTTTTTTAAAACACAAAATTGTGATTGTTTCCAGCAGAGATTCGATGATTTGATTAAATACACCACGTGAATGCCGTGCCAGATGAAATGGGAAGCGTATAGGCTTGTATTTATTTTTTATTTTTTATGACTGTGACAATGTTCTCCGTGATACTGTGAGGTTCTTTGTTCATCATATTGAGTCAGCGGAGGGGAGCAGGAATAGCCTATAGAGCGCTGCAGGAGTGAGTCCTACAACCTGGAAATGACTCAGCGTTATTGCACTTCTTATTCCCTCCTCTCAAAGTCAATGGATTTTCTATTTTAAAGGGTTTTTTCCTTAGATGTCTGAAATAAGGTCTGCGGTTAATACGAGCTTAAGGGTTATTCATATTTACTTTTACGTCATAAAATACATCAGCAAATGGCGTCATATATGTTGGAGCTTTTACATGTCTTAAAAAAGGTGGTTGATAACAACACCTGATCATTTATTTTCTGCTATCTATAATTTGATGTGAACTTGATGTGTTTTTCCCCGTATTTATTTCACTTTTATTCCTCATGTGTTACCATGGTGGAGTAACTTTAGCTTTCAGGCTTTAAATTCATAAAAGAGGTGTTCATTTGTGGAGTTTTTTTATTTTATTAACAAATAAGAATTATAAACTGGTTTGTCACAGAGGGTCTTTTTCTGCAATAATCCAAAATCCAGTGGGAAAAATCCCAATTGGTTTATCGTCGAGGGAATGGGACTAAACTTCTAGGGTTGGGCGGAAAAAAAAAACATGTCACGCCTCCAGCACTCTATTGTTGGTTATGAAATCCTCAAATGATTTAAACGAATCAAACAATGCCGTCAGACGGACAAAAGAATCCGACTTCATGTGTACTAGAGAGAGATCACTTCCTTTTTCCTCTTAGAGAGATCCACTTCCCCTCCTCCGACCTCCATAAAACAAGCCACAGTATATTTTCTTCACAGCACATTCTTCTCACTTCATCATTCTGGGAGCTGCTTAGTAATCCCTTTTTTGTTTGAATATATTTATACAAGCGTTCATGTGCAAATGGGACAAAAGTCGTCCAAAAGCAGAGACGACGTCCCCGTAAATAATACATTCTGTGAAATCTATTGGAAAAAAAAGAATTGCAATTTTTATTTGTATTCATGTACAGTATGAACTACAATCTCAGGTATCAATAATTGAACATCATCCTCAGAGAAATTAGTGGGGACTCCTTACAAGCACAGTCTCTTGTTTGTTTTTTTTTCTTGTTTTTGTAAAGCTTTTTTTGTCTTTTTTTTAACAATTGAAGCACATGTAAAATTACGATCTGAAGATCTTTTTTTTTTTTTGCATTATGTTTTTGAAAATATTTTTTTTTTGTAGAAATTTAACCATTTGATGATTATATCCTCTCCAAAAATGAGAGAGAATAATTCCCACATACAGTAACCCTCCCTATACATAGACAGTTGGCAGAATAACACACAAGAATCTGATCACCTTGGCTTGGGGGGGGTTTGCACAAAAAAATCAAGCTCGCTCTGCTGGTTTTTTCAAGTCCCAACATTCTGCAGTCTTAATTTCTTTCTGGCACTCAATATCTCTCGCCAACATAAAGCCACCCGGCTCAAGAAAATACCAATACAGAGATATCCCATTCATTCAGAATAGCTCTCAACATCCTCATCCCCAAATATATATATATTTATAAAAAACATCTCCCACCTTTTATTTTTTTTCACTGTAGCCAGCGTCAACATTGAGTCATTAAGCCACCAAAAGCATTGGAAAGGAATTGAGCATTGAAAAAGAAAACAGTGGAAAGAGAAAGAATGGTTCACACTGTGACCATTGACGGCACTATTCTGCTCATTCATTCTACTCAATGAAAGGCCGGAGATGAATAGCTTTCTGTTTAGATTGCTCCTGCTCCACTTCCAGTTTCATCCCTCTCTGCTTCCCCCGGACACGATCGGCCTTTAAATGTATATTTTTTGCCTCCGCCATCTTTTCCCCGTTTATTGTATGAAATGAGAGAGTAAATTCAGGAGACTGACTGATGAGAAGCGTATGATTTTGTGCGAGAGAACGTGCTTTATTATGCTCATACTTCTTTTACTGAGATGAAAATCAATAAGGCCAGTGGTGCTGCCGTACAGTTATGTAAATTTTTTTCACAGCGTGAAATTTTTCATATCGTGAAATTTAAAAAACACAAAGGAGACGTCACGTGCGGGTCAAACCTCACACACTCATCCCCTTATGCCGGTTTGGTCGATAATCTGTTGAATTTGCGATATCACCAGTGGGAAATTAAAATGTGCTTGTTGCACAGACATCCAAAGCGGAAAACGGCATATCTACCTCTTCTTACTTTCTGTACAAGGTCACTGTTTCCATGGCGACAGTCTGATGGCTAGTTTTTTTGCTTCCTTATTTCTACCCTTTTTTTCTATCCCCCCCCCCCTTCACTCCTCTCCCTTCATATCTGCAATATATCTGTTTGAAGACCCCTCATGACCACTGTAGACCTGACTCCCCCCCCCCCCCCCCACCTTCCCCATCCACTTTCCACTGTCCTTCACTTTTCATCCATGCCTCCCTCTTCCCATAAGCCTCCCTCTTTGAGTCTAAATGGAAAAAAACTACAGGAGAGATAGTTGTTTTGATGGTCTATAAATGATGCAACATCAAAGTATGTGCATTTTTCTATGGCAAAAAAGAGAGAGACCGAGCATGGGTTGCCTCGATATCAAAGGCCTCCACCCCCCTTCGTTAGATGTCGGGGCCCAGCCAGAGTGGAAAAAGTCTCATGCTGTTTTGTTATCAGCTTTCCTCTGTATGTCTGCAAATGAACCGCTGATACAGATTAATGAGCTATAACCCATCTCCTCTTATTTTTGTTGCCGGTTTTCCTAACTGCTTCGCTGACTATGTTAGCCCCGTCTTGTGTTTTTTTGCCTGACAGGGTCACACTACATTACAAAGCAGCCTCATTTGCCTCTTTATGTGTGTAACAGATGGACTATCAGCGTCTGGGCTCGTGTGACCCCGGGGTGATGGCAAGGTAACGCGACACTGAGTGGACGTAGATCATTACTGGGTTAACAGGGGAGGCTGCAGACTGGAGCCTTATGCTCCCCTTCATTTTCCCCGGGCGATATTCTGCACATGCCGGCGGATAAAGCGAGACAAATGAGACACGGAGAGGGGGTGAGGAACGTGCCTGAGCTCGGTGACAGGGAGACAATCAAAGAAGGGATAGGACATGGAGGTAAGGAGAGAGGGGGGAGATGAACAACTTAGAAGGAGAAGTGAGGAGGAGTAGAGGGGCTAAAGGGTTGAAGTGTAAAGAAAAGGGAGTCGGAGGAGCAGGAGTGGGAGCAAAGAATCTAATCTTAATTAAAGTGAAGGATGTATGGCTGGTTGTTTGGGAGCCACAGGGGGAAAATGCACAGTCGCTGCTTTGCTCCCTGGGCATGCTGGCTTTGCTGTGATATCATCCAGAGCGCCGTGTCATTAAAAGATCTCATTTTGCGTTGAGTGGCAGCTTAGAATATGATGGCAATGAAAATAAACCCCATTATGCTTTTTGTCCCTCCATAAACCTCCCACCATATTGGACACGGTATGCTGAACTACGGGCAAAGAAATGCTTAGAAATACCGTCCTTCCACTAGAAATATTGTCATCGTTATTAAATGAATGGCATTACATTTATTTTTAGTTTAAGGCCAATTTTTACAGTGGTTTTGCTTGAGCTGCATTTGATACATTCCATGTTCACTTTGTAAACCATTCTTTCCCTTGTGCAGTATTACACACACACGGAGAGAGAGAGAGAGAAATAAAATGAGCTAAAAAGCTATCACAAAATGTTTTCTTCATTGAGCCACTAGACATACTTTTTAATAAATAATCTTTGTTTTTGTAAAGACACTTGTTAAAGTATCACATGTCGTCCCTTTTGCCAAATGCTGATTCGTCGACATCAACTCAATGTCAATGTAAGTTTTGATTTCTTTTTATCTTCTTGGTCCATTGTACTCCAAGTATGAAACTGCTGAAACTGGATGTTTTAGTCAAACTCAGGATCAGATCTGGGTCTCTTGTACATTGTCTTTTGAGCAGGCTTGAATCAGTAAAGGTTCCTGTGTGGCCGAGCTGTGTATGGTACTGAGCATCGGAGCGTGGTGGTAAGAGCTCTTGTAGGTGTTGTAGTGGTTGTAGTGCTCCAGAGGGGGCAGCGACAGGTGCCTCTCCATGGCGGCGACGCCCGCAAGCTCTTCCTCGACCGTGATGACCTCCATGGAGGAGGCGGGCCCGTCGGGATCCTGCTGGTTATGCTGCTTCCTCATCTTGTAGAAAATGACCAGTAGAACGGCGGCCATGAGCGTGATGGCCACGAAGCAGCCGATGATGATCTTGGTGGTCTTCATCACCTCGTCCAGGCCATTGAGAGGTCCCTCTCCGTTCAGATCGAGAACTGGAATTGTGTAAGTCCGCTCTGTGGTCCTCGTTGAAATGGGAGTACCTTTCGTCGTGGACGATGACACCCAGCCAAACGGGGGAAGTGGCGTTTGGCTATCGTCCCCCGTGGTCTCGATGGTCTCCACGGTGACTGTGGTAAAATAGGTCACCCCGCTGTTTTCCACGGAAGTGACGTTGAGCACGGCGGAGGCCGAAATGTTGCCCGCCGTGTTGCTGACCATACAGGTGTAAGTCCCAGTGTCCTGCATCGTGACGCTAGTAAAGTTCAATGACCCGTCGTTGAGTACGGACAAACGCACCTTGTAAGCCCCGTGTGTCACCAGCGAGCCGTTCGGCGTCAGCCAGCTGATGGACGTCAGCGAGCTCGTGCGACATTTAAGCTCGGCGCCCATACCCTCCGTCACATTCAAGTCACTGGGCGGCTCCACGATGACCGGAACGTCGCATTGGAAGTAGCTGTGGTCCAGTTCCCCGATGTAGCGGCCTTTAAAGACGGTGGGAGAATGGCAACGGGCGCAGCAGCTCGTGTTCGCAGGTACCGTCTCCTTCAGCCACCAGCTGAGCCACAAGATATCACAGTTGCAGTTCCAGGGGTTGTGGTGGAGGTGGACCCGCTCCAGGCGATGCAACGGCGTGAAGAGGTCGTGCGGTAGAAAGGTGAGGTTGTTGTGAGCCAGGTTGAGCTCCACCAGTGACTGAAGGTCATCGAAGGAATTCCTCTCGATCGTCTGGATCTGGGCGTGCATCATCCACAGCTTCTGGAGGTTCACTAATCCTAAAAACGCGCTGGGCTTGACAACGGCGAGCTGGTTTCCTGACATCTCTAGCTCTTCGAGCCTCACCAAAGGTAAGATGTTGGGGATCTCCTTGAGGTTGCACATCCCCAGGTTCAGGTAGCGCAGGTTGCTCAAGTCCTTGAAGGCGCCGTCGGAAATGTAGGAGAGGCGCTTGAGCTCGCCTAGATCCAGCCTTCGAAGCGAGGGAACCCGGTTGAAGGCATATGATGGTATACTCTCGATGGGGTTGTTCCGGAGCCACAGTTCCTTCAGCTTGGACAAGTACTCAAATGCTCCATTGGGGATTGTCGTGAGCCGATTATCAAAGAGCTCCAGAGTGTTGAGGCTGGCCAGTCCGTTGAAGGCGCCGATCTCGATGTTGCGGATGTGGTTCTTGCTGAGCTGCAGGATCTCCAGGTGGCGCAGGTGTTTGAAGCTGTCCACCTTGATGACCTGGATGAGGTTGTCCTGGAGGTTAAGGTAGCGCGTGTTGGTGGAGATGCCATCCGGGACGTCCCGTAGACTGCGGCGGGTGCATATGACTTTGCTGAACTGATTGCTGCATGAGCAGACGGAAGGGCAGGTCTGAGCGCGGACCAGCCCGGCCACCACCAGGATCTGGAGGGCCAAGAGCAGCACGAAGAGGGGGTTGGACAGCGCCCCCTTCAGCCTACGACCTCTCATTGTCTGGCGCTGGAGGGAGGAGATCATCATGTTCAGCATTCATAGTTCATCTGCTTTTTGTGTTTTCTGCAATGAGAAGAAACAGAATAGAGAGAATAATATTTAGTAACAACATAAAGAAGGAAGCAGTGCATTGTTAGCGTTGCTGAATTGATATGATGGACAAATTAATGACAGGGAAGGAAATTATCAGGTGTTGTTCAGCATTCATCAAAAACATCTCAACACATTAATTCATAATGGAAATCCTCATTACTTGAAGCCAGCAGAGAACAAGAGCAGAATGAATTGAACAGCTCCAATCAATTGTTGTATAATACCCATATGTGGAATATAACACGCTTTTTGTCAGCTCTCTAACCCCGGATGGCTTTCCAGATTTCCAGACTTCACAGAAGCTGATGAATCTGTGCTGGAGACCGAAAAATGAAACAACGAGAATTGAGTATTCTGCTCAATTTTCTTGCAGACCCCAAACTCATTAGGGCCTGGAATTATTTAAGAATCAAAGCCTTAGTCATCAAAAAAACATTCTTACACTTATTGTCAATGAGATATTTATATATGTCCAAGTTAATATCCATGCAAAAACCAATGCAACCAAACAAAGAACACGTCCAGCTATTCTTGCCAGAAATTGTCCTGTAGATTATAATCTTGAGGCAAAGAACAGTATATTAACAAAGTCATCGACAAACGTGGTTTTTCACTAGTTCGACTTTTTAGCAAAACATTTCTTTCTCCTTTTTATTTCCCTTTTGAAGTTATTTATCCACAATTAACTTCCTGGAATCTCAAAAAAAATGTTTCATGGATTAATGATCAATGCTCTTCTTATTTGAAGCAGTATTACGGTGCTGTTTTCTTTTCATTACGATCCAATTCATTGTCGCAGCGAAATGACTCACAGACATCATAATGCAGTTGTAGAAGGGGCCTGATATTGTCCCTTGTATAACTATAGCGAAATTTGTTATCTCCCAAATCAAGTGACTAACAAGAAACTCGTTACTCTGTTATCTTAGATTAGATTAGATTAAATTAGATTAGCTTAGTCCATTCAGCCAAAGTGTTTTTAAGAATATGCCCGAGTGTGCTCCAGATAAAAATAGCCAAAGACATTATCACACACAGACGGCACAGCCTCCTCTACCTCCCACCACCACACAGCAGTGTTTGTGTGTGGCTACAACCCCTTATTATCTCCTGCACACAAAGATGGCAACCTCGGAATAAATCGATACGTATCAAACATGTCATATACGCTGGGAAAATTATAAAAATGTGACAACATTGTGTCAAGCTGTTCTATTAAATGATGTGGACGGCCGTTCTTCGGCAGAGTTAATGCCTTCGCCAAGAGCAGAGCACTCTTGCACTAGTGCAAGAAACATTAACCTTGCCCACCGGGTCCTTGCTTTTAAGTATTCCCCTTGTCTCTTTCCAACTCCTGCCGACTCAAGTTATCCGTTAATCATCTCTCTCTATCAACCTACGAGCAAGGCGATACAAGTGTTATTATGACAGGTGCTTTCTAAACCGTAAAAAAATTGTTAAGCGAGGTGGAAATGTTCTCCGGTGAGGATGAGTGGCCGGCTTAATCAGTAGAAATGAGCCCATACATGCGGCTTGTTTTTTTTGTTTTTTTTTGCACCAGCCGGGGCCGCCACCGCTGCCGCCGCACTGGCCAAGGTGTGAGGGGAGGTTGCCAGGATAGAGACGAACCTCTGCTGGGGAATCAAAGCGAATGAGGCCTCCCGCTGGCAGGAGCTCATTTTGTCTAGCTGGAATTTACCACAACCTCCGCATTACCACCTAAGAGGAGAAAATGTCAGACATGGCAGACAAACGGCTAGAGAATATCGATCTCTGATTGCATTTCCACAGGAATGCTTTAAGAAGAAGGTAACATTTTATCCAGATTTTATCCACATTTTTGTATCAGAACAGAATGTCTGATTAAATAAAAGGATTGCAGGAGAGAGGAAAAAAAAATAATGCTTCAAACGTATTTCCTCCCTTTTGTTGGTGCAACACTGAGTGGATTAATTCTATCTAGGCACGCTCAACGTGTATTCATAGCCGCTGAATGCAGTAGCTGCTTACATCTAAAAATCCTGCCAGCGACATAAAAAACCCACCCACCATTACTTCCCTGCTCCCGCACCAGCAACCGCCGCCGGCGTTATGTATGACACCACTGTGCTTTGCCAAATGCGTTTGTTCTCTTGAGTTTTGTTGTGGGGGGGGGGGGTTTCAGAACGATGTCAGATGATCAGAGTCTCCGCAAGTAAACGTCGTTCCACTCCAGGTAGCCAAAATGTTCTCGCTCGGACATTCCCACACACCGGGGAGCTTGGCAGGCTGTGGTGCGGATGACAGTCTGCACCACAGCCGAGTGTGTAGCGAAAAAATAGGGTACAGTTCCAAAACCCACCCCAAAAAAGTCTGTGTTTCATAGTCTCATAGTATGAATATGAGGAAGAGAAAAAAAAAAGCATGTTAACAGTCAGATTAACAAAGATATTACATTTGTGAGGATGAAACGTAACAAGAAATGTTGCATTATTGAACTTGCTTTGCAGGCACATTATTTTGGGTTTTGATGTTGTTCTTATGAAACATTTCCCCTCAGAGTTCTACAGGTCTGTTTTATGAACAATCAGATTATTCCAACCGAGCGACTGAATGACAAACGTCTCAATTTGCACTTTTACTGTCCGACACGTTCTAGCAGTAAACATGTTAATCTCATGCGTGGCACGAGGTTTCTAAAAACAAAGGCCGCATGAATTAAGCCTCCCCGGTTTATCTGACAGTTACTGATGAGTCGTTACATGAAATATGGCAAGTCTCTTGTCGCGATGGAGGTCTGTGTAGCTGAATGTCGTCGTGCTAATTCATTCAGCACATTACGGATTCATTGCGTTGGAATGCGTTTGTGGCACGTCTCGGTTTAACCCCTCACGAGCCGTTTTCACGAGTCAACAAGCCCTTACTAAACAACTGTGTACATGACGATTGTAAACATGATGAACACCAATTCAGATTTGTAGGTTAGCCTAATTAGCAGCCTGATTATACCTTATAAAGCAGAGATCTTCAACAGGGGGTTCGGGACCCCTAGTGGTCTGCAGAGTTACTGCAGGGGTCCCAGAAATTATTTAATCCCAAGCTTTTCTTCCAAAAATGTAAGTATGTCTAAAAATACACTTTAACACGAATACAACCTTTATTCAGCAACTATAAATCTTTTTGTTTGTTTAGTATTTTGTTGAGAAATTGTGATTTTAGAAATTCCAGAATTAAAATATGAATCTGCCAAGAATTATTATTTTAATGTCTTATCATTGTATCGTACATCATGGCACTATAGGCTGCACTACACATTATTATCAGCCCGGTTTGATAAGGAACACACTTTTATATGGTATGTAATAGGGGGTCCTTGTCCTGAAAACATTAGACCTCTGATATAAGGTGACATCCTGCCCCACATGTCTGATATTAAAGTCCTGCATTCGGAGATTCGGAGAAAGTCGGGAATTGTTTTACCAGCAGCAGCAGCAGCAGCAGCAGAATGAAGGGACCTGCCAAAGCTAAAGAATGGAGAGAAATATAACAATGGCCGTTAATGGTGTGTCACCTGGGGGTCGTACTGTCACTGGAATAAAGAAGAAACGCTTCGGCGTGAAAAACGTCTCGCAGGGCGATCGATGACTGCAGTGGGACGGGGTCAAATCATTTAAGTCGTTTTTTGAGATGTTCTTATTGATACTGTGGTGTTATACAAGCACATCAATAGCCAATTTAAATTAACGATGATATCGTTAGGCTACGCGAATAAATTTGGATTTAAATTAGCCGATAATTTCAATTGCAAAGAGTCAAACAGGAGAATGTCGACAGTGTAGTTTCTAAAAGGGTTTTTATCGAACCCTATATAAATAGAAAATTGGTTAAAAGTAATGACATTTACAAACTATAATTGAAAGACTTTGATAACGGCAGACTAATTGCACACGAATCCTACGACGGGTCTCGTAAATTGCAAGAAAAACAAGAAGATTCTCATAAACCACTGAATGCCGTCGTGCCAGTCGGAGATGCAGATGAATAACGGGTTTGTTGTGTCAGCCTTTTTTATTAAATTATGACATGGGTGATAATGAATATGTTAGCATATGCAGTACGTACAGTAAATAATGTTCTGAGCTACATAATAAAACACAAGACAAGGGAGATTGTTGAAGGATAAGACTGCTGTTGTTCAACATTGTAATTATCGCCAACAAATCCAAGAGACCGAAACCAACAAGTTAGTCCATCTGTCAATACTGTGGCACTCAGCCCTATTTGTTCCTGATTAACGGTAGTATTTTTAGAAAGCATCCACAAATGCATCTTCTTTTTTGTGCTATGCTACAACAGCTGGGAACTGTACTTTAGTTAAACGGTACATTTATGGAGGACTATTTATGGCTGCAGATTGATACGGTAGGTTTTGGAGCTCTTTGCCACAGAGGATCAAGATATATCAGGCTTCGCTTCACAGAAAATACTTCCATGTTTGGTATTCTGGAGGCATTTGTTGCCCAAAAGAAGCACAGAAATATTAGAGAATAGTGCTCGCAATATAATTTACAATGGTTTGGAGAAAATCTTAATACATATTTGATAATTACTCAATGAATCGTGAAAAATCAGATAAGTAAAAACTATTAGATGATATTTGAGTATTTTTTTTAGGCAAACAGTGAGGAATTTGTCTTTTTCTCATGTGAGAGTAAATCCAAATATCTTCGGGTTCTGGACTGTTGGTCGGATAAAAGATTTGGGCTCCGTATTCATGACATGATATCAACTAAGTGACTCATTGAGAAAACAATTAGCAGATTAATTGATAATGAAATAAACATGAACGAACAAATTAAAAGTTTGTTTTGCAGATCTGATTCAGCAGACTAAAACTGGGGTAGTAAAATTGGAGAAACCAAAAGTTGCTGAATCGAGCCAAAGCCACGCCCCCAAAATAATAATCAACAAACATGGCTGTTTTCAGAGCAATTGATTTCATGATTGCTGTCGGTTTTCTAAATGACATTACCCATCCTGGCTGAAGTAAATTGTGTTTCATTTTTTCCATATAAGCTTACTGTTGTGGAAATATCCAAACGTGGCCCAAAACCATAACGGGACCTTCATGTTCTTCTTGCTAACAGATTATTACAGTGTTGTTAAGCAAATCCAGTAATAATGACAACAGCAGTGTGCGGTGGCTCAGAATCCGTCTGACATTGGGTGGGGAGGTGGTTTTAAAGTCTGGTGGGGGGGGGGGGGGGGGGGGGAGACATGCACACTGAGTGCTTCACTGTCCACCTGGAGAAAACAGGGTGATCCCCCTCCCCCCGCTCTCCTTAGGAAGCAGAGTGCTGGTGTTCAGGGGAATAAATCCAGGATGCTGGGTGCTGACTTATCAGCCCAACTCTATTCTTTTAACAGGAAACAGAAATTATGGCCTTTTCGTCGACTGGACGAGTCTCAGAACGGCAAAAAATTGTGTTTTTTTTTTACATTTTTCACTCTTTTTTCGCATTTTCCAACAAATATATATATTTTTATATTTTGTCACTTACTTTCAGCAGCCATTTTTAATCTGTGACTTTTATTTATTTTTGCCTTAGTCTTCATCCTCTGGTTTGGTCGGGCCAGTCATTGTCATGGTGATGCTTTGACACAAAAATATTTTTAACACTGGTCACATTCAGTGAAGTTATGTGCTGGTAATGAAAAGAATAACAAGCTACTGTAGTCTAGGTGACAAAAAAGGGTGTTGCAAACCAGGTTTTGGTGTTTTGTTCATTTCCTTAACAATAATATAATAATATTTACCGGTGAGATTTATCCTGCTCATCGTTACATCTTTAATTGGATATATTGGTTTACATTTTTTTAAATTAAGCCCTTATTATCACATATCCTTATTTAATTGCTGCTCTAGTCATTATTTAACTGGTTTAAGTTATTGAATTAAGCCTGAAGTCCCTCGTGCACACATTACATTTGGGGAAACTTTGCTTTTATTGTTTTTGCTGCACACACGTGAACACAATTGCACCTATAGGCCAATTTAAAACTGTGATTACAAACTGTTCTTTAATGCAACTGCTGTGCTCTGTTGTTGTTTTTTCGCTAATTAATTTCTCGTTTGTATTTATTCTGTATTAATTGTACCCTCTGCATCAGTGAAAACGAGGCCTTCAATGAGTCCTCCAGATATAAATGAAGGTTGAACATTTAGCTGCACCTCGTTTGGAATCCGTCTTCGACTGGTTTAAAGTGTTAAAGTTTGTTTTTTTCTTCAAAGATGTCAATTCCTTTAAGTGTTATGTCATTTCTATCTTGGCTTTGGTATATATACAGTATATATACAGTATATATATATATATATATATATATATATATATATATATATATATATAAAGAGCTGGAGAAACTTTGATATGGGAAAGATGGGGAACATACTTTTTCAAATCAACAGCATTAACTCTGAATCAATCCCATAACTGTACATTTATTATGGGCAGGCCACTCCTCCTATATGTTCCCTTACATTCCCAAAAGAGTGAACATCTATAGAGTCACGCTTTTAGTGGAGATACTGTGATGTGATAGAGTCACTGCAAATAAAACCAAAAAAAGAAAAAGAAAATCCAGTGATGTAAATTTGAAGTCCTATCTACCGGCGCTAATTCAAAGAGCGACTGACAGCAGCCACAATATTTCTTTCTCAAGGTAATGAAAGTAACAAGAGCATCCTCACAAAATGACTGAAGCACGACCGTCTGCAATATTTCATTTTCAGTGGATTCAAGGTAACATCAACCTGATTGCACGGGAGATACAATGCATGAAAACACTCTATAACGTCTTATTGAAAGATGGCTGCAGACGTGAAATGGAATCCGCCCCCCCCCCACACACACACACATATAAGCAAGCAAGGTCACACTTGTGGGTTACACTGAAGTGTTTTTTTTCCCTCGTCTGTGTGGAGATGAAGTGCTTCATGAATGGACGGCTGCCAAAGGGAAGGGTCAGTGAAAGGCGCTATGCTAAGCTATAGGATGCTACGACGAGTGCAGGGAAGCTTCAGATTTAATAAAGTAGACCAGAGCAGGAGTGTTTGCTCAGTTCCTCACAGCTGATCACAGAGCTGTGTTTGAATCCCACATAGTTCTTTTAGGCGGTTCAATAGCACGACGTAATTGGATTTTTTCTAAACACTCCATTGGCAGCTTTTTTGATTTTAAAGCTGCGTTAATCGATTTTTTGGACACTAGGGGACACAAAAACATGAAAACAAGACACATTGACTCAGCCCCTACATCAAATAAGGCACGACCAGGCCATAATATTGTCAACGAGGCTGAAAAGCAGACGCTACATATCGGCATTATGAGCAACCCCTTTTCATTTTACACAGTCATTCCATTTAATGTTATTATAAAAAATATTGATTAAGCTCTCAGGTGACACAAGGGTTTACACTCAAGTTCAAAGCCCAATAAAGTATATAAATCAGAAATATATGTAGAAAATCATTTTTTCACCCCCATGAGAGACACTATACAGTTTACTGCAAATATTCCTGCTAATTTATGACCGACATTTGTTGCCTGCCGCTGTTAATAAAAAGAAAAAAAGAGGCTTTGTTTTCTCTGACCAACAGAAGAGAGCAGCCCGTAATCTCTTCATCGCCGACGATGAGAACTGGTGCCGTTGACCCTCCGGACCTGAGCTTAACCTCCAGCATCCCCACAGGGCAGCAGGGCTTCCAGATGGCATCATCGCATTATCCAAAAATCACCACAAATTTTGGGAGAGCGAGCTCATTTTCTCCCCCCCTCCCTCCCCGTCTGTGATGGATCGAGATTAAATTAAAAGAAAGGCGAAAAATCGAGAGCAATCAAACTGCCATCTGGAATTATGGTCAGGCAGACAATCACTGAGGGAACAAAAAAACCCCCCGATAGACACATTTTAATTTGCGATCAGGCAATATGCTGCGGTATTATGTCTGAAAATGCCACGAAAGACATCGCTTTTAATGAATATCTTGTTTCGGATGAGGAATGTATTATTATCAGCCACTTTGCTCCCCCAAAGAGTGAGGATTTGCGACCGTGGGCGATTGAACTCTTGACGGGTCATAATTTTTGTTTGCTCTTTGTTTTATTGTGTGGCTTTGAAACCGCCATGACACATGGTTCCAACTCTGGAGAAGAGTGAAGATGAGCCAATTAGTGAGTCATTTTTATAGGCCTGTTTAAGACCTTCTGGTGACGTAAGTATCAAACTAGTGTGTAAAAGGCTTTTTAAGGTTATTTAAGTAGCAGAAAGGACTTCGTTAAAAAAAACAATGCGACTCATGTCATTACAATTCTGTAAATTCTGGAAATAGAAGTGCTTTTCTCCATGGCGCCCTCGCATCACCCCGTAAACGCTACATCTTTATAGAACGAGTTCCTGCGCGTTATTTCATGGGCTTTAATTTCGAGGCGAGCGGAGGAAAGAGGTTTGCCGTCTTGTGCCAATACTCGGGAGTGGGAGGGAGAGCGGGAGGGTAAAGAAGACACCTCTCAAGCGATAACTCAATTCCTGTTCACGTATCGCACCGTTCCGCCGCCTCCATTATGATAATTGCACGGGGCTAAAATGATCTGCAGGGACCTCGGTGTTTGGATGCCTCGGCTCTGTCTGGTCCCTGCAAAGGGATTAAGACGGGATGCCCTGGGTGGGTGGCGAGGTTCTGACTTGAATGCGAGGGGCCTTCTTAGTATTCAAGACCACAGATCTGCTCCCCGTGACCTGCGTTCCTAAGAGGAGATCTCACACGATCATAGATGGCGGATCCTCGGCTCATCGGACTAAATCACGACTGGCTTGGTTTAAGTACGTTAGCGTGACTACACTGGGACACACTCTTGGTAATTGCTTACACAGGTAAAGGAACGCACTGGAATATATTTTTTGGGTTCCGATGAACAGAAAACTGTGGAAAACATGCAAAAATGAAAAAAATATAAAAAAAAGAAAGGCAGGTGGCGGGTTTAGGTAGGCGAGTACACACACAGCCAGCAGCGGTGGCAGAATAATGAGCTGCAAAGACCCCGTAAGCTGCCTTCTTACAGCAGTTAAACAGATCACTGCTTTAGCAGAGGATTTCTACAAAAAAAAAAAGTGAAGTAGGTTGAACACGCAGGACCGGGGCGTCACACCGCCAGCGGAAAAAAGAGTTCTGAATGAACTCGTGACACTCATTATTGTTTGAGGGATGAAAAAAAAAAGGCGTCCACATCGCAGCGATGCCCTCGTTACATTTCCATGCATCATCAGTGGATCTCGGCTCTTTCCAGAATGTGTTAATAACACACTGAACGCTGTTTTTCTCAGGTTTAGGAGAAGAAAGTGGGCCGAGGGAGTTTTCATGCTATGACACATACATAGAAAAAGATTCCTCCCTTCCTGTGGCCGATGACTGGTGCAGCGGAAACACCTCCAAAACCCCCAAAATACCCTCAGCCATTGTTAGCGTTGAGGAAGACAACGGCGGTGCATTGCAGAATGACACAATAGCCACGTAGCTTCAATGGCTGTGTTGGCGGGTTGCCGCTCCCTGCAGGATGCAGAGTGCTCGGAGGGATTAGCTCACTGAAGTGTCTCCTGTTCAGTCACAGCTATTTGCCGATGAATTCCGGCCATTCTGGTTTGCAAATTGTCTGAATGGGAGAAGTTTACAGGCTGTTCTCTCCGGAAGCCTTTTTTAGTATAGTGAGATGATGGGATTCTGACTACGTATGCCCTCGTGTAGCCCGGCGATGACACACCGCTTGAATGTGGATCGCTGTTGACGCAGCCTTGCATAATTTTACACAGTTTTTGTGAAACCGACGTGGGAATCTGAGTCATATTTTAGGCTGCATAATTATAGTAACACATTGTGTTTGTCTCGTCAAAGCGAGGCGATGGTGAAACAGCTTTAGTGTTGCAGTAAGGTACTTCAAGGATTTTATTTTGGCTTTTAGCAGTAGTTACTATCACTGAAGAAAATAGGGCATCATTTTAGGCTTGAAGGAGACACTACAGGCAAAAGCTTTTTCATGCACTGGGCAATTTTGAGATTTTGTTGCTTCCAAAACATGTGGAAGAGGAAAGAAAACATCCAAAATACACACCGACGTGCTTATTTTACTACTGTGTTTATGTGTGTCTGTAGATTTCTAGATTCACCTAAAGTTGGCAATAGATGAAGCCTCATTTGCATAATTAAACCTGAAATTGGAGAAAGATTGTTATGCAAAATGTGATAAAATCATTTAGGTTATGCATGGGATGATATGAAAATGTCATGCCACGATTATCCTGGCCAAAATAATTAATTATATCTCGATTGAGATGGCACTAAGATGATCATAAACTTTAAGGTCTCCATGCATAAATAAAGGTTTTTTTTTAATGTATGTGTCTTTTATTTTATAAATTGGGCTCTTTTTTTCCACTTCTCCATTAAAGAGAGCTAGGCAGCTTTTTAAAGTCACTCATGATGATATAGTTTGAAATGTTTTTTGTTGCGTATTGTGAGTAACTCAATCCTATTCTGCAGTAATCGACTGGGGAAGTCTCGTCATACTTTTACAAGACACATCTTTAAAGACTTCTTCTTAAAATGAATTCATCTCCTGCTCCGAGCCAGAAACCTCCACCACAGCAGCACCTCCAGTACACGCCCACAGTTTCAGTTTAATTCCTATCTATATTCTGATGGTGTTTACACGGGTGTTGTTCATATATAATTTATAGCCTGATTTATTGAACATTTTATTCCTAAGAATATAGCAAAATGGATTTTTTCTTTTGTGGCTGCTGACAGTATTTTATGATTTATGGAGTCATAAAAAACTATTCTAAATTCCCTCTGTAAAAAAAAACAAAGAAATAAAAACTTTGACCCTAATATTTTGAAGCTGGCTTCATCTTGTGTTCTGGCAAATGTAGCGAATTAGCACATATTGAATAAGAGGACGCACTGCATATTTAAACATAATTTTAACGAAACGAAGCAACCACCTAGGGAAGTTTCATGGTGATATCTATTGTTTCTTTTATTTTTACCCTTTCCCGATGTAGAAGATCCATAAAGTTAAAAACAAGCTAACAAACACCCACAAACACCAAATCAATACGTCCACGCAGGTATAGAAAGAACAAAAAGCTGAGGGCTGCAGCCGCTGAACACGACGACTACCTCTCTCCCAAAATGAAACTCTACTTTCGCTGGTGGAAGCACCTTAGTTGACACGGCGCTCCCGACTGTGAGCATTAATATGTCATGTTGAGCCGAGCGTTGCTCCGAATGTAAGAGTGGATGTCGGCGTTCTGATGCAACGGTGATGGATTACTAGCCGTGATGTCTTCTTGGCTGTAGCCGCTCTGAGGGGCCAGACTCCAGCGCTCATAATCATGTTTGGAGTCTTAAAAAGAAATGCCCGAGATGAAAGCCGTGCTGAAACAGCTGCTGTATCGCTAATGGGCTTTAGCATAGGAAGTGGCCTATATAGTCTAAAAAAGCACTAGGCATCCGATCATCTCGCAGCCATAAAGAGCATACAGTGTGCACCAGCGAGATTCTATAAGTGGGCTGATTGTGCATAATTATGTTTATGCAAAAAAAAAAAAAATCAACAAAAAGCATGCAGGGTGAGACAAATTAATACACTTTTCCCTTTGGTGGACTGCTTCTGTTATCAGTCTCTTTTCTAAAATCCACACCAACATGAGATTGACTGCACAGCACTTATTTAAAAGAAAATGACACTTTTGAACCTGTAATGTTGAGTTTTCTTTGAACCAACGAGCCAAATGGCCTCGTAAGTTACCATGTGACCTTGTCTGTGAGGCAACGCAATATACATTGCTTCACCATCGATATTCGCCCACTTGCAACTCAAACACTTGGTGCTACAACTATTTTTGCTGCTTTATACAAAGTAAACTTCCCAAGATTCTCATCGTTTAATGACTAATCCAGTATTTCTGAATAATAACCTTGGTGCACACAGTTCCATGATGAATAAGAGTTTTTTCGCTCGGTGTGAAAAGGCCGGGTTTAAAGTGGTAGGCAGATCCAACAATGAGCTTCACGGCACCTTTGGCCTTAACCTCGCCTTGACCTCCCCGGGACTTTGGACTCGTCAGGGAGCCTCAGAGGCTACAATACATCACTTTCACAGAGAACAATGAGTGCACAACAGCACCTCTGATTCTGAAAAGTGAAGTGTTTTTTTTTTGGCCATCAGGGGGCGACACCTCTCATTTATTAACATTGTAAACAAGAGTTTATGGTCTTAATCTCTAGTGTCAAGTCTTCCAAATCAATCCTGCTTGATGTTCATTTAGTGAATTATGTTCCAAACAGACAAGGAAACTGGAGATGCTTTAGGGGCGGGGCTTACCTACATAGCTAAGATGACTTTAACACTTAGCTGTAAAGTTGACCTTGAATCATGAAGCTAACTTTGCTAACAGCTTCACACCGGAATCCACATGGATCCAGATCGAGGAAGGCTGCTGCTCGGGAAACCTCCCAAATATGGTCACTTCCTACACTGGTTGCAAAAATTCCAAGATGCCCAACTGGAGGCTTGAAAAGCAGAGTCTCCAAACCAAGGGATGACATCACGATGTCTACGTCCACTTCCTTAACGTTTGCAACTGACAGAATGATCTTCACTTCCCTCGTTTGACTTTAGCGGTTAGCTGTGAGCTAATCGCAGTCGCTTCCTTCGTCCTCGCGGCGCTGCAGAATGAATATGGAGGAACATTTGGCATCTTTTTGGGCAATTAAAAAAACAAACATTTTACAGTTATAGGGGAAAACACTGCGTTATGCTTTGTGGATTCCAAAAACACAAACGCACTTTGGCAAAGATGGAACCAATAATTACCATCTCTCGCTGCATTCATGGCCTGGTCCACATTTCATATTTCATCCTGCAGCAGCTACACACACAAACACACACACACACACGTGCACAGCCTTCCGAATTATCCCCACGTACAAACACCTTCATATCTCGCTGCAGGATTAAACGCAGGTTAAACCCCTTCTGTCCCAAATTGCTTGAAACGAAGCGATAAGGGTTGTGATTCTCGCATCGATCCCCGCAGTGCGACTGTCTTTTCACTCGGGTCCCTTCAGGGAGGTCAGAGTGTCGGGTCATCTTCACACGGCGATCCCAGGAGCCGGCAGCGAGTCGGTGGGGAATCGCTGTCTTGCTCAAGGGCAGGACAAAGAGTGCCGTGTACATTACAAGCTCTTTTTTTTTATGTTTTCTTCCCCCGGTCGTGGCTCCAGTGGCAGGATCTTTAAATCTCTCCTACTTAGAATATCTTCAAAAGACATTCCCCAACACGAGGGGCAAAAGCTTCTACAAGTCGATTTTTTTTATTTGAAGTGAATATTAGGAGAGCGCCATTAGGCTGTCCTACTTCGACGGCGATGTATTCACCTCGTCTTCTATATAGAACAAAAAGAACAATGGGCACTTTTGCAGCCATTCTTCCCTAAACTGTGTCCCTGCCATGTGAAGTATTATGTGGGTGTCTGGTGCCACCGGTGCTTAATTAGCATCTCAAAGTGACACAATTGGATTCGGAGCAATGTTCCATGTTGCATGTGTGTTGTCATCAAAGTGTCAGAATTGAAGGACACCATAAATTCCCTTTCATAAAGGGAGTAGGCCCGTCCCACTGCACAGATTCACAGCTTGGAAATTAAATTCCCTTCGACCAGATTACTATAATTATCTACCTCACGGTGAAGGGTGAGCAGAGGATTAAGGTCTGTTTAAAAATAACCACCATCAAATATATTTGGACTCAATAAATGAAAGCTGCGGAGCAGACATTTTCTCAGTGGTGTGATTTTAGATTTGTTCGTTTTTTTCCCTCCTCTCCCTCCTCTTATCCTTTTCTCTCTGTTAATCTGCTTTGATAATTCGGCAGCCGATGCGTGACGCTCGGTGGGACACCGTCTTCGAGTCGGTTCGGAAAATCAAAGCGGGGGGAAAATGCAATTATTCAAGTGGCAGTCAACATATTTAAAAAAAAAAAAAAAAAAGATGGATGTACAGTGTACAAACAAGTAGAAAGACTCAGATCTACCAAGAGGATCGCAAATCATCGCCATGAGCCGCGTTATTGTTCTGCTCATGCAAGGTCATTTGGTCGAGCCCGGGATTGGTTGTCTAGTTGCAACAAACACACAAACATTACGTGCCTTTTTAACTTTGCATGGTACACTGCTGACGGCCGTGATGATGATCATTACGTCCCGTTAATTGTGTTTTTGTTTCTTTCTATCCACCAAACCAGCTGCTGAACGGACTAGCTGCCGCCATGCAAGGCTTCCTGTTAGTTTTCCCACTGCTGATGGCTGATTGATTGTGTGTAGCCAGTGTTGACAGCATACAGTAGGTAGTCCATCTTGTTTTTCCTTCATTATTTGCTCATGGAGGGAACTCTCAGCTGGCATGCTAATAAGCTGTTAAGGATGGGTGTTGTGCCAGAGTTTGTATCCCCCCCAAAAAACGTGTTTCCCTGTTGATTTGTCCTTGTTTGTCCTTGCTGTTTGTTGTTCCCACTGTGTGTGTGTGTGTGTGTGTGTGTGTGAATCAATGTACTATATAGAATAACAAGTTGCACACTAGTGTCGTATCTGTTCCCTGTGTGAAGTTTATTAAGCCATTTTCCATTATTTGGAGTAAATGGTTTGCTTTCTGTTCATTAAAGGCAGAGTAGGTGATTCAATTGAGAAACACTTTATGTTATATTACTTGAAATCCTCGTAACGTACTGATAGCCGTCAATGAATTAAATGCTCTGACATAAACACATTTAAACAATGTCGTCTGTGGCCGTGGCAGGACTGTAAAAACGCCGTCCAATCAAAAAAGTTGCTTCAGATATGCGTTCAAAATCAAAATCTCTGTGGTTTTTCCAAATGTACTAGTCGACTTTTAATTCCCATTTCAAAAGATTGATAATAATTCAATACACATGTAAAAAGTGATATTTTTGTCATTTTGTTTTGTGGCATATTCTATAGTTGTACTGTTAAGGTAAATATACATACATATATAACTGCTTGTCATCATGGGGACGTGGATGATGATGGGGATTGCATATGAAATCAAGAAACTCGTTTTTTAAATCTTTTGATGTTAATTTTCCCTTTGTGCAGCACACTGCGGTTGTTAATTGGCGTCAATCCAACGCTGTTCCAGACATCATGTTTCACTTGCATGCATGTCTTTAACCTGCTGACCTTGGGCTTTAATCCCAAGTTAACATTACCCTGGGTAATCTTTACACGTTCCACACTGTTTATTTTTAATCCTGGCTAGCCTGAGGCGACGCTGCCCTGCTGTGGTGCTGAGTGTCTGATTATTGTCGATCTGCGGTAGCTTGTTTTTTCCTCCCCTTTCATGTGCGGTTGGGGGAGTCTAGCAAGTAGATACATCCCTCCGAGCCATGTTTTTTTTCTTTTCTTTGTTCACAAATAAGCAATTTGTCAATTACGAAATCTAAAATCAGTCAGCTGTGGTGTTTGAGTCGAACCCGTTCTCTCTCCCAGTCCCTCAATCCTCACATCTTAGTGTTTCCTGGCTTCTGACATCGACGTACAGACTGTGTCTTGCAATGCACACATGTGGTGGATGGGTGAAACAAACACAAGACTTTCACCAAGGAGACCACTGTTTGTACTCAAAAAATAAAAAAAGTTTTACATTTTGTCTCTTTTCTTAAACCTAAGTGGTTTTGTTGCCTAACCATTGGGCCAATCAGCATTTTGTCCACATTCAGACTTCATTCACATTCAGTGAAAACATGCAATTTTTTCCTTTTAACTTCTCAGATTAACATTTTTTAAACTGGTGCACTGCCATGGGCATTCATGTAGCCGGCATGCTAATTGGAGACTGATCGTTTTGTAAAAGCAGAGTTTTTGACGGACAGATCCTGTTCTGCACAAACTTTTTTGATCGCAGATGTGGTCAGTCATTGATGACGCAGTCGCAGCCACAACTGTCGCATAATCGTCTGTGTTAAAGGGGCTAGTGTTACGCCCTGTTTTTGCCCAAAGGTGACTAGTTTGCAGGTATGAACATACTTGTATGTTGGAGAGCCCGGCTCCTTCAGGTTCTTAGTCGTTTGTCTATTATTACGACATCTTCATCAGGTCTCATGAACCTGTTTTCAATTCGCTACAACACACATTTCCAGTGTTGCCAAGACATCTTGTGACGGCTTCTGATTGGCTGGTAACGCTGGTTGAGATAAGAGCGAGAGCTCTTAGTATACCACTGGTAGCTGGTTTCCATTGTCTCCAACATAATCAACCCCATTTGAAACAAATTCAGAATACTTTAAAACCCTGTATTGAGTCACATAACGACTCCTACAGGCATCGTGTTCACACTTCAGGACATTCACGCAGCTTAACTAACACTCACATACAGTCATTCAATCAAACTTTTATGGTGGACAGGTGTGCCATTCTCAAAATATGTTCATTAAATTAGTTTTAATTTAACTGAAAAACATCCCATTTGGAATTATTTGATAAAAAAAAAACAGAAACAAAATCTCAGCAGGAAAGAAAATGTTGAAAACAGCTCTGACATAATTGTTACCCTAGAGGTCGATTTTGTTGTAAAACAGCCACGTTTGTATTCATCCGGCATATACGGAGCAAACCCTTCGAATTCATTTGCAGTTTCTGGACTCCTGAATATAATCACTCTCCCTTTTAGCTGTTTTTGGGTCTCATGTAGCCCCCCTGAGGAAAATATGTCTCTTTAGCTGCTAAAGACGTTCACCATAGACTGTTCAGGTAGCGTGACGTGGGTTTTTTTTAGAGCTTAAAAAACAGCTGCGGGGCGACAACATTAAAGGTCGAAGATGGAAAAGCCGGAAAAAACAAAACAACGAGGTGAAAGATTCCGTGCAGAAGAGAGGAAGTGGGTCATAATCCCCTGCAGTAAATCACCACAAGCGACACCTTTCACATTAAAACGCTGTCATTGGAGTGAATGTTAACATAATGTATCAATTACAGTAATTCTGGCAAGCCAATCCATCCATTTTCAATAGCACTTGTTGCGTTAGGTGCCTCGGGGGTGGGGTGGGGTGGGTTGGCTGCAGCCAATCCCATCATGCATTGGGTGAGTAGCACCCTGGACCGGTTGCCAGTCCATCACGGTGCAAACACATATAGACGGATGCACACATTCACACCTCAGGCACTTAAGAGTCTCCACTTCATGTATCACGTCTGTGAGAGGAGACGGGAGTGCAAATTGACTGACATGGGGAAGCCCCCCCCCCCCCCCCCCCCCCATACACCTGCATGTATTACATATATCCTCTCTATATATATATATTTATGTAAACTCTGTGGAATTTGAAGTGATGCACCCTGAGCACATAGATTACATTGTCTCCGTCTGCTTGTCTGCAGCTGCACCTTAATCCTCCAGCTTTTTTTTCCCTCTTTTTTTTTCTTTCCTCGAAGCACCTATCTCCCCTCGCTCCCCCGAGAACCCACTATCTGTCTCCCTCTATCCCGGAGCCTTTTTCCTCTAACTCCGTCTCATTCTCTACTCTCATCACTAAATAATTCCTTACAGAGGGAAAATCTAATCAAATCTGAGTGAGAGTGAGAAAAAGCAGAGGTGGGGAAGAGATTGTCTGCGTGAATCAGACTCGGAGAGGCGGCTAAAAAAAGACGGGGAATCAGAAAGCAACTTTTGGCACCGTGTGAGGGGGTAGTGAGAGAATCGCGAGTGCATTAGCAGTCAGAGCACTTAGTGTGAGGAATCCATTCATTATTCATTAGCTAATTCACCATGTATAGTAATTAAAATCAGGGCCTGCTCCAAAATGGAAAGAGCTATGATAGACTGGTTTTCTATGTACAAACTTTAAGAGAGCTGTTTTTTCCTCTTCCCAGCACTCGTGCTTCAGGCTTTAAATCATATTTACATGTTTGAACGCCGCGACTTGCTGTCAGGACACGAGTGAACGAGGGTGACATCTTCCTGACACAAGAAGGAATCCAAAATACAACTGTGAAAATGTGCAACATGACCTTTAAAATAGCAAACAAACCATCACTTATTTATTATACAGTATATGTGATGAAATTGCTGAATAATATATATATATATATATATATATATATATATATATATATATATATATATATATATATATATATATATATATATAGAAATTCAAATGGCATGTCAATGAAATCTTTAAAATGCACAACACCAATATAAAAGTCACGCCCCATTTAACAAAAAAAAAATTAACCAGGCATGTTTATTTGATCCTGAAAAACACTATGAGACCAAAATAATGTCATGTCAATTAATGGCAAACTAAAATAGTGCATGCTGATCATCCTTCTGTTCAGTCTGTGGGGGAAAAAACAAAAAAAGAGGTGTTTGTTTGAGCTATATTTGAACAACAAAGTTTCATGTTCTGGCCTCGTTCTGACAGCAGTGGTAAAGGTTGGAGTCAAAATAATCCTACAGTACTTGCACGTGTCTGTGATGTGCTTGTTTATCCCAACCAATAGACTAATTGTCTCTCTGGCAGGTGGTTCAGATCAATGGATATAACCCCCGAGCTCCTTTTTTTTTCCAGAAAAATGATTATCTGTTGACTACAGTAAGACTCTTCCTCTGGGTTGCCTGCATATGTGTGAGGCAAGACATTATTCAGGCTCCTCATTTATGAAACAAGACTGACGGTGTATGAGAATCGATCCAGAACCCCCCCCCCCCCCCCCCACCAGAATACAGATGTGCAACAAAGCCCCATAAAGATACCAAAAAATCCTTTAAGCCATCTGCACATATGTTAATCTATATGTTAATCGCCTTTTAACACAACGAGTGTCTACGGGTCGATTTTGGCCTCCGATCACAACAAAAATCCAAAGTTACACTTCATTAGCGACTTCTGTTGTTCTCCTATTGATGATTTCCACCACAGAGCAGCGTGACAACATATATCCAGGTCATAAAAAAACTTTAACATCTGCTGCGCAAGCACCGAGCGTCTCGTAGGTCTTGTAGAAACGAAAACTCTTAGTTCAGCACAGAAAATGATGCTTCTGCTTTTCTTGGAGCAGCAACAGCAGCTTTTTCGGAATAAACAGAGGGGCAGTTGGCATGAGCGGCGACAGCCACGTGACTGAAGAAACACACACACACACACACACACACACACACACACACACAGAAAAGCCACCTACAGACAATCAAATGGCACAAAATGTAAGGAAAGGGCTCTGAAACTTGAAATAACTTTCCTTGAGCCAAAAGTAGAGTGAAGATTGGGATTGCCTTTCGATGAAAAGCACTTTAGGACATTTTGGGACAATGACGAACAAAAGAGACTTGTCCCTACTTTTGAAGCAATGATAATTTATCACCAAAGCCGCCGCCAAAATAAGATGAAGAAAAAAATCTCATCACATTGAGATACAGGAAGTGTCTCCTAAATTGCATTGAGTGACTGCGGCGTTGAGAAAAAGAAGCTTTGTTTGACAGCGTTACATCGTCTGCGTCTTTTGCTCAATTAGCATTCGTAGATAAATGATTCCTATAGGAACAAGTAAAGACCATTTACCGTTATTGCTGCGTCACATCTTCCCCAACGCTTAACACAGGTATATTATCATCCTGGTGGAAAAAAAACACTTTTGTTTGCATTACTTTATACCAATCATAATCAAATTTGGCGGTGCTAAGTACAGGATCAACGGTGACTTTGCAAAAAACGAGATAGCACATAGTTGAGAATGAGGGAGGATGCTGGCTAAAATTGGCAGCCTTATACCCACAGTCTCCATCCAGTGAGTCAGAGTACATCTTTCCGAACTCCTAAAGACTTTCCGACCTTATAACCCCTCCGCCCCCGCAGAGCAGCTTTATCTTCTTGTTCTGGAGGTGTACATGCACCAAAATGTCCAATACTGTTCTTTGAAAGTCGTTCTGGGACGAAGATCTGACCGTCAGACGGAGAATCTGACGATTATAGATAAGGTCGAGGCAAAAATCAAGCTGGCCGCCGGGATCTCTGTTGTTTCAAATGATCCGAGGCTTTTGGTCACATTTTCATTTCCTAATGAGTTGGAAAAGAGTCAACAATGTCATTGCTGTTCATTAGGCTTCCATTGCTCCGCATCTTATTCTTGTTTCAACACTGTTCACAGTAGAACAGCCGCTTCGATGTTCCAACCGACCGAGCTTCAATAGGCCTTTGAAAGAACATCTGATTCTGCATCTGCAAAAAAGACGTATGGAATACAAAGAAATGACGCAATTCTGCACAATTGCTTCTTTCAACAGCCTTTTGTGTTATTATAGATCCAATCTACGCCCTTTGTGACACAAGATGGCTAATTCACTTGCTTCTTTACCATGTTTTGTGTAGGAGGCCATAGACCTAGTTCACTGAATGCACTGATGAACTCATTTATGGACATTTCTGAAAAACAGACCTTCGTGAGGCTTTGAATTGCACTTGGAAAACAAGTGAAGGAAGTGACCATATTTGGACTGCGGAGGACAGTTGGGTGTGGCAGAGCGGCAACCTTACTGGATCCTTCTGGATTCTGGTGAGAAGCTGCTAACAAAGTTAGTTTCCGTAATTCAAGGCGAACTTTACAGCTAAGTGGTAGCGACGTTAGCAAGGCTTCAGTAGTGACCTGTCAGTCACAAGTAAGCCCCGCCCTAAAGCATACCCTGCTTCGTGGTCTTCATTCAATTGACTCTAAATGGACCATAAGAAGAGGACACAAACTATAAATTGAGACCATAAACTCATGTTTCAGAAGTAGAAGAAATAGACTAACATGCAATTTTCCAAACCACTGTAGCTGTCGAAGCTGACGCTTTCCCTCATACGGCAGTGGCCACATTTCAACTCAGCTTCTTTTTTTTTCTTTAAACCGATGCAGCAGGGGTTGACTTCAGGCCAGACCTGGAGACGGGAGTCACACTTTAATAATTAAACCTTTTCTACTTCGACACGGAACATCGCTCGTGCAGATTTTGCATATTGGAATTCTGCCGGCATGCGACGGGGCTCGCTCCTTAACGAGGAGGGGCACGTTATTTATTAAATCAAAAAGGCAATCAGCGTTCCGTTTTGTAGCTGTTTCGTGTTACATATTCACCAACCGCTTTTATCCTTCATATTCATTTCATGAAGAGTGAATTGTTTCTCCAATTAACATATCCGGTCTTGTGTCACAATTTTTAAGTGGATGAAAGCGACCGGCGGATGAGTGAATGGAAGATGGAGGGGAAGCGACAGATGTTGGCTGAAGTCGCCGTCGCTCTTCTCCCTCTCTCTCTGCCCTGGTGTAAAAGTGGGTGTTCATCCCCTGAATACAGATGGCATTACACAAGCAATCCTCTAAACGGCTGAGACACGCTAACATGCTGCCGTCTGGAATGGCCCCGCGTCGGTTTTTTTTGCGAAGCTACACACCTTTTTTTTTGTTAATCTCCGACGGGCCTCGGTTGAGGCCGTGGTTCAGGAGACGTGTCATATTACATTTTTGCTTGCACTTAGTCCTCCGGTAAAGGCAGTTTTCTGTCTTCTGTGATGTCGGGGACGAGACGGGGACAAGTGCTACGTTATGTAGAAAATTGGAGCGACTCTTTGAAGCTGCCCAACGGTGCTCGCTCACTCGCTCTCTCCACTGAAGAATCAATGTGCGATGAAAAAAGATATTGCTCGAATGCACAATCACCTTAATAAAAATGAATTTCAGTGTGTGTGTGCGTCCCCCCCTCCCTCGGGGACTTGGTGGTAGATTGGCCTGAACTTATGACAATTAACCTTGAATACCGCGGGGGGGAAATATAGTGAGGAGCCCGCGAGATCTTCAATGATTAAATTATCCCTCCTGTTGCACATCTCCGAGTCTTCCGCCACATTCTCTGCTTCCCCCGTCGGAGAGATCGGCTCTTTGTTGTGCAAATTCCTATTCAGTGTATCGTTACTCGTCATTCAGGCCGTGTTGCCTTACAAAGAGCGGCGCATGAATATGCAACCGCTTTATAATTGAACGCATTTGACGTGCTCAAGTGTTACACGTTGTTCCTCTGTGTAAATGCACAGGCAACACATATGTTTCTGTGCAACGTCACATCGGGGACTTAGAAGTGATCTTCAGGACAGACTCATTAACCATTTAAGGACAAGATTAGTGCCTTGCGTGGTTGAAGTGCCTATCAAACCACCCAACCGACGTTAAACGATACACAAACTGGTTAAATCCATCCATTTAACGCCCGCTGGAGTTTATGCTCCAAAACAGTTCCCCAAGTTCCCCCGTCCAGGAGAGTTAGCAGCCACGACGTTGTGTGCATTATCATGGAAGTAAGACTCGTCTGCATAAATTGTTTTAGCTGCAAGGTTGCATGCTGTGCGTCTGCCAGCAGTAGCATCGTAGCCGTTGAATAAATGCTACAACTCCTCAAGACCTGAGCTGAGCTCACAGGCTTGCCACCTTGCTGATTTAAGTGGAGGGGGTTAAATGTAGCATTAATCAGTCAAATGTGGTTAAACTGTCGATGAATAACATCCATACTTGATGCAAAATCAAGTGCATATGAGTTTGAGATTAGACCCTTTTTGCAAAGACGGATGTCAGCTGTTATCTATATATATATACTTATTTATTGCACAATTCCTTTTTAATAATCACATAATTTTGTATAATACTAGACATTAACACTAAGTTATTTTCATTCAGAAACACCTATACTGCACACATCAGTAGGTGGCAGCTTAAGTGTTCTGTGGCACATTACTGCAAGACATAGAGGCGAGCTGCAGTTGATAGTCTGAGCACGTAGAAGTGTGTGTGTGTGTGAGCCCGTGTGTGTTTTCCCGCTGCTGCTGTACCAATTTTTATTTTTATTTGTCTTGTCCGGTGAAAAAAATAATTGTGAACGTTTTTCTACACCGCTAATGGCGCCATAGTCTGAATGGTGTAATAACTGCTGTGTCTTTATTGGAGAGCAGTGGCCAGTCAGGAACCGGAGTCATGGGGGGGGGGGGGGACAGGTCATTGGAGGGCTCCAGAACAGCAGCGATGTATGTTTTTATTTTTTTGCGAGTGGCATATTCATTCATTCGGGTCGGGGGGAACGCGTTGGCTCAGTCAGGTGTAGGAAGGGTTTCGTGTTTGTGTCTGAGCGCAGCAGAGAGCTGCCAGTCACTCACTGAACAGTCCACTTGACAAAACACTTGTTTCAAGCTAATGCCTATTGATCACCATGAGCGAGGCAAAATTGTGAGCCACGCTGGCACGGATCCACTTCGAGGAAAACAAACCATTACGGGGAAACAACACCAAAAAGAAAAGGAGAAGAAGAAAGCAGCTGAGGTGGCTGACTCAGAAGTCTGCATCCACCTCACATTGCTGCAATTATTCCAATTTCTTCAGCATTTCTTAAGTAGTACTTGAGGTATGTAAATACATTCACAGCAACATTTTCTACAATATTAATGATATTTACAGGAGGAAGTTCATATTTTGGTCAGTAACCTGCACATGATCTATCTTATTCAAAGTCTATTTTGAGACAAAGGGTTTGTTCAAATAGATTTCAGGCTCGACCGAGTCATTGGATTTTGTGATTGTGACCTTCAGTTGAGGGATCAACTCTGGGAGAGATAAGACCCGCCGTGGTGTGAAACGCTCTGATCACCTAATGTGCTATAAATCCACACCATTACAGTAATTGACCAACCGCATTGTAATCGCAAAAAAAACACAAATCTGGTTCTTTCCCATTTAGCTAATGTAAACAAAGTGTGTTTCAATGTGATTGTTTACCCAACGACGAGCATGCTGTGTTCATTATGGCTGCATGCTGTCTTCTTTTTCAATCCAACCTCAGTGTTTCTTCTTCTGTCATTGATTTCATTGTTATCTCTACGTCTCTGTCTACACTTAAATAAAAAAATAAAGCTAAATCATAGTGGGTTTGAAGGTTAACAAGGTTTTTCTTCATCCTGTACACTGTTTACACACTCTCTCTCACACACACACACACACACACACACACACACACACACACACACACACACACACACACACACACACACAGCGGGTTACACGTGTACAGGTGTCTCGCGAGGCCTCCTTGCCGCGCTGCCCTTTCCTCTGGATACGCTCAAACAGAATAAACGAGCTGGAGGCCTTGGAGGAGGGCCAGTGCTCGTCTCCTCCATTTTTGGGTCATAAATGCAGCCTCTGCCCAAGGACTGCAGGGCCTTTTTATAAAAAAACAAAAAAAAAACAGGGCTCGGGCTTGATTGGACACACTTCTGCTGCTCCGTCCCCAGCTGCCAGAAGCAGAAGAAACCTCTTGTACAGTAAACAGAATAATAAAAAAGAAGGACTGCCTTTGCTTCAACACTGCTTGTAGATGGTGGAGACTGTGGGAAGGACGGGAGCCAAGGACTGCCCCCCCCCCTCCCCAAAATAAAAAAAATAAATAAAAAAGTGTGACATGAAGCAGCTCATTTCAACAGGTCCTTACGATCGTCCCCGTGCATCCTGCATATAGGAGGCTAGCTCACGCTGTTGTTTTTAAGAACCTAATTTCTTCATGAATAATACAGCATGAGCCATTTGGCTCATGAATATGAAATAGATGGAACCACAGGCCTCCCCCCACAACCCCGTAATCAACAGTCGACACACAGTCCGTCGTCAGCTCTCGAAGCTCTGCAGCACAGCGTTTCCTCCGGTGCATTTAGCCAATCACGGCCGATCACGGGCCCCAGCAGAACGTTAGTGTTGGTACAAACTGTCCGTGAATAATGTGTGAACGCGGCGTCGTTCGCCGCCAAGGATATTTTAGTGGATCACAAGCGTTCTCCCTCTCCTTCTGTCCCTCTTTTCTTTTTTTCCACCGTCTCTCATCTTCACGCACAGACAAACGGTATTTACAGTCTGACAGCCCTAATTCCCTAGAACTTCCACTAACATAGAGCACAAAAACCAAAATGATCGTAATGTTTTATTTACCGCCGTTGGATAAACAAGAGCTGCTCGCTGCAGAAAACAACAGTGGAACAGCTAACGCACCAACAGTCTCTGCCCATCCGTTTACCCCGCCTTAAGCCACATGGCTCTGCTCCAAAATGGCCATATGCCCCTTAGCCTAGCTGCTCCACGCTATATTAAATGACTCATGATACCGAGTCAACATGTCATCGCTACCCAAGAACGGAGAAAACACGACCGGCGGATACGATCTAGCAAGTAGAGATACAGGCGCTCGTCTGGTTCAGAGTCTTTGTTGCGGTGAAATGAGATGTCAGTTGTCAGTTATTTTCTTTTGGTCTGTTAATAAAAAGGAAATGTCTGAAAATTGGGACCCAGAGAATCATTTTACAATCATAAATGGCAACGGGGGAAAAAAAAAAACACTAACAAAAGCTGACATTTAACCAGAGAATTGGATGATTAATTGTTTTCAAAATTGAAAACTGGCGGTTAATAATTGAATGAGTGTTTTGATCACAGCTGAAACATTTCAACTCAATTGAAGGGAAATTAATCGATGACTAATCATGGAGTCATTTTTCAGCTTGGTAAATTTGGCAATATGATGTTTTTTTTATTATTATTATCTCATATGATAATAAACGACGTTGGACGGACGAAGCAATTTGAAGACACCACTTAGAAAAATCGAGATAGAAGAGTCACGAGGTTGTCTTTATGTGCAGGTTGGGCGCCGTGCAGACTCGCTAGTGGGCGGCTCACAACAATCAGTATATTCATCATGCTCCACATGTAAGCTGCTCGTGGTCTTTGCATATAGTCATAGTGCGGATCCGCACTATGAGTCAAGCCAAAGAAAACGGGAGGTGGTCGACGTTTAGCCGTGCTAGTGGCGTGGGCAGTCATGTGACTTTTACCACCTGCGGCATGATCAGATTGACATTCGTTTTTTTTTTTGTGATTTGTCTGGACAATTATTGTTTAAACTGCCATAAAATATAGACATTAGGTTCCCAATACTGTAGTTAGTGACTGAATACCAGCTTTGTGAACATGCTAAATGTTTAGCATCGTAAGCATTGTGCCTACTAAATGCTGACTTTAGCATGTCGCTAAGTTCTGCTCTGGATCTGCTCTTTGGGTTTGGATAAACTCTTTTCAAACACACTATCCAAACACAGCCACACATGGCCCTTAAGCTCAAAACAAGGCTCTTTTCATTGAAAAGTTGACATTTAGGCTAAAAGATTTGTTTCAGGAATAACGACACCGTAGTTTGTCTGACTGGATGTTTGTACTTCTGTGTCCAGGACAGCAATTTTATCATTACCCAATCAGATGACAGGCCCTGCTAATCAAACACACTGCACCACAAGTGGCAGGAAGCTTAGTCAAGCAGCGCTTCCACTCTCTCTAATTGCATTAACCGGTCCTTATTATTGTTTTCATTACCAAAGGTGTGAATTAGATTAAGAGTCGGGACTCCCCCCTCGTTGTGTGTCCGTATTCCCCGCATGGATAATTAAAGTCCAGGCAGCAGGTGCTAGTTAGATGAGCTTGCAAAAAATGTCGCTTCAGCTGGATATTCTCAAAAGGCACATCACGAGGAACCGAATAACACTTAGCGAGCTTCAGGTGTAACAAATAATTAGAGAGAGCTTTAGAAAAACTCCGGCTATGACTAATGATTATTTTCATTATTGATTAATCTGCTGATTACGGGCTTGATTAATTCAGGCAACGACACTCCGGGCGAAAACATTGTTTTTTCATGCACTGGTCATTTTTTTAAAACTGAAAACCGACTTAATTGGTTATCAAAATGATTTAAACGTAGATTAAGCACCCGACTCACATGAAGCACGCCATCTTCGATGTGCGTTATGTGCTGAGGTTTTGAAGACGTCCCTGTCTGAGATTTTTCCACCGCCACCCAGTTAAAAGGGGATGAATAGAAATCCCTTTGTGGTTTTGAAGCATTGAAAACGGCATTAGAGAAAAAATTTAAAATCTCAATAGCGATGTCTTTCTCCAGAAACTATTTTCCAGTCTGGATAACCGAGAGATGATCATATTTCTGTCCTGCTACTCATAATATCTCATCTTAACGTCTTATATTGATGTGAATGCTTTGGCATTTTGTTTTCAAAACATTTTAATGGAAAATATATTGAATAACAAATGGAAAGTAACAAAAAAAGTATTGCACAATCTAGATCCAGACGTTTAATATAAGTTCAGTTAACTGCGATGAATAAAACACGGCATCGGCATATAGACTCATTAGGAAAAGACTTTGATTGGAATTAGCCGTGAGAGCTGTGATTGATACGTCCCTAAATGAGCGAAACGAGGAAGAGATCAAACTGCGTTGCAACTGTCATCCAAGTATCCCGGCTGCATTGGATAGTCATCCGAGGCTTAATGCATTTCACAACAAATGGGGACCTTGTGTTGTGATCGAGGGATGCGAGATGGAAAAAGAATGGCACCAGAAGAGCTTTTCTCTCTCTTCCCTTTGAATTTGAAGGACAAAAAAAAAATTCTGTTGCAAACAATGCGGTTCACCAATTATGCATTATTGCGACGGAAACACGGGAACGAGATGTTCGAAGCAGCCTTGTTCGAGCCCCAGAAACCACTGTGGCTGAAGAACAGTGTTGTCATGGGGGGCTGTAGCATTGGCGACTCTGAGCCACACACTAAAGAGGCAATCTTGTCAGACTTACAAGATTCCCTGCTCGGTTTAGTCGTGTTTGACTTGGCGCCAGTTACTGGGGGTTTCATCTTTGCCAATTAAGCCAATCTAATGTATTCCAGCGACTGGAATCTGAGCTGTTTGCCAAAAGCATTAATGAACCAGATATTCATTTTCATTCTTACACTGATTTCGGTAATTTACTTCAACGTGTCATGAATCTCTTTTTTGTTTCCGTTTCCTCGTGAGTTGCAACATGAAAGGCCTTTTAGGTAATGTCAAGACACTCTCATCAGACACATCTGAGCCCAATGAACTGGCAGGTGATAACGTGTATATTCATATGTGGGGAATAAGATAAAAAAGAGTGAAGTTAGAGAGAGGGAGACAGGGAGAAAGAGGAGGGAGGGCGTTGAACATGAGAGAGATAGAGACTCATCACGACCGTCATCACTTCAGCTATTATCCCTAATTCTCGAAGGGAATATCTCAGTAAGGCGGAGTAAATTTGTGCCTGATAAGCAGAGACAATGAGATTTGGCCGGGCTTTGTGGCAAAGCCGTTCCAAGGGCTCGCTTTCACCTACGCTAGGTTTGAACTTGATGCATCACATGGCTCACGTGGACTTTGCCGTGTAGTTGCGTTCGGAGGCAAAATTAGAAGACGTGCAGACAAACAGGACTTTCGTCCACGATACCACCATTCGTGTCCCCTGCAAAGCTAAAAGCAAAGTTGACATGTTGTTACCAATTAGTCACGTGAGTTGTTGTCAAAAATCAACAACACTCTTGTCCTTAATTTGGTGTCAGCTGATCAGCTGTGGTGTCTCTAAGTACAAAGCACCACTGTGCCGATAGAGAGCAAGTCTTGGGACCTTTTTTCGGAAATAGTAAGATTAATAAACGGTGAGAGACATTTTTTTTAACATTATCTATCAATTTAAAGGATAATTTTGGACATCAAGCAAGGAATTTTGGCATATAGCTGGTATAAGATGATGAAAATATGTACAAGTGATGCCTCTTGTCGGAGCTTGTGTGTATTTCGTACAGTGATGCAATGTTACGCACATTCACTTTTGGTACCTGGCTGATAAAACAGTCGCCAGATAAAACAGGTGAGATAATGATGCATTTGTGCATGCAACATAGCTAAGCTAGCTAGCTAGCTAGCTAGGTAAGTAGCTAGCGATTCTGGTCACCTACATCTCTTGACTTGCACGATGTGTTTTCACACAAAACTAAATGATACTACAACAAACTACAAACGACAAAATTATGATCAAATTATACAAAAATTATAGCGTAATGAATGGATTAATTGAAACTGGGTCAAAATACACATTTTCTTCCAATTCCAATAGCTTGATTGTTAGAACAAAGTATCAAATTGGACCCTTCTGCAGCATAATATTGTTCTTGTCACTGTCCATCCATATCATCAGTATGTTCCAAATTTCTTCTAGCTTCATATTTTTGGCAAAAGTAAAAATGAACTATTTGGAACATACTGACCACGCAGATGGACAGAGGAGAAACCGATTAGGCTGCAAGAGTGTTTAAGTTCCATAGACATTTTGTTACTTCTTTCCCTCTGTTGTTTTTTTCCAATTTAATGTAACAGCTGTGAATCTCAGTTATGGTCCTCTACGAAGGAACAAGAGCCAACATTTCATTATGTTCACAAACTAGATAGACTCTCACTTATTCTGTCAGAAACATGATTAATTGTGCATTCCTCAAGGTGCATTTTTCTGAATTTGAATCCAGTTATAGAATCAGAATCCTGCTTCTATAATTTTCTTTAGCTTTATATATTTTAAGACATCTTCTAATGTGCAAATCAATACCATACGTTGTGGGAGAAGATGACCTATTCCTGAGTCTTTTCCCTATTTTGGCTGATAAAATATAGAGGAGAAAACGGCTCCAATAAGAGATTACTTTGACTTTGAACTTGACTAATCAAGAGTGTTTTTATCTGCTTGGGATCCGATCCAAAATGAAACCAACTATCAAAACACAGCCGGGACACATTCCCAGGAAGAATTCCCATGATCCACAGCTTTATGTGCTATCCTATAAGCTGTGTCAACCGTTGTGATATGTGTTGATTATATTCATAATACTACACTTTGAAGAAAACTTAAGCCCCCCCCCCCCCCAAAAAAAGCAGCGAAACTGTTGTATAAAAAACATAATTGCCTTTAGGGCATTGTTTACTGTGATTATGCATTTTTCAGAGCAGTGGGCGGCACTCAGCTGTGCCTCACATCACAGCACTGCCATACCTATAATCACAGGAAATAATGTTGACTCTGGCATTATCGCTAAACGCTACGTGCATGTGTAGGTTGCTGGGGAGTCTGTGGAGGGATCTATAAAGGCCGTTATGGCCTTCGCAGAAAGAGGCGGTTTGCTGAAGAGGCAGAAAACATGGTACCCGTAGCCCGAGCAGACTCTTCCTATCAGAGGCTCTCGCCAGAGTTGATGGCTGGTTGCTGCTGCAGGCCACCACAGTCACATAGTACACAACACAGATGGTGGAATAAGGCACCGACGGCTGCAGTCAAAACAGCGAACGTGTCATAATGACATTTGGGGCCATAAGTTCTGTTTTTTTGTTTTTTTTGCAGGCATCAACAGTCGCTCCGCATAAGACACACTCGGTGGTCGACACACACTCCACAAGCAGATACCCTCTTCCATAGATCGCCACATTAATATTTGTTGATTTTAGAAACGCTAGACTCGTGAATGACACAGAGCAGGATTCGCTGAATAATCCCCTTTCTGGTGCACAAAGGCGTAACTTAAGCTGCCACAGTGAATGCTAAGTCTCTCCAGCCTGGCATGCGTCGGACTCTTTCACACCCGAGCAGTCTCGACTCGTTCAGATGGGGCCCGTCTCTCTCGACTCGACACAAACACATGTTTTATTTTGTGGAGGTACCACGAGAAAGATACAGAGTGCTATCTATCAAAATGGAGCCCACTGGAAGTCGGCCTTATCTCGGGCTGCATCCCACTCGTATTTGTGTCACACAGAGGCATACTGTACACATACGTGTATGGAAAATGCACACGGTCCTCGTGTAATAGTTAAAGATAATACCAGCACAGCGCCGGAGGGACTGTACTGCTTCCACTTCATCCAGACAGGAGCTCAGTCATAATTCATCGCCACTCCCAACACCAACCTTCCTATCACACAGAGAAGTATGCAGAAGGCCGAGAACACAATATACATTGATGACACAACAAAACAGTGGCCCCTAAAGCAAATCCCTGAAAAACACAGACCGCCTTGCTGTTGACAGATTGACCCTCCTCAGGCTTCCAGGCATTAATCTGCCCCCGTTCACAGTTTCTTCACAGAGAGGTCATCGAGGGGTTTAACCAGACTGTGACCTCTGGTCCTGAAAAGTGAAGCCATGCGGAAACGCTTTAAACTTGCATTATTTCTAATAGCCAGCAGGGGGCGACTCTTCAGTTGCAAAAAGAAGTCTGATTGTATAGAAAATTACTTCACACTTGATTTATTGCCTCAGTAAACATTGTAAACGTGAGTTTATGGTCTCGATCACAAGTGCTGAGTCTTTTTCAATACAGCATGGTGTTCTTTTAGTAAATGATGGTCCCATTCAGCGTAAAATAGACGGTAAAGCAGGGGATGCTTTAGGGCGGGGCTAGCTTGTAACATTTTTGATCGTCAAAAATCTTATTTGGGTTATTTCGGTTCCATTTAGCTCCACCCTCTTGTGTCACAAAACCAATGTGTCACATTGACCACTTCTTTTATAGAGTCTGTGAGTTTAACATGTGACCATCAGGTCAGGAGGTCACTCAGTCATTTGGGAGAATCTAGACAAAAGCACAATATGTTTGAATCCAATAATTGGCATTTTGCTTCATGAATAATTTTTATAATAGCTTTATCGTCTAATTGTGATTGTAATGAGTTTTGGAAATGAATTAGGACTTTGACTGACATCGTCGTTTGACATCTGAAACCTGCAGTTTCTCGTGTGGTGATTAACATCCCACCATGCTTAGTGTAGGCAGTTGCTCATTATTTTGGCTCCAGTGGCTCAAAGAAGGAATCCATACCTTTCATGGAGGGCTCATTGTGGAAGAACGTTATTTGCTGGAGCTTCTGTAATGTACATTTGATTTAACGATGTTTCAAAATTGGAAAATGTGGCTAGGGTGATGATGGCGCGTTGAAACGAGATAACCACCTGGGAAGAACAGACGACTGTGACGTAAGTGCATTATATCTCGATGCAAGGGAGAAAAGAAATACATGGCACTATGAACCAACTAAATATCTGTCTGAGGTGTGAAAGGGCAGCTTCTCACTAGAAATGTAGAGAGCTATATTGTGGTGCACCGTGTAGTCCTTATAATACGTAGATTACCTCTTTCACACTGCAATTTGTGCGAGAACAAAAGCAGTGGTTTACTGAGGAGGAAAAATGCAAACCTGCGATGGTTAGATGAGTCACCTTCCCCCTGTTCTGAACCAGCGGTTGACTTCATGTGTGTCACGCATGAAAATAAATCTCTTTCCCCAAATGCTTACTTCCTGCAGTGACGGCTTTTGTCAGAGCCGTTCTGTTGAATGGAGCCTGCCGTGGTTAACATCCATTCCCTTAGCATGCAGGTGAGAAACGCCAAAACTACCATAACCTGTCACTCCGAACACATTTACGGTGCCTTGCTGTTCCCCGTCTTGATGATTGAGGAATATTACAAGCTGACAAATGCAAATCAAAAGGCCATGACGTGATCCTGAATGGTTTGATGAGGATGAAAATGTGGGTTAGCACACAAGTTCTCAACCAAGCAGAACGCTACACCTATGTTTCCGACAATCTTTCATGTTCAAATGGTTAGAACGTCTCGTGTCAAAGAGACCCCCCCTCAATCCCAAAGCTCGGTGTAGAAGCTCAGGTGGTTCATGTTGACCCAATGCCCTATTGAGACACGTATTGGTGTGTGTGAGTGTGTGTGTGTGGCCTTACTTTTAGCAGTTACACTGAAAGAGCAACATCATTGCAATGGCTTTTAAGGCAATTTTATATGTAAAAATGCTCATTTTTCAGTGAGTTTTCCATCATTTAAAGAGCCTAGTCTCACTACAGAATACATGGTGTGATGTGTGAACAGCAAACAGTCGTCCTACTATATACTAGACCCTATGCAGTATTCAAGATGAATCATCTACTAACCAAATCAAGCAGGCTGTCGGGGAAAGTAAAAATATGTTGTAACCCACCCTAAAGGAGAGCCCCCCCGTTTCCTGAACACTCACGATGTGCAAGCAGGTTGTAACATTGAATAAATGCGCATATGAAAAGAGTAAACTAGAGGACAAATATGTTCAGGTTTAAGTGCTGGCTTCGCGCGTTTGTGTGTGTGTGTGTGTGTGTTGCCTGCAGCAGCACTAGCAGATGTGATGTGTGCTCCAACATTTCAGCTCCCTCTACCCATTTCAGCCAACACACACGAGTATTTTCAGCATCAAGGCATTTCAGCACCTCCCACTGATGGACAGCTCCTATTCACGTTCAAAAGAGAGAGAGAGAGAAAGATGGGGTGTATTTGCTAAAGCAACAACTTGGATGTGATTGTTCACATTTTAATCTAAAAAAAAAATGTGTGCACCCTCTACTCTGGGCTGTGGTAGGGAGAGAATGACAACCTCATTTCTGAGGATATCACCCATGGGTGGCTTTGCTGGGGCTTTTGCAGACATACTGGGTCAACAGGCAGAATCACACAGAGAGAGAGAGATGTGTGTGTGTTTGTGTGTGTGTGCGTGAGCAGATTGTGTAAAATAAAGCTTGACCTGAAGCTCTTTTTTTTTTTTTGCCACATTCCCACTCAAAGCCCCCCTTGGGAGGGGGCCAGCCTTGCCCACCTGGCCAATCCGACGCTCTTGTTGCTGCAAACGTGTAAGCTGAGAATACCTGAACTGAATTTGAATTACCATATGACGTAGGCCTTTTTTCTGGCTGTAATGTCCTGCTGGCAACAGGGACTACCACAGACCCATACAGTCTCCACCGAGCGCTCAAACACACAATTTGTTGCACCAGCTCCCCCCCCCCCCCCCCTCCTCTCAAGCACACACACACACACACACCTCCTCAACCCCCTTTCTGTCCCCCCATCCATCTCCATCTCGATCTCTAAATCCATCTCACACGCGCAACGAACAGAGGATGCGACAGCCAATCTTAACCGACCTACAGAGATATAGCAAATATAGACATACCCAGAATTTAAAAAAAAAAGTATCTTTCTGTACACTGAAGTGTGTGAGAGCCGACCACAAAATCCCCAAATCACAGGCTTCGTAGCGACGAATCGGTCTTACGCGCGGATATAAAGCAGCATAGCACACTGATTACACTCAACCGGGGCTGAATTCAGGAGAAATACTTACGCATGTTCTCGAATGAATGAGATCGAGGTTGAGAGCGGTGAAGGAGAAAGCAGCAGGGCCCCGGTCCCCGTTTTGGAGCTGTGCGGTGCGAGCGAGGCACAAATCTCCATGTGAAAGGGATTCGGAGGCTATACTGCAGTCCGCGTCCCGTCCCCCCCCCACCCCTCCACCCCCCACCCCCCCCCTTTTCTCGATCACAAGTCAAGATGCTCGCCTGCTATTTAAAAAAAAACAAAAAAAAACGCCAAACATGCAGGAAGAGTTACGTCGCGGCCACCATTCCCTCGGATGTACCGAGCACCGACCAAAGAAGCCCCTCAGAAGACGACAGTGGACTTGGGAGAATATTCCTCTGGACTGACGAGGAGGAAATCCTGCAGAGTTTTGGATGGGGGGGTGGGGGGTTGGTGTAAGGGGGGGGATCAAGTCTGTATAGGCCCCTTCTTTCACCCAAAGCAGTCACTGTCCAAAATTGACTCCCACTGGTGGTTTTCTTCCTCTTTTGGAAAAGATCGCAGATTGAAATCCCCCTCCTCCTCAAAAAAAAAAAAAGAAGGAGAGAAAAAACCCAACAACAACCAAAGTGGACAAATTCGTTTTGAATGCAGCAGTCAAAGGCTGATCGTGAACTCCAAAGAAATGCACATCAATGGGGCAGACAATTAATTACCCATTTCAAAAAAGCGGCGTTGAGGTCAGCGCGGAAAAGGGGGCTGAAGCGTCCTACCAAAAAAAAAAAAAAAAAGGAAAAGAAAAACCCCGAGAACGCCTATTGGATGAAATTAAGGATATCCGTCCCACTGCAACCATCGCACGCGTCGCATCAGGACCAACGGGTTGCCATAGGCTGCTCTATAATAAAAAGATATAAAATCGCAAAGCATATGGCATACAGTTCCTATCAAGTCGAACGGGGAAGGATGCTGCTTTGCCCCAACCCCCTCGAAGCAATCCGCTGTATTGATTACATAAGCGCAGCTATTAGTAATAATTCCGCCCGTCAGGGAGAGCGTGGCCGATCCGGTTGGTGGTGGTGGTGGTGGTGCGGCGGCGGCGTCCGCGTCCGTGTGTTGCAAATAAAGCGGGTCCTCCTCGCCACCGGCTCCTAATGGTTCCCCGGCTCGCTGCAGTCCATGACTTGAATAGCGAGCACGTTGAAATCGCAGGTCTCCAGCGGCACAGATCCGGCGCGCGTCCCCGTGTGCGCGCGAGTCACGTGTGTGCGTGTAGTAGTAGGTAGGCAGGCAGGCAGGCAGGTGCGCGCGCGTGTGTGTAGGCGTGAGCGTGCTCCCGTATCGCCCAGGGACCACTTTAACTTTGACCACTTTGCCTGCGCGCCCATCTGCCCGTTTAAATCACCCAGCGGCCGTTAATTATCAGGGATCAATCGCATTAATGCATAAAGCCCAAGATCTGATGTCTCTCCGAGTGTGTGTGCGCGCGCGTGTGTTCGTTCGTGCATGCGCGCGCGCGTCTGATTAAATTGTTGATGAGGTATGGTTGCCACCTACAGGCGTTAGTCTCTACCCAGTAATCCAAAAACGGACCCCTTTTCCACACATGAATTCACATTCAACATGTTGGAGGTCTCATCAGGTCTCCTCCACGCTGAAAAGCACAGAGCGGGTCCTGGTCCACCATCATCATCATCATCTTCTTCTTCTTCTTCTTCTTCTTCTTCTTCTTCTTCTTCTTCTTCTTCTTCTTCTGCTTCTTCTTATCTACAAAAGAAACCATGACTAATGCTTTGGCATTACTGGAACATTGCATTATTTTACCCACTGCTGTTTTCAATGGGCATGTTTACCTGCATCCAATTTATTCCTTTTTACACACGCTGTCAGATGCAGACAGAAGTAACCTAGGCAACCCCTGTGTGGCTGAAACCTGCTCATTTCTTTTTGCCGGGAGCTCTGCGAGAACTTCGTTCACAGCAATGACTGATTGGTGGGTGGGGGGGGGGGGTCGGCACTTACAGGTAAAGGAGGTCTAGTCCCTCGCGGACCTTCAGACAGAAACGTAAGTGTGCATTCGTTTCATCTGAGATGAACAGCGTGTCTCATTAGACCACATAATGGACCACAAGTCGGCTACGTGACAGAGTGGCTCCTGGTCACCGAGGCCACGCTGCTTTATGAGAGAGACAGAGAGAGGGGGAACAAAGTATGAATATTAATCAGTCATAGTGGGATTGCATTACATGTTGTTTTGATTACAGAAAGAAAAAAAAAATCAAATGAGGGCTGAGAGCCTATAAAGTAATAACAGTCAAGGAGAGTATAGACCGGATAAACAATTAGAAATTGGATCAACCAGAAGAAATAATTGGAGAAGAGTGAAACAAGCACTGAGGGGGTCAATGAACGATCATATGATTAACAATTATCTTCACTATGTTGGTCAGGGAGACGTCGGGAGTGGTAGACACCACCATCATCCAACACCAAATAAAGGAATAGATGCGATAATCCAAGTTTTTCCCATTTTTTTCTCAATTAATCATTTTGCTGATAAAATGAAAATAGAGAAATGTATCACAATTTCCCAAAAGCCCGAGTTGACGTCATCAAAACGCTGGTTTCGTCAGGCCAACGCTCCGAAAATCCCTAAGACGCTCAATTGGATTAAGAAAACCAGAAAGTTTTGACATTTGAGAAGTTGTAACCAGCGGCAGGGGAAGTTTTTTTGGCACTCTAAACTCTAGCCACACGAGTGGCTCTGTGAGGCTTTAATTATTGGTTACGTAATCCAAAGTGTGAGGAAGTTCAGACTGACCTTGCACTTCTGCACCAAAATTGCATGACAGTCCAACATTTGCTCAAATGTTTCATCCAACAGTTTTTCCAGTTTTTAGTCGTTGACCCCGGAGCTGCACGGCTAGCGTGGCTTAAATGATGTCGAAGTACATTTACATTTAGGGCATTTAGCAGGCACTTTTATCCAAAGTGACTCATAATAAGTACATTTGTTGGAAGAAAGTGCAACAGTATATCGCTTTCAGTACAGTCAGGAAGTTTCAAGCACGATTGCTACGCTAACCTGTAGCTGGTATACAACAGAATACTAAAGTAACTGCCCGAACATACAAACAAGGAAGGAATGCTATGTTTTTGTATGTTTTTTTTTTGGGAGGGGGAGGAGGCTAAGCAGAGTCCAGGTGAACCCAGAACAACAGGGTCTTGAGTCATTCCACCATTGCGGCGCCATAACGGAGAAGAGTTGTGAAAACTAAGTAGTCACAAATTGATTTGTTTTACTGTTTTTTTGTGTGTTTCAGCTCAGGTATGGTGGTGAGACTATCTTTCGGGAGGAATCGGCGCTGCAGTACAGTTCAGAGTCCTGTTGTGGCGCTACCTCTTTCAATCCGTCATGCAAACCGAAGCAGCCGATCCATCTATCAGCACCAGGATTCTGTCATCTACAATACATCCCGTTTTCATGAAGCTGGAGGCAATAATCAAATGCATGTATTTACTGTATAATGAATAACTTTGAGTTTCACAGTTTCATATACAGATAAAAAAAACTGCACGTGGGAGGATCATAATAACACATCTTTTTTTTATTATTCAATTTTGAGTCAAAGTCAGAAACTGAAGATCAACTGTGTGATTATGTGTCTTTTTGCCTTTAAAAGCCCTTTTTAAAACACACCGGGCATCATACACCCGTGAACTGTTTGCCTTGACATGACAAGGCAAAATGAAGTTTCTCACACTGGTTCATAAATTCTTACGCCGTCTTTTTTAATCAGCTCTCCAACTTAAGTATCTGGAGCCGAATACAGCTCCTCCACTCCCATAAAACAGTTTAGTGCTTATTCCACATCTGTGAAATTCCAAACTTTCTCCTCCTCGTGCATATCTTTAAAAAAGGTAGCTTAACACAAAAGCCAATTTCACATGGATTACATATAATCCTGGTTGAAGAAGCTTAAATCAGTGGGAATCTCATCTGAGAGAATTTTCGTTGTCTTTTGGATGAATTCAGACCCGGGTGAACAAACAAAGACCTTTTCCTAGTTTTTAAATCGACCTACATCGAGGCGTAATTAGACTTCGATATGATTTTCCATACGCTGCACTAATACTAATCAGGTAACAGTTGCATAACTGTACTTTCACAAACACTAGCGATACATTCGATATATTTTCTGCTATCAGCATTTTATTCACGCCTTTGATGAAGTATGAATTTTAATTCCTGGAGATCTCCCGAGTAGAAAAATTTAAAATAAAAGCACACGGAACGAGGGGGGAGGGATGCGCACACCCTCTGCTGCATGTAAATGAAAGCCTCAGCAGATCTGCACAATCAAATCAATGTCAACCACATGCTGCTTCGCCGGTGCTCTCCCTCATCACAGTGTTTTCCATGCAAGGACAATAACACAAACACAGTTTTACTGATTTGAACCCACACAGCAGAGATTTTCCAGTCTGTAAAATGACTTCTGGGCGGTAAAAAATCAAGATGTTGAAGTTTGAAACATATTTGACAGCTTGGCAGCTTCTATTACTTGTATTTTCTTTGCAAAAAAAAAAAAAAAAAAACCCTGCTGCAATGATTTAGACCATGTATTCAGGCATTAAAAAAAAAAAAGGAATCCATCAAATGTGCTTGCTTTGGAAGTTGTTTGATTAACTGAATCTTGATGCATATTAATAACATTTTTGACAAGATTAATTTCAGTTTTGGAAAGATGGATGGATGATAGATGAATGGGTGTTTACTTTCAATCTGTATTCATCCAGACGAATGAGCCGAGAGCAGCTTAAATACTTGATCAAAATACTCCCAAATGCTGTCTCTGTCTACCAATTTGCTTTGGTCTTCTAAATGCAAATGCAGCCAGATGGATTTTAACGCACAAGCGTTCTTGACAAAAGGGCTCTCGCACGATTAGCAGAAAGCACAATGCGGATCACTTTTTTTCATTTTTTTTTTTTTTCATCTTCATTGAGCTTCAAATGCTTTTTTTCATATATAGCTGCTGGAGATGTGATCGAAAATGAGAGAATGATGAAAACGTGAAAAAAAACAAAAAAACGCTTTATGCTTCTTTCGGTCTTTTGGGAGGAAGAAGCTTCTTCTCGCTGACTTATTTAGACATCATGACTTTAAAGTCTGTCAAACAAATTGAAGGACCCAGATGGGGGGGGGGGAGCTATGTTAAAGTGTTTAACAAATTATGGGCAGGGATGGCTTTAGTTGATTCTTTTTATCCCTCATTTTGGTCCGCAGCCATTTTTCTGTCAAAATAGATTTGGCCTCTGTATTTCTTTCTCTCTGTGAGACATCTCCTTTTCCCGTCTTCCCTTCATTTCTATCTTCTTCTCATCGGCCTGTTGGGAGCGTTGGATCGACTGCTGTTGTAGCACATGTCCCAGACTGCTTTCTGGGACAAACTTCAAGAAGCCGGGCTGAAAAAAAAAAAGATGGAAGGGAAAAATATGGTAGAGAGAGAGAGAGAGAGAGAGAGAGAGAGAGAGAGAGAGATCCTCTAGCACTACGGAGCCTCTTCAATTATTCAAATGGCCGCTGTCCCTCTGCACTTGTTCTCTCTGCTTGGTTTGAATATTAAAATGGCCGCCCCCAAAGAGACAGATATCCAGAAGATGAAGCTCACGCAGAGAGCAAAGGCTGAGTGCGCTTGACTCCTCGCATCCCCACCGCCGCAGCAGCAGTCGTTGAACGCTGCCGACGCGACCGACTTTGAACGGGGAAGTATTCCTGTCACGTTTGGCCTAAATAGACAGGCTGCGATGTTAGCATCAAGGCTAGATGGTGCTACCTGTATCCCAACAGGCAGGAGGCGCCCCGACTCCCAAAACGGCACAGTGGAGTAGCAACAGCGGTGGTGATCCTTCATTTGAGGGCATCGGCCTGCCCACCATAGTCGGGAGGCAGAGATGTGACATGATTGCCAACTTTGAAGAGAGATTCTGATAATTGGATAATTAAAATCCCTTTCATGTGACTGAATGAATAATCTGGTTTAAGGTTGTGGTGTTGTTTGGCCATGACTAAGTGATGGTAGGGCAGTGAAGAAGTATTCAGATCGTTTACCTATGTTTTGTCCTCAAAGGGGGCAGATTGGTTTTCACATCAAGTACAGTACAACATACAGACAATACATACAAGTTTAATGAATGCCAGTATTTCCCCCCCAGCATCCCAACTCACAAGAGTGTCAGAAAAGCAGTTTGTTCAGGGCTGCTATGGCAACCGTATAAAAAAAAAATGTAGAAATAGAAAGAATAGACATTCACCACGCGTACAATCGCTTCGGCATCAAGTAAAGTGCTAGGCTTCAAATTGTACTTACAGGTCCGGGTACTTGGGTGGGGGATGGTTCGTTTCCTGCCTCCTCCTGTCACTGTATCGATGCTGTCACTTCCTATACAATACAATGAACAATGGAGCCTGGACAGTAGGGAACAATCAACTAGAGAGCGTCCTGATAGCGTGTTGTTTGGGGACGGCACAAGAAACCGGACCGTCCGAGACTGAGGACGTCTACCGGAGGGGACGGACATCATTCCTCAAAACAATGTTCCCTCGTCTGATGTTTTGATGATGGTGATGGAGAGTCCTGTCCAAAGCCGGGCAGACACTGTACTGATTTATTTCTGCCAGATTGGCTGTTGTTTGACGTTGATGCAGTCTGAGGAGGGAGGCTGATGAAACGCCCGAAGAATCGCCTGAATGACCCAACAATCTAGTTCTATGGGTGATCCGTTGGATTTCTGGCAAATCAGAGATGTTATTATGATGTATGGATGTCTTGGCAGTTCCAATTAACCACACAGCTGCTATTAGGGCGATGTGACGGTATATTCTGTCTATTTCTTCTATAACACGAGGTCAAACTGTGTGCCGATGCTTTACATTCTTAACCTTGCAGTATGGGGCCCAATCAAAACAACACTTTTCATTTGCCAGGCATGGAACGTGTATTATTCATATTGGCTTAGACTATTAATCTATTGAATTACCAGAAAAAGGCTATAATGTGATGTATATTAAAGGGCCTATATCGTGAGAGAAGTTTTTTTGCCGTATCGCTTAAGTATTGTCATCTTGTAAACTTTGTCGGAAGTGTCAATGGTTTCCTTGCTCTTATTCAGTGACATCACCGCATCACACAGAGAGTCCCGAGTTCTGGCCGTACAGAAAGGCAGATTAAAATTTAAAGCGAGTAACACAATGTACATAAAACACAGTGTCTGCTCATCTTAACACTCCCAAATTTCCCAGAGGTGCGACTGTAGACCATAGCATATGATTTACTCATTTTCATTCTCATCAGAGTGTCGCTGTCCCCTCGTTGCCTTATATAGAAGCTTTTTTTATTTGTGTTTCGCCGCTCATTTATTCACGTCACCTCCCAGATTAACAGGAGAGAGGGATGACAACCATATGAGCAATTTCTGATTTGTTAGCGCACGTAGCTTGATAGAAACCCACCCCAAGGTGTTTTTTATTTTGCATTTTTATTCTTATTTCATTGTGTTTTGTTAGTATTCAGTGATCACGGTGTGCAGCGTAGGAGGATGGACCTTAATGGACAGTGTTTCCTCTCATTACAGCAGTTCCAGATCACTGAAGTGGCGTTACTGTGTATGCACATAACACTAAACCCCTTTGTGGATGAAAGAAAGAAGAACTCAACTGGTGGAATGGCTGTGAAGGCTGTAAATGTTTACTCTGAAGTGGATGCATACAGGTAGTTAAAACTTCTCCTGTGTATCCTGCTCATGTATAGACTTCTTATCTTATTCATTCGTTTGCAAGTCTGGAGTCTACAAGGACGTGATAACTGCATCTCGTATGCCACTGCAGTACTCTAAAATATATACAGCCAGTATATATTTCTTTGTATGGCTTATAAAGGCTTTGAAATATCTGTATGTAGGTCAAATAGGACCATCCCTTTATATTCTTTGGTATTAAGGGGGACACGGCTTCCACGTTGACTTTTTTTTTACCTTGACCACAAGAGCCTCATCTTTGTGACTGATTTGAAAATGTTCTTTTAATGTTTATTTATAGCAAAGATATGAGAATGAAAATATATCTTGAGATTTAACAGCGTTGTCAATTCCTTTCATGGCGACTATGTTCTATAAATTAAAGACATCGTCAGCAAGGAGTAACTCAGAGATGTTCATAAATAAATGCAGCAATATCTGCAGTCTGAGGAGGATCCATGGGCCACGTATGCAAAAACGTTTGTGACGCATTTTGCGAAAAATAAGAAAAGCACAAAAGGTGTCGCAGCCCTTCTTATAGGTTCTAGTCCAGATTATTTTAGGTTGCAGAGAAACAATGAGGAGTTATGCAAAGCTGCCTCCGCTCCTCCAGTATGCCGATACAGATACGCTGGCACGCGTTCAAAGACGCTCCCACCGTTGTTGAACGCCACTGTCCAGCAGGCCTTGTTTTTCTCCAGGATACATTATTTTGATTAATTACACCAGGTCCCCCGTTGAATTTGAATGACCTCCAAAGGATGATACCGAGTCATGTGACTTCCTGCACGGGTTTCTGGAAAGCATCATAATGAGGTTTATTAGCATAAATAGGAAGACAGAGAGAGGCTTTCTTAAAAAACGGGGGCGTTACGTCTTTTATCCGGTAACTTTCCGGACAGCTTTACCGCCTTGGCGTGAACCTCCACAGAAAAACCAAATGCATGCGGATGGTGATTAATGCAAACGCTTTAGGCGCCGAGGAGTGCACAGGGGCGGCGGTTAAGGGAAATTTAGTGTGACCTGTTATTTTGTCATAAATGCTCCAGTGCGTTACGATAAACCAAAACTGTTATGATTCATCCGTGAGCGCTCGGCCTCACGGCGGCGAGAAGTGACGGATCGCGTTTGATCTTGCAGGCTGCAGCCTGATGCACGCGGCGTCTTTTCTTTTTCTTTTTTTACAAAGAAAATGCTCTTAAGAGTTAAAATTATGAGGAATGAAATTGAATCGTGGGTGAGTAATGGATTTGATGTAATACCCCTTCAGACGGGAGGTATGCGTATCAGATTTTAGTGTGGAAGGTTTCGAAAATTCATATCACCCACAATATCTCGTATCATCAATTGAGGAGGGAAATAGTTCCCCTTCCACATTCAGGAGGACAGACATGTATATTTATCACGGTAAAGATGGAACTGCATGTTAAGACACTGGTGGTGGCTCCTTCAGTGGGAGTTCAATGTCTTTCCTAATCCGAATGGACAGTCGGTGTCGTAAAGGACCGAAGCAGTGACCTTCCATTTTGTGGGATTGCCTCTTACAACCTGAGCCAGTCTTCTGCAACACTGATCCCTCTCTATACTCACATTTTGAGTACAAAACCCATGCTTTAAAAAAGAAAAAGGAAACGTGGGAATAGCGAGTGCTCTTGTAAAACTTTCACCTGAAACCTTTTTCTCCCCATCTGAAATCTGAAAGAAGCTGATATATCTATATATGATCAGGGGAGGTTTGTATTAATCAATACACAGAATCTGATGTCTCTTTGTGCCGTTATCCAAACTGAGTGGCCGTGCAGGAGCCTAATTCAAATGAAAGAAGAAGGATACAGTCACCTGCGAATGGTGACTGGGGCATAAATCTATATAACAATCAGACAGGCAGCACAATTCATTATGGGACCAACTAATCTAACGGCCCCATTCACCAGGCAACTAATTTAATTATTAGACGTTATGTCTCCTGGGTTACACGATTCTGTCGAAATCAGTATTTTTCTGTGTCTGCAATAGGTGAGGGTTTGTGGAATGACTAAAGACCACCTGGAGGCCTCTTCACAAATCAATACCAACCTCATGGTTGGCGTTATCTCCCTAGGAGAGGAGGGGGGGGGGGGGTCGAGATTGATTGTCGTTAAGCACTTTACAGGATGGAAAGAGGATGAGGACGGATCATAAAACGCCCACACCACCTACCCATCCTTCTCAGCTGCAACAGAGTGCAGCCAATCAATAGAAGCCGGATCAGCAAAAACATAAATAAATGGAAAACAGGTACGGGATGAAAATCTAAATAAACGGGGAAACAATAGTTAAATAAATAATAAAAAATGAGAAAGGAAGACTTGGCGTTGCACACGGAATTGATCAAATCTTTGGAACGACAAGAAGGAAATGGAAGAATTTTTCAGAATCTGAACTTAACGTTCATTTGAACTCATCCTTGTCAGTATTTGGTGTTTGTTTCCATGCAAGACAGACAGGTTAGAATCCGGCATCTTTTTAGCACTAACCTCTGTGTGTTACTGACATGAAAGGAGAAAATGGCAGCTCTTAAAATTAAATAGCCATGATCTCCTGAAGCGCCAAATTAATAAGGGCAGTGGAAGTACTCACTAAGGAGGTAACAAAAAAAAAAATCTCAATGGATTTTTAGAAAGAACAATAGATTACGATATCATATTAAAGGTAGGAGGCGAAGGGAGAAAACTGGATTTGGACCCTTAAGTCCTTCGCACACTGAGATGATTAAACAACATAAAAATCAAAACTATTAACATCAGTGATGAAATCTTGCAAGAGTTGCAAGACTTTTTTTGAAGAAGTGCTTTACAGGCGCAGTCAATCTGATGTAAGTTGGTGTATATCCTGAGATATAAACTGTTTTAATGAGTTTGCTTTCAGTGAAATGCACTGTGGTTTTCAGTTTCCTCTGGTAAACAGATTTGCAATGTAAATGTCTTGGGCTTTTATTCTGAAAGGTAAGAATGGAAGTCTGCGTTGCCTTTGTCAAGGTTCCATCCACCGTCTACCGCTTATCCTGTATTCAGGGTCTTTGTCAAGGTTGAATGGAGAAATTAAGTTAACCCTCTTGGTTCGGACTACAGAGCCAGGGCCGAAGCATAAGCGAACTAAGCGGCTGCTTGGGCCCCCCCCCCCCTCCAATCATGTGTGGAGATTTTTAGGCTATGAATCTGAACAGATTTAGGTATTGTCATTCTCCAGCTGGCTATCCCCAAAATGCACCAGTATACAGGAGATCACATCTACCAAATTCAGAATTTGCACCCCCTTTTGCACAAATAGGGAGGGGTCTTTATGCAACCATGCCCAGGAGGAGAGTAGTTCATAAACCGTCACTTTATTAATACAATTCATAATGTAACATTATGGTGTGACATTTGTGTCAATAATCGTCAAGCACATGGTGGTGCGGTGGTGGGAGGGGGGCCCCAAAACAAATTCTGCTTAGGGCCCCCAAAAGGCTTGTGCTGGCCCTGTACAAATCCTCTGGGTTGTTGTTGTGTTGTACACTATAGTGTGCAACGTGATTGGTTGATGCTTTGCTTTGCTTGGTTTGCTTATATTTGCAGTGCGAAAGCTCTGAAAAATCAAACTTCTGACGTTCACTGCTTTTTTTGCTGATTAAATATTTGCATTCTGTGTGAAATGACAAAAACAGTAGAAAAATATATATTGACATGCAAATGAATAAAAAAAAACAACAGCCTTTAGTCACGGCTGTGTATCACCAATTAATTTACATTCTTATTTAACTTATGCAACTTTTATATATTCATTAAGCAATAGCAATGCCTTAACAAGCATAAAGCATGAAGTCACATCGGGTCAGTGGTTCTCAACCCTCCATACAGACGCACAACCGCGTCACAGCCTACAAAATGCAAAATTGGTGAACATTTCTACCAAAGAATGACTCTCTCTCTCTCCTGTTAGTTTTCTCCACACAGGTTCCCAGTTAAAATTAAACACTTCCTTATGTGGGGAACACAATCGTTTAAAAGTATAAAAGGCTAAACTGTGGTAAAAACCTGCTGTGATGACTCACAATAGTCCCGACTTGGACACGGACTAATGTGGTAGGTGCGAAGGTTTGATGAGGTTTCTGTGTTTGGTTGTCTCCATGCTGTGTTTTCCTGGAGCAGTGGGTGTCGCGGATGACATATCGGCTCAGTGCAACGGTGTTTTATCTGCTGGTGGATGAATAAACCCACAGATTTGACAGCGTTTTTCATCATCTCAGGACATGACGATGTCTCTAATGTTAAATTTGGATTGTTGCCATCATGTGTCCCTTGTTATTATCAAGCAAACCAGGTGTATAGACAAACAGTGGGAGCCTTTTATTGCACTGCTGTTTGAAGACCGTCTTCACCAGAAAAAAATAGCATTGGTTGTTTTTTCCCGACGCCTACCTAGCCACCTTTACATTTTCCTGGAAAGCTGCCATTTAAAGTCGTGAGAGTGAATTTCGTCCTCTCAGAGGCCTGATTCTAATCCGATGCCTTCACCCTCCGATTGTGTGACGGAGTGAACTCCGCAGTCGCACTCATGGCTGAATGAAACCAACTTCCTTAAGGTGAAAGCACATGCAGCAGCATCTTCAGGAAAAAACATCTCTAAGGCTACGTTTACATGATGACGGTCTGAACAGAAGACTCAAAAGTGGCGTCACGTCTTCACTTTTTATTGCACGTTTAGACGAGCGTTTTAGAGAGGAAATCTGCGTGCATACGGTGACGCAAAAGCATGCCAGGCGGCTAGGTGGTGCTGTGTTGTGATCACACAACACTGCTATGTCGGAGCGCATGCGTAGAATCTCCCTTCTTCTCTTATCTGCATCGCGAAAACCAAAACATGGCTAACAAGACGAATTTCGTGGAAAGACTCCTGTAAGTTTATTAGAGCTGCCAGAGCAGCTTGAAGTTCTGACGCATGGAAATAACCCGACATGTTTGTTTATTTCCCTGTACTGACGTGTGACGTAAACGCGTACGTGACGTGAGCAGATCTCAGAGTTTTGCGTCTTGGCAGTGTAGACGGAAACGCTACGGCGGAGTTTATTCAGGTTTTCCACTCTGGAAGGTGGTTTCAGATTTTTGCGTTTTTAAGCCCCAAAAATGCCGTCACCGTCTAAATGAAAGGCACTTCAGGGTCTAAATGGGGACGAGTCAATTATGAGTTGTGTTCATTCACTCAAACTGCAGCAGCAGTAGTTGTTGCAGACACATCTGGCTGACACCTGCACGCGACTCAGTGCACCTTTCTAGTTTTGGGTTTAATCCATCAAACCACATGAACTGAAAATACAAAATGTGCTGCTGTTTTGCATCCAGTGCTTATTTCCATAAAGGGCTGCATTCCCATTTTAGAAAAGTAAAAATGACTGGTTAAAATACTCTGTCACAAAGTGTACATACAGTATATGTATGTATATATAACGTTATTTTGGTTGATTATTCCTCCCCTTTAATAATACCAATTGGTATTGAATTTTATATGGTTGGAAAGCCTGATTAGTCACCTTTACAACGAGGTACAACTCGTAAGGATCATGCATTCATGGAATGTCCCAAAATCCCCTGCAGTATTCTTCTGTTGGTATTCACTCTCATTTTGAGCTTCAAGTGCTGGCAGGTGTATGCCAGTCACAGGTGTGTGTTATTTGGTGTTAGCCCTGGTACCATTTCCAAACTTTGACTGGTGAAGTCAAAGTGTTCACCCTTGTCATCAGTGGCTTCCCTCCAAACTGTATGAGAGAATATAAAAACAGAACGAAGTTGTCCTTGATTGTTGCATAGTTTGTTCTTGAAGCAGCACATCGCCATGGTTTCCAATTCAAGGGGAAGTGTCAGTCTTTCACGTAATAAAATCGAAATCATCAAAGTTCAGGATTAGGAAAAAAGTCTCAGGATTAAGTAAGCCTTGCATACATTTACATTTACATTTAGGTCATTTAGCAGACGCTTTTGTCCAAAGCGACTTACAATAAGTACATTTGTCAAAAGAAGGAAACAAGGAAACCACAACGTATCATTGCTGATAAAGTAAGAGCTAAAAATAGAACAAGTGTTAGGTCCTCATCTGAGTAAACTAGTACTTCAAGAGCAACAGTGCTACGATCAGAGTGCTTTTTTTGGGGGGGGGGAGGGTGTTAGTGGGTCATGCTATGTAGAGTCGAGGTGAAGTCTGAACAGGTGAGTCTTGAGCCTTTTTCGGAAAATGGCAAATGACTCAGCTTAGCATACAAACTGATACATTTAAATAGTTTAATAATGTTAGTTTTTGAAGTTCAAGAAGTGACTCATCCATATTCATACAGAAGTACATGTGAAGTCATTAAACACCGCTCTGCACATTTTGTTTGACACAAAGATGAAAATGTTAAGTGCCCGTGAAATCTGCTAGTTTGAGAGTATCACAAACATATTAAATATGAAACGGCGTTTGACAGGTGTGCAGTCTTAGAAACTGTGAAAACAACTTCGTAATTTCCCTGAAAGCAAATGCGAACAAGGTGACTCCCTGTTAAAGAAGTGAAAGCGTCGTGTATCTCGTGGCTCCTCAAGAGACATAAATCGTGTCTGCTGTCAGCTGCAAAAGAAATAATTAAGGTTATTTAAAAAAGTAGAAAATGAGTCATGACATATTTTCTCATAAAAGTCTGTTTGGGTTTGACATTGCTGAGGACATAAAAGCAAAGTAGTTTTAAATACTATAAAGCACCAAAAAAAAAGCAGATCCAAAGCATTCCTGACAGTCATTAGCCTAAACTCAACTGAATTTAACAGCAGCAGCTCTACACACTTCCAAAGATGATTTCATGACAGATAACAGTCAAATAACTGATGCACATCTCACTGTGACTCACTATTTTAAACTTTTTTTTCATTTCTTGCCAGAAGGAACATTTTAATATGCTAATACATGTTTTTTCCCCCCTTCCCTTCGTTGCTCGGGCTCTTTGAAACACTTGCATCCACTCTGACAGCAGCTTTAAGAATCGGAGTCACAGAACATGAGCAGAAAATAGGGAGGGAGTGGAGTGTGCCCTACATTTGTTCACCCGGGCAGGATGAGGACAACTGGCTGGCTCCACCAGGCCCAGACACCCGCTCGCTGCCCGTGGTTGTCGGACGTAAATGGAGCCGTGCTCCGGTGAAAAGACCGAGGCTGGTGCGCACGCTTTCCCCCCTCATCCATCATATTCGAGGGCGTGCTTGTCTGTCTATGTGGGCAAGGGGAGACGGAGGATGCTCTCCAGCCGGGGCCCGGGAGATGAGCTGAAGGGATGGGATGACAGATGACGGATGAGGTGCCGTCATGGTTTCCTAAGAGCTCAGTGAGATCTGTCTTCTGGCAGGGGGGCACGTCTAAATTATTACCTCAGCTTCACAGGCATTTGTAGCGCTCAGCCCAGCTATAGCTATCCCGGCGAAGCTGCGGACCTTCGGGTTTTGTGAGCTCATGAATTTGGTTTTATTGCTCACCTTCTGTGGGGAAGTGAGAGAATCATCTTGCATAGCTCTCACTGTTCTAAATGAACAAGTGCCCTGCTGGTTTCTGGATGCTGGGCGGTGATGGTGCTACATGCTAAGCGTGTAATATCTGCTGGTGATGTTCGAAAAACCCCTCTGACGTCAAAGTCCTGTTTCAGGTGCTTTGGATTCTCACATCTGACTCATTTTTTTTATTCCCCCTCTGAGCATGTATTTGCGAGATGTGAAAAATGTCTATGCGAAACAAATTAATTTTACCCAAGTGTCTACATATTCCTGGAGCAGCTCGTCTCAGGCGATCACTGCTATTATAAAATACTTGACACAAACAAGCCCTTATGATGAATCCTGCAGCATGCTCATTAATTCAAGAGTTTAAAAAAAAAAACGTGCGGCCAGGGAGAAGATCACACTCCAGATCTTGCTTCCCCCCCCTCCCCTGTGTTTTGACTGTGGCCCTGGAAACCAAAGCTGGCAGGGAGGCTGACAGAAACGTGCACTAGACACATGACTCTGCCAGACACTGTGGGCTAGTGCTGAGCGTTTGGGCATGCCAAGTCGGTGTGGAGAGAAAAAGTAGGGCAAACAATGCCATCCAGAACGCAACAAAGTGGACATTTTTTTCCCTTTGAGCAGAAATTACACACATATGAAGCGTCGAGAGGATTTGCATATATTTACAAACGGAATAGCAACTAGAAGTCATTGTTAGAGCGAGTGCGGCTTCTCTTGTGGCTTTTGTGAGCCGCGAACCATCTCGAGTCATGTTGCAAAACTGCAAATATCAGCCGTTGTCTGTACGGCGTTTTGATTGTGCATGTCGCCTTTAAGGAAATAGGGCATGTATGTCCACTATTTACATAAAGGTGTTGTTTTTTTTTCGATACATTGAACTCAAAGGAGAAGATGTGATGAAATATTATGTAAAAGATGAGACATGCGTCTGTGAAAACTTGAATGTGTAAAGAAAAAATAGTTCCTTTTGTTGAAGGTGTAATACAGAGGAGAATCCTGGTTTTGTACCGGACCTCCAATCTGCCGTCGTCATCTATTGTGAAAATGTAACTTTAGTATTTCCATTAATTACCCACATGGAGGTTCACAAAGGATTCTTTTCTTTTTTCTTTTTTTATGCAGCATTTTGTCAGCGAGCGGGATTTTTCTCTATTCATTATTAAAAGCACAATCCTTCCATTGATGTCCAAAATTCCTAGTTAGTGATTGAAATCAGAAGTTGTTGTTTTGGTTTGATCGTCTGGGCGCCTCCGCCCCAGTTCTCATCATCGCTTTCAAACTCGATAGATTTTACAAATGCGCTCCCGAACCAGTCCATCTCGATTTACCCTTCATTACAGAGCTTTTTAAACTCGCAGCGGGGGGAAGATCTATAATAAGGCTGCAACACTGTATGTTTTCATTATTGATTAATCTGTCATTAATCTCAGTTAAATTCACAATGGTATACACTGGAGAAAAGCAGTAATACAAAGGTGCTACTTTTAATCACCTTTCATTTTAAATAATTAAGATACTAGGCAGTTATTTGTTACATTAATAATGAAAATGAAACATTAAAGAATAAACTCTTAGTTAGAGTAACCCAAGAATATTCTTTGTAGTTTGAGATTTTGAGTTTGCAGAATTTGAATCTTGTTACCAGTGAATCCTCTGACATTCAGCTGAAGACACAGAATGTGAGCGATGAATATTCATGTGCGGTTTGCTGTCCCTGTTTTTTACCAAAGGCCAGTTCCCCAAATTTGTTGCCAATGGCAACCAGACAACCGTCGCCGACGACTTCTGGCTTTATAAATGACCTACTACAGTATAATTACCATCTAATAATTAACTGTTAACTTTTAACACAACTATGACATATTATGTCTTCATAAAGGTGGTAAAAGCTAGTTACACCATCAGCAGAACAGTAAGTTGCGGACCGTAAGAAAGCAAAACAATTAGCGGAAAGATGTTAAGAGCTGAGAGGAACTTCAGGGTCAAGTGATAAGTCTTGCGGGTTCATCATTGTCTGAGGAACAGCTTTCACATGTCTAGTTTTAATTCTCAAAGGTGCCAAGTTGTTACAAAAGGCATTTGACATTTGCATGTAATAAACGGCATTGCCGACAAGGAGAACATACAGGCTATTCCATATCAGTTGGGAAATTATTATTATTAATAAAAAGGTTAAAAAGGATGGATGATTCCACTGCAAGGTTATGAACCATACAGTGGAATCATCCATCAACATTAATACTGATCATGGCTTGTGTTATCAAGGTTCATGGTTAAACGATTGTCTTTGTACAACAGTGGGTTGGACAAGGAAATGCACTTGTAGTAGCTACAAGAAAAACAAAAAAGAGAGAACTATGTTTCTGGAATGTGGAGGCTTGAGTTGATGGAGTTGATGAGTCTCACAGCTGGTGGTATGGCAGGTGATACTTCTGTGTATTTTGCCAGATGGCAGCAGGGTGAACAGGCTGTGGTTGGGGTGGGTATTGTCTTTTTTAATATCTTTTGGGCTCTTCGCAGGCACCTCACGTCACTGATATCACGGATCCTTGGTATGGGTACCAATGATGTTCTGGGCAGTTTAAGTCATCCCATGCCAGTATCAAACCTAAAAATGATGATATTCAGAATAAATACTTTGACATCAACTTACATAAATTGCATTTTATGAATATTAAGTATTACATTTATTATTATTAAGTTTGTTAGGCACACCATTTTAAAAAGGGTGAAGAGTCTTTCGACTGGCTAATTTGCCTCCTGATGCAACTCTGCTGAGGCAGCAGCTTAATAGCAACTGCACCACTGAGTTCAATTTCATCTTATGAGTATTTGATAGACAGAATAGCTCAAAAGTTCCTCTTTTGTCTTGTCTTTGTGTTAATAAAAGTTTGTTTTATTTCTTTAATCATTGTGTCACTCTTCTTTTTCTGTTTGATTTGGTTTTCCAGTATGTTTCTTTTGGATCGCAGACTTATTAATAGGACCTCCCAAGCATCAATTAGGCCAACCATTTGTAGGGTACCTCCAGCAGCTCCATTAACCAAGAGTCCAAAGGATGCAGCTGGGACACACAGAACAAAAAGGAAAAAGCTGTGGGACGGCCACATGCTTATGGGATCTACATGTGACGGCTAAGCTGGACTAACATATTGCTGCCATGCTGCGCTGCAGAATAGCAGAGAAGCTGTCAGCTCGCTCAAAACCTTAAAGTACTGGCCGTGCACAGCTGGACTGTATTCCCCAAAAATTCTGACTTCAGAAGCAATCGCAATCTCCTTTCAGCAAACAGAAGAAGGGGTTATTAACTCGTTTTTTTTTGGTGCATACAATGAACATCCATCCCTCAATCTATTGTCTATTATCCTACTCAGGGTCATGGGGGGTGGGATAAGTACTGCAGAAGTCAAGAACACAGTGTTCCGGGGAGCAAGGTTATAACAGTTAAACATTTTCAATTATTTTTAATGTTACTTTAGTTTTTGGCTTATTAATTTCAATTAATTTGGGTTTGCTAGTTTGCGTTTAGTGTGTCGTTTTTTAAACGGGCAATATTACTTTTTAGTTTAGTTTTCCTTGGCGGACATAGGCCCCCAGTCACCTATATCTTCCTTTTTTTCTTCAATTTGTTCTTAAGAAATGTCTTCGTCATCTTTTTCATGATGTATTGTTAAACCACATCATTTGTCATACCTGTTTTCTTATTATGACGAATCCCATCGTCCTTTTAAAATTGAGGCATGTGCCAGTTGATGAATAGCATTGGTAAACTCCCTGCCGATCCCCATAGAAGGGCTTGAGATGGCATGGCCCTTTGAACACACATAAAAGTGAAACGCCCAAACGAAAATCTCAGATGAAGTGGAGTGGTGGTACTTCTACAGGAAGTGAACATGCTGTCATATTTAAATGCGTTAGTAGTCAATATAAAATAATACAAAAAAAGATGCAAAAAGACACCCCAACTCGTTAAATTTTGAAGTGTTTATTTATTTTAAAAGGCTTTGTAAAATACATATTATGAAAATGATTTTTAAAAACTATAAGTAATGAAAAAATGCATTGTAAATTAAATGCTTCACAATAAAGCATGTGTGCATAAACTCTGTTCATACTAAAATCTCAAATAAGGGAACATACATTTGTGAATGTCAGAATCTTCCTGGAAACTTTAAAAGTTGGTATAAAAAGTTTCTTAAGAACGTTTGGTGAAGGAAGACCTTGAATTTGTATTTAGTTTTCTGGTCACTAACAATATTTTAACACTGCTTATATTCATTTTTTAGTTTTGTGTCTGGAGTTCGGCCTTATTCTTTGCTGCCGATCTCTGAGTCCTGGGGGAGTTCGGGTCCAGGGGGGGACGGCAGATTGCAGCCAGTCACCCTCCCAGCAGAGTGAATGAACGCTGCAGTCTGTCCTTGTCCTTGGCAGTGGCAGCAGCATACCAGATGAGGAGATGAGGATGGACTCGATGATGATGATGACAGTTCAAAAAAAAGTTCACCATTATTGTCTTTGGCAGGTTGAAGTTCTTTCAGCTTCTTTTGATGAGGGCGCCGAAATCCTGCGTGTTGATGCGTTTCTTTTTTTCTCAGGAAATCCACTAACATCTCCACTGTCATCACAGCGTTCTGTTTACAACTTCTGACTGACTCATCCCCACCAGAGACGAGTGTTGTACTGTTGGTGTATGGCAAGAAGAGTAGAGAGGAAATCACTTGTTGTTAATGTAATAATGTAGTCATCCAATCACTTCACCAGAGAAAACAAACCCCTGTTCCTCAGATATTAGATAAACAAGATTCCACTTTGATAACAAAATGATGTGTGAAACACTATCGTTTTACATCTACTTGGCTCACAGCTCATTTAATCCAGATGTGAAGGTAATTAGATTAGAAGCGAGTCTGCCAGATTTCCACTGGATGTATCAAATCACGTTAAGTATGAAATACACATGCAGGAATGAAGAAATAATTCAGCCGTGATAGCAGATATGCAGCATCTGCATATAGGCGCTCCGTTTCGTGGCTCCTTCTTGAATCGGGGTTGTGTGCCAAGAAGGAACTAAGTCCCTTACAAATCCATTCATTGGGAATGGTTGTCATCCCTCCAATCCATTCAAATTTGATTTGGCAAAAAAAGTAGTTAGCATGACAGAACCTCGAGCTCCAATTGGGGGGAAGGTGATGAGGGGGAGGTGTGACGCACATGCCCAGCAGGCTAAATTAGTCAAGAGGAGGATTCCGAGGGCTCAAACAATACACTTGGTTAATAAATATAAGAATAGCAGCTAGGATGTATGAAAATATATTTACTGTGCAGTGTACAGTAGATCCGTGGGTGGTTCCAAGGTTCCAGGTCCAAACCTGCTGGCTGTCTTGTCCCTTTCTGTGTGCAGCTTGTTTATTCTCCCAGTGTGTGAGTGCTCTGGTTTCTGGTTGTCCATTGATGTCAACGCTGCCTTACCAGGGTGACAGAGTGGTGGATGGAAGAACTATTTGTTTTCACTGCTGGTCACTCTGTCTATTTTTTTTATTTATCTATCTATCTATAAAATAACAGCTTTGTAGAATTTCACCATATTCTGGAGTCAAGGGTAAGTATTTTAGTTGTTAGTTTTATACAAGTAAAATCTGAAGATGAAGTTAATTGAATTATTGTTTATAATTTTGGGAGTCTGACCTACGAATTCAGATTTTTGCTAATTTTATTTATTTATTTAAGAACAGTAATTGAGAGCAAACAATGTATTTAGACCATTGTTAGTAAAACAAATGTATTTAAAAATGGAGCCAGGTCAGACTTCATTCATTATTTTTTCAAAATACTATACTATGACTTATTCATGATTTTGTTCAAGATGCTATATTATTACTTTTTTAAAAACTTTTTTTGACATTCTATGCTGATTTTTTTCTAAAATACTGTACTGTGACTTTTTTTGACATCCTATACTGATATTTTTTTCATAACTTTTTTGACATGCTATGAATAGTTTCATACTATACAATGACTTTGTTTCATAACTTTTTCGACATACTATACTATGATCTTTTTTCATAACTTTTTTCGACATACTATACTATGAATTTTTTTGACATACTATACAATGACTTTTTTTCATAACTTTTTTCAACATACTATACTATGACTTTTTTTCATAACTTTTTTCGACGTGTTATACTATGACTTTTTTTTCACAACTTTCGTCGACATACTACGCTATGACTTTTTTTCATAACTTTCGTTGACATACTATACTATGACTATTTTTCATAACTTTTTTTGACATACTATACTATGACTTTTTTTCATAACTTTCATCGACATATTACGCTATGACTTTTTTTCATTACTTTTTTTCGTAAAACTATACTATGACTTTTTTTCATTACTTTTTTTCGTTATACTATACTATGACTTTTTTTCATAACTTTTTTCAATGTACTTCACTATGACTTTTTTCGACATACTATACTATGACTTTTTTTCAGAACTTTTTTCGACATACTATACTATGACTTTTTTTCAGAACTTTTTTTGACATACTATACTATGACTTTTTTTCAGAACTTTTTTCGACATGCTATACTATGACTTTTTTTTCACAAATTTCGTCCACATACTACGCTATGACTTTTTTTCATAACTTTCGTTGACATACTATACTATGACTATTTTTCCTAACTTTTTTTGACATACTATACTATGACTTTTTTTCATAACTTTCATCGACATATTACGCTATGACTTTTTTTCATAACTTTTTCGACATACTGTACTATGACTTTTTTTCATAACTGTTTTCAATGTATTTTACTATGACTTTGTTTCATAACTTTTTCGACATACTATACTATGACTATTTTTCCTAACTTTCTTTCGACATACTATACTTTGACTGTTTTTCATAACTTTTTCGACATACTATACTATGACTTTTTTTCATAACTTTTTTCGACATGTTATACTATGACTTTTTTTCAGAACTTTTTTCAATGTACTTCACTATGACTTTTTTCGACATGCTATACTATGACTTTTTTTCAGAACTTTTTTCGACATTCTATACTGACTTATTTCAGAACTTTTTTCGACATACTAAACTGACTTTTTCTCATAATTTTTTTCGACATACTATACTATGACTTTTTTTCATATCTTTCGTCGACATACGCTATGACTGTTTTTTCATAACTTTTTTCGACATACTATACTATGACTTTTTTTCATATCTTTCGTCGACATACGCTATGACTGTTTTTCATAACTTTTTTCGACATACTATACTATGACTTTTTTTCACAACTTTCGTCGACATACTACGCTATGACTTTTTTTGTATTTAGACCATTGTTAGTAAAACAAATGTATTTAAAAATGGAGCCAGGTCAGACATATACTATGACTTATTCATGATTTTGTTCGAGATGCTATATTATTACTTTTTTAGAAACCTTTTTTGACATTCCATGCTGATTTTTTTCTAAAATACTGTACTGTGACTTTTTTTGACATCCTATACTGTGATTTTTTTCATAACTTTTTTGACATGCTATGACTAGTTTCATACTCTCCTATGACTTTTTTTCATAACTTTTTCGACATACTATACTATGACTATTTTTCCTAACTTTCTTTCGACATACTATACAAGACTTTTTTTCAGAACTTTTTTCGACATGACTTTTTTTTCACAAATTTCGTCCACATACTACGCTATGACTTTTTTTCATAACTTTCGTTGACATACTATACTATGACTATTTTTCCTAACTTTTTTTGACATACTATACTATGACTTTTTTTCATAACTTTCATCGACATATTACGCTATGACTATTTTTCCTAACTTTCTTTCGACATACTATACTATGACTTTTTTTTCACAAATTTCGTCCACATACTACGCTATGACTTTTTTTCATAACTTTTGTTGACATACTATACTATGACTATTTTTCCTAACTTTTTTTGACATACTATACTATGACTTTTTTTCATAACTTTCATCGACATATTACGCTATGACTATTTTTCCTAACTTTCTTTCGACATACTATACTATGACTTTTTTTTCACAAATTTCGTCCACATACTACGCTATGACTTTTTTTCATAACTTTTGTTGACATACTATACTATGACTATTTTTCCTAACTTTTTTCGACATACTGTACTATGACTTTTTTTCATAACTGTTTTCAATGTATTTTACTATGACTTTGTTTCATAACTTTTTCGACATACTATACTATGACTATTTTTCCTAACGTTCTTTCGACATACTGTACTATGACTTTTTTTCATAACTTTTTTCGACATGTTATACTATGACTTTTTTTCACAACTTTCGTCGACATACTACGCTATGACTTTTTGTCATAACTTTCGTTGACATACTATACTATGACTATTTTTCCTAACTTTTTTTGACATACTATACTATGACTTTTTTTCATAACTTTCATCGACACATTACGCTATGACTCTTTTTCATTACTTTTTTTCGTAATACTATACTATGACTTTTTTTCAGAACTTTTTTCAATGTACTTCACTATGACTTTTTCTCATAATTTTTTTCGACATACTATACTATGACTATTTTCGACATACTATACTATGACTTTTTTTCATATCTTTCGTCGACTGTTTTTCATAACTTTTTTCGACATACTATACTATGACTTTTTTTCACAACTTTCGTCGACATACTACGCTATGACTTTTTTTGTATTTAGACCATTGTTAGTAAAACAAATGTATTTAAAAATGGAGCCAGGTCAGACATATACTATGACTTATTCATGATTTTGTTCGAGATGCTATATTATTACTTTTTTAGAAACCTTTTTTGATATTCCATGCTGATTTTTTTCTAAAATACTGTACTGTGACTTTTTTTGACATCCTATACTGTGATTTTTTTCATAACTTTTTTGACATGCTATGACTAGTTTCATACTCTCCTATGACTTTTTTTCATAACTTTTTCGACATACTATACTATGACTATTTTTCCTAACTTTCTTTCGACATACTATACTATGACTTTTTTTCAGAACTTTTTTCGACATACTATACTATGACTTTTTTTTCACAAATTTCGTCCACATATTACGCTATGACTTTTTTTCATAACTTTCGTTGGCATACTTTTTTCGACATGCTATACTATGACTTTTTTCATAACTTTTCGGCATAGTAAACTGACTTTTTTTCATAACTTTTTTCGACATACTATACTATGACTTTTTTCATAACTTTTTTTCGGCATGCTATACTATGACATTTTTCATAACTTTTTTTCGACATGCAATACTATGACTTTTTTTCATAACTTTTTTCGACATACTATACTATGACTTTTTTCGACATACTATACTAGGATTTTTTTTTCGATATACTATACTATGACTTTTTTCATAACTTTTTTTGACATACTAAACTGACTTTTTTTCGACATACTATACTATGACTTTTTTTCAGAACCTTTTTCGACATACTATACTATGACTGTTTCAGAACTTTTTTACATAACTTTTTTTACATACTATACTGACTTTTTCATAACTTTTTTCAACATGCTTTACTATGACTTACTAATACTATACTAGAACTTTTTTTGACTAATATACTATCACTTTTTCATTGCTTTCTTCGACATGCTATGATTTCCCCCCCACATACTATACTGTTGTGTTCATAAGAACTGGACCAAACACAAAACTTAGACAGGGAGCAGAGTGAAAGTTTAATAGTCTTTTAATGAAAACACTTCACAAAATAATCTGGATGGTCTGACAGATGCGTCGGAGGATTGAGTGCGGACAGGCTGAAAACAGGAAAGAAAAAGTGAGGCGAGGTTGGGATGAAAAACTGGAACAGGGGTCCTTGTCGCTCCCACTAAGTTCAACTGATGATATGAAGGATACTGTATGAGCGACTGGATTTTAAATATATGGTAGAAGGCGGGTCTTGATTGCAGGAGGATAGATTTCAGATGTGTTCAGGAGAGGAGATGGAATCAGCAGAAGGAGCAGACAAGTCAGCCACAACCCTGCAGCAACACACACAAAAACACAGACAGACAGGGGGAGACAAATAATACACCAAAGGAAAAGGGAGGGAGGAACACTGCCATTCCCAACACTAAACTATGACTTTTTTCATTTTACATTTTTTTGACATATACTGACTTTTTTCGACATACTAAACTAAGACTTTTTCCATTACTTGTTTAGACATACAATACTATTACTTGTATCTTTATTGCTGTGCATATTTTTTTTTTCATTTTATGATGGCCAGTTTCCATTTTTCTATAATAAAGTAACCACAGTTTAGATAAGGATATTAAAGTTATACATTTATTTAATGTGTTATATTATTATTGCTGTAATAACAGCAGGAGTATTTCTTAAACTCCATTTGCAGCCTCGACACAAAACCATTTTTGAGGATTAAGGTAACTATGCTTTTCATATTACTCATGAATGAAATGGACCCAATTCAGGGTTCAAATACTTTGTGTCACATTTTAAAGTAGTAGAGTGTCAGCACGGCTTTTCATAGACAAATGAGCACATTTCTGACTGCAGTCTTGACTACATTTCCATGGGACATGAGGTATGTGAGAGGATGTATTACATTAATTTATGATTGTAATCCATTAAATCTTTGTCAGGCTAGACATATTTTTCACTGGGCCATAACGCTTTCAAGGACAATTCAACATCATAACTTTGCCTCTGGGCTTGTGCTAAAAGTGATCTAAACAGTGTGTTGTTCCGCCAGACTTGTATTTAACACCAGCTAATTTAACCCAGGCTTGAACGGGAAGTCAACGTTTCATGGAATTTACACGTTTTTTCACCCAAGTGCTTCTGGAGAATTGCCTGCTTCAACCTCATCATTCATTTATTTATTTTTGTGTGTGTAGAAATTAGTATTGCAGACTTAGATTCAAAATATAATGCGTCGCCTGTTCTGAAGTCTGCAGGATCAACATAATTTATGACTTTGGGTTGTTGAGGTCCTTGTTGTCACTTGGAAATCAGCATTAAGGGGAATTATCATCAATCAAAGATAATTCTCACTCATAATCTGTGCATTTTATCCCCTCTTTTATGACTTTTTTCTTGTACAGTCTTGCTCTCAAATGAAGGGGATATCCTATATGTAATTAAAATAAAAAGGCACATACAGTATGTGTACACATTTGCACATAAAAGATCAAATTAATTCAGGGTTTTTATTGATGAGCTCTCTTGTCCAATCCATCCGTTTGAGGATCTGTTCAGAGCCTTCGGGAAAAGGGTCTCTGCTGAGGAGAAAACCAAAGCTAGAGTCAAAGCTGAGCTCTCAAAGCCAAAGTTATAATGAACTCCATGCTTTTGAAGTCAGACATACGGGCATCTCCTCAAAGAATACCCAACTCAAATATAAAATACTACTGTATGAATGCATTCAACTGATAAAGTATTCATAAACAGGTAGCTTTTGGTCATTGATCCTCACACAAGTTGTAATGGAGCTCTCCAAGTATACCGTATTAATATTTGATGGCCGTCCATTAAAGCTGAGTCATGATAAAAGTTCTCACATCCAGGTGCACTGTACAAGCCGATAAACAAATTAAAAGCCTTCTCAATTCAAGCCAAAAAGAGTAATCTGCAGTCATATATTAAGTATAAAAAAAGCATACATTTGAATAATTCACAGTAGCTTCATACTGGATGATTTTGTATTATTTCTTTTGCAAATAATGTAGAATGAATAGCAGATTGCCATGAAAATGGCTGAGAACATTAATGACCCTGAGGAGATTAATTCTTACAGTAATAAATAAAACAAGTGTATGACATGCAGCTACCTTGAGGACTGCAGTAATAGTATTTCTCAGGCATTTCTTAATTTGGCACATCGTCTGATGTCATAGATTTCTTTAAAAACAGATGGAAATAAAACATAAAGAGCACAGATTTATACATTGAACAGTTCATTAGGACTTTGAGAACAGTTAGTTACTTTGGGATTAAGAGATGAGATTCCATAGGCACCAGAATGTAATTTATTTGCTGGTAATTGTGCATGGGTTTATAATTGCACTTTGCAATCACCGTATATGTATTAATTAATTACGAGCCGTGTTCGTGGCATAGCTCCAGGGATTGTAACGTTGGCTAATCGGTCGGTCCACTTTGATCCAGAGTGAAATACCTTGGCAACTATCAGATAGTTTACATGCAATTAGATGCTCTTATTAAATGTAGAATCGTATCAATTTCATCTTGAAAACTCAATTCATGGAGTGACTTTATGTTTGTTCCGAACAAGAATTGTGCGATCAAAAGCTTGGACTCATGAATATACAACTTCAAGAGGAAAATACTCTCTCAAAGTGTTCTTTAGGAAGTTGGATAGAATATTCACGCAGTTTGAAACAGAATGACATACTAGGCCACTATGGATTGTTTTGACCGCCGTTGCATATCTAGAGTTTGGATGGTAATAATTTTATTTTTGGGGCAAACAGAGGTTTTCCAAGGGAAAGGGAATGATGTTCTTTGCATCTCTATCAGCAAAGTCAGAGCACGCAAGAAAACAAAGTGAGGCCTGGGTGAAAGGATTAAGGGAAGACGAGGGCCCAGAGCAAAGTGCTGCTGCTGGTCTGATAAGTTTGCTGAAGAGGCTGATTCACATTGGAATTTGGCAGACATCAAACCATTACTGCTCGCAGAGGACATACGCAAAAGTAGAGCATTTGTTTTCGTTAAACTGTAGCTAGGAACCTGTAGCAGGGCAGAGTATGGGCAAGGATCCCTGTGTTTGTGTAGATGCAAGTCACATCAGCTACAGCCACTTAGCTTGATTTATATGGTTTCCTAAGCTTATTTAGCCGGCTATCTCTTAGATTATGTGGCACGCCGGTCAGTAAATTAAACCTGATAGAGACCAAATTCTCGGCGCCAACCTGAACCAGCAGCAGCTCTCTCCGCCTAAGGTCCTCTTTTAGTTTGGAAACCTGGTAGCTTACAGACATTAATCCACTTTCTTTGTCAGTATACTTTAATTACAACAATCAGTAATTCATAAGTGCGTGATTACTGAATGACAATTCATCTTTCTTCAACAACACCGAACAGTGACATTAAGCTTTGACACTTAGGGCCCTAGTTTCGTGGTGCGGCGCAGGGTGGCGGAGCCGGCGTAATGCAAGTTTCGACCCGCGCAGCCTTGCGCACGGTCAGTTTGGCAGTTTGGTGGATCGCCTGCGCCAAGATGGGTGTGGCGGCGCAGCAGGGGGAGGCATCACAGATTCAGCTTGGTGTAGCGGAAGTTTCGTGGCAAAAAGCCTCGCCGAGACTGCGCTGAAAGCTCGCCAGCTCCAACCTGGTCTACTCTCGGCGCAAGGCGCAAATAAAGTCCATTCATTCAAGGCGAATTACAGCTGGCGGAGTGGAAGTTTGGCTGACGGCGCGCAGTGCGCACACGTCACCGAGACCTCACAGGCAGGTTTCCACAGTTCCAGGCACATTTGAATGCAATAAATAATCACAACAAACACTATTTAATGCAACTAATTGAATCAACACGTGAATTTATATCTATATAGATTGTCCCGTCACATCTGACGTCAGATCAAAGGCGGATGGCACGCGTAACGGAAACTCAGCCTCTCGGACCAAAACATCTACCTCTCTCTCTCCTGTTTTTTATAAGATCGGCATTGTTATTATTATGATACGCACGCATGTAAACTTTAATAGCTAATTAAACCAAATGTGACCTATGATTTTAAGTGCAAATAGCCACCAGTATTCCCATTTTTAATATTTAATCAGTAAAAGGTAAATGCAGTGGGTTGTTTCTCAACGCCACATCAAAGTTAACCAACCCACAAGACTGGACCCTCATTTTCCAGCTCTAATTACAGGCAGGAAACACTCAGAATGTGATGCTGCTACCTGGATAAGTCAAAACACACAAACTCATTAAACCACTGTAAAAGAAACCGAGATTGCTTTAAAAAGTAAGTTGTGCGAACCCGAGCCTGATATACTGCAACTATCTTGAACAAGTTATCTTTATCTTAATTGCCTTTTACAGCTGTTAACGGCTCGCATCAATCAGAGGTGGCTGGCTGGAGGTACATTACATGGCTGTTAACCAGTAGGGGAGAGACTTGGAAACAAAGTCACAGACACAAAGCCCTGATGCATCATCACATCAGTGTTACAACCAACGTGAGGAGATAATTGCCCGTGCAGACGGAGCAACATTGGCATCCCGTTGGGAACATGTTTCTGGCCACCTGACGAATCTAAGTTCAACACTGTCCATTTAGCTAACTTTGTTTTCCAACAACTCTTGACAACATCATCTGGGTCTCCAGTAAATCCACTGCTTATGGTTTTATATGGGTCATAACTGATTATTAAAACTACTGGGTTTAGTGAGGATTTTAAAAAGGAGGCATATTGTGAATAACTCACTTGTTCAGCGCTTGTGCACATACATTTTTGAGGGCTTTCTAGATGAAAAAAACGTGATTCCAATTAAATTGTATTCTATTTATAGAGCTCAATATCACAAATCATAAATTTGCGAGAGAGTGGGCTTTACTATCTGTTCAACATGACATCCTTTATCGGATGAGGAAAAAAACGTATAGTTCTGGCAAACCGATCAGAGAACACTGGGCTGTTTTGGGGAGGTGGGCTTAAAGAAGCAGATGGGTCAGACAGAGAGGGAATCTGGTTATATTTAGACAGACAGTGTGAGAAAAATATGTTTTTTGAACATTAAAGCATGTCAACATGTTCTAGTAGGGTTGGCAATCTCCAACGGATCTGGCATTTTAATCCACTCAGAAAGAAAAATGTGTTTTTGCCCCATAATAATCAGGACATTGTAATTTTCTATGCATAAAAAAGAAGATTCCCATCTTTATGAATGCGTCTGCATCCGAGTTGGAAGCATTAACCCTACCAACCATCCAGCAATCACGTTCATCTGTAAAATACTTGACCCAAGGTGACCGAAACCTGAAATACAAGTATGAACCTGAAAAGGATGACCTTTAAAATTTGACAGTATAATAAACATAGTCTGAAAGCACTTACTTCTACACAATGTGGTTCCTAGAAAACAGATCCCGGCCTTAGTTAAATAAGACTGTGATGGAGTGACTATCGGGTCAGGGTTAGGGAAAACTACCCAATTCTCTCCTGAAAAGGCCTCAGCGGTTGGCTTTCACATATTCTTTTTGATAAGTATTGGTGGCACTTAAAAAAAAAAGACAGTTTGACTGAAAGGAAGGAATGTTTGTAAGTGGGTCAACTTGATTGACGCGAGTGCTTGTCAATCACACGTATGTGGTTGCTGCCCACTCGTTCGCCTGTAGGGAGAAGGCTTACGGAAGAAAATCCATATAGCTTTGTTGTCGACGGTCTGTCTGTTGGGCATCAGAAAACACTCACCGTATAAGTGCTTAGAATGTAATGTATCCTGGTGACTGAAGAGGGTTAAAACACACGGCAACTGTAAGGTTCTGCAATCAAATCCACCATTTTAATCATGCTCTATCCATATTTTCTGTTGCTCTCTTGTAAGGACTATCTAATGAAGGCAAAATGCCAAAAAAAAAAGAACAGAATGTCAGAAAGCAGCGGTATAACAATGTCAAAATGCAAAAAGTGATCTTTTAAATGTTGACCCTGAGATACATAAGTGGGGCGTTTTTGTGCGTGTGTGTGTGTGTGAGAGAGAGTCTGCTGGCTGAGAGTTCCTGACACACACACACACACACACACACACACACACACACACACACACACACACACACACCTTGCCGTGCTCATGCCTGAACATCAATAATATTAATTTATGTCACCATTTGGCCTGTCACAAGGCTTTTACTGAAGCTAAAAATCATAAACACATTTACACTTTAATCAATATCATAAAAAATACGGTGCAGCAATGAGTGTTCCTTTTCCCCCTGAGACATGGGTGCCAAACACGTTAATACAACTTGAACAAAATTTACGGGTTGAGAGGCGCCACTACAGCACTTGAACAGTTATACATCCCTCAATTGATTGAAAGGACTGTGGGGGGGGGGGGGGGGGGGGGGCAATGCAATGCTCATAATGAGATGCCCTGCATGGCGACTGATAATATGTTCCAGAAAAGACTGCTAATGGCTGCAGTGATGAAGGAGAAGAGGATCAAAAACAGTGATGTGATTGCTCGTCTACCCGGGCAACATACTGTACAAAGCGTTTTTTATGAACAAACATGAATTAAAATACGTTTTTTGAGGGAGTTCAAGGGAGAGGAAAACATATGAAGAAGCCCTACAGGAAGTAAGTGTAGTAGTGGAGGTTGTATGAATGTTTCATGCATACTGATGATGTTAGAGGTACTTGTTCTGGTCAGTATGGTGCATTCTGGGGATTGTGTACTGTCAAACGAAACTGCTCCACCTGTGCCTCTTCACCCCCTCCTGGACTAACATTAAGGGACAAGGTTATCCTCTTCTTAGTATTATTTTTGACTTCGTTTGAATAGGTTGTCTTCAGTGGGAAATGCTGCGGTAGAAAGTAATTCATGAGTTTTTTTACAGTCATAAGTGTTTACAGTTGGTATTACGCAACAAAACAGCTCTAAAGGTTAACATTTATTTTACATGGAACCTACAGTAAATTACATCTGCTCAACTTTCCATTTTATGCCACTTTATACTTGTATTCCACCACATTTCTAAGGGAAATAGTGCATTTCATTTTAATATATGTATATTCTCATATATTTGACAGAAAAGACAAAATTTTTCACTGTGATTGTTCTACACTTAAGCTACAATAAAGTGAAGATTAGCTGAAGTTCAGTCTCATTTATTTCTCAACTGTTCTCTTCTCTGTTGCTGACAGTACAACCCAATGCATCCCATTCTTCATCATATCTAATGCCCTGTCCTACTCACATCCCATGATCAGATCCTGAGCCAGTTCCCTTCAGCACCACCACCACCACCACCCGTGTCTAGACTCCTGAACTCACCACGGCTTCACTTCTTCTGATACACAACGTCACCATCATCATCTTACTGTACACCATGTAATGAACGATTGTTCACTCGAAATTGTTAAAATTAGCATCGCCTCAATTAGCTGCAAGAGTAGTATTCTACATACACACTAACATATAATATGGAACTCAAATGGGCCATTTCTCTCCAGAAAAAAAGTAGTTTTTAAGAAGACTACAATTTTAAGAAGGTTTTCCCGATACTACTTCTGTATTTTGTGGCAAGTAGGATTTAGAAGGCTCAGTAATGTTTTCACAATGTGATGTTGATAGTTTTACTTCAGTATTTCTTCCACAGTGGGGAAATGTCATCTAATATATTTGTTACTTCAATTTTCTTTTTAAAAATACAATTATTATTTTAGTCAGGTTTTATAAGACAGGTTGTCAAACTCCCCCACTGGATATCATGTGAAACCTCAAACTTTTCTCTACCGAGGTATAAAAATGGTACACCAATGAAAATATTAGCATCTCTTTGTTCTTTTTTTTTTTTAAGTGACCAACTGCAGAGACCAGAGCTGTGTCTTTCTCTGCTTGGTGGGAAATGAGTCTTCTTCAACTTCATATTCCATTCTCAATGCATCTATTTCTGAACTTTGCGAGCCGACCGGTAATACATATTAATATAAATGCATGATGGCATGAATTCTGGAATACATAATACACATAATATTTGGTTTCTGGTGCCGGGGCACAGTCTGACTTTGACAGTGCATTACACCTTCGGAATGATTTTCTTATTTCTTAAACAGTCACTTGTCATCTTTTTACAGATCATTTCTCAGAAAATCACTGAAGAGCAGCAACAATTCAAGAACAACTAAACGACTTAAATCTGAGATTTTTTATCTGTTCAAGAGGGGAGAGACAATGAGACTCTGACATTGTGAAGCTCAGCCACACAATGTCAATTTTGGGCTGGTGTTCAATTTTTTCTGCAAATGGGTTTACCAGAATTCCTCATTAATCAGAGGATGGGGATTCTTGGCAGCACGGAAGAATATATATTTCTTGCATTTTAAATTCAAATAAGGCTGCGTATTTGACAGCACAGTTTTGAGAGAGTACAGTGGTGGAAGGCGAGGGAAGGAGGCAGCAGAGGGAGCTTGTTAACAGAACAACAACTCTGGCTTTCATGAGAAGTGAGTATGCGGACGACTGGAGGCCTGCTGTGCTCGGATCTGCGGGCATTGGTGCCATCTCTGCATCAAATGCTCTCGCCTGATGAGCCGAGGGTGTCCACGGACCTAGCAAGGGTCTTATTTACGCAGTGGGGCTATTTTCACTGAGAGGTTATTGACAAGCTGACCACAGTCGTATGTGTACACAGGGCTAATGACAAGTCTAAATGGCATTTGTGTATTATATGTTTGAAACTCAAATATGGCCTTAAAACATTTTTTCTTTTAAAAAGGAGCTGAAAAACATTGCTGCAGAGAGATGAATGAGATAAGCAAAGAAGATGGATGGATGTTTTAAAAAAAAGGTGAAAAAACTGAAAAAAATAATGTCTGCGACTCACGATTTACATTCCATCAGTTTTTATTGATTTAAGCAAAGGCAGTTAATCACCATTGTAGATAAATTGAGGTGCACGAGATTGTGGCTCCCAGTGCAATCAAACTTGAATAGGAAAACATTTGACCCCCGAAGACCTTGATTTGCCGGCGGCTCGTGAGAGTCGTCCCAAAGTGCTTTGCTTCGTATCTCCAGGTGCTTCCAGATCACAGGCATTCAATTTCCCCTCAACCACGAGATCTGCACTCACCGTCAAATTTCATCGAATTTGAAGCAAGCCGGCGTGAAAAGGCGAGTGATTACAATACGCTCTTCTGATCAAAACACCAGTGACCTTTCTGCAACATATGTCTCTTTAAAAAGCACCAGTCAATGTCAAACGATTCCTTTCTCCTCCGTTGGGGGGGCCGAAGGGTCCATCCCACACTGCTTCATCTGGACGGCGATGTCAAACAGGTAGTCGTAGCATTCGCACCTGCCGAATGCAGCAGTGTTGGAGGAGGGAAAGGAAAAAAGCAATGTGAGGGATTTAAAATCGGTTTTCTTTACTACACATACCCTGAATACAAATATTAATAAACAACATCAAAGAGGTCTTTAGTGCTGGGAGGTTGATGCTCACATGGTCTTAGCTTTTTCCCACGACTCGCCCCACACATAGACGCCGTGTCGGCGGACGAGGACGGCACATGAATCTGGGTATTCCTCCATTGCTCGAGCCATCCGGTCTTTCAAGTCCTTCTCCTCGGGTGTATTTTCAATGATAGGCACGACCAGGCTCTCATCATATCTGTGTATATGTATGCAGGGTGAAAAATGGCACTCAAGCTTGACTTCTGTACAGTCTCTGATAGTGGGGCGATCAAATCAAAGTAACACAATGAATCAAGCACAGTACTGATAACGGGCAAGTAGTTTATCATGCACAAAAAAACCCCCAAAACATTCCCGATTACAGCATCTCCAGCAATATACAGATGTGCTTTGTTTCCCCTCTGTTGTATATATTATTATGAGTTCAATATCTTTGGGTTTAATACGTTCGGTTGGACAAGTTCAACAAGCAAGTTGAGGCTCAGACCCTTTTCACCATTTTTATAAACTGAATGATTAATCAGAATTATGATTCATTCCTGCTGTAATCCAACAGGCACTGCCTTCGAAGCTCAAACCACATCTCTGCTCACTGGATGGGTAACAAGCACGCTGTCACATCTTTGATTGGATTAAATGGTATTCTGACCTGACATTTACCAAGTAAATCGGACTTCATGTTTCAGCATGCGATTGGCGTCACGGTTATTGAGAAAAGTCCCGTGGGTGTTTTTCTTCACAAAGAGATCAAAGCTAAGAAGGAGCTGATCACGTCCTCATTTCCTTTCCATATTCATATCCACAAGCTATGGTGGAATATGACATTGTATTCACCATCTGATTCATTTGATGCGTGATGGTAATGCCCCTCTTAACCCTGATGAGGACAATGAGCCAAACCTGGTTCTTTCCTCAGCTTTCCAGAGTGGCTGTATACAAGATGGGCCGCATACAACTCCAATGTCTGCAGAGGCTTCAGTCATTCAATGTCTGCAGTAGGATGTTCTACCAGTCTGTGGTAGCCAGTCCTATTTTCTTTGCTGTCAACACTATTTTCCTCCATTCCGTGGCTTTAGAACGTCCTTTTATTCCACTACTACAACTTTTACCTGCCTGTTAAAACTCTGAACACCATCAAATATGACACATTATGAGCCAACCTGTCTTTAATGTCTTCTGCCTGATTTGAGGTATTCAGAGGCAAGTAGAGCTGTGTATGATCAGCATGGCAGTGAAAAGAGATGTCGTGAGATTCTTCGCATTGGGAGCATGTAAAGGCAGAAAAGAAGCGGACCTGAAATTGAACCCTGTAGAACCCCGCGTGAAACATCTGCAGGTGTTGAGGATGAACTGCCTATGAAAATAGTGAACCGTCTGTTTGAAATGCAAAAGTTGGACCCCGAACCCCCAGGGTTCTGTCTAAAGTGCAAAGTGTCTACCCAAGCAAAGCTCAGACACTCTTTGGATCTACCCAAATCACGAGGGTTCCATTCAGGACGGCAAATTTGGCAGATGCGTGACAAGTTTGCAACTATAGTGTCTACTAAAAGTGCCAAGGTACTTTAAAAACCTCCACTTGAGAAATGAAATGCTTGGGAAAGTCTTTGGACTTGCACTAATCTTTGCTGCTTGATTACATACCGATAGTTGGTGCCTGAGGTGCCCTTACGAATCCCCTTGATCATCTCCTGGTGTGTTATCCTGAACTCTTTGCCAGGATAGAGCAGTGTTGCCATGACAGCGGCCTTGGAGTGGGTGTGTATAACTGCCTGTGCCCCTGTATTTTAGCAAAGGAATAGCAGATTTTGATTATTTATTTTTTTTGTGAGCGACTGGTTGTCGTTTTCAGATGATAAAGAGTAACAAGGCAAAAGAAAACATCCCACTCAGCCCATCGTTTTGGGTGAAGTGGACCTGAGATTGGGTATTTGGTTAAACTCAAATTGACCTTTGCAATGCCTTTATCAAACAACTGTTTATTGTGAGTGGAACCTTGACTGCTTATTCATAATATATGTTCTGTAATTGTATCACAAAAGTTAATATTTCTACAAGTCACAGGTTTCACATGAAATACCTTCATTGTGTAGAAAAAACTTAAACTAACAAAGGTATTTTATAAACCACAAGTTTATATAATATAATGTGTTACACATAGCTGTTAAATAAAGTAAAGAGGAAAAGAAGACCAGAAGGAAAATAACAGTGGTCCAACTAAAATCACAACATTCAACAACATTCCTTAATTGGAAACATTTCTATTCAAATAAACACTGTTTTGTCCTTTTTCCTTTCTTTGTGCTGAAATAACACAAACAAGCATACCATTGAGTTAATTATACTGGCTACTGATCACTTCTATCACTGCAAACAGTGGTCAGCATGGGTGGTAGGGGTATGAATGCGTTAGTGACTCACCCCTCATAGTATAGGCATTCATAAAAAGCGGTGTGCATTGGCTCTTCTTTAACTTCTTCCAGGCTGGTGGACAGGTGATATCTCTCTCTTCCACATCACACACAAACATATCTTCTGGCTGAGCAACACAAACATTTATGTGAATCCAATACTGCTCAATCAGAACTCTTATTATTTGTACTTGGCAGAATAATATATTTGCTCTGTGCATTGAACATGCTTACCTGTATTCTCTCTTTCTGGACGCCTGATGGTGCAATGTAGATCTGCTCCCTGCGAGTTATACAACAAACAACATGGTATGTGTAAATAGAGGTAGAAGGACGAAGATAATGAAAGGAGCTCTTGAAATGTTCTCATTCCTTTCCTCCCACACATCTGTTAGAGATAAGTCCTAGTTTCCATTGATGGAGGGGCAGATAGGCAGGACTGCTCACGTCTAAAATGCCACTATTGATTTTAATTTATTTTTATATAAAACGATTACATCTTAAAACTATGGCAACAAGAATTTTTACGTGGAATTGATTGTTAAGTAGATAATGGAGCCGTATGGCCTTGCACTGCATACAAATATCACTCTTTTTCTTAAATGTTAAGAGCCTCAACGTTTCCCCCGTAGAATGCAGAGGAAAAAGCTATTGTACTGTTCTTTATCAAGCAACAAACAAAGAAGATAAAGGAGTAGCCTATTGATTTCATTGTGCAAGGTTTGGCAAGGCCCCCTTAGGCTCTGAGTGTTTTCTGAGTCAAACCACAGCAACAGCGGGGAAAAAAAACCTTCAAAAACTTAAAATACAGACCTGCACTCACAGAAAATAAAAATACACTCGATAGAGGTTTTGGGTAAAATGACAATGCTGCCTATTTAGACTGCATTACATATTTTCCACCCACTTCCTTTTATCTGGGATAAGTGATTATGTGTTAGAGGCTTTTAGGCTCTGAAGCTGAATATTTAAAGCACCAATTTATAAACCGTTTACAAACCATGGAACTTCAAATGCCTCCTGTTGTTTTTAACTTTAAAAAAAAATAAATTAAAAAAGACATACAACATGGTCATCACCCACAAAAACACCAATTTTGAGGGATGACACTCGAAGCTTAGAACTACTTATTTTCCCATCAAACTCTAAAAGTTATAACAATTTAGTTTGGATGGAAACACCCGTATAGATGGATTGGCAGTCAGTTAAACTAATACGCTTTCATCCGAACTTTCATAAATATCTCCTATTGGCTTGAATAAATGTCTGCCAGTCTCCTTTTTCCAAACAGGGATTTGTTGATGGGTGACGCTTCCCTTTGTAGCTGCCACCCAAAACAACACATTTCAAAGATATTTATAATAACCTGTCAAAAGGCTTCAGTTTGAATCCTGTTTCTTTATGGCAGAACTGTGGCCTTCTGTCATCACCCTAGACGAGTAGGCTTTGTTCGAGAAACTGTTGTGACTGACCTCACATGAGACCCACTGCACTTTTCAAAAGAAATCTCCGCAACAGGATTACATTTTTTTTTTTTTGATTGTCAAAGCTACACAAGTCAAATGAAGGTGCGTCCTTTCTGAAGAAATTCATCTAAATGACAAACCCTCGTTTCAGACTGATCCCTCCGCCCGTCCCTGTCACCCATCCCAGCTGGTAGAAGAGTCGGCATAACTCCGGGATGAGGGTACGCGGGTGTTCCTTCTCCTGAAAAAGACACAAAGCTGTCAATCAAGCTCACGTTTAACAATCTTATCATCATTCACTGGGAGTAGACCTTTGAGCTGATAATGTTGCTCAACTATTAGGGAGATGAAGAGAAAACCAGGCTAATAGTTTTTCTTAAATATTAGGAAGATGGAGAGGAAATGCTGCTAACAGTTTAGACTTTGCAGCTATTTTAAGACCGCCTGTTCTGCAGGATAGTTATAAGCATCCAAAGATTTATATGCCCCTCAATTTGAATTTGCTGTGTCATTACAGCTCTGCCGCTGGCCATCAGCCCACTGAGGGGACTCATTTTTCTGAAACCGGTGTAGAAAGAAAGCATGGTGAAATCAGCAAGCTAACTAGCGGATGGCTGGCTACATAGTTAGCTTGCCGATTCTGCCCAGGTAGAGCTCCATTGTTGTCTAAAAAAACCCTGACAAAAATAACCTTAATGACTCTGATGGTCACATCATTATACAAGTTCCTTAATGAGCAGGCACACTCCACAGTGTGGTGGTTTTGACTCAATCCTACATTCACCACCCTCCTGTCATAATTACTCACTAGAACACCATATGTGTTATAATCCACACCTGAAAATATTTCCCAACAGACATGCTAGTTATTTACTAATGGGCTTGAGGCTACGTGCTAGAAACAGGGTCGGGAAGTAAGGAAATACTGAGACACAGAACTGTTGGTTTACAGACAATAGAACAACACAGCGACATAAGACATGGAACAACATGAGCCATATACTTAAAATGTGTATATACACCGTGCTTTTTAGAACGAAAAAAATGTGATACATCTCCTTAGATTCTAGGGAACTTCTTCTGCTACAGTGTGGTATGGCAACCGCTCCGTTTTCAGACCAGAGGCCGTCCAGCACACGGTGTCTGACGAGGACGTGCGGGCCGGTGTCCAAAAATCACATATTTTCTTTGGGCACCGACCGCAGCTGCCCTTTACAAAGTACGTTCTGTTGCAGGCGGCATGCATCCACTTAGGGCATTTTACTTCCTCATAACCTATGACCTTGAACTTTGACCCTCTTGCTCATATAACTGCTGCTGCAAAAAAGGCTTGTGGTTCAGAACAGCCCCGTAAAAGCATGCCAGCTTGCATAACCACAAAAAATATGACCGGATGTCGAAGGACATCCTAATAAATTTGGCATACATGTATTTGACATAATATGCATCGTGACATACTAAGTATTCTAAATAGTATGGTGGTTATGGGTATTGGAACATACAGGCATCATCGTCAGGGACATCTCATCCCCGGCACAGACGTTCTCCCTTCTGGAAGGCACAGCAGGAATCTGTTCCAGGACCAGCGGGCACGGAAACAGCTTCTTCCCCTTGGCTGTTACCTTGCCGAACTCTGCATCAATCATGGTGATAGTCTCTCTCTCCGTCCACCCACTCCCCCCCCCTCCTCTCCAGTGAGCACTATACTGTCTCTGGCTGCATCATACTTACATCTTGCTGCCACACTATACACTTACCTGTATTATATATGGACCCACATACCATTACATATTTTATTCTGCTGTCCATAATGTACATATTCTTATTCAAACCACAGTCTAAGCTGTATTATCTATTGTGCATACACCGCATTCATACATTACTGTTTATTCTGTAGATATTCACCCATTTATCACCACTTATCTGCGCTGCATATTTCCCCAACCTACTTTAAATCTTAGTGTATTCATCTCAGACTGTTGTATCTTTTAGCATATGCTGCATATTTTGTAGCCCTTTCTACTTATTTCACATTCTATATTCATTTTATACATTGCTGTTTATTCTTTATGGTACATTACTTTGCACTTTTATTGCTTTTCTTGCTACTCTGGTAAGATGCTAAACTGTATATCGTTTGTCTCAGTAGTCTTTGCAATAGTAATAAAGTGGATTCTAATCTAATGCTATTCAACAAACCTAGTGCGTGCGTGATTACTTTTAATAAAAAAGATCTGTAGAGTAACTTTCCAAAGAACCCTTTCATACAAATGCATTTCAAAGGCGCCGTCGCGTGCTTACATGTTTCGCTGTGGCCTCTTGACCTGCCTCTTGGAAGCCGTTGCCGTTGCCGCACAAAGACGACATCTCCTGTGAGAAAAACCGTTGAGCGCATTTAAAGACAATTCAAAATGCCAAGATCTCACGTGTGATTAAAAAGGTTGCTGCATTGACTTTAGTGTCTTATGAGACAGGGATGGTGCTGTTGACGCGGACAGCATTCAGTCAGCGTGATCCTTTGATTTATTCCCCGTTGAAATCAGGTAGTGTTGAGAAAACACTGGGAAGAATAGAGAGAACTGATTTATAGTTTTCACTAATTCCTCTCCTTCCTTCTCCTCCCACACGTCTGTGAGGGAGAAGCCACGGTTCCCTTTGATGGAAGGGCAGATAGGCAGCGCTGCTCAGAAACCTCAGATGCCATTATTGATTTGCATTTCTATTTATACAAAAAGATTATACAATGGAAAAACCCCTAAAGCTGTGTCAGTTTGCAAACATGAGTTTTTACCAAAAGTATGAATAAAAATAAGATAATTGACTGTTAAACAGATGGTTATTTGTGGGAAAATGGCAAATTAGGTTACAAATTCTAATTTTGTTCTGCTGTGATTAGGGTGTAAACAGGCAATAAAGTGTACAATACACTACCTTTTTCTTTTTACGTATGTTTTTACTATCATAATTAAATATTTTCCTTCAGCCTTTTACATGATTATATAAAGTTTCCTGTATGCTAAAAAAAATGTGTTTTCACAACAATAGAAAACGTATATAATAGAATGTATTACAGAGGGAATCCATGTCTTAACAATAGCTCAAAGCTCAAATCATGGAATTTCACTGGCATTGCTTATTGCCTACATTCCTGGTGTTGTGACATCCCTAATGGACACCGACTGTACGCTTAGTAACATTTGTTTTAAAGGATGGATTGTGCTGCAGAAAGCCATACAAACAAACACCAAAAGGGACCCTCTTGGCTCAGTAAATATTTGACAGCTAATTAGTGTCATTTAGCCTGTGCTAGCTTACAGTAAACACCGACATGTTTAATGGGGGATAAGCTAATGTTATTGTTCGATTAATAGATGTCTGCCAGACAGCTAGAGTTACCTCCGGGGGCTGAATGTGAAACTCCAGGATGGTTACATTTTGCAGTGCATGACGTTACTTCTGCTGAGTCATTTGTCAATTTTTCTCTGACAACAGAGATAAGTGCTGCTCAATTTCAGAAAATGACTGGAGGACAAGACATACGAGCGCCCCCTTTGTACCTGAACGTTATTTATCTAATTGACAATACTTTTAGATGTTCTGCTTTCATCTGAAGTAGTACCGTGATACAGTATATCTTTTTAATTGGATTTCTTTGTCAAGATGCGGAATGGAAAATTCATGTCACAATGGAAACACTTCATTCAGTTATTAAAGACAAAAAACAAATGAATAAATCAATGTTTTCAAATATATTATTAGCCTACACAGTAAAGGAAAGAACTGCATGCATGTGACAGTGTGTGTATTGTATTTCACTGTATTTCTTAGTCTGATTGATTTTATTTTTCATCTGTTGGTCAGAGAAAACCAATCACATTAGCCTTTGGGGAATTGTGACGGGCATTTTTCACTATTTTCCAACTTCTAATTATAACCTTTATTTAACCAGATAAAAAACCCATTGAGATCAAGACCTCTTTCACAAGGGTGACCTGGCCAAGAAAGAAAATTGAGAAAACAAGCAGATTAATTGATCATTAAAACGTAGTTGAATTTGCCCTCAAATCCATTAAAAAGAATGATCTAAAATAAACTGTATGATAATGACTCACTCATTATTTATTTTCTGTTGAACAAAGTTTACAATTCACCACAAGTTTATAATATGTAATAAATGGATGTATACAGACCCAGCTAACTGGATTTAAGGCTTACGGCTCTAATGAGAAGCCACTTTTTACTTTTTGGTTGATGACTTGTTGTGGGCGTTTTATTCAAGCGAAACCTTTCCTGCTAAAAAACACTACTGTGGAAATACGGTACGTGTCAGCACACAAACTTGAATGAGAAATTACACTGAATCATTTAAGTAAGAGTGTGCAAATCTTTATTGCAACATAAGACTACAACACCTCAGTATATTTAATTATAAAGCTCTCTGCTTGAAGTTGGGTCTTTATCAGCGAAATGTTACACTACAGTCAAGATACTATTCACTTCAATAAAACAGGCAACTTGGTGTAAATTTGTCTAAACTGTTAAGACTGGGATCATTTGTTTATCTTATGCTTTGTGGATAAACACCATATGGTCCATGATGCAAACACATGCATTCACGATCAAGTGTATTGTTTTAGGCTTTACCAAATGGGGGGGGAAGGCAAAACTGCAAGACTTTGAACACGAGCAGTTGGGTACTTTATAATTAAGGGTGTTTCATTATATCTTATCATACCCTGGAATCCCATTTCCTGTTGAGGCTACTCAGGAAATACTGGACGTGTCAGCACGCATAATAGCTGGATGAGCAACCATGCGTCACTAAAAGTAAATTATGCAAATTAGCATTACAACAACAAGGTTTTTTTTTTTGCAACATCATGTCATTTTAATTTAATTTAATGGCTCTCTGTGATATCACCTGCTGTAGTACTTACGGAGATGCAACCAAAATTATAGTTTTTTTTTTTTACTCGCAACACTCACCCAAGCTAAAAATATAATAGCTTGCTAGCCAGTTAGCTGTTTCGGCGTTAGTTCGTTTCGTAACGTTGCTCACACCAAGTTTGAGAAGTTACTCGTCACCGTAGTCGTCTTTTGTAGCATTAAAAAGGTTCAGTTATTTCGTTAAAAGGCTACAAAGTCCAACAGACGTCCTGTGTAGCTTGTGCTAACGTCGCCTCCGCTACAACAGCTGGGGCTAACCTAGCAGTTGAGCTAACTTTGACAACGGGCTCGTTCGTTAGCTCGCAAACAGTTTAACGTCCAGTGAGACCAGTACATACATAAAATAAGGAAGATAACTTCTTACCTTACCGATGACGAAGTGAAGTCAGTCTGCGGTTAAGGTTCAAAACATTCTGCGACGCGACAACAAAACCCTACGTCATCATAGCGCGACAGCGAAATAGGATACCTTTGGCGGATGGGATAGTTTTGTCTAACGACTCTCAAACGTTTCACACACACACACACACACACACACACACACCACACACACACACACACACACACACACACACACATAATTAAGAGTAAATCGAAGCAAATAAACATATATTATTATAAAAATGATTATTATATTGTCAGTTAGTTGGTCAGGGTGGAGCTTTTAACAGCTCCAGAATCATATTTTATTATATGCTCTCTCTCTTTTATTGGCATGACATTTTAAATGTGATGTCGAAAGCACAATTACAACATACAATGCATTCAACTGACAAAAAATATGATGAATAGAGCATTACATAAGATGCTAATTTAACAGTATATATGTCATATTTTACATGACATCTTCCTACAAATTTGAATTTAAACATGTTCTACAGCCTCTCGCTGCAGAAGTGAAGTGTGTGTTTGATGCCGTCCTGTTACATCCTCTTGTTCAAAATGTAAGCTCTGTTCAGGCTTGTGTTATGAGCGATTAAGCCTCCTCTGCTCAGTTTGATGGCTTGCTGTGTCTTTTTTGGGGGGGGGGGGGGGGGGGGGTCACATCACCCCCTGTCAGCTGTTTACTTCAAATTGCAGTTTAAAAACTGCGATCGCAGTAATGCCACCATGTCTGACATGATGTTTTATCAGCATAGTGCATCTCTGTCCATTGATACAATCATATTTAACTGTCTCTCTCCAACTGACATAACACTGTTGCAAATGGATGCAAATACCATGTATGTGATTTTATCCAAAGCAGCACACGGATGTTAAAAAAGCTCTAAGATGCATCTAGTCCGAACACGCCGCCCATTGTTTGGTTCTCAGTTGCTCCACAGAGCCGCTCCTCCTCACGGTTTGGCTTTGTTTCCTGTTGAAAAGACTCCAAGTCATACTAAAAGGCTAACCGACGGTACTCTGTGGAAGTCCCCACATTTTTGGCCAATCTTGATTCTGACAGATGTCAGCTAGGATCTGTCTCTCATCAGGGTGGCACAAATCCAGGCTTAATAGGGTTAACAAAAGAGTTGGAACAGGCCCACGCAGTCTTTAATGCTAAATTATTTATCCCTTTTATGACGCTTCTGTGTGTACATCTTAATGCTTTCTGGAATGCTGCTCAACTTTAATTGTGTGCAGGGCCAGGGGTTAAAATAATACACTTTTATTAAAACTGCACAATTTGTTCCAATTTACTCTCACTGTTCTTCTGTGTGTGTGTGTGTGTGTGTGTGTGTGTGTGTGTGTGTGTGTGTGTGTGTGTGTGTGTGTATGATTCCTCCTTGAAAAGTGCAAATAAAAGAGAGATTTATTAAAGAAGAACGAAGAACATTAGAACAGAATAAATAAATAGAATAATTCAAGCAAACTAACAATCCAGATGCTATTATATATGATATTATAGTAATGAGATAGGATAATAACATGGGACTGGGAAAATCTGCACACACATTAAACATTACACCAAACAAAGAACTGGTAACATTTGTACCTGTGGGGCTTAATTAACCTGCAGATGAAAAGGAAAGGCACCTTTTAAAGTAGCTGCCCACCATTTTTGTTTCATGTTTTGCCATCAGTGATGTCATAAAGTGAGTAAATCTATTCTCCTTCATCACCTGAAACATTGGGTGTGTCTTAAAATAATTTCCAGTTCAGAACGTGCAGGACTGCACAGGAAGCCATCTACTGTAATTTATTGGGTGTGCCAGCTTCATAGAAGACAGTGTTCTATTGAAATATAGGACAGCATGGAAACAAAAGAACCACTTAGCCTTCCAACAGCACGAGCAGCTATATGGTAAAACAATAACTCAAATAATTCATTTGACCCTCCTGTTTTACTTGGGAGTCAATTTGACCCCATTCAATGTTTAATGTTTAAAAAGGGTTAACATTATGTTTTTTTGCTTGGCATTCAGTGACTTTTCCTAATGGAATGGGGGCAAATTGGTAAACATAAAATGAACATGATAATGTTTTCAATGTCCTGAACACGCATTTACAAAAAGAAAATGTTAATTACCAGAAATGTTAAGTCTCACGGTCCAGTTTAACATCTTAGATTTAGTAATATATATAGAGATTTTTGGGGATTTGCCTATTTTTTCGATGCAAACGTATAAACAGGAGGGAGGGTCATGTTTCATTTAATGGATTATTTAGGTTGTCAACAAAGAAACATGAATTTCCTGAAGCATAAACCTGAATTTTGGATTATTGTCTTGACTCGAAGGATTACAGCTGTGAGAACATTTGAGGGTAACAGGAGGGTTAGTTAACTTCACTAATTTTAGTCAAAACCACAGATTTTTTATTTCTAAAGAAAGGTGGCAGGGGAGAGGAGAGGCTCTTTACTTTTACTTAAGTTTTGTGAAGCCTCTTTATTTGTGCGACCGATATGAAAACATGTTCACTCACGTTGCAATTAAATGGTTTGACTTTGTATTTAAGCCCTTTGGCTTTTCTCCTCCCCTGAACATTAAGCTTTATAAGTGTATGTCTTCTACCATGATGTTTCAGTTGTGTGAACAAATAAAGATTAATCCATTCAGTGGCTTGAAATAAATGTATGCATTTATGGGTTTTTAATCCAGATATGTGATGCATAAAACATCCCAAACATCCCAGCGAATGTAATATAATCCCTTTCACATTTTACTGATACGGTTGAAATTGGAAAGTGGTCAAACAACAAACAAAGTTTGTTTTTTTGGCGATGAGCTCCCGTTATTACGTGTTTTTTTATGAATCAGATGCTGAAATCATGAGCACTCCGAAACGGATATTTGTCGATGGGAGAAGAGAGGTGATAAAGACTGACTGGCTCCTCTTGATTATTCATGGTGGTAATAGATGAGAGAGCTGCAGAGAGAGAGACAGAGAGAGAGACAGAGAGCGAGAGAGAGACATGGAATAATGGCGGCTGTCTCGGAACAGGAGATAACAGCGAGGTGGAGGGAGGCGAGGAGGGAGTCCTCAACAATGGCTGCTAATTGGCCTGCACATGCCCAGTGGACCTGCCCTGAAAAGACTCTGCTGCTTTGCAAGCGTTTATCCATTTAAACATTCAATTGTACAGGAACACGGAGGAGAATCCTGAGTCACGTTTTACAGTTTGGAAAATCTGGTAATGCTGAGATGGACCTTTAACACCATTTAAATATAATCAGGTGTAAGGCCTTTGACCTCCAACATGTGCCTTCTTCGACTATAATTCAAGGAATCTCTGTCTGTCTATGTGTATGTCCTTGGCTCATCCCATCATTCAGAGCAGAGATCTTCAACAGGGGGGTCAGCAGACTTTCTGCAGGGGGGTCCCCGAAATGATTTGATCCCGGACCTATTTTTTCTTCTAAAAATTAAAATATGTCCAAAAATACACATTAACATGAATACAACCTTGAATAAACGAATCTTCCTATTTATTAAATGTTGCGAAAGTGAGAAATGCCAATATAGAATTAAAATAAGTTCTATGAACATGAATCTGAAAAAGCAGTGGGAACGGGGCTTTGGGTCTCTGCTGAGTCCAGCATGTGGTCCACAGCCGGCAGATCACTGCTCGTTGACTGCAAGGTTGCTTAAGTGAACCAGAGTGTATTTCATCAGTGTTTGTGACCGTGAGTAGCTGTGTGATGGGGATGTCATGTGTTTTGTTCAGGGGCCCTAAAGGAGTCACAGCGATGTTGTTTTGTATCCGTGATTTTCTAGAAAGCTGCAATCAGCAGCGTTTGGCCGTTTCTGAAAGGGGAATGCTTTGAACGCTGGCCTTCATGAATTTCAGGCCGTTTCACTTTTCAAGATTTAAATGCACTTGTGATGCTGAAGGAAAAAAAAAAAAAAAAAAATGTACACCAGGGGCCTAATGTTCACAGCTTCATATCAAGGCTTGCTTTTGAAAAAGAAAAGAAAGGCGTCCAACCAAAGTGAAATACTGCTCAGACCAAATATGTCAAAAGGTAAAAGAAAAATGTTCAAAATGAGAATCCAGTCATTACTGAATCCCACTCATGTTGAAAAGCCATTGAAGTTTTGCAGGATGATGAAACACACAGCCCGTTAGTCTTCATAAAACTTTCCCCCAAAAAACGACTGTACAATTACACTGAACCAAAATCCTATCCAATCGAAATAAACACATTGTTTGTTATATAATTATCCAAACTGCAATATTCTATAAGGAATAATAATATAAAAGCTTTGACTTTTTGGACCCATTTTTTTTTACTGTTTGATCAAAAATGATTTGCCTCATCAGGTTTTAACTCAATATAACATGAGTCACTTCTGTTGCCTAGACAACCACACTCACTGAAAAGCCTGAATCATTGGAGGTGTCTCGCCAGTCAACGCAACGTATTGCGTATCCGCTGATGCCATATTTGGGTATGAGCCTCCTGTTACGCATCACCGCTAACACACGGCAGCTTCCACTCTCAACAGTAACAGAAAAGAGGATTTTTTTTTTATTTATTTTTTTTGTGGGTGTGTGTAGCACAAGACCAGACTAGCTCTCACCCACGCATTCTGAGTAATTCATGACGACTGTCTCAAATTCACAAAACGTGCCAGATAACCTCGGGGAAGAGAGTCTGCTGTGACACGCATCGACTTCCCTCAAATACCGGCATTTCACAACAGTCACTGTTTACTGTTCACACACACACACACACACACTGCCTGCCGAGAGACGATACTGAGGTTCTGGTGATGTCAGACATTTAGAAACGAGGCCTAAGATCCTTGTTCTGTTGAAGCCCGGTTCGGTTCCTGAGACTTGGCAATGATAAGAGACTGATTAAACCTTTTTCTTTTTTTTTTAAAGGTGTGTTTTTCTGTCTCATATATCACATCTATCTGTAATTGAGATCTTTCCGGGGTATTTCCCCCGAATGGATTTGACACTTCCGTGAGCACTGATTTATACGCCGAGCACGTCATGAAACTTTCTGGTTGAACTTTATTTGTGGTGTTTTTCAGCCTCAACTGTTTTAATTGCATTAGGATGAGATGATTACACAGTAAAGCCCTGATTATGCTTCCGCGTAGTGATAACGCAACGGCAACGCAACGGCCACGCAGTTGCTTGGAGACCGTGATGGTTCTGCGTTGGGTTTACGTGTCGAAATGCAATTCAATGCCACACCGGGAAAGGGCGCTATGTTTTTTGTAAAGACTGACCGACCGACCGAGACTCTTGACGTATATCGTCGTTAGCCTCGTTATAGCGTATTTGTTTACTTTCCGGCTTTAAACGTCCACATTTTTTCAGAACTTGGTGTTTTATTTCTTTGTGCAAAAGCGACAAGGTGCAAACAATAAAACGAGGTGCAAACAATAAAAGTAGCCTTTTAAAAGTTTAAATGGCGGTGTTTATGAGTGGAAACCGGATAGCGGTCTCCAGCGGATGTAGTTAGCGGACCAATCACAGCCAAAGCCGCTGCGTTGGTGTTGCGTTGGTGTTGCGTCGCCTCGACGCGCGTCTAGGATTTTTGGGAGGTTCACGTCAGGCCCTTGCGTTGGACGTAAGGGGGTCCGCAAGGACGTAAGGGGTCCGCAAGCCCCCTTGCGTTGTGTCGACGCGGAAGCATAACTTGGGCTTTAGAGTTATGTGATGATACACTTAACTCTAACTAAAAGGCTGCTTAGACGTTATAGGCAAACATGTGACACTTTCTTCTTCCTTTTTTAAAAATTTGACATTAATGAGTGAGAAACTTGATGAAAATTATGTCAGAAACAATTCTGCCACAATTATTAATTGAATTGAATGTTCCGTAAATAATGTACTGACTGTACTAGGTCAAGTGTATTTGTATGTTTGCTTACTGTGTATAAATACAGAGATGAATGTACCGTTTCTTATTGTCATGCTGAAACGATTACCACCAATTAACTCACTTATTTTGTATTATTTTGTCAAGTCTGGTCAAGAAGAGCATTTATCTGAGGTAGTCATTCCCAAAGACTGGGTCATGACCCACAGGCGGGTCACATGCCACAAATACCTATTCTTCCCTTTTTGCCACATAAGGAGCCATATCGTTCTGAAACCTCTGAACTACTTTTTGAATCTAAAATGAATGTGTACGTTCTGTTTGTTTTATTGATGAGAGGATGTCACAAACATAAAACAAAGTCGTTTTTATCAAACGTTTATATCTTCAGAAGGGCTGGTTTATTCCAGATAATATAAAGTGACATAGAAAATAGCAGTAAATATGGTCAGGAACATTATCTCAGGACTTATAGATGATACAGATTGTGATTGCAATCTAAGGACACACTGATTGATTTGAAGTTTTTGTATTTTTTTTGGTTGCCATGTATTGTTTTAGGGTGAACATTCAGCTGCAATACAAGAGGAAGTATTTCAAATTAAAGGGAAAGAAAGGATGCCCTGTTACTGCTGTTGATCCTCTTCCAGTGTGATGCATCCATAAAAAAACAATGTCATTAACTTCCTTAACAACTGGATTATTTGGAAAGGATGGGGGGAGGGGGGTGAAAGCGTGGGAAAGTGTGTGTGGGGAAGAGGGTGTGTGCTCACAGGTGTGCCAGCCCATTGTGACACCTACCTGCCACTGCTGTATAAAAGGCAGACGAGTGATTCACCCTGCTTCATTATCCGATCAGGGAGCCAAAATAGTTCCGGCTCGCCAACAATCAACTTCAGTCCCTGCACTGCGTCACAACTTTCCTGCTCTCAAGATGAGGAATCTTCTTTTCGCCGTTGCCCTTGCACTTCTCGCTGTTGTCCACTCAACGCCAGTTGACAGTAAGTGAAAGTCTCTTTATATGTTTCATCGTTTAGCAGACTATTTGTGTGATTTAATTATCGAATTGTAGAATTAAATTGGGAAATTAACATCCAGGTCTCTGCTTATATCCTTATGAATGGAATTCTTTGGCATAAAGGACATTCTTTCACCTCAGGAGGTCTGGAGGTCTCAGACATGTTTTTTTCCCCCACCTGACACATACAGCCTTCCATACAGACCTCTGGAATTTCAATAATTGCTCCGGTGTCCTTACTCGTGAGTCAGCACTCCCTAAGATGCTCTTCGTGTTTCGGGTCAAACTCCTCTCTGAGAGAATTCCAGAGTAGTATTTCGTCGTCGGCTCAGAGGTTTCAGCGGCACATTTCGAATTACACACAGAGATCTTTGTAAGATGTCCTGAGCTGATCCAGGAGGTGCATTAATGAGCGTGTCTGGAGAAAGGTGAAACCAAAGACTAGCAAAGAGCTTTTGCACAAGTTTGGGCAAACGGGTAACTTCATCTGGAACATCGGAGCCGAACGTGACCGGGCAGAAATGGAGATGGGAGATGTGTGACTTGATTTGTGGCCCCTTTTTGTTCATCAATTTGTATTCAATTCTATTTTTTAACTTTATTCTTCCTTTACGTCTTCTTAGATCCTGCTTATTATGACCAAATATGGGAGATAGTACCAATAAGTCATGGTACCAATAATAAAAATACTCCATTACAAATACAAAACAGCTGTTTAAAATAGAGTAAAAGTACAGAAATATTATCAGCAAATTCAATATAATCCCTTTGATAATATTTTGCATGTTTTATCAATGTGTAATTAGTATTTTACTGTAGATGGTCGCATGCAATTAGTATTATATACTTCATATACAAGTACATATTTAGGCCAGTGGTTCCCATACCAGGGTGGGTCTGGTCCCAACAAGTTTGATCATTTTCCTCTTTGGGCCCTGAAGAGTAATTGAAATGTAACTACCTGAGAAGTGAGTCACACACACTTTATTCATTATTCCGTGTTATATTTTGCAGTCTGATTAAATCCTTTTTAAAAATGTTAAATCCTGTTCTGAAAAATAAATGCTGAAACACCTTTAATTTCATCACTGATTATGGGATGCTATGAAATATAAAACAAACGCAGCAAAATGTCACTGCCTAACTCGACCTCTTATCACCGCCTAACTCGACCTCTTGCTTTCACCGCCCGTCCGACCCGATAAAAACCCGTGACGATGGCTTCCTTCCAACTCCAACAGAGAAAAGGAAGCGTCATGGTTTACTCAGTTGTGCTGGGTGTGTCAAACGTGCGGTATGCTCTTGATAAAGTGACGCTTTGATGGGGCTGCCTCTCTTTTGTTCACCAACTAACAGACAATTAGTCACCCAGGTTAATCATTACACTGCTCATGAAAGGAGAACGCAACACAAGTTTATACAAGTATTTGTGGAGAAACACTTAATCCCTCTGGGGTGTGATTTTGTAATGCACAAAAACCTTGGTAACTTTCCTTCCCCTCATGTTAAGACTGGTACGTAAACACTCAACGTGACCTGTTTCTGCTCCTCCTAGCTGTGACCCAGATCCCGGTCAAAACCGAAGATGACGTCATCAGAGAGGCCGTGACGGACGGCTTCCTCGTCGAGCCCTTCTTCCTCCCCTCACGCACGACTGAATCGCCCAAAACAAACGCAACCGTCGAAGCATCCCGGCTGCTGTCCCCCGACTCCACAGAGGGATACGTGTTCGAGGGCAGCGCGCTGGGAAGCAGCGATGTGTCCACGACCTCTGGGCCCAGGACCTCCGAAACCACAACCTCCGAATCCACAACCTCTGGGCCGTCGACCTTCAGATCCACAACTTCTGGGTCCCCGCCCTTTGAGGTCACGACCTCTGAGTCCACGACCTCCGAGTCCACACCCTCTGAGGACACGACCTTTGAGTCCACGACCTCCGAGTCCACGACCTCCGTGCCCATCCAGTTTTCAACCACAACTCCGGGTGTCCTCCATGCTCACAGCACTGACTCCACAGCGCTGCCAGAGGACAGTTCAGAATCGTCCATGACCTCTGAGTCCACGACCTCCGAGTCCACACCCTCTGAGGACACGACCTTTGAGTCCACGACCTCCGAGTCCACGACCTCCGTGCCCATCCAGTTTTCAACCACAACTCCGGGTGTCCTCCATGCTCACAGCACTGACTCCACAGCGCTGCCAGAGGACAGTTCAGAATCTTCCATGGCCTCTGAGTCCACAACATCTGAGTCCACGACCTCCGAGTCCACACCCTCTGAGGACACGACCTCTGGGTCCACGACCTCCGAGCCCACGACCATCCAGTTTACAACCACAACTCCGGGTGTCCCCCATGCTCGCAGCTATGACTCCACAGCGGAGGACAGTTCAGAATCATCCACCACCCAAAGCCCTCACACGCGCCTTTCCACATCAAATGAAGCCCAGTCGAGCGTCACCCAAGACCACATCTCGGCCTCCCAAACCACCGACCCCGCCGTCTCAATCTTCGACTACATGAGCACCCAGGGCTCTGAATCGGGGTCTGGAGATGGAGAGACCACAACCTTGACCTCCGACACAGAAACCAGCACCGCACAACGGACTGATATCATCAGAAAAGTAGATATAGTAGAAATTAAACAATCAAGAGATTCCAGTTCTGTGGCAGCCGAATTTGATAAAGTTAGCGGTGAAACTGCTTTGCCAGCCTCCACAGAAGGCAGAACACCAAGTGAGTAAAAAAAAAAGATCCATACAATAAACTACATTTCTGCATGATCAAACGCCGGCTTCAGAAAGTTCACCTTATTGACTCCTGCTCTCTAATATTTCCAGGTTGGATCATCATCGTTGGCTTCGTCGTCGGCATGGCGGCGCTGGTAATGCTCTTCGTTGCCATCGCTACAAGAGACAAGTAAGACTTTCACAAATCAGACAAAGAAACAGAACATATATGGGTTTTTTTAGCATAGTATTAAAAATTCTCCTCCCCTTTTTTTGTGAAGGTGGAACGGTCCGACGGAGGCACCCCAGCTGGAGGACAAAGTTAACGCTTCCAACCAGCAGAGGGAGATAGAGATGGAGACGTTCCTGCACAAAGACAGGCCCTTGGAGAACGGAAAGGCGACGGAGTACACGGTCATCCCCCTGGACGAGCTTTCTGAGAATTATTCGTCACACTGAGGTTCGGAAACAAGACCCTCGGGAGCCCCACGAGACTCATAAACAGAACCACAAGACTGTGTTTGAAGCAGAAGGATTTGGAGCAGAACACAATTGAGGGAGGGGGGGCTGTCGAGCAAAAAAAAAAGATTTCTGCTGACTTTTGCGGCTCTGAACCCAGTCTGAACCAGGTCTGGACCGGGTCTGAACCAGGCCTGAACCGACTGAACCAGGTCTGAACCGGGTCTGAACCGGGTCTGAACCAGGTCTGAACTGGGTCTGAACAAGGTCTGGAATTTTTCTGCTGACTTTGGAAAAACTCTTATCATATCATATCAAATTTTTGGTTGCCTTCATTGCTGTATCAAATCTCATATTAACTGTAAATTATAAAACTTTTGTGGGTATAAGATGCACAAACGCCTTTTATTTCAAAGTGTTTTATTTCAGTTTAATATATTCACATTCACAGGTTTGTTCGTGGACACGAGGAAAACGGTCCTGTGTCCAGTCTGGTTTGTAATGGTCTTAATATTATTATGAAATCTCTTTGTTGTAACATTATTGATGATATGATGACATCATTGTGTTGTGGAGTGTAACTTATATTAAGCTGTTCTGTTGTTTTCCCCAAATTCATTAAAGAAGATATGGGCAATTTTGATGTACTTGTACTTGAGTATTTTCATTTTATGCTAGTTTGTTCTTCTACTCCACTACGTCTCAGATGTTAACATTGTACTTTTTTCCTCCCCTACATTTATTAAATACATTGAGTTACATTGTAGATTCAGAATGATGATACACAATATCCATCCATCCATCCATCCATTTTCTACCGCTTATCCTGTATTTAGGGTCACGGGGGGGCTGGAGCCGATCCCAGCTGTCATTGGGCGAAGGCAGGGTACACCCTGGACAGGACGCCAGTCTATCGCAGGGCCGACATGTAGAGATACACAATATCATCAACTAATAAATGGTCATGTAATATTGTAGTCTAAACAGCCCAACACATATAATATATATTATTCTGAAAGAGGCCATTCTGTCAAATGAAAACCTTTATATTTTGATACTATTTTGTACTTTTACCACTATTTTTAAAGCAGGGCTTTTACATATATTTTACTTTTACCAAAGTAGAGCTCGGAGTACTTTTCCCACCACTGTATTTGATGAGGTTATTGGAATGTTTAATCGTCATTCAATGAGTCATTAACCATTTAAGTTTGCTGTGGAGCCACACCTTAAAGTAGGCCAGTCTAAACCAAACCAGTCTAACCTGTCGCCAATAAAACCACAGTCACTGTTCTCCTATTGGATGTCGGCAGCGAATGGCGTGCATGGCAAGCCTGGCGAAGCGTTATTCTCACGGTTTTTAGACGCTTGTGAAAGTGAAAAATATTCTCAACTTTTCAGTGATGTCACCCAGACAGCCAATCAAATCCAGCAAGGTGGGCTTGGCTAACGGACAATGGTGATTGCAGACGAAAGGTTACCTTAGTGTTTTTTTAAATTACGATGAACTTTATATTAATCCACAAACCTGCTTTCCCCCTCCTTCTCATCCAACAGCAGAACAACCGACATGAGGTTTGTAGAATAAAATAAAACATGTACAATGATGAAGAGTCGTGTATTTCATATTGTGAATTTTACACCCTATCACTCATTTACACACATTACGCGTTTGCTCATGCTTTAAAAAGGCATTTAAAATGATATTCAGGGCTACACCGGGGAAATGACCCGGCTACAGCTTGGATGATGATGGTGATTTAATTAGGACTAAGTTTACCAATTATGAGTAACTTGTATTTAGGCGACAGAACGCAACCACAGCAGTAAAAATAAAACTTTTTTCCATCCAAACTCATCCAAAAAAGGACCAACTGTCTATTGGACATTAACGTTGCACTAAACCCCGCTCTCATTTGAAATAAACACAACGGCAGCTCATCAATAAACATTTATTTGTTTCCATTAATATTTACACACAAGTATTAAAACATTTACACACGTTCAGTCTTCTTGCCTGACAAATACCCTGTTTGTTTGGTTGCGAGTGCATTTTCATACCGCATTCAATCCCCACCCAAAAGAGACGATTTGCATCACAATGAATGCCAGACACAAGGGGGAACGTTGAATACATTCTTGGACCGATGTGTGTGTAGAGAATCGAAAAAGAAATGATAGAAAATATATGTTTTTTTTTTCATCTAAAGATTGTACGATTTCACATGTTCATAGAAAACACTCGCTACACGAGGCCGGTCTTATTTAAATCAAGGCCCAATTACAAATTAAATATATGAAAAAAATCGGTGTGGTGAATTAATAGATGTTTTTACTTGGAAGCAAAAGGTGTTTTGATCATTACTGACTCTGGAAGGAAGTTGCTTGTGTGGCTTGCAGAGGTTTCCCAGCATGTAGACAGACATGCTATTACTGAGAAATAACCTTTAAATGATCAGTAACAACGTTCAATAATTGAAGAGGTAAGAAATATTGGGCTTTTTTGCCCCCCTGACAAACATTTGAGGCTCAGCAGTTTCTTTTAAAAACATCAATGCATCATTTGTACATAAAGAACCCTAAAATTCACAAACTACCGGGGCAACTAGTGGCCCACTAACATCGTTGCATATATATATTATATAGTTATAGAAACTTTTAGCATAGCAAAAAACAATTCTGATAAATGACATGACATGTCATATTCTATACATTTGATTTATACACTTTATCTAAAGAGAGTATATACACAAAGTGCAAGGAGGCACTTTAACATGATTGTATTAGCCATCGCTCATACGAAAGCAGAAATAAAAGAATCCCGTTTTCACCTTGGTTTTTAAACAGAGTTGCTACCCGGAGTTAAACTAGAATTAAAGTTGGACACGTTCGGCCGACGTCCAACGACCCTGTTGTTACTGGTGCTGGAGGCAGAACACAGTGTGCACTTTGCCGACCAACAGGTGTGACCGCAGCTAATTAACTCCATCAACAAGCTCGTTGTTTGTAATTAAAAATCAGCTGTGTGGAAACTCCATCTTAAAAATAAAACCCCTAAGTGATATGTGGTCAGGGGAAGGCCGGCCGTCCTCGCTGTGACCGTAAAGCTGGGAGGTCGAGTTCACTTCTTCCACGACGCATTCTCACAACCAACTCATCAAATACACCTCGGCATCGGAGAGCAACACGCTAGCTAACCCTCTAGCATGTGTCAGGATGGCCTGTTAATATATGCTTGTGACAAAGTGTCCTTTCAAAATAAACTTTGGAAAGGTTAAGGAAACAATCGTTGTTTGAAATAAGTCAATATTTACTTTTAGTTTTGCACAGCGGTCTCTTGGGTGAAAGTCCTGTGTTTGACCCCTCCCACCTGCCCAAAGCAGACTTTGTACTACATCACATGCTCTTCTCGCCACACAGGGTTAACATTAGAGCTAGTTTTAAAACCTACGCTAAATGGATTATCTTGATCTCCGATGCCGAGGGATCATTTGACGAGTCGGTGAGCGAGGACGGATTGTCTTCTCCCCCCCAAAAAAACAGAGTGCCAATATCCTATTGAAATGAATAGTTGTAACTTTCATCTGGAAACGAGTTAAGTCATCACACTCTGACTGCACTCTGCAGTTGACGTCGTCAAGGCAAGGTTGTCATATAGCAAAGAAAAAAAAAACAGTTTGAAATAAAAACACGGAGCAATGCACTCTGAGAGGCTTTTTCTTGTTTTCTCTTCAACCTCCAACTTTCTTTCCTCATTAATCTTCCTCTTGCTCTCAGAAACACACATAGTACAGTACACGAGTAGAACTTTTGACTACAAATGGAAACTCGTGTGTCCCCTCGTACAGAACAATTATACAAAAAGTAAAGAAATAACAGTGACGGTACCCTTAATACTCTATCACCTGCTCGACAGCTTTCCCCAACACTGTGCTGTTTTTGTTGCCAAATGCAGAGGTCATACCCTCCTGCTCTTATGGTCTAAGCCCCTAAAGCTCTGCTGCTTAGACTTGGCTATGTGTGTGTGTGACATCAAGGCGTAATCCCATAAGTCAAACAGTCAAAAGGTAACACAGTGTTTAACCATCGCTTACATCATGATGCCACACGAAGCACTGTTTTCCAATATCCACCATTCAGTTAGGAAAGTCTGTAACAGTCGTTCTGAGTCAGTTACAACAAACACATTTTTTTTGTACTCGGTCCTTGTATTGAATGCATCAAGGCCATCGTCCATGTATCATCGGTGCCCTTTAAGCTACAAAGTAAATGCTTTGATAAAAAAAAAAAGAATAAAGGAGATGTTGCACAAGGTTGAAGAATTCTTTTCATTGACAGAACAAGGAAGCTTGCAGCAGCACCAAGTAAGGCCCTGAGTGGAGTCAACCGCAGGATGTATTCTTCTGTACGAAAGTGCACAGAATGCACCAGTTCATGTGTCCAGTTAGTGCAAATGCGAGATCTAATACAAGTTGGGTGAGTCTTGCTCCAGTTCACCTTTTTCTTCTCCTTCTTTTTCTAAGTGTTTTTTTTTTTTTATCCTTTTTTTTTAAATGTTTTGTTGATTTTTTTTAACAGTTGTGTCGGCAGAAAGTAAAAGCTGTTGGAACTCAGGGGTAAGGCGCAGCAGCATCTGGATCTGCTTTTACTCGCATTTCCACGGCCCCTCCTCAACAAGAGTGAACCCTGCAGTCTTGCCATTATTGGTGACCTGAAAGCAATTGTCGAGAACATCTAACTATGGAGGCCAAGGCACCATCATTTTACAAGCCGGTCAAACGGTTGGGAGCAGAGAAGCCATTTGGGCCTTTGACCTTTGGGGGGCCGAATTAACGACATCAAAACATCATCTCATCATCCACTGATACAAAGTGATGCTGTTTACAATGAATGGGTTTGTCAGTTACAAGATGATATAAAAACAAGGATAATTCAAGTTTTTCCCAGAGTTGGCCATGTATTTTATGGATTCTCTGCCCAACCGAATTACAAGAATCAGTCATCAGAATAATCAGCATGCAAAAAAATTGCATGGTACAGACAATGAACTATCAACAAAAGTCTACTGTATGAGTGAGATTCCTTAAAAAAATAACTTTAATAGGCATTTGATGAATGAATGCATCACTTTGGGTGAGACGTGGTGAAATAGCAGTCTTTATGTATACCACTGGCTACCAAAAAAAATCCAAAAAGTGACTGGCCAATGATAGAAAAGTGTAATTAGGTCAGGGCTGCCATAAATACATGTCCAATTAAGTAGACAAAAGCAAATAAAGAACATCTTCTTCATAAAATCAAAACATAGCACAACAAAAATAAACGAGAAACACATCGTGATGCTTGAATCTTTACGCAGGAGTTTTTGAAGATGATAAAAATCTAAAAGTATAATATAAAAAAGGACCAAACTTTGCCTTTTGTTGAACCTGGTACCACAAAAACTGCTTTTTCATACGAGCAATAGGCGAATAAATAAATATAGAGATATTTATCGGTTTCACCCTTTTCAAAAAATAAAATCTGACATTTACTATTCACATAGACACAAATACACAGATTTAAGAAGTCACGTAGAAACACAAACACAGCTGGGAGGAGGAGGGGTTCTCTACATACACGTCTCTATGTCCGTTAACGTGAAATGTACCTTGCAGTCGTCTATCAAGATTGAGTTGTGGTGAGCGTAAACATTCTGGTTGCTGTTATTTTCAAAGAAGGATTGTGTCTTTGCCATCTGGAAGTCCTCCATCCGGGCCTGCTGGTCGAAGGAGTCCAGCTCGTGCTTGGAGAGGTGGTAGACGATGCCGGCCCCGTAGGAGTCCCCGACCACGTTCACGGAGGTACGGAAACGGTCGCTGCGCGTTGGAGAGGAAGGTGGCGTGGATCGATATGGGAAGAAGAATTAATAATAATAATAAAAAAGAGAACACCATCTTTTTGTTTTTGTTTAAATGATGGTTTTAAGTTGTTCGTTCTGGATCAAAATGTCAGCGAATGAATGAGTGGGCGCGTAGAAACTCTACAGAAAAGTTATCATGTTTTTTTATACACCCACAAAAAATATGTATGGAAGAACATGATCACTGCTCACTACTAAAAAGCATATTAACACATTAAAGTGGGTGGTTTAGCACCATCAGCCCACTCGACCACGAACAAATGTTTACATCGTACTTTTCTGCAAATTACCAAATGCAGTGAATCTGGACGATTTCATCATTTGGTCGAGTAACATCCTATATATGCATGTTAAGGCAGACCTCCACTCTGCAGTTGATATTTTCTTTGACTTTTGACATAGCTTGAGAGACTTGTCTTTTTTATGTGACATACTGTGTATATTTTATTGTGTTTTTATCTCTGTGTGATTTGTTGTTTAACCTGTACAGCACTTTGGTCAACTTTGTTGTTTTTAAATGTGCTCTATAAAAAAAAAAAAAAAGGATTTGATTGGATATGAGCGACTGTTAATGAAATTTACGTCGTATAATAATGAGTTGCAAGGAAAGGGGGCAGGTGGTCGATGGGTCAAACAAACCCCAAATAAAATGTAGACTTTACAATTGTTACATAATGTTACAAAAAAAGTGTATAAAAGTGAGATTCCAATGGAGACCAATGGATTGTTGGGGAAAGTTGCGACAACATAATGGGTGGACTTATAACTGTTATTCATTTAAAAAACCCTGTGAGAATGACAGGTTTCTCATTTTCTCAAATGTCAATTTTTTTTGCTGAGATGACGGCACATTGGAAAGAAAGAAAAAATGTATTTGTTTTTTTTCCCTCTAAAAATGAAACTTTAAATGTGCACATCAAAAGTAGTACAGAAGTAAATGATTAAAGGTTCAACCACGGGGTGGAGTGTGTTTTGCTTCATTAAAGCATTCGTGTTGATGTTGAACTTACAGGAGCCAGTCGACGGCGACCAGGAGGCTGATGTCCTGGGTGGGCAGCCCCACCGCCGTGAGGATCAGCAGCATGGTGACAAGCCCGGCACTGGGGATGCTGGCCGCTCCCACGCTGGCCAGGGTGGCTGTCATACTAAACGCGGAGCAAATTCAAACTCTCAGCAGGAGGACAGACCACAGGCTGCAAAGGTGCTACTAAAACACTTTTATCATGCAGTCACTGTATTTTTAATAAAAAATGAATACAATTCTTAAAATTGCTAATCAATCAAATTCTGGAATGTATGAGGATCTACAGGGCCTAACTTTAATAAGGAAAATGATTTGTATTAAATATATTGTGAGATTAATTGTAAAAAATGTGTGTGCGATACGTTTAATTTAAGTTATGTGAAATAAACATGGACAAATCAATGAGATTTAAAAAAATAAAAACTTAAAGAACAACACTTGAGTGACAATTTTTTTTTTATTTGGCGGCTGTGGCTCAGAGGTAGAGTGAGTCTTCCTTCAATCAGAAGGTTGGCGGTTCGAATCCCGGCTCCTCCACTCTGCATGCCCAAGTATCATCAGTGTATGAATGTATGAACGGGTAAAAGTGACTGAATTTAGTATGTGAAGTGCCTTGAGTAGCTAGTTAGCTAGAAAAGTGCTATATAAATGCAGGTCCATTCCATTTACCATTTACCAGAATGTTGACCTGCACACATGTTGTGATATCCGTGGCCGGCACGCTCACCTGACGGTAATAATCTGTCCCCAGTCGAGGTTAATCCCGTTCATCTGAGCGATGAAGATGGCCGCCACGGCCTCATAGAGAGCCGTGCCGTCCATGTTGATGGTGGCACCCACCGGGAGGACGAATCGGGTCACTCGCTTGTCGATGCCCAGGTTCTCCTCTAAGCAGCGGAAGGTGACGGGCAGAGTACCGGCGCTGCAGGGGAAACAAAACGGGGAGAAAATGCTTCGTCATGATAACGTTCAAGTTGGCAAACCAAAAATAAAACAGGGAAATAAAATGATTGTTTGGAATTAATCTGCCTGGGTCATACTTGCAATAATTAAATTATTTACACTATTCTTCTAACAAAAATCCATTCTGAACTATGGTGAATTATTCATTTTTAATTTGTTACATAAAAAAGGAACTGATATATAGGCCAAGGCTTTCAGGAGTTTTAAAGTTTCACTTTACTAGAGAAACAACAAAAAAAAAAGTTATTCTAGTTTGAATCCACTTTGAGGGCGGATCTCGTGGAGAAAAACAGCAGTTGTGGCTCAGCGGTTGTTTTGTTTGTTTTTCTCAGATAATTAATCCGTGTTTCCTCACAGATGGCGGAGCAGCGAGGACGTGAGAGGGCTGAGCTCACCTCAGGAAGGGAAGAGAGCGTATCTATGCCATTCATAAAACATAGAGTAGAGGAAAACGATCCCATATGGAAGGGGAAAGTGAGAAGCCAATGCTGGCAAGACTAAAGCTGACATGTTATTTACCACGAAGGAAAAAGGGGGGAAAATCAGAGTATTCATAAAAGACGAAATCATGAGGTCAGAAGTCGTACCTGGATGCCGTTCCGAGGGCCGTGACCCAGGCTTGGAAGATCCCCATGAAGAACGTGAAGGGGTTTTCTTTCACTATCACAAAATATATGAGCGGGAGGAAGATGCCTCCATGGATGATGAGGCCCACGATCACGGTGACCATGTACATCCCCAGCTGCCTCGCCACCATCTCCAAGTCCGCGATGGAGATGATCTTCCCGCAGATAAGGCATGCGATACCGATAGGGGAGTACCTGCAGACAGACACGGCTCATCTGATTGCTTTTATATTTTGTATAATATATATTATTAGTATTTGGAGATGGGAATGGTTTGGCACTGTCTGTCGTAGACGGCACTTACCACATGATTGCGCCGACGAGCCTCATGACAATCTCGTTCAGGACGTTGAAAAACTCCAACATCAGCTTGGCCTTCTCTCCCATTTTCCCCATAATGACTCCGAACGCCACAAAGAATCCAATCAAGCCTGTAAGAACACAAGAATGTTGATTTAGTCTCCGATGAACCTGTCTTCTGTAAAAATGAAATGCATGGAATGAGGGCTAATCCTTCATTGAAAGCCTTGGAGATGCACTTTTTTTTTTGGTATGCGTTTGCAATAATACAAAAAAACATAATAATGTGCCATTCTTTTTTTGGCTCTCTTTTGGTGGAGTTTTATCTATTTGTTATGTAACTGAATTTAAAAAGTTAATACAACAACTTTTCAGATGTTTTCAGACGTTTCACTCACCCAGGACGTTCATCCCACCCTTGAACTGAAGCGACCGTTTCACTGTGAACTGTGGAGGAGCTTTGGTTCTATTCGTGGGCACTTGGACTTTGGTGGTGACTGTTTGGATCTGAACGAGAAGCAGAGAAAAAAAGAACAAACGAATGAATCAGACGTCAGGCTACGTTGGTGGGTGGATTCCTTTCTGCGAGCCTCCTACCTGCTGGAAGCAGGCCTGCACCAAGTTCTCCGGGAAGAGGTTTCGGATGAGATCGAAGAACGCGTCCACGCTGGACACGTCGTCGTTCTTCCGTCCCTGGCCGAGGTTGGCCTTCAGCTTGGGGTTTCCCGGGTGAATGACCAGCACCAGGATCACGCCCAGGACGGCGGCGATCACCGTCGTCGACATGTAGTACACCATGGCCCTGGTGCCCAAGCGCCCGCTGGATTTGGCGTCCAAGCCGGCGAGTCCTGTTTGGCGGAGGATGTTTCACAGGAAAGTAAGTGTCGGATATTAAAAAAGATAACTTTTGCCTCTTTAACAGATATTGAAGTTAAATGTTGTTTGAGACAAGTGACAAATATGCATCTTTAAAGTAAATCTAAGCAGTGATCATCTAAAAATCACACAATTCAAAAGTTATTATTCTGATAAATCACAAATAGTGCTGTTTTTATTCCCTTTTTTCTCTCACTCTCAAATACACTGGAAACACTAACTTCTGTACCCGATTAAATTCACAACTCCATTTGTGATGACTCAGAGCACATAAGAATAACATGTCTACAAACACACTTTAATTTCACATTTGTACGGATTTATCTTTTGAACTCTCTTGGTTTAATAATCCATCGTGTCAGCAAGTGATTCGCTGTCACCTCGACTTTGTGATCGGCACTTAATGAATAGCAGCCATCTGTTTACCGAGTGTAACCGAGTTCAGGAAGGAAAGGCTTGTGTTGCACTCTCAAGGTTGTGAAGAGGTGTTAATGTAAATGTGGCAGCACTCTGTAGGCTGCTGTACACAACACTGCAAACATCACATGTGCATCTGAATGTGAAATCTACAATGGTAGTGGAACCACACTACATTCCTAAACCTGACTAAGAGGTTTTGTTGCCTAAACCCAACTTCCTGTCCGCCACGGACCAAGCTGCGTGATTTTTATGCATTGGTGTGATAACGTGTTGGGACAATCATCCATTTGTGCCAAATCGTTTAATATCATTGGATTCTTTCTTTTAATTAGTGCTTTAAATATAACATGTAATGTTATAATGAAACTATACATGATAATATTTTGGTATGTTTCTTACAATAGTTTATTCTTACTGGTAGTTCACTCTATCTACTGTATAGCAATACGTGTTGTAGTTCTGGTTTAATGTGCAGAACTAGTATAATGATTATGTTTTCACCAAAAATAATTTCTCAGTGTGGCGAAAAACAACATCTGTTCGCTTGTGTGAAAGAAGCGTGCCTCCCGTCCTCACACAAGTCTTGTTTATCCACTAAAACGCCTGGAACAAAACAAAAACCCCGCCCGCCTACTCTCTCATCTCTCCTGTTGCAGCTCACATCTCAGGCGGCAACAAGTTGCACCGCGGCGACCTCATTTCAGGACAGTTGTCAGCAAATTGAGTGGAACATTTTTGCAGCAGCAGCAGCAGCTCCACTGTAACACCTCACCCACCTGTGACCAGACTGGAAACAACGAGAGGCAAAATAAGCATCTTCAGCATCCTCATTAGGATCTCTCCGGGGAAGGCGATGATCATGATGACATCGGGGTGGAGAGGCGATATGTGCCGCAGCAGCATTCCAGCGATGGAGCCCAGGAATACACCTGAGCCGGCAGAGGGGGAAAAAATCAAACACAAAGCCAGGTGACTCTGAGCTAACAGACACTAACCGCTAATGCTGAAAGAAAATGTGCGGATTTAATTATATCAACACCTTCCGCTCATTAAAGTCTTCAGTTATGGTGTCATGGGGTCACTTATGAAAGCGCTGCAATAATTGTGTACATATGTGACGGGAAAAACTTTTTGACTTCAGAAAAGTTCAGATATTTTTCACCATCATAAAAATGATGACGGCAAAAATATACAAATTAATTCCAATTACTGTCAACAAATTTCGGATAAAAAAATTTGCTTTAAAAATTAGAAAATAACACTGTCAAGGCTCAGTTCTAGGACCACTTCTGTTCTCATTATACACCGGATCACTAGGCTCTGTAATCACATCCCAGATTCTCCTACCTAGACATATTTTCTTTGTTTATATTACATTGAAATTAAAAATAAGCTCCTCACTTTAGAGGATCTAATTTAAATGCAGCGCAAACAACACTAAATTAATTCTGTCTTGATTGCTTTTAAAATCATGTTTTAATGGTATTTGATAAAAATATTCAGTTTATGTGCACTCTTCTGACTGTTACAACTAGTTTGCAATTAACATGTCATGAAGATTTGTACAAAGCATGTTTTGTTTGGATCCTTAAGAAACAGGCTGCCTTAAAAATAAATTAACATTTGAGTAATATTTAGCCAACCTCGTCAAATTGAGTGTTTTGAATCTTAATTTCCACCTACATCTTTATATACTTTATTACCTGACAACATCAATCTTGAGCTATAAATGATTCTTTTTTTATTATAATGTGTTTGATACTTGAGTCCGTTTCATTTCAGGCGTTGTTTAAAGCCGGCAAAGTACGTCCATGAATGTGAGATGTGAGTTTACAAGTTAATCACAATACCTCCTCTTCACTGAGGGGGTTGCTTGGTGTGGCCAGAAATGCTTGTTGAATTCTTGCTTCTTGACTGTATATTTTGCCTTTATGCCTTCTGAAGTTTCAGAAAATAATGCGGCGGATGGCATTGAGCAGAAATGCCTTTTGTACGTGCTCTTTGCTCGTGCGGCGTCTGTGCCTGTGCTGCGGTGCCCCGTGTGAGGACACACAAAGCTTAAGTGCTTAAGCACGACGATGGACTGAATGACCTATCCTGCATCTTTGTTACATGCATGCTGGGAAAAAGCTCTGTAGAGTAGAAAATGGATGGAAGTAAATGGAGGGAAAACGTTTTTTTTTTTTACCCAGGATTGTGAGAGTGAGAACCATGTTCTTCATGATTTTATCACACAGAGTGCTACATGCGCTGGGGCCCGTGTCCACGACGGGCTCCAGGTGGTTCTCGTCCATCCTGACCTCCACTTGCTTCTGCATTTTGTTGGCACTGAAAGAAGTAAAGAAGGAAAACAATGCTTGTATTAATCACCAGCGAATATTTAAGCTCAGAGAAACAAGAACAAAAGTTGATGGAGGTTAAAAACAGAGGTTAAAAGCCATAGACTGTTTATAAGAAGTGGATGTTATCATTGTGAAGGCACCCATTGGATTGTGGACTCTGGGTTTGAAGCCTCGAGTTTGGCATTTTGGCCATATCGCCATGTTGGATTTTTTTCCAACTAGTGAAGAAATCTTACTGCATTTGGCTCCATCTGGTAGACACCATAGTAGCGACCCGATCGAGACCATAAACTCATATTTACTATATTTACTGAGGTAATTAATGAAGTGAGAAGAAGGGTCGTTTTCTTATAGACTTCCATGCAGTCGGACTTATTTTTTCTGCAACCAGAAGAGTCTTCTTCCCTGTTGACCAGCAGAGAGAATGGAAGTTTAAGGCACTTCCGCTTTGGCTTCACTTGTCAGAACCGTAGGTTGCCGCCTGGTTTAAGATCCACCTTCTAGAAGAAGTATCCCATTATCACTAGAAGTAATAGAAAGCTTTATGCACAGTCACCTGTTGCTGAGACCACCTTTATAATTCATAGATATGAACTGCAATATCACCTCATGCTGGTTGGTTGGGGCGCCGGCACAGGTAGGGGTGGGATAACTTCCCACACATTAGACCCTAGGTTGAGTGGTGACACCGTGTGCACCAGAAAAGACTAATAATCTCACCCAGCCAACAGCCCAGCAGTAACGGCAACACAAAGGTTATTAATGACAGTACATGCAATATAAATAAAGGTGTCAACTTTTTGTCATTAAGTAATTAATAAGGGGACATGCATACACACTGCAATTAATTCCATTTTATGAAGTGCATGTTATAGAAAGGTTTGCAGATGGATTTTTATAATTGGCGACTGACATCCTCAAACATTAGCACAGAATCAATAAAGAGCCTGTTTCTAATCTGCATTTTTATAGAAATGATCCCAGTTTTACTCGATTTGAATAAACAGAACACCAGCTGTTACTCTTCTCCTGCTGGATGTCTATGCATAGTCATTTATGGTAATTTGATGTTATTTCTCACAGGCAAATACTGTATACGTGTTTGTTATGTGGTCTGTGATTCTGTGAGTTTCAGGGACTTTCATCGCTTAGAGGCGTTCTTGTCGGACAGCAATCCCGTCCATTGTTGGATTGCGGCCCTTCATCTCGCCGCTTCATCGTCTCACGTTATCTCAGGTTTGTTGTGGTCCGCCGTAAAGCCTCTTTGACTTAAAGATCAGCTTTCCCCTGTGCAGCCGCTAAATCCTCTGCAGAGCACAGACGTGCACGGTTATGCAACAGTAAACTGCCTGTGTCGTTTGGACCCTCTTGACCTTCATGACTTTAACACCTGGAATACTAACGCTGGCAGCAAACGCCACAGGGGGGAAAAAAACAACAAACATGTGCAGCAAAGGCAATGGATTAAACGGAAAAATGTTTCCTCCAGAATAAGCACGTCCCTACAGAGGGGTCGACAAAGCTTTCATTACAGGCACTATAGAAACACAATGTGCTACTTCATCCCACATTCAATGAAATGTTTTGATAATTGAATAGTGGATTCATCTTCTGCAGTCGTCAAAGGTAATGGGGAACATATGAAGTGAGGACAGAAAAACTGCCAAGTCAATCACACCCGTCTGATACCCTTTGCTCTAGCGTTAATGAGACTTAAGCCTTTTAAAAGCAGATAAAATTAGCACCTCCAGCACACCACTGATTGGGTTACGCAACAATGAAAGTCAAGGTGTCACCACCACAAAGCTTGACAACAGATTACTAATCTCAATACCAAACCTTTAAGCGACCATGTTTTTCTACATCTAAGTTGTTGGTATTGTACCAAACGAAGGACATACTTTCTATTTTTTTTCCAAAGCAAGCTGATAATTGTTAAACACATAAAAGTACATTTCAGGCTAATGCGGAAAAAGGGGTCAAAGGGCAGAAGAAGAGAGAGAGAGTACGTGCTGCAACGTCAAAGAGTTTCTAAAAAACCTCATACTTCAATATATCACCAACAGTTACTTCTGGACACAAAAGACCACGGCCATTATTGCAAACATCATTCGCCTTCTTTTTGCTGGAAAGCAAAGCCCTTTTTTTCCCACAATAGCAATGTTCCGATGACTCATCTCATACACACCTACCACACATCACCACGCGCCGCCAATGGTGCTTACCAGTTGTTTTTTGTATGTCGCTTCTGGATTGAAAGGGTATTTTGTGGAGAGCTACTGCACAGCCATCCACGTCAGTGAAAAGAATAACAAAGTCATGACTCTTGCATTAGTAAATCCAGTCAGAACCTCCAAAAGAAGAAGAAGAAGAAGAAGAAGTATTTTATCTCTTCAGAGAGGGCTTGTCACGATTTTTTAAGATAAACTGCAAATCACTTCTTTCTCGGGTGCTCGATGTATATCCCCAATCACAGATGACTCCTTCAGCATCAGGGAGGTGTGTTAAAGGTAAACTGGCGATCCTGGAGGTCTGACAGGAGTCTCCCAGACTAGAAGGGTGGAGTCAACCTGCTAAGATTAGCAAGGGGAGGAGGGAGGACGAGATCCCTGTTGCTTGGGTTTATTTGTTTACTTCCCCTTTCACAGAGAGTGATTACCATTGAAACACATTGTGTTGGGGTATTTGAATATGCTTATTTAATTAGATTTCAGAAATTAGAGAAAAAACAGGCCAAAGCAAGCAAAGCAATTCTTGTAAGTGCCTGGTCTGCAGAGATTTGATTTAGTACAAGCCTTTCAGAAAAGTTTCCAGGAGTTTAACCACCTTGGCTATACATATACAGTGTGTATTCCTCCAATGCTTACTTTTTTAGTGTTACGTCTTAGTAACACACTCGACAACAGCCTCACACGGGGCACCATGTGTGCAATCCACAAATGACGAATGGATTTCAAAAACACGACTAAGCTTCCCTGCAAATCAATTGATTTTCTTTGCGATGTTAAATGGGCCCACACTTCATTAATATGTGAGCCACGAGCGAGAAAAAGCACAAATTTAAGGCTGAATGTCAGCTTCTCAATTAAAAAGTTCACAGCGATCTCGGAGCCCATCAGGTCTGACAACTCGTAAAGCCTCTGAAGGCAAAGGGGGGCTAATCTTTCTGGGGTTCTGGGGTAGTCAGTGAATATCCAATATTTCCTTTTTTTTCTCTGCGAGCTGCTCGTTGCGAGACTCGAGTTGGAGTCGAGAGACGATTTAGTTTTTCACAAATAGACAGTTTACAAGCTAGTTTTATACCAATAACACACTGACTCATGGTGCCGTTGCACTTCTGTCGATGCATTCCGCCTCTTTTGTTCGTCGTCCCACCCAAACGGGGATTGGTCAATACTTCTCAGAAAATAGAATTGAATACAGAAGCTGTTTATGGAGATTAAGTTCACAGTAAACAATAACATCCAAATTAGGCGGCGAAAAGCTTCAAGGAGGACTCATTTAGCAGAATAGAAGCTGATTATGAGAGCAATACAAGAAATACTGATTGCAGCTGTTTCCTCAACACATTTTTGAGTATTTAATCAGACATCAATTATGACTTATATTTGTTTTTTGTGTTGTTGTTGTATTTATTACTGGCTTTAATGGGAGGTTTGGCATGCAAGTGGCTCGTCAGTTCTGTTCCTCCTTGAGACGGCTTGATAATTTGGATGAAATCAAGCCAAATATCAGATTTAATCAATTGTGTGTTTGTCTTATTATTCCAGATAATTTCACCCTGAATGTTTTCCACCGTGAACTCTTGCCAGCACTAGATCTCAGTTTTGTAGTCGCATTATTACAGCCGGATTCTACTCTTTCTGGCTCCTTTTTGCTTTTCACGGGGCGACACGGCCATTGCATATGCAGTCATTGTGAAAGCGTTGCCATGGCAGCATTCATTCTTTAATGTTATGTTGGGACTTTTTATGTGGACAAGATGATTACTGGGGTGTGTGTGTGTGTGTGGTCATTGGAGCCATTTCGACAGTTGTCATGCTCCCATTTTGTCCCTTATTATGGATCAGTCATGATGATGTGCGGCCTCTCACGGAGTCATTAAGCCTCATAATTTTGTCTTTAAAATGGGGGGCTGTGACAGTTTCACTGTGTTACTGCTTTATCCCTCGACGTGGGAATCAAAGAATTGCACCGTGTGAATCAAAAGGAGAATTAAATAAAAGCCATCTGATTGCAGAGTGATCGACTAAGAACAAATAGCCGCGTTAGGAAATCAGCATATATTCTCTCTTGCAGTTATGCTTGGTGAAAGTGCATTGAGTGTGTCACACTTTTTTTATCCCTGAAGTGTGAAACCCCCCCCCGTCGCTGAGCTCGGACAGAAGGGGGAAAGTAAGAGACAATCCGAGAGCACATGGCAAAGCATTCGTGCATGCAACTCCACACCTCGCCCCACCTTCCTCTCCCCGCAGCACCGAGCCGACCTCATGCTGCAACACCTGACAACGCACGCCACGCTTAGACAGCAGGTGTCTATAATTACCTAATCTGTTCTGAGCCATCCTAATCCAGCACACATACACACACTGAGATGGATCAGACGCACTCAGGGAACGAGTCCCCAAGTGAGGAACATATATATTTCCCACAAATCGTGAAACATACATTTCTCGTCCAGTGATTTGCTTATATGGTGATATTGATACTGGCAATCAATATATATATTAGTATTATTATATTAGTTTAACCATCATAGAGATAATCAGAAATGAGCCAGCAGTGGTTGATCTTTGATTCAGGGTGTGCGTTCGTGTTGGTGATGCTTTCCCCCCCTCATACTTAATTGTTGCACACGTCTGCTCTATTAATCTCCATCTGCTGTAGCGGAAAGACATCTTTTAAAAAGCTAGAATCTGTGGAGAGCAAACTGAGAACAAAACTTTGACAATAAGGAAAGTTGCCATTCGCTTTTTATTTAACAATCTTCACCTCTGTTTCCACTTGAAAAGTAATTTATTTTGGCAAGCACATGATGCAACCCACACACAGGGCGTTCAGCTCGGAGTGTCATGACATTATGAACAATAAGTGCAAGTAAATGTAAAATATTCCTAGTTTACATCGAAACACTGAACTTATTAATTCAGCTCCTCTCTCAAGGTGAGCGAGAAGTTGCAAATAAGGGGAGAGAATTTTAATCAAATTGTTTCAAGATTTTTAAGTTAGTTGGAGTTTAGTGCAGAGCTAATCTCTTCTCTCGAGGATTTCATCATGGATCACGAGTGACTATAAAAGCTCTCTCGCTCATTATCATGGTTGAGAAAAATAGAGCCTGATTTAGTAAAAAAAAAAAAAAAAAGATGTGATTTTTCCCAGAAGTGCCGTTACATGTGATATTGTGATTTTCATCTCATGTAAAGACATACATTTTTTTTATTTCTATTTTATTTTGATTCTGGTTATTTTCCATGGACTGTATTTAAGAAGTGGACATAGTCGGACTCGTGACTTCACCCGCCGGTTTGCGGACCTCCGTTGTTGGCCGTCGCCTGTTTAATTGTCCGAAAGCTTAAAGAAGTGAGTTTGTGGTCATCGGTTCAACCCCCCGGACTGGCGGGATATATGCGAGTGGGGAAATTACCGGCCCCAGGGTAGACCCTGAACACACTGGAGGGATTATATATCTCGACTAGCCCGGGAACGCCTCGGGGTCCCCCCTGGAGGAGCAGAGAAAAGCGTTGCTAGGGAGAGGGGCCTCTGGAAAGCCTCCTAAGCCTGCTGGCCCCCCGCGACCCGGCCCTTGATAAGTGGAGGAAAAATGGATGGGTGGATTTAACTACTAGTAACGTGCCCTTAAACCGAACCGATCCAGAGGAGCTGATCAGTGGTCAACAGATCCAACTGTGGTGGTTCACTGGGCAGCTTCCTGTAATGAATGTGAATGGTAAAGAGCACATTTGGACCGTGGAGGAGTGACAGGTGGATCTGACAAACACAAGCGGCAGAGCGACATCCCAAGCTGTAACCTTACTGGGTCTGGATCCATCTGGCTTCTGTTGTGAAACTGCTAACAAAGTTAGCTTCATAATTCAAGGTGAACTTTACTTTAAGTGATGAAGTCAGCTTAGTAGCTAATTGTATTGTTATTGTGGTAGCAACATGACAATCACAGGGTAGCTCCGCCCTAAAGCATATCCTGCTTTACGGTCTATTTGACTCTAAATGGACAATCATTTACTAAATGAACATCGTGTTGTATTGAAGAAGACTTGAAAGAGGGTCATTTTTTCATGAACCTAAGCAATCAGACTTATTTTTGCCTCCAGAGGAGTCAGTAGAGAGAATGTACGTTTAAGGCACTTCTGCATTGGCTTCACTTTTCACAACCAGACTTTGCCACCTAGAAGCACTCATCTTGGAAATTGGCCCTTTATGTTGATCTCAACTATACCCTTGTGCATTTTAGTGACATCAAATTGGGCCAGGGGGCGCAATGTTTCGTGACTGCATCTTGCATGGTTGCTATCGCAGTTACAGACCTGAACAAACTATCCGTACGGTATCTTCCACATTTTGCCATGATGACACACACACACTCACACACACACATATGCCCAGACTGAGAAGGTGAACACAATACAGCTTGTAGAAATGCAACACCAAGGGAGGCTTTCTACACTTAGTGTTGTCACTCACTAGCTAACAGTGACCCGGTTTTGCATCATAGAGGCTCGATGCACGGCTGATGATCTTGATTCACTGATGATTTTTAATCACGTCTTGTAAGAGCAGGGTTTCAGCTGGATCGGAGCCAGAGCTCTGTGCCAGCTCCTGATTGTGAGAGTTAACTGCTCTTACTTATGCAGGAAATGTACAATTAACAAATTCAGATGGATAAGGAGCTCTTGACATGCTCTGCCATCATTCCCTCCACTCGAGAATGAAGTTGAAAGGGAAGTACCGTTTCCACTCAGACTCATTTCACAAAGTGAAAACTTGCCCTTCCTTTAACTGAGCCAAGCAAATTAAAGCTGAAATATTAGGTGAGCACATTTATATCAAGTTCCACCTCAGTACATTCAAAAGATTGTTCCAGAAGGTCTTTAGCCTAGCCCAGGTTGAAGCAGTGGAAACCAGCTACCATTGATCCAAAACAAAAAAATCCATATTTCAACAACTCCATACAATGTTATTCCCTTGGTGTTGTTTAGTTTACAAAACCTGAAAAGATGGCAACTTCACAATGTGGATAGAACCTCTAAGATGATGCATGCTATCTCTCTATTCAATTAGATCATACACATTAACATAATTATTAATATAAAAAAACATGCATTTTATAGGAAAACTAAATCCAATGAGTCATACAACCATTGAATCATACCGTTTTTGGTCACAGAAAACAAAATCGTATCAAAATAATAATAACTGTTCTTGAGCTCTAGCTGAAATACAGTATGGTATTAAAAGGATTTCATAGATGTGGTGTATTTTTAAACTGAGGAAAATACTTTAAATTTAAAATGGTTACAATGACCTTTTGGTTACAAGAGGACATCAGACCTAACAGAAGTAAAGGAAGGCTTCTCAGTTGAATGAAAAGGGTCCTTTAAATTCAAAAATACTATATCTTAGGAACTTAAAAGGAACCCCTGGCTATGAAGACTTGTAGTTCTTAAAAGATAAATGTTAGTATCAGTTATAATAAAGTGATATAAAAAAACCTTCTTGATGTCTTCGTTTTTATAAAATTTGTAAAAATAGTTTAACTCGTAGGTCGCCATTGTTGTTAACGTCGCAATGCACTCTGGGTAGTGACGTCAAATGGTTGCACTGGCCGGCTTCGGGACCCTGTTGTAACTGTTCAGCGACATAAACATGTCATCTGTTCAGCCTTTTCAATTTGAACCCGAGCGAAACATGAATGAGGAGGACAGCACTGACAATGTTTCACAAAACGAGCATCAAAATGAAGAGCAAGAAAGACGGGATGAGGCGAGAGTGGGACAAAACCGGTGGTGTATGTGCGGCAACTGCATCTCCACCGAGAGGGAGAGTGTTTGTTAGTTGTTGTCCAATTTTTGTCAGCAGATGTTCACGGTAAGCTATTGTGTGATCAAACTTATTCCAATATCAATAATTGTGGAGATTATTAGCATCCAGAGCTGTCGTGTGCTTTATAGATAATTAGCTTGTTGCGTGGCCACGGGCCGCCCGCGGGCCGTTTTGCACTAGTTTCGCATTCATTCCGTTTAATCGCATATTATTTTCAATGCGTCTGCGTCATATTATACATCATTTGGAAGCTGAGAACCTCGTGAATCGAACAAAGCAAGCCGTTTTAGGATCACGGAGACACATCAAAAGCAAACACAGCGTTCCCTACCTTTCGAGCTGTCTGGAAGTCCAAAAACAACATGTAGCATGATAATCCCGATATCCAGAGAAAGGTAAGAGTCCAACGAACAAAAGTAGCCACTTCGTTTAGTCCCACGAGCACGCTAACTCCGCTTATCGCTTTGTACCGCTTTACGGCGGAGCGGTACTTATCGATGTTTAACGCGCATTTCACTCGCTCCCCGAGGGCGTTTAGGCTCCTTATGTGGGAAAATTGTCGTAAAAGCATTTGATTTTAGTCTTCGTTTATAGCCAGCCGCTCCGGTGAGCTCTTTCAGCAGTAGTGGTCGACTTAAAGCCTCAAATGCATCAGGAGAAAAATGTCGAGAACACAGCCACGGATCTTTGGGAAGTTGTGTCCGTCCACAGGCATCTTCCCACTCCTTTCTCCTCTTCTTGTCAGTAGGAAAGCAGTGTAAACTCACATCACTCCCCTTGTTGCCTTTTGACTGGAAATCGCATCCAAAAGCAGTACAATGTGGCATTTTACTTGAAATTACTTTCAAACGCACGTAAACAAACACTAGCGTCAACAGCTATTCTACCGAGTGCAACCATTCTACGTCATCGCCCCCAGAGTGCATTGCGCACGGAAAACATGGCGTCCTACGTAGGTAAAAATATGTACTAAATATTATATATTTTTAAAGCAATGGCAACATTTTGTGTGGTTCTAACAACATATTTTAGTACAAGAGAACAATTGTGGCGTATTAGGGCCTACAAGTCTTCATAGCCGGGGTTCCTTTTAAAGCTGTGGCTGGGTAATTTATTGCAGCAACATTTTTTGGTAGTTTTGATCAAATCAACTTCACAGTCTGACAGCAATCACTGAATCGAATGCTCTGACAAAAAAAATAAAAAAAATAAATAAAGAATCTATTTTTGGCTGTTGGAGGGCTGTAATAAGGCTGTCTAATTGTTTCATCTTCTAATGATAGGACCAGCTACCCGAGTGCCTTCCTGCATGCATTCTGCCTGTGCACTCATTGCAAATAATTGGAGTCTTTCACAAGCTTACTTTCTTGACTGCTGTGAGTACTAACAACAGCCCATTTTCTTGTTTACGATCATTGTATGCAGACGATATAGTGCTAATTTTGTCGTGTCACAATTTCAGACTTTCTCACTAGATTTAAGGACTAGGGTTGATGGATACTTTCATTTGAAAAGAGTTGGCAACACTAGAGTTGGCAACACTAGGTGGGTTGTTGGGTTTTTTGGTTTGATAACTTTTAAAATCCAGCTTAGTTTTGCTGGTTTCTCATCATAATTCGACGCTCTGAATAAAATGCTCCGGGAGTGTGATGACTTTGTAGAAAGATTGGAAAAACCCTCACAGGGGAGAGGAGAGGGGGTGTTTCAAGGTGACTTTCAACCCGCAGACCAATGCTCATGTCCCAAAGGGGTTAAGTTGTTTACATTTGTTTGTCTGGCTGAAATTCTAGTTTGTGTGCATAGAAAAAAACATGGATAACGAAGGGATGGAATGAGTGAGTTAGTCAGCGATAACCTTTGTGGTGCCACAGATGTCCACTTTATTCTCCAGAGCCTCCAACTCTCAAAGTAAAACTCATAAGACTTCTCCGTATAATGCTATGCCGCAAATTAAAATGTGCAAAAAAACACTTTGTTTTGATTTATACTATGTCGATGTGATTATGTCTGGAGTCACAACAAAAAAAGAAGGAACTGTCTGTTGTGCAACCCATCTACTCAGAATTTACAGCGTAACCCTTCGGGCTGTTCTTTTGAACTTCATCCTTCTTGCAGGCTTGTCTCGAGTTGGGGAGTGTGGTGGGAGTGAATCTCACAGAGCGCCGTATCTCTAATGATGCACATGTGGCCCAAGGCCAGCAGTTTTTTTGCATTGCTTTAAGAAACTGTCACTTCCATAAATAAAAAAAAGCACAGTTTGACTTGTTCCTGTCCCAAGACGTGAAGCCATTTATCTTTAAATTCACTAACAGTGTGTTTTCTAGCATTATTAGGCGGATGAGGACCAATGCGGCTTGTTTCAAGACTTTGTGCACTGATGATTTTCACTCAAGGCATTTTGCCAGTATCCTGAGTTGACCTACAATGAGCCATTCACTCAGGAGTAGGAATGGCAAAACAACCACAGGCAGCACCAGCCATTACATTCAGGTAGAACTGGGTCACAGCGCTAGAAGAAATGTAGCACCTCCTCCCTTATAGCTACATAACATCAACATGCTGAATCCAGACGATGAAGCCGGGGGTCACCTTGAGGGAAATCGCAGCATGAAGTTTTCCCCCTTAGCATTTTTTCCCCTTTCGCTACATGCAAAATAGTATAAGAATCAGCCTCTTGCATCTATAAATTACAATGCTCACCTTTGGAGGTCGTGTCTTCGCTAAATTTGTGAAGGAAGTAACGTTAAAGTGTCTTCAAGTGTGCGGTTGAATTAAAAGTGGCGGGAAGATTTGAGTTTTTGGGAGGCGATATCATACAGGTGTTGCAGCATATTCCTCGTCTCCTGATCCAGGTATAGAAAATCCTCACACCCCCCTCCCCCTCCCACTCGCCGACGTAAACAAACACCCTGCACATGCACAGTGTGCACAGCGACGCGCAGTATCCCTTCTAAGGCGTGGGCTTGGTGTTCTCTCAGTTAATGAGTTATAGATTAGCAGACTTTCCCCCCATTTTTAGCAGCGTGACATCATCGAATAAAATGGAGACCTCTGCTAGCGCAAGAAAAAAAAAATTAAAAGGCCCGAGACTGTCACATCAATTCAGATGAAAAAAGTTGAGAATGTATTTGCATTAGTAATCATTTGTGTTTACTCATGTGGCTCTAATTAGGATTTTTTCAACGTGCGATAGAGTCACTAATGCGTTTACAGTCACCGTCTAATCCGTGTTTTAGTCTTGACTTGTTGTTCTGTCATTTAGTTCATAGCAAACCCGATCATCAGTTGCTACGTTACAATCAGTTTGCAAGTTTGCAGAGGCAGACTACCAGAGCCACTCATTGTTTAATTAGCCGAGCTTAAAAGGTGTCCTGCACAAAGCCGCGGGGGGAGCACAGCGGGCGTCTGCATCTCAGGAGTAAGAGCTAAGTTTAGCAAATCCTCTCAGTGTGTTTCTCAATGACAAGCACATGTCGGAGAGTCTACGGAGAACCTCACGAAGGCAGAGCCTCACATGCAAACACCCCCGCAGACTCACCGGGTACCAGCATGCACGTTATTTTACCGTGACGGACGGACATGCAGTCCCGTACACGGTGTTCTGCCGAAGCACATGCACACACAAAAACCATGCATATAAGGGGAAATGAGCCGGCGGTGCTTTCTAAATTATTCATGATTTTTTTTAAACAGAGAAATCCATTTAATATATGCAAATGTTTTATTTGGAATTGGAAACTAAGCATGGAAACTGATTTTTAAAAAGTGTCCTTGTATTGACTGAGCATAAGATAAACATACTTAATGACTTATCCTTCATGGAAAGTATTTATCTCCAAGATAGTCAGAGGTCAGAGGCCTGGAGCCTGCCGATGATTCAGTGACTTGCTCAAGGGAACTGCGGCAGGAGGGAGAGAGAAACTCAGCTTTAAAGCAGTTTTTGGATGTGAAACTTTTAAAATTAGTTTATCGTTTTTATTATATGATACTGTATTTTTTTAGTTCATGACGGGAATGGTACATTTGATTTTTTTCTAAATAAAAGTTACACAGTACCATAAAAATGGACTGGAACTAAGCGAAATCAGGAGATAAGCACAGAGTAAAGCAGATAGAAGTAATACAGCAGATAAAAAAGAAAATACAAAATAAATACAATAAGAATCAGACTGCTGATGACTGATGGTCAACTCACTTTGCATTGTCAGCCTGGATCTAGAGATAGCCAGATGCGCACAGTGCTTAAAAGATAATCAGTACATTTAAGAAGAACTTCTTTCTTGCCAGCGATAATGTCATTTCCTTGATGTTCAAGCTTGGCGGAGTGCAATTCATCAAAGACCCAAAATGTCATCTGGTGGATTGCTTTTATTTTTAGATTAAGAGCAGACTTTATCTTTTAGAATTTGGGCACATGCACCTCGCAGAATCATAAAAAGGTAACATTCAAGGATCACAAGTATGTGTGTGTGTGTGTGTGTTTGTGTTTAAAATGGAGGTGGCCCAAATTCAGAACAATAACACGCACACATGAGCGATACAAACCGAGGGCCAGGAAACAAGTTCTCACCTTACATGATGTTGCCGCAGATAGCAGGTACATATATCTCAGCAAATATTGGCTGATCCAAAAAAAAAAAAAAAAAAATGCTTAAAACCTTTCATTTGAAACACTCGAGTGAAATAATTCTCATTCCTTTTTTAAAGTTCTGAAACCCTGAAAGACTCAACATTTTAGAATATCTATTAGTTTTTTTTTTTTTTTTGGAAAGACTAAGAAGAGTAGATTATCTTTGACAGCTAGGTTAGCAAGGTTATCTGTCTTACAAAACTGGAAAGAAATGACCATTTAAGATTTAAGTCAGTGGAAATCAGCTTGACAAGAGATAGAGTGAAAAAAAAAATCTACTTTGTGTTTTTCTCTATCCAGTCTCGAAAGCTGGCTATTCGTGTGTGAACTGTGTAAGTCTGTTGGTAGCAGTTCTCTTCCTTATGGCTGAAACTCTCTAAACCAAGAAGCTGCCAGCCTCCGCTGTAGTCTCCCCGAGTCTCCTCGTGACCCGACCAGACACCACTCGTGGATGAAGACGCGGCTGGCACGGTGGTGATACCCGGAATAACCCCGGGACAAGGGCTTTGAGGACTGGACGGCTTCCTAATGACACACAGCGTCTTGTCTCTGATCAAAGCGGGATCTGCTCCTCCGCGAGCAAAGTCTCTTTCGCACTGAGCAACGTCGCCCAACTTAACAAGTCTCGTCCGACTCAAGGGAGCGTCGCGGCTCAGGTGGCTGCGACTCGGTAAAATCCACCTGGCGGCGTAAGCCTCCGGCGGCGTCACCTCTCCACCTTGCACTTTGGGTAGACACACTGGCAGCACACGCTCACTGATCCTGGCCTTGTCTCTCAGCTTGAGCACGGCCACGACAGAGTCCGGCGCAGAGGAAAAACGTGGGTGGACTGAAATGTCTAAAACCTGTCGAGGCAAGTGAGAGAGAAGTTAGACAGGAAGTTAGAACACCTGAGAAAAAATGTGCCAACTGTTGTTGGGTTTGGTTTTTTTATTTTTGTAGTATTTGTCAGAAATTGGAGAACGTGCATCAAGATGCGTCAAGATTTGAAAATCCAAACCAAACATCCCAGTAAAGCTTAAAGTGCACTAAATGCTGAAGGATTCCTTCCTGTTGCCTCGACAAACAAGAAACCCATCCGAAAGATTAGACTTATTTAATGAGGACTCCTTGCTTGATATTATCACTGCATCTGCTGTCTGGTAGCTTTTTCAGTGAAAGGAAACTTTTGTGTACAGTATGACCGGGAAAATAAAAAAGACTCCATACTCCAACCTCCATAAAACCACCGTTTAAATTAATAAATGAGTTTAGACCTCACACATTGAAATATATATACGTAATTAACTATAGGAACCTAAAAACCTAAGAAATCTTTCAGTTTTTAAACGTATTCAGGGCATTTTTCTACAAAGTGACCGAACAAAAGGACACATATGAAACGAATGATGGAATTTCACACAAAACTAGGTGTTAGCAGACTAGTGTTGTACCCTGAGGTGGTGCGGGCCTTTCTGCCGGTCCTTGGCGGTCTGGTACTTCTTGCCTATGACAACCTTCACGTGTGCCGGGTGAAGGGTCTGCTGCCTGTCCTTGTCTACCACACACCGAGCTGCCACCAGGACGCTACGCTGGCTGAGCAGAGCCCCGCTGCAGGCCAGGTACCAGAATGTGGACTCCTCTGAGGCCCCCTGCTGGCTGTACGACGTTACTCCACGGGGCCTGTGGGTGGTGGCAGTGTGGTGGGGAGGTGAGCGGATATAGATGGCTGCGTGCCACGGCCACGGTGCGTCTGTGAGGTTGTTGAGGCGGGAAGTGTTGAATTTGCCACAAACTGTGTGAAGGGAAAAAAGAGTTTAGCTTCATCAACTACTAAAAAGGTGTACACATTATTGGTTCAAACATGTCACCTAGTGAAAACAATTCTTTTTTCTGCATGGAAAATGTTCTGAAACACTTCAAGGCCCAGAAGATCTGATTTTTCTGATAGAGTGAAATCGATCTTTTCGGTCTAACTCGACGAATTCCCCAAATGTCAAATTATGTTGGTGTTACTTTTGCTGCAGCAGCCACTGGCCACAAGTGAGATCAAATTGTGGGGTAAATTTGAGGTCTGAAGCTGGGCCTATGCTGCTCTCACCTGGCTTGCAGGAAACATGGCGCCCGCTCCACCTGCCAGACTTGAGACAGGTGCGCCGGGAGCTCCCCGTGTGGCGGTATAGTGCTGAGGCACACTTATACTCAATGCTGGTGTGGACCGGGTGGAAGCCACGAGGAAGCTCCACGGCATTGTCTTCATTTGACTGTTTATCCAACGAGAGTGGAGTAAAACCCGCCGACAACAAACCTTGCACGCTAAACCTGGATGAGAGGAGGATTCTCTGGTCTGGATTCTCTCTGTGGACGAGAAAAAGGTTTGTTTGAATCGGTTGTTCAGTTTCACATATTTATGGTTATATAAGTTGCTTCCTTATCCACCTGTATTGCATATTCACTGTACTGAATAATTCGTAAAAACATGCGCTTAATGACAATGCTAACATGCTGATACTGAGCATTCTAGGCTACTAGGGTTGCGATCAAAAATTGCATACTAAACGTATTGCATACTACATACTCAATCTGTATGCATTGCCTCACATTCTTTTTAGTGTCTTCCTCACAGTCATTGGACAGTCTGCCTGCATTTGGGGCGATTGAGTGTGTCGAGTAAGCTCATACAAGATTAGCAAGCATTTCTGACTATCATCTGGACCTTTCTTGAGTGCATAAAATCCAGATGCTGCGCAGTTGGAATATGCCTCATATTCAATGGTATGTCATTCTTAGTATGACTAGTTTGTTAGTATGCAATTTCGAAAACAGCCCATATTCTCATAAGCTTCTAATCAGAAATGTTAGCATGCTAACACACTAAACTCAAATGGTGAATGTCAACGCTGACCTAGATGAATAATGAACTAAACACAAACTAAAAACGCTGCTAGCGTGGCTAGGAATTAAGTTGACTAAATACACATGACACAATAACTGAGTGGGCTACCTTGATATCAGATTTGGCATCACAACATTTTGTCGCACAAGTTCGGAAACTTTGGGCTCTCGACATGCTGTAATGGGAGGAAATCAAGCAGGTGACTATAAATGCACAAGAATCACTTTCTGATACTCCATTGCATCAACAGTTCGATTTAAGCAACATGACTAATTGTGAGCAGAACGGGGAGTTATTCAGAGTAAATAGGTCCATGCATAAAATATAAAAAGGGACAAAACAATTAATTATTAAGATGAATGACTGCTTAATCTTCACAACAGATTGTTTACTATACATTCATCATGGTGTTATAATTTTAAGTTCCCAACTACTTTTGGCTGCCAGAAAAACAAACAGTGAGGCTAAATGTACGTTGAAAAGACGTGGGGAAATAGGTAACTTTGTCTATGTGACAGTGTCCCCAGCCCTAATGCATTTTTGAAAATGGGCTAACCTCTCACACACTTGGGAGGCCTGCCACTCCAGGATCCATTAGAGAGGCAGGCACTCTGGTGGCTTCCACTCAGAATGTACGTATTTTTGCAGAAAAACTCAACAGTCTCTGCACCTCCGGCTGTATCCGGAACAGTTCTGTGGTATCCATTGAGCAATTTGTGTGGAGGGGAACACCAGACTCTGGGTTGCTCTGTATGTGTTTGAGAGAAAAAGGAATGAACTTCACAAAATAAATACATCATGTGGCTTTCATACTGTACAAACCCTGACGAAGTCCTGGTGGATAAAAGTACCTTTTACACATGTGGGATGTGTGCCGCTCCATGCGTTATTAGGCAGACAGATTCTCTGCTTGGAGCCGATCAGCGTGAAAGACGTGTGGCAGCGGTAGTTCACCGACACAAGCTCCTCCTTCATTCCATATAAAGGCATCAAATAGCCATTCAGCAGTTTCTCTGGTAGAGCGCACACTTGATTCTTGACGGCTGAAACTGTTGATACATTTTGATGGATGAAAGACAAGCAAACTCAAGAGTCAGATTCAGATATTGTTCTGCTGTTAATTAAACTATAGGTTTAACTACATTTTGTAATAGTTTGCTGTTAGTCCTGTTAGTACTTGGTTGGTCGAGGAATACAATCGCAAGGTTTCTCTCAGTGCATTCTGCAGGCAGCCACCCCGACCACTCTTTGTGTAGCACCTGGAGGTGCAAAAGTCAAGCGTTGGCTGGACCTAAATAGTAAACATATTAGTTGAGTCCCCTCTTGGTGCATAAATAAAACAATCCCTTATGAGATCTAAAGATTTATGGAACCAGAAAGTGTATTATTTACAGTTCTCTAAGAGAGACATCTCTTTGTTCCGTTCCTAAGAATTAAAAAATGTTTAGATGTATGATGGGGAGGTAATGAGTGTGGTTTTAATGAGTCAAGGGGAGTTGTTGTTTGTTGTCAAGTTGTTGTTGTTGATGTCTTTCAGGTGATACTAGTACTGCAGTTTCACCTGCTTTAAAATAACCTTTGAAATCATTAATGCACATAGTATGAAAGAATAATGGTCCCAGGACACTGCCCTGGGAGACCCCACAAGTTCCAGGTTATTTGGAGAGCTTCCCAATAGACAAATCTGGTGACCACTTTGTGTTTTCCACCATCCAGCGGTCGTAGTGAGCCAGCGTAATAATAATCGTGGTAACTGTGTGATTTACAGCTGTGTCCTCCTGTATGTTAACTTGTGACTCTAAATATGTGGTTGCTAATTGTTTATATGCTCAACTAACCCTTTTGTGACCATATTCTTTACAGAAATGTTGCTCAAGGGTGGCTAACAGTGCAACTGTGGCAGTACCTCTATGATATGGTACGTTTTGCTTGCAAGAGTTCATTTCCAAGGACGGGTTCAAGCTGGATAAATGGGATCTAAAAGTTAGATGCATAATTTACATCAAAGAGAGCAAACGGAGAGGGATGAGTACGATTAATCTGTGTCTGTGCTGACTGTCCGTCTCACATGGCTGCTCTGTATAGGAGAGGCTGCACACACACACACATACACACACACACACACACACACACACAAATATGCTGCATGCAATCAAAACGAGGCGCTGCATGCATGGAAGGACTATGATCTGCATCATTTATTCATGATAACGGTGTCTGAGGTAAATACCTTCAGTATATCATGAATGAGAATATATCAGACTGAAACATTCTTAATCTATTTTATGTGGATTCCAGAGGCGAGACCACCTCATAAAACGCATCAGCTGAGCGCGTGGTGGACAAAATAAGAGCAACACCGCACATTACAGTGCAATACAGTAGGACACACCAAGGCGTATGTGTAAGAAGAGTTGACATTACAGACAATGATTGTACCTGCCTGAACTTTCCTGATAGGTTAGAACAAAGCCGTCAAAGTTGTTGTAGCCGTCTGAGACGAACAGGATGTGCAAGACGTTCCCCGAGCTTTTGATCGGAGCAGGCAGCTGATCCCCACAAAAGCGGCCAATCACGGAGGAGCTCAGATCGCTGCCGTCACGCACCTCAACATAGTCATAGCGACAGTTATGGTCAGACTCCAAACTGAGACGTGAAAACCTAAAACAAACAGATGTTGTGTTCAATAGATTTGCATCAGCTGAGTTGATGGTGGTTCTATGACTTTTTTTCCATATTCTATGAGAGTTTTCTTTGTCCTCAACTATTTTCTCAAAAGCCTTTTCGATTTGAAGGTACAAACCCCTTCGGCTAACAGTGATACAGAGCTGGTCGACTGTGAGGCCAATTGCAAATTGAGTAAAGAGTATCCATTGCACATGAATGAAACCTAGCCATTAACTCCTGGTCTATAAATAAAAGTAGGATTCTGAGTTAACTGCTGTGAATAAAACCTGTCACATGTTTAAAGAAATAGAAACGAGCCTATAACAGAATGATAATAGAGCCAGACCTTTTCTCTGGAAATAGGTCTGACTATGCGAGACTAGCCCAATATAAATCCTAACTCCACTATTAACCGATCGCCGGCCCTTTCATTCATCCGAACACAGACTAATCACTATTTGCAGATAAAGACTGACCTCTCTTCTCTTCTGTTTCAGGCCATTGATTACCTTTTCCATGTTTGCTCAAAGCGTTTGAAAACAAGTGACCCACCTCAGCTCAATGCTGCTGTCCCTCGTCACTTGCAGTGTCCATTCACATCGGGCGTTCGTCGGGTAACTCTCCATGGCTATGTGGCCCTGAGCCCGCTGAATGACGCCTCCGCATGCTGCCCACGACACAACCGTATTTTTATTTATGTATTTATATAAATGTATGTATTTTCAGCTCATTGTTTCCCTTTTGATGTGTATGGATTTTTATGTGCTCTGCTTTGCTTTGTCAAAAGCACTTTGTAAACTTCTGTTTTTAAAGATGCTATATAAATAAAGTTATTATTATTATTATTATTATTATTACTAAGTGATAGACTGGCGACCTGTCCAGGGTGAACCCTGCCTTCACCCAATGTTAGCTGGGATCAGCTCCAGCCCACCCGTGACCCTGAATACAGGATAAGAGGTAGACGATGGATGGATTATTATTATTATTATTATTATTATTATTATTATTATTATTATTATTATTTACTTTCATCAAATGAGTGTCAACAGTTTTTGTACACACCCCTTAGCAAAGCTTTATTAAAATCATGTGGGCAGATATATTTAAATGTAAGTGCTCGGCCACTTGGACCTATGCAGTCTCTAAAAGACAGGTTATATTGGACGACAGGAGCTGCTGGCTTCATGCCTTCCCTTGTGTACGTCAAACTGATAGTACATGACAGAATGTGGCAATTTCCCCTCGGGCCATGAAAAAATAACAATAGGAAAATATCCGGAGTGTGAATAACAGCAGAGGAGAGCAGGTAAACTTGTTTTGCTTGCCTCTATTAATAGCATCATGTTGCCCTGGGATTTACACGCTTGATATAACTTAGTTGGTGGCTGCTGTATGGCACAGTGACAAATATGTTTTCAATCATTATAAAACATTTTTAGTGGACATGAACTATACTAGCAGTTGATTAAGTATAAACCAAACAAAAACGCGGTGTCGCCACCACATGTCCTCATGGTGTATTGCAAATAAGCGCAGCAATGTGAAGCTTGTGACTGTATAACAGGCATAGATACTAACGAGGTTTATCTTTAGCTGAAAATGTTGCCTTAACTTACACTGCTGCTCAAAAATTTGGGGTTAGGGTTTCTCTTTTCTTTTTTAAATCGAAAAAGATTTGCACCAAATACCCATTGCTTATGAATTTGTTGTTCTGGCCCAGAAAGGTGATCCTAGATCATTTGTGAAATGTAATGCTACTTGACTGAATATTTCCAAATGTTCAGTCAAACATGAAAGTTCGGCAACACATCAAACTCACTTCTACAGTCCCCTCCACTCCAGCCATGGCGACACTCCGTACAAAACTGTCCGTTGACGAAGAAGTCGTCGTTGGCTTTCCACGTTCCGTTGTGGCAGGTTTTACAGTTCTCGAACAGACTGCAGCCTGTCGATGACAACGAGCAGAAACTGGTGTATTTCCTGTAGCGGATTATTACAGATTAAAAGGAATATCTACGTAGATAATGAGAGTAGTACCAGGGTGAAAGATGCAGGGGTCACATTCATCCAGAGCGTTGCGGCAGCAGGGGACAGTGTAGCCGACCTTTGACCCCTTTGAGGGACACCGACACTGGATCAGATGGTACTCACAACATGGACGACACATGACGTTCCACTTAGAGCTCGGGCAGTTGTCCCCCGTCTCTAAGGAGGCAGTCCACATGAAAATATGAAGGATAACAGCGAGGAAATAACATTTAGGATATTTCTATCCATATAACTGATTCAGCCCAGCAATTTTCTACGTGTGCTTATAGACATGTAGAAGTGCAAAACATGTCCTTTTGGCATATTTTCCCTTTTATCTCATGATGCAGATCAGACTTTCTTGCACAGGGGAAACATTTCATGATGACTGGACAGACTTTCCGTCTCTGCATGTGGTTCTGTGGCAGATGACGCTACCAAACTCAACTGTGAACCAGTTGTCAGACCTGAAGCCGCCATGCAAACTTTGACCAGGCGGCAACCTCCGGTTGTGAAAAGTGAAGCCAATCTTGAATGAACAGTTAACGAAGCAGGAAAGGCAAAGTGACTCATGAAGCTCACCGGGGGCTACAGCCAATTTCCATCCTAATTCTACCCCTCAATAGTTATGGATTTCTGCACTAAATGAAATGTAAAAGCCTCCCCCGATATCGAACCCTCACTATGTCCAATATCTACATTAATTGGCGATGGAAATGCTTGTTTGCGAGCTATCAGAAGATAAATCATGTGTTATTCATATTTCAGTGAGACACAGAGTGCTGTAGCGCAAACTGAGTAGTTGTAGCAGCAGAAGTGACTCATCGTCATGAAATAACTCCACAGTTAGTCAGCATTTAGTGAAGTTAACATTGCCACAAAGAAGAGGGCATATCATTTAAAGACTAGCTGATATTGTACAGTAAGTACGCTATTTAATAAAAAAAACCTGCAAGAAATGTCCTTACTACTTACCATGTGGCCAAGCTGTCAGACAAAGACAGAGATTTAGGAGGAGGTAGAGTTTAGGTTCCAGATGTGTTGACGCGGACACTTTCCTTGTGAGGAAAGGCAGCATGTTGGCGGCCAAACGCGCAGCAATAAACTTCCAAAGACGTCCAAAGAAAGTAGCACCGGCTTTGTTATCTAGGCTGCTAGACATGCAACACAGTTATGGATGATGGATTCTCCCATCTCGGGCCATAAAGGACAGGGTTCCGGATTAACCCATTACTTCCACGCTGTCATTTGTATTTTGCTTTGAACTTCAGCTCCAAATAAAGCGGCAGGTCTACAACTACTCCCTGTTTCTCTGCTCTTCGGCGTGAGTCCAGAAGGAGTGCTGCTTGCTGAATGTAACAGGGGGAGGAAAATACTTGTTGGCAAACGAAATGGAAAGTTCATTTGAGGGGAATAAAGACATGCTAATGAGGAAAACAGTGGAGAAGCGATGAAGGAGGTCCAGAGGGAAGGAAGAAAGAAAAAAAAAAAAAATCTGTTGACCGAGAGGTTTCAAGGAAATCTTTTTCCAAATGCTTCAAAGGTTGCGAAAAAAAATACAGATCTGCAGGTGCGTCAAGACAAATGTGTTTACTGATGCTTCATCATACACCAGCTGTCACGCCAGGAAATTACAATTTGCAAGACGGATAACAGATGTCCACCCTCTATGAAACGTTCGTGATGTCGGGCCGTATAGATTTGCGAGCAACAGGGGCTGACGGGATCGTCACAGCCCATTTCATGTCCAAGGTTGCTTTTCCATTACCTCAGCCGTTACCTAGGACTTTCCATGTATTCATATCTGTTCTCATCCTTTCCATTAGAGCCGGTTGTGGGCTGCTAATATAACACGACTTCTTTGCTGTTTACAAAGGCTGCAGCTGTGATATCATCATTATCCTGCAGTTTTCTGGTATGACTAAAGATGGGTGTGAATTGTAAACTGTAATCATAAGAGATGATGATGGGGATTTTCTCTGTTCGGTGTCAAAGTCTCTTGAGGCCATCAGAGAAGAGTATTTGGACCCCATGTGGTGTCTATGAAATCCCTCTCCCTCTGTGTGTGTTGTAATCCGAGCTTCTCTGTGCTTTGTTAACACATCTCAACACTGTTAGCTCTGTCAGCACCGTTGCCTTTGATTGCTTTGCTAGCACCGTTAGCTGAGAGCCGCCGGTTCAGCCATTGCCATGCTGAGGCACTAGATATGCTATGAATTTAAAATTTAGCACCTTTAAGGCTAATATTAGTTAATAATTTACACAAATAGAATATGTGGAACAAAACAACCAAAAGGTCAATATTCACGACATAGAACATTTGGTCACTCGTTTGCTGGATGTTTGGATTTTTGATGTTTGGATTTTTCCTTCGCAAGCTTTCATTCTCTTTCTCTAAATGCCGTTTGTTGCCTGGCAGCTGATGTGAAAACTGTCCAGCTCAACTGAGTGTGAACAAACATGCAGGAGGAAAATATGTGAAAATAACAGATGTGTCAGAGAAAATGAAAGCTGTAATTAGTGCCACTGGCGCTTGTACAAGGTAGATATAAGCTGCATACCAATTGGAATTTATTTAGAAATAATTGTCAGATCACCCTTTCATTTTGAAGTTCTAGCATGAACGCCATAATTTTCGCAAAAAAATGAATGAAAGTTTGCACTTTCAAGTCCAGAAGTCAACATATATAATGATTTAGCCTGAACACATACAGGACTGACAATCAAGTTTTAAAATCATATTAAAGAATATATATTTGGGCAAAAAAATGTGGATACCCCAGATTGGCCGATAATATTTTATTGCATAAGGGAAAAAAATCAAGTACATAGACCTCCAATAATTCCTTTCAATGTAATGAACTGGTGAACATTATGGAGCGTTTAGCGGTTGCAGTTGGTGGAGACCAAAACAGAGCAAGAAGGAGAGTGAATACTGCACTTGGATCAGTCTTTTGGCCACAAACACGACTACAAATTAATGTTTTACATTGCTCCATATGAGCAACTGTTTGCTAAAGCATTAGGTGCATCAACCGTATGAGGCAACATTGTACCAGGGAGTTGTTTACAGCTTGCTTTGCTGCCCTCAAGTGGCCAAGAAAAAAAAAATCAGCAGATGCAGGTTGAAAATGCATTCAATCACAAGGCTGAAGATATTGAACTACATGAAAATTATACTTAACGGGTCTTTAGAAACAAAGTATGTGACTCACTGCGTCTGCATGGACTCCGCATGTCTCCACACGCAGCAGGAAGAGAAGGAAGTCACGCTTTCTGACTGAAAATGTGACAGCAGTAATTAACGTCCGCATCAACTCAAGTGACAACCTCGTTCTGACCACCGCTTTGAGCTGACACATGTAAAGATTAATGACAGACTGCTTATGATACTTGCAGCCTTTGAACTGTCGATCATTTTGAACCTGACCCAAGCAGACGAGAGAGAGAGAGAGATAGAGAGAGATGGAGAGAGAGAGACAGATGGGGAGCGGAGAGATTATGTAGTCCACATTATGACAAAGTTATCAAACTTTCATTGGTGTCACAAGGCCACGTTTACTGTCGAAATGAGTTCTTGACATCAGACGCCAGTGGGTCTTTTTTTTTTTTTTGGTACTTGTAATTGCCTGTGGTGCTCCGTCAGCTATTTTTAGCTCCCCTGTTGCTTAGAGAAATACTCCATTTGGAGCCCAGCGACTCCCCTCTGACATCCACTAACCTTCCTCACCTCCATCCTGTGTTGTCAATAACCAAACGACATTAGCAACAGTGACATATGGAGGGGACGTCTCACTGAAACGCGACTCATCATCTTAAATAAGCCTCCAGAAGCAGCAATCATTACAAGGACAGATAGATATTCAGCTTCGCAGCAGTTACACCCACTCATCAGTGTCTTTGCCTGCAGACATAAGCTAGAATTAAGTACAGTGGCTGAATATTAAATAAAATGAGGAAAATCACACCCATGTAATCTTTTTAACCTGCGTTAGGGATTTTCTCTAAATGGTAAATCCTCAAATATAAAATATGTTGAAATTCATCTGCTGCATCTCATCCAATCCAAACAAGCTATTCAAAGTAATGACAAATATCTGAAGCATATGATCCATTTCTGCAGCTTTAAGTTACATTTCTTTAACAGTAAATTGGACTGGTGGTAAACTGCTAGCTCCAACGTCAAACATGAAGAATCACGCCCAGTTTAAAGCCACAGATGAGAGATATACAGGACCTTTTAAATGAAATGTTAAAGAAAACGATTGACTGAATAACTTTTCATGAAAACATATTCTTCAATTTGCCATATTTTACATTAAGACAATATATTCTCATTTTTTAATAATTAAATCAGTTAAATGAACACATTATTTCACCCTCTCAAATGCAAAATTTGCATTGCATATAAAATATGTAAACTGTACTTATTTTGACAAGATAAAAAAACCTCTTCATGATATTATTTAACAGTGAAATCACAATGTTCCTTATGAATAAGAACCCTTGAAACCAGATGGACACCATCATCAATGTTTTATTTTGAAAGTAAGCTTCCTCTGCTTTTGTCAAATGTAAATGTTACAGAGACTCAAAAACATTTTAAAAAGCTGGTTTTGAAGACAGACAATTTTCCGACTGGTAAAGAAGATACCTGGAATCTCACAGCACAAGTTTAGAGAGTGAATGACGCGCAAACAGAGACTTCTCAGTCGGGGTGCAGTCGTACGTTGACGTGGCGTGTAAATATACCGACACATGGAAATGTACAAACAACACATGAGATGTGAGAGACCACTGAGTTGGTGTTTTTTTAAATGCAAATATATTTTCATAAACCTGCAAATATATTTTCATAAACCATCATCTGGGTTTGCGATTTAAAATGTCCACCAGCTCAGAAACACCATATGCTACAGCAGATAATGTACGAGTTTATGACTGCGACAGTTTAAAATGCAGGAGGAGTGTTTTCTTTGGAGATAAGGCCTATTGTCCTTCTGTCCCACTGACACAAGGATTTGATTACCTAGGCAAGGTTTCCAGATCCTCCCTTCTTGACTTAGTGCACATTTTAGAAAGCAGACGTGTCCTTAGCCAGAGGCTAAAACTTTAACAAGTGACATGCACTTGTATGTTTCACATTCCTGCTCATATGTTTTTCAAATCGCATTTAAAACAGGTGTAAAAAAATAAAATAAAAGTCACTATGACTCCAAACACCCCTAATCTGTGAATAAAAACATGATTTTGCACCATAAAAGCCACATGAATGCATTTTTCAGTCATTTCATTTTCTAAATAATTGTAAAAAATAAAAAAGGCCCCACTGCATGTGAATAGTTTCAAATAAAATATATATACAAATTCCTTCAGGCCTCAAAATCAAACTGTATAAAACCACTGATTCCATGTGTGCATCACTTCAATCATTCATAAGTCATGAAAAATCATTTCACATTCTCACACCATGTATATAAAAGTTTCCCAGCTTCGTTACCATGGTTACACTCCCATATTGCCTTTCTCCCCTGGCAGCAGTTTTTCCTTCGCTGAGTCCTGAGGCTCTCTGTGGGGAGTTTTCTTCATTTCCAGACTTTTGACCCAAGTGTAAGCCGACGAGCCGCCGAGAACCATCATGTTACTGGTCCACCACAGCAGGCTTTTACTGGAGGAGTTGTACATCACCGCGATGACAGTCTGCGCGCAGGCCTTCGCCGTCCCTGAGACGTTGTGCGTGAGCGGACTGGTGAACTTAATCTGGAGGCCTGTGACGTAGCCAATGGCGAAACCGAACACTCCTCCCAGCGTCATCATGCCCCAAAATCCCAAGTCGGTGAGGCGGCTGAAGCTCGAGAGACGGTTCAAGTCCCCGAACATGAGAATGAGCGGGGTGAACAGGACGCAGGCATTGATGTTGTTGTAGTAGGAGAGCTTCCAGATGTTTCCGTCCACTGCTGGCATCACCTTCTTAGTGTAGATGGCGTTCAGAGAGACACAAGCGCTGGCCAGGACACCAAAAAAGACGCCGGACCAGGAGAGGGACCCTGCTACACCTTCCTGGTCCACACCGAGCCAGAATCCACCTGAGAATACATGGACACAAGCAGGACTGTGTTACCAGAAATACACAATAACGCATGTTTAACAACAGACTTCCAGACTTCCAAATATGCCAATGTTGCGTACATGTTATATTTATTGGATTTGTGCCACAGTTTTAAGCCAAGAATTTAAATATGTTATAAATTCAGGAGCAAAATGTCACTTTTTTACCAAGTTCCCAGAGTCAAAGGGCATATCCTGCAATTGTTTTGTTGTTTTGTTTATAAAAAGAGAAAAAAATCACATTAGGCCTACATGTATCTCACATTACATGTATACCTGAATTATTACAATTTAATAAAAGCAGAGAAACAGCAAATTGGCACGTTAAGAGATACTTAATGTGTGGTTAATAAAATTACCAAAAAAATGCTTGTCATGTCTCACCATAAAAATATCAACTTTATGAATGATGTTTGTTATAATGTCATATATGTTGTATAATATACATTTTTTAATATTTCTACATTTTTTTCAGCTTCTATCAAGAGTCCGTCCAAATGCAAAGTGACACATAAATAATTCACACAGCAGCATTGGAGATAAAGACATGTCAACATACCCAGGATGATCCCACAGCACAGAATGGCTTGCAAAGACGTGGTCTGCTTCAGGATGACGTACGACAACAGCACGTTGAAGACCGTGCTGAGCGATCGGCCCACCGTGTAGAAAGCCACGCCGACGTGTTTCAGGCACAGGTTGTTGAAGGTGATCATGCCGATGAAGACGACGGACAGCGGCAGCACCTCGCGCGACGTCTTCAGGTCGAATTTGACCGACGGGAAGTCGATGAGTCCCGGGCACAGTCTGGACAGCAGCTGCATGAGCCAGCACAGCAGGACCGTCACCACGCACTGGTAGAAGGTGACGAACAGCGGCGCGTCCAGGTCCCGGTTGTCCAGCAGGTAGTTGTTGAGGAACACCATTGTTATCGAGACGAACCAGTAAATCGCGACCACGGCTCCTATTTTGACAGCCCGGTATATGAAGGTCTCGCCGCCATGTTCCCCCTGGCCCAACGCGTCCGAGCCGGCTAGAGCCATCCTCAAGATGACGGACCGCTTCAGCTGCGTCCTGTTCATGATTACGGGGAAAGAAAAGAACAAACAGCCGAGGTTAAAGACTGTAGCATTTACACGAGCTAACGTGTAGCTACAGGCCACCGGCTAACTATACGATACAAACATGACGACCCTCTTCCGCCAACAGCGACGTCAACGCCACATCCGGTCTTGTTTTTCCAGAATAAAAGTACATCTACGCATATCTAACACCGGCTAAAACTAGTTTGCACACGCATACAAAACAAAACAACAAATCAATCAAACCATACTTTCACATTTGGAGACTCAATATTCATGAACTTAGGCGGTTTAGCGGCTAGCAAGACGAGGCGTGATCAAAATTCACACTTTTTCGACCACTAAGTCTCGTGGCTTCTACAGTTAAAACATGACACTATTTCAACATAATGCCGTCATTATGCTGACAACAGTTATTATTAATAAGTTCGTCCACTGTGCGTGTGTTGTTGCCGTCGAACTCATTTGTTTTAAAATTCCCGACTTTTATATTGAAGGTAGACGCTCCAGCCGGAATCTCCTTAAGCGTGACTACTTCCTTGTTTGAACAAACTTTTTTTTTTTTTAAAAGAGATAGTGTCCTCGAGAAAAATATAATCAATGATAACACTATTGTCCACATATTATACACGATTCTTATAATTATGTATCCCCCCCACCGCTTCTAGTAACTAATACGTTTTCCCTGCCAAAAAGTATTAACACCTCGCCTTGTCATTTCTCTGGATTAGATCGGCCTTTATGAATAACTGTTTAATAAGGGCTTTACCTTTAGTCGTCGTAGATTGCTCTGTATATGATAAACAAATCTTGTTGTTTTAAGCTTGTCCTACCCCTCATGAACCCCACACACAACATGCCTAACCACAGTGCATGGAGGGACATCATAACATAATATATCACTGATATAATGCAATACAATCCAATGCAATAGCCATAGAAACCTGTCAGGAGAGGAGGAAGTCTACCTGATGATCTGCTCTAAACTTGAGCGAACAAATCCAGGAAGTAATCCAAGCCAAGGAAACAAGAGTATTAAACCTTACAACCTATGTGGCTTACACCGAACAGTGAATGTTTAATTAGAATAAAGCCTCGCCTCTAGAAGCAGAATAGGAGGGGACACAAAGGAGACAGAGCACGGGCTGCGGTTATGCCAGTTTTTCAGGTCCAGCAGGTCCACATCCATCTGTCTGACCGACAACTGTTGATATAACACCATCAATGTAGCTGTGACTGTGCATCTGTTTACAGAAGGGTGAAGGAAAGGTAAAGGAAATAAAAGTATGTATTTACATTTAATAAAATATCCACACTAATACAAAAGCTTAAATAGATATATGTAAACCATGATTTTAATAACATTTCACTGTATACGCATGATCTGAGAACATGTCTGGCACATATAATAATAATAATAATAATAATAATAATAATAATAATAATAATAATAATAATAATAAATAATACATTTGATTTAATAAATTATTTAAATTACAAGGTAAAATAACTCAAATTTATCCTATCCACGTGATATGAGTAAATGTATCTGTTACCACTACAAAAACTTGCAGTTGAGCATTTATTATCCAGGTTTTCACATTATCCCTGCAGCCCTAATACTGCAATGAGTGGATGTTTAAAAAAAATTATCTTGAAAAATGTCAAGTATCAACTTTAGGGTTTAATTTTAAATAAATTAAGATGTTTGAATACGCGATTCATTATTGTAGTTTTAATTCATCCAATGTAAAAACTCCTAAATTAATTAAATTACACCTAGATGTACCTCAACAACAAAAAAAAACCAAAATGTTTTCACTATGAATTTTTTTTTTTTTTTCTGCCTGTTTAATCTTCCTATCCTGGACAGCAGCAGCAGGCATTCACGATTCACCAATAACTGTACTGAAGCCTCAAGGCAGCAGGTGGCAGCAGATAATCAATGTTGATTATGTGGCTGCAGGATTATGAACTCAGTCACCAAAGTCCTGCAGACATATTGTAGTTGCTGTTGATGATGAGCATAATTTGTTTTGAGTAGTGAATGAAACATTACATAATGGGAAATTAGTATTTTTCAAAAATCAAAAACAACTCAAAACAACACTTTCCTGTATGACATATTGCTGTTTTTAATAAACCAATCTTTTCATCCATCTGTGAACTGACTTACCACACATTTATACACTATTTAGCTGCCTGCTTGCTTTAATGCTAAATTCTTTATTTTTTGTTTGTTTTGTATATATTTATGTTAACGTTCAGTATTCCCGTGTGTATTTGGATTTCCTTTCCAAACCTTGTAACAAACGCCATCTTCCTGCTGCCATCCCTCAGTTGCAAAGCCTGCTCAGTTGCTGGGAAATTGCCGAAAGCGAAGGTCTGTCTTTTGGGGTTACGTTTTCTGCAACAGAACGCAGCAACGCCCGTGGACTTGCTCTCAGCAAGGATGTAAAACTCCATCATCGTATTTGTGCAGTCTGACTCAGTCCGTCCAGCACATCCATCAGGGGATGTCTGACCCCTCGTCGTGCTCCCTTTTTGCTCGGGCTTTGGAAAGGGGAGAAATGCCCCGCCGGAGCTTTCTCGTAAGGAGGTCTGACTCCATGACCCCTGTGAGCTGGGGAGATTGTCTGCACTTTATTAGGAAGCACAAAAAAAAAATAATGGGAGGGAAGATACCCCTGGTGGAATAATGGATCACGGATGCTCTGCAGCATCGACACTGCACATCATTTTAGTGAAATGCTCATGTCTCGGGGGAAAAAAGCACGTGTGATTCATAAAATAATGAATTACAAGCTTCAAAGATGCTATGTTATAGCCCCTAGACCAGTGATCTTCATCAGGGGGTCCCTGATTTTCTTCCAAAAATACACAGTTATCCATATACTGTATACAACCTTTCATAAGCAAGTATAAATCTTGCTATTTGTTTAATGTTATGTTGTGAAATTGTGATGTACAATCGCCAATAAAGAATTAGAATATGTTCTATAAATATATAAATCTGTCAACAATTATTCTTTTAAATGTCTTAGCATTGTATACATTACAAAGTACTTTAATTCATAGCACTTTAGGCTGCACTCCATATTATTATTGGCCCGGTTTAATGAGCAACACAATTTTATACAATATGCAATACGGGTCCCTCCACCGTGTCCTTCCGTGACCTTTCAATATACAGAACAATTATTGTGAGCATAATGTTGAATTCTTTAATGACAAAAAGATATTCATTGAAAGTCACCACGGTATATGTACTGACTCAACGTAAGCATCACGGGTATAATTGGCAGACGTATCTCTCAACCCTTCTACAGATGTGAACATCTCGTTAAAACAAACATCCGTGCTGACAGCCACTTGATAATCCACATGACGAATACCCCCCCAAAGACTCCTCTGCTGCTTTTTGCTCTAGTTTCCTAACATGAGACACGGTAAATGTCGAGTCAAATCACGTCAGTTTTATTCATACAAAAATCACAAATTTGCATCGTGGGGCTTTAGAGCCTCTATCCTTAGACCCTTGATTGGATAAGGAAAAAAACACCCTAAAAACATTGTGAAATGGGGAAAAAAACACATTAAATCAACCCATGAAAAGGTTAATCCAGTAGTCAATGTTTGAAAGGCGTCATGAGCAGTGCAACAACTGGAATAGAGGCAAAAACAAACAAGTAAATCCAGCAAACAAAGCAGAGGGAAAGCCAAGAAGCCACACACACACACCTAAACTGGACCAGCTGTTCATAATAGCACAGCAGTGAGTTCAACAGGTGCAAACATACCAAGTCCAACACAATTTTGTGCAGAAAATTGGAATAATTCCCCCCATCTTCCTCCAACCATTTAACAGTGCCCGGTCTACAATGACGCACACCTGTTCCCACTGTGCAGCAACATAACAAAAAGGCATCCAATCATACTTTTCACCTTTCAACAAATCTGCTCTGTAGAGCAGCGTCAAAACAGTGAAAACCAGCTATTTTGTAAGAATTGGCTGATGCATTATTAATGTGTACAGGGCTCAGTGAAGTCGAGGAAGCAGCCTTTCTCCCAGACCAAACACAACAGAGCTGCCTTCTACTGGAACCACTGGTTTTTATGATTAAAGACGGCGGTATCGTTAAACGAGCCTGCCGTGGCTACAGCGGCGGTGATACCGCGTGGCTAACCCCACGCCTGTGTTGTGCTGGTCTACAGGTAATTGCTGTTCGTAATTAATTTTCTGGCAAGTGAGAGTGAACGGATATTAGGTCACGAGGGTGAGCTGCGTGGTACAGTCCGCAGGGCGGCTTCATTTAAAACACATAATCCTACTTTGTGGACCAAAGTTGGGTTTTTCCTCTCAGCTATACTGATTGTTAAGACTTTCATTTCCCCGCGGTTGTAAGAACCTCTTATTTATCGCCGAGTGAAAAGAAAGAGCAGGAGGTCCCCTCCTCAAGAATACTTCCCCTACGATCGGAGTGTTAAAGCCGGCCTGAAGGAAAGACAGAAAAAAAAGGACAAAACATAAAAATGTAACACTGAGTTATAAATTGGCCCTGTTATGTATGTTGTTTGACTGAAGGGTTGGAACGGCAGCAGTAAGTACACAGTCGCACAGTAGTGAGTTTGTGCCCTGGATTTCATGAACAATAGGCCCTTTTTCATGCAGAAGTCATTTTGACACCAGGTGTACTGTTCCATTTAGTTGGGCAAGGGCCCGGTATTGTGCATGTTGACTCACTGGAATGTCTGTGAAACACTTAAATAGAATGTGAATATGAATTATGGCCCCAGTGACACACATTTTGACCTTTGTTGTGTGACAAAACGGTCCAAAGATAGCATCTCTTAAACAGTAGGCTACAACTGGTGCCTCCATTTATATATTCTATGGGTTGAAGCAGGATCGTCTGATGTACAGATAATGTGCCAAAGACTTAGTCGCATGAATATTTAAAAACAGACCGTTTGTCTGAGACACAAATCTCAGTGATCGTCACTGTTGTTCACGCAAGAGAGTCAGCTAGCATTCAGACTCGTAAAGATGTGTTTTTTCTCTTATATGTCATGTTATGAAAGACAAAAACACCCTTACTTTTAAGTCAGATGTGACTTATTGTTTATCTTTTTACAACACTAAAGCTGTGTCCCAATCACCTTTGATTGCCTAGCAACCAGCTTTGACAGCTGGTTGACAGGAAGGAGCATAGTAGTAGTAACTTATGTTGTATGATTAAAATGGAGCCAGCGATCGTATTTTATTCTTTTTATTATATATCATGATGAAGGATGTGGCACCGCTGTGTGATATATTTCATGTAAGAGTGCAATTTCTGCCACATCTCCCGCTGCTGATCTGCCTGCGTTGCTCGTTGCCATGATGATTAAAGTCCAAATTGGCACCGCCATGCAATGAATCTTGAATAAGGGTTGGGCCACGAAGGATCCATCAGCTGGATTCCCTCGAATCTGGGAAAAGAAGATCGCATTTTGAAAGGAGTCTTCGAAATGGGACGCATTTGGTCTTCAAATCCACCAAGGGTGGACGCTGAATTGGGACAAAACTAGCAAGACCAGGAACCCCAACCAGTCCTGTTGCCGTTCTCATTATAGACCATTTCAACAGAATGCCATTGCTAGGCAACACCTTGAGTCCACGTTTACTTCCTGTCAGCTGATACACTACAACAAGGAAGTGATAAAAAGGCTGAAGGGTATGTAACTGAACTCAATGGTCCGGTTCAGATCAACCTGGAGCCGGATGATGATAAAACCTGCAGAGATGAAAGTGGACTTCAGGAGGAGACCCGAGCCTTCACGTTGCTGGGATCCGCCCTCTCCCAGGACCCCAAGTGGACTGCCAACATAGACACAAACAGGAAAAAAAGGCCCAGCAGAGGATATACGCTTCCTGCTCCAGTTCAGGAAGTTCACTCAGCCTCAGGGATCAACGCTGCAATTATCCAGGCTGTTCTTCACGTCTTCTCTTCTTCTTGATGCGAGCCTGCCCTCAATCCAAGACCGACACACCTCGAGAGTCAGGAAACATCACTGCAGACGCTTTCCACCCGGGACATAAGCCTGTTTCAGCTTCTACCCTCTGGGGGGCGCTACAGAACACAGAATGGCAAAAACAACCAGATACAAGAACAGTTTCTTCCCCACAAGCCATCACTGCTAATCAGTCACACAATGCTCCCGCTGCAGATTATACAGTTTACAGTTGTTCATGCAGAATTTGATTTTTAACATGCACAGATTATCTGTCACTGTCGATAAGAATCCTACACACTGTAGGATACAGTATATAGACATGTTTCCATGTTCATACTGATTATAATCATCCAGACTATATAGCCATGGTCACTGTTTATTTCTTTGCACTAGTCGTTTTGTTTACAACTTCCAGAACATAGACATCTTATTTATAGCATCTTTTACTTCCTTTTCTGGAGGGAACATTGAGAGAGAAGCAAAAATAATAAGAACCGAGTGAAATTCCGTGTATGGCTAAATAAAGCTGATTCTGAATGCTGCAGCGTCTCGAGCTTAATCACCGTCATGTCTTGTGTGCGCTAGCTAATGATATAGGATAGATGATTAGCACCAATGTAAATCATTGAGGCAAACTGCAAGGCATTAGCACACGGTCAAGTCTCGGACCGACCATATCATTAAGTCCAGCCAGTTATAATCTGAGCCATTAACAAATTGCTCTTGTTATAATTGCAGTCTCATCAGTGAAGGTACTTTGGTCATGTATCATGATGTAGCTATCTTCAATTGAGCTGTATGCAGCTGCAGACAGAGCCGTGAACGTTTTGGTCAAAAACATTAGAATTTTGCATTAGTGCCAGTTTTATCTTAAAGTTAATGGTCAATCCCAGTAAAAACCATCACATCTGTTGTTTCACCTTTTTGACAGAAACATGCTTCCATTAAAAAAATGTAGTTAATGTTTTTTTTTGTTCAACTAAATTAATAATAAATGTGTTTTTTTCCTTGTTTCTGGTCTCCTAATAACCCTTGCTTCTTGGTTCTTTGAGTCATAAATTCCAACCAACGTGCTATTTAGTACACTTAAAGGTTGTATCAGCGATTCTGGGCCGAAACATAAATTATCACATTCATCTGTTTTTACCTCACGATCCGCTAGCTGCCCGCCCCATAAGCAGGCCGTTAAAAAAACGCGTCTCTCTCGGCAGCCTAGGCTCCGAGATCGCACACAAAAACAAATGGTACTACCAACACCTTAAAAGCAAAATAAACAGTGTTCCAACCAATCACAGACAAGGGGTGGGTGGCACGTTCATGAAAATGCACGTCCATGATCATTTTCAAAACACGGGAGGGAGGGGCTAGCTGGCTCCGTTTGTTTTGGATCTCGCAACAGAAGTGAGGGCAACCAGAATCGCTGATACAACCTTTAAACTGTATGTGACTAAAAGTATAATAATATTAATAATAAATTAATAAAAATAATAATGAGAAAATGATAAGATTTCACTTCACTAAAGTGTAATCTATTTTTTTTAAATTCAGACATTTATTCTCACAAATAATCATTTGGGTTGGCATGGGTTACCATGGTTGCACCGCACATAGGAGGCTCTCAGGAAGTGATGTGGTTCTTACAGTTCAGCACGTCCGAAAAGACACATACATGCAAAAGCACTGAATCGCTGTAGTTTGGCATATTGAGTATAAAATGTTTGACTTAGTAAAGCTATTCATTTGTTGCCAAGACACTAAATATTAAATTTGATTTTCTTCCCTGTCACACAATATACCAATATATTAATTAGAAACAATCTAAGCCAAACATGTCATTATGCATGTTTGAGCTTTTTAAGTGTTCATGCTGCTGATTTTTTCACTGTAATTTCTTTATTTAATTATTTCCCCCCTAGTGGGTCTGAAGCCACTTCCTGTGGTGAGAAGTTAAGTGAAAGACGTATAATTGAGGGGACACTTCTTCGTCCATTACGGCACATAAAACATCTCATCCTTGTACGACTTTTAGAGCCAAGAAAGAAGGACGTCCTCCTAAAGAACTAAGACCATAAAACATGAATGAGCTATCCTCTCAGAATTAAATAGCACCTTAGAGCCATTAAGGATCCCTTTAACTATTCATCTGGTCATCGTCCTCGCCGCTCTGCAACATGAAATACAGCTGCGGTGTGCAGATGTACTATTTGTCACTGTCAGGCTGACATGTTGGCTTTGTCCGGCGCGCTGGCAGACTCCGAGCCCCTGTCATCAGAGTACGAGACCAGCGCAATGACTCATCGTTCACTCAGGAGCAGCAGTCGTAGTGTGGAGCGACATAATGGCAATGATGCTGCCATTTTGTTCAGTAAAGCCCCCCCCCCGCATCCATCCATCCATCCATCCATCCACTCGTGTACTCTCCTTTTCCATTCATGTCGAGGGCAAGAATGTATCCCAGCATGCAGCGATAACAGGAAAAAAAAAACACTCTGGTCGGTCGGCAGTCAAACAACATGACAGAGTCAGACAACACTCGACTTAATGTCCTGGGAGCAAGGAGGGTAAAGTGAAGCAAAAGCCACAGGAACAAAGATGGGAAATCCACTCTGAATGGCAAGCCACGTTTATTTATATAACCCATTTTCAGTCCTTTGCAGAAAACACCCAAAAGAAACCTTTATCTATCTATTTTAAATCTTTACACATAAAAGCAGTTGAAATCCAAGAGTTAACAGATATTATTTATAAAAACCAAACAGAAAAGTCTTCAGCCTTGATTGGAAAGAGATGGAAGTTGCAGCCGAGTTTGTTCCAGATATGATGTATTAACAGAGAAGTTTAGTTTGGACCAAGAAAGCAGACATGAGGAGTCTGGAGGGTTCATAAAGAAGCAGGAGATCCGAAATAAACTACATTCCTAGCATGGACCACGGCCCGTCGTTACTACCTAGCACCAGGGAGCGCAGGTAACCGAGTGGAAAGATATTTCTTAATTTCATTAAGAAAGGACAAAATCATCCTCAATCAGAAAGGCAAAAGCCAGCAAAGAAGTCTCAAACAGGGGCCTCAACACCAGAGCTTCTTGCTGAATGTGCTAAAAGGAGGTCTGCATCACTTTAAAGAAGAATAAGAAAAGAAAAAAACACCCTGGAAGTGCAATTCCCCACCTTTTATTAAACCCAGAAGAAAGGGGCGTCATCGCCATCACACCCTCATTGGCCGAGAGGGGACATGCAGCAAGCTGCCCTCAATTCCTAATCAGGAGCCGGTCCCCCACACCCGGCACAACAGGTGATCTGAATAACCCTCCAATCAACTCTGAGGAACAGTGACATTCACTGACAATGGATTTGGGAAAAGACATCAAGTACTGATATACAGTATCAGTGTTGTGTTTGCAGCTACTCCCAAGTGCCAAGAAAAAAAAATCTGTTATTGCAGGTTTCAAGTCACTAAGACAACTAGTTCTGTGTTTGTCGTTGTTTAAAGGTTTCTCCACAGGAATTAGTCGCCACAGGAAAGGAGTTTGTTGCTATGCTGCAACACCATGCAATATTTCAAAATAACATCTATGAAATGTCTTCCTCTTGGACGGAAAATATGTTGATTTTGTGGAAAGTCGGAATCGATATGTGGATTAAAAGCTATGTCACAATAAATGCAGGGGGGAAAATGACAAAATATAAATTATTTCCTAGTTTTCTATTAAAATCCAATGCTTTTTTCTTCCTGGATATGATGCATGCTTACATCATGACCAACTCATTTAATCATTTAATAATATGATATCCATCTATCAATCAATCTGCACCTTTTAAAGTTGTGAGATGATACATCACATACGTACGGAAGCTAGATGGCGTTTCAGCCTGGACTTTAAGGCCTTATGTTAGTCCCTTTCACAATAAAAGCTTGAGACATTCTATTTACAGACAAGTATTTCACATTTTCTTGTCATTAATTTATGTTTAGGCTTTTCAAGTGGAAATGAAAAATACTCACGCACGACGTATGGCTATTTTTCTAACTCTCATACCGTCATTTCAGTCGTGTTTGGCGAGTTCATGCTGCAGAATGGAACCCAGCATTGCTTTGAGCTACAGAGGTCACCAGCGGACTACACCTCAGCGAGTAACTCACTGGCTACAACGGCGCTAATGAAGCTAAAGTGGCTGTGTGCTACACGCTTGTGTTTCCATTCCCCTGCACTGCTGCCCAAGGGCTTAGTTAATTATCTCCTTTGTTTAAAATTGTTCTCACACCAGCCTTGAATGTGCTGTTAGCGGGGGTGAGTGAGTGGTTTGTGCTTGATCAATAATAGGACTCCTGTGTGGCAGGAAGCAAATCCTACTTTCTCCCACCTGTTTTTTTTTCTTATCCAATCTCCCTTTCTTTGCTGTTTATCTCTTGTGTTCCTTTTTCCCTTCGACACGTTGCTGCTTAATCTTCTCCTGCTTTCGTTTCTGTGAAAAACCCAATTTCAAGTCCAGGTGATGGCAATTTACACAGCTGTTAGGTTTGTTTGACATGAATGGAATAGAATAGATCATTTTATAGATTTACATCACTCAGTTGGGGAACACTTCATAACAACCACCCTTAATAAATGGCAATTTGATAGTTTATTAAACATTACTTAGTAGTTATTTTTACTGCTTACAATGAACTTATAATTATTAATGTTAACTAATCATTCGTAATGCTATATTTATTGTTATTTAAACAGTTTATTGTTTTTACAATGTGACATTGTATATACTTTATTCAATATTTATATATACTATATTAAGTAATGATTACCAAATGAACATCTATACACATTACATAGACACAGGGACCATAAAGTAATTATTAACCATTGTCAAGGTTTTAGCCTTAATAAATAACATCAATATTTCACAAAGTAATCATAAATCATTTTAACAGCCATTATAACAATAATCCAAATGTGTATAGATGGTTTACAACCATTAAAAAAGTGCAAGAAATATGTGATGCATCTATATATGTCATGTTTAAAAATGTTTTAAAAAACATTTGTTAACCGTTTAGAACTTATTTGGTAATCATTTACAGAAACTTTTATAATATGTGCAACAATAAAGTCATTAGCATTGAATTGTTTGTCAAAAGCAAAACAATGATTTACTTAGTTTAATTAACTCCCAATTATCAATGTATTAATGATGGTTATTATAGAGTGTTACCAAGGATGGATATTGTGTTATTGTGTTGCTGTGTTGTTTTTAAGGAACTGGAGGGCATCGTCTGTGGTCTTGTTTGTAAAGTGCCATACAGGGAGGTTTGTGATTATTAGTGCTGGCCGCCATAATCACATCAATGCCTCTCAGGGAGGGAGTGGGTGGCGTGGAGAGAGGGAGCCGATTATACTGAGCGCCCGGTTGCAGTACTGTAACATAAAACATTGGTAATCTGGTACAAAAGTGAATATTGTATAAAATAATTCAACATTCAAACAGTGGCTGTCTTACTAAAAGCAGAAAAAGCTCAAACTTGTCAAATTTAAATATGGTTTTACAGTAAAAACCAACCGGCTCCAATTACTTGTCATTCTTTGACAAGGGACCAACGCACATAATAAAAAAACACAGGTTTTATTGGCTTTTCTGACTTTCAGGCTGTAGCTTGAAAAAAGAGCAAATTAAACCAACGTTTTCCTTCTTATAGCAAAGTTCTCACACGGAGACATGATTAGCAGGATAATCATACCACTTCTATGGTAAAACCTTGAATAATACGGAGTCCCTCTGGGAGGGGTAGAAATATGTTTGTACCATGAACATGAATGTTGAATATTATGTGAATGCATGTTAATTCAATATACAGCACCATTACAACAACACCATAACGTTTTTTTTTTATTCTTTATTCCATCCATCCATCCGTTGTCTACCGCTTATCCTGTATTCAGGGTCGCGGGGGGGCTGGAGCCGATCCCAGCTATCATTGGGCGAAGGCAGGGTACACCCTGGACAGGTCGTCAGTCTATCGCAGGGCAAATTCTTTATTGAAAATGTTAAAAATAATAATAATAGCCTAATAATAATAATAATAATACAAACTAAATAAAGTGTATGAGCAGTTAAAAGGAAAGCAAAAAAAGAAAAACAAGCAAATGGGATCCTTTATTCTAAGTAACAAATACATGACTCAAATAATAAAGTTCATGTTCAAAAGGTATAGGAAGAATTTAAAAAACTGAAATTGAACAACTCAATAGGACTTTAAGTAAAATGAGACAAAAATTACACATACAAAAAAGTTGCAATATTTTCTTCTTTTTTAGCCTTCAGTAGGAATATATTAATGTCTAAGCCTCAACGGATCTATTTGTAATCTTTTCTTCACAGCTATTTATATTTGAAGTAGTCATTTTGATGGTGACCGTCCAGTAACATTTTCTTCAGCGGCATCCTACGGCTCTCAGTTGTCATGGAGACGGTTCAGTCGACATCACATGACCACACATGGAAATTCGTTTAAGAGATGTCATCATAACCTCGATTTTTGTTTTTCGTTTTGTTTGTTGAAACATTTTTCCAAAAAGTTCAACGACCAATCACAGTCTGGAGGGGGCGGGACATCATGGTTGATGGTTGTTGTAGCCAGAGTCAAATTTTCATTCCCATTCAGTCCTGGATGATCACATCAACAGCAAAACCAAACCTTTCAAATTCACTTTGTTCCTTGCTTCTTCGGGATTTAAGGGTCTTTGACCACAGATGGGCAGAAAGACAGAGTTAATAAATGCCTATAGGGCCAAATGTAGTGCCACGCACAATTCCAACTCACTTGAAAGAAGTCTTAAATAAACCTAAATCAGCTTTACCTTAAAGTCTTTTTTTCTTCTTTCCTAAATGGACTGAAGCCCAAACTCATTAAAGTTTTATTTTGTGGGCCTCCAGCATCGGAGGAATAACAGCTGTTGGAACGTTGTCACAGACATTCACTTAGTGTCAGAAAAATGAAATGAAGAAGACTGTTAATCAATTCACGTGTACTCAACATGTGTTAATGACCTTTCAACGGGGGCCGTCACCCAGCAGCAGACGGGTCTGTTCAGACACTATATAATAGAAAAAATGAATCAGACAATATTTTGCTTTAAAATATCAATGATTTCAACCTCAAAAGCCGTACTTTGTAAGCCAAGAGATGTTAGGTTATTCACAGTTTAAATTATAAATCATAAAGTTCTTAATTCCATGTTGGCAATTACTCAGATGGTGTGAATTTAATTTTGGAGGATCCTCGGTTTGCAGTCTGGGCTTCGAATACTTGATCAACTTTTGACTTTTCATCTCTTGCATCAGCCTCATCCCTCAACATCGGTCATCGGGGAAAATAACTCATCAGTGTGAAGACACATGTTTAAATAAGTGGGTAGAGATGCGTGTGCACAGTTATAGTGTGTGTGTGTGTGTGTGTGTGTGTGTATAGTGTGATGGCGAGGTGGGGGCCTCCGTATCCTCCACTGTCTGGCCAAGGCGGAGTTTCAGCTGACATGGTGAAATATCGATGTGGAATAAATTCCTGTCTAATTAGAGTGGCTGAATTAATCGGGAAGCGTTTAATTAGCAGAGTTTTCTTTCCGGTCGAGGGGAGGTTTTGATTCGAGCCATATGGCTGCTCCCTCTGATGATGCCGCGGTTCACAGGCTTTTAAAACATGAATTCCTTTTTTGTTGGAAGCTTCAATGAAATTGAGCCTTTTGGTGTCAGGGGGGATATTGTAATAGACCTGGGTATTATGAAATACTTGTAATGGCATTACATGTGGTATTTTGAATACTATGTCCTGTTATTTTTATACTGGAAAGTTATCGCTGCCTGGAATATTTCTAACTAGTTGATGTTTATTTCAAAAACTAGTTCTATCCACTTCAGTTGCTTCCAGTTAAGATTCAAGAATAATAAGAGCTAATGCATAGAGCATACATAAATTGATATACATAGATATTTGGTCATCGATCAAAGTATAGGACACATTTAAAATTTGACCTGATGATAGACGGAAACTTAAGGGATCACCAGAATAATTACAATTTATCCAGAATTTATCCTTTCATGACATCCAATTGTTATGGACACATTTAACTTAAAAACCACATTTTTAAACCACATTCAAGATTCAAAGAGTTTAATATCATATGCACAGTAAATAAATATGTTTACCTCTATAATGAAATTCTTCGTTTGATGTTCACAGAATGCCAAGCAATGTCAAATAAGTATAAAAATAGCTAACATAGACATGGAGGTGCTGGGGGGGAACCAGAGGATCATCAAAGTCATAAGAGTACATCGTCTGGGCACCATGAATGTAAAAATGGGGAAATCTGCATCAATCCATATTTAAAGTGATATTCCACTAGAATATGTGAATAAACTGCTTGTGGTGCTAAATGAAATGTCTAGCCATCAAAAAAGTGTACCAAATGTCACGGCAATATAAATTTAGTCAAGACTTTTCACTAAAAAGCAAATAAAATGTAAATGTCATGATGGCGCTATCGAAATTTAATTGTTGTTAAAATGTGAATTTAACTGTGATATTTCAGACTGGACCAAAGTGGCGAACTGAGTGACAGACCAAACCGACAGACAGTGCTTTCTTTTTTTAAAGTTATATAAAAAGAGTTGTTTAGTTCAAGGACACCTCTGCAAGAGAACATTCAAAAAAACAATTACAAACCCAGAGGAGAGGCATAATGTCCAAGCAACGTATTATTTCTCTGCCATGGACGTATCAAGTGTAATTTAATCCTTTTCATTCCACCAATGAAATGTCCCTGAGTACATGGAGATATTTTAGAGACCGAAAGTTCAGCTGCAAACTTATTTCAGAATACAAGCGGTGTCAATCTAAAGGTGCACAATATATCAGCACCGTATCTGTAGCAGAAATCCGTGATGAACCCTCACGGATGATTCACGGAGGCAACATGTCGCTCAACATGAAATTATGGAGAAAAAAAAGACAAGATGGAACAGATTAGCAGGATAAAGAACACCTTTGGATTTAAATATATCCATTGCACACACTGCGAGGCACAACATTTAAAATTACCTTTGCACGAATCGGGGAAATGCATCATTGTGTCAAGCGATAATCTCAGATAACACCGACTACTCGTGAATTATGTCGCACGTCAACATCACCCGAGCGTGTATGCCTTTAATGTGCAAACTCACAGTATCGGCGGGCGATTGATTGATGAGACGGACAAAAAAACAATCTGCCCTACTGTCATCAGCCGATCAGCAATGAGTGGGATGAGGGGAGTAAAGATGGCAGTCGCTGCAGCGATTTATGAGTTTGGACTTAAGTATTGTTGAAAAAGTAGATGCATAGACTCTCACACATACAGTATCGACCCTCTTACACTAAGCAAACAGACGTCAAACTATATAAGGGCATTAACCACCAAAGATCGCCACGGCAACCTAAACAATGAGCCATTAGAAGATGGGTAGACTACTTTAACAAGCGGCCTACTATTTAGATGGAAGGTGTATTTGCTGGAGGAACCACAGAGATTTAAGTTAACTGAGATTCAGCATACATATTTAGAATCAGAATCATATTCATTACCAAAAAGGATTTTACACAAACGAGGAATTTGTCTTGGTGAATAACATTGTACACAAACATACAACAATAAACCAAAAATGACTATAATATATGCAATATAAACAAACAGAGACATAAAATGTGGATGATTGATAAATAAAGACGGAAGGGGTCCAAAAAAAAGAGATAAAAAAGACCTAAAAATAATAAAGTGGTATTTTTGATGACATCGGCTGAAAACCAACGTCTATAGGAATTTGACTGAAATGTATTTGAAAACAGCCTGTCTGGTTGCAAAGTTCAATCATAAAATACATCATTTCACTCATGTTGACATATTGGAAACCATTTGTTTTGCATTTTTCTCAAAGATGCTTTACAAGTTACGCTAAGATAAAATATGCTACCATTGTATTGTTTTAAGTTTCCAACGTACATCAAGCTCTTCTACTGCTTACAAAAACCAGTATCCAATTTCATTTTCTGTCAGCAGTTTTCAATTCAATTTGATTAGTTCAACATTTTTACGAATACACTCTGCTGACGAAGCAGCACCTGAGGAAAATTAGTGACTATTTCATCACTTATGCATAAAACCAAATGATGAACGGGGAAAAGGAACAGCAAGGTGAGGTCACATCTATCTCCAACGCATTAGAAGAACTTGACATTGGACTCAAAAACCATTTAATGAAAGCTGCATACACCAAAAAGGTTTTTCCGCTTGGTTTGCTTCCATATATTCGATCCCACTGCACAAGGTTTTTTTTTCTCCAATTTTTTATAAATGTAATAAATATAAAGAGTAAGAAATAGAAGCTTGCTGGCTGCTATGCATCCAGCTCTCTTTATACAGCCATGATCTCGAGACAGTTCAAGCCTCTCCTCATGAGATGTCCTTATCGCTCTCTTTCATGTTTGAGGACAAAACTGACAATACTGCTGCTAAATGCAATTTAGCCTCGTTCCATTTATGATCCTCGATGAGACACGTTCGAGATAAATGGATTCATGTGTCTCTTCTCTCCCAACCAAACCAACCGGCTAGTAAGATAAATGCTAACATTAGCATATGTGGCTAACACGAGCGATGATGATCCACGAAGGTCGGTTGCAGTAGCAAAGTCATGAGTTTGAAAGCTTTTGAAAGCTTTTGAATTGCAAAAACACAGCAGTTTATACTGATGCGTGACAAGAATTTACCACAAATCAAAGACGTAGAGTAAGAGGAGGAAAACGTTCGGACATCATCAAGAAACCACAGTGTCTGACCCAAAGACAAGAAACTGTGTTTCTGTGCTGAAACTAAACACATTGACATCATAAATAATACTAATAATATAAAATATTGTTGCATCTCCTGCCCTTACATGCATCAAATTCCTTTTTTTAATATTTTAAGATTCTATTGACATTTTCAAATGAAGTGTTGAATGTGTGTAAAAATGATTTTGTGTTATTGTGGTTATATTTATGTGACTGCCCCTTTAACACATGGGGGCAACTGGAAGAGAGAACTGCTACTTGATCGTAGTGAAAATGTCATTTTTTGGAAAGGCTAAATGCCAACAAATATGAATTAAATTGACGTTTTTGTGAGATAAGAGAACTTAATAATGAAGCTTCAAAGTATTTGGTAATTATAGCCGTATCTCATGTGCACAAAACTCCTCGGAGCGACTGGCGTTTTTCTCTTCTTTTTCAAAAGAAAAAGATTGACAGAAAATGTAATATTACTCAAAATGTATTCACAGATTTCGATGGTGACGAACGAGGTGCTAGATCCAATCAGATCAGAGGTCTCGGATGATCTTCCAGCTCAATTGAGTTTTGCACATTTGCAAAGAAATGTGTCTTAGTGATTTGGTCACTAACAATAAAAGTGCAAAAGTCGACATTATATAACGTGAATAGAGTGTCTTTAAATGATTTATATATATTTTTTTCTTCTTAACGGACTGCTCTCATCAAAATGATTGAGGATGCAGCGTTTTTTCCATGCATCGCTAATGTCGGAGCGAACACGGATTTACAGCTAATCCGAGGATGCCTCCATCCATCTCAGAGTAAACGGTGGAGCTACTTAACTCAAGACAGCATGTAAGCATTCGCAGTTTAGCTCTGAAATAAAAATATTATATTAGTCGGATGGGGCCGACGTCTGCAGCCGACCTCTGGCTTCACGCGAAGGAGACAAAAAAAAAAAAAAATGTCTGTCATCACGCCGCTGTTATCGTTGCGGTATCAACCCGCACACTTCGGGGGGCTATAAACCGGTAATGTATGCATATGCTGTCACCCGTTTAGATAACAAGCCGAGAGAGGAGAATTATCACAGCCGCTCAGCTTGCGGGGCAAACATGGGCGCTGTTTGTTTGTCGTTGGGATCCGTCTGTTTGTTTGCAGCGGTGGGTCATTACTTTAGGAGTTGAAAAAAAGAAGAAAAAGTAATTGAATGACCCTTTTTTTCACAAAGTTTCCAGAGCCGCATGTGCGACTCAAGGCTACAATGTTGCTTCAGTTATTGGTGATGAGAAAAAGGTTTGAGGGCTCTTGTTTAATGTTTAGTCTGAAGGATGAGTGAATATTTGGCAGCTCATGTTTACCAGATGATGGTTTCCTGGTGCTGTAGATGATTACAATCGCCGTGCATTTTAAATCGTTTAGATTGGAAAGATGTGCAAATATTTGCATGAGTATAATTTGATGTTGTATAGATTGTCAGGGGCCTGCACTTATGTTGATGATGTCGGTGTCAAGGTGCTTTTTTTTAATGGGATAAACAAACACACGACAAACTGTTTGAGGTGCATGCAGATTCACTTTTGGGCAAATTTCCCAAAGCGCCTCCAGAAAAGGTGGAGCGATACGACTCTTATAGAAGTAGATGTCTTCCTTTTCGGTACAGACACGTACTGTGATCCTGTCATCAACTTTGATATGTAGCATCAAAAGAAAAAAGGGTGGGTGATGCAAACATGGTCTCCCGTCTTTCGGCTTCAACCCCCTCAAGCACAATGAAGTGTGGCGTAAATAAATCAAACACGCCACTCAGCCACCTGTCGCCAGACAAAATGGCCAGTTTTAACTCGGCCCTTTGTTATCGCCGCTGAGCACTGAGAGCCGAGGGTGCTGGCTCGAGTGAACTGCCGGGGATCCTCCTTTTATTCTGGTGAAATGTGACACTGATGACTGAGCAGCAAACGGCGATATCACAGCCTCTGCTTTTATCCTGTTTTCCACCACTTTGCCATTCGGGGGGGTGGGGGGGGGGGGGGGGGGTGTCACCGAGGAGACAAGATTAGTGGACGTATCTCACATCTTGCCATGCTGAAGATTCTCTGTCCTTTTTTTATATTTCCCAGCCGGAGACACCAACACTGACATTTTCACCTTGTTAGACAGGAATTAACTGGTGAATTACATGCAGATCCAAAACAGGCATGTAGTTGGTTGAGATAAAGGCCAAGCTTGAAGATCGTGGGCCGGGGAAAGGGCAACCGAGGCTAGGGGAAGGCCCCATTCCTAATTGCATAATAAAGTACTGCATACTAAAGTACTGCATACTAAAGTAATGCATACTTAAGTACTGCATACTAAAGTAGCCTACTGCACACTAAATTACTGCATACTAAAGTAGCCTATTGCACACTAAAGTACTGCATACTAAAGTAGCCTATTGCACACTAAAGTACTGCATACTAAAGTAGCCTACTGCACACTAAAGTACTGCATACTCAAGTAGCCCACTGCACGCTAAAGTACTGCATACTAAAGTACTGCATACTAAAGTAGCCTACTTCATACTAAAGTACTTCATACTAAAGTAGACTACTGCATAATAAATGATTGCATAATAAAGTAGCCTACTGCATACTAAAGTACGTCATACTAAAGTGGCCTACTGCATGCTAAAGTACTTCATACTAAAGTAGCCTACTGCCTACTAAAGTACTGCATACTGGAGTACTGCATAGTCAGTCAGCGTGTACTACACTCTGCCTTGTTAAACAGGCCTGGTCTGCCAGTGGACTCTCTGATATACGGAGCTCGTCTCCTCCTCCTCTCCATCTGTATGCATTCATGTCACATTGATGCTTGTTACTAACTGGACTTCTTACCCAGGAGTCTTTGTGCTTTTCTCGCCTCGCAGTAGCAGCTGGACCGTGGTCAGACATGCTGCCTGGCCGGCTCCACACCCACTGCTACTTCTATCAGTCCCACTTCTGTTATTCTTATGCTTCTATTTTCTGCTTTCTTATTCATATTATCCCCCTAACTCTACTGCTGATCTTCTGTTCTAGTTTTCTGCCATTAGATATAGTCAAATTTATAGATTTTACAAATAGGAATACGACTATATCTAAATCCATCTTTTAAAAAAAAAAAGTTTCTTAAGAGGTAAAAAGAAAAGCCCTGTCATGGTTCCTCACATCTGCATCACACTTTCTGCTGCATAATTAACACCAAATCACTGTCTCTCAATCCCAGGGGGGATTTTAACGGTGTCATCGATCAATAACACAACTGACAGCTGCATTGTAGTCACTCTGTGCTATTTGGGGCAGTAAAAAAAAAAAGGTCTTCATTGTCCTGGTAAATTGTAGGGAAGTACATGCAAAGAGCCCATCCATTTTGATGGCTTTTCTCACACGATCCTCTCACACTCGATGCTAATGACGAGTGAAGCGACCCCAGAAATCAATCCCGGAGCAGATACTCGGGTAAGTAACTCGACTAAGGAAGGGTTCCTTCTTTGGACACACAAGAGAAATGGCGAGCAGAGATGCAATCAAACAAGGTCGGTGAAGGGCCATATATTTCTGGAACAGAATGGAGTCTGTCACTGGTTTACTAATGGGCTCTTGACTGAGAGCAGAGGGGGGTGGGGGACTCTGGACTAATTTCATTTTAACCGCCATGCAGCCGGCAGCTCTGTGTACATCAGTACAAATCTTCAATCAATTCTGTCATATGGACTGTATTGAATTCTGTGAGTCAGGAGAACTCACAGTGTCACAGTGTTCAGTCTGGTCTCAGTGTTAGGAACGGCATTTGTATGGATGGGTAAGAAAACCGAGGCCTTTATACCACGGGGGAATTTTTTTTAAGTTTTTATTGCACGTAAATATATACTCAATGAAAGATCCTGGTAGTTGTTGAAAAAAAAATGTATTGAAAAATGCAGCAACTGTCACAAATTAGCATTTTTGCAGCTTTTCTCATGTTGTTTATTTGTGTGTAAACACATTTAAACACATGTTATTTGTCATTGTAGAAAGACATTTTTGATTCAGAGCATTAACATTGCAGGAATCAATCGTTACTATGCACAGATAAAGCGGAGCAATGTCTGCATGAGCGGAGAATGCGGTTGCTTTCCCTCTGTGTGTGTTGTTATCTGAGCTTCTCGGTGCTCTCGGAGCATACAGTATGAAGTAGTTATTGATTAAGTATGGGATAATACATTACTGAGTTGACAGCACTCATTTTAAAAGCCCGTTGAAATGCTGCATTTCCTGCCTGTCCTTCCTTCTCACGAAATCCATAAGTTCTTACAATATTTCCTGTTGACTTCATAAGAACTAGAATGTGTAATGTGGGAATTAGATATTTTTTACGGATGCTGTTTTGTCAGGAGCTTTTAACTGACACTTCAATGCACCTCCTCCTATTTCTTCTCGAACATAAGAAAATGCATTCAGACCAAAAGAAAAACAAATCCATCATGGGTGTTGGAAAGTGGAGAGCATACATTTATTTGATTTGTAGTTCGAGCATTTTTATATTAGATATTAATAATCCTACCCAGGTCCGGGTCATATCCAGTTATTATAAAAAAAAGAGTGAGAACAGTTAAAAGTGATATGAGTACCTTTGCAGCTGAGGGTTTCCTTTGGTACATTACTCTGGTTTAAATGAACTCAGCATACTGCTAGCTTTAATCACTTTCTCCCCTCTTTCCCTCAGGTTCAGAGTCGATAGGAATTAACTTTCCTCTCCACCATTATAAATCACCGAGTTCAGGACGCCCATGGTTTATTGCCGTTATGAGCAGATACCTTTGTAGATTCCTACAGACATTTTTATGTTTTATGCTCTTCGCATTAAGTGGCTCTAATTGTTTGCTGAGTAAAAGCTTGCAGCCATTCGGCGGTTTCATTAGCGGGATTGCTGATAAACTAAACTGTGATGACTGTGGTTTGTGATTTATAATCTGACCTGAGATGAGGGGGGTCGGCTTGCAAGCTACTGGGAGGAGCGATGCGTGTTGAGTGGCTTGTGAAATCAGGCTTGATATCACCCTGCGTGTGTCCTAGCAGCGTATTCAACATGCAGTATGCAAACAAGCGACACCCGTACTATACATATTTCTTTTTTTTTCTTTTTTATGACACATTCTTGGCAGGCGGAGGCATGGAGCACGCCAAAATATGGCTCGGGCCCAGTACAGCGAGTTCCTGGAGGTGTTCCAGCAGAGCCAGAATCAATCTATCGCCAGCTGCAGCTGAGCCGTCGTCCAGGATGAGGTTCATTCAAAAGGAGATCATTTATTTTCTGTCTGTCTATGTAAGATAGCAAAGAGTGATGTAGATCATTCACTGCGTTTAGCATGCCGTGCAAAAAGATATAATTAGAACTGGAGGTCCAATATAAAACCAAAACACATACTATGTAGATTTTTACTATTATATATCCTTAAATAGATAATATATCCTATAAAGAAATAACAAAAGGGGTATTTGTCATACAGTTTTTTTCTCTTACCAATGCTATTATATATATTAACTACTATTATGTAGTTAATATATAGTAAGACTTTGTATTAAAACAACTTATACAATATACTTTGACAGATTGGCTGAAAATCGACCAGCTGGCAGGAAGTCCTCACATCAGTATCAATAACGTCTATTGATTAGCGTTTAGTTTTTGTAGCGTTTAAAGCTACTATGACGGACTTTCGTTTTGTGTTGATGTTGACGTCCTAGTGGACAATAGCGGTATTTGTTTCCAAACACTAGACTCCCTTATCTCTCCAGGGCTCAGATTGCAGGTTGAAGGCGGCAGCAGATTTGGGTCTGAATTAAGTGGGTGGGCTGGTTCCTGCCGGGGGCCCTGCTGGAGATCCTGTCGGGGGCCCTGCTGGAGATCCTGCCAGGGGCCCTGCTGGAGTCAAAACTGACAGTTTAAAAAAAATCTGCCTGGTTTCATCAGATTTGACTGGAATTGGACCTGACAGCATTACAAATGAGTAAATATAAAATAACAAGTCTTCTCACTGATGGTCTTGTTTGCTGGAACATCATATAGGTTCAATCCCAGAGACCCCCTAAGGTCTTGAGCTCTGGACCCTCAGGGACTTAGCAGGCATCACCTGGTAAATGGTTGAAGACAAGAGGCTGCGAGGGCTTGAAATGGTGTAAATATGAATGGGACAGAACCTTGTGGTGACATATCACGTTACCTTGACGATATCAAATCATATTAGTACAATTGTTGATTTTATTTTATCAAACTGATTTGGATATCGTCCAGACTCTTGCCTTGTGAGAGATCATTGTTGAATAATTCATATTTTTACTTGTTTTTGTCACAACAAAATGAAAACAAATTGTTAATCTAAAGAAAACTGGTATGTAATATAGCCTTTGTTTGCTCTGATTTCTTGTGTTATGTATAATCTTAAATTGTTAATTTTTGTATGTACATTTAATATGCCAAACACTAGTGTGCCCTCCTCTTTGTTTACTTATTTTTAAGTTCCAGGGCTTCCCACATATAAACCCATGCTAAACGTCCCAACACTATTCATTTGGGGGTAATTCCCTCAGGCAAAGTCTGCAAAAATGCAGACTTACAGAAAGTGTCCATCAAGCACTCTTCGATTTGATGGAGGAATGCGTCCTAAACCCTGGGAATGAGTCAGCATTTTTGCACGTTGCTCATCTTGAAGTCAATGAGGGTTTTTGATGGGTTTTTGTTTCGATGCCTGAAATAAGGTCTGTAAAGTAATTGTAACGTTTTGTTGTACGACATTAAATGAGCCAGGAAATATCTCTCTTGTGAATTTTTAACCTTTTGAACCGTTTTAAAAAGGCCGTTGCTAACAAGTGACTAAATGATTCCACAAAATGTGATCACGCATGAAACTGCAGTTCAATTTTGAAAATGATCTTGCCGAACAAATGTGGAAGTATCATAAACTTCACTTCATCTTCATCAATATTGCAAAGTCCAATGGAAAAAATCCCATTGGCTTATTGTCGAGGGAAGCAGTGCTATGCTAACTTCAAAATGTCAAACGTACAACACTCAACTGAGCATCAGTATTACATTCAGACTGTTGTATAACAACAGTGCAACTGAAGTAGATCTCCACAGGATTTTCTATTTTGCTTTAAAAAAAATAAACAGAAAGAAAAATACTTGAAAACAGAGTTTTGGGGTGGAATAAAACAAAAATGCACCCTTGAAGTTCAGCTGAGAGAAACCGGGTCACAGAATGAAGTTCTGACCACTGAAGCCCAAAATTAAAGCACATGGTGGAACATTGTGGGAGCAGCTTATTTCATGGGCTAGCAGCAGACAGTTTCAAGACTTCCTACTGAGCATACTTTGAGTGTGTGTGTGTGTGTGTGAGAGAGAGAGAGAGAGAGAGAGAGAGAGAGAATGTGTGAGTGTGTGGCAGCAAGCTGTTCCAGTCCTCTTTCCCCCACATTTCCATCTGTCACACTCTACTTGGCCACTGCGGAGAAAAGTATATATCACTCAACAGCAGTTGCAGAGGATTCAATTGTTATCAGGTTCACACCTGTCCAACAAAACCCCTCTTCAGCGGAAAGTGACCACAGCCGTGTAGCAACGATCAGCTCGGTAAATATTTGTCATTGGTCTTTCGGTGCCGCTACAAATTTGTAAGGTTGGCTCAATTTGAATTACTTAACAAACGTTCTTTTTCATCAGCATTGGAAAGGAACCCACAAGTCACTGTGAGTTTATTCGCTCAACGTCTTCATCCACTGAAAGACTTGTGTTAAGAGGAAGCTGACGGCGCACCATTTCCAATCAAAAAAAAAAAACCGCTTTGTTCGTTCAGCGATCACTTCGCTCAAAGTGCGTTGACCTTGCAGAGCACATGTAGCAGTCGTTTTCCACCTTTCGCTTTCACTCTCCGATTTCAGGTCCATTTCTTCCTGATTATTACCCACAGCATGTCCTCACTACAGTAGGGAGCTTCGGATTGGAAAGAGTGATTTGGTCTTTTGCTGTTGAACTCAAGTGCAGGTACGTGAGCTGCTGAGAAATGGATCAAATGTACCGACCGTATGCATTACATCAGGAATGGTCTGATCTTATGCAAAATCAAATATAGGTAATACAAAAGGGTCAGATACAAAACACTTTTTTATACTTTTTTTTTTACAGATATTTTCACCATCCTCTGTTATTAGTGAAGCAAAGGAGGAGCAAAATGGGAAGCCTGTGGTATGTAAGTAGGTTAGGCACTGGGTCGAATTCTGGGCAAACTTAAACTTTAAAAAATGGGATGACAAATTCCATTGAGTGTGTCCCATAATCTCCATCTTCTCCATAGTTAATGTTGTAAGAGGTATTTGTTGCTGGATTAAAGACTAAATTTACATTGCGGTGATCATGTATTCCTTTGAGATGAGAGCAGAGTTGTTGTTCAACAGCACCATTCTCCCTGCAGACGAACACGACCGTTAGAGCACTTAGACTTAAAGAGGATATGAAGAAGCTGTTTGGATTGCTCCTTTCACTCTCATTGTAATGTTTAGAAAACCCTGACCTACTGTAAATGTCAAATAGACTAATACTCTCGTCTTTATCGGAAAGAATCTGGCTTTTGTTGCAGTTGCTTAACAAAGTACAAACGGAGGTTCTTGTTTCGTCCAAATCCTCTCGAGCGGAGCAACGGCAGTCGTCTTAGCTGGATTTGTAACGGCCCAGTCACAAGGATGTGTTTGTGTTTACCAAGGATCTGTTAAATGACGACTGTTTCGAGGGAAGTATACTGACCAGAAAATGACAGGATATAAGTATACAAGAAGAGAGAAACAAACACAGGACTTTCACCCAGGAGGCTGCTGTCCCTGTCCCGTATGAAAACCACAAGTAAAGATTCACTTTAGATTCAAGAATTTAATGTCACAGTTCACACTGAGGAATGACATTTTGAGGTTTCCCTTCACACCGGGACTTCAAATAGATAGTACAATAGAAATGAATACAAATATATACTTAAAAACTAAAGGAATAGATGTATAAATATATGTACAAAAGAACAACATGTATGCAGTTTAGCAGCAATTTTCATAGGCCCTGAGAAGATATGAATATAGTGCAAATGTGCAAATATACAGGTTTGTGTGTGACAGTCATTCAGCAGCCCAATGGCTTGTGGATAGAAACTTTATGCTACGTTACACAACATTGTTTCACTTGCTATGTAAAGTACATAAGAAAGCCTTCTGAGGGGGGTTTATTTGTGTACTTCAGGTACCTTGTCATGGCTGTTGCATTAGATCAGTGTTTCAAACCTTAACCTAGAAGATTGGTTGCCGAACCAATCGTTTCACAACATCCTTGCACATGGCGTTATGGGTTTCTGCAAGCGTGATATACTGTAGGTAAAGAAAAAGTATTGGTTTGAACTTGGTCGAAACAGACAGTTGCGATTAACAAACCCCCTCTGCGAATGTTAACCCATCTGCTACGATCAATGGAAAGATGCCGGTGGAGACAAGCAAGCATTTTACGGACGAAGAGATGTCTGCTGGAGTGTTTAAAGTTGATTTCTGGAATGTAGAGACAGAAAAAGGCAGAGAGGAGCGGGTTTTGGAGGAATATGAGATAAACTGGAGTTTCCAGTGAGTTCGGCAATCGGTCTGATCCACCGCAACGAGTTGCTGCTTGCTGCCAGTCAGGGAACTTATCTACGGAGCGCTTGTGGATGAACCAAACCAGCCAAACGGAGCCAAAAATGCTCTTCTAGTTGTGCCTGAATGCGACTCGTTTGTTGTCTTTCAGCGTGTGAGAACACAGACGAACACACTTTAAAGTCGTCACAGAGGAAAGTTGATTGAGATTTATTGATTAATATTACAGCTCACAATGTCTCATTTTTGTATTGTGGAGTTATGTTTTCTTCTTCAGATAATCACATCTTGAGATGCAGACTTGGCTGCTTCTCACCAATTATCTCCATCCGCCTGTCAAAACGCCATAAGCAGCCGTCTCATTAGGGTTGTCTCATTAGGGTTTCCTCATTTGGACCAAAACAATCAGTCCGTGTATCTATTGGCAAAAACATAGCAATGCTAAAGTTGATAATGTTGGACATAATACACACAAAACAATGATCTGGACACACAGAATAGTACCATAAGACTTGAAACGGCATTTCTCATCTCGGAAATTAGTTTTAATTATTGACCGGCATGCTGGCTAAAAGCTTGGCCTCTTCCCTCAGTTTCAGCTTCCCCCCTCTCCATTATGCTCTTATCTCTCCCCACCGAGGTGGCAGAGAAATTAAATTACTTATCGCCAACTTCATTAACTTTCTTATCTTTGCTGAGGCACATATCAAACAGAATTTCTCTTAAAAAAAAAAAGAAAAGAAAAATCTTCCCCCATTCACAGCCTTCTTTATGCATAACATATTCCAGCAAGAGACACAAGAGGACTGTGTATTAGATGTAGTGTGAATATGGGAAATTTATTCTATTTCATTTGTATGACATGTTGAACATGTCCTGCTTTCATGTCCTTTGGTCTGGAATCAGCTGTGACCAATGCAACCAAAGATTGCTTGCATTGTTTCGAATAGCCAGCAGGGGGCGACTCCTCTGTTTGCAAAAATAAGTGTGATTGAATAGAAGTCTGATAAATACTTGATTTATTACCTCAGAAAACATTGTAAACATGAGTTTATGCTCTCAGTCATCTCAAGTTCCAAGTCTTCTTCAATACAGCATGATGTTAAAATTAGTAAATTATTATCCAATTTAGAGCAATAATTGATGAGTGATTGACAGGTCGCTACCACAATGTTGTCTCGTCTAGGAGTTGTCTGTGTTTTCTGAGAACTTTGACCCTTTCACAGTGTGTTTTCATAGTCAATGACCAAGCTGCAGCATTCGGCTAGTTGGGAATGTCAATGTTCACGTTTTCTCTTATTTTTGCCGATCGAGTCAATTCTCAGACTCGTCTCTTGGATGTGTTGGCGAGCGATTCACGTACGGTTTTATTATTATTAATATATTATTATTATTGACATACAACTTGTCACAGTATGAACACAAACAGGTGTTACTAATAACATTAACAGTCAAGTGTCCTGTTGTGACCTTGAAACTCAGCTAAATGTAATTCAGCCGTCGTTAATTTTATCATTTAAACCGGACGTAGCTGATCCGAGCGTGTGGTCGAGTGTGTTCAGTTTGGTAACTTAATCAGCCAGAATAAGTGAAAAGGCCTGTGTGTAAGGAGAGGGGTTCTCTGGAGGGATTTCTCCTTTGTAAAACAGATATTGTCATATAATAAAAGAAACAAACATATATCCAAAGTAATGCTCAGCCTCTATCGCGTGAAATAAGGATTGCTTTCTCTACAGCTTGATTGAATCGGCACGTAGGGTGAGAAGCATGCGAGATAAAAGCCAGCATTGTACTGCATGTTCATACAAAGCAAATAATGAAATATGCAGTGCATCATTTGAGCTAATTAGTGTTTAATCAGCGATTAAAATTAGCTATGCCAGTGTTGTTGTTTTTCCGGAAATGACAAACTCAAGACACCTCGAATAAGAACATTAAAAGTTGTGAAAATAACAGTTCCACGAAGGAAGGTGCAGAAAGGCTGTTTCTATGGAAACTGTCCAACAGGCATTATGGTAATGAGGCTGCTGTTCAGAGGGAGAAGAAAACTTCAAAAATAATTTTCTCTCTGGAATGTATGTATGCAGCAGATCAATTTAATTCAACAAAAACATTCACATCTAAGTAAAAATCAAGAAGGAGGAGGAACAGAGGAACATGGCCAATTTGTTCTACACAAGTTATCATCTTTTATTTCTGATGTAAAAACAGTCCCACACACAATCTGAAGGTCTCTCTCGTGTCACAACTTTACTCTCCACGGATGACTTGTCGAGGCTGCTCATGCCTGCAAATATGTACGGAATTGTAATGGGGAAACATCAAATGGCTCAAACATAATTTAACAAAACCAACCAAAGCAACACTATGGGACACTGGTTTCGAACAGTGGTCTCCTTGGTGCAAGTCACATGTTTCAATACTACTAGCATATCCATGCAGCTAACATTACAATCAGGACAGACTGGCAGACAGACAAATTACACATAAAAAAGTAAGAAAGGCATTCTTATTGCATGCAAAAGTCGGATCTGTCTGTCTGTCTGCCAGCTTAGGGCTATGTCCTTCACATATCTGAAAAACTGAGCATCTGATTGCCTTTACTTCGGCGGGTGTATTGCTGGAAACCAATAGGAGTGCCGTGCAGAATTTCGCCTGATTTTGACAAGCCTCATGTTCAGTGTTCATTTTTCATTGTGTGCATGAACAGAATGATACAATTTTGATTTTCTTCAATTAAATGATTAATTGCCAAACCTAATTCAAAATCACTAACTCGATTTGTTAAAGTTAACTCATTTGAAATAGATTGTAGACATTGGTTACAAGTGTGTACAAAATGTGTACAAAATCATGTAAAAAAAAGTTTTACTATGATAATAAAAAGTTAAAGGGTCAAAGCTCTAAAAGTTTGCCTTAATTTGTCACAAATACATAATAAAAACCAAACAATTCACAACAATGTAACCTTGCAGTAACCGCCAGTTTTCACAGTTTCAATGGAAGCATACTTCAAACACATTTTCTGAATTGATTAAGAACAGCAAATACAAAATAATGCGAGCTGTTAACACAAACGGTGGATTCCCAAGAGCAATACAGAACGAGAACAACACCGTTTCACTGAAGTAAACCAAACGTGGCACAAAGAGAATTAGGCAAATTATAGCGAGTGCTTTGAATCTATACGCAGCATTTTCACAGGATTGACAACAATATTATCGAAGTAGATGAACAGAGGGGAACAAAAAAAATACATCAACCTGTTTCCCTCAGGCATAAACACAAATAGACACAGTGGGAGGAATACGTGTTCAACACATCAATAGTTTTGGAGTAGAGCAGAGAATGTGTGAACTGAACCTGACCAAATAATCACCAAATTCGTCTGGATGCGTGATATGATTGGGTATTATCCTTACGGGGGCTGCAGATCAAGGCAGGGGTCAATGCAGTCTGAAAAGCAGTCCAAATGTTGTAGAAATACCAACGAAGCCTGTGAGTACAGCGTTGCTGGCATTTTCCGACCCTTTCACTGGAAGAGCCTTTAAAAAAAAATGTTTTTAAGGTGATCGCTTCGCTATCAGAAAGTTTATCTCCATCTAGTTCCATGAAAAGCGTTTGAAATACCTCAAAAGGTGTAGTGGAGGTCAGCAGGGTACCTGAGGTTCAGGGAATACATCAGTCCGAGAAGCATTGCAGCAGCTGATGCTACGTTATCCACATCTTGTAAGGTACATGGATGCTAGCTATTCTAACTCACTTCCATGGAACCAGCAAGCCAAAAGGAACAGTGTCACAGTCCTCTGCAATTGCAACTCAAATCTTTTAAGCCAAACTAACTTAGAAAGTTACTGCAAGGAAATTACCTCCACTAATTAAATCCATGCTCTTCTTTGTAACCGTGGTGGTTGTGTTAAAGCAAGTGATAAATATGCCTCTTTGGAAATGAATACATCCGGTAAGTCTATTTGGGCGAGCAACCAGACTCGGATGTGTTTTTTCCCAGATGGAAACCTCTGGTTCTGAAGAGTGAAGCCAATGTTGACGTGCTTTAAACTTGCATTCTCTCTGCTGGCCATCAGGGGGCGATTAATTTACATTTAGGGCATTTAGCAGACTCTTTTTTTGAAAGCGAAGTACTTTTGTTGAAAGAAAGAAACCACAACATATCATTGCCGATAAAGTAAGAGCGAAAAAATAGAAACAAGTGTTCGGTCCTCATCTGAGTAAAGTGAAGTGGAAGGGGAAGTGAGTAATGATATGCTATGCTATGCTCTCCTGCAAAAAGAAGTCTCATTATGTCTAAGTCTATGAGAAAATGGTCCTACTTCTCTCTTGATGTATTATCTCAGTAAACATTGTAAACATGAGTTTATGATCTCAATCTCTAGTTCCAAGTCTTCTTCAATCCAACCTGATGTGCATTTAGTACATTATGGTCCATTTAGAGTCCATTAAGTCAAATTCCCAAATTATGGAAGCTAACTTTGTTAACACCAGAATATGGAGTATTGCTTGTGTTCATCAGATCCGCCCATCGCTCCTCCGAACTCCAAATATGGTCACTTACATTTACTGGTTGCAAAAAATTCCAAGAATGCCGAACTCAAGGCTTCAAAACTGGAGTCCACAAACAATGAGTAATGTCACCATGACTACGACCACTTCTTATATACAGTCTATGGTTTGTCCCATTAACCAAACTCTATTTCACATGTGTTTTTGAGTAACAGCGACTGGGTGGGTGATGCAACCATGTCACTGCAATGCAAGTGTAAATATTGCAAACACAATATATGGATGTGCCTGGTTCTTCAATAATTCACATGGTGAACAGGTTTTTGTCAGAATAAAATGTATTAAGATAGGCGAACAACCAGACTTCCCTCAAAATGTAATTAAATGTAGCAACACACAACTCACAACTGCTGTACATAACTCATTTAAAGCAGACGCAATGCATCATATCAGTTTTAACCTGATTACTTACATATGGAGGACTTCATGCCTACATCCAAACATCTCTCTGATTCACTGCTCTTCTTCTTCTTCTTTGGAAATCTTAAGAAACATAAGCATCCCTGCAGACTTCACTCTCACTGAAATTGTCTATTGCTTTGCTTTGTGGAACTGCCAACTGGATTTTAAAGCATACTCCTTGACCTGCTGCTGCAGGGCTGCATATGCATGTTTGCATATCATCAACACACACACACACACACACACACACACACACACACACACACACACACACACACACACACACACACACACCTTACATACATGAATACATGAGCTATGGTTCCACATCTCAAATTGTTTGTTCCCTCTGGATTTAATCTAATTTGCATTTTTTTAAATCCCATAAAGCACTTTGTGGAAATTTTTGCGTTTTAAATCCCTGAGCCCTCTGACTTGACAATGGATACATTTTTATGTTTGAGCATATTTTCACTTGAAAATGTTCTTCCAAATGAATGATTACACAATGAATGCATGTACTTACAATGCAACCTTGAGGTGAGAGTGAGATGTACAGAGCCTTTTTCTTGATTAGTACATGGAGACCTATCATCAATTATATTTTCATGATATTCCCTTCAATAGCCACTTGTGTACAATAATACTATTAGCCGAATAACATTTCACAACTGAAGAGGTTTTAGAATTAATAAATGCACATTCCATCAAAGTCCTGGTGTTGCATGTTGTCACTTCCTCTGATCATGAGTACTTTATCTCACCTTTTTGTATTACATCATTCATTCATTCATATTACACGTACAACACATTCTCACACAGCTTGGACAGGCACAGGGTATTTTCAAAATAAACCTCACTCTTCACAGGAAGTTAGGTTTAGGCTGCACAATCACACAACTGCATCGTTGACGTTAACGTCACAGACTTGCGTCTCACGTGACTAGAGCCCGCCAAAGGAGTCACATGACTAACGACACGTAGGACTCATGTGCTTTTACGTTCACGTTATGTTCGTGGACTATATAGCGATTCATACTGCGTTAGCTGCTCAGCCCACAATGCCGTGGGAGCTGCGTTATTTGATGCGTTGGGAGTGAGAACTCATCAACCAGCTAACATCTACATGTCTTTCATGCGTCCCCTTAAGCGGCCTGATCTCCCGTCTACATTCCCCACTTACTGTGCGCTGCAGGGTATACCCACCGGTTTGCCCCATAATGATTTTCTTCAGGAAAAAGCTACGGCTTGTAATGAAGCTGGGACATGAGGTACATGTTCCAGTGGTTCTTACAGTAATATTCATGCTGCTAATTCAGTGGGATGAAATCCCACTTTGTTATTTATAAGGGTAAAGCATTTCTATGACAGAGAAGAGGAAGCCTGTGGCCTGGTGATAAAGCTTTCAGTGTGACGCAGTGAGCTGAACTAAACCTCAGGTATGCATATATATATGTCTGTTTCTCACTGACCTTGCACATTAAATGAACTTGATTGTCACCAGGTATTTTTTCAGACAGCACCGTTATTAAGTGCCTCTATTCTGATTTGTTGAATTATGCTAAAATAGCATTTCTGCTGGCAACTTGATAGATGATTTAAATCGCCTTCCCACGCTCTGCACTTTCTCGGAGCTCGACCGCGTTCCACCGATAATAAGATTTATTTAAATCAATTTCATGTTTATTTCTCTTGAGGTTTACTGTTTTGTTTGCCTAATAAATCCACTCCTACAACCTCTTACATGCACTCGCAGGAGGGGATTATCGCTGGAAAGTTGGACTTCTTGAGATTGTATATAAGAGAGGAAGACAGTCAGAACAAATAATGCTGTCAACGTAACCTCACCTTTTATCTATCTATCTATCTATCTATCTATCTATCTATCTATCTATCTATCTATCTATCTATCTATCTATCTATCTATCTATCTATCTAGATGGATGGATGGATGGATAAAAAAGAATCAGACCAAAGGTAGAGGTAAAGACAAACTTTTACTTTACTATTTATTTTGGTACAATCATTACTTTCGTAAATATACAAACAAAAGTCCAGGATAAAATTATAAATAATTAGAAAGTGTTGCAAAATTGTCAGGCACTTGCCTGGTGTGTTCTCAGCCAGTTAGTATGTAGTAGCATGTTGTATTAGCTGCTCATTAGCCTCTGACAGTTGGTATAATGGTGAATCTGACACCAGAAAACAAATTAATAATCTCAAATTACAAACAACAGTCACACAAATAGCAACAATAAATTACACTAAATACAGACAGTGGTTCCACTAGCTCCACGTTGCCCCCGGCGTCTAGTGAAAATGTGTTGGTATTTATATGATGATGCAAAGACAGAGAAACTGCGCTCAATGCATTTTTAAATTTAAACAATAAATCTTTGCGACTTATTAGCATACATTGAAATCATATTTCCTTTTAAAGGCAAACCAGCCTTTCAGTTCTGGAAAGTATGAATAAAAAATGAAAATATATAGGGAATTGAGAAAATCTAATTATACTGCAGAGAACTTGTTGATACATTTTAATTAATTTCAGTGTCATTTCAGTGACATAATGAATTGTAATCATAGAAATACTGTGAAAACAATGAAAAGGTATCCAAATCTGGTTCAGTTTAAACTTAGAGCCATTCAAATCACAAGATTACAAAGGGAGTTGGTGGTATTAAATATTCAGTGTGCTCCTCTGTAGTTTCATGTTAACCATCGGGATATTACAGGATATGGTCTGTAACAGATATGGACATTTCACAGGACACAGCCTCCCCCATGGGGACAGGTGAGAATTGAAGGTGAGGCAAAGATAATGCGTGAGGGGAATTTGAATTTAAAAATCGTACTCAGTCTCGCACAGACATGAAACACATATTGATATCGTCTTTACACTTCTAGAGGATATCATTGTCTCTGGTGTTCATCATGAATAAATGTCCTTAAATATGAAAAAATCAAAGGAAATAGACTGTCATTGAATAACTTTGATATTGCAAACAGGAACTGCTAATAGCTCATTTGGCACACTTTCAATAGCGCTATTGGCAAATGTAAATAAATCCCTAAATGTGGACTCAAAGGGCACTATTATAACAATGCTGACATTAAAACAGCCTATTGATTGAACTTGTAAAAGATTGGTTCTAGGTTCCTTCATCTATTGGTTCCCAAATATTTCTACATATTGGTATAAGCATATTTCCATTCAGATTAAAAAAAAAAAAACAGCTTTCACATGGAAAATAACTCAGAGGTCGAGGTCCAAATAAAATGCCGTTGTTCCAAACAGTCACGTTTAAATGAAACAATACATGTTTAACCCTTTTAGATCACAACCCACAAAAAGTTAAACATTTTTACCATTAAAAAAAAACGTTTTGTCTCAATATCAAATCCTCTTTCCTTACAAAACCAAATATATGATATGTGCTTACGTTAGCTAGTACCAAACAAATGTGAAGGATTTGATTTAACTTTGATGACAGTTAAAACAAATATCGGCACATGACCTTAACCGAGCAAATTCAAAAACAGTTCACTTCCTTACTCCAAATCAGCAACACCTGTGATTACTAGCAGAAACTTAACATGGCTGAAGCCAGCTGGCTCGACCCAAAACACCACCTAGTGGTCAGAGGCATATTACACTTTAACAAAAATCCAATACATGGCCCCTAGCTGCGCTAACTTCCGCTTCGCTGGGACCTTAAATTACCAGAGGACCGCTAAGTTCTCCCAAAAAAGAAACAGTAGGTAATTCCTGTAATTATAATGGGATGAGTGAGGGAAATATTACCCACATAGACGCTCTGGATGTAATTAAAACCAGCGGAGGTAATGTTAAAATCAACCCGACTCCTGTAGAGGAATGAATCCGGACCAAATGAGGCTTTAGATGGATTTTAAATCTACCTGGAGATTACCATGCTTCCTGTGTGATATTAAAAGTAATTTTCCCCAGTCTACTGGCGGTAAAGTGACTAATGCCTGTTGGAGTAAGTCTGCTTGGTTTGAGCTCAGAGACGCATCCCTCCGATACGAAGTATTAAAGTTGAACCCTTCAACATGTTAAACACACGAGCGCTTTCCGAGTCGTAGCACTGCGACGGCGTCCCTTTCCTTCGGCGTCCTCCGATATGATGTGAAGATGGCATAAACGGGCCGGAGATACACTCCGCCGTTACCCACAGGCAGTGTTGTGAATAAGCAGCATTGCATTTCCATACAGATTGCATTTGTTTCCGCTCAGCTGCCGCGGAGTAATGAGCAGCTCTGGCATGTAGAAGATAACAGAACGGAGCTCATTTCCACGTACCTGAACACAGTCTTGAGCAATCTTACATCGCGGCTCTCTAATGCAAGACACATTTGACATAATATGGAAGCGATATGTCTTTGTTGGCGAGCAGCCGGCATCACACACGAGAGTGTGAGTGGCCGGAGCAACAAAATCTCACTCCCAATTTGTCAAATTTGGCAGTTTGGTCAGTGGCTCTTTGTTTCCAACTATGGCGCTTTGCAGTTTTGCGTGTGTCAATTTTCCGCTTGTTACATGCAGAGAAGTTCGGAACTTCCGTCTTCACAGGAAAACATTTCAGTTAGACAACAAAACTAGCTGGTTAGCTTTGAGGAAGAGATCCTGTTTTGCGTTAACATCAGTACATTTGTTATGTAGTTAAGTAGGCTATGTTACGTACGCAACATAAGTCAAGTACGTTACACGATGTTGCGAAATCCACGTTGCCTAATGTTACTTATTTTTTCATAATGTTACGTAATGTGTAACAGGAATGTTTGTCATATTTTCCTTGCGTAGCTACAACTGCATTTCATAGTGCCAAAATGACAAAAAAATATGCTTGAATCCTTAAACGTTGACAACTCAAACAGCGGTCTCCTGCGTGAAAGTCCTGTGTTTTTTGATGCATCCATTCTCCCCATCCTCCTCCTTACACAGACTATTTGGCAAGTGACTATTCATTCCATTCTCCCCATCCTCCTCCTTACACAGACTATTTGGCAAGTGACTATTCATTCTAGGGTGCTAAATATTACAAAATAAATGTACAAATACACTTTGGATTAATTTGACTGCGTTGTTTCAGTCAAAAACATTACTTTTCTTTTGACACTTTGGGCCCTAGTTTCGTGGCGCAGCGCAGGGTGGCGGAGCCGGCGTAATGCAAGTTTCGACCCGCGCAGCCTTGCGCACGGTCAGTTTGGCAGTTTGGTGGATCGCCTGCGCCAAGATGGGTGTGGCGGCGCAGCAGGGGGAGGCGTCACAGATTCAGCTTGGCGTAGCAAGGGTTTCGTGGCAAAAAGCCTCCCCGAGACTTCGCCGAAAGCTTGCCAGCTCCAACCTGGTCTACTCCATTCATTCAAGGGGAATCACAGCTGGCGGAGTGGAAGTTTGGTTGACGGCGCGCAGTGCGCACACGTCACCAAGACCTCACAGGCAGGTTTCCACAGTTCCAGGCACATTTAAATGCAATAAATAATCACAACAAACACTATTTAATGCAACTAATTGAATCAACACGTGAATGTATATCTATATAGATTGTCCCGTCACATCTGACGTCAGATCAAAGGCGGATGGCACGCGTAACGGAAACTCAGCCTCTCGGACCAAAACATCTCCTGTTTTTATAATATCGGCATTGTTATTATTATGATACGCGCGCACAGCGCGTGATGAGCGTGGTGGGAGCGGCGGCGCTGCTTCTGTCATCGGGTTGTCAAGTGACGGAACTTGCACTGAACCTCCCCTAACGCATTAAAGGAGAGGAAAGGAGCTCATTTGATTGGTGAAGATCTGAATCGGCTGTATTAATCCCAGTCCACGCCTCGTCTCCTCCTCGTCTCCCACTCACGCCTTCTTCTCCTCCCTCTTTCCCACTTGCGCGGGTGGGCGAGACGGGAGGTGTGCCTGCGCGAGCCTGCGCGGTGCACGAAACTTGCAAAGTCCAGGCGGACACACCCCGTCGGTGTGGCGCAGGTGCACTGAGAGCTGACTGCGCCTGGTCTACGAAACTAGGGCCCTTTGAGGCCAAATTTGAAATTTTTTAAGCAATTATTGTTAACGAAGTCATAAAAGAGTTTTAGAATTTCTCTTTGAAAGCATGGGTATTTCTATTCATTTCTAAATAATTTGGGTTATGGGATGTCATGTTTGATTCTGACTTGAAATAAAAATGTATTCTGCTCAGTCTTATGCATATTAGTAAAGAACAATTTAGTTAAGGTTATGCAGTCATGGCTAATCCATCCACCACAACCCTCACAGCTGCTGAACATTGCCTTTCTGAAATAAAATCTAAATTTGCATTTGTTCGTAGTTGTTGAAGAGAAGCACATAATGGAGTCAAACATATTCAGTCCGAAGCTTTTTCCTTGAGATGTCCTTGAAATCTTTCTCTAACCTGATTATCCTCAATCTGTGTTTGTATCAAAAGAACACACTGTCTATCCGTCGAAGCAAAAAAAAAGTCTGACGACTCTGCAAACTTGAGACAGAATAGTAAAGAAACCAAGATCTGAGGAATTTTAAAACAATTTCTGGAATAGTATATTCAGCCTCACTGCCTTTCATGGCTGACTCACATTTTTAATATCCAATTCTGTCACTTTCTTTTTCTCCTTTAGGCATGTCAACTAATCTACCCTCTCCACGAAGCCACTCTAATTTAGTTTACACCATCGCAGTGACACAGATAACTAAGACTCAGTCGCCCTCTCAGAGTTTTTAAAAAGGCACATCATTCCCTGACCTGTAAAAAAAAAAAAATGCATAAGTGATCCATAATAAGAACTGATCTCTGTTGTGATGGTTCATTTCCCCACTTCTCTTCCACACATTAATTCTAATTATGGCCAAGCTGTTTCACCTTCTCTTCTGTAAGGATTTTTTTCGGTGTCAGACTTTTTGTCTGCGATGCTTCCCCACGAGAACAGAGAGAGTAGCCAACATCCTTCACTGCCAGGGAGGCGGCAGATTTATCAGACGACACATGCAGAGCCAAGCATCTGCAAACACGCTGCCAAGTTAGCACTAACAAGTAGCTGTTGACACGTTCAGTTAGCAATATCGCAACATTCAGAGCTTTAATGCTGTGACACACTATGTGACTATAAAATCAATGTTCTTTCTTTTCCTGTAAGAATCGATGTAAATGGGTAGATTAAGGGAAGGTTGTTTACAGTAGAGATTTCATATGTTACCACTCGTCAATTGAATTAAGTTAATGAAGTTATTATGTTTCCCCTTTCCCTAGTGTGTTATATGATGTTTATGCATGCAAAACGTCCATACCCACATAAACTCCAACATGGCTTGAAATGCAGTGAAATTTAGCCTTATTTTACATTTGCAAGGTTAAGTGCAAAGTTATTTTGACAAAACTAGTCAGATTTCAAAAGCAAATGCCCTTTGCGTTGACTTTTAACAGGAAGGCTGACATTCAGAAACACTAAGCGTTTGACCAAACACAGTAGCATGTGCATGCCGAACAATCAGAGCAAAGTACTGTTTTTTGGGAGGGAGGGGCAGGAGGTCAAATGGAGCGATTTAGAGGGAGGCTGGGAAGAGCTGCTGCAGCACAGCCAGGATGGTGAATAAATCAAGTGTTTTTTTTAGTGTAAAAGCATGTAAACATATTCTAGTCGTAACCTGAAATCCAAGCATGAACCAAAAAAGAAAATATGCAGAATATGTTCCTCTTTAAATGCACCTACAGACAATTCTTTAAAAGCTGCTTTCAGTGCACTGTGGTTCTCCAGGTACAGAAGACCTTTTAGCACCTTTCCAAACTAGTTAGTTAAATTTAGTTAATCTGGGATAATTCAAAAACATCTGTCCCAATTTAATGAAAATAAGCAATTTTTTGTGCATCTGGAACAATCAGACCTTTTGCTTGAACCCCCAGGAGAGGATTTAAAAGCAGAGATGTGTCTTAATAGCCCTGTTTTTTTTATGAGCCAGATGTTCTTTGGTTATTTTTGTATTGCCACCTGTCATCCGTTTTCTAATACCAGGTATCATTATGATCTTTTTTATGTTCTTCAGTTATTTAAAGAATATTATAAAATGAAATGAAGAAGCCGCAAAAAAAGGAAGACAAAGAGTGTGAGAATCTCTCTTTCAGCCAAACATTTATGCACGTGGCCTCCCTATATTCTCACAATCACAAGTGTTAATGATGCATCTCAAAGGTGCATCACCACTTTCCAAATGCCTCTGGATCATTATGCAAAACTCCAGATTACAGGTGTGGTTAGTAATAAATGTTTGACATTTATTGCTTTTTAAGACACAAATACATGCGCTTTGCAACTACACTAATGGTAGTTAAGGAAGTACAGTATCTCGGAATGCTTGCAGCTGATTCTGCTGCCAAGGAATGAAAAAAACCCTCAATTGCACCTTAAATTCAAAAAGACACATTGTCTGCCTTTAGGGTATGTGGGCTGCTATATATTAATATTCAAGAGTTTGTAACTGTATATGAAACAGTCTCTTTTAATTCTGATGCCTTTGAGTTACATAACAAATAAAACTATCAGCGAGGGATTGGAGATTTCTATAGTTATTCTCAGTGCTGAGTCTTTTGATCTCACATGGCTCATGAAGCTCTCCCCTTCTGTCTGTTTGAATGGTTTCACATTGGGCATTCAGCTAATGCCTATTATATAATTATGCTGATTATACGTTTAATATGCTAAGATATGTAGGTCAACACACGTTAACATCTGGTTAAGGTAACGTTAGGTTTTTTTTGTGTTACCTAACTTTTATTCATAATTAACTAACAGCTGTTATCTTAATATAAACATAATTTAAAACATGCTCAAAATAAGACTCACGAGAGATCAGCTAATGTGTTCAAATGTTCACTGGCAGAGTTTTGCAGTAAGTAAGTAGTACATTAGCCAGTTACAGGGTTTTCATTTAAAGGCGTTCATTATACTAGAATAGAGGAAAAAAAGGCTAAAAACGAAACAAGAGTCAACCATGGTCAGTCATTCAACAGATGGAGAGAATTGCATGATTTGAACAGATTAAAAATCTATCCTTAATTGGCCCTCAACCGTCTATTTTATTTATGATTTACATCGCAAGTTTTAAAAGTACAACATCGCTCACCGTATCCATCCAACTCTCACAGTCTTACAAAATAAGCCTCCAGCCAAACATTTCGGAGTTGGCCGTCATCAAAATAGTGAACAACATAACAAGTAATTAGAACTCCTTCCTATGATATACTACACAGTGTGTTTTACTGCTGGTAGGTAGGTAACATCCTGTGTTATTTATTTAACTCTTCCAACAGCTTCCCCCTCTCCAGTGCCACATCTGAGCCAATATCACAGTGAGGCAGCTAAGTAAATTGAGTTTTTCCAACAGGAGTGCTTGTTTTCCATCCTCGCAGGTAAACTTTGACCCTAACACCCCCCTAGTAGGCAAAATTGAATTGTTACTCTCTGTTTTTCTCAGCACACAATCTCCTGTCTGCAAGTTATAATTTGCCAAAGCTTTCACTCACCTTCCACCGGGGTCAAAGAAGAATTTTCTCCTCTGAGGAAATCCCACACTATTTCTGTGCTATCAAAACAATTCTGCCACCAATCCACACATGAAATATCAGTTTTACTGATCATATTTTAGATCACTCGTAATTGTATTGTGGACCACACAACAGTACCAACATAGCAATGATGATACATTTATTTGACCTTCCAAAGCCTCACTAAATATGGGACTTGCATTTAATTCATTCACTAAATCTCAACTTCAGTTGTTCAATAATATATAAAGGGAATCATTAAAATTCCTTTATTATATGTAAATTGTTCTAAAAGCTGTCTTTACCCTTTTACAGGTTCACGCTTCAACACATCTGCATCTGATTGAATTGCACTTCCTCGTGTAGAAATTACACCTCTCTAAAGAATGAATAGCTCTTTGGAAATTGGATCGTTATTTCCATATTCCCCTCTTGTTTTAGTGTTTGTGTTTTCAACATTATGCCGACAGGATTCGTCTTTGATACAGTAACTTTAAAAATGATTTCTGGAGCTATGTTAAGGACAAATTAATAAAGATGTAAAGGAGCTAATGATGGAGAGTGACTTAATCATTTTTTGTGTGACATAATATAAAAAGTTATGTGGATGGGTCAAACATAGGACTTTTACCCAGGAGACCGGTGTTCATGTCCCTTGTGAAAACGAAAGTGTTTCAACTTAAATTGAAGTGAAGTAAGTACAATTACATACACATTTTATTAGTTTTTTTTTTTTAACATAACCAGGACTGTTTAACCATAACAAGGTTAACTGACACACAAAAGGCAGTTTTAGTTAGTTAGTTATACGGCTTCCAATGATTTCACATTGGTCAGAAAAGACAACAAAGATGGAGAACTGGCCCAAATGAAAGCGCAGCCAAACGAACACATCACATCTAACTGTTTTACTTGAAAAAGACCAATCTCAGAAGCCATTAGCTATCGGTCTGACAAAGGATAAGCCTCTGGGGCGAGGGGGTTATATTTCTGGGTTTCCAGTGTATCCAGCAGATATCCAGGCCGAGACTTCCCTTTTCTACGCTGCTCATTGTTTACAGTGTAATTAGTGACTTGAGATGCGAGACTGCAGCTGGAGTTGCAGAGACTACGACCTGATTGTTTCACCACTAAGCAGTGAACAAGCTCATTTTAAACCAATGAACATCAATACCGTTGTCAGACCAGTGGGCACTGAGATTGCATTTCAGCCAATGTGTTCTGCCTCTTTTGCTGCTTACATGGACTATTGACCTGCATACTCATCAGAGCCTGCTAAAACGTGATTGGTCAATGCTATTCGGAAATACAAATGGAAACCTAAATAAATCTATATTTAAGTCAGGTACATGCATTGGAGTAATGCTGAGCTTGTGATCAAATTTTGGATTCAGTGTTGCGTGAAATGTTATATAATATAAATAAACCAACACATTCATATTAGACAAGATCGTATTAAAGACGTACCGAACAAAAAGGTCTTTGATTTTGCACGTCAGTGTTTGCATGAATGCTTTTCTCTGCGTGAAAGTGAAATTACTTTTTAATAAGCACTATACACAATTAATGCTGATGTGAGTATAACCACTTAGAAAGTGATGATACGCCACCATCATCATAATTACCTTGGAATTCCACTGGGAAGTGAAGCCGGACTAAAAAGAGTCAACTCACTTTTAATGCGGTGTCTCATTTCTTTTTCATGTTTTCTTATTAATGTCACGACACAGTGAAAAATAAATAGGTGTTTCTTTTAATACGGTCCGATAAACAGGCTGTTCAAAAGCAGGCACCCATGGGAGGCTACTTTCTCCAGTTTCAAAAAAGCCTCAAGATTAATTCATGTTTCTGTGGCGCACTGGATGAAACAAAACACCAGAAGAACACTTAAAATAATCACTTCATTTAGAATGCATTGTTCATAAGCGGTGTTTATTCATCCAGAAATTAAAAAATAAACATTTAGGATACCACCAAGAAACGTGTTCCGGTAACACATTCATAACACAGCTAACACCAATAATAATGAACTCTTTAGCTTTATTTGTTACGACAGTGTAGCTCTTTTATTAATTGTTAAAATTGGTGTATGTTAGTTTTCTCCTTCTGGCATTTTTATCCAGATTCACAATATGTACATTCTCTTTTGACAGCTGAAACACTTCATTTTTTGAGCAGTCATTTAACACTAATGCAGTTTTGTGGCATAAAGACAATCTGATGATGATGAAGACATTCAAGACAATTTATGATGTCTTGCTAAAAATACCTTTCTGGGAAAGTGAACGCCTCTGCAGCCCCAGCCTTACGCAACCCTAAGGTTTCAGGTGGGGTAGCGATATTAATAGACCAATACTCCCTATCGAATAATTCTAGCATAATCTCAATAGGGAGCACATATCTTCACAACAGCAGCCAGGAACACCCGGGCAGGTTCTCTTTATACGTGGCTTCAACACGAGTCACAGTTCGTCGCCATTCACGGTTAAGAAATCTGAGCCAATTTGAGTTCATAGAGAACTAGAATCAGTCAAAATTGGAAAGGGACGCTCCTATCCCCCTTTCAATATTGAATGACTTAAATTGGCCATTCTGACAGCCAGGCATTCTGCTGCGTGCTGTCTGTGGCTGCAGAGGCCAGGCGAGCTCCTGCTGAGGAACTTAAAGTAACTACTGACACCAGAAACTGAAGAATAAAAACTCTGGACCTGAACTTCCTGATGGCCAGTCTGTCCTAGTTAGAGGAGTGTCTGAAACAAAGGAAGTCATTATTTCCCTCCAAATGTCTTACAATGCCTTTTATAGAAATATAAAGAAATACAATAGTGACAATCAGGTATTTACTGAATACTTATTGGTGCTTATCATACAAAGTGTATACCTTTTTTAGACTTTTAGTATGTAATGTCTTTTTTTATCTTTTTGACTTTGACTTAATTTCTTGTCCTTTTAAAAAATACATATTTCAGAATGTCAAAAAATCCATATTTTTTAAAACCTGTTTAATGAAAGAGACTGTTTATATCAGTTTCATCCTGTCTGTGTCAAGTGACTCATTAGGTGTCACTTCAGCACCAACTGCAGTTAAGATTTCCATTTGAAAAGCAAATGGAAGCAAAAAAGGTTTTCTCCAGACAAATGGGTGAAAAGAAACAGAAAAAGAGAATTTATTGGGTGTGAGAGTTTCATAAAGACTCCCTAGACTATCCCAGACACGGATCAACCTTCAACAGATGTCAGGGAATAAATTATACAAAAATAAAAAATAAAAAACGTACAGAAAAAGTGCAATGCTTTGGAATTGAATAGCCTGCATGCTGTGTCATTTCAGGGAATGTTATTAAAAGCAATTACCATTTGTGTGAATTCTGGACTTTGGGTTCCCCACCAGCAGTTGACCCAACAAGGTGACCTGACCATTGAAGGTATGTAGAGGGTGAGATTCCAATGATATAGGCTGTACAAGGCTGCCATAGGTTAAATCAACTATTCTTCAATTAGGAATTTATTACAGATATTATATTCTGATTGACTTAGTATTAAAACTAGAATAAAATAAAAACGCTGGAATGCCCCCACAAACCAATCAGGATGCAGTTTACATCCATGTTCATCCAAAGTGTCATCACTTCATCATTGATTTTATCCTATAATCCATTTGTCTAAAATTGTAATTATTATCATATACATTTTTGCGTTATGGGCAAAATGTGGATGTTTGTACCAAATTTGAAATATTTCCCCCAAAACGTTCCTGTGACATCACGTTCATGAGAATGGACCAGACCTATGGATTTATTCCATATCAGCCGAATAAGAGGAAATCCATATCAGGAAGCCTTCAGAGCTGGAAAGATCCAGCACTTCAAATCCAACATGGCAGCTGGGGACACCAAAGGCTGTCGTTTAACTGATCCTCATCAGGCTGCTCAGGCACGTGAGGGGTCAACTGATAGTGCTTTAGAAAAGCAAATTAAAAATGTGTTTAATGTCTGTTTTATTGAGCTGTTTATCATATATTGTAAACGTGCACATTGGCCAGAGCTTATCAATTAATTGATGTCAGGATTCAAATTCAATCAAGATAACCTGAATGAAAGCCTTCTGAGTTGACGCGGGTACAAGCATCTTCACAAGCTCTTCCAAAGTATCTTATCTGTGAATTACTTCACTATACTTTGAACTACTGGAGTGTATTTCCAATGTGTCCAAGAGTCTATTAGCGCTCAGTTTCAATTACCAGCGCTCTAATGGATGTTGACAGCGAATCTACTCCACTTGCAGATCCGGGGAAGCTCGCTTCTTCAGACGAGCGCCGACGTCTCGTCTGCAGCCACAACAGATGCTTTTGAGATTCGATGTGACAGCGGCGAACCAGATGGACTGTAGATTCTGACCCGCGTCTCAGGAAGCACGGGGTGACGGTTCGAGGCTCCAAGTCGTGACAGAACTTGTAAAGACCCATTCAGATTCAGAGCAGGTCGGTACAGCGGGCTCACTGACTTTGTTGCGTTTCCAATTACCTGCCCGGTACTGGAAGTGCAATTGGACATTTAGTCCTTGAGTGAGTGAGGCTATTGTCTTAACTTGTCCAATCTAGTTGGAAAAGTTTTTTCAGAAGGAAAGTCAGAATGCTTTATAAAATGTTGTAGAAAGCAACTGTCTATATACTGTGTGTGTGTGTGTGTGTATCAGATTATGCTGCATGCAACTGAATACATATATATTTTCAGAGATTTGAATAGGAATACATTAATGTCACAGTCAAGTGTATCAGGTATTTCTGAAAATTGGTTGGTGTCAAGTGCTTCATAAGCACTTTCATACCCTCAAGCAAATTAAAATACAGGTCAATTGTTAGAGTATCAATGGAAGGTAAGAAACAAAACCAGATATCTCAGTCAGCAGGGAGGTAGAAGAAAGAGAACTTTATCACATAAATGAATCCATCAGATGTTCATGTTCACATTATCACACATCGCACATTATCATTACAGTTCTTGATGCAGACAGAATGAGACAAATGAAATTCATAGAAAAAATCTAAAATAAAACATGTCCATATTGTTGCCATCTAATAATTAATCATACAATCATATCCCTTTCACAATGCAAATAAGTCTGTATAATTTTTCATATGGACTTGACTTGCCCCTCATTACCACACATTATCCTCCTGTACTTTCTCTCTTTAACAGACAGTAATACCGTGAGCGATATGAGCTGTGAATCTAACAAGCATTTAAGAGATCAATTCAAACAGATCACAGACAGGAGGATTTTTATTTGCCCTGCATGATGATTCTTTTTTTTTAACAACCCTATTCCAGACAAAGAAATGTCAAAATCTGTCTGCATAGTAACTCTCCATTTGCTGTTTCCAGAAAGCTGATTTCTCTCTGAATACATAGTAGACTTTGAGAAAGAAAAACACTGATGAACAACTGTATCTTAATTCCATGAAATTACCAACTGATAAAAAGGACACATGCAACCTTCTGATGAATTCAATCTGAAAATCTGATCAATTATTCTGATATATTATTATGTCTAATATTCTGACAGTGTGATTATGTCATGTATCAGAATTACAGTGAAATATATACTGTATTTTACCAATTGCTAAAATATACTTGCCTGGGACTAGACCCCTAAAAGTTAACGGATTCATCTGATCATGACATGAAATAGCCTATCAGCGCCATGGACCTGACTGACGCCATTGTAAAGATACAGATACAGTCGATAGCGATTGTTTTTGAGCAAACAAAGTATTACTGAAGAATGACGTTTATGTTTTATTGGAATATTGAAGTCACACACAGCTTTAACTTCAATATTGGGTTAGCTAGCGGCCTATCCCCTTTTTAACGGGGCATTTTTACTGTGATCTTTGCGTTGCTGTGGCTCATGAGGTATCGTGGCTCGTCTGCTAATCAGTGTCTGTGTGTGCTGTGCACAAGTGGCCAGAAGAATAGAAAGGCACTTACTCACCGTTTACCATCTAATTATCATGCCTGATTACCTAGCGTAGTCCACTCCACAGGGCATAATATGCGGTTGGAACGTAGCTGTGTAACGTCCTTCATTTCCCAAGGTCACAGCTGTAAGTCTCACCCACACACTCACATGTGCGTATATTACCTAATGCTTGTGAGGAGCCTCATTACCATAATGCATTTCTTTACCGCTAGCTAGCCCTGACCTTAAAGGAAGACGCACTGCAGCTACAGTGAAGACCACTGAATAACAACTTATGTGACACTGGATAACAGAAAACCTGCATTATAAACTGAGGGGAGTTAGAACGATGTGGGCAGTTACCAGTAAATATGCTTTCACGTTGCATTATCAGAATTGGAGGGTTTTTTTGGGGTGTAACCGACTAAAAGTCAAGATATATCAGCCTCAGCTGCTCCAATTTTCATCATTATTTTTGGAAAAACAATCCCTCTAATTTTATGGAATTGCAGCACTAAATTGCTATCATTAATTGTATTCAAACCATAAGTCTAAACCCAAGACTAAAACTTCAGTCTTTTGAAGAAGTGAGGACCAAACAAAAATGTCCCCGCATTCCAAAAATGTCGGTCCCTACAAAGATAGGCGTACAAGAACACATACACACACACACTGCTTGTCATACAGTGTTTGGTGTAAGGAAAACGAGGCTCAACCTGTCACACTTATTTGCAGTAGTAATATGTTTAACGTGGATTTTAAGCTGTCATCTAAAACAACACAAGTTGAGCTGACGTATAGCTTTTATACGTCAGTCAGGCCTCGTTAGTGTGGCCTCAAAATGGTCAATGAAGGACAGTCAATGCAAATGTGGCAGGATAATGAAACATTACTTCATGTGGGCTTTGCATGTCAAGGAGTTTCTTTGCATTTATCCCCCGAATATCATTGAGTTTAAAAAGGTAAATCTGAGAAAAGTCTTGAAGGCTTTATCACATGGTTGACCTCGGTTCAACACACGGAGCTGGTTGAATTTATTCACAGGGCAGAAGTTGACTGTTAAATATGTGATGTTCATACTGAGCAATAAGCAAAATGAGCACATTTATGATGAACATAAAATAGTAATTTCACCTGCACCTGCATATTCAGAGACTTCCTCTCTCTTCTAAAAGGGCCATGTGTTTATGTCATTACACCTGTTTGGATTTCATATTGATATATTTTTTTCTGAATGAACCATGTCCATCGACCGTCACATGGACCGCTGTGCACGTCTGGCACCGATTTGTTATGTTCAACCGCACGCAGCTACTACGAGTCGACCCCTTAACTCCAGGTCAACTCAATCACGGTGACTGGCAGAGCGTCGACTGCAACCCAAAATAATCAATAACCCTGCTAAATGAGGGAAACGGGGGGGTGTAGAATGTCAGAGGATCTCACGTACAGTTAGCTGTTTACATTTTCACAAAATGCAAGCGTTAAGTCATCGGTTTCTGTTTCCTTCTCATCATTCTGCAGCGTCTGCTCGAGCTGCAGGGTGCCGATGTTTGGTCTGGCATCCCGTGTGTGTGTGTGTGTGTCTGTTGTGTTTCCTGGCTGTCTGTCAACCAATCACAGATTGAGATAATCCAAACATTTCCTCTACTCATTCCTCGTTGGCATGATGTGCCGTGCAATGCAAATACTGTAATTCAGGCAGTGAACACAGTATTAACATAGTAGGGGTCCTTTTGTGAGTTTCACGGTGCTGTTTGTCGTTCTCAGGCGAGGCGGCAACCTCCGGTTCTGCAGAGTGAAGCCCACGCTGAAATGCTTTAAACTTGCATTCTCTCTACTGGCCATCAGGGTGCGACTCATACGGTTTCAAAAATAAGTCAGATTGCATGACTTAAAAGTCCCAGTCGGCAAGTCCGGCGGATTGAGGGCAACTCTCACGCTCCTCCCCCACGACCACCGAGCTCCTTCCCCTCGACTTCGTGCCCTTTGAAATTCCTTAGATCACGCCACCTTTGAAACGCGGGCCCGATGTTGACTCTGGTTTTATCATGGGCACCGTCGCCATCTATCTTTTTTTCTTTCTTTTTTTCCTTCTTTTTCACCGGTGTTTTCTTTTCCTTGGTTGTTTTGGACCTCCTCGTTTTGTTTTTTAACGAGGAATTGGAAGCTTGTTGCTACTTCCCTCCACCTCCCCCCTGTGATAGTGGTAGGACCCAAGGGGGGAGGGGCTCTGTGTGTGCACGAACACAGCCCTGCGTGCTGATTGGACAGGATGATCCAGGCGCTGTCTGATCTTTGCAAAACAAACAACAGGCTCTACGTGCACGTAGAGGCACACTTTTTTTTTTTTTTAAACGGGATGATTTATGTTGTGCTATCGGAGCTAAGTGTCGGCTTCAGTGAATATGATCAAACAAATGTTGCCGACTGGGACTTTAATATCAGTAAACATTGTAAAATTTAGTTCATGGTCTCAATTGCTTGTCAAGTCTTTAGTCAATACAGCATGGTGTAAATTATGGTCCCAATTACCGTAAAATAGCTAAAAGACAAAGCAGAGAATGCTTTAGGGCACGCCTTGACAAGGTACCATGGCCTCTCTGCCGCAGCCTTGCTACCACACTACCAATGCAGTTAGCTACTTAGGTAACTTTAACACTTAGCTGTAAAGTTGACCTTGAATTATGGAAGCAAACTTTACTGGCAACTTCGTACCAGAAGCCAGATGCTCCTTCACAGTCTAAATACAGTCACTTCTGTTCACTGGTTGCAAAAATATAAGTAGACTCCTCTGTGCTTTAGAAATTCAAGATAAAAACAAACAAAATCTGCATGGCAACAAAGAGGGCTTCTCTAACTTGAATCCATTTATTTTTAATTTAAAGTCTCTTTATATGGACCTGGACCTGCATTTCTATAGCGCCTTCCACACAAATATTGAATAAATAAATAAAAAAAAACAACCTTGAGAGAACGTAAAGGAGAAAACACAGATGATAGTATACATATTTCATGTACTCATACATGCTGTATGAGCTGTGGACATGTGCATTCTCAACCTGCACTGTAATACATCGTTGACTTTAGTGTTTGTCTCCTGTTAAATATGAATGGGAAAACAGGTCAATCACATGTCTGCCAATGACATAAAAAGGTTGAAATGCATCATTCTATATTTATTCTAGAGTATTAATTACTGAAGACGTGTTTGTAATCAAGAGGTATCTGTTTTTCTGCATCTGTATATTATTATGATTTTTGGCAGTGGTGGGAAGTACAAATACTTTGTTACTGTACTTAAGTAGAATTTCTAGGTATCTGTGCTTCACTTGGATTTATTTTTCAACCAGAAACATTAAAACTGAACCAATGCAATGCTAACTTCCGTGTTAGTTTATGCCTGCGGCACTCGATACCAGACTGACAGTTGGATTTGACAAAATGGAAAACGGGGATGGAATCTGGTTAAATATTTTTGCAAACATCTTCAAAAGGCTGGAAGATGAACATTTAACTGCAGAGAAACCCTGCACCTGTGTAGCATTATGTCCCATATGCATTTAATAATTCATTTTTGAAAACCCAACATGACACAAATGATTAAAATGGGAAAACAGTCATTTGGTAAATTTGGGGAAAGCACAGCACCACATGCTTTATACCAATTGCACCAAAGAAAACAACCACTTCAACTGATGGTTTGATCACATTTTATAGAATTGTTTTAATGCAATATCCAGATGAAAATGATCTCCAAGACATTTTGGCCATGACTGATAAACTGATGAGCTGGCTTGGATGCTGTTATTTCCTCTTTTTAGCAGCACTAAAAATTCACACAGCACAGCCATTTTTGTTTCAAAACTCTGCATGCAGCAATGGGCATTAATAACAAGAAAAAGTTCCAGCCTAATTGTTACAGTAGTGACCTTACGACTTGATAGTTGTTGCATCCAATTAGTGGATCAGCCAGAAAATAATCTGGCTGAGGTTGAGTTTTATTTCCCCTCCAAATGTCCCATTAGGTTCAGGCACATTCAAACCCTGTTGCTTACGTCAAGGAAACACAAAAGGAAAAAGCTTTTCAGCAAATCAGACTGAAGCCACTCTCCAAGGTGCTTTGCAATCCTTTTCTAATCACATTTTCAAGCACTCAGTCTGGTTTTGCTCATATCGACTTCTAATCTCTCAACAACTGCGAAGCGACACCTGATGTTTTTCACATCCGCAGCGTGGTTAACTCACCGCGAGATATCAACCCTTGCCCTCGTTGAGTGACAGACAAAGATGTTCTTCGGAGAAACACGAATAACTTGTAGAGCTTTGTCTTTGCTTTTTGGGGTAAGGAACAAGAGTGAGTTGAATTTGAATCAATTCACAATTTCTTGCCATTTCTTTTGAATCAAAAGGCAAAACTTTTATGTAATTTCCTGAATATATGACCTTTATTTCTTTACAGAAGCAGAGCTGCTAAAATGTTGGACATAGTGGTTCTAAGAAGCTCTTTTAATCACAAACACATACACTCACCAAGTTTTTTTATTCTACTCTTTATAAATTGGGAAGTGACATACAAATAAAAAAGAGCTCAATAATAGTTGACTGAGGGTTTTCATTAATCCATTGTTTTGGATTTTCCATTGTTCATATATGTCTGACATCAGTCCCCAATGTAAAGTTTTATGTTGGCCAGTTTTATGTTGGTCAGTCGTGGGTATAAAGTTCTTCTTGGGGTGGGATGACAAAAGTGCCCTTGAGAAATTTGCTGAGCAAGACATTTGTGTGGTTGCTATAAAGGTTTGAAAGTTCATTAAAAAAAATGATTCCCCCACTTTTTCAAAAGTCCTTTGTTGTTCACATGTCTGAAAAACCCCCACAAGGGAATAACTTCCACCATTATCGATCACCACTCATCCTGTTAGGAATAACCACCTCATCGTTACACATACTGAATTAATCTTACACCTTCCCCAAAAGGATTGAATGTGAGATTCTGTTTTGAGCATATGGAGATTAGGTCGCCTCCAATAACCGGATTTGACAGAATTTGTATAGACTGTTCCAACGGAATGGCATTGCTAGGCAACAGCTGGGGGCCCATGTTTACTTCCTGTCATTTGGACTGTTCACGTTTACAGCTGTTATATGGTCTGTACATCATCCACTGGTGTGTGTGTGTGTGTGTGTGTGTGTGTGTGTGTCTTATCGACTCTAAATCACAAGGTTTTTACATCAACATTTCCATGACAAAGAATGACACGAATGTCTGTGGCATGTAAAATAAACCGAGACATACCAAATCCCATTTTATTTAACAACTAATGAAAGAGACGTAGCAGCCGATCGTTTGGACTTGGATTACAGGAACGGGTCCAGATTTGCGAGGCCTGGCACCGCGTTGGTGTGTCAGAACATCTGGCGGCGCCGCTGTCAGCTTTGTTAAGCTGTCTGACAGGAGATGTTAGCATCCCGCCCGCAGGATCTGTTCCTCCATAATACATCATCATCCTGTAATCAAGAGCAACATGGCGTGTTCCTCAGCGCATTAAAGCAAAAAAAATGGTGCTTGTTCACACTTCTTATGCTACAGCAATCTACTGTTCACACCTTGTATAACCTTGTATACTGTAAGTACAAAATGTTATTTAACAACAACAAAATACCCCACATAAGCTGGAGCTGATCAGATTGCACAACAGTTTGAGCATCTGGAAAAGCGCTTTATAAAAGCGATGTATTATCATTATCATTATTATTATTATTATTATGACAATTAAGTTCTATGTATAGTGGCAGCATGTCTTCTTCCCAGATGCATCGATAGAAGAAAACTGCAGTTATTGGAAACTGAAGTTCTAAGAGGTTAGCTGGAGAAAAGCAGGTCACTTAAATCGAGAAATGTCTGTGATGTTATACAGCAAACGCATGTAGACAGACAACCGTTCACACCTACTGGCCACACAGTCTCCAATTAGGCCAACCTGTATGTCTTTGGACTGTGGGAGGAAATGGAAAACCCACACTGACACAGAGAGAACAGCAGCTGGCAAACACGTTTCTATAAGACCATCTTGCTGGGAGTATAAAACACCGCCCACAACACTGAATGTATCATTCAACATTAAATTTGTCCTTGTCCCTTCAACACAGCTTCTTTATATCTTGTGTGTGTGTGTGTATATATTGTATACAGATGCTAAATCGGATGTTTTTGCTATCAGTTACTGTATGTGCGGTACAGTATATCGCTGTGTTAAAACCAGCCCGATCCCCCCCCAGAAGTATGTGAAGCGACAGTGACCTGCCAACTGCACATTACATAGTGGCTGCACAGAAGGTGTTGAAACGTCAGCACCACAGAAACAATGCCATCGGAAAGTCAATTAGGATCTGTTTTAGCAGTAGATGCACAAAAGAAATACATTTTAATCAAAGTCTGTGTGGGGGAGGAGGTCGGGGTTGGTTGAACACAGGACTTTGACCAGTGTCAAACAAGTAGATGTTACTTCAAATTAGAGGCTAGGCAAGAAGTTATGATACAAATAATCCAAACTGAACTTTTCGACGTCCTGTGATTGCTACATTATTTCTTTTATGGCATAATTTACAAGTAACATAATATAACATAGTTATTTTAACCCAAACTGATCTTTTTAAATTTAATAGGCTACGTAACAAGTAACGGTAATGTTTAATGTTCTTTTTAACCAAACATGATGTTTCTTTCCTTAACCTCATTCTTTCTCTTTCATCCATCACTCATAATAAAAGCCAAACACTGGTTCAAGTTTGGTGAGTTAAGTGCAGTAAAAGCAAACCAATCTGCATGTCTTTTTGAATGCAACCTTTATTTCGGCCTGTTCTTTTTCACTTTGCAATAAACAAAACGCTTAATGTTTCACTCACCTATTTTTATACACAGCAGCAGTTCAGTTGTGCAGGTAAAAGCCCGACTCCAAAACCAATTCAGGTCTTGATTTTTGTAGTAAAGCAACTATAACACCTAACTTGATGAGGCAGTTGATTAGGCATGGCGCTGTACTAAATGTAACACAATCTTTGATGGCGATGCATTATCTGTTCTGACATTCAGCTCCCTTCAGCCTCAGTGAATCTTGCTGAAGTATGTGGTCTAAGTAGCTGACACAAAAGAAAACCGACATAATTGAACGTATGGCTTTACAACAATGAGACAATCATAAATTTGTTCAACAAAATGAAAAGCAATCAGCGGGACTCTGAGCCGCCCTGATCAGTCAACAATGTTTTCCTATAGAATATAATAAGCAAAAAAACCCATACAGTTAGTAATTGGATTTCTGGGGGGGACCCAATAAAGATCCTCCAATCTAGATGGAAATCTGAGATGTGTGTGTGTGTGTGTGTGTGTGTGTGTGTGTGTGTGTGTGTGTGTGTGTGTGTGTGTGTGTGTGTGTGTGTGTGTGCGACCATGCATGATAAATAATTTCATAATGACTCCACTGTCTTGGCTTGTGATATCTTAATTGGTGAAGAAAAATGTTAAATTTACGAGGAGATGGTAATATCACGCCGTTGAGCCAATTGGATTTGAAAGTCATCTGCTTGTGTTTATGACTGTAGGATGTGAGAGAATAAAGTTATCTTCGCAGCATCAGGTTCAATATAGAAAATCTCCTTTGTTCAACCTACCATACCTCACTTAGGCTTCAACCTTATCTCTCGCTGTACGGCACCAGTGGAGTTCAGGCATTTATTACCGCCTCAATCTGATCTCTTTGTAACGCGATAGACGTTGAATGCGTGGATATCGGAAAAAAGAATCGGCTTTTGCGAACATCGTGGCTTAACGTGGTTAAAGACTCAGACTGGATTTGAGTAATCTGGTGTTGTGAGGGAAGACTGCAGCTGCAGCAGGACGAAAGGAGGTAAAAATCTCTTGAAGAACCAGGTTTAAGGGAAGACTGGATTTCTATGGAAGGAAGGCTTAATTCTCTTCATCCAAATGCCCTTTTACATTTAAAGTAAAGCAAGCAGTCACACAATACACCTTAAACATTACATGTAAAAAGCAGACTCCTCAAAAGGCAAAAAACACCTATTTTAAACATGTTTTTCTTTAACCTTGGACATAAACAAGTTGTTATGAAAGCCTCCCATTTTCTAAGAAGGCTTTCCGCAAGATTTTGGGACTTGGCTGCAGGGATTTTCTTCCATTCACCCACAAGAGCATTAGAGAGGTCGGCCAATGGGCGATAAGGCTTGGCTCATGGTCAATTTTCCAGTTCGTCCCAAAGCTGTTGGATGGTGTTGAGCTCAGGGCCAGTCAAACGTCTACCACACCAGCAGTGGGCAAACCGTGTCATTATGGGCCTTGTTTTTTATTGCATTGGCATGAAGAAAAGACAAATGGATGGTCCAGAACAATCATGAACAACAGCCACAGACAAAAAAGTACATTTTCTTTTTGTGAGTTTTGTTTCTAGCAGTAGACTCTATTCCCATTATCCTAACCACCATTCTTACTTTATGAAATATGGTTGCTGCTGCAGATTAATAAGAACACATAACTTCAATTCAGAAAATATAAAATCTGTTTGTGTAACAAACACAAACATACACTGCTAAAGTTCACATTTATTTAGAAACATGGGTTGGAATATGTTGAAATTAAGCAGATGAATAGAAAAGGCCCCTAATTTTTACTGTCCAATAACTAGTTGATACATTTGAATTTCAGCTCAAACATCTTATAGAGTTTGGGGCACTGTGCTTTACAGCAAAGTCTCACAAGTAAAATCTCATTGAGTTAATGTTGTGCAACTGCGGGTGGTTCGGCTTCAATTCAGTTGTAACAAAGAAAAATGCCATGTCAGAAAATCAATCATTAAAAAAAAGCCCAAGAAAAGTTGTCTTCTTCCCATGTGTTATTATTTTTAAAAATAGATGCCATAACATGCGGACATGATCAAAATAAAAAAAAAATAAATAAATAAAAAAACATCTTGCATCTTACAAGCGTGTAATTTTTCCCATCAAACTCAATATATCGAAGAAAATAACATCTGTGGGAATTAAAAAGCAGCTACATATTATGGTGTTTATGCCTCGGTCTTTGAGAGCCTCTTCCCCTGAAACACATTCACACCATAATGGGTTGAAGACGAGGCTCGGCAGTGTTCCTAAGCTCGTCAGTGTTCCTAAGCTCGTCAGTGTTCCTAAGCTTCAGGCTATGGCGCTCTACGTACCCTGCTAGCGTCAGTTTTCGGACGTTTCAGGGAAGGCATATACGCTTTTGTATAGTGTCTTTTCAAAATAAACTTCCAACGTAGGTTAACTTAGGTTGACTTAGGTTTTAGGCTAACTTACATAACCCAAGTACTTGGTAAGGCTGAGCAAAAGATCTTGGCTTTGTTACGTAAAGAACTACGCTTGTTATGACATTAATTAGTTCCGGAAGTTATGTCACAAAACTATGCTAAAATAAGTTAATGTTGACATGTCATGCAGGACGCCTCCAACCGCCCTTCCTTCTACTTGGATGTGATTGGAGTACATCAGAAAGTGCGGTAAAGGATGCTTTAGTGTTAAATATAAAACTGAATATTTACTGCAACATGTCTTTCCATAATGTCCAATGATAGTTTAGTCAATGTTTTCAGCAGCAAAAAACGAAATGCCATTCATTTTCATCAGTGAATTGTCTGGGCTACAACCATTTTAAAAAGTCTGTACATAAAACTGTTTTTTCTTACTTTTTTCAGTAAAGCAACTCCATAAACAGACAAGTGACCCTGCTTCTATTTGAAACCTACCTATTCATCATTTCAAAAACCAGACGAGACGTTTTGCTGTGGAAGTTTATTCAAGGAGTTGAGTGTGATGTATTGCTGTCTACCATATCTAGTCCCCTGTGGCACATTAACTCATTTTTATGGGTTCTTATCCAAAGCAAATGTCTTCTCTTTCTTATACTTCAGATGCTACTTTTTTGTTCCAGTATAATTTATACACCTAAAGCTTTAAGAACACTGGTAGTTAAGGGCAGCTGCAATGCGGCAGCTACAGTGGGTCTACTGCTGGAGTTGCAACTAATCTTATTTATGTTATTTTCCCATGATGCAGTACGGTATAAAACCTTAACATACCGCTGAATAATGAACCTCATTCACAGGTCACATAACATAAGGCTGGTGGGACTATATCTCCCCCTTGCTGCTTTAAAGGTATACCTACTTAAAAATAATTATTGCTCATTTATCACATAGTACACTGCCTATTTGACGTATTGCGTCCTTTCTCCTAGAAGTTAATGAATTGTTTTTGGTTTGTTTGCTGAGATTGGTTTTTCACTTTATAAAACCAACCTTGGGAAATACCACCGTCACGACGGCCGTATTTCTAAGCATTGCTGACATTATTAGTTTTTAGCCATAACGGAGTACAGCTGTGCCGGCATGTTGTCATACATAACTCTAAAAAGTTTAGATTTGTTGTCCCAGGGTTAAAGATCTGACCAGAATTGTATTTATTGGTATAGTTTAGTCATGTTGTTAGATCCATGTATAGTGTTGCAGATCTCTCTCTCTAAAGAAGTAGAGCATTGAACACATTGACAGTACAGGGATGGAGCCAAAGTGGCAGTCCTCTTCCCTACTACCAGCAGGCTGACTCCAAATCCAGCTAGCCGCATTGCCCGCAAACTTTTTTTGTTTTGCTGATTTTACACAGGTGCGACACCCATGCCTCAACTCCCAGCATGGGGTGCGTCCCCATGGAGATGGGCCTGAGAAGTGAAGCCAAAACTGAAACGCCTTAAACCTGCATTATTTGTCACGGCCAGCAGGGGGGAACCATATTACAAACAAAAAAGTCTGATTGTAAACAAATGAAAATTACCCTACTTCTCACTTCATCACTTCAGTTAACATTGTATACATGAATTTATTGTCTCGAGCTCCAGTTTCAAGTCTTCTTCAATACAGCATGATGTTCATTTGGTTCATTACGATCCCATTTAAAGTAAAATAGACAATAAAGCCGTGTGCTTTAAGGCTTGGCTACGTTGCGATTGACAGGTTGGACCCTACAGACCCCAGTTAGTGTCAAAGTAAACACAAAGATGGCTAATGCAAACTGTTTTTTATTTTATTTAATTGATGACTGTACATTCAGATTGTATGGACGCAGTAGTAGAAGTGAAATGCCACCCTCTGTTTCTTAAGAGCATGTGGGCAGACCTCACACGTTGCCCCTTTAAATCCAAAACACACTCTGTTCCTTCACTGACCTCTTTTAGCTTCTCTGGCACATGTTGCCGATTCCTGCAGGGAAAACATTTTCCTGCAATAGCAATTTCCTCCATTCTAATGCTGCTACTTTGTACATTACAGATAATAACTCTATATATATAAACGGAAATTAGCCTTTCTTAAATTGCTTCTTTAGCAATTTATAGTCACTAGACCACGTTTTGCAATTTGTCTTTTACACTCTGTTAGTAATTGTTTTTCTCTTACTGGAGATAATGCATTGCTTAGATTCATACACCAGTGGCTTAAGCCAGGGGACCCGATTTAGCCAAGAAGTTACAATTTATACTATCGATCTTTCTATTTACATTCAGAGTTGATTCCATCTTTCTCGACACGTTTCACATCAAACGATCTTCGAAAAACCGTTGACAAATTTTCTGCAGCACAGTCACGGCTTCCTCTCTGTGACGGTTTCCCCTTTACAACAGACAGCCCTGTTGACGTGCATGGTTTAATTTTAGTTTTGTGATACTCCAGTAATCCCCAAAGGAGAAACTCTGCTACAGTACAGTGCCACTGGGATTCAGTGTTATTTTCAAGGACACTTCAGTCGGGTGAATGTTTGCTGTCACGGGGATTATTTGGGTTTAGACCTTCACGTTGAAGGACAATCCTTTTGCTCGTTGCACTACTTTCATCCTTAATGCAATTTTGCTTCTCATTTCATTGGGCAAGCAGCCCTTGTTTTTGGACATTATGCAGTTGTGGTCACAGACGTGATAGTATCCATACAAACTAAGAGGTTGGCGGTGAACCCTGAGACAACCGATTATCTCCTCATCCAATCCATTTTGATGATCTCCATCGCATATTTCTTAAAAAGGCAGGGTTGTTCAACCAGAGAAGAGCCTCTAAATAGGTTCACTTACCGTAGTAAATCACATTTCAGACATGTTTCTATCTGTGCTGCTGGCTGAGTAGTGAAGGGCCACTGACTCTGAATGTGTCGCCCTCTTCAAGAGAGAGACAAAGGATGGTATTCACGTGGACAACTTTCTTTATCTTTTTTATAGAATGCTATTTTCTCCTCCTATTCTCCAAAATGGGGATTAATTGCTTCTACCATGCAACATTTATAATGTTCCAGAAACATCTCAAGAAGGCCACATAGTGCTCTTTTGTTTACCCTGACTGGGAAAGCTCTTGTGCTTACCTTTCTGCTTTTTGCAATGTTTTTGTTTTTTTTACAATGTGCTACAATCCAATATACTCAGTGCTTTGCCCCCTCCGCCAACTTTCCAAATGGTGCTTTTTGAAACTTTTGAAGACTTCACTTGAGCCTTTTAAATTACGTAAGTCCATTCTTTTGTCTTTTTTGAAGGCTTGACTTTTCTTGGACTATCTAACTTCTTTTCCCTCCCTCTGAGACCGACTTAACCTGTAAAACAGCTTTGGAACAGCGGAAGTTAAATTCAATATTAAATGTACAACGAATGATAACGCCCACATGAAAAAAACACGTCATTTGTCAGCGCATTCAAAAGCAACCAATATCACTTTAATCTTTTTAACAGCAGACATTTTTACTTGTAATTGCAGGAAAAGCAAAGGTGGAATTAATAATGTTAACGATGGCTCCGTTCCATTCCGTTCCTCGCCTGCACGGACAATAAAAGCACCTCCCTTAAGTGGATTGCAGCTGTAATGTTATTAATTCCACCTGTGCTTTTCCTGCAATGATATGCCAAAATTTTTGACAAAAAGGTCTATTGGCAGGACTCTAATTGAAATGGCAGCATGTGACTCTCTTTGAATAATGATGATTCAATTGGCCGTTCAGTTTGACTTCATTCTCTAAACACAGAGGATGTGATAAAAACAAAACATTAGCTTTTACAATGAAAAGGACACCTTTTCGGTTGTATTTTTTCTTTTTTCATTTTCTGTTTTTAACTTTGATTGGAAAAATCAAATGATTGTTAAATAAGCAATGTTTTGTTTTCTAATGTTTTGCCTGTAAAGTTTACAGTAACTTACTGGCAGCTGGACATCAGCAAATTACTGTAAAGTGTTTACAATATCACTAATGTATTTTCAATTACTGTATTATAGCATAATACAGTGTTTTTTTTTCTTTTTGGACTTGGACACAACTCTTTAATAAATGAGCATTAATCATGTAGACATAAAAAGTCAGAGGATCTCCGAAATGACCACAGGTCATCCTGAGGGGAACATGAATGTTTCATCACAATCCATCCAATAGTCCATCTGCATCTGGACCCGTTTCAACTTTATTTTTGTCCCCATTTGTCACTGAGACACAAAAACACAAAGGGTGCAGGTTGGGAAATACTAAAGTTACCCTTGAAAGGGCAAATCACCACTCATTAGGTAGAACACTGCCCTTGTACCTTGTCTTTTTCTGTTGGAACGATGGTGCTTTTTGTACCTCTGGCTTATTCGGAAAGTCGGGGGTGGCACATTGTTATTGACAGCTGATGGAGGAATACATGTACATTCATTAACTACTTATAAACAATGACCTTCATTAATGCCAAATGGTTTTTGATGTGGACATCCCGAGTGATGTGCCACACTGCAACGACTGTGCCAAGTCATTAATGATCTATGCTGTGCTTTGTAGGAATCTAATTTGTTGCTGCTGTTTTGTGAGTCTGGCCTGGATAGGAACATTATTGATGAGACAGAAGGATGCATGAGGGCATCTGAGCTCAGTGCCATTAGAGGTGCATTGCTGTTCCGAGCCTGCAAAAAACACATTTGTACAAATTATCACTATTGCAACAACTATCGTAGCCGCTAGAATGTTGTTGTGCAGTTTCAAAGTAATATAAGCAGAACAGGTAAGAGTAAAATTGGTTATCCACAATCCTGCTGTTTTAAAATAAAGGTCTGAAAGAGAGATTGGATCGTCTTAAAGGATTTATCTAGTTGTTTTCACTATGGACCTTATTAGCTCATATTTCTTTTCCCATCATTGGGATAGACTGTTTTCAGTCTCTCTCCTGTCGAGTTTTCTGTGTTTGCAGTTTACCAGAAGTGCAGCTCTCAAACAACTGATCACCGTCCACCGCCCACACAGAGCTGAAGCAGGCTCCCACAGAGAAACCATGAAAAAAAGGCAAATAACAACACATTGCAGTTTCTGCCGTGTCCTTAAATAGCTGGGATTAAACAATGACCACCACACATGAACACCGCATCGACCCATTACTGTTGTTTTAGGCTGAATATAATCAGTAACTTAGCCAAAAAGCTTGTGGATGTACTGTAGAAAAGGCTTACTGACCTCACACTCCCATCAATGGTACTTGGTTCCACCATCAGTTTGTATTCACATGAAAATAACATCTGTTTGTGCAGTTTAATTGATACTTGAAAAAGTACTTTAGATACTGGAGAATTACTTTCTTATCATTCCAGTTTAAAATGCACGTTGGTGAAACTATCACAAGAATTAATATGTTTTATCTATTCTTGCAGAACTGTACATTCGGAGTGTGGGAAGAAGGGCTGCATTTTTCTTGCACAATTCTTCAGTTGGGAGTGAAGGGTTTATAGACTGTTAAATGCATACAAGATAGAGCTGGATATCTGTCCTGCAACACAGCGCTCTACTCGTATCAGTATAACTGTAATGGGGCGTTCACACCGGACGCGATAGACGCGAATACAATCGCGTGAGACGCGTGTATCGCGGCGCTTGATCATTTTGGACTATTCGCTTCATTCGCGTCATTCGCGCATGACGCTCATTTTTGAACCGGTGCCGCTCTAGCGGGGGAAACGAGGGCAGCGCCGGCGGGGAGCCGGCGGGTCACGTCGGCGGACCCTCCTCCTCCGCCTCGGGGTACCCGATGCCAGAGTCCGTGAGCCTCCTCCGGGAGCCACGTCCCTCGCACCTCTCCCCAGGGAGAGTCGGGGCCACATTCGACTACGACCTCAGATCAGACGAGACAACTCGCTGAATTTAAGCATATTACTAAGCGGAGGGAAATAAACTATCTAGGATTCCCTCAGTAGCGGCGAGCGAAGAGGGAAGAGCCCAGCGCCGAATCCCCGTCCAACGGGCGGGCGGACGTGGGAAATGTGGCGTACGGAAGACCGCTTTCCCGGTGTCGCTCGGGGGCCTGAGTCCTTCTGATCGAGGCTCAGCCCATGGATGGTGTGAGGCCGGTAACGCGTCAGACACGCCATTCGCTTCATTCGCGTCAGACGCGCCAGACGCCCCATTCGCGCCGCCTCCGCCTGAATCGCGTGTCATCGCACCATTTACATTGATTTTAAATGTAGAGTCGCCGCTCAATTCGCGTCTATCGCGTCTGGTGTGAACGCCCCTTAAGGGTACTGGTATACACAGCTGGCATCGCAATTCTTTGAACAATACCCAGGTTGAATACACGCAGGCTGAACCGGCACAATATCACCCACTTCAGGTGTTGGCAGTGAGCCGCTCCGCTCCATGAAACTCCCGGGCCTAAAATAAACCCTGACCAACCCTGTGAGGAAATGAATCTCCTCTGTTACCATGTGTCAATGTCACCGCAGTACACGGTGAAGGAGGCTGCCCTACATAGTCAATCTCCATAAAGAACTGCTCACCAACTCAAGTGAATGTGCAAGCATGTGTGTGTGTTTGTACCGGCATGCATGTCTGCACATTTAGAGTGACAGTGTGCTAATGAGGGAGGATGTCAGGGAAGAGGCTGGTACCGACGGGCTGTCACTGTGGATCTTCTCAGGGTCCAATCGGGGTCCGATCAGCCTCCTCAGCCTCGTATCTCTTCAGACCCAGACCTCCAGCACAGCATGTCACACAGAAGGGCTTGTTTGTTTATCTGCGCCACTCCTTTAGTGTGTTTGTAGAGGAGGAAGTCCCACAGAGGTCATCGATCTACCCTTCTGCAGTGACCGATCCAAGGAACCAATAGAACAGCAGGAGAGTTAATTAATTTATAACATGGGAGCAAAGTACAAAAGCCAATTACAATCAAAGTCACATGGGAGAAAAAGAGAGCTGACTAAACATGTCATGTGATACTTGTACAATTTCTTCTCCTTTGCCTCTCCTTTTTGTCCTTTGGCCTTTACACACCAGCGTTTTTTTCCTTTCATTGATATTAATTCGCACATCAATACATTTTTTTCAGCCTATTTCTTTGTCATGAGTACTTTAACACAGAATGCAAATATTATGTGGCCAAAAAGTGCCTTTTTTCAGAATGAGGCCCCATTTTTTTCCGAGCTTTTGCACTTGCAAATAAAAGCATCAAACACGTTCACCACTGCGTGGAATGGAGATATTTAATATGCACACTTTGTACAACAAAGCCTTCAAATATGAATAAAGATGGCAAACATCACATTATAGTGTGTAGATTTTGGTAACAAAAAGGTTTGATTTAATGTGCCACTTAAGGTTCTCTTTGACATGTGGGTGTAGAACAACAATGATGATGGTGGATAATAGTGGCTTATGGCCTCTTTTTGGCCTTTATGGGTTGTGTGGTCCCTTTAGCAGTGCCTTTAGCTGCCTCAACATTGGTCTCCATTTTCCAATTGGAACCACAGTGAAACTACATTTCTGATGAAACAGTGTAAAATTAAACATAATTTAAAAAAAAGGTCAAATGCACTTCTTATTCATCGCAGACTAAACATGCAAGAAACAATTAAATGTACAAGTATAACTAACCCGGATTGATTCAAAGCAGAACATTTCTAATATGATTAAAACGTCCTGCAGCAGTACTATATGTTTACATTTGAGAAAACTGGGATTTAAGAAAATATACCAGACTTACGAATTTAGAATTCAAACTCTACGGGTTATTTGATTTTATCAGTTCTTCTGTCCTACTTTGAAATCCAGAGTTCCAGTTCATAACCGAATGCATAATCAAAGCTGAACTGAGTCCGAGGTGAGTCTGGGGTCAAGGAAATCTTTATTGAAGACAGAGGACCTGAGTCAAGCCCTGGAGGGCCTGCTCATAATAGCAATGACTGACCTTTTTTATGACTATTTGTACGTTTTTTTGACCCTGCAGTCTCCGGTGGTTCAGCTGTTCTCGTACAGTCATTTAGAATACTTGTTAGTAAAGGTTTGTGCCCTCCGGTCAGTCCATCATGCAATGCTCTGGAGGGCCGAGATGGAGGATAGATTGAAATCATCCAGCGCCGCTACATCACCTCGCCCTGACGTTAAGATTATAGTGACAAAACAAAGTCAAATGAACAAACGGCATCTCCTGGGAGCAATCAGACACCAGGCCTTTGTGGCACAGTCCCAACCGACCTCTCTTTTCTCTGCTGGAGGTAGGTCAACTCAAAGCAATTTCATAAAACTCACACAATCCCATGACTGTTAATCCTCCTAACTCAGCAAATTATCCAGCTCTTTGCATCCCTCATGTAAACAAATCCATATAAGAGCGATACTTGTACTCCGACCTGCAGGGTGTGTAGAAAGAGGCGATATTTATTCAACATCACAAACACTGACTCACATTGTAAATGTTTGTCTTGAAGACCCGTAGTTATTTATTTCTTTTTTTGCTCAGATAGACCATTATTTGTATTTCATTTCATTTTTTTTAGCTGTCTTTCATTTAAAAAAAACAACAACTATGGAACTCGCTGGAGAAAAGGGCAGTAATTGAAACAGTTTTTCAGGTCTAATTTGCTCAAGTTGAAAACCCATCAGGCAGGGAAGTTCTTCTTCTCGGAGCCGAAACAGGCGCGGTATTGGGTGAACGTTAAATCGAACAAAAGAATAACAGACAAAAAGGGCTTTTGCACTACATTATAGTGTGCACACAGTGTCACAAAGAGTTAGACAGCGAGGATTCCTATCAGACCACTATTAATATATAACCGGGGTATAGTTTTATGATGGCTCTGTAAAATAAATGCTAAACAAGACCAGCAATCTGCACCATTTGTCATTCGTTCAAACACTATTTATATCCACTGACAGGTGAGCTCTTGTGGTTATGTGAATAATGAGCTTCTGTCAGATGCAATGGTGAGTGTGATGTAGTTGGATGGTGTTATATCGCCACAAAACACTCTTAGAGAGGAAGTTGGTGTGAATCGTTGAGTGTACAAAGTGTCAGAGGTGGTTTCTTTTTTCTTTCTAACCCTAACACTAACCCAAACCATGTCAGAAAACAGTCATGAATATTTTTTTTTTTAAAGCCAAGTGAGTTCCGACTGATCAGAAAACATTAATAAGGGTTATTTTGGCAGACAGAAGCTGTGTTTTTCATTCAATTTCCAAGCAAATCTTAAAGTGTGTAGGATTTTGGTGGTTTGGATGTTGCAAATTGCAAACAACTGAAACTTCTCCGGTGCACCAAGCGTGAAGGACAATGAGGGTGGCGACGCAGATGGACAGTTCATTGATTCATTCTAAGCTACCGGAAACAACACTTTATTTTCAGGTGATTATACACTAAAACAAACATATTCTATTCCATTTTTGCCAAAAGCCCCCCCTAAATGCTACAAAATGTTCCTTTAAGCTATCCTTTCAAAAGAAATGTGATCCAAACACGTTTCCACCAACTGGTTTGGAGCGCACAAACTTTGCTGCAGTTTTGTTCGTGGTTTGTGGTTTATGCTACGCAAAGCTAATGCACCAGTAAGCAGTCTAGAACATGTAGAGGTTGCCTTTGTACTTCAACCCATGGAACAAGAGAAAAGTGTTTCCATTGAATTTGTTTAGTACTGAAGTAAAACATTCTGGCATCATGGGAAAATCCAAGAACATGCCAATGGCAGAAACAGCTGATCAGTCATGCAAGTTAAATGTTCAAAATGTCTTTCAAAAGGGCGTTTCTATAATCCTTTTAGCACACAATGTCTTTTTCAAAGGCAAAAAAACACCTCAAGCCAGTGTAACAAAAAAAAACCTCTGCTTTTATAGAATTTTGCCATTTCAATGCAGCTCTTCTAATACTTCTAAATGTGCTTCAAATGTTGTGAATAGAAACACGGCTAGTAACAAATCATCACCGACCTCTTGAAAGTCTCCTGTTGTTTCAACTATCCACCCTGTTTTTTTTTTCTTTTGGCCTTTACACTACATCATCACATCAAATAGGTTTACATTATAGTTAAACCTATAGAAAGCTAGGAATGTCTGCTGCAGCAATGAAAGGGTGCATTGTGTGTCTGTATCAAGTACCAATGGCTGTGACCAAGCGTCACTATTTGGCGCTCTGGGATTGAGAATGGACTGAAATGAAAGCAGGCAGATCAGGAGATTGATTTTTGGAACAGCTACATTTTGTTTTAAAAGGCTAACAAATCATCTGTTTTCTTGTTTAGCTGTTGTTTGTTGACAAAATCAAAAACATGGCCCTAAACTTCATGCATCATTACCACAACAGTCCATTAATATCACTATTGTACTGTGTAGTTCAGCTCCATTCACTTTATTGCTTCAGTCAGGTCCTCCCACAAAATCTTATTTTGCACATAAGTCCGCTGCACATCTATTAATGCTTTTCCACAATGCTTTTCCACACACTTTTGGAACCCCACATTTAAAAACATTTAGTCGATTAGCCCATCGTCATCCATCTGTTGACACATTATGAATGTTTGAATGGCATTCATTATTCGCTAAATGCACAAACACGATCACCTCAAAGTGTAACCGTGAGGACAAAACCACAGTTAGAGACTCAAGGAAACCGAGTCCTCTCTGCTTCTGAAGTGGAACAAGAAAACAAATTGCCGTCTGGGCTGCTTCCAGAACCCTTCGAGATGTGCTAACTGCAATTTGAGAGCAGCTAAGGGAATTAATACCGTTAATGAGGCAGGTAACAGGAAGAATCCTTTATAGTTATCCTCCTCTGAGTTGAAGGTGACCTCCTCTAATCGAACCCAAAATGGCCAGTTGGCTCGAGAAATTCTGCAAAGCCAAACTCTCGAGAGGTTCGGATTCTGTGTAACAAACCAATCGAGGCACCTTTCCGATAACAAATGGACTCTGGAATTAGCTTTCAAGTCTGCGGGGGGAAACAAATATGCTTTATATATGCATAACCTTGAGGTTTATTTTCAAAAAAGAGTTCATTAGTCAGGCTATTTCAGGTAGGAATTCAAATTTGACAAGCCAGTAATGCAGAGATAATGTATGGCATTTGTTCATTTGTTTCTCTATTAGTACATAAGGGAATTGTTTAAGATCCTCCAGGGGCTTGAAAGATGGCATTCTTCAGGAAATGTATTACAGGAAATAATGAGTGATGTTATAAACACAATGTGTACGCATCCATCAATAATTTTAGACATAGTAACAAAAGAGGTGCAAAGTCCTTGACAACAATGCATCCCATTAACACCCATCTATTACACAAGTATAATGGATCAGTCATAGTCATTTGACATCACTCATAAACTACTAACAGCACACTCATGTAATATTGCATGTTAAAAATACAGCAAATAAAGAGAATATAAACACAAATAAAAAAGAACAAGCACTAATTATATTAGTCCTTTAGACTTTTATGAAAAAGGAAGATATTGGTTGGAGTTATATGGAGGGTCTGTATGGAAAATATGGATTTCAGAGCTCTTTTAGGTGGAATACAGTCATGAAGGGATCTAAGGAGGCAAGAGCTATGGATGGACTACGTATAAAATTGATAATTGGATGCATATAGGCAAGGAACTTTATTTGTATAGCACATTTCATACACAAGGCAGACTCAAAGTGCTTCACATCATAACATGTCATACAATAAAGTGAAAAAATAGAAGCATTAAAAGAAAATAAAGGCAAAATTAAAATGCATTACAGAAAGACAAGGAGAATAAAAACATATTTGCAATAATAATAACAAAAAACACTGCAGACATTCAAAGATTTAGCAGAAAGCTATGGTGAACATAAAAGTCTTCAGTCTAGTTTTAGAAGTGGTCAGAGTTGGGGCAAGTCTTACATCTACACGAAGTTTATTCCAGCTATTTGTTGCATAGTGACTAAATGATGCTCTCCCGCGATTTGAGTTTACTCTGGGATTCACTAACAGATTGACTTGCTCAATGCACTGGCACAGAAGAGCTATTGGGCGATAGTCGTTTGGTGATAGCGCTACACAGATTTGGTTGTCATCGGCATAGCAGTGGTGGTCAATGTTATTATTTTTGCATGATTTGTCCTAGTGGGAGCATGTATATGTTGAATAAAGTCGGCCCCAAGATTGAACCTTGGGGGACTCCACAGGTTACATTGGTTGGTTCTGATACAAAGTCGCCAATGGAAACAAAATAGTTCCTATCTTGTAGATATGACGTGAACCAGCTTAAGACTGTGCCTGAGAGCCCCAACCAGTTCTCCAACCTGTCCAAAAGTATTGAGTGGTCGACAGTGTCAAATGCAGCACTGAGGTCTAATAACATTAATATTGAAGTTTTGCCAGAGTCTGTGTTAAGACGGAAGTCTTTTACAACTTTAATAAGGGCCGGTGCTATGAAAAGGTCGAAATCCTGACTGGAAGTTGTTGTGGCAGCCAGTTGAAGCCAGGAAGTGATTTAGTTGTTGGAGGACAACTTTCTCAATTATTGTACTTATGAAGGGTAGATTTAAAATTGGGCTGTAGTTGTTGATAATAGAGGCATCCAGGCTCCGCTTTATTGCATGAAAAGGTGGAAGGAAGTGTTTAACACAGCTTTGTCATATTTTCAAATTTGAGCCACTTTTAACATGTAACCACAATTGTTAGTTTAGTAGAAAGACAACTTTTCAAATGTAAAGATTATCACTCTATCAAGGCCCAGCATTGGACGTAGAGGATTTGTAAACCATTCTGTTGTGGGAGATGACAGATGGTGAGTAATATTCCAGCCCGATGCCCGAGAGCTTACAACTCAACATTTACATTTAACAAATTGAGATTAGAGGATGAGACGTAAGGTGAGAAGCAAAACAAGTCAAGAGAAAGTTTCTGGTGCAATTTCTCGACTGCACACTCAATAACATTAACCACCTGATGTTTTGCTGCAATAAAAACGGACACATTCGTACATTTTGGATAAATGCATTGTTTATTGATTACTGACACTTAACTACTGACTGTGCTTGTAGATGAAAAATGATACCACACACTATTCATTTATCTATTAAATGGCATTCTCTCATCCCCGGATAGGAGGAGGGATTGCATTGCTGTTTCTGTTTTGTGTTCATTGATTTGTCTGTAGCACTTTATACAATACAATACTCCGACTCAACATTGAGATCTCTGGAGATCTGCTGCTTTTGAGGCAAATACACTTCAACGATAATGAGCATGAGCTAGAGAAAAAAAAGTTCTCCTAAGATTCATGTAATTGCTGTTTGATCCATATCCATGTATTTGTTTTTGATTTGTCAATCTATGTTTTATTGCATGATTGCCCATAATTAATTGCAAAATAGTCACACATTTGTATCTCTTCAAAATGTAGCTTTCAAGCCTTTAATATGCTTAACATTGGAATAGAAAAAATATGCTATCTTCATGCAAATATATGTAAATATATTATTGTATTCGTAGAACCGGAGTTACATTCGGTAATGACTACACAAAGGTCAGTAAGAGGCCCGCTGACCTATACGGACCGGGATCTGAAACTGATAAATTATTGAGAGTACATCATGATGTGATTGTTATTTTCTTCTGTTACCATCTACAGAATATAATATATCAGTGAACCCAAAAAAAGAATATGATATTCATTGTGTTTGCTTTTTATGCCTCGGTTGGTTTATTAAAAGAAAATTGTCATTAAACTCTGGATTGACTAAAGTGGACCATGGCAACACACGTGAATAAAGGAAGCCTGCATTGCTTTCTAGTGGAATTAACTGGAAGACTCAAACCGCACATGTATTTGAGATTGTGTTTTTATTGAAGGAACAAATCTTTTTCAGGCCCTGTCGTGTTGTTATATGGTCTGATATGATTGATTTGATATACAATACTTTATTGCCTCTGCAGGGAAACGTATCATCAGCTCGCAGCACTATTGATCTACCATGATTACAAAACACAAGTCAGGCAAAAGTGAAATACCGTGAGACGGAAAACATGACCAACATATTAACAATACATTTTTAACAAGACGATGGGAAATCAACAGTAAAGAAAAGATGTTTGCCAAATATCCTGCACATTTCCTAAACATTAAAAGCACAATCTTTCTATATAACACTTAAATACAAAAATGTGTGAACCTATAAATACTTTAGGATGAAACATTTTACTTATTATTACAAGGCATCACTGCACAGCTCATCTCAGCTCTATTTTACCCTTCCAGGTAAGATAAAATAAAATGTCTGTCGATATAATTTCCGGCAATCAGCAGTTACAACCACCCCCAGCAGAATCCATAAACTTTCATCAGAACCGCAGACATGAAAAAAAAAAAACTACAACCACAGTTAAGGTGCATTGCGGTCGGAGGTGTCACGAGCACTGATTAATTTATTAAAACCAAAATTCCTGAAGCATCCCCTGAAGCATACATGACCCATTTCTCTTTAATAAAGCGATGTGAAACTTCCATATGGGACTCCTGAAGGAAGGTAATATGTGCCCTAAATGCAGTAGATGATTTAGCACTTCCATCTCTTTAACCCGCTTGGTATAATTGGTCATATTCAATACATTAAAGTAACACCTGACGATGCTAACCCATTCCCCAGTTGTTGTGCTATTCTGGGCTGCACAAAAGATGTACTGTATGTATGAATACACAAAGTGTACCTGACACAGATTCTATGCAGAAGGGGCTAAAATGACGGAGAAGCAGATGGACCAAATGGATATAAAAGACCTTTACCCAGACTCACTCCATAAAAATACACAACAGCACCACTGTCCTTTGTATCCAATCAGCTATCCGGCTGAGCAGCAAGGGAATCATGGAATATAATCATCATGTAAAAGCGGAACAAGAGTGCAAGGGGCTTCATGATATTACTGAATATATATTTAGAAATACACTGTTCAGCAAGTAAAAGTAGTATTATATGCAACCAACGCTCAGTCTGATCAGATTAACTTTGTTGGCCATAAAGAGCGATGTAATAGTTGGCCTAGTCACATTAGCGTTTATCTTGACAAACAGGCCGACCCCGTTTACCCCTTCTTCTGCTTCTGTGCACATCACTTCATCTTGCCTCTCGTCTCTGTTGTCGGTCATGCCAGTCCGCTGCCGCTGCACTCTGTACAAGTCTGCTAAACGCTGCTCTGTACTCTGTTGGGAGCAATGTTCTGAAGTTCAGTTGGACTGGTCGAGTTACTGGTGTAAGTTCTTGAGGAGCGTCGTTAATACTCACATTTATGCCATTACAGGGAGCCTCAGGAGCCGCTAGACTTCTGAATGCCGCCATCTTCATCTTCTTCATCCTTGCTGGTGCTCACTATTCCTAGTGATGAACTTCTCTCACCAGAGGGAAAGATGGTGAAGTTGTCTCTCTAGAATGACAAAGGATCTCAGCTTGATGGCGATTCAGGGCCAGGATGTCTCGCATGAGTGATATTTCTCAACCCGAAGTGTTAAAACTTGCTTTCTATCTGATGGCCATCGAGGGTGACTCCTCTGACTGCAAAAATAAGCTTGATTGCATGGAAATCTATGAGAAAATGACCCTACTTATTATCTCAGTAAACATGAGTTTATGGTCTTAATCGCTGGTTTCAAGTCTTCTTCAATACAGCATGATGTCTTACCTAAACCCTAAATTAGATGATAAAGCAGGGTATGCTTTAGGGTGTGGCTACCTTGTGATTGACAGGTCACTACCATGTATTCCACATACAATCAATCAACTTTAATTGCCAGACTCACGGTCCATTTAAAGACACATACAAATACACACAGCAACACATACACATATAAAGTCCCTGTTAAATCTAGTACATTGGTTAAACTTTCTTGCTATTAATCCTCTCTGTATTACCACTTAACATTTGTTCAACATAACAAGAGGACACGATGCCCCAGACTGCAGCTGAAATGTTCCATTAGAACGTCACTCAGCTGAAGAGCCGAGGGGAACTTTCCGTCGTTTCATTAAAGTGTCACGTTGTCACTTAACTTGGGATGATGGATGGCCATATCGACAGCAGCATTCGATTCAGCCCGGCCCGCTGTAAAGCTCCGCTGTAGTATCCTAAGACCCGAGTTGACGAGGAGATGACACCTCTTGGACAAGCTCGCCCTCTTTGGTCCCCGAGGGTTTATCCTTCAAAAGTATCTCTGTTGGCTTATATTAATTAGAGAGCTAGGTCCGTACCTCACTTGACAAGGTCTTCCATACTCTTTAGACAATAAGTTAAGACGATTGAAACGGCTGCCTTTTTCTCTCCATTGTAGCTATTACCAAGAGAAAGTGGTCTCAAAAAGGTTAGTGTATCTGAAGTGACACCCATGCATTATACAACTGTAGCACTAGAAGATTCACACACACTTCAAATTCACCTACTTGTGTTTTTTTTTTTTTGATATACTAGAGAAAAAGATTTCCACATTTTAAAGACCATTTGTCATGTCAGCATTCAAACACCCTCGCGCCCCTCCATCCCCCGCTCCCTTACCCCTTCTACTGAGAGGAACGGATCCGCACTTGACAAAGATGAATCACTGAGGTTTCCACACAGGAAATAATTATGTGCACATGAGAGGACCCTTCTGAATTTCCTTGCCAGATAAATTAGGCATCCTTTCCATTCTGATATAACCGCTGTGTAGCTAGTACACACATACTGCCAGGGTTATGTTTGGATAGTAATTAGATGAACCCTTGTTTTGCAGGTACATTTGGTCAGAAACAGAAACAGGTTTTCTGTTGGAATTCCTTTTCTGTAACACTATGTTTTATTGCTTTACAGTGTGTTGTTATTTTTCGAGGGAAACCTATTTTGTCACAGAATCTCTTTGATTTTAACGTATCATAAATATTGTTTTCTAATGATAGAAAAGTCTATGTAGGGTAGATATTGGGGTGATTGATTGATCAAAACAAACAGTACTTTCACACAGATGACCACTGTTCATGTCCTCTGTGTAATCATGTCACTTCCTATCTATATCTTACATTATGTACTGCAATCCCGAAGAAAATACAAGAATGCAGTTTAGTTCTATGGGAATCTAAATTCATAAGAGACGGGGTTGTACATGAGTTGGTTACAGCCTGTCTTAACTCTAAACAAGGTACAAACTTTACAGATCACAATTATGTAACGTATTTCTTTTTTTAAAGTGGCAGTCCATAAGATTTGAGATGCATTGCTGCTAGCGGCCTCTCTGGCGGTAGATGGAACTGCAGGCAAGCCTCTGGGACTCATCTTCCTCACCGAACAGTGTCGACTGTCTCTCATCTGCATGATGCCTTCAAATGCTCCACACTGAAAGGAGGTCCATGGTTTTCCCTTGTTGGCGGTCACTTTGCTTGTTGATGACTTTCCTTCTTCACTTCCATTTGTTTGTTGTTTCTTTTTCTTGGACTGGAAGTTGAATGGTCTTCTTTCTCTGCTGGTGATCCTCCATTATGAGTCAGCAGTAATGAAATGTACCTGGTCAAACACTTTAGACTAGAGGGAGCCTGACTCAGCAGTTGGAAGTTACACTGAAACGCAGCATACGCTTCCGTGAGAAGGTCCACCTGGCAGACCAACTGCCAGGTGGGTTTACGTCAGTGGACTGACGTAAAAAAATTCACAAATTTTGAATTTGGCGCGGGAATGTCGCCACAGACACGGAGATCCTATTTCTGTGCGAAGCAGCAAGTACAAGCACTTTTATTAGTGGGTCATATGATCAATCACCATTGTTTTAACTCACTCTTTGATAGATAGGAACTTAATTAAATATGTTACAGGCTGCCACTTTAAGTCTCTCATTATGTAAGCCTCAAAGTAAATGGTGCATCTTACAAAGTTGCCACCAGCGCATGGAGTTTGCCTCCTGTTCTCCTAAATCACACTTTCAACATTTTTTCTTTCATGACATCTGAGCCGCACACCAGTTCAATTTCCAGTCCGCTTTCATCAGTCAAAGAGGTTTCCCATCCCTTCTGCTGTTCCCCAGCTCCCTCCATCCCTCTCGCCCACCTTGCAACACAACATAGCTGTAACCCCTCAGTCCCTCAACAGGGCTTGTGCTGCTGTCATCTGCTCTAAATGCCTTTCAAAAAAAAAAGAAGAAAAAAAAAAGGTAGAGGGGGCTCACTCTGATCCAAGTGCTGCTTGGATCATTAAGGGACCTGGTGGCTCAAGCTTCTGTCAGCGATCATTTCCAATTAGTCTCCACTTTGCTCCACACGTACCTTAGGAGCCGCGCAGGGGTGGGAGGGGGATCATACTGGAAAACCACTCAGGTAGGGAGAGAGACATTAGGATGGAGCATTCGTATGGTAACCTCGTCACCGTGGAGAGAAATGGGACAGGGGTTTCCGAGGTAATGAACTCAGATTGACTAATTAAAATTAGCTTTTGTCATCGGGACTTCTGCTGATTTTGGGGAGAGTGAAAGTTGGAACAGTTGGAGTGTCGCGACCAAAGGACTCATCAAGTCGTAATCGCCTCTTCAGGTGAATCCATTTTCAACATCCATTGAAATAATCTGAAGTAAGTATGTATAAGTGATGCCCTTCTCGAAATTGGTCGGCGATTAAGATAAATTATACCCAGAAATCTGAAAAGTGTGTGACATAGCAATAAGAGCTGAACATAATAGTTGAACTTTCCACAACTAGAGTATTGCTATTCTGTTTATATCATCCTTCCATTTATTAAGGTTGAGTCGATAATATATATATCATTGCAAAGCAGTTAAATCCTAAATCTGACTGTATTGATTTTAATTTATGGCTCCACAGTGGTGATATGAGAACTGCAAGACAAGCTGAATACGGAAAACTGATTCTTAGCCCTTAAAAGTCCATAACTTCGCTCACTGTTATCTAAAGTTTGTTTGGTATTGTTTAAGGTCACGGGTGGTGCCAATAAGTGTACACCAAGTTTAGTTTATAGAGGATTTGTAAAGCCTTTAACCAGAATGAATCACACTCCATATGGACAAATTACATGGACAATTTCAGTGCTTATCTGTAGCTTATGGTTGAAATCCGAAAAAAAAAAAACGAGCAGTACAGAGCAAACCCTTAATGCACGTTAATGTACGGTGTTCATGGGGAAATCATTTGGAACATAGCTCTGCTGCAGAACAGCACAGGTGGACCAACAGAGATTACTAACACGTTTCATTGAAGCCAGCGCCAGCAACATTGGTTTTCTTCACAGACAACAACTTAAGGGAAATCTCACCGGGTGCATTTGTCTCATGGGAGAGCTTCCACAGAAGGATCCCGCCATGGCCAGATGGGCAAAACAGCCTTTGTAGCCTCACTCCCTGCAGGAACTGTTTCATAAAAGAAGGCGACTGAACACTGACCAAATCGGCATGCTGCACACGGGGCCCGCTGTGACTGTGCTGTGTATATGTATATGTATATGTGTATATATATATATATATATATATATATGGTCTTGCATTGCAGATATGGAATGATCCTGTGCAGTCTGCACCACAGAGGACAAACCAAATAGTCGCTGATATGCATTGCAGGGCTCACCTAAAACTCCCCCAAACTCTTGGGTCTTTTTAAGAAAGTTGTTATTTTTCAACATGAGAAATGTGGACAACTTCGAAATAGTCAAGATTCTCTCATTCTCCCCTTGGAGTTTTGAATTGGAGGATAAGCGAGGATCCCAGCTGCCTGTTGATGAGAGACAAACATCAGTCAGTCATCACAAAACTTGCCATTCAGCAATGGATCGAGGTGTCGGATCACCTGGGGCACTGCATTAATCCCCTGAAGATTGATGTGGCATGATTTTTCTCGCCACCCACTGCTCTCATCATGCAAGTCTCTCCACCCAGACAGTAATGTAGGTTATAGGAAGACACCCTGCCAGGGAAACTGTGCCACCCATGTTGACATAAAAGAATCCTTCCTGTTCAGTTACTGGTTCTTCTTTACTCCTTCTTGTTCAATAAGGTATTTAATACCACAGACAAACACATCACATCTTCAAATTGCATTGCAATTAATTTGTTCATAGCGGAGGTAGTGCTGATACCTTTGTGTGTTTAAATGCTCCAGTATCATTTAAATAATTTCAAACCATATGTAACCCATTGGCTTGTGTTCTACAATTTTGAAGCCTTTACTTTTGCATTTTAGCTGTCGCCATCTTGGATCTTGGCTGTCGCTATCTTGGCCTAGTAAAACTGAATTCTGAATTAAAAAAAATGTGTAGGCGACCAATGTGTTACAACTTTCATGAGCTCAAAACACTGAAAGGATTCAAGTTCTAAAAACAAAATCACAGACAATTTCCAGACCGGAGAACAATGTAGTGGCGTCCTGTCAATCGTAAGGGTTTGAAATGAGCGATAAAGACCATAAACACATCTTTACATGAGTTTTCTTTGCCTCTCTACTCCAGCTGTGCAAACTGCTGACTCGTTGGTTTGTGTACAACGTACAGAGCTGCTTGTAAACAGGCAAGAGTCACAAAGCACCATTTAAACCCCAAATTGAGAAGCATTTTCAGAATGTGCTGACGTATCCAAGGAACGCTCCTAAAACCTGAATAATATCAGCATATTCCACATGTCTTCACCAGAAAATGCTCAATTCTGAATAAGGCATATAATATCCAATATCCAAACATATTGTGTTCTTTATTTGACCCCACATTCATATTATGAATAATCGTCTATACAGTCGGGACTTGTATTTGCAACCAGAAGAGTCGCCCCCTGCTGCCTGGTTTAAAAGGATCCGCTGTGAGACCATAGTCTTACCCAGGAGTCCATCATGCCCGTTTTTTATGTTTGCATTAAGAAAAAACAAAAAAAAGAGGCTACTATGGAGAACAATACTGACATTGTTGTCATGACTACTGTGTTGCAGCGTGAGAAGTAATGAATAACAGCCAGATTGAATTAGAATGATACATTCTTCTAAACTTGGGAAGATTAAACCTCACACCAGTTGTTCAAACATTGTAACAATCGAGAGTCGACACATGCACAGATTGTGAGAGCCAATTAAACTGATTGAAGTGTCAAAGGAATATGATGTGAAAAGAGTCGATGGTGTAGCACAACCCCGGGTGAGTGACGGGTATGGACGGGCGTTGAGAGTGTAACAAGTCTGCTGAGAAACTGTGAAATCACACGAAGTCTGGCCTGCAAGTGAGAGAACTGCTGGGACAACCGGCCTTTTCTACTCAAAGCCACTCCCATCTCACATATGTAGCTCGTTGCACTGACGACCCACCCAGTTATTGGCCCTTTATAGATTTATTTTTGGAAATCTCTGCAAAAGAAAGCATGTTTTTGTTCTAGTTTTAAAACAGAAGAGAATGCTAGTGTGCTTTTCATATTCCTAGTTGTTTTTTGTTTTGTTTTTTTAGATATAAGCTGCTATTTGAGAATTCCTTTTACTTTCTCCAACCAGCTCTCTGGTTCTGTGCATGATGGGGGAGGACGGAGGGCGTGGCGTTGTGATCTTTGGTCTGAATCCTGTTGTTTAGTTGTGTGTTTGGTGAGATTAGTGGGTATTTGCTATTGGGGATTAATGGGTTATTTTGGTTTCACTTTAATACAATTGCACCGTTTTACTTGGCAGTTTTTTTTCATCTGCTCGTTTGCTCTCAATGCTGTTTTTTTTCCAAAGCAAAAAAAGAATTGTCATATTTTAAGGAAAATGTATTGAAAAAAAACCCATCCTTGTAGACTGTGAATGAACCAATTTACACAACCGTTGCTGTAATTTCAGGTTGCTGATTTTAGTTCGACAAATCATACGCAGCCAAACCGGGATTTTAACATAGCAATTAAAATGAATCACTCAAGTAATCTCCCCGCCATGAGTACTTTGTGAGATTAGAGTGGATTATATTGGATTATGGCCATTGACCTGATTTACTGACTGACTGCCTCTTGTTATCCAAATCAGACTCGTAAATCTGACCTTCGGCGGTGGGATTTAGAGCCGCGGCGAAACTGTGACGAGCAGCGAGATGCAAGCACCTGTCAGGTTTTCAACTCGTTGCGTGCACAGGAGGATATTACCCAGTGGAATATTTGAGATGAACTCATTTCTAACTGCCCTTTTAAAATGTGGAAATCAATACATTAAAAAAAAGAAAACCCTAAATGTCTAAATATAATCAGTAAAGGTACAAATTGTCTCTTCTGCACACTGAGATTAGTCAACTGGTATCTTAAGATCTGGGTCAGGAGAGAAACCTATCCAGATGTTTGGAGTTCAAAAGTATAAATATTTAAGTAAATTCCCTAATCCTGTAACAGTAGGGTGAATATTCCCAACACACATGAGCTTCTTTAGATTAAAGTTGAATTCATGTTTTACAGTTACTCTACTGAAAGTATTTATAACAATGTTTATCCTTTACAATGTTCGCTCTTAATAATTAAAAATGATATTTCATTTTTTACTTTATTTCATTATATTTTATTTATTTTATTTGTGACTCCTTCACTTTTACTAAGCATTTTATTACTGCTAACCAATGCTTGCATTGCTACCAAATACCTGACAAGAAAAATCCTGAAAATCTTGAATCTAAAGGAATATTCCACAAGCAAAATAGTAATGATCTGACCCGGTTAAGGTTATTGTTAGATAAAGAGCGTTAGGGTTTGTGTTAATATAAGTACTTAGCTGGTCATAACAGTTAGGTGTGGTTCATCTACAGAGACACAAATTCTTCATTTCTTTTCATAACATTGTCTTGACTGTCAGTAAACAACAAATGTGTTTCTCAGCATGAAAACAGCAGATTCAATTTGGTGATTGTTTCCTAAACTGTCGTGAGACGGTGTTGCATGTTCACTCCAAACTCATTTGACTTTTATGGTGCAGTCGGTGTTTGTAATTAGGAAATATGGGGAAGGTCCCCCCCAAGGTAGCAAGATATTAGTTCAACCAGTCTGGACCAGATAAATCCACCATCTTCCACGAGGACAGACTGCGATTCTGCTCTCTGCTGTAGCTCTACGGCCTCTAACACACCTCGTTTTAATTGCACAGCAGCTTTATCATAATATTTAGAGGTTAAAGTTAACAAGATGGCCAATTAATCCAGCATACTAATTAGGCAGTAATTAAGTGTCACAGAGACAGCAATAACTGCTGGCTGATCCACAAACAATGACACGGGTTGTAAAACTGACATTAGCCCAAATTAGCCCCCTGATTTAAACAGGTTGGAGGCTACATTGTAGGAAATAATACAAGGCATCGGAATAATGTCAAGGACGTTTTTCATCAGTCAACGCCGAGTTTGGCTCTTGACATTTCTTCTGGAGTTAATCAATTTTTTTCTGCTCCGCTGAGATACAGCACCATCTTCTCCCAACTTTTTTTCTTGCAAATGAGCAGTGCGGCTCCATTGTTCAGGAATCATTTCGATAAACAGTTGCTAATTTTGGAGCATTATGAGTCTGGGAGTTATCAAAAAAGTTACAATGCTCCATAATGAAAATGGGAAAAAGGTCAATTGCCATTTTGTTGCATTAAAACAACTCATCACAGTAAGCAAACCGATGGTTGTCTGCAATTAAAATGCCAAACCACATTATCACAAAGGCAATTTCTTTGACCAATATTTGAATTTGGAACAAAATAATGGAAAGACTAATTGAATGCAGACCCTTGTGTTTTCTCACCTCCTTCAAATGTGTCCTCCCATGAAAAGACGTAAAAACGTGTATTGATACCTTGAAAATAAAAGCAGAACCCATATTGATTCCATATAAGTGAGTTAAAAGTGTTTCTCTTTATGGTGTTTGACAGGAGACGTCAATAGCTTTTAATGTTGCAGTTTGAACACAACGCTTGTTTGCATAACTAAGTAGTGTTTGTTTAGAGTATGAGAGCGACCGTCTAAAGGCATGTTTGACTTTTCTGCCAATCAAACAAATGAGAAATTACTCCTTTTGTCAAACCTAATGGTTTATTTCTGTCTAAATGGATGGCTAACCAACCAACCAACCGGGGACTTTGCAGAAATTGGCACCAGTACAAATACTGTGGCTGAGGTATCGTGTGATTTCACAAACAATTCCTTTTTCCAAATCAACTTCCTTGATTGAATAATAACATTTTAACCCATAGTTGTTTATCTCAAATCTGATGCTGGACCAAGTAAAAATGATACGTGACCTCATAGAAATGCGCAAAAAAAAAAAGTCATTGCATTGTGGTCAGGTCTCGATAAAGAAAATGTGGTTTTCTTTTAAAAGAATTCGGACTTACATTTTGTATTGATATAAGTAGCACAATCACTAGAAGTTGACGTATGATTTAATCATTTTTATCATTTGTTCAATTTGAAAACGTCTTCAAGGGCGTTATTCTCCAACTCTTTTTTCTTGTTCAGGTTTTGGCATAGGCTAAAATATAGGCTGAATGACCAACTTTTTGGTTTTAGTATTTAACATCCTGAGCCCGTACTTCTTACTCATCATTTAAAAGCTGGATAGATGATGTTCAGGCCATAAGTCAATCATGTTCAAATGAATCCTGATTCACCAGACCAGTAACTCAAGTCCAATCAAGTGTCATTGTCAAGAAAAAGGACTGAATGTGTATTAACATAAAACATTTAAACTTTTTGAATTGCAAATTAAATATCCAATTTGGCATTATTGGCCATCCTGTGAACATCCATAATAAAAAAAAAAAATGTAAATCCATTCTCCGTTTTCATGCTTTAACCCAAAATGTGGAGGGAAAAATCTCAAAAGGGAAGATTGAACACTTTGTGTGAGGAATATCGTGACATTTAAAGATCTAAGTGTGACTCTTTGAATAATGGAACAGGCCGCAATTTTTTTATCTGGCTTATAATTGGTATGCACATATTATCCTTAGAGCACAGCATGAAAGGTTGTGATTCTTTTTCAGTGAGAGCAAAAAATTGGATATTACAGAATGTTCCCTATGTGACACAATACTTGGGAACATTTTCTTTTCTTTCTTCCGCTATTCATTTTGGCATTGGTGGTAACAAAAAGCACTTTTAAAAGTAAGTAATTAAAGTCATTCGTTTTAATGGCAGATAGTCTGGTGCTCATCCATTCTGTACTTCTGGGCTACATCTGGTGACTTAACCTCACTGCTGTTGCTGGAGCCTGATTTCTTTTTTCCTGTGCAGTACTTGTTAGGAGGATAGATAGATAGAGAGAGAAAGGGGGGTAGTTTTAGGAAGCGGGGCGAGAGAGAGGTGCGATGCATTATTCATACAAATTAAAGCCGCCCTTCTGGTGTAAATCAGCATCCTGCGGTAGGAAATGGAGAAAGACATGGGGACGGAAAGTGCAATGTCCACTCCTCCCACCTGGCCACAGCATCTGTCCCCACTGCCAGTTCGCCAAACGTGAAGCATGTGTGAGGCCTTATCTGTCTGCCTCTGATGGGCTGCCAAAATATTCCCGGGCTGAGAGGACAGCCGGGGAAGCTGTGCTACCGGTCGGCCTCTGATATGAGCGACAATTTCCTGTCTGGCTGCGGCACGCGCATGCTGTGCAAAAAAAAAAAAGTGAGCGCGCTCACATATCTTGTCTGAAGGTATGTATAAAACATTGGCTTTCACATATGCATGCCCATTTTTTTTTTCCTTTTATCTCCAAAGCCCTCGTCGGTAGCTTACCTGGCCGGCAGCAATCTCTTACAGAGAGACGGAGGATTTTCCCCCCCGAGCTGAGCCTCGTACTAGCAGCTCTGCAGGATTACCATGCAAACACCCTCTTCCCCTCGATATCTTCTCTAGTTTTTTTGCTATTAATACAATCTGCCCTGTAATTCTCTGCCTCACTCTTTCACCCCAGCACTGTCACAACAACTCCACGGTCTATTTCCAACACGTCGGACAGCGTTGCGATTGGCCAGTTGAGGTAACGTGTTGATTGGCCGTCAGACAGGACTTCATAGTGTTCTCTTCTTCATCACCTCACTGTACACGAAGGCATGTGTGGTAGAAGTAAATTGTGTGTGTGTGTGACTTTTATTTCACTTCCACTTCAGACGTGGATGTTACGCCAAGGACAACAGACGACATTACATTTACAAATGTAAAACAGTTCAACATATCTATATCTGACTCCAGTCGTTTTTTTTTTTATATCTAACGTGCATTTTGATGAGCAGATGAGTCAATTAAAAAAAAAATGGATTGATCCAAGGCATGTTTCAAATAATTAACAGAATATATGATGCAACATGTATAATTTATTAAGCCATGGTAACATGAATCTGATACAATCATGTTGCATGCATATTGCGTAACATCCGAGGATTTGTCATCATGAATGATTTCATTAATTACCACTCATCATTCAACTGAGTGTTCTTAGTAACACGTTGTCTCTTAGGCATTCCTGTAACACAGCCAACAATCAGCCTATTACCGAGTTAGTGACCATGAGCTCCAAGGCAGCTACGATTACAATGGGAGGGAACTTTTAATATAATGTAGGGTTAAAGGCAACAGTTATACAATAAAACACATAAAGTACAAATGCAGCCTCTGCGCGGAGTTCTTTCCGCCACTGAGAACCAATTAAAAACAAAATGGTCTAACTTGCAGAGTAAATTGCCTCTATTATGATAAAGTCCAGCTGGGTCTCCTAAAGAATTATTCTTCCATACAACCTTTTACCCGGGAGGAAGGCTGTTCGTGTCCTGTTTTGTTGTATATTTCATATTAATTTTAAGCCAAACCATGATGTTTTGTACTCAATGTACCCATTGTTTCCTAAACTTAATAATATTATTGCAATTTATTTTTTTCTTCTTGTATTTAACATGTTTAACGTGAACTGTGACAGTTTGGTCTTGTAATGTTTTTTTTCCACTGTAAGGACAGTTTAGTTCCACGGGAACATCATTTTTATATTTTATATTAATGTCATATCTGTTTTTTTTAGCAAAAGTAGGCATTTCAGCCGTAGGTGAACGAACTGCGAACACTATTTCTGCCCACACCTGTTGATCCGGCATTACTGCAACGTTCAACCTCCAGATCGTGTCACAGGTCGTTGACTCTTCAGTGTCCCAGAAGGCCATGACTCTCTGAAACACTAGCTTTCACTGTGAAGAAATGCTCAGTGTCAGTGGAGTAGAAGTAGCAGCAACAACAACAACAAAAGGTGGACACACTGTTGAGGACACAGAAGTGCAGCGAGGCAAAACATGACGCAGACAAGCTGACACACAGTTATTTTTTTTCTGACAGCAAGACACTGCTTATCTTTAGAAATAGACAATTTCTTAAAGCCAAAGTTAAAGAATAAATACATGAAATACTAATGTGTTTTGCTCAGAAACAATTCAAATGTCGAATTAGTTATTTTCAATGGCTAATAATTGAGCAATTAATTCATTTGTGGACAGTGCAATTAGTAAAATGTAGCCAAATATTGCAGTTGCTAAGCTACTAATGAACATGTTTCCCATTAAAATGAACCTCTCATGTGTCGCAGGTATCATTATCAGTTATATTACAATGGCTTCCATTGTGCCTCAGCCTGTCGGGAGGTAAGAGGATCAATTTTATCAATGAGGATTTAGTAGCAATCTCGGAGTCCAAACACCCAAAGCAATCTGTTATCCCAATTTGAGCGCTCGCACTGCAGTCAGAATAACAACTCCACTTGTTAAAAGCATCGGATGGAGATGTACAACGACCGTGACGCTGTCGTATCCGCATCCGGATTCGCCAGGCAGCATAGTGAATAAATGTGAGCAAACATGGAAGATGTAGGCGTCGGTCTTCATGAGCCACCAGCCTGCTGGAGAGTCTGGTGTATCGAGACACTCGCTCTTCATTTGTGTGTTTCATCAGCTGCTAACTCTGCAGACAGTGTGCCCATAAGCCCGTGGCTCTGCAGCGACGCTCAGACAGCAGACGTGAGACATTTTTTTTTTACAGATCTCTCATGGGAAATAAAACACTAAAATGCTGGTATAGGCTCTGTTTTTTAAAACTTTGCACCCACCCTCCTAAAAGTCTTGCTCCTGATTGAATTCTGCAGTCTCGCCGAGTGAATGAGGTGGCGGCTTGTAAAAGTGACTTGCACTCAACTTGTCAATTTTCTTTGAGAGGCATTTACATCTGCACTTCATAACAAAACCATACCTCATGTTGAAAGGTGAAATCTGTGGCCAGAATTTTTTATTTAAAAAATGGGCCGACGTCATATCAAACCCGATGGATTAAGAATAGGATGTCACTTGAGTTCCTACACGAGTCAAGGCAGGTGAGCGAATACTTTTGGCAATATAATAAATATATCACACATGCATTTTAATATCGTGTATTTTCTTTATTATGTTGAATTTAATTTGACAAATTTCCCAGTATAAATGAGTGAACATCCAAGAGCGTTTTAAATTATTTTACTTTATTTTATTTTGCTCTTATCAATAACTCGGTGGATTTGTTTCAATCTGGTTATTATGGATGATATCTGTCATAAAGCCTTCCATAAAGTATATAATACAATAAATTAATCAAAGTAATGCCGTTATAATTAAACCTTGTAGATTGTCTGGAAATATGTTTAATTATCCTGATTCCTAAAATATGTCCTGCTCGCAGCATCAACATTTTAACTGCGTCTTCCCACACTCCCACTTTTTTAAATACTAAATACTTACAATTCAACTCAGTGCTCGACTACAAATTCATGAGGCGCATTGGGAACTCCGAGTCAGTAAAGTGTATTTAGTTCTAATCCCACAGCTCATGAGAGCTCACTTAAAATAATGATTTTTTTTTTTGTATTTAGCTTCTTATGTGTCACTCAACATTAAATGAGCAGGCTGTGTCCCAGACGGTTGATATTGTCAAGGTAGTTTTAAGCTCTGATTGCAAGCAAGCTGTTGTTTCCAGGAGCCATCTGAAGCGTTACATGTAGTTATATAAACATCTCTTGTGCAAAGCTGATGAGGTCTCCATGGCATCCATCCACCACGCTGAACTGCCTGTCAGTGTAATTACTATTCAGATTAGTGATTGAAAAAAACAACACAAAAACAAAAGTTTTTGGCACAAAAACACTCAAATCTTTCTCTTGTAGTTATAATTCAAGTAAATCCAAGCGGCTCTGTGCAGACATATTAACTTTTAAAATACTGAGCAGTGAACATATGGCGACCGTCTCCTTGTGACATTTGGCATTTTCAAATGTCAGAGGATGGTGTGCGACACACAGCTTGATTTCAATAATATGAGAAAATGCACTTCAGCACAAACGCAGCCGACACAGTTGAGATGGTCACGGAGTGTGTGTAGCTGTCAGAGGTGATGATAACACCTCTAACAGGATTACCCTCCTCGCTTTCACGCGGCGGGCTGACCCCGACCATGACGGCCATCTTTGATAAAACTCTGCCACAGCAGCTAAAGCTCAGAATGCCACTCGGCCGCTAAAAAAAATCTGGTTTTACTGTGAGCGCATTAATGTGAAGAGTTTAAACACACGATAGGGAAAGACTTTGAACCAAAGCCTCTGGTCCTTTTTAAAATGTACCTAAATTGTAGATGCATCCTAGATTTAAAGATTACCCTGTGTTTTCTTTTTAAAAGATAATCATTTTTTAATCAATTTTTTCTTACCAGTGCAATGCAAAAATGTGCTTTGGGAACATGGAAAATCTGTATGCAAATGCCCCGCATGCTCACTGGTGTGAATATTCATATTTTATTCTTTAATGAGACCCAGTGAATTTCCTCCTAAATAGTGTCCATGTCCACTCAAACACACAAAAAACCATCCAGACATCCGTCTAACATTAACTACACAATAATAAACTAATCAGAGCACACATTTGATTCTGATGCATAAGCAAACTAAGCGGCTGTTTGGGGCCCCCTGACCCAATCGTGTGTGGAGATTTTTAGGCTATAAATCTGAACAAATTTAAGTATTACCATTCTCCAGCTGGTCACCCCCAAAATGCACCAGAATACAGGAAATTACATCTACTAAACCCACTTTTGCACAAATAGGGTGGGGTGTCTTTATGCATCTGTGCCCAGGGGGAACACTAGCTCATAATCCATCCCTGTATTAATACATTATATAATGCAACATTACATTTGTGTCAATAATCGTCAAGCACAGGTGACTCTGCGGTGGTGGGAGGGGGGCCCCCAAATCAAATTCTACTTAGGGCCCCCAAAAAGCTTGGACTAGCCCTTTACCGAGCCCAACAAATAAGGTTGGTAAGTGCGTATCAGCATCATTCCTGCCGCACGATCTTGAGCCATATATTGTGCTTTATGTGGTTGGTAGTCATCACCGTGTTTGTTGTACATTACTGGGTGTTGAGACGGGGGACCGCCCGTCGTTCTGAAGGCTTGTTATTGGAGAAGTGAAACACCAGTAGGCCATAAAATGCCCCACGGGACTGAAAGCCCATTTGTCTGACAGTCTGTTACCCTGAAAACAAATGTCCATTGAAAAGCTCATTGCTCCAGAAAATGCAAACTCACAGTGCAAGAAGCAGCAGCACATGGCTACTTATTATGAAAAATGATGCCGATATCAGTCGGACCGACAGATTTTATGGGTCACACACATTTTGGGAGGCACTGAAATCTGCTGAAATTGAGATCTGTCCGAATATGTTTTTGTGTTTGCAAGGGTTCATAAGAATACAGACATTTACGTGCAAGATTTTAGGACACAATTCTGTGTTTGGTGTGTAACAGCTTTTAATATTTTTTTGTTCGGTGAAACTTTTGGTAATACCAAGCATAACCAGTTTTCTCCAAAAGAAAACGAACTGAGGGTAATGTGTCAGACTAGCCAGTTCTAGTTTTTATGCTCAATTAAGTTTAGAAATATTTGGTCGTATTATCATAACGATTTTATTTGCATGTCATGCTCTATTATAATTATATGTTTTACTTCAAATTGTACATCAGTTAACAGAAACTAATTGAATTGCTTGAAACATGCACCATATTTTGATGAAAAAATGAATGTTTCTTGCACGTTTCTTGTGTGTTAAATACCGGCCATTTGTTGCGATCTTACCTTGAATTTAAAACATCTTGGCTTTACAGGACGCAGCCTTAGACACCTGCATGCAGGGAACACCGGGACCTTGGGAAAAAGGGAATCAGGCTCATCTTGCAGGATATCAAGGTCTGCCCTGCTACATTGTGCAGTGTCCTCCTGAATCTTATTATCATGCTAATGAGGCGGGATAGAAAACCTTTAAAGGTTTGTTGAATAAAAAGCAGAAATTGCCAAAAAAAAAAAGCCTCCCTTTTGTTACAAGACTTGCGCTGGCATTCCAAGGCTGCCGTTTCTTTCTTTTTTTTCGTCAAGGACAACTTCCAAACTGTTGTCAGCCTAAGCTCCTGTTTTAATGAGATCAACTGCTTACCTCAGCAGTCGCCATGGCGATACAGTAAAAAGAAAAGGTTATATGAGACCTGTAATGTGGCTTCAGTTAAACCAGTGAACCAGGACTTGAATGTCACATTTGAAAGGGCCTCATCTTCATCTCCTCCTCTTAATAACACACCTTTTCCTTTCCTATGCTAATCAACAGAGAGAGAGGGGGGAGAAAATAGAAATCACACCCACCCTCTGTGTTGGCTGCAAATGAATTACGGGGCAGGTCGTTTTGATTTGGCTGTAAACAAAGATGGTGTGGAATACAGAAGCATTTGAATGAGAACAGTGGTTTGGATGTATCTTCTTAAATGTATGGAAGCACGTAGGGTGTATTTGTTCTCTCACAGTGGGATGTTCGAAGCAGGCGAATTCAGCAAAGTGCCAATATTTGACACATAAGAAGAAAAAAACACTTTTCATCTATTTGTGTGAGAATTGTAGGAGTATCTTACCCAACAATACTCGAGAGGAGAATGCTTTCTGCTGCCTGCTCTTCAACCGGAACAGTCCCGATCCGCCTTCACTGCAGTCAAACCAGCACAAAGTAAAAACAGCTCTACTCTGCAGGGAATGGAAACTCCCACTGCATGACTTGCATGTGCTGCAAAACTATCTTTTATACTAGTCTGTAATTTACAGTATATGTCAAAACTGCAGAAAAAAAATCGATTCACCTCGCCTGAGTAATACCAAAAAAAAGAGAGGAAAAGTATAATTTGTTTGCAAGATAAATTGATCATCCCAACTAGGTGAGCATGTGAGGGGCAAAGGAAAACACATTTTCCACTCCTTCAATGAAATTGCTACCCAGATGCTCACTTGCACTTTGTCTCTATTAGAAGATAAAAAGATTTATGAGAGGAATATTGACTTTGTGCGCAGACTACCGGTTCTGCTGGCCATTTTGTATGTGCCACATGAGAGCAGAGAAGAAACCAGAGCACTTTGTCTCCAACATCTGTGAGTCTATGATTGAGAAAAAAAAGAGCCCACACAAGAGTCCGTACACAAAGTCGCCCTGAGGATACTTCAACATGTTCTGGCAGTGTTTAAATTAAGGATGTGCAGTTTCAGCCTTTAGGAGTCCAAAGACACCAAAATGAAATTACTGTGAAATAAAAAGCAAAATGACCCATTTTGATGAGCCATTGCTGTTATGGGGCTGGAGATGCCCTCTTAGAGGATAAAATGTGATTGTGCAATCAAAAGACCAATTCAAACCCTCAAATGCCTGTCTAGACACAGCAATGTTAGCTGAAATGTCATGAGTAAAAATTATTCAATGAGAGCCACAGGTGCTTTTACTACTTGTGGTTCCCTGCTGTCAATCGCAAACAGGTTTGTTCCCTCACTTTGTTATCATGGATGCAATGTGACAAATTGGCGTAAACAAGAGTAGATTAGTAAGGAAAGAAATTTAATTTTTTTCACCTGAGCCACAAATTACTTATTACAATAATGAACACACCGTAATGATACTATTTTTCTGACACACTACAAAGTTAAATGCCAGCGTTTTGATTGAGGGCACTATCCGCTTATCTTTTGTCAGGGTTTTGTTGATTGGGAAACTGAAATTATGGCCAATCATGGTCACTGATGATGATGATTGTATGGGGCTCTTCACCCCACAATGCAGACACTCAAACACAAATTGTGCAGTAATAGTAATGGCCGGTAATAGTAAACACTATTTGAATGCTCCTGAAACATTTAATCAGGCCAATGGCCTGCATTGGACTACTTTTGAACACACACACACACACACACACACACACACACACACACACACACTTGTACTTATATCTTTGTGAGGACTCGGTGACAAAATGCATTTGTTAGGACAGTACCTTAATGATCACAATTTAATTCTAATCTGAGTTTAAAACCAATGCTGAATCCTCAAACGGGCCTTTGAAAGTCTTTCCCACAGAAACACACACACACACACACAAAGAGAGAGAGAGAGAGTCTTGCTCCCTTGAACACTATGCTCCTGATCCCACAAAAGGTCTATGCACAAAATATGTCAGCAAAATAATGCATGGAAGAGAGTATGTGCCTGAGCTAGTTGAAATACCAACCACTTGTCCCCATGTATGAATGCTTCTCTGACAGAATGGGAAGAGGAATGTGAGATAGGTTTGAGTTTTTGCATTTTGTCCATTCACCTTTTCAAAGTAGTGCCCCAGACAGGGGGGTTTTTATCTAAAATCCTTTCAGAATGGAGGAATGAAAAGAATCTCAGGTGGCTTTTGCCCGAAGACAGAAAATGATTCCAAATTAAGTGTTTGAGTACGGAAGGTCCCAAATTATTGAAATTGAAATGCCACAACATTTGGCATTCACGGCCAATGTAATTGAATGTCACCAAATGCTAATCTTTTAAGATAATTAATATACAAAAATGTGTTTTATATAACGGTTTCTCATAAAAAATAATCCTTAAGTCTATGTGCTAACAAAATATAACAAAATCGGTTGGGGACGCAAATAGTCTTTTCAAAATAAACTTATGTCTTCACTGCAAATACCTTGGTTAGGTTGTACTTGGCTGTACTAACGGTGTATAGTTTGTAACCATTAATCACATTCGTAAG